>NC_140142.1:4044126-5244126 GCF_964035555.1 Netta rufina
CTGCAGTGTCCCTCTGGCTCCTGCAGCCACTGCCAGAGGCTGTGGGGCACCTCAGCCCTGCAGTGCTTTGCCTTGCTCTGCCCTTCTCTGAGGTGCCCCAAGGCATGAGGAATGGTCACAGGGACCTTGCTTCAAGCAAGCACATCTTAGAGCTGGATAAAGGTGACTTCCCAAGGCATGTTAATTAATCTCGTGACACTGTCTGCCCCACTGGCCTTCATGAGACGTTTAGGAATGGCTGATGGCATTTGTGCTCGCTCGTGTTCATCTCTCTATGTGTGTATTTGTGCAATGCATTCTGGGTCATATGCAGAAGAAAATGGGCTATTTTTTTGATTTTTAAACATCTCTAGTCATCAGTCTCCTCAAGGCATCCTTGAGATCCTGGTTCCTCATGCTGTAGATGAGGGGATTCACTGCTGGAGACACCACTGAGTACAGAACTGCCACCAAAAGGTCCAGGGATGGGGAAGAGAGGGAGGGGGGCTTCAGGTAGGCAAACATGTCTGTACTGACAAACAGAGAGACCACGGCCAGGTGACGGAGGCACGTGGAAAAGGCTTTGTGTCGGCCCTGCTCAGAGGGCATCCTCTGCACTGCCCTGAAGATCTGCACATAGGACAACACAATGAAAACAAAACAACCAAATACAAAAGAAAAACTGAACACAAGTAGCTCAACTTCCTTGAGGTAGGCATCTGAACAGGAGAGCTTCACGATTTGTGGAATTTGACAAAAGAATTGGTCTACAGAGTTGCCTTGGCAGAGGGGCAGGGAAAATGTGTTGGCCGTGTGCAGGACAGCATGGAGAAAGCCACTGCCCCAGGCAGCTGCTGCCATCTGGGCACAAGCTCTGCTGCTCAGGAGGCTTCCATAGTGCAGGGGCTTGCAGATGGCAATGTAGCGGTCGTAGGCCATGATCGTTAGAATTGAATACTCTGAACCAAAGAAGAAGACAAAAAAGAGGACTTGAGCAGCACAGCCTTGATAGGAGATGGCCCTGTTGTCCCAGAGGGCATTGGCCATGGCTTTGGGCAGAGTGGTGGAGATGCAGCCCAGGTCGAGGAGGGCGAGGTTGAGGAGGAAGAAGTACATGGGGGTGTGGAGGCGGTGGTCACAGGCTACGGCGCTGAGGATGAGGCCGTTGCCCAGGAGGGCAGCCAGGTAGATGCCCAGGAAGAGCGCAAAGTGCAGGAGCTGCAGCTCACGCATGTCTGCAAATGCCAGCAGCAGGAACTCGCTCACAGATCTGATGTTGGGCATTTTCTGACATTGAACACGGCTGCCTATTTGAGAGAAAATGGTAGAAAAAGTTATAAAACATTTCTTTGTGGAAGAACTATTGCAAGCCTTAGAGTACACCCCAGAGCAAGCCTCAGTATGTGAAGACATTTTCTGCAGCTCTCTTGCTTGAGCTGTGGCTGGTGCTAGCTGAGAGTGGCACTGGAAGAATGGGTAGTTGTGGGCTCCCTAGCATTCCTTCCTCCTGTGCAGCAGGAGGGAAGCAGGAACATGAGGGAACCTCAAGTGCCTTCTTCTTGTTAGTTGTTGCAAACAACTCATCTGAGTGCTGAGCTGAGCTGTAGCTATTTTGTTTGCTTTATTCTATCCCAGTAGGCCTGGCAAAGCTTAGGATAGGAATTGGGTTGCTGAAAGTCCTCACATTTCCTGTGCATTCCTCTTGATACCCTGTGGGAGTGTCCCTTGGTGAAGATCAAGCAGAGCAGCTCTGCCCACCAGTCCTGTTCTTAGCTGCCCTGTGTCACCCTTATGTGAGTTGCAGGACCATCCCATTAGACTGTTTCTCTGAAAAACTGGAGAAGACACTGGAGAAGGCTGCTGAGGGAGGAGGGCCACAGAAAGCCAGATGGAGCTTGGGAGCTTGTCTTCTTTTCCATGGCTGCAAGAACTATGAGGCAACTGACAGAGAGCCTGACATGGCCTGCTCGAGCAGGGTGTTCTGGGCAGACCAGGGAGACCTGGCCTATGGCTATACAAGAGGTTTCTGCCAGACTTCCTCACCTCGCACTGCAACCCAGCAGGACTCTCAAAGCCTACTGCATTACCCACTGCCCTCCCAGAAACAAGACCCAGCAAGAGGAGACCCTTCCAGGACCTGCAGCTGCATGGCCCTGCAGCCAGACACTTACCTTGTCAAGGGCTGTGCAGGTTTCTCCTGCAGGCAGCTCTCAGCAACCTCCCACTGCCAAGTGCCTCCAAGCCCTCTCTCCTTCTCTCCTCTCTGTGTGCCAGCTGCGGTCAGAGCCCCCAGCCCTGCTGCGCTGTGCAGAGGAGCTGCTCCTGGGCACAGCTGTCTCTCTGCACCAGGGCCCTCTTGCCACGAGCTCTCTCAGCCCCATGAGCCCGGCCCAGCTCAGCAGCACAGCACCAGCCCAAGGCACTGCAATCACCCCTCTGGGGGCTTTGCTGATGAGCCCACGAACCTCAGGCACTCAGAGACAATTGAAGACAGCTCTCCAGAAGTCCAAGTCAGAGGCAAGTTTCCTGCAGTGTCCCCCTGAGGGTCAGCACTGACACAGCCTCCCTTGGAGCTCGTTAGAGCAGAACCCTGGAGGCAGTGAGGACAAGGAGACAAAGGCAAATGCGAAGGTGAAACTATGTGTAAGAAAAGTGGATGTGTGTCAGCAAGCACAAGGGCCAGGCCTTGACCATTGTCCTCTGGGAATGGAGATCCTTTCCCTTCACACCTTCCACAGGACGCTTCCTGGTCAGTAAGAGATGGGGATGTGCATGGCCAAGTGAGGAGAATGGTATGAGCCCTGCCTGGTTCATGGGTGGCGGCAAGGAGGCAATGAGGTCCTGGTGTTTTAATGAGAAGCAGTGTCCTCATAAACCTGAGTAACAGAGACAACAGCCATAGCTGTCCCTTTGGCTAGAGCTTAGGAGGAGATATGTTATACTCATTGTGATGGGGCCTCATTGATTCATTTCAATGTTGTACAGCACGTCAGAGGTGTCATACCACTGTTCTTCTCATGGCATCCCACTGCCCACCACTTCCCACAGACCCCAGGAAAAGCCCTGACACAGACGTGGGGGTGCAGGATCTCCCCTCCCACTTCCAGGGATGAGGCCTTGGCTCTTCTGCTTCGTCAGAAGAATACAAGACTTTTTTCAGCACAGTGCCTTTGCCTGTCTGTAACCATGGCCTCCAATTTTCTGCCCTAACAAGGCCCTGGGGAGGCTTCATTAGTAACAGCTCTCAGTGGGGCACATTAATACTCCAAGTCACTTCAACTTTTCCTCCTGACTTCACTTTCTATAGCAGTTGCATTATTCTCCTCTCAGGACCTGAACTTCACAGACTGAGCACCAAAATACACCATGGTACTCATTAAAATGCAGAAACTCCTGACGTCTCTTCCATAGTTTTCTTCATGACTTCAAGACTTGTACAGCTAATGGCAGAGCTTGCATGAAGTAGTTAAGGAAGAAGATTTCAAAAAAAGAGCTAATACAAATATTTTTTTGTTTTAAAGGCTGAATTTTGCTGCATTCCATTTTGAGCATCTTTCTTCTATTGCTATTGATCCAGGGGGACTTCTTTGGAGACCTTCTTTGGGAAGAAAAACAGAGTCTGGAGGTCTGACACCTCCACTGTCAGCAGTGGTTTTTGTCCCAGTAACTGTAGCACAGTTCAGCATACGGAAACCTTTTTAAGATAATCAGGGAAAAAATAAAAAATAAAATAAAATAAAATAAAATAAAATAAAATAAAATAAAATAAAATAAAATAAAATAAAATAAATTTGAAATGACCGTTGTATCCTGAGAAATTTAAAATGAATCTTAGTAGACAAGTGGACATCCAGGGTGTCTCTTGGGTCTTCTGTGGAAAAGTCAAGGTAAAAAGTGAAAAAAAAAAAAATCTTCCTGTGGCTGTAGCTGTACCCATGAGCTTGGCCTCTTTTGGGAAATTGTCCCCCTCCAGCCACACAAACCTAAACTGAGTAATGTGAAAAGACCTGCCTAGTCAATAGAGTAGGACAAAGTCCTACTTACTGTGCTGTAGATGCAGAAGGCAAAAAGAATTGCATTGTGCCTGACACTACTCTGGGACGTGTCACCCAGGTCAGGCAACTTTACCTTAGTGCTGACAAGTCCATCACTAAACCACGCTCCCAAGCTCTACATCTACACCTTGGCTCCCCAGTCGATGACCCAGCTCATGGATGGCAATCAGGGAGTCTCAGTTAGCGCGACGCTGCCTCAGGTGCACCACCATGGTAGCCATTGGCACCTGCTGTTCTTCAACCCTCAGCAAACCCCCAACAGAAGGGTTCTGTGGAAGGCCAAGCAAGGTAGAAAACTGTTTCATGTCCTTTGTCTCCAAGGCAGCTCTGCCAAAGCCCCACCGGTGGTGCCCTCTTGGAACTCTGAATTCCCTCTCCTGAAGCAGTCTATGCCAAGGATGCACATAGCCTCTGGGCCAGTCCTAATGGGGTGCTTTGGCCATTCCTTTCCAGTTAGTCTCACTTCAGCCTCCAGTACAGTTAACTTTTGGGATTCCCCTATCACTCCAGAAATATAGGTGTGTTCTACCTCTTTTTAACTTGATGGTATCAGGGTACTCTGTGCACCGGTGTCTAGTAGAGCCTGATACATTTGTGGGTGTGATGTGTAAGGCCATTAACTATACCCAGTCCAGTAAATCCCATTGTCCCTTTCTTCCCCGCCTCCCCCTGGCTGGAAGCAGGTCCCCTCTAGTCCTGCTCACAGTATTCATTACAGTGTCTGGTAAACGAAACACTGGAAACATGTCCCACCACAGCACAGTCATCCCACAGTACAGGGGACAGGGCGATGACAGCCAAGGGATGCATTTCGGTGCAGGACTTGTGGCAAAAGTCATCCTGAAAGACTCAAGAACAGGACACCTCAAATGGCTGAAGCAGAACCCATTGGCACGTTCCAGTTTGGGAATCATCTCCTTCTGTCTGGGATATGAAAGCAAAAAATGTGAAATGCCCCATCAGGTCAATGCACACAGTAAGGTAAACTCACAGGTATTGTGCTAGACTGTCAGAAGGCAATAAGCATTGCGTTTTGCCTCAGACTAATCAAGGAGACCTAATGCAGTTCATCCCTGAGATAAAGCAAACACTCTAAGAATTGTGAAGGAGATGGAATCGTGGCCTAACATGAAGAAGAATGTACATCACTGGTGAAGGAACTGTCTTTCTATTCCATCACCAAACTGGATTAGACAAGCACCTCAACACCTAAAGGTCATATATCCCATGACTCTGTCATCCCAAAGGGCAGGGGAAGAGAGATGACAGTGAAGGAAGGTATTTGGGTATGGAAGGTGGGGCCCAGCAGAGACAAGGAGTCAAGGCAGTGAGGGGGGGGAGGCCAGGAGAAGCAGCCCAAGGGGTGGTGCTGCTTGTGAGGACACGATTGTGGCAGCAGCCTGAGTGGGCATTAGCTGTGCGCAGGCGAGGGGAGGCCAGGAAGCGCATGGCAAGAGCGCTCCTGGCAGCAGAGCCAAGGCCAGGACTGAGGCCAAGAGGAAAGGCAGGCCCAGGGCAGGGGGCTGCAAGGGCCATGCTGAGCTCCCTACCCCTGCAGCAGCTGCCCTGGCCCTCAGCAGACGTGCTGGCCAGCACGCACTGGGAGGTGCTGGCATGCATCAGAGAGCAGCAAGGAGGGCGCTGGAGAGGGCTGGGGCCAGGCAGGTGGCAGGGGCTGGCTGGGGGTCCCCTCTGCTGGAGCCAGTGCATGCAGCAGGAGGAGGGCATGCAGGGCTCATACGCCTGGGGCACAGCTTAGCCCTGGGCTGTTCCTGACATCCCTGCAGCTCTTTGCAGGCTGCGGTGAGGTGACCCTCAGCCTTCCCTCCTGTGCTCCCAGGGCACATGGCTGCCTCCTGCCCAGCTCACTGCTCACCATGAACGTCCGACAGGGCTGGTTCCAAAGCTGGGCCTTGCCCAGGGTCAGTCCCCTGCAGGGACAGAAAATGACCCTTGTCCTGGTGGCTTTTCCTGGCCTTCCTCTCAATACATGCTCTTCTCATCCTTGATCTCTTTCACTGAATACAGAGGCCTAGGCGGGCTTTTTGGTACAGCCTAAGACAGAAAAAGCATGGAGTCCCTCAACCCCATCTCTATTTGCTCCTATGAAGTGCCTGTGAGACGTGGACTTCTTTTCAGGTATTTTCATCTGACAGTCTCAGCAGTGTCCGGTGACAGGACAAGACATGGGAATACATGACATTCCACACAGGAAAACACTTTTGCTCTGAGCAATACCAAGCACTGGATCATGTTTCTCCAAAAGTGGGCAAATCCCAATCACTGGAGATACCAAAGCCCAACTGGAAATGGGCCTGGGCTGCCTGGTTTAGGAGTCCATGCATGGCTAGTGGGGGTGGCTAGATGGGCTGTGGAGGTCCCCTCCAGTTTCAGTGAATCTGTCACTTTGTGATGCCTGGCAGGGATTTCAAATGTCAGCAATACCTCAACCCACAGCAATATTCCCTGCCCATGCTTCCCTCTCCTGCCCCTTCTTTCCTTCAGGATTAGAGTCAGAAGGGAGCTCTGGAGGTTTCCAGTGCCAAGATCTGCTCTGAGCAGGGAGAACTTTCACATCAGATCAGGCTGCTTCCTCAGTGCTTCCTTCACCTCACTTTTGACAGCCGTACTTCAAGGGGCACTGGCTGGAAGGCCAGTTCTGATTCAGTGGTGCTACAAGACAGCAGTGTGGAAGAGAAGGGAGACCAGCACCAAAACGACCATGTCCTGCTGCTGTCAGTGTTTGTGGGTCCAAGAAAGTGGTGACACTGACTCAAAGACTGCAGGGAGGGAGTGCCTGCCAGGGCAGTAAAGGGCAGCCCCAAAGGAGGACACCAGGGCTTTCCACCACATTGCAGCAGGGATCTTCATCCCACAACCACTGCCGTATCTGAGAAGAGTGTATGAGAAATGAGATCCACAGAAACAGACTACCTGCTGGTTCCTTTATTTAGTTAGCTACAAAGAGCTTAGCAGCACCTCTACATGAGGTCTTTGGGTTAAAAGAAAAGGTAGAAGAGGAATAGAAATATCTTAAATTTATAAAATAAAAAGATAAAAAAATATTTATTATATTGCAATAATATTGAAAAGAATAAACAATTTTTGAAATATATGAACAAAGATGTTTCTGCCTTGTCCACGTATATTTCAGGGAATCAGATGCAGAAGACGGGTTCCTTTCTGAAATACTGAATATTGCAATAACATCCTCAGTACCTCCCTGAGCTCTTTATTCCTCATGTTGTAAATGAGGGGGTTCACTGCTGGAGGCACCACTGAGTACAGAAATGACACCACCAGGTCCAGGGATGGAGAGGAGATGGAGGGGGGCTTCAGGTAGGCAAACGTGACAGTGCTGAGATACAGGGAGACCACAGCCAGGTGAGGAAGGCACGTGGAAAAGGCTTTGTGCTGGCCCTGAGAAGAGGGCATCCTCAGCACTGCCCTGAAGATCTGCACATAGGACAGCACAATGAAAACAGAACAACCAAAGGCTAAACAAACGGTAAAGATAAGTGACCCAACTTCCCTGAGGTAGGCATCTGAGTAGGAGAGCTTGAGGATGTGGGGGATTTCACAGAAGAACTGCTCCACAGCATTGCCTTGACAGAGGGGCAGGGAAAATGTAGTGGCTGTGTGCAGGACACCAATGAGAAAGCCACTGCCCCAGGCAGCTGCTGCCATCTGGGCACAAGCTCTGCTGCCCACGAGGCTCCCGTAGTGCAGGGGCTTGCAGATGGCCACATAGTGGTCGTAGGCCATGACGGTGAGGAGGAAATACTCTGCTCCAACCAAGAAGAACAAAAAGAAGACCTGTGCAGCACATCCTTGATAGGAGATGGCCCTGGTGTCCCAGAGGGCATTGGCCATGGCTTTGGGCAGAGTGGTGGAGATGCAGCTCACGTCGAGGAGGGCGAGGTTGAGGAGGAAGAAGTACATGGGGGTGTGGAGGCGGTGGTGGCAGGCTACGGCGCTGAGGATGAGGCCGTTGCCCAGGAGGGCAGCCAGGTAGATGCCCAGGAAGAGCGTGAAGTGCAGGAGCTGCAGCTCACGTGTGTCTGCGAATGCCAGCAGGAGGAACTCTGTGATGGAGCTGATGTTGGACATCTGTTATTTCTGGTCATGAGGTCCTGTACAAGGAAGACAAAGGCAGTGATTGTGTACCACAGACATAACTGAGGAAAACCCTTTCCATATTCTCATTTAAAATCACCAAAAGGTTTTCCATTTCCAGGCAGATATTTTGAAGTTCTCTTTCATTGATTCTGCCTGAGAGTGCCTCTGGGAGCAGGGGATCCTCTGTGGGCAATGGAAGAATCAGTCCTGCACTACTGCCAGAGGGAGTAGCATGGTAGCAACATGGTAGTAACACGGTAGGAACATGGGGTAGTCTCAGATTAACTTTACTGCTGATATCAAAGAGATTTCCCCAGTTTTGCTGCTAGTTCACCCTACTGCAGAGCAGAGGTGTGGAGGTTTAGATATGTAATTATTTGTTTTGTGTTTTTGGTTGTAGCTGCCCCACCACACCGGAGAACTATTTCTAAGGCATAAATCCTGGGCATTCTGCTGCACTCCAAGTAAAACCCTGTGGATCCTCAGAGACAAAGACACTGTGCCTCTAGTGCAGTGTCTCTCAGAGACGACAGCCAGCCTCTACATCATTGTTGGTCTCGGCTGTCCTGTGAGAGCTGCAGGAAAGTTGTACTCAGTCGTTCATGTGAAAAGAACCTGAACACAGCTGAAAGCAGAGGAATCCAGGCTCAAATTGTCCATCTCCAGACCCCTCACTGTGTCCCCGTACTCGCCTTTCCCCAAACACCCCGAGGGCACACCACTGTCTCTGAAACCCCCATCCCCAGCCAGCCTGGGAACAAGACCAGCAGCAGCACGGCCAGCTGGAGAAGCCAGCAGGAATGCCAGCGTGCTGCTGCCAGGGGAGGCAAGGCCAGGGTGGGACAGACCGACACTCAGCAGACCCTCCTGTGCTGCAGCTCTGCCTGCAGAGGAGGCAGCTCCTGCTCTTTGCAAATGATCTGTGATCATCTCAAACTGGCAGAGACCTCCCAAAGGCAGAGCACTGGGCATTGGAGGGTTTGCAGCTCCTAAAGAAAAGCTAGGATAAAACCTGAGAGGACCACAAAATGATGATATTGGTGTAGTCTGTGGGCTGAGGTGTGGGAAGGGACTTTATAAAGTTCATTGATTCAATATTGATCTCTCACTGCAATGCTCTAGCAGTCTCAGTCTGCAGTACAAACCTGACCACCTATTACCATGAAACCAGCCTCCATTCTACCACAGGTATCTGCAAGCACAGGCTACAGAAAAAGTCTTGCCTTTCAGGTAGCCCCTGCCTTGGTCTTCCTTTTCAAAAATCCAATCATAAATGCCATTCTCTAAAGCATTTTCTGCTCATTTCTGGAGAAACAAAGAAACTCACCCAGACAGATGCTATCAGGCATCTGATGTGCCAGCTCTAGAAGACCCCTCTGGCAACCCCACCTGCAGTGCCCTGCTGCCAGAGCCTCACGGTGTCAAGAGCCTGCAGATGTGTCCTGCCACACGCTGCCCTCTGTTGTTGCGCTCCTCAGTGCCTCCAAGCCCTCTCTCCTTCTCTCCTCTCTGTGTGCCAGCTGCAGTCAGAGCCCCCAGCCCTGCTGCGCTGTGCAGAGGAGCTGCTCCTGGCCACAGCTGTCTCTCTGCAGCACTTGCCAGGAGCTCTGCTTGGGCCCAAGAGCCCGGCCCAGCTCAGCAGTACAGCACCCGACCATGGCATCGCTTGCTCTGTGCCCTTGGGCTCCCTCGAGGTGTCCCCAAGGCCTCAGGGCTGACAGCTCCCGAAGGCAGCAGGGTCTCTGCTGGGGTGTGGTGCCTGAAGTAGACTGAAGTCTTCGCTGACTGCTCCTTGCTGAACTTGGGAGAGACTGATTTTAGAAGTGTGATTTATGCTATTTAAGTTTGATTGTCCATCGTGAGTAAAATGATTCCCTCCCTTAACTTCTATTGTGTTCCCACTGCATGGCAGGATACCTTAGCCACAACTGCCAGGGATCATTTCACCCCTCTGAATGTGTCCTTACAAGAGAGGGGGGACCTGAATGCTCTAAAAGGTTTTCCATGAAGGGAACTGGACACTAAGACACCATTTGTTGAGTTTTCCCAGCAATCCAAATGGAAGATCCTCTACCCATACGCAAATCTCTTCTTCCTCTCTCGCATGACCAGCACGGTGACTGGGATGTGGAACACCCTCTACACTGTTCTGGTGCCTGACACCAAACACCTGCAGATGCCATGCTTCCTTCTGGGGACCATGATCTACGGTCAGCCCTGGGCTGTAGATCATCCCTGTTCTCTGCAAGGCTCGAGTAGTGGAAGGTCTGGTTCCAGAAGGCAGCTTTACCTGAACCAGGGGAATTTCTCTCATGTACAGGAATTATTTCTTCTCCTCCCAGACATTGTTCTGTGACCCCAGTGTCGTGGACACCTTCTGTGGTTTTTCCCCATTGCTGGAGCTGTCCTGCAGTGCCACGGTGATACTCACAGTCTTTGCTTTCATAATCTACATTTTGGATCCAATCTTCCTCTTCCCTCTCATGCAGTTTTTATGTGTGTGTGTGTCCTGTATTGGCAGGCCAAGGCCTTATCCACCTACTCTTCTGTCCTCACGAGTGTCACTGTTTTCTATGATACTGCCATCACTGTCTGTGAGAAGCCCAAATACAGCCCTCCTCAGAGATCTTCATGAAGCCCTTTCCTAAACCACCATCCTCCCAGTCAGTCCTCAGGTTGCCTAGAGGTGGTATGGGAAGGGTGAGAGAAGTTCAAGTGGATCTGCAGATGTCATCATAAGACCTATCTCAAAGACCTTGGAAAGGACAGATGGATCAAAGACATTCCTCAGAACTTGGAAATGACAGATGTCAAACTCATCTGCTAATAGGAGGGCAAGCAGAAGAATGATAAAGCCTAATCAAGGAATAAAATGCCAGCCTCAGCCTTAGCCCCCAAACCAGACCTAAACTGAAGTCCTCAAAGCTTGCCCTTATCCTAAACCTTGAGCAGGATCCTTGAGCAAAACACCAATCCCTCCCTCGATGCTTTGCCATTCCCTTGACCCTGGAGGGTGACCTCTAATCCCTAAACATTAACCTGACCATCTAACCCCCAAAGCCCTCCACCATGCACACAGCACATCTCAGCTTCAACCCCACTCCTATCCCTAACTTCAGCTGTTTGTCCCCTTGGGGCAGGGCAGGGACTGTGAGGTCCTGCAGCAGTCCCATGGCATTGGAAGAGGCATGTGAGGTGACAGGTATGTGATCAGATCAGAGACCACAAGGAGGAGCTGGCTGGGAATGCTGGGATGAGGTCAGGTGTGCCTCAGGATCTGCTGGGCCTGCAGGAGGCAATGGCTGTGAAGGAGGCTGGGAGGTCACTTCTGTCTCTGGAAGTGATGGACCAGCAGCAGGAAACGGCACAGACAGTAACCGTAAAGGGCAGAAGCATGCACAAAGCATTGAAGATGATGGTGAGGCACCTTCTGTTCTGGTCAGGTGAGAGACCACAGGAAGGCTGATGGCATGGGAGTCATGCTTGAGGTATAGTTTGTGAGACCATAGAATGAGAGAATGGCTCCCGTTGGAAGGGACCTTAAAGGTCATCTAGTTCCAACCCCCAGCCATTAGCAGGGATGCCCCCATGAGACCAGGTTTCCCAGGGCGTCATCTACCCTGCTCTTGATCAGCTCCAGATATGGGGCATCCCTAAGGTCTCTCAGCAACCTGTTCCAATACCTCACTACACACACATTGAAGAATTTTTCTCCTAACCTCTAAGCTAAATCTCCCCTCTTTTAGCTTAAAAACATTCCCCTTTGTCCTGATTGAGCAAAGTGTCACTCTCCATCTTTCTATATACCCCTTTTAATACTGAAAGGCCACAAAGAGATCACCCCGGAGCCTTCTTTTCTCCAGGCTGAACAGCCTCAGCTCTCTCAGCCTTTCTTCATAGGAGACATGCTCCAGTCCCTTGATCATCTTTGTGGCCCTCCTCTGGACTTGTTCTAACAGACCCATGTTGGGAATTGGCACAAACGGTGTGGACATACGTCCATGGAACAGTTGTTTGATCTGAGCTTGTTCTAAGCAACCAGGAGTAGGCCTCAGCAAATCTCATGGTCTGCTGTAGCTGAGCAAACAAAGCTAACAGAGTAACTATGAGAAGCTCCCACGACAATGATTCCCACATCGCCCAATTGAGGAATTCAGAAAAATATTGTTACCAGCAGCTGACTTCAAAGACAAGGTCTACGTGATTGCTAATCACAAGGGGGTTGTTTTCTTGCAGGTGGGGTTGTTTTCTTGTAGTTGTTTGTCTGAGTGCTTTTGACCAATAATCTTGTGTGAAACACTGTCCGTCTCTGTTAAGTTCAATATAAAAGTTAGGCTATTCGGGCAATAAAATGGAGCATGGTCTGACTCTACTGGTGTCTGTCGTGCTTTCAGCCGTGCGTCCTCTAACAGACCCACACCCTTCTAGTGCTGGGGGCCCCAGTCCTGGATGCAGGACTCCAAGTGGGGCCTCACAAGGGCAGAGTACAAGGAGTAGAAGTAGAAGTAGAAGTAGAAGTGACCTCCCTCTACCTGCTGGCCACTCCTCTGCTTATGGAGCCCGGGATGCAGTTGGCCTTCTGGGCTACAAGCGCAGAATGTACTACATCATTGTCGATCTCACTGTCTGTCATAGATAAATATATTAAACAGCACCAATCCCAGGACAGACCCCTGAGGTACAACACTTGTCACCAGCCTCCACTTAGACATAGAGACATTGAGCACCACTCTCTGGATGTGACCTTCAGGCCAACTCCTTACCCACTGAATGGTTCAACCATCAAATGCGTATCTCTCCAATTTGGAGACAAGAATGTCATGTGGGATAGTGTCAATGGTGTTGCAGAAGTCCAAGTAGATGACATAGGTCGGTCTTCTGTTGTTGTCTGATGTGGTCACTCCATTGTAGAAAGCCATCACATTGGTCAGGCATGATTTGGCCTTTGGAGAAGCCATGCTGGCTGTCTGAGATCACCTCTTTGTCTTTCACGGGCCTTGACATAGATTCCAGGAGGGTCTTTTCCATGATCTTTTCAGGCACAGAGGTGAGGCTCACCATTCGGTAGTTCCATAGGTTTTCATTTCTACCTTTTTTAAAAATGGGAGTGATGTTTCCTTTTTCCAGTCAGCAGGGACTTCACCTGACTGACAAGACTCTTCAAATATGATGGAGAGAGGCTTGACAACTACATCAGCCAGTTCCCTCCGGACCCTGGGATGCATGTCATCAAGCCCCATAGACTTATCATAGAATCATAGAATATCCTGAGTTGGAAGGGACCCTTAAGGATCATCAAGTCCAACTCTTGACACCGCACAGGTCTACCCAAAAGTTCAGACCATGTGCCTAAGTTCACAGTCCAATCTCTTCTTAAATTCAGACAGGCTCGGTGCAGTGACCACTTCCCTGGGGAGCCTGTTCCAGTGTGCAACCACCCTCTCTGTGAAGAACCCCCTCCTGATGTCAAGCCTAAATTTCCCCTGCCTCAGCTTAACCCCGTTCCCGTGGGTCCTGTCACTAGTGTTAATGGAGAAAAGGTCTCCTGCCTCTCGACACCCCCTTACGAGGAAGTTGTAGACTGTGATGAGGTCTCCCCTCAGCCTCCTCTTCTCCAGGCTGAACAGGCCCAGTGACCTCAGCCGTTCTTCGTACGTTTTCCCCTCCAGGCCTTTCACCATCTTCGTAGCCCTCCTCTGGACACTCTCCAACAGTTTGTGGTGGTTTTACCGTGCTGGGCAGCTAAACCCCACAACCGCTCTCTCACTCCCCCTCCTTTAGATAAGGAGGGGGAGAAGTAAAGCAAAGAACAACTCACGGGTTGAGATAAGGATAATTTAATTAAAGGGAAATAATTATAATAATTAAATAAAGACTGCCGTGAACTAAACAATTTAACTACGGGGAAATAAAAGGGAAAGGGGAAAAAGGGAGGAAAACAAACAAACAAAATAAATGAAAGCGATATGGAAGTGCAGAGGAAAGAAATTACTCTCTACTTCCCACAAATGAGCGATGATTGACCACGTCCTTGAAGCAAGGCCTCAACGCACGCAGCCGGTGTTCGAGAGGAGGACCGACGTCTTCTCAACGAGAGCCCACCCCTCCCCTCTTCTTCCTGTTTCCACCTTTTATTGCTGAGTGTGACACCACATGGTATGGAATATCCCTTTGATTGGTTTAGGTCAGCTGCCCTAGTGATGTTTCTCTCCTCACTTTTTTGCCCACCCCCTAGGAGGGTTAGAGAAAGGCCCAATGCTGTGCCACTGCTGCTCAGCAGTAGACACAACACTGGTGTGATAACACTGCTGTTCCAGCTACAAGTACAGAGTACGACACTGAATGGGCTGCTGCCGGGAAAGTTAACATTCCAGCCAGACCCAGTACAACCTCCACCCCTTATTCCATAACATTTGTGTCACACTCAGATCCCCATACTTTAGCATACAAGCATTCTCATCATTATCCCTTGTCCTTTAACAGGACAAGGATTTAACAGGACAGGATTAATAGGCAGATGTATCTTTTCATTCCATAGGTCTTTCTTGGAAAATGTTCATAAGAACTGTTGATGATTAGGTCTTCATCTGCCAAAGTGGCCACTCAAGGCAGGCGGAGTTGGATGTCTGGACACCAGCACCAGCTTAGCTCAAGTCCTTGTTGCACTGCCCGGCTCCTTGCAAAGTTGACCTGTCGTTGATCCTACAGCATCTTCCTACAACATATAACTTAGATTATAGATTAGTTTTCTCTCAATGTCAAATCTCCTTGAGGCACACACTTGATATCCCCATTCTTTTGCATGACCCACCAGGTATACCCTGGTCCTTGGGCGAAGACAATCCCACGAGTGGGTTTGCCTTTTCCCGAGGCAGGAGCAACCCACACTGGTGCCCAGAACTGCACACAGTATTCGAGGTGAGGCCGCACCAGCGCAGAGTAGAGCGGGACAATCACCTCCCTTGACCTACTAGTGATGCTGTGCTTGATGCTGTGCTTGATGCACCCCAGGACACGGTTGGCCCTCCTGGCTGCCAGGGCACACTGCTGGCTCATATTCAACTTGCTGTCTACCACAACCCAAAAATCCCTCTCTTCTAGGCTGCTCTCCAGCGTCTCATCGCCCAGTCTGTACGTGCAGCCAGGGTTTCCGCGTCCCAGGTGCAGGACCTGGCACTTGCTCTTATTGAACTTCATGCGGTTGGTGATCGCCCAGCTCTCCAACCTATCCAGATCCCTCTGCAAGGCCTTTCCACCCTCATTCGAGTCCACAACTCCTCCAAGTTTGGTGTCATCAGCAAACTTGCTCAAAATACCTTCTATTCCTACATCCAGATCGTTGATAAAAATATTGAAAAGTACCGGCCCTAAAATGGAGCCTTGAGGGACCCCACTGGTGACCGCCCGCCAGCCTGACGCAGCCTCATTTACCATAACCCTTTGGGCCCTGCCCGTTAGCCAATTGCTCACCCAAACTCATGCAGTTCCACCTGTGCATTGCTTTCCTTATCCCATCCCTGCACACCCAAAACTGAAATATGTAAGAGGACCTGGGAAAAGGAACCCTGGATCCATAGATGCCACTTGGGAAACAAAATTTGTAGGTAGGAAGCACAGTTTTGTGGAGGTGCAGAGCTGAAGAGCACATTGTACAGGATGCTCCTAAAGACCCATGGGTCCTTTTGCCTCCTGACTACAATGCGACTTCCTTCTCAGGAATGGGGTAGCCAACAGAGGTGAGATAGATACACTGAGATGTTAAATGTCATCAGAAAGCTGATCCCAATAAAATGTGGCACAGTCAGGAGCAGCTTGGACAAGAGACTGTAGATGCTAGATGCTACACTAACACTGATTTAAAACAGTCATGTATTGCCGTCACCTTATTTGAACCAGTAATTTTAATCCTTAAAACTAAATGCTACTAAATACTAAACACTACTCGACCTCTCTGAGAGGAATCCACTACTCAAAGTATGCACTGAAGCAAAACACAGCCCTTAGCCCCTTTCCCTTACCTTTCCCTTACCTTTACACTCCTGCTTACCCCAATCCCTACCCCAAACACTAACATTAAAATGCACTATTTAGCCCTAGAGAAGTTGTTGGCAGGCCTTAAAATTCCCTAAACCACAGGGTTTGCCCATACGCTTATGACAGACCTGATATGCACAGAAGAACACCAAAGATTCCCATTAAACCTGTGTTTATCCTCTAACCTAGAATGGTGAGCCCTAGTCCCTAAAGGACTACAGAAAGGTCAGCCCTACCTCAGGATGTCCTGACCCAGCAAAAGGAATGTGACTGTGAGGTCACTTCTGCATCTGCACGTGATAGGGCAGCAGCAGGAACGTGTCATAGAAAGGGACTGTGAGGTCACTGGTGTCTGGAGGTGGCAGGTCAGCCTTGACTTCTCCCTGGGAGCTGCACTTTTGGGCTGACATCTGGCAGTGGCCCTGCTAGGCCAGCAGAAGGCACCTGCTTGGCATGCTGACTGGGGGATTCCCTCTGCCTCCAGAGCCAGGAGGACCCAGGCAGAAAGAAGGCCCCCATATGGGTTGTCCTGTCCCTTCTGCTTGAGTCCATGACTGGGCAGCAGGAGGCACAAGGCTTGGCTGTGTCTAGCCAAGAAGCTGCAAGGCCAGCAGCAGGCCCATGGATTGGAAGCTGCTGCTGAGGTGACTTGTGTCTGGTTGGCTGAGAGGCCGCAAGGAGCCTGCTGGGTTGGGATGCCTACTTCAGGAGTAGTTTCCACCCTGAGGGAGCTTCCTTTGGTAGTAGGAAAGAGCAGGAGAGAAAAAACTTCTTTGGAGTATACCTTGGAAGTTACGCATTAGCACGATAGAATAAGAAATGTCCCTCAAAGTGTCGCACTGTGGTGCCAGAAGTCACCCTCTGATCAGACCCTGACTTTGTGTTTCAAGGAACAGCTGGTGAGGGTTGACGAGACATGGGTGAAACAAAGGATGAGAGGAAGGTTGTGGACAGAGATGGGTTTCTGCAGACTTCAAGGACATAAGTCAGAATGTGATAGAGTCTGCAGAGGAGAAAGCAGAGGGTGCTGGTAAAAATGGCAGGCCCAACAGCCCTGAGTTTTCTGTCCTCTTGGCTAGAGCTTAGGAGGAGATATGTTATATTCATTCTGATGAGGCCCCATAGATTCCTTGCAACATTGTGAAGCTCCTCGAAGATGTCATACCACTGTTCTTCTCATGGCTTCACACTGCTCACCACATCCCACAGACCCCAGCAAGAGCCTGGAGCTGGACTTGGGGGTGCAGGATCTCCTCTCACAGTTCCAGGGGTCAGGCCTTGGCTCTTTTTCTTCACTAAAACCAACCAAGACTTTTCTCAGCACAGTGCTTTGCCTGTCTGTAACCATGGCCTCCAATTATCTGCCCTAACAAGGCCCTGAGGAGGCTTTGTTAGTAACAGCTCTCAGTGGGGCCCATTAATAATCTAAGTCACTTCAACTTTTCCTTCTGACTTTACTTTCTCTAGCAGTTGCATCACTCTCCTCTCAGTACCTGAGCTTCATAGACTCAGCACTACAATACACCATGGAACTCATTAAAATGCAGAAATTCCTAACATCTCCTCCATAGTTTTCTTCAAGGTTTCACGCCTTGTGCAGCAAATTGCAGAGTTTACCTGACGTAGTTAAGGGAAAAGATTTCACAAAGCACATAATAAAAATACTTTCTTATTTCAAAGGCTGAATGTTGTTGCATTTCAGTTTGGAGCATCATTCTCCTATTGTTCTTCATCCACGGTGACTTCTTTGGAGACCTGCATCAGGAGGAAAAGCAGAATCTGGAGGTCTGACACCTCCACTGCCAGCAGTGGTCTTTGTCCCTGTAAGTGCAGCCCAGCCCAGCACATGAAACCCTTTCTAGGACATGTCAGGGGTTCCTTGGGAGAAAATAAAATATAAAATAAAATAAAATAAAATAAAATAAAATAAAATAAAATAAAATAAAATAAAATAAAATAAAATAAAATAAAATAAAATAAAATAAAATAAAATAAAATAAAATAAAATAAAATAAAATAAAAGTTGAAATGACCATTTGGAATCTGAGAAATTCAGCTTGAATTGCAGTAGACACCTGGACAGCCATGGTTCTCTTGGGTCTTCTGTGGCAAACTCAGGATGAAAACTAAAGAAAATATATCTTTATTGGCTGTAGCTGTACCCATGAGCTTGGCCTCTTTTGGGAAATTGCCCCTTCCAGCCACGGAAACCTAAATTGAGTAAAGTGAAAAGACCTGCCCAGTCAATAGAGTAGGGCAAAGTCCTACTTCCTGTGCTATAGACGCAGAAGGCAAAAAGAATTGCATTGTGCCTGACACTACTCTGGGACGTGTCACCCAGGTCAGGCAACTTTACCTTAGTGCTGACAAGTCCATCACTAAAGCACGCTCCCAAGCTCTACATCGACATCATGTCAGATGTTCACGTGTGCAGGCAGACAGTTCAGCCTTTGCGTGATTGTGCGCTCTATGACAAGACGGCAGGATCAGGAGCTGCAGGAAAGTTTGGATAATACAGGAGTAACCAGCTGCATTGAATTGCAGCACAGAGTCACAGAATGGTAGGTGATGGAAGGCTGCCAGGTTGCACCTTTTCTGTGCTTCCTTCTCATGCATGCTCTCAGTTTCTCTGGAGCTGTGTCCTGAATGTTATGGGGTTGTGCAGGTCTAAATTAGAAGGGCCAAAGGAAGGTGATTAAAGGATTGGAGCATCTCAATCCCATCCAATTGGTTCCTAGCCTGAATCAAGAGGAGTGTGGACAACAGGTTGAGAGAGGTGATCCTCCCCCTTTACGCAGATCTGGTGAGGCCACACCTGGAATAGTGTGGGCAGTTTGGGGCTCCCCAGTACAGGAGGGGCATAGAATGTCTAGAGAGGGTCCAGCATAGAGCCAGGAAGGTGATTGAGGGATTTGAGCATCTGTCCTCTGAGGAAAGACTAAACACGCTGGGCCTGTTTAGCCCAGAGAAGAGGAGATTGAGAAGGGATCTTGTCAACCTCTACAAATACCTGAGGGGACAATGTAAAGAGAATGGTGCCAAAATCTTCTTAGTGGTGGCCAGTGATAGGACCTGGCAGCCTTCCATCCCCTACCCTTCTGTGACTCTGTGCTGCAATTCCATTCAGCTGGTTACTTCTGTATTATCCAAACTTTCTTACAGCTCCCGATGCTGCGATCTTGTCAGAGACAGGACAATCACATGAAGGTGGAACTGTTTGCCTGCAGACAATAGCTGTTAACAGAATGGAGCATCAATGTAGGTGAACAAGGAGAAAATACAGGATTTTGCCTACATACACCTCTTGGCATTTACAAGGAGAAGAGCCCAGTCCTGCACCGGAGAAAGAGTAACCCCACACATCAGGGCAGGCTGGGACCCTACTGAGTGAGTAGTGGCCAGGAGGAGAGGAGCATGGCCATCAAGAAGATCTGAGTTATCAGACTCAGCTGAGATCTATAAGAGACCACCAACAGAAGGGACTGCAGCCAGCAGGGAAAGAGGTGCAGCTATGAGAGTCCTTAGGAAAGGCTGCTGTGGAAAGGATTAAGGGCTGTGACAAGACAGAGTCCCAGCAGGACCCAGGTCTTTGTGCCCATGGCTATGGCTGTTGTCTCTGCCACTGAGGCCTATGCAGAGACAGCTGATCGTTAAAGCACCAGGGCCTCATTGCCTCCTCGCCCCCACCAATGAACCAGGCAGGCGTCATACCATTCTCCTGCACTTGGCTGTGCACATCCCCATCTCCTACTGCTTCACAAAGAGCCCTGAGCAATTTGGGAAGAGAAAGGATCTCCTTCCTAGGGAACATGGGTCAAGGCCAGGCCCTTGTGCTTGGTGACACACATCCAGTTTTCCTACACCTCAGTGTCACCTTCACATTGCCTTTGTCTCCTTGTCCTCACTGCCTCCAGCGTTCTGCTCTAACGAGCTCCAAGGGAGGCTGTGTCAGTGCTGGCCCTCAGGGGGACACTGCAGGAAACTTGCCTCTGACTTGGACTTCTGGAGAGATGTCTTCAATTGTCTCTGAGTGCCTGAGGTTCGTGTGTGGGCTCATCAGCAAAGCCCCCAGAGGGGTGATTGCAGTGCCTTGGGCTGGTGCTGTGCTGCTGAGCTGGGCCGGGATCATGGGACAGAGAGAGCTCGTGGCAAGAGGGCCGTGGTGCAGAGAGACAGCTGTGCCCAGGAGCAGCTCCTCTGCACAGCGCAGCAGGAAAGAGACACAGAGGCACAGACATAGAGAGAAGAAAAGGAGAGAGGGGCTGAAGGCAGTTGGCAGTGGGATGATTCTGAGAGCTGCCTGCAGGAGAAACCTGCACAGCCCTTGACAAGGTAAGGGTCTGGCTGCAGGGCCATGCAGCTGCAGGTCCTGGAAGGGTCTCGTGCTGGGTCTTGTTTCTGTGAGGGCAGTGGGAAATGCAGTAGGCTTTGAGAGTCTTTGAGGTTCTGCTGCAAAAAGAGGGGCTTGGGCTGGGGGTGTTCTTAGGCTTGTAATAGGTTTTAGTTTAAGTAGTCTGTTCTAACTTTGCTCTGCCTTCTCCTCTTCAACATACAGCCATTTTCTAGGTTAGAGAATGATGAACAGCAGCTCTGTGAGTGAGTTCCTCCTGCTGGCATTCGCAGACACGCGCGAGCTGCAGCTCCTGCACTTCACGCTCTTCCTGGGCATCTACCTGGCTGCCCTCCTGGGCAACGGCCTCATCCTCAGCGCCGTAGCCTGCCACCACCGCCTCCACACCCCCATGTACTTCTTCCTGCTCAGCCTTGCCCTCCTCGACCTGGGCTGCATCTCCACCACTCTGCCCAAAGCCATGGCCAATGCCCTCTGGGACACCAGGGCCATCTCCTATCAAGGCTGTGCTGCACAGGTCTTCTTTTTTGTCTTATTGTTTGGAGCAGAATATTACCTTCTCACCGTCATGGCCTATGACCGCTACGTTGCCATCTGCAAGCCCCTGCACTACGGGAGCCTCCTGGGCAGCAGAGCTTGTGCCCAGATGGCAGCAGCTGCCTGGGGCAGTGGCTTTCTCAATGCTGTCCTGCACACAGCCACTACATTTTCCCTGCCCCTCTGCCATGGAAATGCTCTGGACCAGTTCTTCTGTGAGATTCCCCAGATCCTCAAGCTCTCCTGCTCAGATGCCTACCTCAGGGAAGTTTGGGCACTTGTGTTTAGTTTTTCTTTAGCCTTTGGTTCTTTTGTTTTCATTGTGGTGTCTTATGTGGAGATCTTCAGGGCAGTGCTGAGGATACCCTCTGAACAGGGCCGGCACAAAGCCTTTTCCACGTGCCTCCCTCACCTGGCCATGGTCTTCCTCTTTCTCAGCACTTCCACGTTTGCCTACCTGAAGCCTGCTTCCATCTCTTCCCCATCTCTGGACTTGGTGGTGTCACTTTTGTACTCAGTGGTACCTCCAGCAGTGAACACCCTCATTTACAGCATGAGGAACCAGGAGCTCCAGGTTGCAGTGAGGAAATTGTTTCTCTATGTGCTTCTTAAGCATCAGTGTTGTTAACATTACTGTGATTTGTATCATACCATTTTTATACTTAGTATTATTATCATATTGTAATAATAATAATAATCCTCTAAACGCTACCATTCTATTTGAGAAACTGACATAAGAGATTTTCATATCATTTTTTTTATTATTATTTATTATTTTCATAACTTTTGGTATTGCTTTAATTTATTTAGTAATTTTTTTACTTTGACTACATCTTCCATTCCACCTATTGAACTAGGCTTCCTCTGTAGGTATAGACAATAAAGAAGACAGAATAAATTCAATGGTCTCAGTATCCCTCTCTTCCCATCTTCTCTGGAGCTGGGGGAGCAGCCCCAGCATGCAGGAGGGGCTCAGGGCCAAGAGCCCAGCTGACACATGCAGGAGCAGCCCATGGTGGCCCTCGGGGCTGCCCCTCACTGCCCGCTGGGCTCTGCCTCTCTGCAGCCTTTGGGTCGGGGCTGCTACTTCTCTGGAGCCATGGCCATGGCCAGCAGCATGATGTGGCCTTTTCCCTGCTGCTCTCTTTAGGTCTCCACATTTTTATCCTGTGCTCTTTTTTATGGATAAGCCATCAGATCTCATGTACTTTGGTGACAGTCTTGTTGTCCCTGCAGTGGCATCCCTGTGGCTGCAGGCAGCAGCAGGCACTGTGCAGCCCCGAGTCACATCTGCCTCCCTGCTAGCACCACAGTAATAAAAGGGTCTTGCTCAGGGCAAACCCAGAAGTCTGGACACCTCTTTCAAATGTGCTATTGGGAATAGAGCTAAGAGGTTGCTCCCTGCTCTTCTGTTTTCTGGGGATCTTCATGGAATGCAGGACTCAGGATGAAAGTCCCAGGGTGGTTTGTGGGGAAACAAGGGCAGCACTAAGAGCTCCCTTTATGGGGGCACTTGCCCAAGCAGATGACAACTGGTGTTGGACTCATCAGCATGAGACTGCACCCCCTGCAGTGGGGCTGATGGCCGAAGCCAGCCTGGAGAGCTTCCAGGAGATGTCAGAGGATCTCCAGGGACAAGGTGCTCAGTGGGTAGTGATTAGAACCTCATAAAATGACTGTGCAAGGTCGTTTCAGGTAACAAACAAGGTGAATCTGAGGAGTGCATGGGCAGCTCAGACTGCTCAGGCTGGATCAGCTGTCACTGCAGATTCTCCTCCCAGACTCTTGCCCACATAGAGCCAACTGTCTCCTGGGGCAGAGTGAGAAGCACAGAAGGCCTTGATGCTGTGCAACCACGGGTGACCAACACTGTTCTGGTCACCTATCAAAAACACAGCACCACAGGGCCTGATCTGCAGAGAGAAACTCTGTCCCAGCCATGAGTCATCATACCCACAATGGAGAAGAAGGTCTGGAAGGAGTCAAGAAAGTGCTAATAGACACCAGGACAATTGAGGAAGCCCAGAGGCCCTTCTGAAGGGTCACTGAGTGCCACCTGAGAGGCAGTGCTGGGCAGTGGGGAGGGTCAGGAGAAAGGCTTGGGTGAAGGATGTGAGAAACAAGGAAATGTCACTGCCATTGCCCCAGGGCTGCAACAGATCTCTCGCAAGGCTCATTGATGGGGATTTGTGAGCCCAGGGGCCAGAAATGAATGTAGCCTGCAGAGCATGAGCCTGTCCGAGGTGGACTGAGCAGAGCTGAAGTGCTCAATCTGGTGTGAGCAGGCAGGGGAGAACTCTGCAGCCCCACAGCACACAAAAGCCCCATCAAAGGAGCCTGGCGAGTGATTCCTTGCAGCCCTGGGGCAATGGCAGTGACCCCCTGAGCTGGGTCTGCCTCCCAGCCTGCCCAGCACAGCCCTGCAGAGTGCCCCTGTGCCCCGGGCACCACAGCCCCCTCGCTCTGCAGAGGAGCACCACCAGCTGGGGCTGGGACTGGGGCTGGGGCTAGGGTTGGTGCTGGGCGGGTGCTTCCCCTGAGTGTCTTCTAGGCCAGCTTCAGGCTCATGGCTTCTGGATACAAACAAGTTCTTCACTGTGCCCAAGGAGCTGAGAGACCACCAACAGGCATGGGGCTGGAACATTGCCTGCAAGGTCCCTCCTGCCCTAGCACCTCACAGGACTGGCACAGGACTGGCTTCTGAGTGTCAGAGAGGCTGGGAGCCCAGCAGGCTTGAAGGATGAAAACCAGCTCACTTCTACCTGGGCAGGCCCTGGCCCAAAAAGGGGGTGTTTTGTAGGTCTGGTATTATGATGGCAGAGGTGCATCAGAAGCTGTCAGCCCAGTAGGAAGCTACTGTCTGTTAAGTGGCTGTGAGTTGACTTCTTTCTGAAGTAGCCGACAGCTCAACCCTTGACTTCTGGCTGGGATCTGTGTCTTTAGGCTCATATCTGCTGGTCTCCATGACAGGCCAGCAGATGCACCTGCTCTGCAGTTTGTGAGATCCCCTCTTTCTAAGTACCTGGTAGGCCCCATAGAGGAATAGGTCTTGAATAGGTGTTGTCATGTCAGAGGTATGAGCTTTTGCCTAAACTCATCCTTCAGATCTGCTTCTGTGGTGTTGCAGAACTGCTGGGCACATTGTGCAGGGTGCTCCTACAGATGTTTCTCTCCTTCTCCATGCTGGTTCTCCAAACTTCCCCTAAGAAGATGACTGATATGGGGAAGTCAAGAGAAACCTGGCCAACAGAGATGTGAGATTTGTGGGAGGGCAAAGGAGCGTGGACAGCAGAAGCTAATGATTTTGCAGAGGTAAGAATGGTCAGGTAATGTTGATCCTACCATAAAGCAGACTTAAAGCAGTCATGTGAGACCCTTGCCCTATTTTAACCTGTAACGTTAGTCCGTAGAGCTAAGTGCTACTCCACACCCTGACATGAATCCACTGCTCTAATATTTGACCACAAGATCCTTTGAAACCAAAACTACTCCACAGCCCCATTACATCACCCTTACTCTCTTCTTCACCCTGATCCCTGCCCTTAATGCTATGATTAACACACTCTATTTAGCCCTAGATTTTTTGCAGACCTAAACAAAATCCTAAACCAAAGAATTTGTACGTACCTTAAGCACAAACCTGACACCACAAGCCGAACACCAAACCCTTCCACTACGCATTTGATTCATCTCTGTCAGGGGAAGGTGAGCCCTAGTCCCTAATCTCATACATGAAAGCCTAACACCCAAAGTCACGGTTCCTTTGCATTAACTTCTTCACATCCAACCCTTTTCCTGACCCTACTCTTAAACACTTAAGGTGCTTGGCACTTATCCCAAGCACTTTAGGTGCTAGGCCCATGGGGCAGGATAGGAACCATGAGGTTGTTCTGCAGTCACATGGCATTCAAAGCTGAATGTGAGGGCCCATGGATCTGACCAGGTTGTGGGTCACAAGGAGGAGATAGATGGGAATGCTCTGAGAAGCTCAGCTCTGCCTCAGCATCTCCTGCCCCAGCACGAGGAATGTGACTGTGGCAGGGACTGTGAGGTCACTTCTGTCTCTGCACTTGATAGGGCAGCAGCAGGAGCGTGTCACAGAAAGGGACTGTGAGGTCATTTGTGTCTGTAGTTGACAGGTTACCCTTGACATAGACCTGGGATCTGCACTTTTGGGCTGACGTCTGGCAGTGGCCCTGATAGGCCAGCAGAAGGCACCTGCTTGGCATGCTGACTGGGGGATCCCCTCTGCCTCCAGACCCAGGAGGACCCAGGCAGAAAGAAAGCCCCAACATGGGTTGTCCTGTCCCTTCTGCTTGAGTCCCTGACTGCACAGCAGCAGGCACAAGGCTTGGCTGTGTCTCCACAAGAAGCTGCAAGGCCAGCAGCAGGCCCCTGGCTTGGAAGCTGCTGCTGAGGTGACTTGTGTCTGCATGGCTGAGAGGCCGCAAGGAGCCTGCTTTGTTGGGATGCCTACTTCAGGAGTGGTTTCCACCCTGATAGAGCTTTCTTTAGTAATAGGAAAGAGCAGGAGAGAAAAACTTGCCACAAAGTGTACCCTGGAAGGTTGGAACTGGCCACGAGGAGGAAGAAATGTCCCTCAAAGGGTCATGCTGTTGTCCCACAGATCACCCTCTGATCAGACCATGGCTTTCTGTTTCAAGGAACAGCTGGTGAGGATTGACGAGACATGGGTTAAAGGAAGCGATGAGAGCAAAGCGTTGAACAGAGATGTTTGTCTGCAGACTTCAAGGAAATAGGGCAATGTGTGGGACAGCATTGGAAAGCCTGCAGAGGAGAAGGCAGAGAGTGCTGGTAAAAGGGGAAGGTGCTAAGAACCTTGAGATATTTGTCTCCTTGGCTACAGCTTATGAGGAGAGATGTTATACTCCTTGCAATGAGACCTCATTGATTGTTTGCAACCCTGTGCAGCAGCTCAGAGGTGACATACCACTGTTCTTCGCTTGGCATCACCCTGCCCACCACATCCCACAGACCCCAGCAAGAGCCTTGAGCCAGATGTGGGGATGCAGGATCTCCTGTTCCAGTGGCTGGGGCCAAGCCTTGGCCCTTCTGCATCACCAAAACCAACCAAGACTTTTCTCAGCACAGTGCTTTGCCTGTCTGCAATCATGGCCTCCAATTATCTGCCCCAACAAGGCCCTGGGGAGGCTTTGTTAGTAACAGCCCTCAGTGGGGCCCATTAATACTCCAAGTCACTTCAACTTGTCCTTCTGACTTCACTTTCTCTAGCAGTTGCATCATTCTCCTCTCAGTACCTGAGCTTCATAGACTCAGCACCAAAATACACCATGGAACTCATTAAAATGCAGAAACTCCTAACATCTCTTCCATAGTTGTCTTCAATGCCTTGTGCAGCTAATTGCAGAGCTTGCAAGATATAGCTAAGGAAGAAGATTTCAAAGAGCAACCAATAAAAAGACTTTTTTATTTCAAAGGCTGAATTTTGCTGCATTTCAGTTTTGAGAATCATTCTCCTATTGCTATTCATTCAGGGTGACTTCTTTGGAGACCTTCATCGAGAGGAAGAGCAGAGTGTGCTGGTCTGACACCTCCACTGCCGGCAGTGGTCTTTGTCCCTGTAAGTTCAGCCCAGCCCAGCACATGAAACCCTTATAAGATAAGTCAGGGGTGCCTTCAGAAAATAAATAATAAACTTAAAATAAATAAAATAAAATAAAATAAAATAAAATAAAATAAAATAAAATAAAATAAAATAAAATAAAATAAAATAAAATAAAATAAAATAAAATAAAATAAAATAAAGATTTAAATGACCATTGGATCCTGAGAAGTTCAGCCTGACTCTCAGTAGACACCTGGACATCCATGGACTATCTTGGGTCATCTGTGGAAAACTCAGGGTGAAAAATAAAGAAAATATATCATTATTGGCTGTAACTGTACCCATGAGCTTGGCCTCATTGGGGAAATTGTCCCCTTCCAGACATGGAAACCTGAATAAAGTGAAAAGAGCTGTCCAGTCAATAGAGTAGGGCAAAGTCCTACTTCCTGTGCTGTAGATGCAGAAGGTAAAAAGAATTGCATTGTGCCTGACACTACTCTGGGACGTGTCACCCAGGTCAGGCAACTTTACCTTAGTGCTGACAAGTCCATCACTAAACCATGCTACAAAGCTCCACATCTACACCTTGGCTCTCCAGTCAATGACCCAGCTCATGGATGGCAATCAGGGAGTCTCGGTTAGCGTGACACTGCCTCAGGTGCGCCACCATGGTAGCCATTGGCACCTGCTGTTCTTCAACCCTCAGCAAACCCCCAACAGAAGGATTCTGTGGAAGGCCAAGCAAGGTAGACAACTGTTTCATGTCCTTTGTCTCCAAGGCACCTCTGCCAAAGCCTCACCTGTGGTGCCCTCTTGGAACTTTGAAGTACCCTCTCCTGAAGCAGTCTATGCCGAGGATGCACATAGCCTCTGGGCCAGTCCCAATCGGGTGCTTTTGCCATTCCTTCCCAGTTAGACTCACCTCAGCCTCCAGTACAGTTAACTGTTGGGTTCCCCCTGTCACTCCAGAAATACAGGTGGGTTCTACCTCTTTCTAGCTTGATGGCATTAGGGTACTCTGTGCACCGCTGTGCAGTAGTGCCTGATACATTTGTGGGTCTGATGCACCAGGCCATTAAATATACCCAGTCCAGTAAACCCGATGGTCCCTTTCTTCCCCGACTCCCCCTGGCTGGAAGCAGACCCCCTCTAGTCCTGCTCATACTATTCATTACGGTGTCTGGTAGACGAACCACTGGAAACATGTCCCACCACAGCACAGTCAGCCCACAGTACAGGGGCAGGGCAATGACAGCCAAGAGACGCATTTGGCTGCAGGTGTTGTGGTAAAACTCAGGCTGAAATACTCAAGAGCAAGACACCTCAAACGGCTGAGCCAGAACCCATCTGCACATCCCAGTTTGGGAATCATCTCCTTCCGTCAGGGCTATGAAAGCAAAAAATGTGAAATGCCCCGTCAGGTCAATGCACACAGTAAGGTAAACTCACAGGTATTGTGCTGGAGTCTGAGAAAGCAAAAAGCATTGTGTTGTGCCTCAGACTAATCAAGGAGACCTAATGCAGTTCGTCTCTGAGATAAAGCAAACACTCTAAGAATTGTGAAGGAGATGGAATCGTGGCCTAACATGAAGAAGAATGTACATCACTGGTGAAGGAACTGTCTTTCTATTCCATCACCAAACTGGATTAGACAAGCACCTCAACACCTAAAGGTCATATCTCCCATGACTCTGTCAATCCACGGGGCAGGGGAAGGGAGATGACAGTGAAGGAAGGTATTTGGGTGGGGAAGGTGGGGCCCAGCAGAGACAAGGAGTCAAGGCAGTGGGATGGGGAGGCCAGGAGAGGCAGCCCAAGGGGTGGTGCTGCTGGTGAGGACACGTTTGTGGCAGCAGCCGGAGTGGGCAGCAGCTGTGCGCAGGCGAGGGGAGGCCAGGAAGCGCATGCCAAGAGCGCTCCTGCCAGCAGAGCCAAGGCCGGGGCCGAGCCCAAGGACAGGGGGCTGTAAGGGCGATACTGAGCTCCCTGCCCCTGCAGCAGCCGCTCTGGCCCTCAGCAGATGTGATGGCCGGCTGCACGGGGAGGTGCTGGTGTGCATCAGAGAGCAGCAAGGAGGGCACTGGAGAGGGCCAGGACCAGGCGGGTGGCAGAGCCCCATGCAGGGGCTGGCTGGGGGTCCCCTCTGCTGCAGCCAGCGCATGCAGCGTGGCAGGAGGAGGACAGGCTGGGCTCGTGGCCACCTTGCTGGGGAAGAGCCCTGATCTGGAGGACAAAGCTTTTCCTGCTCAGAAGGACAAGGAGCTCTGGCTTTGCCCCATGCTTTGTGTCTTCACCCTCTCCCTGTGCACCACAGAGCAGAGGCAGGCCCTGGGCCCTTCCTGACATCCCTGCAGGCCCTGGTGATATCAGTTCAGAAGGACATTTGGTTCTCTCCCTGTTAGAATAATAAAACCAAATTTGAAATACGTTGCTATGTTTAATTAGATGGAAGACTAGAAACTTTTTATGTCTGATGCTACCTTAGTCACTAACACCTTATCTGTAAGGCCATACAAAATTGTAACCCAAGATGGAGGAGAGGGATAAGATAATCTAGGGCTGGAGTATGTGTTTTTAAAGAATAGCTGAGGAACTTGTGGTATACATGCAGTGCTATAGGCTGGGAGGTGAGTGGTTGGAAAGCTGCCTGGCAGAGAAGGGCCTGGGAGTATTGGTTGATAGTCGGCTGAATATGAGCCAGCAGTGTGCCCAGGTGGCCAAGAAGGCCAACAGCATCCTGGCTTGTATAAGAAGCAGTGTGGCCAGCAGGGCTAGGGAAGTGATTGTCCCCCTGTACTCAGCTCTGGTGTGGCCACACCTCAAGTACTGTGTTCAGTTTTGGGCCCCTCAATACAGGAAAGACATCGAAAGACATCTCTACAAGAAGGACATCGAGGTGCTTGAGCGAGTCCAGAGAAGGGCGACGAAGCTGGTGAGGGGTCTGGAGAACAAGTCCTACGAGGAGCAGCTGAGGGAGCTGGGCTTGTTCAGCCTGGAGAAAAGGAGGCTCAGGGGCGACCTTTTTGCTCTCTACAGCAACCTCAAAGGAGGCTGTAGCAAGGTGGGGGTTGGTCTCTTCTCCCACGTGCCCAATGACTGGATGAGGTGGGAATGGGCTAAAGTTGTGCCAGCGGAGGTTTAGTTTGGATGTTAGGAAGAACTTCTCTTCCAAAAGGGTTGTTAGGCATTGGAATGGGCTGCCCAGGGAAGTGGTGGAGTCACCATCCCTGGACGGCTGCAAGGAATTACTTGCCAGGCTCCTTTGCTGGGGTTGCTGTGTGCCCTGGGGCTGCAGAGCTCTCCTCTGCCTGCTCACACCAGACTGAGCACTTGAGCTCTTGTCAGTCCACCTCAGGCATAACATGGTGCTCAGCGGTAAATATTGGGGTCATCTTTCCAAGTTAAGGTTACAGTTTCTCAGAGACTGGCAGTACAGTGGTCTGCTTGTGGGAATTGAAAAGTTACTAAATATTCCTCATGTTTGGGGTTGGAATATCTTTTTCTTTCATTTTTCTTTTCCTTTCCCTTACTTATGTGTCTATCTCTCTGAGTTTTTATGGTTTTGTTTTGTTTTGTTTTGTTTTGTTTTCCCCTTCTCCCTCTAGATGTATTTCCTCCTCTCCCTCTAGAGGAGGAGGAAGCAGGCAGCTCATACATGTGTAGTGTCTGCTTGGGGTGAGCAAGGAGGAGTCTGGCTATGGTGCCAGGAAATGGAGGTCTGTGAAGCTGCAGGAGCCCTGATCTCCTGCCTGGGAGATCCCCAGCACACAGTGCCTGTGCCCCGCAGGGCCAGCCCCAGTCCCCAGGCCAGCACAAGAGGCCTGGCCCAGCCACAGAGCAGCCTGCCCCGAGCAGGGGCCTGCACAAAGAGCTTTCTCCTTCTCATTTCTGCTTTTATACAGGACCAGCAATGCTGCCCTGCTCTTCCCTAGGGCCATCCCTGCTCCCAGAGAGCCTTGCCCAGGGCAGTGTGTCCGTGCTGGCCAGGTCAGCCATTGCTGCTTCCTGCCCTGTGCTCCCCACAGAGCCCCAAGCTGGCGGTGCTGCTGTGAGAGCCAGGGGCTGTGGTGCCCTGGGATCCCCGGGGGTCTCCCTCCCTGCCCATGCTGCTCAGGGTGGGCTGGAGACCTATGTCCATGGGGATCTCTGCTGCTGAGCCCCTTTCCATGTGCCCTGATGGCTCAGCAGCACAGGGCAGTGCTGGGCAGGGCCATGGGGTGTCTCTAAGGGCACAAAGGGCAGGCGAGTGCTGCACCAGACCTGGTCCATGAGGCCTCAAGAAGGTTATCCTCAATTATTCTACACTCTTAGAGGTCTCTGTCCGCTGGCTCTTCAGCACCACTCCTGGCATGGCAGAGCTGTCCTTACCCCATGGACTCCTCATATTCCCTTTTTTCTTTACGAAACTCTTCTTTGGATGGCCATTAATTTTATGGGATTCTAATCCCTACCAACTCAGCGTTGCATGTTCTCCCTGCAGATCCCCTGACATCTCCTGGCAGCTCCAGATTCCTCTCCAGGCTGACAGTGGCCATGAGCCCCACTGCAGGGGGGCAGTGACATGCAGATGAGTCCAAGACCAGTTGTTGTCAGGTGCTGCCATAAAGCTCTTGGTCAGGCCCTTGGTCCCTCACAGACTGCCCTTGGACTTTAAGTCTATGTCCTTCACTCCACAAAGTCCCAAATAGAACCCCATTTGTTGCTGTGGTGCTAGCCGGGAGGCAGCTGTGACCCAGGGCTGCACAGTGCCTGCTGCTGCCTGCAGGGACAGGGATGCCACTGTAGAGACAACAGGACTGTCACCAAGGTACATGAGATATCAGGGCTTACCCAGAAAAACAAAAAAAGAAGCACAATGTGGAAGCCAAAAGAGAGCAGCAGTGAAAAGGCCAGGTCCTGCTGCTGGCCATGGCCATGGCTCCAGGGAAGCAGCAGCCCTGACCCGAAGGCAGCAGAGAGGCAGAGCCCAGCGGGCAGTGAGGGGCAGCCCCAAGAACCACCAGGGCTGCTCCTGCATGTGGCAGCTGGGCTCTTGGTCCTGAGCCCCTCCTGCGTGCTGGGGCTGCTCCCCCAGCTCCTGAGGAGATGGCAAGAGAGATGGCAGCTGAGACCAATCAGGTTCTAACAGCTTCTCAATTGTCTTTATCTAGAAGGCAGGCATGGTTCTACAGGTACATGAGATATTTTTGTGAAAAAAAAAAATAAAAATAATTAAAAGATTTGAAAATAAAGATACCATTATAAAATGAAAATCTAATAATGCAGTATAATATATTACAAAAGAAGTATAGCAAAAGAATATTCTAACAATTTTTTAGAAAAACAGTGAGTCCTGGCTGGATTGGGGGCTTCAATATTACTGACGAAGGAACATGTATCCAAAGAGTTTCCACAAGGCATCCTTGAGCTGCTGGTTCCTCATGCTGTAAATGAGGGGGTTCAGTGCTGGAGGCAACACTGAGTACAATAATGACACCACCAGGTCCAAGGATGGCGAAGAGATGGAGAAGGGCTTCAAGTAGACAAATATGGCAGTACTGACAAAGAGGGAGACCACGGCCAGGTGAGGGAGGCACATGGAAAAGGCTTTGTGCCGGCCCTGAGAAGAGGGCATCCTCAGCACCACCCTGAAGATCTGCACATAGGACAACACAATGAAAACAAAACAACCAAATGTTAAAGAAAAACTAAAGAGAAGTACCCCGACTTCCCTGAGGTAGTAGTCTGAGCAGGAGAGCTTGAGGATGTGGGGGATTTCACAGAAGAACTGGTCCAAAGCATTGCCTTGGCAGAGGGGCAGGGAAAATGTAGTGGCTGTGTGAAGGACAGCATTGAGAAAGCCACTGCCCCAGGCAGCTGCTGCCATCTGGGCACAAGCTCTGCTGCCCACGAGGCTCCCGTAGTGCAGGGGCTTGCAGATGGCAATGTAGCGGTCATAGGCCATGACGGTGAGAAGGTAATATTCTGCTCCAAACAATAAGACAAAAAAGAAGACCTGTGCAGCACAGCCTTGATAGGAGATGGCCCTGGTGTCCCAGAAGGAATTGGCCATGGCTTTGGGCAGAGTGGTGGAGATGCAGCCCACGTCGAGGAGGGTGAGGTTGAGCAGGAAGAAGTACATGGGGGTGTGGAGGCGGTGGTTGCAGGCTACGGCGCTGAGGATGAGGCCGTTGCCCAGGAGGGCAGCCAGGTAGATGCCCAGGAAGAGCGCGAAGTGCAGGAGCTGCAGCTCGTGCGTGTCTGCGAATGCCAGGAGAAGAAAATCTGTGATAGAGCTGATGTTGGGCATTTTCTGACATTGAAAACCGTTTTCTGTTAAAGAGGAAATTGCGGAAAAATGTTAAAACAAATTTCTCTGAGGAAAACCTATTGTATGTCATAGAGCACCCCCAAACAAAGCCTGTCTCTTTGCAGGAGAACCTTTCTGCATCTGTCTTGCTTGAGCCGTGGCTGGTGCTGGCTGAGAGGGGCACTGGGAACAGGGGCTGCTGTGGCTCCACAGGAGTTCTTCCTGCTGTGCAGCTGGAGGGAGGCAGAAACACGGCAGAAAATTACATTCCGTCCACTGTTCAGATCCATGAGATCTGCAGTGTTGTTGCAAAAAACTCATCTTAATACAGAGGCAGAGCTGCAGGGATTTTGTTTCCTTTGTTTTGTTCCTATTATCCCAGTAACACTTGGCAGAGGTATTGGATGGTTGAGCTCCCTGACATTTCCTGTGCACTTCCAGAGAAACCCTGTGGGTGCCAGGAGGCAAAGGGTCCCTTGGTGAAGACTGAGCAGAGCAGCTCTGTTGATCAGACCAGTTCTCAGCAGTCAATTGTCACCCCTCTGAGCTGCAAAACAATTGCTCTCAGGTGTTTCCCTGAGTAAAAAATGTAGATGGCTGCTAATCGAGGAGGACGAAATCAAGACAGAATTTGAGAGCTTCTCGTACGGGCTCTGCCTGTACTGCTGGCCATGCCTGTCCCTCAGCCCATGGGCTGCAGGCGGAAAGGAGGCCAGGGAGGGGCTGCTCCAGGGGAAGGCGTCTGCACTGCAGGGCGTGGCCGTGAGGTGCCCAAATCCCCCCTGCCACTGCGTTTATGCCAACAACTCTTTCTGGCTGCCTGCCCCTCTCTCTGCTGCCTGCAGCTGTCCCTGCCGGGAGCTGCTTCTCTGTGCCCTCCTCTTCTTTCCCCCTGCCCGTGCTCACAGACCCCATCCCACACGGCTGTGCTCAGCGCTGTCCTGCTGCACCCGGCCACCAACAGGGCCCTGCCAAGGGGCACCTCCATGGCTGCAGGAGCTACGGGGCAGCTGACAGAGAGCCCGGCATGGCCAGCCAGGGCAGAGTGTTCTGGGCTGACCAGGGGCATCTGCCTTAGGGCACTCCAGGGGGCTTCAGCCAGGCTTCCTCCCCTCGCAGGGCAACCCAGCAGGACTCTCAAAGGCTACTGCATTGCCCACTGCCCTCCCAGAAACAAAACCCATCAGGAGACCCTTCCAGGACCTGCAGCTGCATGGCCCTTCAGCCAGACCCATACCTTGTCAAGGGCTGTGCACATTTCTCCAGCAGGCAGCTCTCAGCATCCTCCCACTGCCAACTGCCTCCAAGCCCTCTCTCCTTCTCTCCTCTCTGTGTGCCTCTCTCCTCTCTGTCTCCTCTCTCTGTGTTGTGGTCAGAGCCCCCAGCCCTGCTGCGCTGTCTCTCTGCACCACGGCCCTCTTGCCACGAGCTCTCTCTTTCCCACGGGCCTGGCCCAGCTCAGCAGCACAGCACCAGCCCAAGGCACTGCAATCACCCCTCTGGGGGCTTTGCTGATGAGCCCACGAGCCTCAGGCACTCAGAGACAATTGAAGACACCTCTCCAGAAGTCCAGGTCAGAGGCAAGTTTCCTGCCCCCCCCCGAGGGCCAGCACTGACACAGCCTCCCTTGGAGCTCATTAGAGCAGAACCCTGGAGGCAGTGAGGACATGGAGACAAAGGCAATGTGAAGGTGACACCGATGTGTGGACAAGTTGGATGTGTGTCACCAAGCACAAGGGTCAGGCCTTGACCTCCAGCCCCTTGGAAGGGAGATCCTTAGCAGTCACACCTTGCTCAGGGTTCTTTGTGGGGCAGTAGGAGATGGGGATGTGCATTGCCAAGTGCAGGAGAATGGCACGACCCCTGCCTGGTCCATGGGTGCATGCACAGAGACAATGAGGACCTTGTGCTCATTATCAAGATGTCTCTTCACAGGCCTCAGTGGCAGTGAGTTTCAGTCAGGCCTCAGTGTTGGGACTTTCAGCCTTGGTAGAACCCTTGCTCTTCTCTGCACCAGGCTGTCCTAGGGACTCCCAGACCTTCACCTCTTTACCAGCTAGTTGTAGGCACTTGTCCGTGTGGTGTCACACCGGGTCTGAGCTGAGTATGATAACTCAGATCTTCTTGGTGGCCATGCTCCTCATAAGGCAGCTCTGTAGGAAGCTGGCCTGGTTCCTGCTGAGCAGGCACCACTGCTTGTATGCACCGCACTGATGTTTCATTCTGTCAGCTGTTAATGTCTGTACACAAATGGTTCAACCTTTCTGTGATTGTGTTGTCTCTGACAAGACAACAGCAGCAGGAGTTGCAGGAAAGTTTGGATAACACAGGAGTAACCAGTTGAATGCAATTGCAGCACAGTGTCACAGAAGCACAGGATGTGGAAGGTTGCCAGGTTCTACCTCTTCTGTGCTTCATTATCATGCAAGCTGTCAGTTTGTCTGGAGCTGTGTCCTGAATGTTACGGGGCTGTGCAGGTGAAAACTAGAAGGGACAAAGCCCAGCTGGAGCTCCATCTGTATATTTATGTCAAAGAAACAAAAACTATTTATATATTAACTCCAAATAAAGGAGGATTGGTACGCTAGAATCAGAGGGGCTGTGTGCCAGTGAGGTCCTTCGGTCAGCTCCACAAGGTGCTGAGTGTAAGGAGACGCACTTGAAATGCTTTTACACGAACGCACGCAGTATGAGGAATAAAATAGATGAGCTAGAAGTCCTGGCCCAGTCACGCAACTACGACATCATCGGCATAAGCGAAACCTGGTGGGACGAGTCCTGTGACTGGGGTGTTGCGATAGATGGTTACAGGCTCTTCAGGAGGGACAGGCAGGGTAGGCGAGGTGGTGGGGTGGCGATGTATGTGAAGCAGGGGCTGGACTGTGTGGAACTTCAGGTCGGCGATGGCAAAGTTGAGAGCCTCTGGGTAAGGATCAAGGGACGAACGAATAAAGGGGATGTCGTTGTGGGAGTCTATTACAGACCGCCTGGCCAGGACGATAGCGCCGATAAATTATTCTTTACAGAACTAAGAGAGGCCTCGAGATTAACTCCCCTTGTCCTTATGGGGGACTTCAACTTGCCGGACGTTAACTGGGAGTGCCACACAGCTGACACAAGCAAGTCCAGGAGGTTCATGAAGCACCTAGATGATAACTTCTTGGTGCAGGTGCTAAGGGAGCCAACTAGGAAAGGTGCCCTCCTAGACCTGTTGCTAGTAAACAGAGAGGGTCTGGTGGGAGATGTGGTGATTGGTGGCCGCCTCGGCCATAGCGACCATGAAGTGGTTGAGTTCAATATTTATGGTGACAGAAGGAAAAGTGCCACCAAAACCTCATCCCTAGATATGGGGAAAGCGGACTTCAGGCTGCTCAGGGAACTAGTCAGCAAGGTCCCCTGGGAAACTGCTCTTGAAGGCCTCGATGTCCACCAGTGCTGGTCACTCTTTAAGCGATGCCTCCTAGAAGCACAAGATCAGGCAAATCCTAAATATCGCAAGTCAGGCAGGCGGGGCAGGAGGCCGGCGTGGCTGACCAGGAACATTCGAATGGACATTAGGCGGAAACAGAGAGTGTTTCACTACTGGAAGGAGGGCCAGGCGTCATGGAAAGAATACAGGGATGCTGTTCGTGTTTGTAGGGAGAAAGTTCGTGTGGCCAAAGCACACCTAGAGTTGAAGCTGGCTGTGTCTGTGAGAGAAAATAAAAAGGGTTTTTTTAGATATGTGAATGGAAAAAGGAGAACTAAAGAATACATAGGGCCGCTCCTTGATAGGGAAGGTCTCCTCACAGACAATGACATAGGCAAAGCAGAGACGCTTAACGCCTTCTTTGCCTCTGTCTTCAATGCCGATGATGGGCTTCGGGACCCAGGGTGCCCTGAGCTGGAGGACCGGGACGGTGGGGATGACAAACTCCCAACCGACCCTGAACGTGTGCGGGATTTGCTACTCCACCTGGATCCCTACAAGTCCATGGGTCCGCATGGGATTCATCCCCGGGTGCTGAAAGAGCTGGCGGACGTCATCGCGGAACCTCTCTCAATTATTTTTCAACGATCCTGGGGATTTGGAGAGGTCCCGGTAGACTGGAAGCTGGCAAATGTTGTGCTGATGTGATTTTTTTTGGACTTCAGCAAGGCTTTTGACACGGTTTTCCCATAGGATCCTACTGGACAAAATGTCCACCATACAGCTAAATAAAAACATCATACGATGGGTGAGCAATTGGCTAACGGGCAGGGCCCAAAGGGTTATGGTAAATGGGGCTGCGTCAGGCTGGCGGGCGGTCACCAGTGGGGTCCCTCAAGGCTCCATTTTAGGGCCGGTACTTTTCAATATTTTTATCAACGATCTGGATGTAGGAATAGGAGGTATTTTGAGCAAGTTTGCTGATGACACCAAACTTGGAGGAGTTGTGGACTCGAATGAGGGTGGAAAGGCCTTGCAGAGGGATCTGGACAGGTTGGAGAGCTGGGCGATCACCAACCGCATGAAGTTCAATAAGAGCAAGTGCCGGGTCCTGCACCTGGGACGGGGAAACCCTGGCTGCACGTACAGACTGGGCGATGAGACGCTGGAGAGCAGCCTAGAAGAGAGGGATCTGGGGGTCGTGGTAGACAGCAAGTTGAATATGAGCCAGCAGTGTGCCCTGGCAGCCAGGAGGGCCAACCGTGTCCTGGGGTGCATCAAGCACAGCATCGCTAGTAGGTCAAGGGAGGTGATTGTCCCGCTCTACTCTGCGCTGGTGCGGCCTCACCTCGAGTACTGTGTGCAGTTCTGGGCACCACAGTATAAAAAGGACATGAAACTGTTGGAAAGTGTCCAGAGGAGGGCTACGAAGATGGTGAAAGGCCTGGAGGGGAAGACGTACGAGGAACGGCTGAGGTCACTGGGCCTGTTCAGCCTGGAGAAGAGGAGGCTGAGGGGAGACCTCATCGCAGTCTACAACATCCTCGTAAGGCGATGTCAAGAGGCAGGAGACCTTTTCTCCATTAACACCAGTGACAGGACCCGCGGGAACGAGGTTAAGCTGAGGCAGGGGAAATTTAGGCTGGACGTCAGGAGGGGGTTCTTCACAGAGAGGGTGGTTGCACACTGGAACAGGCTCCCCAGGGAAGTGGTCACTGCACCGAGCCTGTCTGAATTTAAGAAGAGATTGGACTGTGCTCTTAGTCACGTGGTCTGAACTTTTGGGTAGACCTGTGCGGTGTCAAGAGTTGGACTTGATGATCCTTAAGGGTCCCTTCCAACTCAGGATATTCTGTGATTCTATGGGTTTGTTGTAGTCGAATTGCAGGACCCAGCAATTAGCCATGTTGAACCTCAACCCCTTGTTCCTCTGCCCATCGATCCAACCTGTCCAGGTCATTCTTCAGGACCTTCCTCCCCTCTGTCGGATCAACATTTTCCCCCAGCTTGGTGTCATCTGCAAACTTACTGAGGGTGCACTCAATTCCCTAGTCCAAGTCATCAATAAAGATATTAAAGTGGATGCGCCCCAACACCGATCTCTGGGGAACACCACTGATGACTGGTCGCCAGCTGGACTTCAGTCCGTTCACTACTGCTCTCTGGGCCTGGCCATCCAGCCAGGTTTTAACCCAGAAAAACATGTACCTGTCCAAGCCATGGGCCTCCAGCTTCTCCAGGAGAATCCTGTGGGAGACCATGTCAAAGGCCTTGCTGAAGTCTAGGTAGACTATGTTAATAGCCTTTCCCTCAGCCACCAGGAGGGTCACCCAGTCATAGAAGGAGATGAGGTTGGTCAGGCAGGACTTGACTTTCATGAACCCATGCTGACTGGGCTTGATCCCCATGTTGTCCTGCAGATGCTACGATTGCATTCAAGATGACCTGTTCCATCACTTTTAATGGCACCGAGGCTGTAATTCCACAGTTCCTCCTTACAACACTTCCTATAAATGGACATCACATTAACAAGTCTTCAGTCATCCAGGACCTCTCCGGATGACCATGACCACTGTTAGATGATGGAAAGCAACCCAGCAATCACATCTGCCAGCTCTCTCAGCACCTTAAGGTGCATCCCATCAGGGCCCATAGATTGCCTAAAAAACTTCTAACCCATTCCTCTTCAAAACTCTTCCTCCCTCCAGGTTTTCTCTCTTGCTTCCAGGCTCGGTAGTGCATGGGGGTTAGCCTTAACAGTGAAGACTGAGGCAAAGAAGACATTCAGTAATTCCGCCTTCTCTGTGTCCACCATCACCAAGGCACCTGCCTCATTTAGCAGCAGTACACACACATTTTTCTGTCTTCCTATTGCTGCTGATGTATTTGAAAAAGCCCTTCTTTTTGTCCTTGATGTCTCTTGCCAAATTTAATTCTAACCGTCTTCGTCACCCTCCTCTGGGCACTCTCCAACAGTTTAATGTCCGTCTTGTACTGTGGTGCCCAGAACTGCACACAGTACTGGAGGCGAGACTGCACTAGTGCAGAGTAGAGCGGGACAAGCATTTCCCTTGACTGACTAGCGATGCTGTGCTTGATGCACCCCAGGATACGGTTGGCCCTCCTGGCTGCCAGGGCACACTGCTGGCTCATATTCAACTTGCTGTCAACCACAACCCCCAGATCCCTCTCTGTGGGGCTGCTCTCCAGTGTCTTGTCGCCCAGTCTGTACGTATAGCCAGGATTACCCCGTCTCAGGTGCAGGACCTGGCAGTTTTTAAATTTCCTGCGGTTGGTGATCGCCCAGCTCTCCAATCTGTCCAGATCTCTCTGTAAGACCTTTCCACCCTCATTCGAGTCCACAACTCCTCCAAGTTTGGTGTCATCAGCAAATTTGCTCAAAACACCTTCTAGTCCTATATCCAAATCGTTTATGAAAACATTGAAGAGGACTGGCCCTAAAATGGAGCCTTGGGGGACTGCACTGGTGACCGTCTGCCATTACCGGCATTTACCACACCCCTTTGTGCCCTGCCCGTCAGCCAATTGCTCACCCATTGTATGATGGTTTTGTTTAGTTGTATGCTGGACATTTTGTCCAGTAGGATCCTATGGGAATCCATGTCAAAAAACTTGCTGAAGTCCAAAAAGATCACATCAGCTGGTTTCCCTTGATCGACTAGATGGCTGATCTTATCATGAAAGGAAATCAAATTTATCAAACAGGACCTACCCCTCATGAACCCATGTTGGCTGGGACCAGTGACTGCATTGTCCCCCAGGTGCACTTCAATAACTTCAAGGATAATCTTCTCCATAATTTTACCAGTCACTGACCTGAGACTGACAGGCCTGTAGTTGCTAGGGTCTTTTTTCTTGCCCTTTTGGAATATTGGTACAAAAAGGGCAAGAAAGTATCAGGGAGAGTTGAGGATAAGATGACCTGCACACCCGAGTTCCTGATCCCAAATCCTTGAAGTCCCTTTTGATTGCTCACAGGCTATGCGTTGCCACTCCTTCTCCTCCCAGATGTAGGACGAGCAATCGGTAATAGTGTGAGGGTTGAACCAAGCTGGGAAGCCTCCTTGTGATGTCCTTAACCCAGGCCCCAGGAAGGCAGCAGACTTCCCTTAGAGGAGGGTCCCTTCTACATATTGGACCCTCTGTTCCGCTGATTGATAAATCACCCTCAACTAAAACTCACCTTTTCTTCCTGCTGCCTGTGGTCACTATACAGGGGGTTGGTTTTCCAACCCTGGAAATATCTCTGATGGAGAGGGATTGTAGCCTTTTCCATCCATCGATTGCCTTTCAGCCTCCAAGGCCTTATACCTGTTGCTCAGGTCTACCTGATAGTGTCATATGGGTGAAGGCGGGTTTTGCCCACCACCTGGAGCCTGGACTTGTTTCCATTCATTCATATCCTTCTGCCTTGTGTCTGTTGAGGGGTGGATACTGCATTCCCTTTGTGTTGGGGAATTCCTGGTGCCTGTTCTTGTTCCACAGAGGCCAGAGGTGGGCATCAACAGTCTATCTCCCTCTCTGAATCCTAGATGTTCATAAGTTTTACAACCTCTTTTCATAGCTCAGCCACCATGCAGAGCAGGTCTTCCACCTGCTCGTATCTCACTCAATTGCTGTCTCTGCAGCTGCCCAATGGCAGTGTGAAGCTTTGGCACTCCCTGCAGCCTGACACCTGGACAGCTGAGTACTTTTTTGGAAGCTCAGTTTGGGTCCCCACCTCCTTTCTGGAAGTGTGAAGGTGGCCTTCTGCTGTTTGCCATGAGCGGTCTGTCACAGGAGCTCGCTGCAGCACCCTGCTTGCATGAACTGCCACACAGACTGCCACAACATGCCCTGACTGGCACCTAATGCCTTGTTTGCCTGCTCTGTGCACAGCATTCATGGTTGCTCGAGCTCCCTAGGGTCTCCCAATTGGCTCCCTAGGGGCTGCCTTTACAGAGGGGGGCGCTCCTGAAGGGAAACCCCTGCACCCTGCAGGCCCCTGCTCCTATGCAGAAGGTGTCTGCCCCGGAGCCGATCACCTCAGCAAGTTAGAGTCATTATAATTGGGTTAAATTGGTTTAAATACACAGGCACAATGAATAATGAGGTTTAATGGTGAAGCACAATTCTAATAAAACTGGGGAAAAAATACCACAAAAGAAGAATATAAAGCAGGCTTGGCCTATCATGAGTAACATTATGAGCGATTTTCAGAAAAATGCAGTCAGCTTATGGCTTATGAAATACACTCAGTCATCAGTTTCCACATTACATCCTTGAGGTCCTGGTTCCTCAAGCTGTAGATGAGGGGGTTCGCTGCTGGAGGCACCACCGAGTACAGAACTGCCAGCGCCAGGTCCAGGGAAGGGCTGGAAGCAGGGTTCCCCTAATCCTGGTCAGAATCTTCTTCGTTTCTGTGTTTGAAGGACTGCCTGCTGGAAGTTGGAGCAGCAAACTTTTCAGGGAATCCCTTTTTCATGATTGTTTTCTTTTCAACTCACGTACCCGTGCCTCTAGGGTCGCAGTAGATTTTCCATCCCATTTTCTCATGTCCTCTCCATGGTCTCGTAAGTAAAACCACAGGGTGGCACAGGGTGAGTACCCACCATATCGTCTTCCTTGTGTGGGTGAACGCCTGCCCCTGACAGCTGAGACACTGCTTTGTACAGGTGCGAAGGAGAATAATCTCTCTTCAAGTTGGTGAACCTTTTCAGAAAGTTTCTCCCAAGTGTTCTCTTTTGGTCGGTGGACACTGGTTGGTTCAGGTGGGGAGGACAATAGATTCTCTTCAAGTTGGTGAACCTTTTCAGAAAGTTTCTCCACAGCTGAGACGCAGGCCTGTAAGGAAGAGGAGAGACTTTCTTCGTACTGCCGGAGTTGTTTAGCCGCTTCACCCACTGTGGGTTCCTCATCCTCTTTCCAGGCCATTATTGCCAATGAGCTGGCATATGATGATGGTGCACTCCGTACAAACTTCCGCCACATGGGTCGTGTACACTTGACTTCATCTGGATCTGTGGATGTTTGATTGAGGTCTGGATCCTCATAAATCACTTCCCGTACGGCTAATTCCCTCAGGTACTGGATTCCCTTCTCCATAGTGGTCCACTTGCCTGGTAGACATAAAATATCTTCCTTGAAGGGATACCTTTCCCTCACAGCTGAGAGGAGACGCCTCCAGAGGCTGGTGGGTCGTGCTCCATCTGCAATTGCTTTGTCAATGCCGGCGTCTCGAGCAAGGGATCCCAGCCGCTTGGCTTCCCTGCCGTCTAATTCCACACAATTGGCTCCAGAGTCCCAGCACCGGAGCAGCCAGGTGACAAGCTGCTCACCTATACAGCGACCAAAATCTTTTCGCACATCTCGTAGCTCGCGCTCGTTTAGGCTTCGGGTAGTTACTGTTGCTCTTTCGGCATCCTCATCTTCCTCCTCCTGAATCCTTGACGGCCCAGCGTCGTCATCATCTTCGTCATCTCTATACTTAGTTTTGGCAGAAGCCTTACCTGGATTGGCAGAAGACTCTCTGCGTTCTAAACGACTTGAATTTCTGTACCATATTTTCACCTTCTCTACAGGGGCAGCTTGCACTGCTACTGCTCGTTTCTCTGACTTTGTTACAGGGTCTGCCACAGGGGTTGGAATGCCCTCTGCAGGGTCAACTTGCACTGCTACAGCTCGTTTCTCTGACACGGCCACAGGAGCTGGAGCGGCTACAGGAGCTGGAGCAGTTGCAGGAACCGGAGCTGTAGCGGCTACAGGAGCTGGAGCTGGAGCTGGAGCAGTTGCAGGAGCTGGGACTGGAGCAGCAGTAGGAGCTGGAGCTGGAGCGGCTTCAGGAGCTGGAGCTGGAGCGGCTTCAGAAGCTGGGACTGGAGCAGTTGCAGGAACTGGGACTGGAGCAGCTGCAGGAGCTGGGACTGGAGCGGCTGCAGGAGCTGGGACTGGAGCGGCTGCAGAATCCACCGTAGGGGTCACAGTGGCCGTTGGATCTGTCACAGGGTTTGGAGTGGCCGCAGGGTCTGTCACTAAGTTGACAGCAGTATCAATGGCAGCTCGATAGGCATGAGCCAGGCCCCAGCACGTTACAATGATTTGTGTTACTTTGGAACTGCCAGAATCATTACACCTTTTTTTCAAGCATTCTGCCAGTTTTTGAGGATTTTGCCATTGTTCAGGGGTGAATTTCCAACACACTGGGGGTGCCAACTGCTCTAGATGCCTGCCCATATCCACCCATACTCCCTGCCACCCACAACTATACTGCCTCCGGGCAGATCTCCGGATGAGCTTCATAAGTAGTTGTTTAACTTTAAGCAGAATCTGAAGTGCATTCATGAGGCAGAACAACAAGACTATGGTATTCTGAGTATTCCAGAAATATTCAATATCTTGGAGAGCTATTGTGACAAGCTCAGGGGATAAGAGGGTGGTGAAGGAGGAAGGCAGAGTGACCCAGGAGGATACAGGGGTGGTGAAGGAGAAAGGGAGAGTAAGCAAGTAAGGAAAAATATCCTCCCCTTTCCCCTCCACAGATTGACTCTCTAATGGAGAAAAACAATAGGTATAATTGCTAATAGTTCCCAAGATGCTGTTTCCAAAGTACAGAGTCCACGATGTTACTGAGTATAAATACCAAGTTAGAGTCATGACCAGATATCTTATCGTCTCATAAGCCATTGCTATAACACTTAGTACCATAATGGTCTGAAACCAGGGCCCGGAGAGGAGAAACAACACTACAGAGAGCAAATACGGAAAATAATGTACTATAATACTCAATTTGGAAAACAGGCGCAGCAGAGTTGTGATTAAAGCAATCAGCATCATGACAAGTGACTATTAAGCAGGTCTAATCCTTACACCAATTTTAGTTTAACACACTCTGATCAGATCTGCCGTTATCTCAACCTTTCGGGCCCCACGTTGGGCGCCAAAAAGACTGTCGTGGTTTAACCCGACCGGCAGCTAAACACCACGCAGCCGTTCGCTCACCCTCCCCCCTCCCTCTCTGGGACGGGGGAGAGAAATGGAAAGTGAAGCCCGTGAGTTGAGATAAAGACAGTTTAATAAGACAGGAAAAAAAATAACAAAAATAATAATAACAATAATAATAATGATGATACAATGGGAATAATACGAAAGTAATAATAGTATGTACAAACAAGTGATGCACAATGCAATTGCTCACCACCCGCTGACCGATGCCCAGCCTAACCCCGAGCAGTCCGGCCCCCTCCCCCCGGCTAGCCACCCCTATATATTGTTTAGCATGACGTCAGATGGTATGGAATACCCCTTTGGCTAGTTTGGGTCACCTGTCCTGGGTCTGTCCCCTCCCAGCTCTTACTGCACCCCCCAGCCTGCCCGTTGGCAGGACAGAGCAAAGGCTGAGATGTCCTTGGCTTAGTATAAGCACTGCTCTGCAACAATTAAAGCATCGGGGTGTTATCAGCACTCTTCTCATTCTAAGCCAAAACACAGCATTCCACCAGCTACTAGGAAGAAAATTAATTCTGTGCTAACTGAAACCAGGACACCGTGTGCAGGACAGCATTGAGAAAGCCACTGCCCCAGGCAGCTGCTGCCATCAGGGCACAAGCTCTGCTGCCCACGAGGCTCCCGTAGTGCAGGGGCTTGCAGATGGCAATGTAGCGGTCGTAGGCCATGACGGTGAGAAGGAAATATTCTGCTGATATAAAGAACAGAAAGAAAAAGACCTGAGCAGCACAGCCTTGATAGGAGATGGCCCTGGTGTCCCAGAGGGCATTGGCCATGGCTTTGGGCAGAGTGGTGGAGATGCAGCCCACGTCGAGGAGGGCGAGATTGAGGAGGAAGAAGTACATGGGGGTGTGGAGGCGGTGGTCGCAGGCTACGGCACTGAGGATGAGGCCGTTGCCCAGGAGGGCAGCCAGGTAGATGCCCAGGAAGAGCGCGAAGTGCAGGAGCTGCAGCTCGCGCGTGTCTGCGAATGCCAGCAGGAGGAACTCGCTCACAGAGCTGATGTTGGGCATTTTCTGACATTGAAAACCGTTTTCTGTTAAAGAGGAAATTGCAGAACAATGTTAAAACACATTTCTCTGAGGAAAACCTATTGTATGTCATAGAGCACCCCCAAACAAAGCCTGTCTCTTTGCAGGAGAACCTTTCTGCATCTTTCTTGCTTGAGCCGTGGCTGGTGCTGGCTGACAGGGGCACTGGGAGCAGGGGCTGCTGTGGCTCCATAGGAGTTCTTCCTGCTGTGCAGCTGGAGGGAGGCAGAAACACGGGGGAAAATTACATTCCGTCCACTGTTCAGATCCATGAGATCTGCAGTGTTGTTGCAAAAAACTCATCTTAATACAGAGGCAGAGCTTCAGGGATTTTGTTTCCTTTGTTTTGTTCCTATTATCCCAGTAACACTTAGGAGAGGTATTGGATGGTTGAGCTCCCTGACATTTCCTGTGCACTTCCAGAGAAACCCTGTGGGTGCCAGGAGGCAAAGGGGCTGTCCCTTGGTGAAGACTGAGCAGAGCAGCTCTGTCGATCAGACCAGTTCTCAGCAGGCAATTGTCACCCCTCTGAGCTGCAGGACAATCGCTCTCAGGTGTTTCCCTGAGAAAAAATGTAGATGACTGCTAATCAAGGAGGGCCAAATCATGCCAGAGTTTGAGAGCATCTCTTCGTATGGGCTCTGCCTGTACTGCTGGCCATGCCTGTCCCACAGCCCATGGGCTGCAGGGGGAGAGGAGGCCAGGGAGGGGCTGCTCCAGGGGAAGGCGTCTGCACTGCAGGGCATGGCCATGAGGTGCCCGAATCCCCCCTGCCACGGCGTTTCTGCCAACAGCTCCTTCTGGCCGCCTGCCCCTCTCTGCTGCCTGCAGCTGTCCCTGCCAGGAGCTGCTGCTCTGCGCCCACCTCTTCTTTCCCCCTGCCTGTGCTCACAGACCCCAACCCACGCGGCTGTGCTCAGCACTGCCCTGCAGCACCCTGCCACCAACAGGGCCCTGCCAAGGGGCACCTCCATGGCTGCAGGAGCTACGGGGCAGCTGAGAGAGAGCCCGGCATGGCCAGCCAGGGCAGGGTGTTCTGGGCTGACCGGGGGCACCTGCCTTAGGGCACTCCAAGGGGCTTCTGCCAGACTTCCTCCCCTCGCACTGCAACCCAGCAGGACTCTCAAAGCCTACTGCATTGCCCACTGCCCTCCCAGAAACAAGACCCAGCAGGAGACCCTTCCAGGACCTGCAGCAGCATGGCCCTGCAGCCAGGCACTTACCTTGTCAAAGGCTGTACACATTTCTCCTGCAGGCAGCTCTCAGCATCCTCTCACTCACAACTGAATTCAGCCCCTGGCCCCTTTTCTTCTCTCTGTGTGTCTGCCTCTGTGTCTCTTTCCTGCTGCTCTGTGCAGAGGAGCTGCTCCTAGGCACAGCTGTCTCTCTGCTTCATGGGACTTTTTAAAAAGTGTTTTCTCTGTCCCATGAGCCCGGCCCAGCTCAACAGCACAGCACCAGCCCAAGGCTCCTCTGGAGGCTTTCCTGATGAGCCCACGAACCTCAGGCACTCAGACACAATTGAAGACATCTCTCCAGAAGTCCAAGTCAGAGGCAAGTTTCCTGCAGTGTCCCCCTGAGGGCCAGCACTGACACAGCCTCCCTTGGAGCTCGTTAGAGCAGAACCCTGGAGGCTGTGAGGACAAGGAGACAAAGGCAATTTGAGGGTGACACTGAGGTGTAGGAAAACTGGATGTGTGTCATCAAGCACAAGGGCCAGGCCTTCACCTCAAGTGCTTGGGAAGGGAGATCCTTTCTTTTCATGCAGTACTCGGGGCTCTTTGTGGGGCAGTAGGAGATGGGGATGTGCATGGCCAAGTGCAGGAGAATGGTACGACCCCTGCCTGGTTCATGGGTGGGGGTGAGGAGGCAATGAGGCCCTGGTGTTTTAACGATTAACTCTCTCCTCTTTGGCCTCAGTGACAGACACAAGAACCATAGCCATGGACACAAAGACATTGGACCTTTTCAGACTTTGAGTCTTGCCATAGCCCTTGCTCCTCTCCAAACCAGGATACCCTAGAGACTCCCAGATCTGTACCTCTTCACTGACTATTTGTAGACACATGTCTGTGTGGTGTTACACCAGATCTGAGCTGAGTTTGATAACTCGGATCATCTTGGTCACTATGCTCCTCGTAAGGCAGCTCTGTAGGAAGCTGGCCTGGTTCCTGGCGAGCAGGCACCACTGCTCATATGGCATCCCTCGTGGTGCCCAGGCCCTCCTCCTCCTGGGCACTGCTCACTCAGCAGGGTCCCAGTCTGCTCTGATGTGTGGGGTTCCTCTTCCTTTGCTGCACGACTAGGCTCTTCTCCTTGTAAATGTCAGGAGGTTTCTGTAGGTAAATCCTGGAATTTCTCGTGGTTCCCCCAACCAATGTTGCATTCTGTCAGCAGTTAATGTCTTCAGGAAGATGTCTCACCCTGATTGTGCTGTCTCTCACAAGATAACAACATCAGCAGTTGCAGGACAGTTTGTATAATACAGGAGTAACTAGTTGAATGGATTTCCAGCACAAACTTAGAGAAGGTTAGAGGATGGAAGGTTGCCAGGTTCCACCTTTTCTTTGCTTCTTTCCATCCATGCAGTCATTTTGTGTAGAATTGAATCCTGAATGTCATGAAGTTTTGCAGAGACAAATTCAGAATGGCCAAATCCCAACTGAAGCTCAATCTGACTATTACCTTCAAAGACCTATGCTGCATATTTTTATGTGTAAATACATTAAAATAAAAGAAAATAAATTTAAAAAAAAAAGAGCACTTAGGTGAATCTTCATCCTGTATGGGATGTAGGGGGAAGCATATTCACAAGAGTTGAGGAAAAGGCTGAGGTACATAATGTTCTCTTAATGTACTCCTTGCCTCAGTTTTCAGCAACATGACCTGTTGTTCTGATACTCAGCCTCCTGAGCTGGTAGATAGGTACAGGGAGCAGAATGAAGCCTTCATAATGAATGAGGAAATAGTTAGAGCCCTGCTACTGCACAAAGATTTACACACATCTATGGGACCACATGGGATCCACCTGTCACTACCAAGGGAGCTGGCAGAATCACTTCCCAAGTTGCTTTCCATCATTGATCATCAGTCCTGGCTATCGGGAGAGGGACCAGTAGACTGGTGACTGACAAATATAATGTGCGTCTACAAGGGCTGGAAGGAGGTGTCGGGGAACTACTGGCCTGTCAGTCTGACCAGTGATGTGGAAGTTCATGAAGCAGATTATCTTGAGTACCATCAGGCAACACTTACAAGACTTACACTTACAAGGTGATCAGGCCCAGTCAGTAGGGCTTTATCAAAGTCAGGATCTACTTGACAAATCTGAACTCCTTCTATGACAAGGTGATGCACTCAGCAGATGATGTAATGGCTGTGGCTGTGGTTTATCTGGACCTCAGTAAGGATTATGGCACTGTTTCCTACAGCATTCTCCCAGAGAAACTGGCTGCTTGAGGCTTGGACGGGTATATGTTTCCTTGGATTAAAAACACTCTGGATGGCTGGGCCCAAAGAACTGTGGTACATGGAGCTAAATGCAGATGGAGGCCGTTCTCTAGTGGTGACCTCCAGGGTTCGGTTCTGAGGCCAGTTCCCTTTAATATTTTCATCAATGATCTGGACAAGGGGATCGAGTGAGTGCACCCTCAGTAAGTTTGCAGACAACACCAAGTTGAGTGGGTGTTGGTCTGCTCAACGGTAGGAGGACTCTGCAGAGGGTCCTAGATAGGCTGCACCCATGGGCCAAGGCCAAATCTATGAAGATCAACAAGGCTAAGTGCTGGGTCCTGCACTTGGGGCATGACAACCTGATGCAATGCTGGGGAATGGCAGGTGGAATGCTGCCCATCGGAAAGGGTCTTGGGAGTAATGGTTGATAGTCAGCTGAATATGAGCCAGCAGTGTGCTCAGGTGGCCAAGAGAGCCAACAGCATGCGGGCTTGTACCAGGAATAGTGTGGTCAGCAGGAGTAGGGAAGTGATTGTGCCTCTGTACTCAGCCCTGGTGAGGCCACACATCAGGTATTGTGTTTAGCTCTGGGGCCCCCAGAACAAGAAGGACACAGGTCTATTAGAACGAATCCAGAGGAGGGCCACGAGGATGATCAAGGGACTGGAGCACCTCTCCTCTGAAGACAGGCTGTGGGATTTGGTGTTGTTCAGCCTGGAGAAAAGAAGGCTCTGGTGAGATGTTATAGTGGTCTTCTAATACTTAACGGGGGTTGTAAGAAAGCTGGGGAGGGACTCTTCATTAAATAGTGTAGTGATAGGACTAGGGGAAATGGTTTTAAACTGAAAGAGGGTAGATTTAGATTAGATATTAGAAAAAAGTTCTTTACTCAGAGGGTGGTGAGGCACTGCAACAGGCTGCCCAGAAATGTTGTGGATCCCCCCTCACTGGAAGTTTTGAAGGCCAGGTTGGATGGGGTTTTCAGCAACCTGGTCTAGTGGAAGGTGTGTCTGCCCATGGCAGAGGGGTTGGAATTTTATGATCTTTAAGGTCCTTTCATACCCAAACTACTCTCTGATTCGCTGATTCTGTACAGCACCATACCAGCTACTAGGAAGAAAAATTAAGTCTATCCCATCTAAAACTCAGACTATATCCAGCCCTTATTCCGTACCATTGTTCCTATGTCATACTCAGGTCTGACACTTTCTAAATAACTATCACCACTTTTCCTGTCTTTTGATATACACACAGAGATATCTTGCCCTTAGCCTATTTGTGTCCTGGTTTTGCTTAGGATTTAATTAATTTTCATCCTAACATCATAGAATCATAGTATGGCTTGGGTTGGAAGTGACCTTAAAAATCATCTAACTGAAGTCCCCCCCAGATTCCATCCACTAGATCAGGTTGGGTTCCAAGGCCCCATCCAGCCTGGCCTTGAACACCTCCAGGGATGGAGCATCCACAACTTCTCTGGGCAACCTGTTCCACTACCTTACTACCCTTACAGTGAAGATTTTCCTCCTAATGTCTAATGTCTAGTCTAAATCGCCCCTTTTTAGTTTAAGACCATTCCCACATCCTCCTGTCATTATCTACCTGAGTAAAGAGTCCTCTACTTTTTTTAAAGACCCCTTTAAGTATTGACAAGATGCAAGGAGGTCTCCCTGGAGCCTTCTCTTCTCCAGGCTGAACAAACCTAATTCCTTCAGCCGGTCTTCATGGGAGAGGTGCTCCAGTCCTCTGATCATCTTTGCAGCTCTCCTCTAGATTCTCTGTAAGAGGTCCACATCTTTCTTGTGCTGGTGGCCCCAAATCTAGACACAGTACTCCAGGTGAGGCCTCACAAAGGCAGAGCAGAGGGGGGCAGTCACCTGCCTCCACCTGCTGGCCACTTCTCTCTTGATGCAGCCCACAATGCAGTTGGCCTTCTGTGCTGCCAGCACTCACTGCTGGCTCACGTCAAACCTTTTGTCCACCAGTACCCCAAGTCCTTCCCCACAAGGCTTCTCTCAATGTGTTCTTCTCTCAGTCTGTACTCATGTCCAGGACCGCCTCCACCCCAACCCAGGTGCCACAACTTGTACTTGGTCTTGTTCAACCTCATTAAGTTCATGTGGACCCAGTTCTCAAGCTTGTCCAGGTCCCTCTGGATGGCTTCCCTTCCTTCTATTGTATCAACTGCATCACACCGTTTAGGGTAATTTGCAACCTTGCTGAGGGTGCACTCAATCCTACTAAGTCATTGTTGAAGATATTAAACATTTCTGGTCCCAGGACAGACCCCTGAACAACACCGCTCATCACCAGCCTCCACCTAGACATAGAACCATTACCCCTACTCTCTGGTTGTGGCCATCAAGTCAGTTTCTTTTCCACCAGGTAGTCCACCCTTCAAATCCAATATCTTTCCCATTCAGAGAGTAGTATATCATATGGGACCGTGTCCAAGGCCTTACAGAAATCCAAGTAGATGACATCAGTCAGTAAATCGTCATTTTCTAATTGCACCATGGCTTCCAAGTCCTCCTGCTTGTTTCCCATTCTGCATGCGTTGGTGCAGAGGCCCATCAGCTGGGCTATGGGCCACATCACCTTTTTAGAGGAGCCCTTCCTAATTCCTATGGGATGATTCACAGGTGTTTCCCTGATATTTGTTAAGGTTATTGGCACTCAGGGGTTCTTCCGAGTCACTTACAAGTAAATCCCCTTCCCCTATCAAATCTAGTTTAAAGCCCTGCTAATGAGTCTGGCCAGCTTGCTGCCCAAAACACTATTGTCCCACTTGGTCAGGTGCATCCATACGCTGCCTCCTCCTCAGTTCCCAGTCTCTGACTGGGAGGATTGAGGAGAACACTACTTGTGATCCAGATCCCTTCAGCATCTTTCCAAGGGGCAGAAAGTCCCTTTGGATGCTTCTGAGCCTCCTTGTCATGGCCTCAGTTGTCCCTACGTGCAAGAGCAGGAATGGGTGATAGTCCGCCAGCTTGAACAAGCTCGGTAGTTTCTTTGTGATGTCACAAATACCGGCCCCAGGCAGGTAGCAAACCTCTCAAGAGAGATTGTTTGGGCAGAAAGTTGGTGCATCACTGCCACTCAGAGAGGAATCTCCAATCACCAACACCATCTTTTTTTGTTTGTTTGTTTGTTTGTTTTGTCCTTTCTGGTGCTTTGGTACCATTACCATTGCTGTTATTGACACCCTCTCCTTGTTTGAGTGCCAGAGCATCGTATCTGTTGTGTAGGGGCACTTCAGAGGCAAGGGGGAGGTTCTTCAGTCTGCTCTGAGTGGAGACAAGGGTCTGGTATTCCTCCTCTTGTGAGTCCATCAATTCTGCTGGTTTCAGGTTGGAAACCATTTTACCACCCCATTGCAAGGAGTTAAGGCAAGTTTGTAAGACTGTTGCTCAGTCTATGCCAGCTCGTGATACCACGCGTCGATCTCTCGCTCGGATTCCTGGATGCATTGCAGCCTGCCGAGCTCCTCTTGCAACCTGGCCACTTGCTTAGAGAGTGTGTCTATCTGGTCACGATTGCACCCACGAAACACAACCTCTGCCTTCAGGCCTTAGGGGGACCTCCAAATTCTGGAGTTCCTTCAGCTGAAGGTCTGGGCAGCTATTTCAGGCCTTGGGAGGACAGTCCGGGTAGAGGCATCTGCCAGGATGGGTCGTGGCCCCCCTGTCTGGGTTTCTCAGCCCGGCAGGTGCAACAGGTGGACACCATTTCTGTCTCACTACAAAGCCACTCCATATTGCTCCCAGAAGAGAGAGTAGAGAGCCATCTGCTTCCTGCCCTCCCTGGTCACTCTGCATGTGTGCGCTCAAATATTGCAAGGGAACATGGGAATGCAGGCCCTCACTACCACAAAGTATGCAGCCAAGGTTCCCACATTTGGAAATCCACATTTTGGATATCCTCCACATTGCAAGGGCCAGCACACCTGGTGTGCAGGGGATGAGCCTCACCCTGGGAAAACAACCTGCCTGATCACGGTGTCTCTGCTGCCCCAAGTGCAGGAGCCAGCACTTAGTCTTGTTGAACTTCATAGATTTGGCCTTGGCCCATGAGTCCAGCCTATTCAGGTCCCTCTGCAGAGCCCTCTTACCCTCGAGCAGACCAATACTTGTGCCTAACTTGGTGTTGTCTGCAAACTTACTGAGGGTGCACTCCATCTCCTCATTTAGATCACTGATGAAGATGAGAACTGGCCCCAGTACTGAGCCCTGGGGATCACCACTAGTGGCTGACCTCCAAATGGATTTAGCTCCATTCAGCACGACTCTTTGGGCCCAGCCACCCAGCCAGTTTTTAATCCAAAGAAGCTCTAAACCTTGAGCAGCCACCTTCTTCAGGAGAATGTTGTGGGAAATGGTGTCAAAAGCCTTACTGCATTGCAGGTGGACCACATCCACAGCCTTTCCCTCATCTACTGAGTGCATCACCTTGTCATAGAACGATATCACATTTGTCAAGCAGGACCTGCCTTTGATAAATAACTTCTGACTGGGCCTGATCACCTGGTTGTCCTGGAACTGTTCCATGATGGTAGTCAAGACAATCTGCTCCATGAACTTCCCTGTCACTGAGGTCAGACCTACAGGCCTGCAGTTCCCTGAATTGTCCTTCTGGCCTTTCTTGTAGATGGCTGTCAAATTTGCTAGTTGCCAATTGACTGGGACCTCCCCTGATAGCCAGGACTGCTGATCAATGATGGAAAGCTGCTTGGGAAGTGATTCTGCCAGCTCCCTCAGTAGTGACAGGTGGATTCCATCTGGCCCCATAGATGTGTGTATATCTTCGTGGAGTAGCAGATCTCTAACCATTTCCTCATAGATTATGAAGGCTTCATCCTGCTCTCTTTCCCTACCCCCAGCTCAGGGGGATGAGTACCAGGGGAGCAACTGGTCTTCCTACTAGAAACTGAGGCAAAGAAGGCATTAAGTACCTCTGTCTTTACCTCTCCTATTTTCACAATGTTTCCCCCACATCCAATAAAGGATGATGATTCTCCTTAATCCTCCTTTATCTGAAGTATTTGTATAAATATTTTTTATAGTCTTTCACAGTAACGGATGGATTGAGCTCCAGCTGGGCTTTGGCCCTTCTGTATTCGTCCCCGTACAGCCCCATAACATTTAGGACACAGCTCCAGACAAACTGACAGCATGCATGAGAAGGAAGCCCAGAAAAGGTGGAACCTGGCAGCCTTCCATCGCCTACCCTTCTGTGACTCTGTGCTGCAATTCCATTCAGCTAGTTACTCCTGTATTATCCAAACTTTCCTGCAGCTCCTGATGCTGCTGTCTTATCAAAGAGCGCACAATCACACAAAGGTTGAACTGTCTGCCTGCACACATGAACATCTGACATGATGTCGATGCAGAGCTTGATGGTGTGGTTTAGTGATGGACTTGTCATTACCGAGGTGAAGTTCCATGACCGGGGTTACAGGTCCTCAGCCTTCTATGTTCCCTCTAAGCACTTTTACATTCCTGACGGCCTCATCCTTAAGAGTCTGATGGTATCATCAACCATGGGGCTTGCCAACCTCAATGGCCACACCCCCACATGTCCCCCTTCTTTATGTCAACCATCTTCTTGACACAAATATTACTCCATATATCACACACCCCAATAGGACTAGTTCAGAGGCTATGTGCATCCTCGGCTTAGACTGCATCAGGAGAGGGAACTTCAACGTTTCAAGAGGGCACCACTGGTAGGGCTTTGGCAGAGCTGCCTTGGAGACAAAGGACATGGAACAGTTGTCTACCTTGCTTGGCCTTCCACAGAATCCTTCTGTTGGGGGTTTGCTGAGGGCTGAAGAACAGCAGGTGCCAATGGCTACCATAGTGGCACACCTGAGACAGCGTTGTGCTATCCGAGACTCCCTGATTGCCATCCATGAGCTGGGTCATCGACTGGAGAGCCAAGGTGTAGCTGTAGAACTTGGTAGCATAATTTAATGATGGCCATGTCAGCACTAAGGTAAAGTTGCCTGACCTGGGTTACACGTCCCAGAGTAGTTTCAGGCACAATGCAATTCTTTTTGCCTTCTGCATCTATAGCACAGGAAATAGGACTTTACCCTACTCTATTGACTGGGCAGGTCTTTTCACATTACTCAGTTTAGGTTTCTGTGTCTGGAAGGGGACGATTTCCCAAAAGCGGCCAAGCTCATGGGTACAGCTACATCCAATAGTGGTATATTTTCTTTATTTTTCACCCTTAGTTTTCCTCAGATGACCCAAGATAGTCCATGGATGTCCAGTTGTCTACTAAGATTCATTTACAATTTCTCAGATCCCAATGGTCTTATCAAATTTTATTTTATTTTATTTTATTTTATTTTATTTTATTTTATTTTATTTTATTTTATTTTATGTTATGTTATGTTATGTTATGTTATTTTATTTTATTTTATTTTATTTTATTTTATTTTATTTTATTTTATTTATTACTTTAATTGTTTCCCAAGGAACCCCTGACTTGTCTTAGAAAGGGTTTCATGTGCTGAGCTGGGCTGCACTTACAGGGACAAAGACCACTGCTGGCAGTGGAGGTGTCAGACCTCTAGACTCTGTTTTTCCTCCCTATGGAGGTCTCCAAAGAAGTCACGCTGGATGAAAAGCAATATGAGAATGATGCTCCAAACTGAAATGCAACAACATTCAGCCTTTGAATCAAGAAAATATTTTTATGATGTGCTTTGTGAAATCTTTTCCCTTAACTACATCATGCAAACTCTGCAATTAGCTGCACAAGGTGTGAAAACTTGAAGAAAACTATGGAGGAGATGTTAGGAATTTCTACATTTTATTGAGTTCCACGGTGTATTGTGGTGGTCAGTCTATGAAGCTCAGGTTCTGAGAGGAGAACGATGCAACTGCTAGAGAAACTAAAGTCAGAAGGAAAACATGAAGTGAATTGGAGTATTAATGGGCCCCACTGAGGGATGTTACTAACAAAGCCTCCCCAGGGTCTTGTTAGGGCAGATAATTGGAGGCCATGGTTACAGACAGGCAAAGCACTGTGCTGAGAAAAGTCTTGGTTGGTTTTGGTGATGCAGAAGAGCCAAGGCCTGACCTCTGGAAGTGGGAGGGGAGATCCTGCACCCCTACATCTGTCTCAAGGATCTTGCTGGGGTCTGTGGGATGTTGTGGGCAGTGTGATGCCATGAGAACAACACTGGTGTGACACCTCTGAGCTGCTGCACACAGTTGTAAGGAATCCATGAGGCTCCATCACAATGAATATAACATATCTCCTCCTAAGCTCTAGCCAAGGGGACAAAACCTTCACGGCTGTTAGGGCCTTTCCTTTTTACCAGCACCCTCTGCCTTCTCCTCTGTAGCTTTTCCTATGCTGTCCCACACATTGCCCTATTTTCTTGAAGTCTTGAGACACCCATCTCAATTCAGCATCTTGCTTTCATCCCTTGCTTTCGCTGATGTCTCGTCAGCCCTCACCAGCTGTTCCTTGAAACACAAAGACAGAGGGTGACCTCTGGCACAACAGCATGACCCTTTGAGGGACATTTCTCCCTCCTTGTGACCAGTGCCAACCTACCATGGAACACTTTGTGGCAGTTTTTTTCTCTTCTGTTTTTTTCTACTAGAACAGAAAGCTCTATCTGGTAGGAAACCACTCCTGAAGTAGGCATCCCAACCCACCAGCCTTCTTGCATCCAGCCAAGCAGACACAAGTCACCTCAGCAGCAGCTTCCAAGCCAGGGGCCTGCTGCTGGCCTTGCAGCTTCTTGGCTAGACACAGCCAAGCCTTGTGCCCGCTGCTGTGCAGTCATGGACTCAAGCAGAAGGGACAGGACAACCCATCTGGGGGCCTTCTTTCTGCCTGGGTCCTCCTGGGTCTGGAGGCAGAGGGGATCCCCCAGTCAGCATGCCAAGCAGGTGCCTCCTGCTGGCCTAGCAGGGCCACTGCCAGCTGTCAGCCCAAAAGTGCAGCTCCCAGGGAGAAGTCAAGGATGACCTGTCAGCTAGATCAGAGTTAAATGACCTCCCAGTCCCTTTGCGTGACACGTTCCTGCTGCTGTCCTATCAAGTACAGAGACAGAAGTGACCTCACAGTCCCTGCCACAGTCACATTCCTGCTGCTGGGGCAGGAGATGCTGAGGCAGAGCTGAGCTCCTCAGAGCATTCCCACCCATCTCCTCCTTGTGCCCCACAAGCTGATCAGATCAGGGTGAGCAAGAGAGTAAAGGTAAGGGAAAGGGGCTATGAGCTGAGTTTTGTCTTGAAGGGATACTTTGAGGTCAGGCATAAGAATAGTGGATTCCTGTCAGGGTGTGGAGTAGTATTTAGGTTTGGGGATTAATGTCTCTGGTTAAAATAGGGGAAGGGCTTTACATGACTGTTTTAAGTCACAGTTCCAGCAGAATCAACATTGCCTGAATGTTCTAAACTCACAAAAATCATTAATTTCTGCTAGCCAAGCTCCTCTTTCCTCCCTCAAATCTCACATCTCTCCTGGCCAGTCTTTTCCTGACTTCGCCATTTCAGTCATCTTCGTACGGGCAGTTTCTGATGTCTTTCATGATCTCAGAGTATCTGCCTCACATCTGTTGGCTACTTCTTTTTTGAGACTGATATGGCACCTAAGTCAGGATGGAAAAGAACACAAAGGCTGTAGGTGAACCCTGCACAATGTGCCCAGCAGCTCTTGTACCACCCCAAAATTTTGTTTCCTGCCTCCAACTTCTAGATATGGAATGGCTTCTGTGCACCCAGGCTATCTTTTTCCAAACCCTCATGCATGGTTCAGTTTGCCCCAAGCGTCTTGGAGGCAGTGGCCCCCTCTTTGTCGAAAACTGAAAGCAGTCCTAAAGGATGACTTCAGGCAAAAGCTGACACCTCTGACATGACAACCCCTATCCAAGACCTCTTCCTCTATGGGGCCTACCAGGTACTTAGAAGGAGCCGATCTCAGAAACTACATGCACAGCAAGTGCCTTCTGCTGCCCTACCATGGACACTGGCAGATGTGAGCCTAAAGGCACAGATCCCAGCCAGGAGTCAAGGGTGACCTGTCAGCTACTTGAGAATGCAGTCACCTCGCAGGCCATTTAACAGCCATTCGCTGGACTTATTGCTTCTCATACACCACTGAGCATATAACACCAGACCTACAAAACACCCCCTTTTTGGGCCAGGACCTGCCCAGGTGGAAGTGATCTGGTTGTGATCCTCCAAGCCCATGGCACACCTGCTGGGCTCGCAGGATCTCTGACACTCAGGAGCCAGTTCCGTGCCAGTCCTGGGAGGTGCTAGGGCAGGAGGGACCTTGCAGGCAATGTTCCAGCCCCATACCTGTTGGCGGTCTCTCAGCTCCTAGTGCACAGTGAAGATCACGCTCACATCCAGAAGCTGTGTGCCTCAAGCCAGTCTAGAAGACACTCAGGGGATGCATCCTTACAGCCCCAGCCCCAGCTGGTGGTACTGCTCTGCAAAGCGAGGGGGCTGTGGTGCCTGGGGCACAGGGGCACTCTGCAGGGCCGTGCTGGGCAGGCTGGGAGACAGACCCAGCTCATGGGGTCACTGCCATTGCCCCAGGGTTGCAAGGAATCACTCGCCAGGCTCCTTTGCTGGGGCTTTTGTGTGTCGTGGGGCTGCAGAGCTCTTCTTTGCCTGCTCACACCAGATTGAGCATATGAGCTCTGTTCAGTCCACCTCGGAGGAGATCCCCCCTTAGGAGGGAAGTGCTGCAGTGGAGGCCAGCTGTGCCACTGCCGTGCCCACTGCCTGTCCCTGCCTGCAGTCCCAGCACAGCCCCACAGCAGCACTGGCACCAAGTGAGAGGAGCAGCCGGGCCTGATCCCACCAGCAGAGCTCAGCAGGACAGGGCGGCAGTGGCAAGAGAGCAGCTCTGCATGCCCCAAGCGCTGGTGCTCCCTGGCCGTGCTGCTGGGATGGGACTCTTTTCCTCTGCACCTCTGCACACGGGCATTGCCCCTGCAGAGCCTGGTCTCAGAGGAAGGACGTCAGACAAAAAAGGTAGTTAAATCTTAACTTCCTTAAGGTTAAATTCATGGAGAGCATGGCTTCACATGCACAGAGTCTATGAGCTATATTCAACAGGTACATCCATATCATCTTAATGGGTGTTCATTAGCTGAATTAATGTAATAAGAATATGCACAAACACAACCACAAACAAAACAAAACAAAACAGGTATATTGGTATTAAGCCAATTATTTGCATTATAAGACATTTGCAGAAGCAGATCAAAAAATTCTTGTATCCAAGACACATCTAGTCATCTATATCCACAAGGCATGCTTGAGCTCCTGGGTCCTCATGCTACAGATGAGGACATGCTCTGCTGGAGGGACCACTGAGTACAGAACTGCCACCACCAGGTCCAGGGATGGGGAGGGGATGGAGGAGGGCTTCAGGCAGGCAACCATGACAGGCCTGAGGGAGATGGACACCATGGCCAGGTGAGGGAGGCACGTGGAAAAGGCTTTGTGCCGGCCCTGCTATAGAGACGACAGGACTGTCACCTAGATCCACAAGGTCGAATCCAAATGCACTGCTTCTACCTGTGGCAGCTGGGCTCTTGGTCCTGAGCCCATCCTGTATGCTGGGGCTGCTCCCCCAGCTCCAGAGGATTTGGGAAGAGAGGGATACTGAGACCAATGAATTTCTGATGGTATCTTTATTTGTCTTTATCTGCCAAGGAAGCCTGGTTCTGTATGTATGTTAGATGATGTGGTCAACCTTACAAAAGATGTAACATTCTGAATGGTAAGAATGAGATTATAAAAAACAAAATGAAATATTGTTCAAATACTAACAGAGAAAAATAATGTAAAAAATTGTGTCATTTTCCCAAATACTCTTTGATTTCTCTTGGGATTCTTATTAATGATAATGTTATGAAAACACTAGTAATGATAAAAAAGATATGATATAATGTGAATCAAAATATTTGCACATTATTAAGAATACATCTTCTGAACACATCATGGATGCTTAAGAAGCATGTATGGAAACAGTTTCCTCACTGCTTTCTTGAGCTCCTGGTTCCTCATGCTGTAGATGAGGGGGTTCACTGCTGGAGGCACCACCGAGTACAGAAGTGCAACGACCAGGTCCAGGGATGGAGAGGAAATGGAGGGGGGCTTCAGGTAGGAAAATATGCCAGTGCTAATGAAGAGGGAGACCACAGCCAGATGAGGGAGGCACGTGGAAAAGGCTTTGTGCCGGCCCTGCTCAGAGGGCATCCTCAGCACTGCCCTGAGGATCTGCACATAGGACATCACTATGAAAACAAAACAACCAAAGACTAAAGAAACACTAAACACTAGTGCCCCAACTTCCCTGAGGTAGGCATCTGAGCAGGAGAGCTTGAGAATGTGGGGGATTTCGCAAAAGAACTGGTCCACAGCATTGCCTTGGCAGAGGGGCAGGGAAAATGTAGTGGCCGTGTGCAGGGCAGCATTGAGAAAGCCACTGCCCCAGGCAGCTGCTGCCATCTGGGCACAAGCTCTGCTGCCCAGGAGGCTCCCGTAGTGCAGGGGCTTGCAGATGGCAATGTAGCGGTCATAGGCCATGATAGTAAGGTTATAATACTCTGCTGATATGAAGAAGAGAAAGAAAAAGACCTGGGCAGCACATCCTTGATAGGAGATTGCCCTGGTGTCCCAGAGGGCATTGGCCATGGTTTTGGGCAGAGTGGTGGAGATGCAGCCCAGGTCGAGGAGGGCGAGGTTGAGGAGGAAGAAGTACATGGGGGTGTGGAGGCGGTGGTCGCAGGCTATGGCGCTGAGGATGAGGCCGTTGCCCAGGAGGGCAGCCAGGTAGATGCCCAGGAAGAGCGCGAAGTGCAGGAGCTGCAGCTCGCGCGTGTCTGCGAATGCCAGCAGGAGGAATTCAGTGATGGTGCTTCTGTTGGACATCTGATTTTTCGGGATGTGGTCCTGAACAACGAAGAGGATGAGAATAATAAAGTACAAGAAATGCATCAGAGGAAAATTAATTCCATTTCTCATTTAAAATCATCACTTTTATTGTGCACTTTCTGGCAGACATTTGGCAGATCCCTTTCATGCATCCTGATTCATTCTGCCTGACGGTGTCTGTTGAAACAGGGGGCTCTACTGTGGGCAGTGCAGGAATCAGTCCTGTCCTACAGAAAGAGGTGAAGAGGAACATGGGGAAATGTCAGTTTCTCTTCCATCCTGATCTCAAAGAGGTTTTCCCCGGTGTTGCTCCCAGTTCACCAAACTGCAAAGCAGAGTTGTGGAGGCTTTTTTTTAAATTTATTTTAAAATTTTGTTTTTTGAGTTTTTTGTTTCAGCTGTCCCACCACTCCTGAGGAGTGTTTCCAAGTCACAAACCCTGGTTATTTCTACTGGACTCAAAGGGAATCCTTGTAGATCATTATCAGAGAAAAAGGGACTGTCACTTTAGTGCACAGTGTTCTTCAGGTATGACAGCCAGTCTGTCCATGAAATACGGTCTCAGCTGCCCTGTGAGAGCTGCAGGAAAGTTCTACTCACATGTTTGATTGAAAAGAACAAAGACCCTGCTGAGAGCAGAGGAATCCAGGCTCAAAGTGCACATCTCCACACCCCTCACCCTGTCCCCGTACTCCCCTTCACTCAAGCACACCGAGGGCTCACTACCTGGGCATGTGAAACCCCCATCCCCAGCCAGCCTGGGAACAAGACCAGCAGCAGCACGGCCAGGTGGAGGAGCCAGGAGGAATGCCAGCGTGCTGCTGCCAGGGGAGGCAAGGCCAGGGAGGGACAGACGGACACTCAGCAGACCCTCCTGTGCTGCAGCTCTGCCTGCAGACAATGCAGCTCCTGCTCATTGCAAATGATCTGTGCTCACTTCAAGCCGGCAGAGACCTCCCAAAGACAGGGATGTCTCCCAGCACTAGGAATCGGGGAGCTTGCAGCTCTTAAAGATCATCTAGGATAAAACCTGAGAGGAACACAAAATGATGTTGATGCAGTTTCTGGGCTGAGGTGTGGAAAGGAACTTTATAAATTTCATTGCAGACAACCAGCACTCTCACTGAAATTCTCTTGGAGTCTCAGTCTCCACTACAATAATGTCAATCCATTACCATGAAACCATGTCTCCCCTCCACTGCAGGAATCTGTAAGCACAGGCTACAGAAAAATTCTTCCCTTTCAGGTACCCCCTCTCTTGGTCTTCCTCTTGAAATATGCAATCATAAATGTTATTCTATACAGCATTTTCTACTCATTTTTGTAGAAATAGAGACAACGACCCTGACAGATGCTATCAGCCATTGGATGTGCCAGCTGTAGAAGACCCCTCTGGCAACCCCACCTGCATGGCCCTGCTGCCAGAGCCTCACGGTGTCAAGAGCCTGCAGATGTGTCCTGCCACACGCTGCCCTCCGTTGTTGCACTCCTCAGTGCCTCCAAGCCCTCTCTCCTTCTCTCCTCTCTGCGTGCCAGCTGCGGTCAGAGCCCCCAGTCCTGCTGTGCTGTGCAGAGGAGCTGCTCCTGAGCACAGCTGTCTCTCTGCAGCGCTTGCCAGGAGCTGCCCTTGGGCCCACGAGCCTGGCCCAGCTCAGCAGCACAGCACCCGACCATGGCATCGCTTGCTCTGTGCCCTTGGGCTCCCTCGAGGTGTCCCCAAGGCCTCAGGGCTGACAGCTCCCCAAGGCAGCAGGGTCTCTGCTGGGGTGTGCTCATTGAGGCAGACTGAACTGATCATCTACTGCTCCTCTCTGAACACAAGATTTTTAGAAGTGTGATTTGTGCTGTTGGACTGTGGTTGTCAAACATGTTGTGCTTTAACCTGTCAGGCAGCTCAACACCACACAGCTGTTAGCTCACCCCAACCCCCCCTCATGCTTATCGGTTGAGGTCAGGGCAGTTGAAAGGACTGAAATGGTAGAGAAAGAATTGTAATAGTAATTATTTTTAGTGCTATTATTATTATGTACAAAGCAAGCTATGCACAGTGCAATTGTTCATTACTGACTGATGTCCAGCCTGTCCCCAACTGGTAGAACAGTGTGGTAACCATCTGCACCTGCTCTTCTTTGACCTTCAACAAGTCCACAAATGGAAAGGTCCTCCCAGGGACTGCGAAAGCTAGACAGCTCTTTAACATCCTTTAAAACCCCAGCTGTACCCTTTTGGATCTTGGAAGTATCGTCTCATGGGGAAGTTTATGTCAAGGTTTCATAGATCAACATTCTTCTCCCTCCTTTCTTTTCTGGGCAGTAGTTCTTTTCCATTCTCAGGAGCCTGATTTTCATCCCCACTGTTTTCTTCTGCATGTAGAAGCAGTGGAACCTGGCACAGGTTGGTGCTCTGGCCTAGAAAGAGCAGACCTGGGGCGTCTGGTCTAGGCCCCAGACTAGACCTGGGATCTGTCACAGGGTCTGGAGTGGCTGCAGGACATGTCAGAGGTGTTGGAGTAGCTTCAGGGCCCATCACAGGGGTTGGAGTGACACTGACTGAGGCTCCCTTTGGAATTCCCTTTGGAATTGCCAAGGTGATAACCCCTCCTTTTATAGCACTTCTGCAGTTTTTAAGGATTCTGCACGTGCTCAGGGGGGAAGTTCCAAAGCACTGGAGGTGCCCTCTGCTCTAGGTTTCTGCCCAGATCCTCCAATGCTCCCTGCCACTCCTCACTCTCCGGCCTTGGGGCAGGTCTCTGGAGGGCATTCTTAAAGAGATGTTTATCCTTAAACAACAGTTGAAACACATTCAGGAGACATCACAATAGGACCATCCCATGGATATTCTAAGCTTTTTAGAGCTAGTGTAATTAGCCTGGAGGAGAAGGGGGAGGTGAAGGAGATAGTGAAGAAGTGGAGAAGTGTCCTTCCCTTTTCTCTCCCTAGATTGGCTTCCTAAGGCAAAAAGGTCAAGAGTGTAATTCTTAATAGTTTCTGAGTGATGGTTCCTGAGGTATGGAGGTGATGGCAATGCTCAGTACAAAGAACAGATTTGTCACATGACCAGTAATTTTATAGATTCATAAGCCAGTGCTACACAACACAGCAAAATAACTTTAAACTAGACCCAGAAATGATAAACAGCACAATGGGAACACATGCAGTAAGTAATGTGCTATACAACACATTTCTGAAAACAAGCCCAACAGACCTGAGATCCAAAATGTCGACCTTGTGATCAGCAACTATTAAACTGGTCTAATGCTTATAACAATTTATCTTTAGTACTCTGTAGTAAGATCTGTCCTTCTCTCAACCCTTCGTGCCCCACACTGGGTGCCAAAAAGACTTCTGTGGTTTAACGCGGCAGTTCGAGTACATGGAATTATTTGAACAAGTCCAGATCAAGGGGCTAGAGCAAGTCTTCTATGAAGGCACACTGAGAGAACTGGTACTGTTCTGCCTGGAGAAGACAAGGCACCAGGGAAACCTTAGAGCAACCTACCAGTACTTAGAGAGGACCTACAGGAAAGCTGGGGAGACAGTCTTTGTCTGGGAGTGTAGTGATAGGACAAGGAGTAATGACTTTAAAATAGAAGATGGTAGGTTTAAATTAGATACATGGAAGAAATTCTTTCCTCTGAGGATGGTGAGGCACTGGAACAGGTTGCCTGGAAAAGCTGTGAATGTCCCATCCCTGGAAGTGTTCAAGGACAGGTTGGAATGTGTTTTGAGCAACCCGGTCTAGTGCAAAGTGTCCCTGCCCACTGCAGGGGGGTTGGAATAAGATGATCTTTAGGTCCCTTCCAACCCAAACCATGATCCCATGTTGCTATGATTACCTATGACACTGCCATCATTGACCATGTGAAGCTCATAAGGGCTCTCCTCAGAGATTTTAACCAAGCCCTTTCCCAAAATTTCATCATCCCCATGGCCAGTCCTCAGGTTGTTTAGAGTTGGTTTTGGAAGAAGGAGAGAGGTGCTGGTACAGCTGCTGACATCGTCAGAAGACTGATCTCAAAGACCTTGGAAAATACAAATTGATTAAAATCATTCCTTAGGACTTAGAAAAGGCAGATGTCAAACCCATCTTCTACTAGAAGGCTGAGCAAAAGGATAATTAAGCCTAACCAAGGATTATAACGCCAGCCTTCACCCTAGCCCCCAGTCAAGAACTAAACAAATCTCCAATCTCCAAAGCTTGATCTTCCCCTATAAATTGAGCAATCATCTTGAGAAGAACACCAATCCTTCCCTCAAAGCCCTACCATTCCCATAACCCTAGAAGGTGACCTCTAATCCCTATATGTTAATCTGAACACCTAATTACCAAAACTCTCCACCATGCACACAACACATCTCAGCTTCAACCCCACTCCTATCCCTAACTTCAGCTGCTTGTCCCCTTGGGGCAAGAGTAGCCAACAGATATGAGACAGGTACTCTGAGATCATGAAAACCATCAGAAAGCTGCCCCTAAGAAAATGACTGATATGGGGAAGTCAGGAGAAGCCTGGTCAGGAGAGATGTGAGATTTGGGAGAGGAAAGAGGAGTTTGGCTAGAAGAAATTAATGATTTCTGTGAGGTTCGAACATTCAGGCAATGTTGATTCTGCTGTAATGCTGGCTTAAAACAGTCATGTAAAGCCTTTCCCTTATTTTAACGAGTGATATTAATCCCCAAACCTAAATACTACTCTACACCCTGACAGGAATCCACTATTCTTATGCCTGACTTCAAAGTATCCCTTCAAGCCAAAACTCAGTCCATAGCCCCTTTTCCTTACCTTTACTCTCTTGCTTACCCTGATCTGATCAGCTTGTGGGCCAAAAGAAGGAGAAGGGTGGGAATGATCTGAGGAGCTCAGGTCTGCCTCAGCATCTCCTGCCCCAGGAGGAGGATCATAACTGTGGCAGGGACTGTGAGGTCACTTCTGTCTCTGCACTTGATAGGGCAGCAGCAGGAACGTGTCACAGAAAGGGACTGGGAGGTCACTTGTGTCTGGAGGTGGCAGGTCACCCTTGCCTTCTCCCTGGGAGCTGCACTTTTGGGCTGACATCTGGCAGTGGCCCTGCTAGGCCAGCAGAAGGCACCTGCTTGGCATGCTGACTGTTGGCATTGCTTCCTTGCAACACTGTGCAGGGCTGCGGAGGTGTCAAAATGAAGTTCTTCTAGTAGCATCACAGTACCCACCACATCCCACAGACCCCAAGACTAGCCCTGAGCCAGACATGGGTGTGCAGGGTCTCCTCTCCCAGTGGCCGTGGTCAGGCCTTGGCCCTTCAGCTTCATTAAAACCAACCAAGATTTTTCTCAGCACAGTGCTTTGCCTGTCTGTAACCATGGCCTCCAATTTTCTGCCCTAACAAGGCCCTGGGGAGGCTTTGTTAGTAACAGCCCTCAGTGGGGCCCATTAATACTCCAAGTCACTTCAACTTTTCCTTCTGACTTTAGCTTCTCAAGTGGTTACATCACTCTCCTCTCAGTACCTCAACTGAGTACAGGGGGACAATCACTTCCCTGGACCTGCTGGCCACACTGCTTCTTATGCAAGCCAGGATGCCGTTGGTCTTCCTGGCCACCTGAGCACACTACTGGCCCATATTCAGCCGACTATCAACCAGTACTCCCATGTCCTTCTCTGCCAGGCAGCTCTCCAACTACTCATCTCCCAGCCTGTAGCTCTGCTTGGGGTTGTTGAGTCCCAGGTGAAGAACCCGGCACTAGAACCCCAGAAAACAGAAGAGCAGGGAGCGACCTCTTGGCTATGTTCCTGGCAGCAGCTTTGGAGAGGCGTCCAGGCTTCTGGGTTTGCCCAGAGCAAGACCCTCCTGTTACTGTGGTGCTATCCGGGAGGCCAGCTGTAACCCAGGGCTGCACAGTGCCTGCTGCTGCCTGCAGTCACAGGGATGCCACTGCAGAGAGAACAGGACTGTCACCAAGGCCTATGAGATCTGACAGCTTATCCGAATAAAAGAGCACAGGAGAACACACTGAAAGCCAAAAGAGAGCAGCAGTGACAAGGCCACGTCCTGCTGCTGGCCATGGCCATGGCTCCAGAGAAGCAACAGCCCCCACCCAAACTCCATGTAGCAGCTGGGCTCTTGGCCCTGAGCCCCTCCTGTGTGCTGGGGCTGCTACCCCAGCTCCAGAGGGGATGGAAAGAGATGGCAGCTGATAAAATGTAGTTCTGATGTTTTTTTTTTGTTTTGTTTTGTTTTTGTTTTTAATTTATTATGTTTCTCTACATAACCTGCTTCTTTCAATAATTAGATGACTGGGTCACTGTAAATGAAAAAATAGAAATAAGAAAATCAGGTAGCAGGTTAAGGATAACATAATTTAAATCAAAAGAAAAAAATTGTAGAAAATATTTATAGAGAAATATAGTAACAAAAATTTTCCTCACAGTTCCTGAAATAATCATGGAACTCACAAACATTATTGATTGCAAAGAAGCATGTATCCAAAGAGTTTCCTTACTGCATCCTTGAACTCCTGGTTCCTCATGCTGTAGATGAGGGGGTTCACTGATGAAGGAACAACTGAGTAGAGAACTGACACAATAAGATCCATAGATGGGGAAGAGAGGGAGGGGGGCTTCAGATAGGCAAACATGACAGTGCTGATAAAGAGGGAGACCACAGCCAGGTGAGGGAGGCACGTGGAAAAGGCTTTGTGCCGGCCCTGAGAAGAGGGCATCCTCAGCACTGCCCTGAAGATCTGCACATAGGAGAAAACAGTGAAAATAAAACAACCAAAGCATAAAGAAACAGTAAGAACAAGTGCCCCAGCTTCCCTGAGGTAGGCATCTGAGTAGGAGAGCTTGAGGATCTGGGGGATTTCACAGAAGAACTGGTCCACAGCATTGCCTTGGCAGAGGGGCAGGGAAAATGTGTTGGCCGTGTGCAGGGCAGCATTGAGGAAAGCCACTGCCCCAGGCAGCTGCTGCCATCTGGGCACAAGCTGTGCTGCCCAGGAGGCTCCCATAGTGCAGGGGCTTGCAGATGGCAACGTAGCGGTCGTAGGCCATGACGGTGAGAAGGTAATATTCTGCTCCAACCAAGAAAGCAAAGAGAAAGAGTTGGGCAGCACAGCCTTGGTAAGAGATGGCCCTGGTGTCCCAGAGGGCATTGGCCATGGCTTTGGGCAGAGTGGTGGAGATGCAGCCCACGTCGAGGAGGGCGAGGTTGAGGAGGAAGAAGTACATGGGGGTGTGGAGGCGGTGGTGGCAGGCTACGGCACTGAGGATGAGGCCGTTGCCCAGGAGGGCAGCCAGGTAGATGCCCAGGAAGAGCGCGAAGTGCAGGAGCTGCAGCTCGCGTGTGTCTGCAAATGCCAGCAGCAGGAACTCGCTCACTGAGCTGACGTTGGGCATTTTCTGACATCGAAGAGTTGTCTGTAGAGAAGCAGAAGGCAGAAAAAGTTTAGAAGACAATTCTCTGAGGAAAACCTACTACAAGCCTTAGAGCACTCTCATCTGAAGCCTCTCTTTGCAAAAGGAGCTTTCTGCAGCTCCATCGCTTGAGTCCCAGCTGATGCTGGGTGAGACTGGCACTGCAAGCATGCAGTACTGGGGACTTTAGAGGTGTCCTTCCTTCTGTGAAGCAGTCAGAAAGCAGGAACAAGGGGGAAACTCAAGTTCAGTCCACTTATGGGATCCATGAACTTTGCAGGGTTGTTGCAAAGAACACCTCCAACCACACTGTAGAGCGAGTCAGATTTTATTATGCTTAGTAATCACACTCTTTTTTATTATGCTTAGAACAATATATTTATATATTGTTCTTATAATATATATATATTATATAATATATTTTATTATGCTTAGAACAATCACACTCTTGCGTTTCCAAAGAAGTGGAGACAGCTTAAAGCAAAGAAGCTCCAACCCCAGTGCAGATGGACAGAATCCTCACCTTATCCCCAAGTGCATGAGCAGGATCTCAGCTTTTCCCTCTTCGCAAAGGCTGCAGAGGCCTCATTCCAGCTGCCCACAGACAGCCATCCAGCAGCGCAGACATGTTAGTACGGAGGTGTCTTTTCTTTGAAGTATCTGGATAACACAAGGATGCCTAGACAGAGCTGCATCCTGTGGGAGAGAAGAATGCAGCCCAGGATGATGCCCCACGGACAGAGCTGGATATTCGCAATCTGGGGTGTCCCAATACCCAATCTGCATCCCCTGCAGTGTCTGGAGGAGACTTGGACACCCAAGTCTTGGCTAAAAAGGGCAGCTGGGTTATGACACTCCAAGGGGCTTCTGCCAGACTTCCTCACCTTGCACTGCAACCCAGCAGGACTCTCAAAGCCTACTGCATTGCCCACTGCCCTCCCAGAAACAAGACCCAGCAGGAGACCCTTCCAGGACCTGCAGCTGCATGGCCCTGCAGCCAGACCCTTACCTTGTCAAGGGCTGTGCAGGTTTCTCCTGCAGGCAGCTCTCAGCATCCTCCCACTGCCAACTGCCTCCAAGCCCTCTCTCCTTCTCTCCTCTCTGTGTGCCAGCTGCGGTCAGAGCCCCCAGCCCTACTGCGCTGTGCAGAGGAGCTGCTCCTAGGCACAGCTGTCTCTCTGCAACAGGATCACTTTTGAAATGAGTTTTCTCTATCCCACGAGCCCGGCCCAGCTCAGCAGTACAGCACCAGCCCAAGGCACTGCAATCACCCCTCTTGGGGCTTTGCTGATGAGCCCACACACGAACCTCAGGCACTCAGAGACAATTGAAGACATCTCTCCAGAAGTGCAAGTCAGAGGCAAGTTTCCTGCAGTGTCCCCCTGAGGGCCAGCACTGACACAGCCTCCCTTGGAGCTCGTTAGAGCAGAACCCTGGAGGCAGTGAGGACAAGGAGACAAAGGCAATGTGAAGGTGACACTGATGTGTAGGAAACCTGGATGTGTGTCACCAAGCACAAGGGCTGGGCCTTGACCCCAAGTGCTTGGGAAGTGAGATCCTTTCCCTTCACACCTTTCACAGGGCTCTTCCTGGGCAGTAGGAGATGGGGATGTGCATGGCCAAGTGCAGGAGAATGGTACGACCCCTGCTTTGTTCATTGTTGGGGTTGAGGAGGCAATGAGGCCCTGGTGCTTTAACGATCAGTTGTCTCCTCATAGGCCTCAGTGACAGAGACAACAGCCATAGCCATGGACCTAAAGACATGGGTTCTGCTGGGACTTTGAGCTTTGCCATAGCCCTTTATCCTCTCCATACCAGGCTGTCCTAGTGTCCCCTAGACCTGTACCTCTTTTCCTGAGGGCTGCAAACACTCTTCTGTGTGGTGCCACACTGGATCTGAGCTGATTCGGATAACTCAGACTTTCTTGGTGGCCATGCTCCTCGTAAGGCAACTCTGTAGGAAGCTGGCCTGGTTCCTGCTGAGCAGGCACCACTGCTCGTATGGCATCCCTCGTGGTGCCCAGGCCCTCCTCCTCCTGGGCGCTGCTCACTAAGCAGGGTCCCAGTCTGCCCTGATGTGTGGGGTTCCTATTCTTATGGCGAAGGACGAGGCTCGTCTCCTTGTAAATGACAAGAGATTTCTGTAGGCAAAATCCTGCATTTTCTCAGGGTTCCTCGACACTGATGCTCCATTCTGTCAGCCATTCATGGCTGCAGGCAGACGGTTCAACCTTCATGTGATTGTGCTATCTCTGACAGGATAGTAGCATCAGGACTTCAGGAAAGTTTGGATAATACAGGAGTAATCACTTGAATGGAACTGCAACACAGAGTCACAGAAAAACAGTGGGTGGAAGGCTGCCAGATTCTACTTTTTCTGTTCTTCATTCTCATGCATGCTGTCAGTTTGTCTGGACCTGTGTCCTGAATGTTAAGGGGCTGTGCAGGTCAAAGTTCAAAGGGCCAAAGCCCAGCTGGAGCTCCATCTGTCTATTACTGTCAAAGACAATAAAGACTGCTTATAGAAATACTTTAAATAAAAGAGGATTAAGGAGAATCATCATCCTTCATTGGACATGGGGGAAATCTGGTAATGATCTCGAGATAAGGTAAAGGCTGAGGTACCTAATGCCTTCTTTGCCTCAGACTCTAGCAGCAAGACCAGTTGTTCCCCTGGATATTTCTTCTTCCTTGTAGCCAGTGCCAACCATCCATGGTGCACTTTGTGGAAGTTTTTTCTTTCCTGCTCTTTCCTACTACCAAAGTAAACTCCATCAGAGTGGAAACCACTCCTGAAGTAGGCATCCCAACCCAGCAGGATCCTTGCGGCCTCTCAGCCAACCACACACAAGTCACCTCAGCAGCAGCTTCCAAGCCAGGGGCCTGCTGCTGGCCTTGCAGCTTCTTGGCTAGACACAGCCAAGCCTTGTGCCTGCTGCTGTGCAGTCATGGACTCAAGCAGAAGGGACAGGACAACCCATCTGGGGGCCTTCTTTCTGCCTGGGTCCTCCTGGCTCTGGAGGCAGAGGGGATCCCCCAGTCAGCATGCCAAGCAGGTGCCTTCTGCTGGCCTAGCGGGGCCACTGCCAGATGTCAGCCCAAAAGTGCAGATCCCAGGTCTATGTCAAGGCTGACCTGCCACCTCCAGACACAAGTGACCTCACAGTTCCTTTGCGTGACACGTTCCTGCTGCTGCCCTATCAAGTGCAGAGACAGAATTGACCTCACAGTCCCTACCACAGTCACATTCCTCCTGCTGGGGCAAGAGATCTTGATGTAGGGTTCGTAGGATTCCCACCCATCTCCTCCTTGTGGCCCACAAGCTGATCAGACCCATGGCCCCTCACATTCATCTTTGAATGCCAAGCGACTGCACAGCAGCCTCACAATTCTTCTCCTGCAACAAGGGGCCAAGCATCTTAAGTTAATGTTGTGGAGAGGGGCTGAAGGTGATGAGGTTAATGCACAGGAACAGGGGCTTTGGGTGTTAGGTGTTCATGTATGGCATTAGGGAACAAGGCTCACCTTGCTGAGTTAGAGTTTAGGCAAAATTTTAGTTGAAGACTTTTGTGTGCTGCCTGGGGTGTCAAGCCTGTGGTTAAATTATTGGCAAGGTTTGCGATTTAGGATTTTGTTCTGGTCTGCCTAGAAGTCCAGGGTTAAAGAGAGCCTTTTAATGCTAGTGTTAAGGTCAGGGATCAGGGTGAGCAATAGAGGAAAGTGAAGGGAAAGAGGCTATGGGCTGAGTTTTGACTTCAAGGGAATCTTTGAGTTCAGACATTGGAGTAGTGGATTTCTGTCAAGGTGTGGAGCAGCATTTAGATTTGTGACTTAAGGTTACTGATTGAAAGTGGGGAAGGGCCGCATATGACTGTTTTAGGTCACGGTTACAGCAGCATCAGCATAACCTGAACCAATTTACCTCTACAAAATCCTTAATTTCTGCTGGCCAAGCCCTTATTCCCTCCCCCAAATCTCACATCTCTCCTGTCCAGCCTTCTCCTAACCTCCCCATATCAGACATCTCATTGGGATCAGCTTTCTGATGGATTTCATGATCTCAGAGTATCCATCACACCTCTGTTGGCTGCTCTATTTCTGAGAAAAGCACCACTTAAGACACGATGGAAAAGGACACAAAAGTCCATCAGAGCACCCTGCACAATGTGCCCAGCAGCTCTGCAGTGCCACAAAAGTGTGGTTCCTGCTTACAAGTTTTCTTTCCAGAATGGCTCCTATGGCTCCAGGGTAACTTTTCCCAGGCACTCAGTTCCCCAGTCCATACCACTCATGCATGCAGGCCCCACGGGTCTCTCCAACCCTCCCCTCTTCCCCTGCAGTAGTGGCACCTCACCGCAGCAGGTTGGTGCATCTCCAGGCTCAGGGGTGCTTCCTGAGGGCCTGCCCCATGTGGGGAGTGGTGGGGAAGAAGAGAGCAAGGTCATCTCCTGGGGCATGGCTGAGCACAGCCCAGCCATCCCACACCGTGGGCAGGCCCCTGCTCCCAGGCTGAGGCACACATGCAAGGTGGACACTTCTCCGTCAGCCCAGCTTCACGCAGGGCCCTTCAGCCCTGCCCCAGTCCCAGGACTGACCTCCTACTCCTACTCCATCCACAGACAGCAAATAAAGCCCTGAGTGTCTCTGTTTCTCACAGCCTTCTCACAAGTCTTTCTCCTTGCCCTCCTCACTGCCCAGCACTGTCTCTCAGGTGGCACTCAGTGACACTTCAGAAGGGCCTTTGGGCTTCCTCAATTGTCCTGGTGCTTATTAGCACCTTCCTGGCTCCTTCCCGAGCTTAGAGGAAGTCTTCTTGTCCATCAGGGGCCCTGTACTGGCTGTTGGTGGGACGGAGTTACTCTCTGCAAAGCAGCCCCGTGTGGTACTGTGTTTTGGTTGTGTGACCAGTGATGGTCACCCACAGTTGTGGTTGCCGTTTTTGAGCATTTCTTGCACAGCATCAGGGCCTTCTGTGGCTCACAATTTCTGAGTTTTACTTGGTTTTGTTATTCTGTCCCCAGTTCCTCTAGAAGAAGAGAAAGAAGGTGGCTGATAGGTGTTTATCATGCTGGATGCATGGAGCAAGGGGGTGTCCGTGGTGCCAGGAGATGGAGGTCCGTGAAGCTGCAGGAGCCCTGCTCTCTTGCCTGGGAGATCCCCAGCACACAGTGCCTGTGCCCTGCAGGGCCAGCCCCGCTCCCCAGGCCAGCACAAGAGGCCTGGCCCAGCCACAGAGCAGCCTGCCCCGAGCAGGGGCCTGCACAAAGAGCTTTCCCTTTGCCCTTTCCCCATCAGTGCAGGCCCAGAAATGCTGCCCTGCTCTTCCCCTGGGCCATCCCTGCTCCCAGAGAGCCTTGCCCAGGGCACTGTGTTTGTGCTGGCCTGGACAGCCATTGCTGCTTCCATCCCTGTTTTCCCCACAGGGCCGCAAGCTGGCGGTGCTGCTGTGAGAGCCAGGGGCTGTGGTGCCCTGGGACCCCCGGGGATCTCCCCCGTACCCGTGATGGTCAGGGTGGGCAGCAGACATACGTCCATGGGGATCTCTGCTTCTGAGCCCCTTTCCATCTGCCCTGATGTCTCAGCAGCACAGGGCAGTGCTGGGCAGGGCCATGGGGTGTCTCTGAGGACACAAAGGGCAGGCGAGTGCTGTACCAGACCTCGCCACAGCACTTCAAAATATATATCCGCAATTACTCTGCAGTCTTACGGGCCTTAACCTGCTGGCTCTCCACCACGTCTTCTGGCATTGCAGAGCCCTCCTTTAGCCCATGGACTTCTCAGATTCCCCTTTTCCTTTAACAGACCCTTCTTTGGATGGTCACACATTTTAGGAGGTTCTAATCACTACCCACTGAGCACATTGTCCCTGCAGATCCCCTGACATCTGGCAGCTCCAGATTCCTCTACAGGCTGGAATCTGCCATCTGCCCCGCTGCAGGGGGTGCAGTCCCATGCAGATATATTTAAGATCAGTTGTCATCTCCTTAGGCAAGTTCTGTCATAATGGGAGCTGCTAGTGTTGCCCTTGGTTCCTCAGGGACCACCCTGGGACTTTCAGCCTGTGTCCTTCACTCTATGATGAACACCCAGAATAGAGAAGAGAAGGGAGCAACCCTTTGGCTGTGTTCCTGATAGCACATTTGGAAGAGGTGTCCAGGGTCCTGGGTTTGCCCTCAGCAGCCCCTCTTGTTACTGTGGTGCTAGCAGGGAGGCCAGCTGTGACCCAGGGCTGCACAGTGCCTGCTGCTGCCTGCAGTCACAGGGATGCCACTGCAGAGACAACAGGACTGTCACCAAGGTACATGAGATATCAGGGCTTACCCAGAACAATGTGGAAGCCTAAAGAGCAATAGTGAAAACGCCACGTCCTGCTGCTGGCCATGGCCATGGCTCCAGGGAAGCAGCAGCCCCAAACCAAAGGCAGCAGAGAGGCAGAGCCCAGAGGGCAGTGAGGGGCAGCCCCGAGGGCCACCGGGGCTGCTCCTGCATGTGGCAGCTGGGCTCTTGGTCCTGAGCCCCTCCTGCATGCTGGGGCTTCTTCCCCAGCTCCAGAAAAGATGGGAAGAGATGGCAGCTGAGACCAGTGAAGTTCTAATGGCTTTATTATTGGGTTTATCTACACAGGGAGCCGTCTTCAATAGGAAAATAATTGATTCTAGGGGGGGTTAAAAATAATATTATTTAATTCAAAAGTGAAATACTTAGAGAAAATAATAATACAGACATTTAATAACAGAAGACATGATATTATTTTATTTCTGAGAAAAACTACGATTTCTAATATTAGGCATAGTATTATAGGTGAATTTGCTGAAGATGTGTGTATTCAAGTAGAGTCCTGATGGAATCCCTTAGTTCCCAGTTCCTCATACTGTAGATGAGGGGGTTCGCTGCTGGAGGTACTATTGAGTACAGAAGTGACACCACCAAGTCCAGGGATGGCGACGAGATGGAGGGAGGCTTCAGGTAGGCAAACATGGCAGTGCTGACCATCAGGGAGACGACAGCTAGGTGAGGGAGGCATGTGGAAAAGGCTTTGTGCTGGCCCTGCACAGAGGGTATCCTCAGCACTGCCCTGAATATCTGCACATAAGATACCACTATGAAGACAAAACAACCAAAGGCCAAAAAAATACTAAACACAAGTGCCCAAACTTCCCTGAGAGAGGCATCTGAGCAGGAGAGCTTGAGGATGTGGGGGATTTCACAGAAGAACTGGTCCACAGCATTGCCGTGGCAGAGGGGCAGGGAAAATGTAGTGGCTGTGTGCAGGACAGCATTGAGAAAGCCACTGCCCCAGGCAGCTGCTGCCATCTGGGCACAAGCTCTGCTGCCCAGGAGGCTCCCGTAGTGCAGAGGCTTGCAGATGGCAACGTAGCGATCGTAGGCCATGACAGTTAGAATTGAATACTCTGAACCAAAGAAGAAGACAAAAAAGAGAACTTGAGCAGCACAGCCTTGATAGGATATGGCCCTGGTGTCCCAGAGGGCATTGGCCATGGCTTTGGGCAGAGTGGTGGAGATGAATCCCAGGTCGAGGAGGGCGAGGTTGAGGAGGAAGAAGTACATGGGGGTGTGGAGATGGTGGTGGCAGGCTACGGCGCTGAGGATGAGGCCGTTGCCCAGGAGGGCAGCCAGGTAGATGCCCAGGAAGAGCACAGAGTGCAGGAGCTGCAGCTCTTGCGTGTCTGCGAATGCCAGCAGGAGGAACTCACTCACAGAGCTGCTGTTGGGCATTCTCTGACTTTGTACTTGCTTGTCTGTTGAAGGGGAGAAGGCAGAAAAACGTTAGAACAAACTTCTATGAAGAAAACTGGAAATAAAACAAAAGGCTGGCTAACTCATATTCAGACAAATGTCAGATCAATGAGGTTTGACGTATTGCTGCAAAAGACTGAGCTGAATGCAAAGCAGAGCTGCAACTATTTCCCTCACTTTATTTTATTTTAGTTGCCCTATCCTAGTTGAGGTATTGGATTTTGAAACTCCCTGACATTACTTGCACACTCACGGTGAAATCCTGTGTTTGCCAGGAGGCAAAAGGGCTGTGCCTAGGTGAAGACTGAGCAGAGCAGCTCTGCCCAGTGGTCCTGTTCTCAGTTGCTCTGTGTCACCTCTCTGAGCTGCAGGACCATCCCACTCAGATGTTTCCCTGAGAAGAACCAAAAGAAAACTGAGAGCAGAAAAGCCTGAGTCCAAGTGCATCTGGACAGAATCCTCACCTTGTCTCACAGGGTCTTAGCAGGATCTCAGCTCTTCCCTCCTAACCAGGGCTGCAGAAGCCTCACTCCAGCTTCCCAGAGACAGCCATCCAGCAGCACATCCAGACATGGCCTTAACACGGAGGTGTCTCCTCCTTCAGGTACCTGGATGCTGCAAGGGCACAAGGATGCCACGAGAGAGCTGCATCCTGCTGGGGAGCAGCCTGCAGACCAGGAGGACACCCCTCAGACTGCTCTGGATATTCACAAGCTGGGGTAACCCAATATTCAAACTGCATCCCCTGCAGTGTCTGGAGGAGGCTAGGCCACCACACTCCTGGCTGACCAGGGGTAGCTAGGTTATGACATTCCAAGGGGCTTCTGCCAGACTTCATTAACTCACACTGCAACCCAGCAGGACTCTCAAAGCCTACTGCATTGCCCACTGCCCTCCCAGAAACAAGACCCAGCAGGAGGAGACCCTTCCAGGACCTGCAGCTGCATGGCCCTGCAGCCAAACACTCACCTTGTCAAGGGCTGTGCAGGTTTCTCCTGCAGGCAGCTCTCAGCATCCTCCCACTGCCAACTGCCTTCAGCCCCTCTCTCCTTTTCTTTTCTCTGTGTCTGTGCCTCTGTGTCTCTTTCCTGCTGCGCTGTGCAGAGGAGCTGCTCCTGGGCACAGCTGTCTCTCTGCACCAGGGCCCTCTTGCCACGAGCTCTCTCTGTCCCACGAGCCCGGCCCAGCTCAGCAGCACAGCACCAGACCAAGGCACTGCAATCACCCCTCTGGGGGTTTTGCTGATGAACCCACAAACCTCAGGCACTCAGAGACAATTGAAGACAGCTCTCCAGAAGTGCAAGTCAGAGGCAAGTTTCCTGCAGTGTCCCCCTGAGGGCCAGCACTGACACAGCCTCCCTTGGAGCTCGTTAGAGCAGAACCCTGGAGGCAGTGAGGACAAGGAGACAAAGGCAATGTGAAGGTGACACTAATGTGTAAAAAAACTGGATGTGTGTCACCAAGTACAAGGGCCAGGCCTTGACCCCTGTCCTCTGGGAAGGGAGATCCTTACCCTTCAGACACTACTCAGGGATCTTTGTGGGGCAGTAGGAGATGGGGATGTGCATGGCCAAGTGTGGAAGAATGGTCCGACCCCTGCCTGGTTCATGGGAGGGTGTGAGCAGGCAATGAGGCCCTGGAGCTTTAACGATCAGCTGTCTCCTCATAGGCCTCAGTGGCAGACACAACAGCCATAGCCATGGACACAAAGACCTGGGTTCTTTTTGGACTTTGAGCCTTCCCACAGCACTTGATCCTCTCCACACCTGGCTGCACTAGGGAATCCCAGACCTGTACCTCTTTCCCTGTACCTGTATACAATTTTGGGGGGGTTGTCTCACTGAATATGAACTGAGTCTGACAACTCAGATCTTCTTGGTGGCCATGCTTTTCATAAGGCAGTTCTCTAGGAAGCTGGCCTTGCTTCTGGTGAGCAGACACCACTGCTCGTATGGCATCCCTTGTGGTGCCCAGGCCCTCCTCCTCCTGGGCACTGCTCACTCAGCAGGGTCCCAGTCTGCCCTGATGTGTGGGGTTCCTCTTTTTCTGGTGCAGTACTGGGCTCTTCTCCTTGTAAATGTCAGGAGGTATCTGTAGGCAAATTCCTGCAGTTTCTCGAGGTTCCCCTGGACAGATGCTCCATTCTGTCAGCTGTTAATGTCTGCAGGCAGACGGCTCACCGTGATTGTGCTGTCTCTCACAAAGCAATGGCAGCAGGAGTTTGCAGGACAGTTTGGATAATACACGAGTAACTCATTGAATGGAATTACAGCACAGAACCACTGAAGGGTGTGGGATAGAAGGCTGCCAGATTCCACTTTTTCTGTTCTTCCTTCTCTTGCATGCTGTTACTTACAAAACACTGCACTGTATCATCTAATAGGAAGGAAATTAAGTCTATCCCAGCCGACACATGGAGAATATCCGGCCCATATTCCATACCATCTGCATCATGCTCAGCTCCAGTACTTTCCAATTAATCACCAGCACCTTTTCTCTGTTGATATACGCAGAGGGATATCATGCCCTTAGTCTGTGGGTGTCCTGGAGCTGGCTAGGATCGAGGTAATTTTCCTCCTAGGAGCTGGTATGAAGCTGTGTTTTGGATTCAGCATGAGAAGAATGCTGATTACACACTGATGGCTTAGTTGTTGCCCAGCAGTGGAAGGCGGGGGGGTGCCTGTGAAGCTGGTGGGGACAGAAGCAGGACAGCTGACCCCAAGTGGCCAAAGGGATGTTCCAGACCACACAACGTCGTGCTGAACAATCAATACGGGGTGGCTGGCCAGGGTAGGGGGTACCACTACTGTGGGACACGCAATCACCATCATGATCGTCACCATCATTGCTCATATTATTTCTCTTCCCTTTCTGTCCTATTAAACTGTCTTTATCTCAATCCAAGATGTATTTATTTATTTATTTATTTATTTTATCTTTTTTCCCCTCCTCATTCTCTCCTGCATCTGCTCGGGGTGTAGCAGGGCGTCTGTGTGAGGGAATGGCTGTGTGGTGCTGTGCTGCCTCCTGGGTCAAACCACACTCTTTTGGTGCCCAACATGGAGCACAAATTTTGAGCAAATGGCAGATCTGGACACAGCATGTTAAAAGAAAGCTATTATAAGCATTAGTTGATTTTAATAGTTGGTGATCACAAAGTTGATTTCCTTCCTTCCTTCCTTCCCTCCTTCCTTCCTTCCTTCCTTCCTTCCTTCCTTCCTTCCTTCCTTCCTTCCTTCCTTCCTTCCTTCCTTCCTTCTCTCTCTCTTTCTCTCTTTCTCTCTTTCTCTCTTTCTCTCTTTCTCTCTTTCTCTCTTTCTCTCTTTCTCTCTTTCTCTCTTTCTCTCTTTCTCTCTTTCTCTCTTTCTCTCTTTCTCTCTTTCTCTCTTTCTTTCTCTCTCTTTCTCTCTTTCTTTCTCTCTTTCTCTCTTTTTCTTTTAAGCTCAGATCTGTTGTGCTAAATTTCAGAATTGTGTTGCATAGCACATTACTTACTGTATGTCTCCCCTGTCATGCTGTTTATCTTTTCTGATGGCTGCGTCAAGTTTATTCTTTTGATGTGTTGTGTAACACTGGCTTATGATATGATAAAATTCCTGGTCATGAGACTAATCTGGTACTTGTAGTCCGCATTGCCATTACCTCCAAAACTTTGGAGCCATCTCTCAGAAACTATTAAGAACTACACTCTGGACATTTTCTCCTCAGGAAACCAAGCCATTCGGAGACAAGGGGAGGACACTTTTCCCCACTTGTTCACTCTCCCTTTCCCTTTCACCTTGCCATTCTCCTCCAGGCTGTTTACACTGGCTCTTCAAAGTTTTGAATATCCTTGGGATGGTCAAACCAGCACACTCCTATCGTTATGTCTCCTGAATGTGTTTCAGGACTACTTAAGAATACCATTCAGATTTCTGTCTGGTGGCAGGAGAGTTTGGAGTGGCAGGGAGTGAGGGAGGATCTGGGCAGGCACCTACAGCAGTCAGCACCTCCAGAACTTTGGAACTTCACTCCAAACAAATGCGGAATCCTAAAAAAATGGTTAAATGCTTGAAAAGGAGGTGTTATCACCCTGGCATTTCCAAAGAGACACATGCCACTGCAGTGTGCTGGGTCTTGGCCTGTGCTTACAGAGCCACAATCAATGCCACTCCAGCCTCTGTGAAAAGCCCTGCAGTCACTCCAACCCCTCTGACAGACCCTGCAGCTACTACAGCATCTGCAAAATGCCCTGCAGCAACTCCAGCTCTTTTTCTGGGCCCTGTGTCTGAGCCAGAAAACCAACCTGTGTCTGTATCACTTGCTCCTCTATGCAAGAAAAAACAATGGATGTGAAAGTCAGTTAGTCAGAAGACGAGGCAGGCTTCAGAAAAGCTGGGCCATCATATGAGTAGGAGGACGAAGAGGAAGAAGTCATAAGAGCATCAGTAATCATGCGATCCCTATCCCTATGCTGCTCTGGTGTTGGGAGAAACGGGGCCCCTCCCTGGAATTAGAGGGCAGGAAGGCAGATATGGTGGGCACACACTATGTGCCACCCTGTGGTTTTACCTGTGTGACCATGGTGAGCACATGAGAAAGTGGGATGGAAAATCTAGAGGCATGAGTATGTGAATGGCAAGGAAAAACAATCACTAAAAGGGGTTCTTAGAGAACTGCTGCTCCTATTTCCAGCGGGCTGTCCTCCAGACACAGTACTGAATACTATGAGCAGGACTAGAGGGGCTGTGCCTCCAGCCAGGGGGAGGAAGGGGACAGTCGGGTTTATTGGACTGTGTGGATTCAATGGCCTTGCACATCAGACCCACAGAAGTACAGGAGCTAGTGGGCACCAGTGCACAGTGAACCCTAATGCCATCAAGCTACAGAGGGTCGAACCCATTTGTATGTCTGCAGTGACAGGGGTGACAGGGGGATCCCAACTCTGAACTGTACTGGAGGCTGAAGTGTCTAAGTGGGAAGGAGTGGCAAAAGCACCCCATTAGCACTGGCCAAGAGACACTGTGCATCCTTGGAAGAGACTGCTTCAGGAGAGGATAGGTATCTCAGGGACCCAAAAGGGTATCGGTTGGCTTGAGGCATAGCTGCCTTGGAGACAGAGGACATTATACTGTTGTCTGCCTTGCCTTGGTCTCTCACAGGACCCTTCTGTTGTGGGGTTGGTGAGGGCTGAAGGACAGCTGGTGCCAATCCCTACCACAGCTGTGCACCTGAGTCAGTATAGCACCAACCGAGTGCACTAACAGAGGCCTATTGTGGCCTGAATGAAGTCCCGCAATGCTGAGTGCTGCCATGCCAGCAGCATGATTCAGACTGCCCTGGAAGAGGAGGAAGCTCCTGAGCACCTGCACTACATCGATGGCATCACTGGGTGGGGTGACACAGCAGAGGGAGTATTTGAGAAAGGGAAAAAAATACTCCAAATTCCTCTGAAAGCTGATTTTGCACTAAAAGAAATTAAGGTCAAGGGACATGCACAAGAGATCCCGATGCCGGCTGACCAGGGTCAGTGGGACTAATGCTCAGAGACAGGTTGAACATCGGTGAGGGGTTTCTCAACAATTGCATGGTGCATCACTTGCCTTGTACATATTATTATTGTTATTATTATTGCTATTGTTATTGTTATTGTTAATTACTATTTTATCTTCCTTTTCTGTATTTTCAAATTTTAAATCATTCATTATTGTCTGTACCCTGGTACTTAGTGAAACAAATCCACTTTATGTACATTTCAGTGTCACCTTCACATTGCCTTTGTCTCCTTGTCCTCACTGCCTCCAGGGGTCTGCTCTAACGAGCTCCACGGGAGGCTGTGTCAGTGCTGGCCCTCAGGGGGACACTGCAGGAAACTTGCCTCTGACTTGCACTTCTGGAGAGCTGTCTTCAATTGTCTCTGAGTGCCTGAGGTTCCTGGGCTCATCAGCAAAGCCCCCAGAAGGGTGATTGCAGTGCCTTGGGCTGGTGCAGTGCTGCTGAGCTGGGCCGGGCTCGTGGGACAGAGAGAGCTCGTGGCAAGAGGGCCCTGGTGCAGAGAGACAGCTGTGCCCAGGAGCAGCTCCTCTGCACAGCGCAGCAGGAAAGAGACACAGAGGCAGACACGGAGAGGAGAAAAGGAGAGAGGGGCTGAAGGCACTTGGCAGTGAGAGGATTCTGAGAGCTGCCTGCAGGAGAGTCCTGCACAGCCCTTGACAAGGTAAGTGTCTGGCTGCAGGGCCATGCAGCTGCAGGTCCTGGAAGGGTCTCCTGCTGGGTCTTGTTTCTGGGAGGGCAGTGGGCAATGCAGTAGGCTTTGGGAGCCCTGCTGGGTTGCCCTGCGAGGTGAGGAAGTCTGGCAGAAGCTCCTTGGAGTGCCCTAAAGCAGGTTCCCCTGGACAGCAATGAGCAGAGTGGCCAAGCCTCCTCCAGACTCTGCAATGCTGCAGCTGGGATATGGGACACTCCAGCTTTCAGATATCCAGCTCTGTCTGTGGGGCATCCTCCTGGGCTGCAGGCTGCTCTCCAGCAGGATGCAGCTCTTTTGTGGCATCTTTGTGTTATCCAGGTGCCCCAAGGAGAAGACATCTCCTTGCTAAGGCCATGTCCATGCTTCTGGGTGGCTGTCTGTGGGCAGCTGCAATGAGGTGCAATAAGTGCAATGACCTCTACACCTCTTGCTAGGAGGGAAGAGCTGAGAAGTTGCTCACAACGCACAGACAAGGTGAGATTCCTGTCCAGCTGCACTTGGACTGCAGCTTCTTTGCTCTCAGCTTTCTTCAGTTCCATCTCAGGGAAACACCTAAGTGTTGTGGTCCTGCAGCTTACAGAGGGCTGACACAGGGCATCTGAGAAAGAGAGTGTTCAGCAGTGGCATCTGAATCCCTGTTCTGCATTGGGATGCATTGTTTGAAACAGCACTGTAAATTCCAGTGACCTGATCAGTGGACTGAACGAGAGTTTACCCCATATTCCTGCTTCCCCCTGATAAACAGCAGCATGGACTCCTCTGCAAGCTCAAGCAAGAGAGCTGTGGAAAGGTTATCCTGCAAAGAGAGGCTCAGGCAGGGGAGTGCTCCAACACTTGCAATAGGTTTTCCTCAGAGAAGCCTCCTCTAACTTTGTTCTGTCTTCTCTCTTCAACAGACAACTGTGTCCAATGTCAGAGAATGCCCAACATCAGCTCTGTGAGCAAGTTCCTCCTGCTGGCATTCGCAGACACGCGCGAGCTGCAGCTCCTGCACTTCGCGCTCTTCCTGGGCATCTACCTGGCTGCCCTCCTGGGCAACGGCCTCATCCTCAGCGCCATAGCCTACGACCACCGCCTCCACACCCCCATGTACTTCTTCCTCCTCAACCTCGCCCTCCTCGACCTGGGCTGCATCTCCACCACTCTGCCCAAAGCCATGGCCAATGCCCTCTGGGACAACAGGGACATCTCCTATCAAGGATGTGCTGCACAGGTTTTTCTCTTTGTCTTGTTGATGTCATCGGAGTATTTCCTTCTCACCATCATGGCCTACGACCGCTACATTGCCATCTGCAAGCCCCTGCACTACGGGAGCCTCCTGGGCAGCAGAGCTTGTGCCCAGATGGCAGCAGCTGCCTGGGGCAGTGGCTTTCTCAATGCTGTCCTGCACACAGCCAACACATTTTCAGTGCCCCTCTGCCAAGGCAATGCTGTGGAGCAGTTCTTCTGTGAAATCCCCCACATCCTCAAGCTCTCCTGCTCACATGCCTACCTCAGGGAAGCTGGTCTTCTGGTCTTTAGCCCATGTTTAGCATTTGGTTGTTTTGCTTTCATTGTGCTGTCCTACGTGCAGATCTTCAGGGCAGTGCTGAGGATGCCCTTTGAACAGGGCCGGCACAAAGCCTTTTCCACGTGCCTCCCTCACCTTGCCGTGGTCTCCCTGATGGTCAGCACTGGCATTTTTGCCTACCTGAAGCCCAACTCAATCTCTTCCCCATCCCTGGATCTACTGGTGTCACTTCTGTACTCAGTGTTGCCTCCAGCAGTGAACCCTCTCATTTACAGCATGAGGAACCAGGAGCTCAAGGATGCAGTGAGGAAACTGTTTTTGTATGTGCTTATTAAACATCAATATTGTTAATATTATTGTGTTTTTTATCATATTATTTTTATCCTTAGTATTATTATCATATTATAAACATTAATAATAATACTGTCAGGACTACTATTGTATTTGAGAAACGAACATGACAGATTTTCATATCATTTTTCTTTTCTTTTTATTATTTTCATGACTTCTGATATTAGTTGAATTTATTTAGTAATTTTTTACTTTGAGTACATCTTCTAATCAACCTATTGAACTAGGCATCCTCTGTAGGTATAGACAATAAAGCATAAATTCACTGGTCTCAGCTGCCATCTCTTCCCATGTACTCTGGAGCTGGGGGAGCAGCCCCAACACACAGGAGGGGTTCACGGCCAAAAGCCCAGCTGCTACATGGAGGAGCAGCCCCAGTGGCCCTCGGGGCTGCCCCTCACTGCCCGCTGGGCTCTGCCTCTCTGCTGCCTTCGGGTCAGGGCCGCTGCTTCCCTGGAGCCATGTCCATGGCCAGCATCAGGACGTGGCCTTTTCACTGCTACTCTCTTTTGGCTTCCACATTGTTCTCTTGTGCTCTTGTACGTGGGTTAGCCATCAGATCTCATGCACCTTGGTGACTTTCCTGATGTCCCTAGAGTGGCATCTCCTCCACATCTCTGTACACCTCTTCTAAAGCAGTTGTCAGAAATACACCCAAGGAGCTCCTCCCTGGACAGGCTTCTTGTTTTTCTGGGCTTCAGGATGGATCAGTCCCATAGTGATAGCTGAAGGACAAAGGGCTGGACTGGGATCTGACTTCTTGGTAGCACATGGCCCAACAAACAGTGATAAGTGGCATGGCCTTGGCATATCCTGCAGTTACTGGGTCTGATGGCAAATGGCATCCTGGAGAGGAATGTGGAGCTGCTCTGTGGCTGGGCCAGGCCTCTTGTGCTGGCCTGGGGAGCGGGGCTGGCCCTGCAGGGCACAGGCACTGTGTGCTGGGGATCTCCCAGGCAAGAGAGCAGGGCTCCTGCAGCTGCACCATAGCCAGCCTCCTTGTTTCTCTACTCAACCAGAAACTACACATGCGTGAGCTGCCTGCTTCCTCCCCCTCTAGAGGGAGAGGAGGAAACACATCTAGAGAGAGAAGTGAAAGGACATAAAAACTCACAGAAAGATAGACACATAAGGAAGGGAAAGGAAAAGAAAAAATAAAGAAAGAGGAATTGCAACCCCAAACATGAGGAATATTTAGTAACTCATCAGTTCTCACAAGCAGATTGCTGTGCTGTCAGTCTCTGAGAAACTGCTACCTTGTCTTGGAAAGATGACCCCAATATTTACTGCCTAGCACCATGTTATGTCTGAGGTGGACTGAGCAGAGCTCAAGTGCTCAGTCTGGTGTGAGCAGGCAGAGGAGAGCTCAGCATCCCCTTGGCACACATAAGCCCCAGCAAAGGAGCCTGGCGAATGATTCCTTGCAGCCCTGGGGAATGGCAGTGACCCCATGAGCTGGGTCTGCCTCCCAGCCTGCCCAGCACAGCCCTACAGAGTGCCCCCGTGCCCCAGGCACAGCCCCCTCGCTCTGCAGAGCAGCACCTCTGGTTGTCATGTCAAAATCAAAAGATTTCAGCTTTTGCCTAAAGTCATCCTCCACGGCTGCTTTCAGTTTTCTACACAGAGGCAGCCAGTGCCTCCAAGATCCCTGGGGGAAAATGAAGCATGCCTGAGGGCCTGGAAAAAATTAGCCTGAATCCATTCTGGAACCAAAACTTAACATCAGGAAGCTCACTTCTGTGGTTGTGCAGAGCTGCTGGGCACATGGTGCAGGGTGTTCCTAGACATGTTTGTGTCCTCTTCCATTTTGCCTTACGTGCCACTTCTGTCTTAGGAATGGAGTAGCCAACAGAGGTGAGACAGATACTCTGAGATCATGAGAGCCATCAGAAAGCTAATCCCAACAAGATTACTGCTATGGGGAGGTCAGCTGAACCCTGGCTAAGAGTGATGTGGGATTTAGGGGAGGGAAGAGGAGCTAGGGCAGCAGAAATTCATGATTTGGAAGATGAAAAAATGTTCAGGTAATGTTCATGCTGTTCTAACACTGACTTCAAAAATTCATGTGAGGTCCTTCCAAGGTCTCAACCTGTAAAATCAATCCCTAACCCTAAATGCTACTCCACACCCTGACAGGAATCCACTACTCTAATGCCAGACCTCACAGTATCCCTTGAAGCCAAAACTCAGCCCATAGCCTCTTTCCTTTACCATTACTCTTTTGTTTACCTTGATCCCTGCCCTTAATCCTAGCATTGAAATGCTCTGTTTAACCCTAGACAACTTCTTTACAGACCTAAACAAAACCCTAAACCACAAAGCTTCCCCATACCCTAAGCACAGACGTCCCACCTTAAACAGAACACCAAACACTTCCACTAAATTTGCCTTAATCTCTAACTCAGAAAGGTGAGCCCTAGTCCCTAACACCATACATGAACATCTAACACCTAAAGCCCCTCTTCCTGTGCATTAACCTCCCCACCTTCAAGCCCCCTAACTTTAGGTGCTTGGCCCCTTGAGGCAGGGCAGGAACCATGAGGTTGCCGTGCGGTCTCATGGCATTCAAAGCCAAGTGAGGATTGACATCTGGCAGTGGCCCTGCTAGGCCAGCAGAAGGCACCTGCTTGGCATGCTGACTGGGGGATCCCCTCTGCCTACACACCCAGGAGGACCCAGGCAGAAAGAAGGCCCCAACATGGGTTGTCCTGTCCCTTCTGCTTGAGTCCATGGCTGGGCAGCAGCAGGCACAAGGCTTGGCTGTGTCTAGCCAAGAAGCTGCAAGGCCAGCAGCAGGCCCCTGGCTTGGAAGCTGCTGCTGAGGTGACTTGTGTCTGCTTGGCTGACTGGATGCAAGAAGGCTGACGGGTTGGGATGCCTACTTCAGGAGTGGTTTCCACCCTGACGGAGCTTTCTTTGGCAGTAGGAAAGAGCAGCAGAAAAAAACTGCCATGAAGCGTGCCCTGGAACTTTGGTACTGGCCATGAGGAGGAAGAAATGTCCAGGGGAAAAAGCTGGTCTTGCTGCTGGGGACTGAGGCAAAGAAGGAATTAAGTACCTCAGCCTTTACGTCCTTTCTTGTCACCAGCTTTCCCCCCCATGTCCAATATAGGATGATGATTCTCCTTAATCCTCCTTTATTTGGAGTTAATATATAAATAGTTTTTGTTTCTTTGACATAAATATACAGATGGAGCTCCAGCTGGGCTTTGTCCCTTCTAATTTTCACCTGCACAGCCCCGTAACATTCAGGACACAGCTCCAGACAAACTGACAGCTTGCATGATAATGAAGCACAGAAGAGGTAGAACCTGACAGCCTTCCACATCCTGTGCTTCTGTGACACTGTGCTGCAATTGCATTCAACTGGTTACTCCTGTGTTATCCAAACTTTCCTGCAACTCCTGCTGCTGTTGTCTTGTCAGAGACAACACAATCACAGAAAGGTTGAACCATTTGTGTACAGACATTAACAGCTGAGAGAATGAAACATCAGTGCGGTGCATACAAGCAGTGGTGCCTGCTCACCAGGAACCAGGCCAGCTTCCTACAGAGCTGCCTTATGAGGAGCATGGCCACCAAGAAGATCTGAGTTACCATACTCAGCTCAGATCCGGTGTGACACCGCCGGACAAGTGCCTACAACTAGCTGGTAAAGAGGTGAAGGTCTGGGAGTCCCTAGGACAGCCTGGTGTAGAGAAGAGCAAGGGTTCTACCAAGGCTGAAAGTCCCAACACTGAGGCCTGACTGAAACTCACTGCCACTGAGGCCTGTGAAGAGACATCTTGATAATGAGCACAAGGTCCTCATTATCTCTGTGCATGCACCCATGAAGCAGGCAGGGGTCGTACCATTCTCCTGCACTTGGCAATGCACATCCCCATCTCCTACTGCCCCACAAAGAACCCTGAGCAAGGTGTGACTGCTAAAGATCTCCCTTCCAAGGGGCTGGAGGTCAAGGCCTGACCCTTGTGCTTGGTGACACACATCCAACTTGTCCACACATCGGTGTCACCTTCACATTGCCTTTGTCTCCATGTCCTCACTGCCTCCTGTGTTCTGCTCTAATGAGCTCCAAGGGAAGCTGTGTCAGTGTTGGCCCTCGGGGGGGGGCAGGAAACTTGCCTCTGACCTGGACTTCTGGAGAGCTGTCTTCAATTGTCTCTGAGTGCCTGAGGTTCGTGGGCTCATCAGCAAAGCCCGCAGAGGGGTGATTGCAGTGCCTTGGGCTAGTGCAGTGCTGCTGAGCTGGGCCAGGCCTGTGGGAAAGAGAGAGCTCGTGGCAAGAGGGCCTTGGTGCAGAGAGACAGCTGTGCCCAGGAGCAGCTCCTCTGCACAGCGTAGCAGGGCTGGGGGCTCTGACCGCAGCTGGCACACAGAGAGGAGAGAAGGAGAGAGGGGCTGAAGGCAGTTGGCAGTGGGAGGATGCTGAGAGCTGCCTGCAGGAGAAACCTGCACAGCCCTTGACAAGGTAAGGGTCTGGCTGCAGGGCCGTGCAGCTGCAGGTCCTGGAAGGGTCTCCTCCTGCTCGGTCTTGTTTCTGGGAGGGCAGTGGGCAATGCAGTAGGCTTTGAGAGTCCTGCTGGGTTGCAGTGTGAGGTGAGAAAGTCTGGCAGAAGCCCCTTGCAGTGCCCTAAGGCAGGTGCCCCCGGTCAGCCCAGAACACCCTGCCCTGGCTGGCCATGCCGGGCTCTCTGTCAGCTGCCCCGTAGCTCCTGCAGCCATGGAGGTGCCCCTTGGCAGGGCCCTGTTGGTGGCAGGGTGCTGCAGGGCAGCGCTGAGCACAGCCGCGTGGGATGGGGTCTGTGAGCACGGGCAGGGGGAAAGAAGAGGAGGGCGCAAAGCAGCAGCTCCCTGCAGGGACAGCTGCAGGCAGCACAGAGGGGCAGGCGGCCAGAAGGAGCTGTTGGCAGAAACGCCGTGGCAGGGGGGATTCGGGCACCTCGTGGCCATGCCCTGCAGTGCAGACACCTTCCCCTGGAGCAGCCCCTCCCTGGCATCCTCTCCCCCTGCAGCCCACAGGCTGTGGGTTAGGCAGGGGTAGAAGAGAAGGTAGAGCTCAAAGAGATGCTCCCAAGCTCTGTCTGTGTGAGAACTTCACCTCAGGTGAGGTTTCTGTCCAGCTGCACTTGGACTGGGGATTCTCTGCTCTCAGTTGTCTCCAGGTTCTTCTCAAGGAAACTCATGAGCTGGATGGTCCTGCGGCTCAAAGACAGCAAACACAGGGTAGATTAGAACACGACTTGTGGGCAGTGGCCTGTGTAACTCTGCATTCAGATGAGTTGTTTGAAATAACACTGAAAAGATCATTAATCTGACCAGAGAACTGAACTTGAGCTTCCCCCATGTTCCTGATTCCTTCCTGCTGTATAGCAGAGAGGACTCCTCTGCAGCCTACAGCAGCCCCTGCTCCCAGTGCCACTCTCAGCCAGCACCAGCTGGAGATCAGGTAAGAGAGCTGCAGAAAGGTTCTTCTGAAAAGAGAGATGCTCAGGCTGGAGGGCGCTCTAAGACTTGTAATAAGTCTCCCTCAGTGACATGTGAACTAACATTGTTCTGTCTTCTCTTCAACAGACAACTGTGTTCAATGTCAGCAAATGCCCAATATCAGCTCTGTGAGCGAGTTCCTCCTGCTGGCATTCGCAGACACGCGCGAGCTGCAGCTCCTGCACTTCGCGCTCTTCCTGGGCATCTACCTGGCTGCCCTCCTGGGCAACGGCCTCATCCTCAGCGCCGTAGCCTGCCACCACCGCCTCCACACCCCCATGTACTTCTTCCTCCTCAACCTCGCCCTCCTCGACCTGGGCTGCATCTCCACCACTCTGCCCAAAGCCATGGCCAATGCCCTCTGGGACACCAGGGTCATCTCCTATCAAGGCTGTGCTGCTCAGGTCTTCTTTTTTGTCTTCTTGATTGGTTCAGAGTACTATCTCCTCACTGTCATGGCCTATGACCGCTACGTTGCCATCTGCAAGCCCCTGCACTACGGGAGCCTCCTGGACAGCAGAGCTTGTGCCCAGATGGCAGCAGCTGCCTGGGGCAGTGGCTTTCTTATTGCTGTCCTGCACACAGCCACTACATTTTCCCTGCCCTTCTGCCAAGGCAATGTTGTGGACCAGTTCTTCTGTGAAATCCCCCAGATCCTCAAGCTCTCCTGCTCAGATTCCTACCTCAGGGAAGTTTGGGCACTTGTATTTAGTTTTTCTTTAGCATTTGGTTGTTTTGTTTTCATTGTTTTCTCCTACGTGCAGATCTTCAGGGTAGTGCTGAGGATTCCCTCTGAGCAGGGCCGACACAAAGCCTTTTCCACGTGCCTCCCTCACCTGGCTGTGGTCTCCCTGTTTCTTAGCACTGCCATGTTTGCCTACCTGAGGCCCCCCTCCATCTCTTCCGCATCCCTGGACCTGGTGGTGGCTGTTCTGTACTCAGTATTGCCTCCAGCAGTGAATCCCCTCATTTACAGCATGAGGAACCAGGAGCTCAAACATACAGTGAGGAAACTATTTTATACCTCTTTCTTCAGCATTAATAATGTGCATAAAATACTAATAGAATTTCTGCAAACAAACACTCTTAGTGCAAATTCTTGAAAGTAATTTTCTTTATTATTATTTCCTATAATTTGTGGCATTGATTTAATGTTATTCTAAGCCTCCTAATTATTATTTTATTATTATTATTATGACGCTGATAATTTCAAATACCTTTACAATCAATATTCTTGTTTAAATAAAGACAATAAAGGAACTGGGACAATTTCATTAGTTTCAACTGCAATCTCTTCCCATCACCAGTGCCTCCAGCAGTGAACGCACGAGGAACTTGGAACTAAGGGATGCAGTGAGGACACTGCTTGAATACATATGCTTCTGGTTCTTTGACTATAACAATAAGCTTATAATCAGAAACACCTATTTTTTCAGAAATCTTTAAGATACTTTTTTTTTTTCTTTTTATTTGTCTGTGTTGTTATTTTCACTAGCTATTGTTTCAGATATAAATAATATTAATCTTAGCCTCCGACTTCTTAAAGATTTACCTACAGAACCAGGTTTCCTGTGTAGATAAACAATAAAGAATCCAGAAGAAATTCATTGGTCTGAGCTGCCATCTCTTCCGATCCCCTCAGGAGCTGGGGGAGCACTTGTTGGGGCACTTGTGTTTCAGTATTTCTTTAGCCTTTGGTTCTTTTGTTTTCATTGTGCTGTTGTATGTGCAAATCTTCAGGGCAGTGCTGAGGATACCCTCTGAACAGGGCCGGCACAAAGCCTTTTCCACGTGCCTCCCTCACCTGGCCATGGTCTTCCTCTTTCTCAGCACTTCCACGTTTGCCTACCTGAAGCCCGCTTCCATCTCTTCCCCATCTCTGGACTTGGTGGTGTCACTTTTGTACTCAGTAGTACCTCCAGCAGTGAACCCCCTCATCTACAGCATGAGGAACCAGGAGCTCAAGGTTCCAGTGAGGAAACTGTTTCTATATGTGCTTCTTAAGCATCAGTGTTGTTAACATTATTGTGATTTGTATCATATCGTTTTTTGTACTTAGTATTATTATCATATTGTACTACTAATAATAATCCTCTAAACGCTACCATTCTATTTGAGAAGCTGACATGAGAGATTTTCATTTCATTTTTCATTTTGATTATTTTCATAACTTTTGATATTGGCTTAAATTTTTAAGTAATTTATTTACTTTAACTACGTCTTCTAATCAACCTATTGAACTAGACTTCCTCTGTAAGTATAGACAATAAAGAAGACAGCATAAATTCATTGGACTCAGTATCCCTCTCTTCCCATCTCCTCTGATTCTGGGGGAGCAGCCCCAACACGCAGGAGAGGCTCAGGGCCAAGAGGCTCACCGCCCACTGGGCTCTGCCTCTCTGCTGCCTTCGGGTCGGGGCTGCTGCTTCCCTGGAGCCATGGCCATGGCCAGCAGCAGGACGTGGCCTTGTCACTGCTGCTCCCTTTGGCTTCCTCATTGTTCTCTTGTGCTTTCACATTCAACTAAGTCTTGAGATCTCATGTATCTTGCTGACAATCTTGTTGTCTGTACAGTGGCATCTCTTTCATTGCACAGTTCTTCCAAAGCTGGTGCTAGGAATATACCCAAGGAACTGCTGCATGAACGGGAACCCTACTTTACTGGGCTTCACTATGGATCAGAATCTAAGAGTGCTCAGTGTAGTGCTGGACTGGGAGCTCCCTTCTTGGCTGGCCATGGCTCAGCAAACAATAACTGGCCTTGACTGGCCTGGGACTGTCCCGGTGGTGCTTAGTCTGATGTCAAATGGCATGCTGGAGAGGAATGTGGAGCTGCTCTGTGGCTGGGCCAGGCCTCTTGTGCTGGCCTGGGGAGCGGGGCTGGCCCTGTGGGGCACAGGCACTGTGTGCTGGGGATCTCCCAGGCAAGAGAGCAGGGCTCCTGCAGCTTCACGGACCTCCACCTCCTGAGCTGGGGCTGGCCCCAGTGCAGGGGCTGCTGGGGAGGCCCAGAGCTGCCTTTGTGCCAGCAGCTGCAGTGCTTTGAGGGGCTGGGGCTGTGGTGGCGATGCCCAGAGCCCTGCAGCAGCCTGCGGTGGGCACTGCCCTGGGGCCAGCACAGCGTGCGCTGCTGGGCTGGGGAGAGGGCAGGGAGGTGGGGAGAGGTGGGCAGGGGCTGGGCTGGGCTGGGCAGTGCCCGGCAGAGGGCAACAGCAGCGTCAGGGAGCGGTGGCAGCATGCAGGGGAGGGCTCCCAGCAGGGCTTGGTGCTGCAGAGCCAGGGCTGTGCAAAGGGAGCCCAGAGCTGCAGGGGCAGGGGAGAGGAGGCCGAGGGCCAGGGAGGATGCTGCAGGGGCAGGGAGCTCAGCATGGCCCTTGCAGCCCCCTGCCTCTGCCCTTGGGCTCGGCCCCGGCCTTGGCTCTGCTGGCAGGAGCGTTCTTGGCATGCGCTTCCTGGCCTCCCCTCGCCTGCGCACAGCTGCTGCCCACTCCGGCTGCTGCCACAAACGTGTCCTCACAAGCAGCACCACCCCTTGCGCTGCTTCTGCTGGCCTCCCCCACCCCACTGCCTTGACTCCTTGTCTCTGATGGGCCCCACCTTCCACACCCAAATACCTTCCTTGGCGGTTGGTTCCATTCCTGTGCCCCGCTGAATGAGAGAGCCATGGGACATATGACCTTTAAGGGTTACGGTGTTTGTGTAATATCGTTTGGTTATGGTTCAAGAAGACAGTTCCTTCACCAATGATTTACATCCTTCTTTGTGTTAGGCCATGATTCAGTGTCCTTCACCATTATTAAAGTATTTGCTTTATCTCACAGGTGAACTGCATTAGGTCTCCTTGATTATTCTGAGGCACAACGCAATGCTTTTTGCCTTCTGACACTCCAGCACAACACCTGTGAGTTTACCTTTCTGTGTGCATTGACCTGACGGGTCATTTCACATTTCTTACTTTCATATCCCTAAGGGAAGGGGATGATTCCCAAACTGGGATACGCAGATGGGTTCTGGCTTAACCATTTGAACTGTCCTGCTCTTGAGTCTTTCATCCTGAGTTTTGCCACAATTCCTGCACCGAAATGCATCCATTGCCTGTCATCGCCCTGTCTCCTGTCCTGTGGGATGACTGTGCTGTGGTGGAACATGTTTCCAGTCAGCCGTCTACCAGACACAGTAATAAATACTACGAGCAGGACTAGAGGGGTCCTGCTTCCAGCCAGAGGGGAGTCACGGAGGAAAGGGAGAATCGGGTTTACTGGACTGGGTATATTTAATGGCCGGGTACATCAGACCCACAAATGTATCAGGCTATACTAGAAACCAGTGCACAGAGTACCCTTTTGCCATCAAGCTAGAAAGAGGTAGAACCCACCTGTATTTCTGGAGTGACAGGAGGAACCCAACAGTTAACTGTACTGGAGGCTGAAATGAGTCTAACTGGGAAGGAATGGCCAAAGCACCCCATTGGGACTCGCTCGGAGGCTATGTGCATCCTCAGCATAGACTGCTTCAGGAGAGGGAACTTCAAAGTTCCAAGAGGACACTACCGGTGGGGCTTTGGCAGAGCTGCCTTGGAGACAAAGGACATGAAACAGTTGTCTACCTTGCTTGGCCTTCCATAGAATCCTTCTGTTGTGGGTTTGCTGAGGGTTGAAGAACAGCAGGTGCCAATGGCTACCATGGTGGTGCACCTGAGGCAGCGTCGCGCTAACCGAGACTCCCTGATTGCCATCCATGAGCTGAGTCATCGACTGGAGAGCCAAGGTGTAGATGTAGAACTTGGGAGCGTGGTTTAGGGATGGACTTGTCAGCACTAAGGTAAAGTTGCCTGACCTGGGTGACACGTCCCAGAGGAGTGTCAGGCACAGTGCAATTCTTTTTGCCTTCTGCATCTATACAGGAAGTAGGACTTTGCCCTACTCTATTGATTGGGCAGGTCTTTTAACATCACTCAGTTTAGGTTTCTGTGTCTGGAAGGGGACAATTTCCCCAATGAGGCCAAGCTCATGGGTACAGATATAGCCACTTGAAGATAAATTTTCTTTAGTTTTCATCCTGAGTTTTCCACAGAAGACCCAAGAGAGTCCATGGATGTCCAGGTGTCTACTAAGACTCAGTCTGAATTTGTCAGGATCTAATGGTCATTTCAAAATTTATTTTATCTTTTCCAAGGCACCACAACTTCTCTGTGAAAGGTTTTCATGTGCTTGGCTAGGCTGTAGTTACAGGGACAAAGACCACTGCTGGCAGTGGTGGTGTCAGACCTCCAGAATCTGCTTTTCTTCCTGATGCAGGTCTCCAAAGAAAGTCACCCTACATCAATAGCAATAGGAGAATATTGCTCAAAATTAAAATGCAACAAAACTCAGCATTTAATATGAGAAAATATTTTTATTACGTGTTTTTTGAAATCTTCCTTAACTACGCCATGCAAGCTCTGCAATTAGCTGTACAAGGGGTGAAGGCTTGAAGACAACTATGAAAGAGATGTTAGGAATTTCTGCATTTTAATGAGTTCCATGGTGTATTGTGGTGCTGAGTCTATGAAGCTCAGGTACTGAGTGGAGAGTGATGCAACCGCTTGAGCAAGTAAAGTCAGGAGGAAAAGCTGAAGTGAGTTGGAGTATGAATGGGCCCCATTGAGGGCTGTTACTAACAAAGCCTCCCCAGGGACTTGTTAGGGCAGATAATTGGAGGCCTTGTTTACATACAGGCAAAACATTGTGCTGAGAAAAGTCTTGGTTTGCTTTGGTGATGCAGAAGAGCCAAGGCCTGACCCCAGCCACTGGGAGAGGAGATCCTGCACCCCCACATCTGGCTCAAGGCCCTTTCTGGGGTCTGTTGGATGTGGTGGGCAGTGGGATGCCATGAGAAGAACAGTGGTATGACACCTCTGAGGTGCTGCACATGGTTGAAAGGAATCTATGAGGCCTCATTTCAAGGAATATAAAATCTCTTCTCATAAGCTCTAGCCAAAGGGACAAAAACTTCAGGGCTATTGTGGCATTCCATTTTTACCAGCACCCTCTGCCTTCTCCTCCGCAGGCTTTCCATTGCTGTCACACACTTTCCCCTATTTCTTTGTAGTCTGCAGACACCCATCTCTGTTCACCACCTTGCTCTCATCCCTTTCTTTCTCCGATGTCTCATCAGCCCTCACCAGCTCTGCCTTGAAACACAAAGCTAGGGTCTGATCAGAGGCTGACCTCTGGCACCACAGCATGACCCTTTGAGGGACATTTCTTCCTCCTCGTGGCCAGTGTGTAACATTCAAGCTGCACTCTGTGGAAGTCTTTTCTCACCTGCTCTTTCCTACTACCAAAGAAAGCTCCATCAGGGTGGAAACCCCTCCTGAAGTAGGCATCCCAACCCAGCAGGCTCCTTGTGGCCTCTCAGCAAAGCAGACACAAGTCACCTCAGCAGCATCTTCCAAGCCAGGGGCCTGCTGCTGTGCAGTCATGTACTTAAGCAGAAGGGACAGGACAACCCATCTGGGGGCCTTCTTTCTGTCTGGGTCCTCCTGGCTCTGGAGGCAGAGGGGATCCCCCAGTCAGCATGCCAAGCAGGTGCCTTCTGCTGGCCCAGCAGGGCCACTGCCAGCTGTCAGCCCAAAAGTGCAGATCCCAGGGAGAAGTCAAGGCTGACCTGCCAGCCACAGGCAGAAGTGACCTCACAGTCCCTTTCTGTGACACGTTCCTGCTGCTGCCCTATCAAGTGCAGAGAGAAGTGACCTCAGAGTCCCTGCCACAGTCACGTTCCTCCTGTTGGGGCAGGTGATCTTGAGGCAGAGCTGACCTCTCCCTGGACCCCTAGGGACTACGGCTCACCTTTCTGGGTTAGAGAGTAAACAGACTTTTAGTGGGAATTTTTGGTGTTATTCTGTGGTTAGGTTATGGGCAAGCTCTGTGGTTTAGGGTTTTTTTTTAGATCTGCCGAGAAGTCTAGGGGTAAACAGAGCACTTGAAAGCAAGTGTTAAGGGCAGGGATCAAGGTAACCAATGGAGTAAGTGTTAGGGAAAGAGGCTATGGGCTTAGTTTGTGGATACTTCTGTGGATACTGTGAAGTCAAACACTGGAGTAGTAAATTCCTGTCAGGATGTGAAGTAGTATTTAGATTTACGAATTCAGGTTATTGGCTGAAAGTGGGAAGGGTCTCATATGACTGTTTTAAGTCACTGCTACAGCAGCATCAGCATAACCTGAATCCTCTTACTTCTAATAAATCCTGAATTTCTGCTGGCCGAACACTTATTCCCTCTCTCAAATCTCACATCTAAATTAGGGTTTAGGGATTAGGGATTAGAACTTTCCTGTGTTAGGCATAGCGCACAGGTCTAGGGTGTTCAGGTCCGTATTTAGGGTATGGGCAAGTGTTTTGAGATAGGTTTTTTTTTAGGGCTGGCCTCAGTGCTAAGGTTAAATAGAGTATTTCAATCCTAGTGATAAGGACAAGGATTAGGGTGAGAGAGAGGTAAACGGTAAAGGCTTCTGGTTTGAGCTTTGGCTTCAAGTGAAGGTTTGAGGTTATGCAGGACAGTAGTGGACTACAGTCAAGGTGAGGAGTAGCAGTTAGGGGTTAGAAACACAGTAAGAGTCTAAAGGGAGTGTTTTCAGAGTCAGTGTTGCAGCAGCATCAATGTTACCTGAACCCCCTTACCTTTTCACAATTGTTACTTTATGATGGCCAAGCCATCCAATGGATCCAGGGTAACTTTTAATCCAGGGTAACTTTTAATCCAGGGTAACTTTTAATCCAGGGTAATTTTTCCCAAGTCCTCATGCATGCTTCAGTTTCCCACAGGCATCTTGGAAGCAGTGGCCACATCTGTGTAGAAAACTTAAAGCAGCCCTGAAGGATATCTTCAGACAAAAGCTGACACCTCTGACATGACAACTCCTATCCAAGACCTCTTCCTCTTTGAGGCCTACCCAGTACTTTGGAAGAGTGGATCTCACAACCTACAGTGCAAAGCAGGTGTCTTCTGCTGGCTTGTCACAGGCACTGGCGGATGTGAGCCTAATGGCAGAGATCTCAGCCAGGACTCAAGGGATGACCTGTTGGCTACTTCAGAAAGAGCTCAACTCACAATCCTTTTTATGGACATTCACTTAGGACTGGATTAGGAATTTCTGAAGCACGACTGACCTCATAACAACAGACCTACAAAACACCCCCTTTTTGGGCCAGGACCTGCCCATCTAGAAGTAATCTGGCTGTGATCCTTGGAGCACTGCTTCTGGGCTCCCAGCCTCTCTGATGCACAGGAGCCATTTCTGTGCCAGTCTTGTAAGGTGTTAGGGCAGGAGAGTCCTTGCAGGCAATGCTCCAGCCCCGTGCCTGTTGGTGGTCTCTGAGCTCCTTGCTCAGAGCAAAGATCACATCCAGAAGCCCTGTGCCTGAAGCTGGCCTAGAAGACACTCAGGGAAGCGCCCTCCCAGCCCAGACCCAGCCCCAGCCCCAGCCCCAGCTGGCAGTGCTGCTCTGCAGAGCGAGGGGGCTGTGGTGCCCGGGGCAAGGGGGCACTCTGCAGGGCCGTGCTGGGCAGGCTGGGAGGCAGACCCAGCTCATGGGGTCACTGCCATTGCCCCAGGGCTGCAAGGAATCCCTCACCAGGCTTCTTTGCTGGGGCTTTTGTGTGCCCTGGGGCTGCAGAGCTCTCCTCTGCCTGCTCACACGAGATTGAGCACTTGAGCTCTGCTCAGTCCATCTTGGACTGACCAGAGTCCTGCTGGATTGCCCTGCGAGGTGAGGAAGTCTGGCAGAAGCCCCTTGGAGTGTCATAACCTAGCTACAGCTGGTCAGATAAGAGAGGAGTGGCCAAGCCTCCTCCAGACCCTGCAGGGGGTGTAGCTGGGATATGGGACACTCCAGCTTTCAGATATCCAGCTCTGTCCGTGGCGTCCTTCTGGGCTGCAGGCTGCTCTCCCGCAGGATGCAGCTCTCTCGTGGCATCCTTGTGTTATCCAGCTGCCCAAGGAAAATACACCTCCATACTAACATCATCTCCATGGTGCTGGATGTCTGTCTGTGTGCAGCAGGAATGAGGCCTCTGCAGCCCTGTCTAGGAGGGAAGAGCTGAGATCCTGATCAGTCCCCTGGAGAAAAGGTGAAGATTCTGTTCAGCTGCACTTGGAGTGGGGCTTCTCTGCTCTCAGCTGTCTCCTGTTTCTTCTCAGGGCAGCACCTGAGAGGGATGGTCCTGTAGCTCATAGAGGGGTAGCCCAGGGCAGCAGAGAACAGGACTGATGGGAAGAGCTGCTCTGCTCAATCTTTCCCAGAGGACAAGTCCTTTGACTCTTGGCACCCACAGGATATCACCTGGAGTGTGGAAGTAATGTCAGGGAGTTCCACCATCCAATACCTCTCCTATGTGTTATACGGACAAAGTGAGGAAAATAGTTGCAGCTTTGCTCCGCAATCAGCTCAGTTGCTTGCAACAATACTGCAAAGCTCATTGGTCTGACATTTTTCTGACTTTGAGTTATCCACCCTTCTGTTTTATTTCCTATTTTCCTCAGAGAAATGTGTTCTAACATTGCTTTGCCTTCTCCTCTTCAACAGAGAAGCAAGTAGAAAGTCAGAGAATGCCCAACATCAGCTCTGTGAGCAAGTTCCTCCTGCTGGCAGTCGCAGACGCGTGAGCTGCAGCTCCTGCACTTCGCGCTCTTCCTGGGCATCTACCTGGCTGCCCTCCTGGGCAACGGCCTCATCCTCAGTGCCGTAGCCTGCCACCACAGCCTCCACACCCCCATGTACTTCTTCCTCCTCAACCTCACCCTCCTTGATGTGGGATCCATCTCCACCACTCTAATCAAAGCCATGGCCAATTCTCTCTGGGACACCAGGGCTATTTCCTATCACGGGTGTGCTGCCCAAGTACTTTTTTAATCTCTTTTTTTTGATGCAGAGTTTTCCCTTCTCACCGTCATGGCCTATGACCGCTACGTCGCCATCTGCAAGCCCCTGCACTACGGGAGCCTCATGGGCAGCAGAGCTTGTGCCCAGATGGCAGCAGCTGCCTGGGGCAGTGGCTTTCTCAATGCTGCCCTGCACACGGCCAACACATTTTCCCTGCCCCTCTGCCGAGGCAATGCTGTGGACCAGTTCTTCTGTGAAATCCCCCACATCCTCAAGCTCTCCTGCTCAGATGACTATCTCAGAGAAGTTTGGGCAATTCTGTTTAGCATTTTGTTAGCATTTGGTTGTTTCATTTTCATTGTGCTGTCCTATGTGCAGTTCTTCAGGGCAGTGCTGAGGATGCCCTCTGAGCAGGGCCTGCACAAAGCCTTTTCCACGTGCCTCCCTCACCTGGTTGTCACCTCCCTGAAGATCAGCACTGCAATCTTTGCCTACCTGAAGCCTCCCTCCATTTCCTCCCCATCCCTGGACCTGGTGGTCACACTTCTGTACACCGTGGTTCCTCCAGTAGTGAACCCCCTCATCTACAGCTTGAGGAACCAGGAACTAAGGGATTCCATCAGGACTCTACTTGAATACATACATCTTCAGCAAATTCACCTATAATATTATGCATAATATTAGAAATCCCAGCTATTCTCAGAAAGAAAATAATATGATGTCTTCTATTAATAAATGTGTGTATTATTATTTTCTCTCATTATTTCAATTTTGATTAAATATTATTCCTATCCCCCTACAAGTCAATTGTTTTCCCGTAGAAGATGGCTTCCTGTGTAGATAAACCTAATAAGAAAGCCATCAGAAATTCATTGGTCTGAGCTGCCATCTCTTCCAATCTTTTCTGGAGCTGGTGCAGCAGCCCCAGAATGCAGGAGGGGCTCGGGGCCAAGAGCCCAGCTGCCACATACAGAAGCAGCCCCGGTGGCCATCGGGGCTGCCCCTCACTGCCTGCTGGGCTCTGCCTCTCTGCTGCCTTCGCGTCGGGGCTGCTGCTTCCCTGGAGCCATGGCCATGGCCAGCAGCAGGACATGGCCTTTTCACTGCTTCTTTCTTTTTGGTTCCTCATTGCTTTCTTGTGCTCTTGTATCCATCTTAGTCTCAAGGTCTCATATGCATTGATGACAGTCCTGTTGTCTTTGCAGTGACATCCCTGTGGCTGCAGGCAGCAGCAGGCACTGTGCAGCCCTGGGTCACAGCTGGCCTCCTTGCTAACACCACAGTAACAAGAGGGTCTTGCTCAGAGCAAACCCAGAACACTGGACACCTCTTCCAAATGCTATTAGAAATAGAGCCAAGGGTTTCTTCCCTGCTCTTCTGTTTTCTGGGTTTTGTCATGGAGTGAGAGACAGAGGCTGAAAGTCCCAGGGTGGTCCCAGAGGAACCAAGGGCTAGGCCAAGAACTCCCTTTGTTGCAGCACATGCCCAAACAGACAACACTGCCCTCTGCAGTTGGGCAGATGGCCAATGCCAGCCTGGAGAGGAATCTGGAGCTGCCAGGAGATGTCAGGAGATCTGCAGGGACAAGGTGCTCAGTGGGTGTGTTGGGTCTGTCTGAGCTGGAGTCACCTTTTCCCTGCAGCAGCCCGCACAGTGCTGTGCTCTGCACTCGAAGCTGGAACAGCACTGATATCACTCCAGTGTTGTGTCTCTTGCTGCATAGTGCGGGCACTGCATCAGGACTCCTTCTGAGCCCCCAAGAGCCAGCAGGCTGGGGGTGGGCAAGTGATGGGGAGGGGACATTGCCGGGGCAGCTGACCTAAACCAACCAAAGGGATATTCCGTAACACCTGATGTCACATTCAGCAATAAAAAGGGGGGCTCTCGTGGGGGAGGGGGCTGTTCCTCTTGAACAACCACTACGCGTTTTGAGGCCCTGCTTCCCAGGACGTGGCCGAACATCACTCGTTGATGGGAAGTAGAGAATTTTTTTTTCCCTCTCTCTGTGCTTCCGCGCGGGCTGATTGTTTCTTTTGTTTCTTTTTTCCTCCCCATTCCCTTTCCCTTTAATTAAACCTTTCTCATCTCAAACCTCGAGTTCTCTGTGTTGTATTTTCTCCCCCTTCCTCTTTGAGGAGAGGGGGAGTGAGAGAGCGGTTGTGGTGGAGCTCGGCTGCACACCTGAGTAAAACCACCAAACCTAACAAGGCCCTGAGGAGGCTTTTTTAGTAACAGCCCTCAGTGGGGCCCATTCATACTCCAAGTCACATCAGGTTTTCCGCCTGACTTTACTTGCTCAAGCGGTTGCATCATTCTCCTCTCAGTACCTGAACTTTATCGACTGAGCACCAAAATACACCATGGAACTCATTAAAATGCAGAAACTCCTAACATCTCTTCAATAGTTTCTTCAAGCCTTCATGCCTTGTATAGCTAATTACAGAGCTTGCATGGCATACTTAAGGAAGAAAATTTCAAAAAGCAGCTAATAAAAAATATTTCCTGTTTTTAAAGGCTGAATTTTGCTGCAGTTCAGTTTTGAGCATCATTCTCCTATTGCTGTTCATCCAGGGTAACTTCTTTGGAGACCTTCTTCGGGAGGAAGAAAAGAGTGTGCTGGTCTGACACTTCCACTGCCAGCAGTAGTCTTTGTCCCTGTAACTGCAGCCCAGCCCAGCACATGAAACCCTTTCTAAGATAAGTCAGGAGTGTGTTCAGAAAATAATAAAATAAAATAAAATAAAATAAAATAAAATAAAATAAAATAAAATAAAATAAAATAAAATAAAATAAAATAAAATAAAATGAGATTGAAATGGCCATTGGATCCTGAGAAATAAAGCCTGAATGTCAGTAGACACCTGGACATCCATGGTATCTCTTGGGTCTTCTGTGGAAAACTCAGGGTGAAAAATAAATATATCATTATTGGCTGTAGCTGTACCCATGAGCTTGGCCTCTTTGGGGAAATTGTCCCCTTCCAGACACAGAAACCTACATTGAGTAGAGTGAAAAGACCTGCCCAGTCAATAGAGTAGGGCAAAGTCCTACTTCCTGTGCTATAGATGCAGAAGGCAAAAAGAATTGCATTGTGCCTGACACTACTCTGGGACGTGTCACCCAGGTCAGGCAACTTTACCTTAGTGCTGACAAGTCCATCACTAAAGCACGCTCCCAAGCTCTACATCTACACCTTGGCTCTCCAGTCGATGACCCAGCTCATGGATGGCAATCAGGGAGTCTCGGTTAGCGTGACACTGCCTCAGGTGCGCCAGCGTGGTAGCCATTGACACCTGCTGTTCTTCAGCCCTCAGCAAACCCCCAACAGAAGGGTTCTGTGGCAGACCAAGTAAGGTAGACAACTGTTTCATGTCCTTCGTCTCCAAGACAGCTCTGCCAAAGCCCCACCGGTGGTGCCCTCTTCGAACTTTGAAGTTCCCTCTCCTGAAGCAGTCTAAGCTGAGGATGCACAGAGCTCCAGTCCCAATGGGGTGCTTTTGCCATTCCTTCCCAGTTAGACTCACCTCAGCCTCCAGTACAGTTATGTATTGGGTTCCCCCTGTCACTCCAGAAATACAGGTGGGTTCTACCTCTTTCTATCTTGATGGCATTAGGGTACTCTGTGCACCGGTGTCCAGTAGAGCCTGATACATTTGTGGGCATGATTGCCAGGCCAATAAATATACCCAGTCCAGTAAACCACATTGTCCCTTTACTTTGCGCCTTCCCCTGTCTTGAAGCAGGACCCCTCTAATCCTGCTCGTAGTATTTATTACTGTGTCTGGTACATGGCTGAATGGAAACATGTCCCTCCACAGAGCAGTCATCCCAGAGGACAGGAGCCGGGGCGATAAGTGTCAGGGTATGCATTTCCATGCTGGAAGTGGAGCCCAGCAGAGACAAGGAGTCAAGGCAGTGGGCTGGGGTAGGCCGGCAGAAGCAGCCCAAGGGGTGGTGCTGCTGTTGAGGACACGTTTGTGGCAGCAGCCTGAGTGGGCAGCAGCTGTGCGCAGGTGAGGGGAGGCCAGGAAGCACATGGCAAGAGCGCTGCTGCCAGCAGAGCCAAGGCCGGGGCCGAGCCCAAGGGCAGAGGCAGGCCCAGGGCAGGGGGCTGCAAGGGCCATGCTGAGCTCCCTACCCCTGCAGCAGCCGCCCTGGCCCTTGGCCTCCTCTCCCCTGCCCCTGCAGCTCTGGGCTCCCTTGGCGCAGCCCTGGCTCTGCAGCACCAAGCCCTGCTGGGAGCCCTCCCCTGCATGCTGCCACCGCTCCCTGACGCTGCTGTTGCCCTCTGCCGGGCACTGCCCAGCCCAGCCCAGCCCCTGCCCACCTCTCCCCACCTCCCTGCCCTCTCCCCAGCCCAGCCCAGCAGCCCAGGCTGGGCTGGCCCCTGGGCAGTTCCCAGTGCAGGCTGCTGAAGGGCTCTGGGCATGGCCACCACAGCCCCAGCCCCTCAAAGGCACCGCAGCTTCTGGCACAAAGGTGGCTCTGGGCCTCCCCAGCAGCCCCTGCACTGGGGCCAGCTCCAGCTCAGGAGATGGAGGTCCATGAAGCTGCAGGAGCCCTGCTCTCTTGCCTGGGAGATCCCCAGCACACAGAGCCTGTGCCCTGCAGGGGCAGCCCCGCTCCCCAGGCCAGCACAAGAGGCCTGGCCCAGCCACAGAGCAGCTCCACATTCCTCTCCAGGATGCCATTTGCCATCAGACCGAGCAAATGGAGGACACTACCAGGCCACTGAAAGACCAAGTATTGCTTGCTGGGCGTGTGCTACCAAGAAGTCAGATCCCAGTCCAGCCCTTTGTCCTTCAGCGATCACTATAGGAATCTGATCCATCCTGAAGCCCAGAAAAACAAGAGGGCTGTCCAGGGAGGATCTCCTTGGGTGTATTTCTGACACCAGCTTTAGAAGAGGTGTACAGAGATGTAGTAGAGATGCCACTGTAGGAACATCATGAAAGTCACCAAGGTGCATGAGATCTGATGGCTAACCCATGTACAAGAGCACAAGAGAAAAATGTGGAGACCAAAATAGAGCAGCAGTGAAAAGACCACATCCTGATGCTGGCCATGCTCATATGGCAGTGCTGACAAACAGGGAGACCACGGCCAGGTGAGGGAGGCACGTGGAAAAGGCTTTGTGCTTGCCCTGCTCAGAGGACATCCTCAGCACAGTCATGAAGATCTGTAAATAGGACACTACAATGAAAACAAAACAACCAAAGCATAAAGAAACACTAAACACAAGTGCCCCAACTTCCCGGAGGTAGGCATCTGAGCAGGACAGCTTGAGGATGTGGGGGATTTCACAGAAGAACTGGTCCACAGCATTGCCGTGGCAGAGGGGCAGGGAAAATGTGTTGGCTGTGTGCAGGACAGCATTGAGAAAGCCACTGCCCCAGGCAGCTGCTGCCATCTGGGCACAAGCTCTGCTGCCCACGAGGCTCCCATAGTGCGGGGGCTTGCAGATGGCAACGTAGCGGTCATAGGCCATGACAGTGAGAAGGGAAAACTATGCTCCAAACAAGAAAGCAACGAAAAAGACCTGTGCAGCACAGCCTTGATAGGAGATGGCCCTGGTGTCCCAGAAGGCATTGGCCATGGCTTTGGGTAGAGTGGTGGAGATGCAGCCCATGTCGAGGAGGGCGAGGTTGAGGAGGAAGAAGTACATGGGGGTGTGGAGGCGGTGGTGGCAGGCTACGGCACTGAGGATGAGGCCGTTGCCCAGGAGGGCAGCCAGGTAGATGCCTAGGAAGAGCGCGAAGTGCAGGAGCTGCAGCTCGCGCGTGTCTGTGAATGCCAGCAGGAGGAACTCGCTCACTGAGCTGATGTTGGGCATTTGCTGGTTTTGGCCATGGGGTTCTCCCAAGGAGGGAAAAGGCAGTAAGAAAATACAACAAAATTATCTGATGATATCTGATTCAGTTTCAGCCTATTAAGTAGATATTAAGCAGGTCCATTTCATGAGCTCTTACTGTTGGTTCCCAAGGGTGTCCCTGGGAGCAGGGGACTCTGCTTTGGGCAGTGTAGTTAACAGTTCTTACCTATAGAAAGAAGTAAAGAGGAACATTGCATATTCTCAAATTATTTTAATTCTTATGAACAAATTGTTGCTCCCAAATCACCTAACGGCAGAGAAGGGCTGTGGCTATTTCTTTTTTCTATACTGTCATTCCTGTTGCTCTACATTGAAAACCTTGTGGATCCTCAGAATAACAGATTCCTCTACTACAGAGTGTACTTCAGAGAGCACAGCCAGTCTGTCCATCACATCTGGTCTCTCTGTGCTGGTCTCTCTGTGTCTCTCTGTGTCTGGTCTTTCTGTGCTGCCCTGTGCTGGTGGGAGAGAAGAGCATCGATTTTCCCAGGGAGGTGCCTGAGCCCTCCCTCACACAGCATTTCTGGAAGCAGCTCCCTCTCACCGCCTGCCCATGGCCCTGCTGGGAACTGGTTCCCTGTCCCCATATCTCCTCCCTGTCCACGCTAACAGACCACATACCACAAGCTGTGTGCTCACACTCACTCAGATTCCCCTCCACTGCAAGAATCTTAAAGCAGAGAATCCAAAAAAGCCTTTCTCTTCAGGCTAACCAAGCCTCAGTCTTCCTCCTGAAATGCCCATTCATAAATGACATACTCTAAAGTTTCTCCTAGTCCAAATTACAAGTAGAGTGAGAGCCACTCTGACATATGCTTTATCAGGCTTATGATGTGCCAGCTGTAGAAGACCCCTCTGGCAACTCCACCTGCTGCCAGAACCTCATGGTGTCAAGAGCCTGCAGATGTGTCCTGCCACACGCTGCCCTCTGTTGTTGCGCTCCTCAGTGCCTCCAAGCCCTCTCTCCTTCTCTCCTCTCTGTGTGCCAGCTGCGGTCAGAGCCCCCAGCCCTACTGCGCTGTGCAGAGGAGCTGCTCCTGGCCACAGCTGTCTCTCTGCACCACGGCCCTCTTGCCAGCAGCTCTCTCTGTCCCACGAGCCTGGCCCAGCTCAGCAGCACAGCACCAGCCCAAGGCACTGCAATCACCCCTCTGGGGGCTTTGCTGATGAGCCCACACACGAACCTCAGGCACTCAGAGACAATTGAAGACATCTCTGCAGAAGTGCAAGTCAGAGGCAAGTTTCCTGCAGTGTCCCCCTGAGGGCCAGCACTGACACAGCCTCCCTTGGAGCTCGTTAGAGCAGAACCCTGGAGGCAGTGAGGACAAGGAGACAAAGGCAATGTGAAGGTGACACTGAGGTGTAGGCAAACTGGATGTGTGTCACCAAGCACAAGGGCCAGGCCTTGACCCCTGTCTTCTGGGAAGGGAGATCCTTTCCATTCACACCTTTCTCAGGGCTCTTTGTGGGGCAGTAGGAGATGGGGATGTGCATGGCCAAGTGCAGGAGTATGGCACGTGTCCTGCCTGCTTCATGGTTGGGGATGAGGAGGCAATTGAGGCGCTGGTGCTTTAGAAATAAGCTTTCTCCTCGTGGGCCTCAGTGGCAGAGACAACAGCCATAGCCGTTGACAAAAAGACCTGGGTCCTGTTGGGACTTTGAGCTTTGCCACAACCATTAGTCTTCTCCTCAACAGGCTGTCTGAGGGACTCCTGGACTTCCAAATCTTCCACTGCTTGATTCAGACCCTTCTGTTGGTAGTTTTACATAGGATCTGAGCTGAGTCTGATAACTAGGATCTTCGTGGTGTTCCTGCTCCTCGTAAGGCAGCTCTGTAAGAAGCTGGCCTGGCTCCTGGTGAGCAGGCACCACTGCTCGTATGGCATCCTTCATGGTGCCCAGGCCCTCCTCCTCCTGGGCACTGCTCACTCAGCAGGGTCCCAGTCTGCCCTCATGTGTGGGGTTCCTCTTCCTCTGGTTCAGGATTGGGCTCTTCTCCTTGTAAATGTCAGGAGGTTTGTGTAGGCAAAATCCCGCAGTTTCTCAAGGTTGCCCCACACTGATGCTCCATTCTGTCAGCTGTTAATGTCTGCAGGCAGACGGCTCACCCTGACTATGCTGTTTCTTACAAGATAACAGTAGCAGGAGTTTGCAGGACAGTTTGGATAATACAGCAGTAACTAGTTGAATGGAATTTGAATCCGTGAAGGGTGGGGGATAGAAGGCTGCCAGATTCCACTTTTTCTGTTCTTCCTTCTCATGCATGCTGTTACTTTGTCTGGAACTGCATCCTATACACAAAACACAGCACTGTATCATCTCATAGGAAACAAATTAAGTGCATCCCAGACAACACGTGGACAATATCCACCCTATATTCCATACCATTGTCGTGGTTCCGCTCGAGTGGGCAGCTGAGCTCCACAACAGCCGCTCTCTCACTCCCCCTCCTCAAAGAGCAATGGGGAGAAAATATGTGAAAAGTGCTCAAGGATTGAGATAAGGACGAGAAAATCACTCAATAATTATTGTAACGGGCAAAACAGACTCGGCATAAGGAGATAGTAAGATTTATTGCCTATTACTAACAAGTGAGAGAAGTGAGAAAACAAAGAAAAAAAAGCAAACCAAAAGCACCTTCCCCCCCCATCCACCCTCTTCCACCTCCTCCCCCCGAGCGGCGCAGGGGAACGGGGGAATGGGGCTTATGGTCAGTCTACAGCACTTCTTCTCTGCCGCTCCTTCTCGGTCACTCTCGTCCCCTGTGCTGTGGGGTCCCACCCACGGGATGCAGTCCTTGATGAACTGATCCAGCGTGGGCTTCCCACAGGCAGCAGCTCTTTCAGAACTGCTCCAGATATGGGTCCGTACCACGGGGTCCATCCCTCAGGAGAAAACTGCTCCAACCTGGCTCCCCTACGGGCAGCAGCTCCTGCCGGGTCACCTGCTCCTGCGTGGGCTCCTCTCCACGGGCTACAGGTCCGGCCCGGAATCTGCTCCGGCAGGGGTCTTCCACAGGCGGCAGCCTCCGTCGGTGCAGGGCCACCTGCTCCACCGTGGTCTCCTCCACGGGCTGCAGCGTGGAACCCTGCTCCACCGTGGTACTCCATGGGCTGCAGGGGGACATCCTGCTTCACCATGGTCCTCACCACAGTCTGCAGGCGACTTCTGCTCCGGTGCCTGGAGCACCTCTCCCCCTCCTTCTACACTGACCTTGGTGCCTGCAAGGCCGTTCCTCACTCCTCTCACTCTCCCAGCTGCTGTGTGGCGCAGCGTTTTTTTTTTTCCCTGTCTTAAATATGCTCTCACAGAGGCGCAAAACAACATCGCTTATTGGCTCAGCTCTGGAAACCAGTGGGGCCCTTCCCAAACATGGGGCAGCTTCTAGATCCTTCTCACAGAAACCACCCTCATGGCCCCCTGCTACGAAAACCTTGCCAAATAAACCCACTACAGAGAGCCTTCATGGTGTAGTTGAGGAGGAAGATTTCAAAGAGCATCTAATAAAAATCTTTTTTCATTTTAAAGGCTGAATTTTGTTGTGTTTCAGTTTAGAGCATCATTCTCCGATAGGTATTGGTCTACGGTTTCTCCTTTGGAGCCCTGCATAGGTAGGAAAAGGTGTTTTTTCCTATTTAAAAACTAAGAACAGGAAAACACACTGGAATTTCCAAGAAAACACAGTTCAAATTCCTAATTTGGTTGCCTCCAGTAATGTTTACGTTCCCTAAAGGATGGCTACGTACACAATGTATTTTAAAATTATTAATAGGAAATTTAAAATAATAGTGTTAATATCCATCCATATCATATTAATTCAATGATAAATGATGAGAGTCTTACTAAGGAAAACGTTAGACAGACTGCTGAGAGATGGGTGAGCTTGAACTCACTGAAACTCCAAGCAGCAACTGGGTTGGTGAGAGCGGTCTGAATGGTCAAAGAGTAAGGGGAGGGCAAACCAGGGGAAAGATGGGAAGTCCAGGTCCAGAGAGGCAGCTGGAAAGGGGGCATTCAGCAGGGTCTGTGTAATCAAGATGAGTTTTGTGCCTGAAAGATGAGGGAGGGAGCACACCATGATAGAAAAGCGAGGACAATGCAAGTACAGGTGAACACCAGTATTTCTTCTCCTGGGATGAATATGCATCCTGAACAATCACATTTCATGATAGAAATTACACTTCACATGAGACATTTTATGGAAGGGATGGAATCTTTTGAGCTGATGTGCTGTTGTTTTATTAATTAAGTACTACATAAATTACTGGGTAATTACTGTGTGTCCTGGCAATGCAGAGCTCCCATCAGCCCATGCATCCTTTGGCTTAACTTTACCGTGACGATCCACTCACTGCCCACCCAACACAAGGCACACAGTGTCCCAGGAGAACCCTTAGGATATTCTGGTGTCTCGCAATACCTCCTTGATGCCACCAGTCCTGTCACTTGTCAATCCCAAGAAGCTGCTTCTTGACGGGTCAGGGTCTCCAGGGGCAATGGGCATCCACCAGTGACGACTCAGTCCAGCCCTGACTCCTCATGCCCCTGTGTCCAGGTGGCACCCAAGTACAATACCGAGGCCTTGAGCCTGGTATTCCCTGATTGTCTTCTTCACTCCAGATTGGGAAGAAGAGCCCTGAGCACTGAGCAACTTCATTTTATGAACAAGATGCCACAACAGAGTACAGGTGTCATTTAGGGATAAACACATTCAGAGAAAGCCTCTGGGTCACACATGATGTGGTGAAAACTAACACAAAACGGAACATTCAGAATGCTAAGAATTGCATTATTAAAAACAAAACAAAGATATTTAAAATATTAACAGAGAAAAATAATTAAAATATACTATATCATCTTCCCAAATACCCTTTTATTTCTGTTAGGATTATTATGAATGATAATGTTATGATAGCACTAGTAAAGATAAAAATGAAATAACATAATATGAATCAAAATTCTACATTATTAGAAATACATCTTCTGAACACATTACTGATGCTTAAGAAGCATGTATTGAAACAGTTTCCTCACTGCATCCTTCACCTCTTGGTTCCTCATGCTGTAGATGAGAGGGTTCAGTGCTGGAGGCACCACCGAGTACAGAAGTGCAACCCCCAGGTCCAAGGATGGAGAGGAAATGGAGGGGGGCTTCAGGTAGGCAAATATGGCAGTACTGACAAACAGGGAGACGATGGTTAGGTGAGGGAGGCACGTGGAAAAGGCTTTGTGCTGGCCCTGCTCAGAGGGCAGCCTCAGCACTGCCCTGAAGATCTGCACATAGGACAGCACAATGAAAACAAAACATCCAAAAAACAAAGAAACAGTAAACACAAGTGCCCCAACTTCCCTGAGGTAGTCATCTGAGCAGGAGAGCTTGAGGATGTGGGGGATCTCACAGAAGAACTGGTCCAAAGCGTTGCCTTGGCAGAGGGGCAGGGAAAATGTAGTGGCCGTGTGTAGTGGGTTTACTTGGCAAGGTTTTGGTAGCAGGGAGCCATAGGGGTGGTTTCTGTGAGAAAGATCTAGAAGCTGCCCCATGTTTGGGAAGGGCCCCATTGTTTTCCAGATCCGAGCCAATAAGCGATGTTGTTTTTCGCCTCTGTGAGAGCATATTTAAGACAGGGAAAAAACGCTGCGCCACACAGCAGCCGGGAGTGAGAGAACAGCCTTGCACCAAGGTCAGTGTAGAGGGAGGGGGAGAGGTGCTCCAGGCGCCGGAGCAGAAGTCCCCTGTGGCCTGTGGTGAGGACCATGGTGAAGCAGGATGTCCCCCTGCAGCCCATGGAGTACCACGGTGGAGCAGGGTTCCATGCTGCAGCCCGTGGAGGAGACCACGGTGGAGCAGGTGGCCCTGCACCGACGGAGGCTGCCGCCTGTGGAAGACCCCTGCCGGAGCAGATTCTGGGCCGGACCTGTAGCCCGTGGAGAGGAGCCCACGCAGGAGCAGGTGATCTGGCAGGAGCTGCTGCCCGTAGGGGAGCCAGGTTGGAGCAGTTTGCTCCTGAGGGATGGACCCCGTGGTACGGACCCATATCTGGAGCAGTTCTGGAAGAGCTGCTGCCTGTGGGAAGCCCACGCCGGATCAGTTCATCAAGGACTGCATCCCGTGGGTGGGACCCCACAGCACAGGGGACGAGAGTGACCGAGAAGGAGCGGCAGAGAAGAAGTGCTGTAGACTGACCATAACCCCCATTCCCCCGTTCCCCTGCGCCGCTCGGGGGGAGGAGGTGGAAGAGGGTGGATGGGGGGGAAGGTGCTTTTGTTTTTTTTTCCTTTGTTTTCTCACTTCTCTCGCTTGTTAGTTGTAGGCAATAAATCTTACTATCTCCTTATGCCGAGTCTGTTTTGCCCGTTACAATAATTATTGCGTGATTTTCTCGTCCTTATCTCAATCCTTGAGCCCTTTTCACATATTTTCACATATTTTCTCCCCATTGCTCTTTGAGGAGGGGGAGTGAGAGAGCGGCTGTGGTGGAGCTCGGCTGCCCACTCGAGCGGAACCACGACACCGTGTGCAGGACAGCATTGAGAAAGCCACTGCCCCAGGCAGCTGCTGCCATCTGGACACAAGCTCTGCTGCCCAGGAGGCTCCCGTAGTGCAGGGGCTTGCAGATGGCAACGTAGCGGTCGTAGGCCATGGTAGTTAGAAGGGAATACTCTGAACCAAAGAAGAAGACAAAAAAGAGAACTTGAGCAGCACACCCTTGATAGGAGATGGCCCTGGTGTCCCAGAGGACATTGGCCATGGCTTTGGGCAGAGTGGTGGAGATGCAGCCCACGTCGAGGAGGGCGAGGTTGAGGAGGAAGAAGTATATGGGGGTGTGGAGGCGGTGGTGGCAGGCTATGGCTGTGAGGATGAGGCCGTTGCCCAGGAGGGCAGCCAGGTAGATGCCCAGGAAGAGCGTGAAGTGCAGGAGCTGCAGCTCGCGCGTGTCTGCGAATGCCAGCAGGAGGATCTCGCTCACAGAGCTGATGTTGGGCATATGCTTGTTCTGGGCATGGGGTCCTGCCCAAGGAACAGAAAGACAGTGATTATTAACATTAGAATTATCTAAGGAAAAGGATTTCCATTTCTAATTTAAGCCTCCCAACATGCTTGCTCACATCCATGAAGATATTTGGCAGATTCCTTTCTTGCATTTGGATTGATGCTGCCTTAGACTGTGCTTTGGAACAAAGGACTCTGCTATAGGCAATGCAGGAGTCAGTCCTGTCCTACACCAATAGGTAAATAACATAGGAAGACTTGTATCTTTTCTTCTAGCTTAGCCATTACTCCTGTGGAGAATATCTAAGGCAGAAATCCTGTACATTTCTTTCTTATTGCACGTGAAATACTGTGGATCCTGTGGATCCTCTCCATGGATTCAGTTGATCTGTGCTGCAGGAAAACTGCACTCAGAAGTTCACCTGAGAATAACCTGGACACTGCTGAGAGCAGAGCAATCCAGAGCAACTCCCCTTCCCCCAAGCACACCGAGGGCTCACCCCATGGGCATGTGAAACCCCCATCCCCAGCCAGCCTGCAAACAAGACCAGCAGCAGCACGGCCAGCTGGAGAAGCCAGGAGGAATGCCAGCGTGCTGCTGCCAGGGGAGGCAAGGCCAGGGAGGGACAGACGGACACTCAGCAGACCCTCCTGTGCTGCAGCTCTGCCTGCAGACGAGGCAGCTCCTGCTGGGGACACCGGGGGCTTGAGGGCAGAGGCTGTGCTGGTGGGAGAGGAGAGTAGGGGGTATCCCAGGGAAGACGCCTACCCTGCAGGGGATGGCAGGGAGGTGCCTGAGCCCCCCCTTACACAACATTTCTGGCAGCAGCTCCCTCTCACTGCCTGCCCATGTCCCTGCTACCTGCCCATATCCTTGCCAGGAGCTAGATTAGCGTCAGCTCAGTAAAAACCTGAGGAGACCACAAACATGACGTTGGTGCAATCTTTAAGCTGAGGTGGCTAAAGGCAATTTATGAAGTTCATTTCTGACATATGGATCTCTCAGTGCAATGCTCCAGGAGTCTCAGTCTCCTACACAATGCTGACAACAAATTACCATGAAACCTATCTGCACTCCACTGCCATAAGCTCAAAACACAGACTATAGAAAAAATCTTACCCTTCAGGTAACCCCAGTTTTAGCCTTCCTCTCTAAATGTCCAATCATAAATGTCATTCTCTAAAGCATTTTCTGCTCATTGCTGGAGAAACAGAGAGGCCCACCCTGACAGATACTATCAGCCATTGGATGTGCCAGCTGTACAAGACCCCTCTGGTAACTCCACCTGCATGGCCCTGCTGCCAGAGCCTCACGGTGTCAAGAGCCTGCAGATGTGTCCTGCCACACGCTGTCCTCTGTTGTTGCGCTCCTCAGTGCCTCCAAGCCCTCTCTCCTTCTCTCCTGTCTGTGTGCCAGCTGCGGTCAGAGCCCCCAGCCCTGCTGCGCTGTGCAGAGGGGCTGCTCCTGGCCACAGCTCTCTCTCTGCACCAGGGCCCTCTTGCCACGAGCTCTCTCTGTCCCATGAGCCTGGCCCAGCTCAGCAGCACAGCACCAGCCCAAGGCACTGCAATCATCCCTCTGGGGGCTTTGCTGATGAGCCCACGAACCTCAGGCACTCACAGACAATTGAAGACATGTCTCCAGAAGTCCAAGTCAGAGGCAAGTTTCCTGCAGTGTCCCCCTGAGGGCCAGCACTGACACAGCCTCCCTTGGAGCTCATTAGAGCAGAACCCTGGAGGCAGTGAGGACAAGGAGACAAAGGCAATGTGAAGGTGACACTGATGTGTAGGAAAAGTGGATGTGTGTCACCAAGCACAAGGGTCTTGACCCATGTCCCCTGGGAAGGGAGATCCTTAGCAGTCACACCTTTCTCAGGGCTCTTTGTGGGGCAGTAGGAGATGGGGATGTGCATGGCCAAGTGCAGGAGAATGGTACAACCCCTGCCTGGTTCTTGGGTGCATGCATAGGGATAATGAGGACCTTGGGCTCATTATCAAGTTTTCTCTTCAGATTCGTCAATGGCAGTGAGTTTCAGTCAGGCCTCAGAGTAGGGACTTTCAGCCTTGGTAAAACCCTTGATCCTCTCCACACCAGGCTGTCCTAGGGAATCCCAGACCTGTACCTCTTAAGTGGCTATTGTAGGCACTTGTCCGGCGGTGTCACACTGAGTCTGAGCTGAGTCTGATAACTCAGATCTTCTTGGTGGCCATGCTCCTCATAAGGCAGCTCTCTAGGAAGATGGCCTGGTTCTTGCTGAGCAAACACCACTGCTTCTATGGCATCCCTCGTGATGCTCAGACCCTCCTCCTCTTGGGCACTGCTCACTCAGCAGGGTCCCAGTTTTCCCCATGTGTGGGGTTCCTCTTTGGTGCAGGACTGGGTTCTTCTCCTTGTAAATGCCAAGAGGATTCTCTAGGCAAAACATTGCATTTTCTCAAGGTTCGCCCACACTGATGCTCCATTCTCTCAGATGAAGAAAGCATCCCAACACATCATAATCATAGTGGCCTCTCAGCCAAGCAGACACAAGTCACCTCATCAGCAGCTTCCAAGCCAGGGGCCTGCTGCTGGCCTTGCAGCTTCTTGGCTAGACACAGCCAAGCCTTGTGCCTGCTGCTCCCCACTCATGGACTCAAGCAGAAGTGACAGGACAACCCATGTTGGGGCCTTCTTTCTGCCTGGGTCCTCCTGGCTCTGGAGGCAGAGGGGATCCACCAGCCAAGCAGGTGCCTTCTGCTGGCCTAGCAGGGACACTGCCAGATGTCAGCCCAAAAGTGCAGCTCCCAGGGAGAAGTCAAGGCTGACCTGCCACCTCCAGACACAAGTGACCTCACAGTCCCTTTCTATGACACATTCCTGCTGCTGCCCTATCAAGTGCAGATGCAGAAGTGACTTCAGAGTCACATTCCTCCTGCTGGGTAAGGACAGCCTGAGGTAGGGCTGACCTCTCTCTAGTTCTTTAGGGACTAGAGCTCACCATTCTAGGTTAGAGGATAAACACAGGTTTAATGGGAATCTTTGGTGTTCTTCTGTGCATATCAGGTCTGTCATAAGCTTATGGGCAAACCCTGTGGTTTAGAGTATTTTAAGGCCTGCCAACAACTTCTCTAGGGCTAAATAGTGCATTTTCATGTTAGTGTTTAGGGTAGGGATTGGGGTAAGCAGGAGTGTAAAGGTGAGGGAAAGGTAAGGGAAAGGGGCTAAGGGCTGTGTTTTGCTCCAGTGCATACTTTGAGTAGTGGATTCTTCTCAGAGAGGTGGAGTAGCATTTAGTATTTAGTAGCATTTAGTTTTAAGGATTAAAATTACTGGTTCAAATAAGGTGACGGCAATACATGACTGTTTTAAATCAGTGTTAGTGTAGCATCTAGCATCTACAGTCTCTTGTCCAAGCTGCTCCTGACTGTGCCATATTTTATTGGGATCAACTTTCTGATGACATTTAACATCTCAGTGTATCTATCTCACCTCTGTTGGCTACCCCATTCCTGAGAAGGAAGTCGCATTGTAGTCAGGAGGGAAAAGGACATATGGGTCTTTAGGAGCATCCTGCACAATGTGCCCACCAGCTCTGCACCTCCACAAAATCACACTTCCTACCTACAAGTTTTGTTTCCCAAGTGGCTTCTATGGAGCCAGGGTTCCTTTTCCCAGGCCCTCTCACATGTTTCAGTTTCGGGTGTGCAGGGATGGGATAAGGAAAGCCAAGGCACAGATGGAACTGATCTTCTCAAGGGATGCAAGGAATAATAGGAAGGGATTCTACAGATTCACTGCTCATAAAAGAAAGGCCAAGGAGAGTGTACGCCTTGTGATGGATGAGAAGGGTGAACTGATAATGACAGACATGGAGAAGGCTGAGGGACTCAACAACATTGTTGCCTCAGTCTTCCCTGCCAGTGAGGCTTCCCAAGTCTTTCATTTCCCTGAACCCATGGATGGAGGCTGGGGGTGCAAAGTCTCACCCACTCTAAGTGAAGAGCATGTTTGAGACCACCTGAAGAAACTCAACAAGTACAAGTCTATGGGGCCTGATGACTTGCATCCCAGGGTCCTGAGGGAACTGGCTGATGTAGTTGCCAAGCATCTCCCCATCATATTTGAAGAGTCCTGGCGGTCGGGTGAAGTCCCTTGTGACCTGAAAAAGGAAAACATCACTCCCATTTTTAAAAGGGTAGAAATGAGAAGCCGTAGAACTATAGAATGCTGAGCCTCACCTCTGTGTCTGGCAAGATCATGGAAAAGATCCTCCTGGTATCAATGTCAAGGCACATGCAAAACAAAGAGGTGATCTCAGACAGCCAGCATGGCTTCACCAAAGGCCAAATCGTGCCTGACCAATGTGATAGCTTTCTACAGTGGAGTGACCGCATCAGGCAACAAGAGAAGACAGACCTAAGTCATCTACTTGGACTTCTGTAAGACCATTGACACTGTCCCATATGACATCCAGATCTCCAAATTAGAGAGATACGCATTTGATGGGTGAACCATTCAGTGGATAAGGAGTTGGCCTAAAGATCACACCCAGAGTGTGGTGGTCAACGACTCTATGTCCAAGTGGAGGCTGGTGACAAGTGTTGTACCTCAGGGGTCTGTCCTCGGGCCCATATTGTTTAATATTTTTATTAATGACATAGACAGTGGGGTCGAGTGCACCCTCAGCAAGTGTGCAGATGACACCAAGCTGAGAGGTGTAGTTGATGCAACAGAGGAAGGGATTCCTGTGCAAAGGGCTCTGGGCAACCTGTTCTCCTGGGGGGCATCCCTGCTTATGGCCAGAGGGCTGGCAATAGGTGATCTTTAAAGTCTCTTGCCATTCTCTGATTCTATGGTCTCACTAGCTATACCTCAAGCACGACTCCCATGCCATCAGCCTTCCTGTGGTCTCTCACCTGACCAGAACAGAAGGTGCCTCACCATCATCTTCAATGCCTTGAGCATGCTTCTGCCCTGTACGGTCCCTATCTGTGCCCCATTCCTCCTGCTGGTCTGTCAGATCCAGAGACAGAAGTGACCTCCCAGCCTCCTTCACAGCCGTGTGCCTCCTGCAGGCCCAGCACATCCTGAGGCACACCTGACCTCATCCCAGCATTCCCAGCCAGCTCCTCCTTGTGGCTTCGGATCTGATCACATACCTGTCACCTCACATGCCTCTTCCAATGCCATGGGACTGCTGCAGGACCTCACAGTCCCTGCCCTGCCCCAAGGGGACAAGAAGCTGAAGATAGGGATAGGAGTGGGGTTGAAGCTGAGATGTGTTGTGTGCATGGTGGAGAGTTTTTGGAATTAGGTGTTCAGATTAACATTTAGGGATTAGAGGTCACCTTCTAGGGTTATGGGAATGGTAGGGCTTTAAGGGAAGGATCGGTGTTCTTCTCAAGATGCCTGCTCAATTTATAGGGGAAGATCAAGCTTTGGAGATTGGAGATTTGTTTAGTTCTTGACTGGGGGCTAGGGTGAAGGCTGGCGTTATAATCCTTGGTTAGGCTTAATCATCCTTTTGCTCAGCCTTCTAGTAGAACATGGGTTTGACATCTGCCTTTTCTAAGTCTTGAGGAATGATTTTAATCAATTTGTCCTTTCCAAGGTCTTTGAGATCAGTCTTATGATGATGTCAGCAGCTGTACCAGCACCTCTCTCCTTCTTCCAAAACCAACTCTAAGCAACCTGAGGACTGGCCAGGGGGATGATGAAATTTTGGGAAAGGGCTTGGTTAAAATCTCTGAGGAGAGCCTTTATGAGCTTCACATGGTCAATGATGGCAGTGTCATAGATAATCATAGCAACATGGGATCATGGTTTGGGTTGGAAGGGACCTAAAGATCGTCTTATTCCACCCCCCCTGCAGTGGGCAGGGACACTTTGCACTAGACCGGGTTGCTCAAAACACATTTCAACCTGTCCTTGAACACTTCCAGGGATGGGACATTCACAGCTTTTCCAGGCAACCTGTTCCAGTGCCTCACCATCCTCAGAGGAAAGAATTTCTTCCATGTATCTAATTTAAACCTACCATCTTCTATTTTAAAGTCATTAATCCTTGTCCTATCACTACAATCCCAGACAGAGACTGTCTCCCCAGCTTTCCTGTAGGTCCTCTCTAAGTACTGGTAGGTTGCTCTAAGGTTTCCCCAGTGCCTTGTCTTCTCCAGGCAGAACAGTACCAGTTCTCTCAGTGTGCCTTCATAGAAGACTTGCTCTAGCCCCTTGATCTGGACTTGTTCAAATAATTCCATGTACTCAAACTGTCGCGTTAAACCACAGGAGTCTTTTTGGCACCCAGTGTGGGGCAGGAAGGGTTGAGATAAGGACAGATCTTACCACAGAGTGCTAAAGATAAATTGTTATAAGCATTAGACCAGTTTAATAGTTGCTGATCACAAGGTCGACATTTTGGATCTCAGGTCTGTTGGGCTTGTTTTCAGAAATGTGTTGTATAGCACATTACTTACTGCCTGTGTTCCCATTGTGCTGTTTGTCATCTCTGGGGCTGGTTTAAAGATATTTTGCTATGTTGTGTAACACTGGCTTATGAGTCTATAAAATTATTGGTCATGTGACAAATCTGTTCTTTGTACTGAGCATTGCCATCACCTCCATTCCTCAGGAACCATCACTCAGAAACTATTAAGAATTACACTCTTGACCTTTTTGCTTCAGGGAGCCAATCTAGGGGAGGAAAAGGGATGTACACTTCTCCACTTCTCCACCTCCCCCTTCTCCTCCAGTTTAATTACACTACCTCTACAAAGCTTAGAATATCCATGGGATGGTCCTACTGTGATGTCTCCTGAATGTGTTTCAACTGTTGTTTAAGGATAAACAGCTCTTGAAGAATGCCCTCCAGAGACCTGCCCCAAGGCAGGAGAGTTAGGAGTGGCAGGGAGCATGGGAGGATCTGGGCAGGCACCTAGAGCAGTGGGCACCTCCAGTGCTTTGGAACTTCCCCCCGAGCACGTGCAGAATCCTTAAAAACTGCAGAAGTGCTTGAAAAGGAGGGGTTATCACCTTGGCAATTCCAAAAGGAATTCCAAAGGAAGCCTCACTCAGTGTCACTCCAACCCCTGTGATGGGCCCTGCAGCTACTCCAACACCTCTGACATGTCCTGCAGCCACTCCAGCCCCTGTGACAGACCCCAGGTCTAGTCTGGGACCTAGACCAGACCCCCCAGGTCTGCTCTTGCTAGGCCAGAGCACCAACCTGTGCCAGGTTCCACTGCTTCTACATGCAGAAGAAAACAGTGGGTGTGAAAATCAGGCTCCTGAGAATGGAAAAGAACTACTGCCCAGAAAAGAAAGGAGGGAGAAGAATGTTGATCTATGAAACCTTCACATAAACTTCCCCATGAGAGGGTACTTCCAAGATCCAAAAGGGTACAGGTGGAGTTTTGGGATAGCTGCCTCGGAGACAGAGGATGTTAAAGAGTTGTCTCCACCCAGTCCCTGGGAGGACCCTTCCATTTATGCAGTGGTTGAAGGTCAAAGAAGAGCAGGTGCAGATGGTTAATGCAATGTTCTACCAGTTGGGGACAGGCTGGAGATCAGTCGGTAATGAGCAATTGCACTGTGTATAGCTTGCTTTGTACATAACGATAATAGTAATAAAAATAATTGCTATTATTATTCCTCTTCCCCTTCAGTACTTCAAACTGCCCTTACTACAACACATAAGCATTTGGGGCTGGGGGGTGTTGGTGTGAGCTAACAGCTGTGTGGTGCTGAGCTGCCTGCCAGGTTAAAGCACATCATGTTTGACAACCATACTCTAACAGTAGAAATAACATTTCTAAAAGTCATCTCTCCTGTGTTCAGAGAAGGCCGGTCGGTGATGAATTCAGTCTGCTTCAGACACCACACCCCAGCAGAGACCCTGCTGCTTTTGGGAGCTGTCAGCCCTGAGGCCTTGGGGACACCTCAAGGGAGCCCAAGGGCACAGAGCAAGCGATGCCACGGTCGGGTGCTGTGCTGCTGAGCTGGGCCAGGCTCCTGAGCCCAAGGGGAGCTCCTGGCAAGAGGCATCGCTGTAGAGAGACAGCTGTGCCCAGGAGCAGCTCCTCTGCACAGCGCAGCAGGGCTGGAGGCTTTGACCACAGGTGAGAGGAGAGAAGGAGAGAGGGCTTGGAGGCACTGAGGAGTGCAACAACAGAGGGCAGCGTGTGGCAGGACACATCTGCAGGCTTTTGACACCGTGAGGCTCTGGCAGCAGGGCACTGCAGGTCGGGTTGCCAGAGGGGTCTTCTGCAGCTGGCACATCTGATGGCTGATAGCATCTGTCAGGATGACTTTTACTCTACATTTAATGTGGAATAGAATGTGCTATACACAATGGCATTTATAAAAGGGCATTTCCAGAGGAAAACTGAGGCTTGGTTAATCTGAAGAGGAAGGCTTTTTTAGTTTCTGTGCTTTCCGAATCTTGCAGTGCAGTGGAAGCATGGATGGGGTCTGTGAGCATGGACAGGGAGATGTGGGGACATAGAACCATCTCCAAGCAGAGAAATAGGAAGGCAGCAGGGACTTGGGCAGGTGGTGAGAGGGAGCTGCTGCACAAATGCTGTGCGAGGGAGGGCTCAGGCACCTACCTGCAACCCCCTGCACGGCAGGAGCATTCCCTGGGACACACCGTGCTCTCCTCTCCCTCCAGCACAGCCTCTGCCCTCAATCCCCCGGTGTCCCCAGCAGGAGCTGCCTCATCTGCAGGCAGAGCTGCAGCACAGGAGGGTCTGCTGAGTGTCCGTCTGTCCCTCCCTGGCTTTGCCTCCCCTGGCAGCAGCACGCTGGCATTCCTCCTGGCTTCTCCAGCTGGCTGTGCTGCTGCTGGTCTTGTTCCCAGGCTGGCTGGGGATGGGGGTTTCACATGCCCATTCCATGAGCCCTAGGAGTGTTTGGCTGGAAGAGGAGTATGGGGACAGGATGAGGGGTCTGGAGATGGGCACTTTGTGCCTGGATTCCTCTACTCTCAGCAGTATTCAGGTTCTTCTCAGGTCAACCTCTGAGTACAACTTTCCTGCAACACTCACATGGTGGCTGAGACCAGTATTGATGGACAGATTATCTGTCCTCACTAAAGGACACTGCACTATAGGGCCAGTCCCTTTTTCCCTTAGGATGCACAACATTTCCACTTATGTGCTGGAGAAATGCCCGGGATTTCTGTTTTAGAAAAACTCAGCAGGTGTGGTAGGTCAGTAACAACAAAAAATCTGACCCTATAAAATGAAAATTAAAAAAAATCATATATATATATCTGCTGTGAAGTTGGGTAACCGGGGAGCAACACTGGGGCAAGGTTCTTTGATATCAGGAGTGAAGTGAGTCTGAGATTGCCCCATGTTCCACCTTACCTCTGGCTATTGGGCATAACTGACTCTTGCATTGAATACAGAGGAGTCCCCTTCTCCCGGGGATACCCTCAGGCATCAGGAAGAACTCAGGAAGGATACCTACCAAATGTCTTCCTGGAAATGGACAATTTTCTGGCAATTCTAAATGAGAAATGGGATGAGTTTTTCTCTGATGAATCTGTTGTACATTGTTACTATTCTTTCTCTTCTTTGTTCAGGATCACATCCCCAAAAAAAGCAGATGTCCAACAGAAGCACCATCTCCGAGTTCCTCCTGCTGGCATTCGCAGACACATGTGAGCTGCAGCTCCTGCACTTTGCGCTCTTCCTGGGCATCTACCTGGCTGCCCTCCTGGGCAACGGCCTCATCCTCAGCGCCGTAGCCTGCCACCACCGCCTCCACACCCCCATGTACTTCTTCCTCCTCAACCTCGCCCTCCTCGACCTGGGATCCATCTCTACCACTATTCCTAAAGCCACGGCCAATGCCCTCTGGGACAGCAGGGCCATCTCCTATCAAGGCTGTGCTGCACAAGTCTTCTTTTTCGTCTTCTTCTTTGGTTCAGAGTTTTCCCTTCTCACCGTCATGGCCTATGACCGCTACGTTGCCATCTGCAAGCCCCTGCACTACGGGAGCCTCCTGGGCAGCAGAGCTTGTGCCCAGATGGCAGCAGCTGCCTGGGGCAGTGGCTTTCTCAATGCTGTCCTGCACACAGCCAACACATTTTCCCTGCCCCTCTGCCATGGCAATGCTGTGGACCAGTTCTTCTGCGAAATCCCCCAGATCCTCAAGCTCTCCTGCTCAGATGCCTACCTCAGGGAAGCTGGGGCACTTGTGTTTAGTGTTTCTTTAGTCCTTGGTTGCTTTATTTTCATTGTGGTGTCCTATGTGCAGATCTTCATTGTGGTGCTGAGGATGCCCTCTGAGCAGGGCAAGCACAAAGCCTTTTCCACGTGCCTCCCTCACCTGCTTGTGGTCTCCCTCTTTGTCAGCACTGGCATATTTTCCTACCTGAACCCCCCCTCCATTTCCTCGCCATCCCTGGACCTGGTGGTCACACTTCTCTACTCGGTGGTGCCTCCAACTCTTAACCCCGTCATCTACAGCATGAGGAACCAGGAGCTCAAGAATGCAGTGAGGAAACTGTTTCCATACATGCTTCTTAAGCATCCATGATGTGTTCAGAAGATGTATTCTTAATACTATGCAAATATTTTGATTCATATTATATCTTATCATTTTTATCATTACTAGTGTTATCATAACATTGTCATTAATAATAATGCTATCAGAAATCAAAGGATATTTGGGAAAATGATAGAACATTTTAAAAATTACTTTTCTCTGTTAATATTTTAACAATATTTTATTTGTTTTTAATAACGTAGTTCTCAGCATTCTGAATGTTACATTTTGTGTTAGTTTTTACCATATCATCTAATATAAACACATATCCAGGCTTCCTAGGTAGATAGAGACAATAAAGAAGTCAGCGGAAATTCATTGGTCTCAGTATCCCTCTCTTGCCATCTTCTCTGGAGCTGGGGGAGCAGCCCCAGCACGCAGGAGGGGCTCAGGGCCAAGAGTCCAGATGCCACATGCAGGAGCAGCCCCGGTGGCCCTCGGGGCTGCCCCTCACTGCCTGCTGGGCTCTGCCTCTCTGCTGCCTTCGGGTCGGGGCTGCTGCTTCCCTGGAGCCATGGCCATGGCCAGCAGCAGGACGTGGCCTTGTCACTGCTGCTCCCTTTGGCTTCCTCATTGTTCTCTTGTGCTTTCACATTCAACTAAGTCTTGAGATCTCGTGTATCTTGCTGACAATCTTGTTGTCTGTACAGTGGCATCTCTTTCATTGCACAGCTCTTCCAAAGCTGGTGCTAGGAATGTACCCAAGGAACTACTGCATGAATGGGCCTCTTGCTTTTCGGGGCTTCATCATGGATCAGAATTTCAGAGTGCTCAGTGTGGTGCTGGACTGGGAGCTCCGTTCTTGGCTGGCCATGGCTCAGCAAACAATAACTGGCCTTGACTGGCCTGGGACTGTCCTGGTGGTGCTTAGTCTGATAGCAAATGGCATGCTGGAGAGGAATGTGGAGCTGCTCTGTGCCTGGGCCAGGCCTCTTGTGATGGCCGGGGGAGCGGGGCTGGCCCTGCGGGGCACAGGCACTGTGTGCTGGGGATCTGCCAGGCAAGAGAGCAGGGCTCCTGCAGCTTCACAGACCTCCACCTCCTGAGCACAGGGGCTGCTAGGGTGGCCCAGAGCCGCCTTTGTGCCAGCAGCTGCGGTGCCTTGCGAGGGGCTGGGGCTCTGGTGGCCGTGCCCAGAGCCCTGCAGCAGCCTGCGGTGGGCACTGCCCTGGGGCCAGCACAGCCTGGGCTACTGGGCTGGGGAGAGGGCAGGGAGGTGGGAAGAGGTGGGCAGGGGCTGGGCTGGGCTGGGCAGTGCCCGGCAGAGGGCAACAGCAGCGTCAGGGAGCGGTGGCAGCATGCAGGGGAGGGCTCCCAGCAGGGCTTGGTGCTGCAGAGCCAGGGCTGCACGAAGGGAGCCCAGAGCTGCAGGGGCAGGGGAGAGGAGGCTGCCCTGGGCCCTTGCTGGTCTGGGCAGAGCAGGAAGGGGGCCCAGAGCATTCGTCCCCTCCCTGCAGCCTGCCAGCACATCTGCTGAGGGCCAGAGCGGCTGCTGCAAGGGCAGGGAGCTCAGCATGGCCCTTGCAGCCCCCTGCCCTGGGCCTGCCTCTGCCCTTGGGCTCGGCCCCGGCCTTGGCTCTGCTGGCAGGAGCGCTCTTGCCATGCGCTTCCTGGCCTCCCCTCGCCTGCGCACAGCTGCTGCCCACTCAGGCTGCTGCCACAAACGTGTCCTCACAAGCAGCACCACCCCTTGGGCTGCTTCTCCTGACCTCTCCCAGCTCACTGTCTTGACTCCTTGTCTCTGTTGGGCCCCACATTCCCCACCCAAATGTGTCCCTTGACTGTCGGCTCCATTCCCCTGCCTCATGGAATTACTGTGCTATGGCAGCACGTGTTTCCCTTGGGCCGTCTACCAGACACAGTAATGAATACTATGAGCAGGACTAGAAGGGTCCTGCTTCAAGCCAGGGGGAGGCAGGGAGGAAAGGGAGAATCGGGTTTACTGGACTGGGTATATTTAATGGCCTGGCACATCAGATCCACAAATGTATCAGGCTCTACTGGAGACCGGTGCACAGTGTTCCTAATGCCATAAAGCTAGAAAGAGGTAGAACCCACCTGTATTTCTGGAGTGACAGGGGGAACCCAACAGTTAACTGTACTGGAGGCTGAAGTGAGTCTAACTGGGAAAGAATGGCAAAAGCACCCCATTGGGACTCGCTCGGAGGCTATGTGCATGCTCGGCATAGACTGCTTCAGGAGAGGGAACTTCAAAGTTCCAAGATGGCACCACCATTGGGGATTTGGCAGAGCTGCCTTGTGAAAAGACCTGCCCAGTCAATAGCAACTCTATTTGAGTAATGTGACTTTTCACATTACTCAATTTAGTTTTCCGTGGCTGGAAGGGAACAATGTCCCCAAAGAGGCCAAGCTCATGGGTACAGCTACAGCCACTTGAAGAAATATTTTCTTTAGTTTTCATTCTGAGTTTTCCACAGCAGAACCAAGAGAGACTGTGGATGTCCAGTTTTCTAGTAAGATTCAGGCTGTATTTCTCAGGTTCCAATGGTCATTTCAAATTTATTTTATTTCAAATTTATTTTATATTATATTTTATTTTATATTATATTTTATATTATTTATTTTATTTTATTTTATTTTATTTATTTTAATTTTATTTTTTTCCCAAGTGTCGTGGTTTAACCCGGCTGGCAGCTAAACACCACGCAGCCGTTCGCTCACCCTCCCCCCTCCCTCTCTGGGACGGGGGAGAGAAATGGAAAGTGAAGCCCGTGAGTTGAGATAAAGACAGTTTAATAAGACAGGAAAATAATAATAATAATAATAATAATAATAATAATAATAATAATAATAATAATAATAATAATAATAATAATAATAATAATACAATGATGATAATAGTACTACTAATAATAATATGTACAAACAAGTGATGCACAATGCAATTGCTCACCACCCGCTGACCGATGCCCAGCTTAACCCCGAGCAGTCCGGCCCCCTCCCCCCGTCTAGCCACCCCTATATATTGTTTAGCATGACATCAGATGGTATGGAATACCCCTTTGGCTAGTTCGGGTCACCTGTCCTGGGTCTGTCCCCTCCCAGCTCTTACTGCACCCCCAGCCTGCCTGTTGGCAGGACAGAGCAAAAGTCTGAGGTGTCCTTGGCTTGGTATAAGCACTGCTCTGCAACAATTAAAACATCGGGGTGTTATCAGCACTCTTCTCATCCTAAGCCAAAACACAGCATTCCACCAGCTACTAGGAAGAAAATTAATTCTGTTCTAACTGAAACCAGGACACCAAGGAACCCCTGACTTGTCTTAGAAAGGGTTTCCCGTGCTGAACTGGGCTGCATTTACAGGGACAAAGACCACTGCTGGCAGTGGAGGTGTCAGACCTCCAGTCTCTGCTTTTCCTCCCGTAGAAGAAGGTCTCCAAAGAAGTCAACCTGGATCAATAGCAATAGGAGAATGATGCTCAAAATTGAATTGCAGAAAAATCAACCTTTAAAACCAGAAAAGATTTTTATTAGGTGCTTTTTGAAAACTTCTTCCTTAACTACAGCATGCAGGTTCTGCAATTAGGGGCAAAAGCTGTGAAGACTTGAAGAAAACTATGGAGGAGATGTTAGGAATTTCTGCATTTTAATGAGTTCCATGGTGGATTGTGGTGCTGAGTCTATGAAGCTCAGGTACTGAGAGGAGAATGATGCAGGTGCTAGAGAAAGTAAAGTCAGAAGGAAAAGCTGAAGTGACTTGGAGTATTAATGGGCCCCACTGAGGGCTGTTACTAACAAAGCCTCCCCAGGGACTAGTTAGGGTAGATAATTGGAGATCATGATTGCAGACAGGCAAAGCACTGTGCTGAGAAAAGTCTTGGTTGGTTTTGGTGATGCAGAAGAGCCAAGGCCTGACCCCAGCCACTGTGAGAGGAGATCCTGCACCCCCACGTCCAGCTCAAGGCTCTTGCTGGGGTCTGTGGGCTGTGGTGGGCAGTGGGATACCATGAGAAGAACAGTGGTATGACACCACTGACCTGCTGCACATGGTTGCAAGAAATCAATGAGGCCCCATCACAAGGAATATAACATATCTCTTCCTAAGCTACTGCCAAGGGGACAAAAACTTCACAGCTGTTAGGGCCTTCCTTTTTTACCAGCACCCTCTGCCTTCTCCTCTGCAGGCTTTCCAATGCTGTCCCACACATTGCCCTATTTTATTGAAGTCTGCAGGCACCCATCTCTGTTCGCCATCTTGCTTTCATGCCTTGCTTTTACTGATGTCTCGTCAGCCCTCACCAGCTGTTCCTTGAAACACAAAGCCAGGGTCTGATCAGAGGGTGACCTCTGGCACCACAGCATGACCCTTTGAGATACATTTCTTCCTCCTCGTGGCCAATATGTAACTTCCAATGTATACTCCATGGAAGTTTTTCTCTCCTGCTCTTTCCTACTAAAAAAAGGAAGCTCCTTCAAGGAAAAAAACCCTCCTGAAGTAGGCATCCCAACCCAGCAGGCTCCTAGCAGCCTCTCAGCCAACCAGACACAAGTCACCTCAGCAGCACCTTCCAAGCCAGGGGCCTGCTGCTGGCCTTGCAGCTTCTTGGCTAGACACAGCCAAGCCTTGTGCCTGCTGCTGTGCAGTCATGGACTCAAGCAGAAGGGACAGGACAACCCATCTGGGGGCCTTCTTTCTGCCTGGGTCCTCCTGGCTCTGGAGGCAGAGGGGATCCCCCAGTCAGCATGCCAAGCAGGTGCCTTCTGCTGGCCTAGCAGGGCCACTGCCAGATGTCAGCCCAAAAGTGCAGCTCCCAGGGAGAAGTCAAGGCTGACCTGCCACCTCCAGACACAAGTGACCTCACAGTCCCTTTCTGTGACACGTTCCTGCAGCTGCCCTATCAAGTGCAGAGACAGAAGTGACCTCACAGTCCCTGCCACAGTCACATTCCTGCTGCTGGGGCAGGACATCCTGACGCAGAGCTCACCTCTCTCTTGTATCGTAGGGAGTAGATTTTACCATTCTTTGTTAGAGATAAAGCAAAGTTTATGTTGGAAGATTTAGTGTTCTGTTTTTGGTGTCATGTTTCTGGTTACGGTATGGGCAAGCATTAAGGTTTAAAGTTTTGTTTAGGTCTGGCAAGAAGGCTAGGGATAAACAGAGCATTTTAATGATAGTGTTAAGGGCAGGGATCATGGTGAGCAAGAGAGTAAAGGGAAGGAAAGGGGACTATGGGCTGAGTTTTTCTTCAGGTGATATTTTGAGCTCTGCTTTCCAATAGTGGATTCCTGTCAGGATGTTGCACTAATGTTTAGGTTTAAGGATTATTGTTTTTTTTTGAAAATAGTTTACAGGCCCTACAAGAATTTCTGAAATCAGTTTTACAGCAGCATCAACATTACAGGAACCCTCTTATCTCTACAAAGTTAAGTTTCTGAGCTCCTCTTCCCTTCCTCTTCCCTCCTCCAAATCTCACATCTCTCCTGGCCAGGCTACTCCTAACCTCCCCATATCAGTCATTTAACTGAGATCAGATTTCTGATGGCTGTTATTATATCAGAGTACCTGTCTCATCTCTGTTGGCTACACTATTCTGTAGTATTAGACTGCTCTAGACTCTATATTCCAGACTCTGTTGGCTATTCTAGTCTGTTACTATGAAAGCCTCCCATGGGAATTTTTTGGGCAGATAACTGGAAGCCATGATTATAGACAAGAAAAGGCACTGTGCTGAGAAATCTTGGTTTGTTTTGGTGAATCAGAAGGTGAAGGCCTGACCCCAGCCACTGGAGGGGAGATTTTGCACCCCCAGCACCCCTATGTCTCACTCTTCCTGGGGTCTGTGGGGCAGAGGGTGATGCCCACAATATCATGTGAAGGACAATGGTATGACACTTTCCCGCATTTGTGAAGGGTTGAAAGGAGAATTCATAGTCCCAATGCCATGAGTAAAACACATCTTCTCATAAGCCATGGCCAAGGAGACAAAGATGTCAGTGCTGCTGCAGCCTTCCATTCTTGTCAGAGCCCTCTGCCTTCTCCTCTGCACGCTTTCCTGTGCTGTCCCACACTTCCCTGAAGGCTGCAGACAGACACTTCTCTTCCCTACCTTGCTCTCACTCTGGTATTCCCATGATTTCACTACTGCCTCTCCACTCTCACCAGCTGTTCCTTCAAACACAAGGGCATGGGCTGATCCAAACTCCCTCTGGGTGACCTCTGGACCCACAGTACAAGTGCCAGTGCCTCACCTCCAAGTCAAGAATTTCATCTGACTATCGAATCTAAATCTACCCTCTTGAAGTTTAAAACCATTCCCCTTGTCCGATGATAGAGTCATCGAAATCATAAAAGCACAAATTTGGAAAGGACCTACAAGACCATTTAGTCCAACCTTCCTATCACTAATACTACTCACTAAGCTACTAAGCCATATCTCCTAGCAACTTGTCCTGGTGCTTCTTGAACACTGAGGGTCAGTGATTCCACCATGTCCCTGAGCAGACCATTCTAGTTCCCGACTACTCTTTCAGAGAAAAAGTTTTTCATGATATCTAATCTAAACATCCCCAGGCACAACTTGTGGCCATTTCCTCGAGTCCTATCATTAGTTAGTTATCTGAGACAAGAGGCTGACCCCCACTTCATCACAACCTCTCTTCAGGAAGTTGTAGAGTGCAATGAGGTCTCCCCTGAGCCTCCTCTTCGCCAAAGTAAATAATCCTAGTTCTCTGAGCCTCTTCTCATAAGACCTGTGCTCTAGCCCCCTCAACAGTTTGGTTTCCCTTCTCTGGACATGTTCCAGGACCTCGATGTCCTTCTTGTAATGAGTGGCCCAAAACTGAACACAGTGCTCGAGGTGTGGCCTCACCAGAGCCGAGTACAGGATGATGATCACCTCCCTGCTCCTGCTGGCTGCACTATTTCTAATACAGGCCGGAAAACCCTTGGTCTTCTTGGCCACCTAGGCACACGGCTGGCTCATGTTCAGCTGAGCATCCATCAACACTCCCAGGTCCTTTTCCTCTTCACAGTCTTCTAGCCACTCTGCCCCAAGCCTATAGCATTGCATGGAGTTATTGTGGCCAAAGTGCAGGACCCTGCACTTGACCTTGTTGAACCTCATCCCATTCACCTCAACCCAGCAATCCAGCCTATCCAGGTCCCTCCGAAGGGCCACCTACAGATCCTCAGACAGATCAACACTTCCTCTCAACTTGGTGTCATCTGCAGACTTACTGAGGGTACACTCAATCCCCTCATCTAGGTCATCAATAATGATATTAAACAAGACAGGTCGCAGTACCAACCCCTGGGGGACACCACTTCTAAGAGGATGCCAGCTGGACTAACCAAAAATCTTGGTTAAAATCTCTGAGGAGAGCCTTTATGAGCTTCACAAAGACAACGGTAGCAGTGTCACAGATAATCATAGAAACATGGGATCATAGAATCATACATGTAGAATGGTTTGGGTTGGAAGGGACCTTAAAGATCCTCTTATTCCAACCATCCTCCTACTAGACCTGGTTGCTCAAAACTCATTCCAACCTCCTTGAACGCTTCCAGGAATGGGACATTCACAGCTTTTCCAGGAAACCTGTTCCAATGCCTCACCATCCTCAGAGGAAAGAATTTCTTCCATATATCTAATTTAAACCTGCCCTCTTCTGGTTTAAAGTCATTACTCCTTGTCCCTTCACTACACTCCCAGACAAAGACTGTCTCCCCAGCTTTCCTGTAGGTCCTCTCTAAGTACTGGAAGGTTGCTCTAAGGTTTCTCCGGTGCTGAGTAGTACCAGTTCTCTCAGCACGCCTTCATAGCAGAAGTGCTCCAGCCCCTTGATCGCCTTTGTGGCCCTCCTCTGGACCTCTTCAAATAATTCCATGTACTCAAACTGCCGCGTTAAACCACAGCAGTCTTTTTGGCATACGGTGTGGGGCACAAAGTGTTGAGATAATGACAGATCTTACCACAGAGTGCTAAATTTAAATTGTTATAAACATTAGACCAGTTTAATAGTTGCTGATCACAAGGTCGACATTTTGGATCTCAGGTCTGTTGGGCTAGTTTTCAGAAATGTGTTGTATAGGACATTACTTACTGCACGTGTTCCCATTGTGCTCTTTATCATTTCTGGGGCTGGTTTAAAATTATTTTGCTATGTTGTGTAACGCTGGTTTATGAGTCAGGAAAATTACTGGTCATGTGACAAATCTGTTCTTTGTACTGAGCATTGCCATCACGTCCATACCTCAGGAACCATCACTCAGAAACTATTAAGAACTACACTCTTCACCTTTTTGCTTTAAGGAGCCAATCTAGGGGAGGAAAAGGGATGTACACTTCTCCACTTCTTCACCTCCCCCTTCTCCTCCAGGCTAATTACACTAGCTCTAAAAAGCTTAGAATATCCATGGGATGGTCCTACTGTGATGTCTCCAGAATGTCTTTCAGCTATTGTTTATGGATAAACAGCTCTTGAAGAATGCCCTCCTGAGACCTGCCCCAAGGCAGGAGAGTTAGGAGTGGCAGGGAGCATGGGAGGATCTGGGCAGAAACCTAGAGCAGTGGGCACCTCCAGTGCTTTGGAAGTTCCCCCCTGAGCACGTGCAGAATCCTTAAAAACTGCAGAAGTGCTTGAAAAGGAGGGGTTATCACCTTGGCAATTCCAAAGGGAATTCCAAAGGGAGCCTCAGTCAGTGCCACTCCAAGCCCAGTGACATGCCCTGAAGCCACTACAACACCTCTGACATGTCCTGCCGCCACTCCAGCACCTATGACAGACCCCAGGTCTAGTCTGGGGCCTAGACCAGACCCCCCAGGTCTGCTCTTGCTAGGCCAGAGCACCAACCTGTGCCAGGATCTCTTGCCTCTACATGCAACAGAAAACAGTGGGTGTGAAAATCAGGCTCCTGAGAATGGAAAAGAACTCAGGTCAGGCTGCTCTGTGGCTGGGCCAGGCCTCTTGTGCTGGTCTGGGGAGCGGGGCTGGCCCTGCGGGGCACAGGCACTGTGTGCTGGGGATCTGCCAGGCAGTAGAGCAGGGCTCCTGCAGCTTCACGGACCTCCATTTCCTGGCACCACGGACACCTCCTTGCTCCATGCATCCAGCAGATAAACACCTATAAGCCACCTGCTTTCTCTTCTTCTAGAGGAACTGGGGACAGAATAGCAAAACCAAGTAAAACTCACAAATTGTGAGCCACAGAAGGCCCTGATGCTGTGCAAGAAATGCTCAAAAACAGCAACCACAACTGTGGGTGACCATCACTGGTCACACAGCAAAAACACTGTACCACAAGGGGCTGCTTTGCAGAGAGTAACTCCACCCCAGCCAGAACAAGTACAGGGCCCCTGATGGACAAGAAGACTTCCTCTAAGCTCGGGAAGGAGCCAGGAAGGTGCTAATAAGTACCAGAACAATTCAGGAAGCCCAAAGGCCCTTCTGAAGGGTCACTGAGTGCCACCTGAGAGGCAGTGCTGGGCAGTGAGGAGGGCCAGGAGAAAGACTTCTGAGAAGGCTGTGAGAAACAGAGACACTCAGGGCTTTAGCAGCTGTCTGGATGGAGTAGGAGGATGAGGTCACTCCTGGGACTGGGACAGGGCTGAAGGTCCCTGCATGAATCCGGAATGATGGAGAAGTGTCCACCTTGCATGTGTGCCTCAGCCTGGGAGCAGGGGCCTGCCCACGGTGTGGGATGGCTGGGCTGTGCTCAGCCATGCCCCAGGAGATGACCTTGCTCTCTTCCTCCCCACCACTCCCCACAAGGGGCAGGCCCTCAGGAAGCACCCCTGAGCCTGGAGATGCACCAACCTGCTGTGGTGAGGTGCCACTACTGCAGGGGCAGAGGGGAGGCTTGGAGGGACACATGGGGCCTGTGGGTAAGAGTAGTGTGGCCTGGGGATCTGAGTGCCTGGGAAAAGTTACCCTGGATCCATAGGAGCCATTCTGGAAAGAAAATTTGTAGGGAGGAACCGCATTTTTGTGGCACTGCAGAGTGCTGGGCACATTGTGCAGGGTGCTCTGATGGACTTTTGTGTCCTTTTCCATCGTGTCTTAAGTGGTGCTTTTCTCAGAAACAGAGCAGCCAACAGAGGTGTGATGGATACTCTGAGATCATGAAATCCATCAGAAAGCTGATCCCAATGAGATGTCTGATATGGGGAGGTCAGGAGAAGGCTGGACAGGAGAGATGTGAGATTTGGGGGAGGGAATAAGGGCTTGGCCAGCAGAAATTAAGGATTTTGTAGAGGTAAATTGGTTCAGGTTATGCTGATGCTGCTGTAACCGTGACCTAAAACAGTCATATGCGGCCCTTCCCCACTTTCAATCAGTAACGTTAAGTCACAAATCTAAGTGCTGCTCCACACCCTGACAGGAATCCACTACTCCAATGTCTGAACTCAAAGATTCCCTTGAAGTCAAAACTCAGCCCATAGCCTCTTTCCCTTAACTTTCCCCTATTGCTCACCCTGATCCCTGACCTTAACACGAGCATTAAAAGGCTCTCTTTAACCCTGGACTTCTAGGCAGACCAGAACAAAATCCTAAATCACAAAGCTTGCCAATAATTTAACCACAGGCTTGACACCCCAGGCAGCACACAAAAGTCTTCCACTAAAATTTTGCCTAAACTCTAACTCAGAAAGGTGAGCCTTGTTCCCTAATGCCATACATGAACACCTAACTCCCAAAGCCACTGTTCCTGTGCAATAACCTCATCAACTTCAGCCCCTCTCCTGAACCTTAACTTCCGGTGCTTGGCCCCTTGGTGCAGGAGAAGAACTGTGAGGCTGCTGTGCAGTCGCTTGGCATTCAAAGATGAATGTGAGGGGCCATGGGTCTGATCAGCTTGTGGGCCACAAGGAGATGGGTGGGAATGCTCTGAGCCCTACCTCAGGATTGCCTGCCACTGCAGGAGGAATGTGACAGTGGCAGTGACTGTGAGGTCACTTCTGTCTCTGCACTTGATAGGGCAGAAGCAGGAACAGAAAGGGACTGTGAGGTCACTTGTGTCTGGAGGTGGCAGGTCAGCCTTGACTTCTCCCTGGGAGCTGCACTTTTGGGCTGACATCTGGCAGTGGCCCTGCTAGGCCAGCAGAAGGCACCTGCTTGGCATGCTGACTGGGGGATTCCCTCTGCCTCCAGACCCAGGAGGACCCAGACTGAAAGGAGGCCCCAACATGGGTTGTCCTGTCCCTTCTGCTTGAGTCCATGACTGGGCAGCAGCAGGCACAAGCCTTGGCTGTGTCTAGCCAAGAAGCTGCAAGGCCAGCAGCAGGCCCCTGGCTTGGAAGCTGCTGCTGAGGTGACTTGTGTCTGGTTAGCTGACAGGCTGCAAGGAGCCTGCTGGGTTGGGATGCCTACTTCAGGTGTGGTTTCCTACCTGATGGAGTTTACTTTGGTAGTAGGAAAGAGCAGGAGAGAAAAAAATGCCACAAAGTGCACCATGGATTATTGGCACTGGCTACAAGGAAGAAGAAATATCCAGGGGAAGAACTGGTCTTGCTGCTAGAGTCTGAGGCAAAGAAGGCGTTAAGTACCTCAGCCTTTACCTTCTCTCGAGATCATTAACAGATGTCCCCCATATCCAATGAAGGATGATGATTCTCCTTAATCCTCCTTTATTTATAGTATTTCTATAAGCAGTCTTTATTGTCTTTTGACAGTAATAGACAGATGGAGCTCCAGCTGGGCTTTGGCCCTTTGAACTTTGACCTGCACAGCCCCATAACATTCAGGACACAGCTCCCTCCTGCTGGCATTCGCAGACACACGCGAGCTGCAGCTCCTGCACTTCGCGCTCTTCCTGGGCATCTACCTGGCTGCCCTCCTGGGCAACGGCCTCATCCTCAGTGCCGTAGCCTGCCACCACCGCCTCCACACCCCCATGTACTTCTTCCTCCTCAACCTCGCCCTCCTGGACCTGGGCTGCATCTCCACCACTCTGCCCAAAGCCATGGCCAATGCCCTCTGGAACACCAGGGCCATCTCCTATCAAGGATGTGCTGCACAGGTCTTCTTTTTCTTCTTCTTTTTTAGTTCAGAGTACTATCTCCTCACTGTCATGGCCTATGACCGCTACGTTGCCATCTGCAAGCCCCTGCACTACGGGAGCCTCGTGGGCAGCAGAGCTTGTGCCCAGATGGCAGCAGCTGCCTGGGGCAGCGGCTTTCTCCATGCTGTCCTGCACACGGCCACTACGTTTTCAGTGCCCGTCTGCCAAGGCAATGCTGTGGACCAGTTCTTCTGTGAAATTCCCCCACATCCTCAAGCTCTCCTGCTCAGATGCCTACCTCAGGGAAGTTGGCATCCTTGTGTTTAGTGTTTTTTTAGTCCTTGGTTGTTTTGTCTTCATTGTCGTGTCCTATGTGCAGATCTTCAGTGCAGTGCTGAGGATACCCTCCTCTCAGGGCCGACACAAAGCCTTTTCCACGTGCCTACCTCACCTGGCCGTGATCTCCCTGTTTGTCAGCACAGCCACAGTTGCCTACCTGAAGCCCCCTTCTATCTCCTCCCCATCCCTGGACCTGGTGATGGCAGTTCTGTACTCGGTGGTGCCACCAGCAATGAACCCTCTCATCTATAGCATTAGGAACCAGGAGCTCAGGAATGCTTTGATTAAAACTGTTTCTATACATGCTTTTTAAGCATCAGAGATGTGCTCATTATTATTATTGTCATAATCAATAATTTAAAATAAAAATATTAATTGGAATGAGAAGTTATTTGGGAAACTGAGGGAACAATTTTTATTGTTTAAATTTTTTTATTTAACATTTTTATTTTTTTTAAATATTATTTTTATTTGAATAATGGATTTTTTAACCATCATCATGCTAATTTATTTACCTTATCCCAGTCATCTCATGTACCTGTAGACCTAGGTTTCCTCCGTGAATAAAGACAATAAGGAAGGCATCCGAAATACATTCAGAATGTCACTGGTCAGAGGTCCCGTGTCCTCATGGGAGCAGCCCCAGCATGCAGGAGGGGCTCAGGACCAAGAGCCCAGTTGTGACATACAGGAGCAGCCCCAGTGTCCCTTGGGGCTGCCCCTCACTGCCTGTTGGGCTCTGCCTTTCTGCTGCCTTTGGGTTGGGGCTGCTGCTTCCCTGTAGCCATGGCCATGGCCAGCATCAGGACGTGGCCTTGTCACTGCTGCTCTCTTTTGGCTTCCTCATTGTTCTCTTGTGCTCTTACGTTTGGATAAGCCCTTAGATCTCATGCACCTTGGTGACAGTCCTGTTGTCTCTGCAGTGGCATCCCTGTGGCTGCAGGCAGCAGCAGGCACTGTGCAGCCCTGGGTCACTGATGGCCCCCCCTAGCACCACAATAATACAAGGGGCTGCTCATGGCAAACCCTGAAACCTGGAAGCCTCTTCCATTGCTGCTGCCAATGGGTCTCACAGGAAAAGCTTAATGGACCCGTAGCATAATGCACCAGCATCACCATAGTTGGCCCCAGCCCAGGAGACACTAGAGTGGCCCAGAGCCACCTTTGTGCCAGCAGCTGCGGTACCTTGCAAGGGGCTGGGGCTGTGGTGGCCATGTCCAGAGCCCTGCAGCAGCCTGCACTGGACACTGCCTTGGGGGCCAGCCCAGCCTGGGCTGCTGGGCTGGGCTGGGCTGGGCTGGGGAGAGGGCAGAGAGGTGGGGAGAGGTGGGCAGTGGCTGGGCTGGGCTGGGCAGTGCCCGGCAGAGGGCAACAGCAGCGTCAGGGAGCGGTGGCAGCATGCAGGGGAGGGCTCCCAGCAGGGCTTGGTGCTGCAGAGCCAGGGCTGCGAGAAGGGAGCCCAGAGCTGCAGGGGCAGGGGAGAGGAGGCCAAGGGCCAGGGCGGCTGCTGCAGGGGCAGGGAGCTCAGCATGGCCCTTGCAGCCCCCTGCCCTGGGCCTGCCTCTGCCCTTGGGCTCGGCCCCGGCCTTGGCTCTGCTGGCAGGAGCTCTCTTGCCATGCGCTTCCTGGCCTCCCCTTGCCTGCTCACAGCTGCTGCCCACTCAGGCTGCTGCCACAAACGTGTCCTCACCAGCAGCACCACCCCTTGGGCTGCTTCTGCTGGCCTCCCCCACCCAACTGCCTTGACTCCTTGTCTCTGCTGGGCCCCAATTCCTTCACCGAAATTCCTTCATTCACTGTCAGCACCCTCTCCCCTGCCATGGTGGGATGTGTTTCCAGTGGGCCGTCTACCAGACACAGTTATAAATACGACAAGCAGGTGTGGAGGGGTCCTGCTTGCAGACAGGGGGAGAAAGGGACAATCAGGAAGAAAAGGGACAATCAGGTTTACTGGACTGGGTATATTTAATGGCCTGGCACATCAGATCCACAAATGTATTGGGCTCTACTGGACACCAGTGCAGAGCGTACCCTAATGCCATCAAGCTAGAAAGAGGTAGAACCCACCTGTATTTCTGGAGAGACAGGGGCAGCCCAAGAGAAAACTGTACTGGAGGCTGAAGTGAATCTAACTGGGAAGAAATGGCACAAGCACCCCATTGGGACTGGCCCAGAGGCTATGAATATCCTCGGCTTAGACTGCATCAGGAGAGGGAACTTCAAAGTTTCAAGAGGGCACCACCGGTGGGGCTTTGGCAGAGCTGCCTTGGAGACAAAGGACATGAAACAGTTGTCTACCTTGCTTGGCCTTCCACAGAATCCTTCTGTTGGGGGTTTGCTGAGGGGTGAAGAACAGCAGGTGTCAATGGCTACCATGGTGGTGCACCTGAGGCAGCGTCGCGCTAACCGAGACTCCCTGATTGCCATCCATGAGCTGGGTCATCGACTGGAGAGCCAAGGTGTAGATGTAGAGCTTGGGAGTGTGGTTTAGTGATGGCCTTGTCAGCACTAAGGTAAAGTTGCCTGACCTGGGTGACACATCCCAGAGTAGTGTCAGGCACAATGCAATTCTTTTTCCTTTCTGCATCTATAGCACAGGACGTAGGACTTTGCCCTACTCCATTGACTGGGCAGCGTTTTCCCCTTTACTCTATTTAGGATTCTGTGTCTGGAAGGGGACAATTTCCCCAAAGAGGCCAAGCTCATGGTTACAGCTACAGCCAATAAAGATATATTTTCTTTATTTTTCACCCTGAGTTTTCCACAAACGATCCAAGAGGGTCCATGGATGTGCAGGTGTCTACTGAGATTCAGGCTGAATTTCTCAGGATCCAATGATCATTTCAATCTTTTTATTTTATTTTATTTATTTTATTTTATTTTATTTTATTTTATTTTATTTTATTTTATTTTATTTTATTTTATTTTATTTTATTTTAATCTTATTTTTATATGAACACACCCCTGACTTATCTTAGAAAGGGTTTCATGTGCTGGGCTGGGCTGCAGTTACAGGGACAAAGACCACTGCTGGCAGTGGAGGTGTCAGACCTCCAGACTCTGCTTTTCCTCCTGATAAAGGTCTCCATAGAATTCACCCTGGATGAAGAACAATAGGAGAATGATCATCCAAACTGAAATGCAACAACATTCAGCCTTTGAAACAAGAAAATATATTTATTATTTGCTTTGTGAAATCTTTTCCCTTAACTACGTCATGGAAGCTCTGCAGTTAACAGCACAAGGCGTGAAACCTTGAAGAAAACTTTGGAGGAGATGTTAGGACTTTCTGCATTTTAGTGAGTTCCATGGTGGATTGTGGTGCTGAGTCTATGAAGCTCTGGTACTGAGAGGACAATGATGCAACTGCTAGAGAAAGTAAAGTCAGAAGGAAAAGCTGAAGTGACTTGGAGTATTAATGGGCCCCACTGAGGGCTGTTACTAACAAAGCCTCCCCAGGGACTAGTTAGGGTAGATAATTGGAGGCCATGATTGCAGACAGGCAAAGCACTGTGCTGAGAAAAATCTTGGTTGGTTTCAGTGAAGCTGAAGGGCCAAGGCCTGACCACGGCCACTGGGAGAGGAGACCCTGCACACCCATGTCTGGCTGAGGGCTAGTCTTGGGGTCTGTGGGATGTGGTGGGTAGTGTGATGCTACTAGAAGAACTTCATTTTGACACCTCCGCAGCCCTGCACAGTGTTGTAAGGAAGCAATGCCAACAGTCAGCATGCCAACCAGTGGCCTTCTGCTGGCCTAGCAGGGCCACTGCCAGATGTCAGCCCAGAAGTGCAGCTCCCAGGGAGAAGCCAAGGGTGACCTGCCACCTCCAGACACAAGTGACCTCCCAGTCCCTTTCTGTGACACATTCCTGCTGCTGCCCTATCAAGTGCAGAGACAGAAGTGACCTCACAGTCCCTGCCACAGTCACATTCCTCGTGTTGGGGCAGGAGATGATGAGGCAGAGCTGAGCTCCTCAGAGCATTCCCACCATCTTCCCCTTGTGGCCCACAAGCTGATCAGATCAGGGTGAGCAAGAGAGTAAAGGTAAGGGAAAGGGGCTATGGGCTGAGTTTTGGCTTGAAGGGATACTTTGAGGTCAGGCATAAGAATAGTGGATTCCTGTCAGGGTGTGGAGTACCATTTAGGTTTGGGAATTAATGTCACTGGTTAAAATAGGGGAAGGACTTTACATGACTATTTTAAGTCACAGTTCCAGCAGAATCAACATTGCCTGAATGTTCTAAACTCACAGAAATCATTAATTTCTGCTGGCCAAGCTCCTCTTTCCTCCCTCAAATCTCACATCTCTCCTGGCCAGGCTTCTCCTGACTTCCCCATATCAGTCATCTTCCTAGGGGCAGCTTTCTGATGGCTTTCATGATCTCAGAGTATCTGCCTCACATCTGTTGGCTACACCTTTTTTGAAACTGACGTGGCACCGAAGTCAGGATGGAAAATAACCCAAAGGCTGTAGGTGATCCCTGCACAATGTGCCCAGCAGCTCTTGTACCACCCCAAAATTTGGTTTCCTGCCTCCAACTTTTAGATACTGAATGGTTTCTGTGCACCCAGGCTATCTTTTCCCAAACCCTCATGCATGGTTCTGTTTGCCCCAAGTGTCTTGGAGGCAGTGGCCCCCTCTGTGTAGAAAACTGAAAGCAGTCCTAAAGGATGACTTCAGGCAAAAGCTGACACCTCTGACATGACAACCCCTATCCAAGACCTCTTCCACTATGGGGCCTACCAGGTACTTAGAAAGAGCCGATCTCAGAAACTACATGCACAGCAAGTGCCTTCTGCTGCCCTACCATGGACACTGGCAGATGTGAGCCTAAAGGCACAGATCCCAGCCAGGAGTCAAGGGTGACCTGTCAGCTACTTCAGAAAGAACTCACCTCACAGGCCATTTAACAGCCATTCGCTTCCTGCTGGACTTAGTGTTTCTTAAGCACCACTGAGCTTATAATACCACACCTACCAAACACCCCCATTTTGGGCCAGGAGCTGCCCAGGTGGAAGTGATCTGGTTGTGATCCTCCAAGCTCATGGCACACCTGCTGGGCTCCCAGCCTCTCTGACACTCAGGAGCCAGTTCCGTGCCAGTTCTGGGAGATGCTAGGGCAGGAGGGACCTTGCAGGCAATGTTTCAGCCCTGTGCCTGTTGGCGGTCTGTCAGCTCCTTGTGCACAGTGAAGATCACACTCAAGTCCAGAAGCCTGAAGCTGGCCTAGCAGACACTCAGGGGAAGCACCCTCTCAGCCCCACCTCCAGCCCCAGCCCCAGCCCCAGCCGCAGCTGGCGGTGCTGCTCTGCAGAGCGAGGGGGCTGTGGTGCCTGTGGCACAGGAGCAATCTGCAGAGGTGTGCTGGGCAGGCTGGAAGGCAGACCCAGCTCAGGGGGTCACTGCCATTGCCCCAGAGCTGCAAGGAATCACTCACCAGGCTCCTTTGCTGGGGCTGCTGTGTGCCCTGGGGCTGCAGGGCTCTCCTCTGCCTGCTCACTCCAGATTGAGCACTTGAGCTCTGCTCAGTCCACCTTGGAAGAGATCCCCACTTAGGAGGGAAGTGCTGCAGTGGAGGCCAGCTGTGCCACTGCCGTGCCCACTGCCTGTCCCTGCCTGCAGTCCCAGCACAGCCCCACAGCAGCACTGGCACGAAGCTCCAGGAGCAGCCGGGCCTGACCCCACCAGCAGGGCCCAGCAGGAGAGGGCGGCAGTGGCAAGAGAGCAGCTCTGCATGCCCCAAGCGCTGGTGCTCCCTGGCCGTGCTGCTGGGATGGGACTCTTTTCCTCTGCACCCCTGCACACGGGCACTGCCCCTGCAGAGCCAGACCAGGTCTCAGAGGAAGGACGTCAGACTAAGTCGCCGTGCTAGCTCCTTCCTTAAGTTTAAAGTCACAGAGAGCATGGCTTCACATGCACAAAGTCTATAAGCTATATTCAACAGGTACATCAATATCATTGTAATGGGTGTTCATTAGCTGAATTAATGTAATAAGAATATGCACAAATACAACCACAAAAAAAAAAAAAAAAAAACACAACAGGTATATTGGCTCTTCCTCCAATTATTGACATTGCAAGTCATGTGCAGAAGCAGATCAGAAATTTCTTGCATCCAAGACACATCTACCCATCAATTTCCACAAAGCATCCTTGAGCTCCTGGCTCCTCATGCTGCAGATGAGGACGTGCTCAGCTGGAGGCACCACTGAGTACAGAACTGCCACCACCACATCCAGGGATGGGGAGGAGATGGAAGGGGCTTCAGACAGGCAACCATGACAGGCCTGGGGAAGACGGACACCATGGCCAGGTGAGGGAGGCACGTGGAAAAGGCTTTGTGCTGGCCCTGCTATAGAGACGACAGGACTGTCACCTAGATCCACAAGGTCTAATCCAAATACACTGCTCCTACCCGTGCAGCTGGGCTCTTGGCCCTGAGCCCCTCCTGGATGCTGGGGCTGCTCCCCCAGCTCGACAGAAGATGGGAAGAGAAGGATACTAAGACCAATGAAATTCCACTGACATCTTTATTGTCTTTATCTACCAAGGAAGCCTGGTTCTGTATGTAGATTAGATGATGTGGTCAAACCTAACACAAGAAATAACATTCAGAATGGTAAGAATGAGATTATTAAAAACAAAATGAAATATTGTTAAAATACTCACAGAGAAAAATAATTTAAAAAATGTTGTGCCATTTTCCCGAATACACTTTGATTTCTCTTGCGATTCTTATTAATGACAATGTTATGATAACACTTGTAAAGATAGAAATGATATGATATAATGTGAATCAAAATATTTGCATATTATTAAGAATACATCTTCTGAAAGCATCATGGATGCTTAAGAAACATGTATGGAAACAGTTTCCTCACTGCATCCTTGAGCTCCTGGTTCCTCATGCTGTAGATGAGGGGGTTCACTGCTGGAGGAACCACCGAGTACAGAAGTGCGATGATCAGGTCCAGGGATGGAGAGGAAGTGGAGGGGGGCTTCAGGTAGGCAAACATGCCAGTGCTAAGAAACAGGGAGACCACGGCCAGGTGAGGGAGGCACGTGGAAAAGGATTTGTGCTGGCCCTGCTCAGAGGACATCCTCAGCACGGCCCTGAAGATCTGAGCATAGGACACCACAATGAAAATAAAACAACCAAATATTAAAGAAAAACTAAACACAAGTGCCCCAACTTCCCTGTGGTAGGCATCTGAGCAGGAGAGCTTGAGGATGTGGGGGATTTCACAGAAGAACTGGTCCAAAGAGTTGCCTTGGCAGCGGGGAAGGGAAAATGTAGTGGCCGTGTGTAGGACAGCATTGAGAAAGCCACTGCCCCAGGCAGCTGCTGCCATCTGGGCACAAGCTCTGCTGCCCACGAGGCTCCCGTAGTGCAGGGGCTTGCAGATGGCAACGTAGCGGTCATAGGCCATGACAGTGAGAAGGGAATACTCTGCTCCAACCAAGAAAGCAAAGAGAAAGAGTTGGGCAGCACAGCCTTGATAGGAGATGGCCCTGGTGTCCCAGAGGGCATTGGCCATGGCTTTGGGCAGAGTGGTGGAGATGGATCCCACATCGAGGAGGGCGAGGTTGAGGAGGAAGAAGTACATGGGGGTGTGGAGGCGGTGGTGGCAGGCTACGGCGCTGAGGATGAGGCCGTTGCCCAGGAGGGCAGCCAGGTAGATGCCCAGGAAGAGCGCGAAGAGCAGGAGCTGCAGCTCGCGCGTGTCTGCGAATGCCAGCAGGAGGAACTCGCTCACAGAGCTGATGTTGGGCATTTGCTGACCTCCGACATAGAACCTACGAAATGAAAGAAAATATACATGTATAGACTGTTATGAGTAAAGTCTCTGACTAAAATTCCCAGTAAAAGCCTTACATTACCCGTTTCCAAGAGGCCCTTTGTCTATCTCCTTGTCTGGAGCCCTGCTTTGTGCTTGCTGAATGTCCTGTACACAGCAGCCACTTCTGCTTATCCACCCCCAGTGGGACACCTCTAATCCAGTGAAATGGTTAATGTCGTTGCTGTGGAGGCACACCTAAACCAGAGGGCACATCCAGGAGGGCTGCTCTGTCCATTCCCTGGTACCCAGCTGCTGGCTGCTTGCAGCACTCACCTGCGGGATGGATGCACACAGAGGTTGTGCTGAAAAACCACATCCCCTTGTCTGCAAGTCCTAAAGAACAGCTCAGAAAAGCCCTGGTACAGTCTGTAAGCAGAGAGAAGAGAAGGGATATTCTCAGGTGCATCACTAACTTGTTTGTGTCCCAATTCAATGGAATAGGAAGCTCAGTCACCAGTGCAAATCCAACTACGCCAATAACATAGAGGCTGCCCCACTACCCTGTTAATATAGAGCCTACCCCACAATCAGAGCAGGAAGAGGCAGGCAGAGAGTGCAGAAAGTGCCTTCTCTTTGCAGGCAGCTTCTGCCCTGCCCTTCTTCTGCCCAAGCCCCTGGGCAGCTCGCCAGGCAGGCTGAGTGCTGAGCCTGGCAAGCAGCACAGGCCCTGCCCTGGCACACAGCCCCTGGGGCACAGCAGGGACCCTGCTCCGCACCGCAGCCCTGGGCACCCCTGCCTGCACCCCCAGCACCTCCTTCCTCCAGGACCTGCCACTGCATTGCCCTCCAGCCAGAGACTTACCAGGGTCAGGGCTGGGAAGTGTTCTCCCCCAGTGAGCTCTGTGCATCCTGCCACTTCTGCCTGCCTTTAAGCACTCTGTCTCTGCAGGCAGTGCCCCCAGCCCTGCTGCGCTGTGCAGAGGAGCTGCTCCTGGGCACAGCTGTCTCTCTGCACCAGGACCCTCTTGCCACGAGCTCTCTCTGTCCCACGAGCTTGGCCCAGCTCAGCAGCACAGCACCAGCCCAAGGCACTGCAATCACCTCTCTGGGGGCTTTGCTGATGAGCCCACGAACCTCAGGCACTCAGAGACAATTGAAGACATCTCTGCAGAAGTCCAAGTCAGAGGCAAGTTTCCTGCAGTGTCCCCCTGAGGGCCAGCACTGACACAGCCTCCCTTGGAGCTCGTTAGAGCAGAACCCTGGAGGCAGTGAGGACAAGGAGACAAAGGCAATGTGAAGGTGACACTGATGTGTAGGAAAACTGGATGTGTGTCACCAAAAAAAAGGGCCAGGCCTTGACCCTGAACCTGTGAGAAGGGAGATCCTTTCCGTTCACACCTTCACACCTTGCTCAGTGCTCTTTGTGGGGCAGTAGGAGATGGGGATGTACATGGCCAAGTACAGGAGAATGGTACAACCCCTGCCTGTTTCATGGGTGCAGGCGAGAAGGCATTGAGGCCCTGGTGCTTTAATGATAAGCTGTCTCCTCATAGGGCTCAGTGACAGAGACAAAAACCATAGCCATGGACACAAAGACCTGAGTCCTGCTGGGACTTTCAGCCTTGTCATAGCCCTTAATCCTCTCCAAACCAGGATTGCCTAGAGATTCCCAGACCTGTACCTCTTTATTGGCTATTTGTAGACACTTGTCCATGTGGTGTCACATCACATCTGAGCTGAGTCGGATAACTCAGATTTTCTTGGTGGCCAGGCCCCTCGTAAGGCAGCTCTGTATAAGCTGGCCTGGTTCCTGGTGAGCAGGCACCACTGCTCGTACGGCATCCCTCATGGAGGGTATTCACAAGTCTATGGAGCAAGATGAGATATACCCGAGGGTGCTGAGGGAGCTAACAGAAGTGCTCAACCAAGCTGCCTTCCATCATTTATCGGCACTCCTGGCTATCAGTCAACTGGTGACTAGCAACTGTGATGCTCACCTACAAAATGGCTGGAAGGAGGATCGTGGAACTACAAGCCTGTCAGTCTGAACTCGGTCCTGGGGAAGCTCTTGGAGCAGATTATCTTGAATTCCATCACACAACGCTTCCAGAAGAACCAGGTGATCAGGCCCAGTCAGCATGGGTTTCTCAAAGGCAGGTCCCGCTTGGCAAATCAGATCTCAAGGTGTGACAAGGTGATGCTCGCAGTGGATGAGGGAAAGGCTGTGGATGTGGTCTAACTAGACCGCAGTAAGGCTTTTCCATCTTTTCCCACAACATTCTCCAGAGAAACTGGCTGCTCAAGGCTTGGACGGGTGTACGCTTTGTGGGGTTAAAAACTGGCCCAAAGAGTCATGGTAAATGCAAATAAATGCAGATGGAGGCCTGTCCTTAGTGTCCCCCAGGGCCCCGTACTGCGGCCAGGTCTCTTCAATATCTCCATCAATGATGTGGATGAGGGGATCGAGTGCACCCTCAGTAAGTTTGCAGACGACACCAAGTTTGGAGTGAATGTTGATCTGTTAGGGGGTCTTGTGAGGCCACAACTGGAGTACTGTGTTCAGCTCTGGGGCCCCAATAAGGATGTGTATCTGTTAGAAGGAGTCCAGAGGAGGGCCATGAGGACGATCAATGGGCTGCAGCCCTTTTCCTAGGAACATGCTGAGGAAGATGGGTTTGTTCGGCCTAGACAAGAGAAGGCTCTGGGGAGACCTTAAAGAGCCCTTCCAGTACCAATAGGGGGCCTACAGGAAAGCTGGGGAGGGACTCTTCATCAGTGTCATGATAGGAGTAGCGGTAATGGTTTTAAACTGAAAGAGGGTAGATTTAGATTAGCCATTAGAAAGAAGTTCTTGACTTAGAGGGTGGTAAGGCAGTGGAACAGGCTGCCCAGGGAAGCTGTGGATGCCCTATCCCTGGAAGTATTCAAGGCTAGGTTGGATGGGGCTTTGAGCTACCTGGTCTAGTGGAAGCCGACTCAATGGTGGGGCAGAGTGAGAAGCAGAGAAAGCCTTGATGCTGTGCAAACACTGCACAGGAACAGCGACTACAGCCATGGGTGACCAACACTGCTCTGGTCACATATCAAAAACACAGCACCACACGGCCTGATCTGCAGAGAGCAACTCCATCCCAGCCAGAGCCAGTGTCCACATGAGGGACAAGAAGGCCCTGGAAGGAGCCAGGAAGGTGCTAATAAGCATCAGGACAATTGAGGAAGCCCAAAGGCCCTTCTGAAGGGTCACCGAGTGCCACCTGAGAGGCAGTGCTGGGCAGTGGGGAGGGCCAGGAGAAAGACTTGGGTGAAGGCTGTGAGAAACAGAGACACTCAGGGCTTTATTTGCTGCCTGTGGATGGAGTAGGAGTAGGAGGTCAGTCCTGGGACTGGGGCAGGGCTGAAGGGCCCTGCGTGAAGCTGGGCTGATGGAGATGTGTCCACCTTGCATGTGTGCCTCAGCCTGGGAGCAGGGGCCTGCCTGCGGTGTGGGATGGCTGGGCTGTGCTCAGCCATGCCCCAGGAGATGACCTTGCTCTCTTCCTCTCCACACAGGGCAGGCCCTCAGGAAACACCCCTGAGCCTGGAGATGCACCAACCTGCTGTGGTGAGGTGCCACTACTGCAGGGGAAGAGGGGAGGCTTGGAGAGACCCGTGGGGCCTGCGGGCAAGAGTGGTATGGACTGGGGAAGTGGGTGCCTGGGAAGAGTTACCCTGGAGCCATAGGAGCCATTCTGGAAAGAAAACTTGAAGGCAGGAACCGCACTTTTGTGATAGTGCTGAGCTGCTGGGCACATTGTGCAGGGTGCTCTGATGGGCTTTTGTGTCCTTTTCCATCATGTCTTAAGTGGCGCTTTTCTCAGGAATAGAGTAGCCAACAGAGCACTGACAGATAGTCTGAGATCATGAAAGGCATCATAAGCATGCCCCTAAAAAGATAACTGACATGGGGAAATCAGGAGAAGCCTGGCAAGGAGAAATGTGAGACTGAGAGGAGGGAACAGGGACTTGGCCAGACAAAATTAAGGATTTTGTAGAGGTAAAAGGGTTCAGGTTATGCTGATGCAGCTGTAACTGTGACTTAAAATAGTCATACAAGGCTATTCCCCAGCTTCAACCTGTAAATTCCTAAACCTAAATGCTACTCAGCACCATGACAGGAATCTACTACTCTAATGACTGACCTCAACGTATCCCTAGAAGACAAAACTCAGCCAATAGTCACTTCCCCTAGCTCTTACTCTCTTAATCACTCTGATTTCTGCTCTTAATACTAGCACTAAAATGGTCCATTTAACACTAGAAAACTTCTTCAGTGACCTAAACAAAACCCTAACTCCAAATAAATGTGAGGGGCCATGGATCTGATCAGCTTGTGGGCCACAAGGAGGAGATGGGTGGGAATGCTCTGAGGAGCTCAGCTCTGCCTCATCATCTCCTGCCCCAGCAGGAGGAATGTGACTGTGGCCGGGACTGTGAGGTCACTTCTGTCTCTGCACTTGATAGGGCAGCAGCAGGAACGTGTCACAGAAAGGGCCTGTGAGGTCACTTGTGTCTGGAGGTGGCAGGACACCCTTGACTTCTCCCTGGGATCTGCACTTTTGGGCTGACATCTGGCAGTGGCCCTGCTAGGCCAGCAGAAGGCACCTGCTTGGCATGCTGACTGGGGGATCCCCTCTGCCTCCAGACCTAGGAGGACCCAGGCAGAAAGAAGGCCCCAACATGGGTTGTCCTGTCCCTTCTGCTTGAGTCCATGACTGGGCAGCAGCAGGCACAAGGCTTGGCTGTGTGTAGCCAAGAAGCTGCAAGGCCAGCAGCAGGCCCCTGGCTTGGAAGATGCTGCTGAGGTGACTTGTGTCTGGTTAGCTGAGAGGCCTCAAGGAGCCTGCTGGGTTGGGATGCCTACTTCAGGAGTGGTTTCCACCCTGATGGAGCTTCCTTTGGCAGTAGGAATGAGCAGAAGAAAAAACTTCCACAGAGTGCACCTTGGAAGTTAAGCATTGTCCACAAGGAGGAAGAAATGTCCCTCAAAGGGTTGAAAGACCCCAGGAAAAGTCTTAAGCCACACGTGGGGGTGCAGGATCTCCACTCACAGTTCCAGGGGTCAGGCCGTGGCTCTTCTGCTTCACTGAAACCAACCAAGATTTTTCTCAGCACCGTGTTTTGCCTGTCTGTAACCAAGGCCTCCAATTATCTGCCCTAACAAGGCCCTGGGGAGGCTTGGTTAGTATCAGTTCTCAGTGGGGTCCATTCATACTCCAAGTCACTTCAGCTTTTCCTCCTGACTTTACTTGCTCAAGCAGTTACATCGCTCTCCTCTCAGTACCTGAGCTTCATAGACTGAGCACCACAATACACCATGGAACTCATTAAAATGCAGAAACTCCTAACATCTCTTCAATAGTTTCTTCAAGCCTTCATGCCTTGTGCAGCTAATTACAGAGCTTGCATGGCGTACTTAAGGAAGAAAATTTCAAAAAGTAGCTAATAAAAAATATTTTCTGTTTGTAAAGGCTGAATTTTGCTGCATTTCAGTTTGGAGAATCATTCTCCTATTGCTGTTCATCCAGGGTGACTTCTTTGGAGACCTCCTTCTGGAGAAAAAGCAGAGACTGGAGGTCAGACACCTCCCCTGCCAGTAGTGGTGTTTGTCCCTGTAACTGCAGCCCAGCCCACACATGAAACCCTTTCTAAGAAAACTCGGATTCCTTGAGAACAAATAAAATTAAATAAAAGGAAAAGAAATAATAAAATAAATAAAAATAAATATGTAAAATAAAATAAAATAAAATAATAAATAAAATTAAATTGGAATGACTTTTGGAAACAGAAAATCAGCTCGAATCTTAGAATACACCTAGATATCCATGGTATCTCTTTGGTCTTCTGTGGAAAACTCAGGATGAAAACTAAAACTTTAAACTAGAGTCAAAGGGGGAAGGGGCTAAAACCAGGCATGCCGGTGAAGACCTAAGGGATGGTATGCTAGAATCAGAGGGGCTGTGTGCCAGTGAGGTCCTTCGGTCAGATACACAAGGTGCTGAGTGTAAGGAGACGCACCTGAAGTGCTTTTACACGAACGCACGCAGTATGAGGAATAAAATGGATGAGCTAGAAGTCCTGGCCCAGTCCCGCAACTACGACATCATCGGCATAAGCGAAACCTGGTGGGATGAGTCCTGTGACTGGGGTGTTGCGATAGATGGTTACAGGCTCTTCAGGAGGGACAGGCAGGGTAGGCGAGGTGGTGGGGTGGCGATGTATGTGAAGCAGGGGCTGGACTGTGTGGAACTTCAGGTAGGCAATGGCAAAGTTGAGAGCCTCTGGGAAAGGATCAAGGGACGAACGAATAAAGGGGATGTCGTTGTGGGAGTCAATTACAGACTGCCTGGCCAGGACGATAGCGCCGATAAATTATTCTTTACAGAACTAAGAGAGGCCTCGAGATTAACTCCCCTTGTCCTTATGGGGGACTTCAACTTGCCCGACGTTAACTGGGAGTGCCACACGGCTGACACGAGCAAGTCCAGGAGGTTCATGAAGCACCTAGATGATAACTTCTTGGTGCAGGTGCTAACGGAGCCAACTAGGAAAGGAGCCCTCCTAGACCTGTTGCTAGAAAACAGAGAGGGTCTGGTGGGAGATGTGGTGATTGGTGGCCGCCTCGGTCATAGCGACCATGAAGTGGTTGAGTTCAAAATTTACGGTGACAGAAGGAAAAGTGCCACCAAAACCTCATCCCTAGATATGGGGAAAGCGGACTTCAGGCTGCTCAGGGAACTAGTCAGCAAGGTCCCCTGGGAAACTGCTCTTGAAGGCCTCGATGTCCACCAGTGCTGGTCACTCTTTAAGCGATGCCTCCTAGAAGCACAAGATCAGGCAATTCCTAAATATCGCAAGTCAGGCAGGCGGGGCAGGAGGCCGGCGTGGCTGACCAGGAACATTTTAATGGAGATTAGGCGGAAACAGAGAGTGTTTCGCTACTGGAAGAAGGGCCAGGTGTCATGGAAAGAATACAGGGATGTTGTTCGTGTTTGTAGGGAGAAAGTTCGTGTGGCCAAAGCACGCCTAGAGTTGAAGCTGGCTGTGTCTGTGAGAGAAAATAAAAAGGTTTTTTTTAGATATGTGAATGGAAAAAGGAGAACTAAAGAATACATAGGGCCGCTCCTTGATAGGGAAGGTCTCCTCACAGACAATGACATAGGCAAAGCAGAGACGCTTAACGTCTTCTTTGCCTCTGTCTTCAATGCTGATGATGGGCTTCGGGACCCAGGGTGCCCTGAGCTGGAGGGCCGGGACGGTGGGGATGACAAACTCCCAACCGACCCTGAACGTGTGCGGGATTTGCTACTCCACCTGGACCCCTACAAGTCCATGGGTCCGCATGGGATTCATCCCCGGGTGCTGAAAGAGCTGGCGGACGTCATCGCGGAACCTCTCTCAATTATTTTTCAACGATCCTGGGAATTTGGAGAGGTCCCGGTAGACTGGAAGCTGGCAAATGTTGTGCCGATTTTCAAGAAGGGTCAGAAAGAAGACCCTAGCAATTACAGGCCTGTCAGTCTCACGTCAGTGCCTGGTAAAATCATGGAGAAGTTGGTTCTCGAACTTATTGAGGCGCACCTGGGGGACAAAGCAGTCATTGGTCCCAGCCAGCATGGGTTTGTGAAGGGTAGGTCCTGCCTAACTAACCTGATTTCCTTTTATGATAAGATCACCCGTATGGTGGACCAAGGGAAACCAGCTGATGTGATTTTTTTGGACTTCAGCAAGGCTTTTGACACGGTTTCCCATAGGATCCTACTGGACAAAATGTCCACCATACAGCTAAATAAAAACATCATACGATGGGTGAGCAATTGGCTAACGGGCAGGGCCCAAAGGGTTATGGGAAATGGGGCTGCGTCAGGCTGGCGGGCGGTCACCAGTGGGGTCCCTCAAGGCTCCATTTTAGGGCCGGTACTTTTCAATATTTTTATAAACGATCTGGATGTAGGAATAGAAGGTATTTTGAGCAAGTGTGCTGATGACACCAAACGTGGAGGAGCTGTGGACTCGAATGAGGGTGGAAAGGCCTTACAGAGGGATCTGGATAGGTTGGAGAGCTGGGCGATCACCAACCGCATGAAGTTCAATAAGAGCAAGTGCCGGGTCCTGCACCTGGGACGCGGAAACCCTGGCTGCACGTACAGACTGGGCGATGAGACGCTGGAGAGCAGCCTAGAAGAGAGGGATCGGGGGGTCGTGGTAGACAGCAAGTTGAATATGAGCCAGCAGTGTGCCCTGGCAGCCAGGAGGGCCAACCGTGTCCTGGGGTGCATCAAGCACGGCATCGCTAGTAGGTCAAGGGAGGTGATTGTCCCGCTCTACTCTGCCCTGGTGTGACCTCACCTCGAGTACTGTGTGCAGTTCTGGGCACCACAGTATAAAAAGGACATGAAACTGTTGGAGAGTGTCCAGAGGAGGGCTACGAAGATGGTGAAAGGCCTGGAGGGGAAGACGTACGAGGAACGGCTGAGGTCACTGGGCCTGTTCAGCCTGGAGAAGAGGAGGATGAGGGGAGACCTCATCACAGTCTACAACTTCCTCGTAAGGGGGTGTCGAGAGGCAGGAGACCTTTTCTCCATTAACACCAGTGACAGGACCCGCGGGAACGGGGTTAAGCTGAGGCAGGGGAAATTTAGGCTGGACGTCAGGAGGGGGTTCTTCACAGAGAGGGTGGTTGCACACTGGAACAGGCTCCCCAGGGAAGTGGTCACTGCACCGAGCCTGTCTGAATTTAAGAAGAGATTGGACTGTGCACTTAGTCACATGGTCTGAACTTTTGGTTAGACCTGTGCGGTGTCAAGAGTTGGACTGGATGATCCTTAAGGGTCCCTTCCAACTCAGGATATTCTGTGATTCTATGATTCTATGATGAAGGTATGAGAAAGGGCTTGGTTAAAACCTCTGACTACAGCCTTTATGGGCTTTACACAGACAGTGACAACGGTGTCATAGAAAACAGTAACACTCTTGAGGACAGAAGAGCAGGTGGATAAGGCCTTGGGCTTGTCAACAGAGGATGCACACACATGAAAACTGCAGGAAAGAGAAGAGGAAGATGATCCAAAGGAAGGAAGGAAGGAAAGAAGGAAGGAAGATCCCAAATGTAGATTATGAAAGGAAAGACCATGAGTATCATTGTGGCACTGCAGAACAGCTCCAGCAATGGGGGAAAACCACAGAAGGTGTCTATGACACTGGGGCCACAGAACAGTAGCTGGGAGGAGAAAGAATTCCTGTACATGAGAGAAATTCCCCTGGTTCAGGTACAGCTGCCTTCTGGAGTCAGACCTTCCACTTCTCGAGCCTTTCAGAGCACAGGGGTGGCATACAGCCCAGGGCTGACTGTAGGACATGGCCCCCAGCAGGAAGCACTGCGGTCATGCAGAAGGTGCAGCTGGGAGTGCTGTCCCCCTTTGCTGACAGAGGTTGGAGCACTGTCTCCCCCATGTGGTGTCTTCCCCGTGTGGAGTATGGTGCCTTGTCTCCCCCACCGCACAGCCTTGACTCCTTGTCTCTGCTGGGCCCCACCTTCCACACGCAAATATGTCCCTTGGCTGTCGGCTCCCTCTCCCCTGCCCTGTGTAGCAAGCTGGAGAGGACAGGTTACCATTAGATGTGGTGGTGCTTCTGTAATTCACATTGGTGATGGCACAAATGACAGTTCCTTCACCAGTGATGCACATCCTTCTTCATGTTAGGACATAACTCAATGTCCTTCACTCTGCTTTATCACACTGATGAACAGAACATGGTCTCCTTGATTATTCTGAGGCACAATGCAATGCTTTTTGCCTTCTGCTACTCCAGCACAATATGTGTGACTTTCCCTTACTCTGCACATTGACCTGCAGGGTCATTCCACACTTTTTACTTTCAAACCTTACTTGGACAGGGGCCATTTCCAAAGCAGGGCAAGCGGATGGGTTCTGCCTCAGCCATCTGAAGCATGCTATACTTGAGTTTTTCAGCCTGAGTTTGCTAAAGATGACCCAGGAAGGTAAACGGATGTTCCAGTGTCTAGTAGGAATAAGGGAGAGTATCTCAGGTTTCCAATGGCCATTTCAAATCTAGGTCAATCTCAGGACCCCACTGAAGAAGAGGTTTGTTTTTGAAGGGGTTTCCTGTGCTGGACTGGGCTGCAGTTACAGGGACAAAGACCACTGCTGGCAGTGGAGGTGCCCTGCGAACTCCACCTGGCTCCACCTGATTTTCCCAAAGGGCTCCGGCCTCCTGCAGCTCTTTTCTGACATCTGCCAGTCCAGGCAAGTGCCTCAAACACAACAGGACCACAGGAGGTTTTCCCTGGTCAGAGAGCAACGCTCTGCCTGAGTACTCAGTTATTTCTTTAGTTCTTAACTAATAAAGCAATCGCTCATCAGCTCAAATGATTCAATTCCTTCTGTAAAATGTCTCAAGTGAAGTGTAATTCCAATCAGGAAGAAATTATAATTACCATGATCTATACTCATCTCAGAAGAAGAAATACAGATAATCTCCTTTACTTGCATTCTCATCGCTTTGTCTATCATGGTGTGCTCCCTCATCTTCCAGGGACAACACACATCTTGATTACACAGACCCTGCTGAACGTCCCATTTCCACCTGCCTGTCTGGACCCATGCACTTCCCATGGTTCTCCTGGTTTGCTCTCCCCTTACTCTTTGACCATTCAGACCTCTCTCACCAACCCAGTTGCTGCTGTGAGATTCAGTGAGTTCGAGCTCGCCCATCTCTCAGCAGTCTGTCTAATGGTTTCCTGAGCAAGAACCTCATAATTTATCATTGAATATGTATGATATGGATTAATATTAACACAATCATTTGAAATTTCCTATTAATCACTGGAAAATACATCATGTACAGTCATCCTTTTAAGAAGGTAAACATCACTGGAGGCAACAAAATAAGGAACATGACCTTTGTTTTTTTTGAAAATTGCAGCATGATTTCCTGCTGTTTGTTTTGAAATAGGAAAACCCTGCTCTTCCCACCTAAACAGGGCTTCAAAGGAGAAACCCTAGACCGATACAAACATGAGAATGATGCTCTAAACTGAAACACAACAAAATTCAGCCTTTAAAATGAAGAAAGATTTTTATTAGATACTCCTTGAAATCTTCCCCCTTAATTACAACATGAAAGCTCTCCAATTAGCTGAACAAGTCTTGAATACTTGAAGAAAACGGTGGGAGAGACATGGCTCCTTAGGAGTTTCTGTGTTTTAATGAGTTGCATGGTGTATTTTGGTGCTGAGTCAAAGAAACTTGGGTACTGAGAGGAGAATGATGCAACTGAGCGAAAAAGCAAACTCAAAAGGAAAAGCTGAAGTGACTTGGAGTATCAATGGGTCCCACTGAGGGCTGTTACTAACAAAGCCTCCCCAGGGACTGCTTAGGGCAGATAATTGGAGGCTATGATTAGACAGGCAAAGCACTGTGATGAGAAAAGTCTTGTTTGGTTTTGGTGAAGCAAAAGGTCTAAAGCCTGACCCCAGTCACTGTGAGGGGAGATCCTGCACCCCCCTGTCTGGCTCAGGACTTTTCCTGGAGGTCCGAGGAATGTGGTGGGCAGTGTGATGCCATGAGAAGGACACTGGTATGACACCACCCTGCCTCTGCACAGGGTTGCAAGGAAGCAAAGAGGCTGCATTGCAATGACTATATCTAGTTTACTCATAAGCTCTAGCCAAAGTGATAGGGCTGTTGGGTCCTTCCATTCTTGCCAGCACTCTCTGCCTTCTCCTCTGCACGTTTTAATATGCTGTCCCACACTTTATCCTATTTCCTGGAAGTCTGCAGACACCCAACTCTGTTCACCAACTTGCTCTCATCCCAGCATTTCCATCATTTCACTGTCTCATCAACCCTCACCAGCTGTTCCTTGAAAAACGAAGCTAAGGTCACATCATAGATACTCACCAGCATCTTCCAAGCCATGGGCCTGCTGCTGGCCTTGCAGCTTCTTGTGGAGACACAGCCAAGCCTTGTGCCTGCTGCTGCCCAGTCATGGACTCAAGCAGAAGGGACAGGACAACCCATCTGGGGGCCTTCTTTCTGCCTGGGTCCTCCTGGCTCTGGAGGCAGAGGGGATCCCCCAGTCAGCATGCCAAGCAGGTGCCTTCTGCTGGCCTAGCAGGGCCACTGGCAGCTGTCAGCCCAAAAGTCCAGATCCCAGGTCTATGTCAAGACACAGGACTGTCACCTGCCACGTCCAGACACAAGTGACCTCCCAGTCCCTTTCCGTGACACGTTCCTGCTGCTGCCCTATCAAGTGCAGAGACAGAAGTGACCTCACAGTCACTGCCATGGTCACATTCCTCCTGCTGGGGCAGAAGATCCTGAGGCAGAGCTGAGCTTTCTCTAGCCCCCTCGGTATCTCTTTTTACTTTCTGGGTTAGAGATTAAGCAAAGTTTTAGTGGGATTGTTTGGTGTTCTGTTTGTGCTGTCACGTCTGTGGTTGAGGTATGGACAAGCTCTGTGGTTTACGGGTGTTTTACCTCTGCCAAGGAGTTTAGGGTTAAATAGATCATTTTAATGTTAGTGGTAAGTGAAGGGATTATGGTTATCAAGAGAGAAAATTGATTCCTTTCAGAGTGTTGTAGTAGCATTTAGGTTTAGGGATTAAAATCACTGTTTCCAGTAAGGTAATTGACATACATTACTGTTTTAAGTCAGTGTTACTGCAGCATTGGCATTGCATGAATGCTCTTACCTCTATGAAACCATTAATTTCTGCTGGCCATGTGTGGTGGTTTTACTCAGGTGGGCAGCCGAGCTCCACCACAACCGCTCTCTCACTCCCCCTCTCCTCAAAGAGGAAGGGGGAGAAAATACAACACAGAGAAGTCGAGGTTAGAGATGAGAAAGGTTTAATTAAAGGGAAAAGGAATGGGGAGGAAAAACAGAGACAAAAGAAACCATCAGTCCGCGTGGAAGCACAGAGAGAGAAAAAATTATTCTCTACTTCCCATCAGCGAGCGGTGTTCGGCCACGTCCTGGGAAGCAGGGCCTCAAAACGCGTAGTGGTTGTTCAGGAGGAACAGCCCCCTCCCCCACAAGAGCCCCGCTTTTATTGCTGAGTGTGACATCAGGTGTTATGGAATATCCCTTTGGTTGGTTTAGGTCAGCTGCCCCGGCAATGTCCCCTCCCCATCACTTGCCCACCCCCACTGCTGGCTCTTCTGGGCTCAGAAGGAGTCCTGATGCTGTGCCAGCACTATGCAGCAATAGACACAACACTGGAGTGATATCAGTGCTGTTCCAGCTACGAGTGCAGAGCACAGCACTGTGTGGGCTGCTGCAGGGAAAAGGTGACTCCAGCTCAGACAGACCCAACACACAGATTCTCCACTGAAATCAACAGTTGGACATAAATGTCCATTGCACCAGTTCCCACCTTAGGCTGCACGGAGGCACATAAATTTTTATTATTATTGTTATTATTATTATTATTGTTGTTGTTGTTATTTTATTTTATTTTATTTTATTTTATTTTATTTTATTTTATTTTATTTTATTTTATTTTATTTTATTTTATTTTATTTTTTTGAAACAAACAACTGTAAACCATGTTACAATTTGCCGAAAAATAGAACAAAATCCTCAGCTGTGTGCCCAGTCCAGGCTGCCTCTAGGCAACTTCACATTCCAAAAGGAAGAAGTAGAAATTAGATGGACAAGAAATTAGCTTTATTTTTTGTTTGTTTGTTTGTTTGTTTTATTTTATTTTATTTTATTTTATTTCAAGATAAAATATTTTATACAGCTAGATTGGAAATGCTAAATAGAAAAAGAGTTGAGGAGCTGCCTAAGGACATGATCAGATAAACTTGTTAAACATGGTCAAATTTGAACTCCTTGATGGTCAGAGACTAACTGGGTAGGTTAGAGGGATCAGAATGATCAAAGGTTTGCAGTGGGCAAATCTGGAGACCAATGGGAAGTGCATAGGTCCAGACAGAGAGCTGGAAAGGGAAATTCCAACACTGTCAGTTTAATCAGGACCAGTGGAAGATTATGGCCTTAAATGCACATCAGAATCAACAGAGTAGTGCAAGTGCAGGGGAAGAACGGTATTTCTTTTTCTGCAGTGAATATACATCCTGGAAATTCTCATTTTGTGACAACAGAAATTCAACTTAATGTGGGACGCTTTGTGGAAAGGATTCACCCAAATCCCTTCAAGTGATGACAATTAGGTGCTCTATTTCTTAAATACTGAAGGAATGCACAGGATTTTGGGCAAAGCTTTGCTGTCTGACCATAAGCAACCAGTTCCACCTCTAGATACTCGGCTGCATCTGAGGAACTTCCCTGGACTGGCCGCTGTCAGAGAGGACCTGCAGGAGACCAGAGCCCCTTGGGGCTACAGATTGAGCCAGGTGGACTTGCCAGGGCACCTCTACTGCCAGTAGTAGTCTCTGTCCCTGTAACAGCAGCCCAGCCCAGCACAACAAACCCCATCAAAGACAAGTCGGGGGCTCTTGAGAAATGGTCATCCATCTGAAATGGTCATTTTGAGCATTGGTCATACATGTACAGCATTGGTATCACACCAGTGTTTTGTCCATTGCTGAGCAATACTGGCACAACATCAGGACTCCGTAAGGCTTGGATTGCTTTGGTTTCCACCAGTCACTGCACAGGAGATGGAGGTCCATGAAGCTTCACGACCTCATCTAATTCCTGGGAGATCCCCAGCACAGAGTGCCTGTGCCCCACAGCGCCAGCCCCACTCCCCAGGCCAGCACAAGAAGCCTGGCCCAGCCACAGAGCAGCTCCAGATTCCTCTCCAGGATGCCATTTGCCATCAGACCCAGCACCAGTGGGACAGTCCCAGGACAGTCAAAGGCCAGTTACTGTTTGCTGGGCAATGTGGAATCAGGAAGGGAGCTCCCAGTGCAGTCCTCGGTCTTTCACTGGTCACTTTGCGACTCTGATCTGCGGTGAAGCTGAGAAAAGCAAGAGGCCTTCCCCGGGAGCAGCTCCTTGGGTGTATACCTCACACCACGTTTGGAAGACAGACATGGAAGGGAACAAGTGGAGAGTGTGGAAGTGAAATGAGTAGCATGAAAAAGCCACATCCTGCTGCTGGCCATGGCCATGGCTCCAGGGAAGCAGCAGCCCCGACCCGAAGGCAGCAGAGAGGCAGAGCCCAGCGGGCAGTGAGGGGCAGCTCCAAGGGCCACTGGGGCTGCTCCTGCATGTGGCAGCTGGGCTCTTGGCCCTGAGCCCCTCCTGCGTGCTGGGGCTGCTCTCCCAGCTCCAGAGGTGGGAAGAGACGGCAGCTGAAAGTAGTTAATTTATGCTGGATTCTTTATTTTTTTTAGTTACATGGCAAAGCCAAGTTCTATAGTTACATGGCAAAGCATTTGGACAAAAATAAAAAGAAATAATTAACAGATAGGAAACATAGAATATCATTAATATATGATAATCACAAATTTCAGAGAATGGCATAAAAGGAAAATAATAAGAAAAGACTGTTCTAACATATTGTCAGAAAAACTTTGAGTCCGGTTACGACTTTGGGTTCGTTATTTTAATGAAAAAGCATGTATCCAAAGAGTTTCTGCAAGGCATTCTTGAGCTCCTGGTTCCTCATGCTATAGATGAGGGGGTTCATGCCTGCAGGAACCACAGAGTATAGAACTGCAACCACGAGGTCCAGGGATTGGGAGGAGATGGAGGGGGGTTTCAGGTAGGCAAACATGGCAGTACTGACAAACAGAGAGACCACGGTCAGGTGAGGGAGGCACTTGGAAAAGGCTTTGTGCTGGCCCTGCTCAGAGGGCATCCTCAGCACTACCCTGAAGATCTGCACATAGGAGAAAACAATGAAAAGGAAACAACCGAATGCTAGACAGACACTAAGTAAAATAAGCCCAAACTCCCTGAGGAACAACTTTGAACAGGACAGCTGGAGGATTTGAGGAAGTTCACAGAAAAACTGATTAAGCTCATTGCTTTGGCAGAGGGGCAGGGAAAATGTAGTGGCTGTGTGCAGGACAGCAATGAGAAAGCCACTTCCCCAGGCAGCTGCTGCCATCTGGGCACAAGCTCTGCTGCCCAGGAGGCTCCCGTAGTGCAGGGGCTTGCAGATGGCAACGTAGCGGTCGTAGGCCATGATAGTAAGGTTATAATATTCTGCTGATATGAAGAAGAGAAAGAAAAAGACCTGAGCAGCACAGCCTTGATAGGAGATGGCCCTGGTGTCCCAGAGGGCATTGGCCATGGCTTTGGGCAGAGTGGTGGAGATGCAGCCCAGGTCAAGGAGGGCGAGGTTGAGGAGGAAGAAGTACATGGGGGTGTGGAGGCGGTGGTGGCAGGCTACGGCGCTGAGGATGAGGCCGTTGCCCAGGAGGGCAGCCAGGTAGATGCCCAGGAAGAGCGCGAAGTGCAGGAGCTGCAGCTCGCGTGTGTCTGCGAATGGCAGCAGCAGGAACTCTCTCACAGAGCTGATGTTGGGCATTTCCTTCCTTTGGACACTGTCGTCTATTGAAGAGAAGGAAGAAAAATGTTGGAACAGACTTCTCTGAGCACTCTGAGCACACAGATTTCTCTCAGGGAAACCTATTGCATCTCATAGAATTCCCCCCAGCCCGAGTCTCTCTCTGTGCAGGAGAACCTTTCTGCATATCTCCTGCTTGAGCTGTGGCTGGTGCTGGCTGAGAGCGGCACTGGGAGCAGGGGCAGCTGTGAGCTCCAGAGGAGTTGTTCAGGGAGTGCAGCAAGAGGGAAGCACGAACATGAGGGAAAGTCAAGTTCAGTCGACGTGTGGTATCACTGAGCTTTGCAGTCATTTTGCAAAATCTCATCCACCACAGTGTAGAGCAAGGTAGGATTTGCTTTCTTTTCCTTTCTAATCCTTAGGACAACAAACAAGCTTAGGGGTTTCTCTGAGAAGAAAGTAGAGACAGTTGAGAGCACAGAAGCCGCAGTCCAAGTGAAGCTGGTCAGAATCCTCACCTTTTCTCCTGGTGTCTGATCAGGATCTCAGCCCTTCCCTCTTTTCCCAGGGGTGCAGAGACCTCAATCCAGCTGCCCACTGACAGTCACCCAGCAGCACGGACATGGCCTTAGCATGGAAGTGTCCTCTCCTTGAGGTAACTGGATAAAAGAAGGATTCCACAAGAGAGCTGCATCCTGCTGGAGAACAGTCTAGAGCACAGGAGGATGCCCCATAGACTTCAGATGGTTATCTGAAAGTTGGGGTGCATCCCCTGCAGTGTCTGGGGAAGGCTTGATCACTCTGCTCTTGGTTTACCAGGAGCAGCCATGCTATGGAAATCCAAGGGGCTTCTGCCAGACTTCCTCACCTCGCACTGCAACCCAGCAAGACTCTCAAAGCCTACTGCTTTTGAGAGCCCACTACCCTCCCAGAAACAACACCCAGCAGGAGACCCTTCCAGGACCTGCAGCTGCATGGCCCTGCAGCCAGACACTTACCTTGTCAAGGGCTGTGCAGGTTTCTCCTGCAGGCAGCTCTCAGCATCCTCCCACTGCCAAGTGCCTCCGAGCCCTCTCTCCTTTTCTTCTCCCTGTGTCTGCCTCTGTGTCTCTTTCCTACTGCGCTGTGCAGAGGAGCTGCTCCTGGCCACAGCTGTCTCTCTGCTTCATGGCACTTTCTGAAATGTGTTTTCTCTGTCCCACGAGCCTGCCCCAGCTCAACAGCACAGCACCAGCCCAAGGCACTGCAATCACCCCTCTGGGGGCTTTGCTGATGAGCCCACGAACCTCAGGCACTCAGAGACAATTGAAGACATCTCTCCAGAAGTCCAAGTCAGAGGCAAGTTTCCTGCAGTGTCCCCCTGAGGGCCAGCACTGACACAGCCTCCCTTGGAGCTCATTAGAGCAGAACCCTGGAGGCAGTGAGGACAAGGAGACAAAAGCTGTGTGAAGGTGACACTGATGTGTAGACAAAATGGATGTGTGTTTCCAAGCACAAGGGCTAGGCCTTGACACCCATACTGTGGGAAGGGAGATCCTTTCCCTTGACAGGTTGCTCAGGGCTCTTTGTAGTGCAGTAGGAGATGGGGATGTGCATGGCCAAGTGCAGGAGAATGGTACGACCCCTGCCTGGTTCTTAGGTGAGGGCAAGGAGGCAATGAGGCCCTGGTGCTTTAACGATCAGCTGTCTCCTCCTAGGTCTCAGTGACAGAGACAACAGCCATAGCCATGGACACAAAGTCCTGGTCCTCTTGGGACTTTCAGCCTTGTCAGAGCCCTCTACCCTGCCTCTACATGGCTCTCCTAGGGACTCCGAGACCTCCACATCTTTCCTTTTTGGCTGCAGACCCTTATCTCTGTTGTGTCACAGCAGATTTGAGCCGAGTGTGATAACTCAGATCTTCTTGGTGGCCATGCTCCTCATAAAGCAGCTCTGCAGGAAGCTGGCCTGGTCCCTCGTGAGGAGCCACCACTGCTCCTATGGCATCCCTCATGGTGCCCAGGGCCTCCTCCTCATGGCCACTACTCACTCAGCAGGGTCCCAGGGTGCCCAGATGTGTGGGGTTCCTCTTCCTCTGGTACAGGACTGGGCTCTTCTCCATGTGAAAGTCAAGAGTTTTCTGAAGTCAAAATCCTGCAGTTTCTCAAGGTTCACCCACAGTGATGCTCCATTCTATCAGCTGTTAATGTCAGCAGGCAGATGGTTCAACCTTCACGTGACTGTGCTATCTCTGACCAGACATCAGCACAGCAAGAGTTCCTGGGAAACTTGGATAATTCAGGAGAAACCTGTTGAATGGAATTGCAGCACAATCACCGAAGGGTAGGGGACGGAAGGCTGTCAGGTTCCACATTTGCTGCGCTTTCTTCTCATGCATGCTGTCAGTTTCTCTGGAATCGTGTCCTGAATGTTATGGGGCTGTGCAGGTCAAAATTAGATGGGCCAAAGCCCAGCTGGAGCTCAATCCATCTATTACTGTCAAAAACAATAAAATAAATAAAAAAATAAATAAAAATATTTTAAATGAAGAAGGATTAGGGAGAATCATAATGCCTTATTGGAATTTATGGGAAAAACCTGGTGACAAGGGATGAGACACTTAATGCATTCTTTGCCTCTGTTACTAGCAGCAAGACCAGTTGTTCCCCTGGACATTTCTTCCTCCTCATGGCCAGTGCCAACCTTCCATTGCACACTTTGTGGCATTTTTTTCTCTACTGCTCTTTCCTACAACCAAAGAAAGCTCCATCAGGGTGGAAACCACTCCTGAAGTAGGCATCCCAACCCAGCAGGCTCCTTGCGGCCTCTCAGCCAACCACACACAAGTCACCTCAGCAGCAGCTTCCAAGCCAGGGGCCTGCTGCTGGCCTTGCAGCTTCTTGGCTAGACACAGCCAAGCCTTGTGCCTGCTGCTGCCCAGTCATGGACTCAAGCAGAAGGGACAGGACAACCAATGTTGGGGCCTTCTTTCTGCCTGGGTCCTCCTGGCTCTGGAGGCAGAGGGGATCCCCCAGTCAGCATGCCAAGCAGGTGCCTTCTGCTGGCCTAGCAGGGCCACTGCCAGATGTCAGCCCAAAAGTGCAGCTCCCAGGGAGAAGTCAAGGCTGACCTGCCACCTCCAGACACAAGTGACCTCACAGTCCCTTTCCGTGACACGTTCCTGCTGCTGCCCTATCAAGTGCAGAGACAGCAGTGACCTCACAGTCCCTGCCACAGTCACATTCCTGCTGCTGGGCCATGAGATCCTGAGGTAGAGATGAGCTTTCTCTAGCCCCTTCGGTATCTCTTTTTCACTTTCTGGTTTAGAGATTAAGCAAAGTTTTAGTGGGATTGTTTGGTGTTCTGTTTGTGGTGTCAGGTCTGTGGTTAAGGTATCGACAAGCTCTGTGGTTTACAAGTGTTTTTTGTCTACGAAGGAATCTAGGGTTAAATAAGGCATCTTAATGTATGTGTTAAGTGAAAAGATTATGGTTATCAAGAGAGAAAATTGATTCCTTTCAGTTTGTTGTAGTAGCATTTAGGTTTATTTAGCATTAAAATTACTGGCTCAAGTAAGGTAAGGGCCATATATGACTGTTTTAAGTCAGTCTTACTGCACTACCAGCATTGCATGAATGCTCTTACCTCTATGAAATCATTAATTTCTGCTGTCATGCTCCTCTTACCACCCCAAAATCTCACATCTCTATTGTTCAGGCTGCTCCTGACCTTCCCATATCTTACTGGGATCAGCTTTCTGATGACATTTAACATCTCAGTGTATCTGTCTCACCTCTGTTGGCTCCTCCATTCCTGAGAAGGAAGTGGCATTGTAGTCAGGAAAGAAAGGACACAAAAATCTTTAGGCGCATCCTGAGCAATGTGCCCATCAGCTCTGCACCTCCACAAAATCACGCTTCCAACCTACAAGTTTTGTTTCCCAAGTGGCTTCTGTGGATCCAGGGTTCCTTTTCCCAGGCCCTCTCACATGTTTCAGTTTTGGATGTGCAGGGATGGGATAAGGAAAGCCAAGGCATGGATGGAACTCAGCTTATCTGGGGATGAAAAGCATAACAGGAAGAGATCCTATAGGTACATTGCTCAGAAAAGAAAGGCCAAGGAGATTGTACCCCCTCTGGTGGATGAGAAGGGTGAACTGGTAATGACAGACATGGAGAAGCCTGAGGGACTCAACAACGTCTTTGCCTCAGTCTTCCCTGCCAGTCAGGCTTCCCAAGTCTTTCATTCTCTGAACCCATAGGTAGAGGCTGGGGGTGCAAATTCCCACCTGTTGTAAGTGAAGAGAAGATTTGATGCCACCTGAAGAAGCTCAAGAAGTACAAGTCTATGGGGCTTGATGACTTGCCTTCCAGGGAGTGGAATGCTGTGGCTGAGGCTGTGGATGTTCCATCCCTGGGGGTGTTCAAGGCCACGTTAGATGAGCCCCTGAGCAACCTAATCTAGGGGGTGGTGTCCCTGCCTCTGGCAGGGGGGTTGGAACTAGATGATCGTCGAGGTGTTTTCCAACTCAACTGTTGTATGATTCTCTGATTCTGTGATTGTGCTTCAGAGGGAAAGTAATAATAACAGTAATAACAGTAATAACAATAACAATAACAATAATAAAAGCTTGATATTGAGTTTCAGAATACTTAGTGATCCTTTGTGATATGGTTTAGTGGAGGACTTGTTAGTGGTAGGTCAGAGGTTGGACTAGGTGATCTTGGAGGTCTCTTCCAGCCTAGATGATTCTGGGATTCTGTGATCCAGTTCATCCATGAGACAAAATCCTGCCAGCAGCACGAAGGACACTGAAATGTGGCCTAACATGAAGGAGACTCCAGATTGCTGGTATAGAAACAGCATTTTTGTGCCATGACCAACGTGGTAAATGCTGCAGGAAAAGGCCTACGTCTGAAGTAAAAGGCCTAGGCCAGCACCGGTGTGGCACAGGCTTGAGATTTGGGTGTATGTGAAACTTATGGAACCACAGGATCTTTAAGGTCCCTTCCAACATGAGCAGTTCTATGATTCTGTGCTTAGCAGCCCTGTACAGCCCCTGTGGGGCCCAGCCTCAGTTCATGCCCCTCAGCTTGTGCTCCAAAAGTGCTCCCTCACATCACTTGTTCCATCTGCATTCCTCAGCTACCCCAGGGCATCCTGGAGTCATTGGCCACCTCTGAATAGAGAATGGAAACCAGCCACGAAAGTAGATCTAGGAAACAATGGGAACCTGTGCATAAAAGGACTCTAAGTAACAGCTGAAAGAGTCTTTTATGGCAGCACCACCAGCTTTTTTTCTATGAATTCTCTTGATTTAGTCTCATAGGTTTTTTATTATTTTATTTATTTATTTATTTACTCTTGACAGCACTGTGGACAAGGATTATCTACCAAAGTGTGCTTTTTCTGTGATTAGTCTAATGCAAACATTTACCAAAAGATATTTCCCAACTTTTTTTTTTTCTTTTCCCTTCTTCCTCCACCTCCCGCTCTTCAACCAGAACTCCAAGGTAAGAAGTCACTGAATTAAAGAATAACTCATGTTGAAGAGATGAAGACTTGGAAAAGTGCTCCATGCCATCATAAAGGGAGATAGAAAAGGGTCAACAGTGTTGGCCCAAGTGCCCATGACTGAAGGGTGCTGCTGCTAACTAGCTGGCAGGAAGACTTGGTATCACTAATGTCCAGCCAACTTCTCCCCCCCCCCAACTTCATCCCCTTCTTCAGTGTGAATATCAGCAATGTGGCTAAAGGGAGACTCCAGGAGACTATGGCTAAGGCCTTGCTAAATCCAGACTCACCACATTCCTTTCTCTCCCCTCCCCTACTGCTTCACCTACTGTAGGACTTTCCCCATCATGTTCCCATGGGCAGAGGTGACAACTGCAAATCTCCCAGTCCTTTTTCTTGTCCTTCCTGAAGACCATTATGCTGTCTGCTTTTTCCAAGTCCCCAGAAACCTCTCTGATCCAAACGCTTGATGGCCTGGTCCAGAAAGGCAGGGTAGTGTGACATAGCAGAGAGGGGCATCTGTAATGAGCCTGTGAGAGGGGGGTTACAGAAATCTCACAGAGACACTGGGGGTTGATTCTGGAGTCACACAGGGCAACGGCAGTGTTCTGTGAGGTGTCCACATCTGAGCTGGCCTCCCACACTCCTCATACACACAGGGCTGTTGAGAGACACGAGTCTCTGCCTTGCACACCACACACAGTGCACTGCAGTGTCTGCAGTGTCCCTCTGGCTCCTGCAGCCACTGCCAGAGGCTGGGAGGCACCTCAGCCCTGCAGTGCTTTGCCCTGCTCTGCCCTCCTCTGAGATGCCCCAAGGCATGAGGAATGGTCACAGGGACCTTGCTTCAAGGAAACACATCTCAGAGCTATTTTCAGGTGCCTTCCCAAGGAATGTTACTTAACCTTGTGACACTGTCTGCCCCACTGGCCTTCATGAGACTTGTAGGAATGGCTGATGGCATTTGTGCTCACTCCTGTTCATCTCTCTCTGTGTGTATGATATGCCTGCTGGCACCAGCAGCAATGGGTTTCCCTTTATACATCTCCCATGAACCTGCAGGGGGCCCTGCTCTTCTCCTGGACATCCTACTTCCCAGGGAGCCTTTATGAGATGAGCAATGAGCAGTGGACTGGCCAGCCATTGCTGAACCTTCTTCCCATGCAACCCATAGTTCTGAGCTGGTGGTGATGCCCTGCAGAGTAAGAAAAATGACAAAAAATGATAATAGAACAAACCTTGAGCATGCACTGTATTGTGGGTCATATGCAGAAAAAAATAGGCTATGTTTTTGATTTTGAAACATCTGCAGTCATCAGTCTCTTCAAGGCATCCTTGAGCTCCTGGTTCTTCATGCTATAGATGAGGGGGTTCACTGCTGGAGGCACCACTGAGTATAGAACTGCCACGACAAGATCCAGAGATGGGGATGAGATGGAGGGGGGCTTCAGGTAGGCAAACATGCCAGTACTGACAAACAGAGAGACCACGGCCAGGTGAGGGAGGCACGTGGAAAAGGCTTTGTGCTTGCCCTGCTCAGAGGGAATCCTCAGCACAGCCCTGAAGATTTGCACATAGGACAACACAATGAAAATAAAACAACCAAATACAAAAGAAAGACTGAAAACAAGTAGCTCAACTTCCTGGAGGTAGGCATCTGAGCAGGAGAGCTTGATGATCTGGGGAATTTGACAAAAGAATTGGTCAACAGAGTTGCCTCGGCAGAGGGGAAGGGAAAATGTGTTGGCTGTGTGCAGGACAGCATTGAGAAAGCCACTGCCCCAGGCGGCTGCTGCCATCTGGGCACAAGCTCTGCTGCCCAGGAGGCTCCCGTAGTGCAGGGGCTTGCAGATGGCAACGTAGCGGTCGTAGGCCATGATGGTGAGAAGGGAAAACTCTGCTCCAATAAAATAGACAAAAAAGAAGACCTGTGCAGCACATCCTTGATAGGAGATGGCCCTGGTGTCCCAGAGGGCATTGGCCATGGCTTTGGGCAGAGTGGTGGAGATGCAGCCCACGTCGAGGAGGGCGAGATTGAGGAGGAAGAAGTACATGGGGGTGTGGAGGCGGTGGTGGCAGGCTACGGCGCTGAGGATGAGGCCATTGCCCAGGAGGGCAGCCAGGTAGATGCCCAGGAAGAGCGCGAAGTGCAGGAGCTGCAGCTCGCGCGTGTCTGCGAATGCCAGCAGGAGGAACTCGCTCACAGAGCTGCTGTTGAGCATTTTCTGACATTGAACACGGCTGCCTATTTGAGAGAAAATGGTAGAAAAAGTTATAGAAGATTTCTTTGTGGAAGAACTATTGCAAGCCTTAGAGTACACCCCAGTCCAAGGCTCAGTATGTGAAGACATTTTCTGCAGCTCTCTTCCTTGAGCTGTGGCTGGTGCTAGCTGAGAGTGACACTGGAAGAATGGGTAGTTGTGGGCTCCCTAGCATTCCTTCCTCCTGTGCAGCAAGAGGAAAGCAGGAACATGAGGGAACCTCAAGTGCCTTCTACTTGTTAGTTGTCGCAAACAACTCATCTGAGTGCAGAGCTGAGCCGTAGGTATTTTGTTTGCTTTATTCTATCCCAGTAGGCCTGGCAAAGCTTAGGATAGGAATTGGGTTGCTGAATGTCCTCAAATTTCCTGTGCATTCCTCTTGATACCCTGTGGGAGTGTCCCTTGGTGAAGATCAAGCAGAGCAGCTCTGCCCACCAGTCCTGTTCTTAGCTGCCCTGTGTCACCCCTATGTGTGTTGCAGGACCATCCCGTTAGACTGTTTCCCTGAAAAAACGGAGAAGACACTGGAGAAGGCTGCTGAGGGAGGAGCGCCACAGAAAGCCAAATGGAGCTTGTGAGCTTGTCTTCTTTTCCATGGCTGCAAGAACTATGAGGCACTTGACAGAGAGCCTGACATGGCCTGCTCGAGCAGGGTGTTCTGGGCAGACCAGGGAGACCTGGCCTATGGCTATACAAGAGGTTTCTGCCAGACTTCCTCACCTCGCACTGCAACCCAGCAGGACTCTCAACGCCTACTGCATTGCCCACTGCCCTCTCAGAAACAAGACCCAGCACGAGACCCTTCCAGGACCTGCAGCTGCATGGCCCTGCAGCCAGACACTTACCTTGTCAAGGGCTGTGCAGGTTTCTCCTGCAGGCAGCTCTCAGCAACCTCCCACTGCCAACTGCCTCCAAGCCCTCTCTCCTTCTCTCCTCTCTGTGTGCCAGCTGCGGTCAGAGCCCCCAGCCCTGCTGCGCTGTGCAGAGGAGCTGCTCCTGGCCACAGCTGTCTCTCTGCACCAGGATCCCTTTTGAAATGAGTTTAATCTGTTGCAGGAGCCCAGCCCAGCTCAGCACCAGAGGCCTAGATCAAGGCACTGCAATCACCCCTCTGGGGGCTTTGCTGATGAGCCCACGAACCTCAGGCACTCAGAGACAATTGAAGACATCTCTGCTGAAGTCCAAGTCAGAGGCAAGTTTCCTGCAGTGTCCCCCTGAGGGTCAGCACTGACACAGCCTCCCTTGGAGCTCGTTAGAGCAGAACCCTGGAGGCAGTGAGGACAAGGAGACAAAGGCAAATGCGAAGGTGAAACTATGTGTAAGAAAAGTGGATGTGTGTCAGCAAGCACAAGGGCCAGGCCTTGACCCCTGTCCTCTGGGAAGGGAGATCCTTAGCAGTCACACCTTGCTCAGGGCTCTTTGTGGGGCAGTAGGAAATGGGGATGTGCATGGCCAAGTGAGGAGAATGGTACGAGCCCTGCCTGGTTCATGGGTGGCGGCAAGGAGGCAATGAGGTCCTGGTGTTTTAATGAGAAGCAGTGTCCTCATAAACCTGAGTAACAGAGACAACAGCCATAGCTGTCCATTTGGCTAGAGCTTAGGAGGAGATATGTTATACTCATTGTGATGGGGCCTCATTGATTCATTTCAACGTTGTACAGAACCTCAGAGGTGTCATACCACTGTTCTTCTCATGGCATTACACTGCCCACCACATCCCACAGACCCCAGCAAGAGCCCTGACACAGACGTGGTTGTGCAGGATCTCCCCTCCCACTTCCAGGGATGAGGCCTTGGCTCTTCTGCTTCGTCAGAAGAATACAAGACTTTTTTCAGCACAGTGCTTTGCCTGTCTGTAACCATGGCCTCCAATTATCTTTCCTAACAAGGCCCTGGGGAGGCTTCATTAGTAACAGCCCTCAGTGGGCCCATTAATGCTCCAAATCACTTCAACTTTTCCTCCTGACTTCACTTTCTCAAGCAGTTGCATTATTCTCCTCTCAGTACCTGAGCGTCATAGCATCAGACCAAAATACACCATGGTACTCATTAAAATGCAGAAACTCCTGACATCTCTTCCATAGTTTTCTTCATGACTTCAAGACTTGTACAGCTAATGGCAGAGCTTGGATGAAGTAGTTAAGAAAGAAGATTTCAAAAAAACAGCTAATACAAAACTTTTTTTTTGTTTTAAAGGCTGAATTTTGCTGTATTTCAGTTTGGAGCATCATTCTCCAATTGCTATTGATCCAGGGTGACTTCTTTGGAGGCCTTGATCGGGAAGAAAAACAGAGTCTGGAGGTCTGACACCTCCACTGCCAGCAGTAGTCTTTGTCCCTGTAACTGTAGCACAGTTCAGCACATGGAAAACTTTTTAAGATAATCAGGGAAAAAATAAAAAATAAAATAAAATAAAATAAAATAAAATAAAATAAAATTAATTTGAAATGACCGTTGGATCCTGAGAAATTTAAAATGAATATTGTAAACAACTGGACATCCAGGGTGTCTCTTGGGTCTTCTGTGGAAAACTCAAGGTGAAAAGTGAAAAAAAAAAATAAAATCTTCCTGTGGCTTTAGCTGTACCCATGAGATTGGCCTCTTTTGGGAAATTGTCCCCCTCCAGCCACACAAACCTAAACTGAGTAATGTGAAAAGACCTGCCTAGTCAATAGAGTAGGGCAAAGTCCTACTTCCTGTGCTATAGATGCAGAAGACAAAAAGAATTGCAATGTGCCCGACACTGCTCTGGGACGTGTCACCCAGGTCAGGCAACTTTACCTTAGTGCTGACAAGTCCATCACTAAAGCACGCTCCCAAGCTCTACATCTACACCTTGGCTCTCCAGTCAATGACCCAGCTCATGGATGGCAATCAGGGAGTCTCGGTTAGTGCGACGCTGCCTCAGGTGCACCACCATGGTAGCCATTGGCACCTGCTGTTCTTCAGCCCTCAGCAAACCCTCAATCGGAGGGTTCTGTGGAAGGCCAAGCAAGGTAGACAACTGTTTCATGTCCTTTGTCTCCAAGGCAGCTCTGCCAAAGCCCTACCTTGGAACTTTGAAGTTCCCTCTCCTGAAGCAGTCTATGCTGAGGATGCACATAGCCTCCGAGCGAGTCCCAATGGGATGCTTTTGTCATTCCTTCCCAGTTAGACTCACTTCAGCCTCCAGTACAGTTAATGCTTGGGATCCTGCCGTCACTCCAGAAATACAGGTGGGTTCTACCTCTTTCTAGCTTGATGGCATTAGGGTACTCTGTGCACCGGTGTCTAGTAGAGCCTGATACATTTTGTGGGTCTGATGTGCCAGGCCATAATAATAATTCTATCTGTGTCTACAATAATAATAATAATAATAATAATAATAATAATAATAATAATAATAATAATAATGAAAATGAAATATATAATAATAATAATTTATTGCTATTGTTGTTATTATTATTTCATTTGTGTCCTATTAATCTGCTTTTATATTCACTCATAAACTTTTACTTTTTTTTTCTCCCTCTTCTCTCCTGCAGCCCATTGGATGAATATCTGTACAGTTCTGAGCTGCCTGCTGGGTCAAACCACAGCAAGGCTTTTTGGTGCCTAGCATGGAGCACAAAGGTTGAGATGACAGATCTGACCACAGCATTTTAAAAGTAAATTGTTATAAGCATTAGATCAGTTTAACAGTTGCTGATCACAGTATTGATATTTTTGATCCGGGGTCTGTGGTGCTTATTTTCAGAATTGTGTTGTACAGCACATTACTAATTGTCATCCATGGCGCGCTCTTTATCCGTTCTGGGGGCTGGTTTAAGGTTACTGTTTTGCTGTATTGGATAACGCTGACTTATGACAGGATAAAATAATTGCTCCTCCATATCTCAGGAACCATCTCTTCATCTCTTAGACATTATTTAGAATTACACTCTTTTAAACTCTTTGCCTTTTCTCCTTGGGGAGTAAACCTATGCAGGGTGGGTGGAACTGGGATGGACAGTGGGGGATGCTTTTCACCACTTCTTCCCTCTCTCTTTCTCCTGCACCTCCCCCTTCTCCTCCAGGACAGGCATATAGCCTGTCCAAAGCCACTCCAAACCCTGCAACAGGCCCTGCAGGCACTCCAGCTCCTGAGGTGGGCCCAAAGTTAAATTGACACTCGTGACAGGCCCTATAGCTACTCCCAAACCTGCGATAGGCCCTGCAGCCACTCCAACTCATCCAAAAGGCCCTGCAGCCAGAACAACTCCAGTGATGGGCCCTGCAGCCACTCCAGCACCTGCAATGGGACCCATGGCTGGGCCAGAGAACCAGCCTGTGCCAGTATCGGTTGCCTCTTTATGCAAGAGAAAATAATGGGTGTAAAAGTCAGTTTTTCTTTAGAAAGGAAAGAAACTCAGGCACCCAGACAAGAAAGGAGGAGGAAGTAGAAGAGGCAGGTTTCTCCTAAGTTGGTCCATCATGGAAGCAGGATGACGAAGAAGAAGAGGTCATATAAGCATCAGAAACCATGTGATCCCTATCCCAGTGTAAGCTACGAGACATGGGAAAATATTTTAGCCATCATCTCGGTGAGCACATTGTCAGCTGGCTGCTCCAGTGCTGAGAGAAGGGGGCTAACAGTCTGGATTTAGAGGGCAGGGAAGCCAAGCAGCTGGGATCCTCCTGTAGGTGAGAGGTGATTGAGAAAGCCAGTGGAAAAGGGCACAAGGAACTTAATCCTCTCAGGCCTGAAAGAAAGGTATTCCTTGAAGGAAGACCTTCTATGTCAACCAGGCAAGTGGACCACCATGCAGAGGGGTATCCTGTACCTAAGGGAATTACCCATGCTGAAGGCGATTTGTAGAAACCTAGAAACTAACAGCTGTCCAAAGATCCAGATAAAGTCAACTGCACATGACCCATGTGACAGAATTTTATAGAGAGCGCACCATAATCATATGCCAATTCGTTGGCAGTAATGACCAGGAAAGTCCAAGAGGAACCCATGGTGGATGAATCGGCTAGCCAGCTATGGCATTACAAAGAAAGTCTCTCTTCTTCCCTACGAACCTGTGTCTCGTCTATGGAGAAACTGTCTGAGTAGGTCCAAGAACTACAAGAGAATACATCTTCCTCCCTACCTGTATGAACCAATACCTCAGCTCTCAGGTGTAAGTGTCCCTCTACTCAAGAAAGGTGATATAGTGGGTACATACCACGTGCAGCTCTGTGGTTTTAACTGTGTGATCACGGAGAAGCCATGAGTAAATGGGATGGAAAATCTACCTCCATCCTAGAGGCATGGATACATGAAGCGCAAGGAAAAACATTCACAAAAAGTGGTTTGTCTGAGAAAATTGCTGCTCCTGTTTCTAGTGGGCAGTCCTCCAAACAGAGTAATGAATACTATGAGCGGGACTAGAGGGGTTCTACCTCCGTCTGGGGGGAGGAAGGAGGCAACTGAGTGTATTGGACTTTGAGGATTACTCGCTTGGCACATCAGACCCACAGCAGGTGTTAGGTTTTAAAGGACACCAATGCACAGTGTAGTGTAATGCCATCAAGCTAAAAGGGCCAGAACCCAATTGTATTTCTGGAATGATGGGAGAATCCCAGTAGGTAACTGTACTGGAGGCTGATGTGAGTCTAACGGGAAAGAGTGGCAAAAGCAACCCCTTGAGACTGGCCCAGAAGCTCTGTGCATCCTTAGTATAGACTCCTTCAGGAAAGGGTACTTCAAAGATCCAAAGGCTTACCTTTAAACAGTTGTCTACCTTGCCCACTCTCTCACAGGGCCCTTCTGCTGTGGAGGTGCTGATGGCCAATGAGCAGCAGGTGCCAATCGCTACCACAACAGTGCACCTGAGGCAGTATTGCACTGACAGAGACTCCCTGATTCCCCTGCATGACCTGGTTCATTGACTGGAGAGCCAAGGAGCGATCAGCAAGGCTCTCTCACCCTTTAATAGTCCCATATGGACAGTGCAAAATTCTAATGGGGAGTGGAAGATAATGGTGGACGTCTGTGGACTGAATGAAGTCCCACCACTGCTGATTTTGACGTAAAACAAAGCAAGATCAAAGGACCTACACAGGAGATCCTGAGGCAGGCTGGCCAGGTTCAGGGGGACCCCTGCCTGGGGACGGGCTGTGTATTGTTCAGTGTGTGGTGAGCAACTTCACTGTGCATCGCTTGATTTATTAAACTACATTATCACCATCAGCAGCAGCAGCAGCAACATCTCTTCCTTTCCTTTTGCAATCAAACCGTCCTTATCTCAACATATTAGCATTTCAGGGGTGAGGATGAGCTACGTGGTGCTGAGCTGTATGCCAGGACAAAGCACAACATGCTTGACAACCACAATCCAAAGCACAAATCACACTTTAAAAAATTAGTCTCTGGCATCTACAGAGGGAAGAGGTCAGTGATGACTTCAGTCTCCTTCAATCAGCACACCCCAGCAGAGACCCTGCTGCCTTCAGGAGCTGTCAGCCCTGAGGCCTTGGGGACACCTCGAGGGAGCCCAAGGGCACAGAGTAAGCTATGCCATGGTCGGGTGCTGTGCTGCTGAGCTGGGCCGGGCTCTTGGGCCCAAGCAGAGCTCCTGGCAAGAGGACAGTGCTGCAGAGAGAGAGCTGTGCCCAGGAGCAGCTCCTCTGCACAGCGCAGCAGGGCTGGGGGCTCTGACCGCAGCTGGCACACAGACAGGAGAGAAGGAGAGAGGGCTTGGAGGCACTGAGGAGCGCAACAACAGAGGGCAGAGTGTGGCAGGACACATCTGCAGGCTCTTGACACCGTGAGGCTCTGGCAGCAGGGCAATGCAGGTGGGGTTGCCAGAGGGGTCTCCTACAGCTGGCACATCTGATGGCTGATAGCATCTGTCAGGATGGGTCTCTCTGTTTCTCCAGAAAGGAGTGGAAGATGCTTTAGAGAATGGCATTTATAAGGGGTCATTTTCAGAAGAAGATTGAGGCTTTGTTTATCTGAAGGAGAAGGCTTTTTTTTTTTTTTTTTTGGTTCAGTGCTTTCTGATTCCTGCACTGCAGAGGAGGCAAGTTTGAGGGTACTTTGTTTTCAGGATTGTACAGGAGACTGAGAATCCCAGAGCATTGCACAGAGAGATCAGAATGGAAACAATGAGATTCTGACAGGTTCTCCTGTAAAGAGAGAAGATCGCCTGGGGGGTGTGCTAAGATAGGGAATACGTTTTCTTCATTTAAGTCTGTTCTAACTTTGATCTGCATTCTCATCTTCAACAGGCATCTGTGCTTAATGTCAGCAAATGCCCAACAGCAGCTCAGTGAGCGAGTTCCTCCTGCTGGCATTCGCAGACACGCGCGAGCTGCAGCTCCTGCACTTCGCGCTCTTCCTGGGCATCTACATGGCTGCCCTCCTGGGCAACGGCCTCATCCTCAGCGCCGTAGCCTGTGACCACCACCTCCACACCCCCATGTACTTCTTCCTCCTCAACCTCGCCCTCCTCGACGTGGGCTGCATCTCCACCACTCTGCCCAAAGCCATGGCCAATGCCCTCTGGGATACCAGGGTCATCTCCTATCAAGGCTGTGCTGCTCAGGTCTTCTTTTTTGTCTTCTTGATTGGAGCAGAGTATTCCCTTCTCACTATCATGGCCTACGACCGCTACATTGCCATCTGCAAGCCCCTGCACTACGGGAGCCTCCTGAGCAGCAGAGCTTGTGCCCAGATGGCAGCAGCTGCCTGGGGCAGTGGCTTTCTCAATGCTGTCCTGCACACGGCCAACACATTTTCCCTGCCCCTCTGCTATGGCACTGTTGTGGACCAGTTCTTCTGTGAAATCCCCCACATCCTCAAGCTCTCTTGCTCAAATACCTACCTCAGGGAAGTTAGAGCACTTGTTTTTAGTGTTTTTTTGGCCTTTGGTTGTTTTATTTTCATTTTGGTTTCCTATGTGCAGATCTTCAGGGCAGTGCTGAGGATGCCCTCTGAGCAGGGCAAGCACAAAGCCTTTTCCACGTGCCTCCCTCACCTGGCCGTGGTCTCTCTGTTCGTCAGTACTGCCATATTTGCCTACCTGAAGCCTCCCTCCATTTCCTCTCCATCCCTGGACCTAGTGGTGGCATTTCTGTACTCAATGGTGCCTCCAGTAGTGAACCCCCTCATCTACAGCATGAGGAATCAGGAGCTCAAGAATGCAGTGAGGAAATTGTTTCCATACTTGCTTCTTTAGCATCTGTGATGTATTCAGAGAATGTATTCTTAATAATATGCAAATATTTTGATTCATACTATATCGTATCATTTTTATCATTATTAGTGTTATCATAACATTTTCATTAATAATAATCCTAACAGAAATAAAAGGGTATTCGGGAAAATGACACAACATTTTAAAAATTATTTTTCTCTGTTAATATTTTATTTTATTTATTTATTTTTTTTGTAGTGTAGTTCTCAGCATTCTGAATGTTACATTTTGTCTTAGCTTTTACCATATCATTTAATGTACACAGAGATCATGTTTCCTTTGTTGTTAAAGACAATAAAGATACCAGTGGAAATTCATTAGTCTCAGTATCCTTCTCTTTCCATCTCCTCTGGAGCTGGGGGAGCATCCTCAGCATCCTGAAGGGGCTCAGGGCCAAGAGCCCAGCTGCCACGCATAGGAACAGTGTACTTGGATTAGACCTTGTGGATCTAGGTGACAGTCCTGTCGTCTCTATAGCAGGGCCAGCACAAAGCCTTTTCCAGGTGCCTCCCTCACCTGGCCATGGTGTCCGTCTTCCTCAGGCCTGTCATGGTTGCCTGCCTGAAGTCCCCCCCCCATCTCCTCCCCATCCCTGTACCTGGTGGTGGCAGTTCTGTACTCAGTGGTGTCTGTAGTGTAGCACGTCCTCATCTGTAGCATGAGGAGCCAGGAGCTCAAGCATGCCTTGTGGAAATAGATGGCTAGATGTGTCTTGGATGCAAATTTCTGATCTGCTTCTGCACATGACTTGTAATGTCAATAATTATATGAATAGCCAATATACCTGTGGCGTTTTGTTTTGTTTTGTTTTTCGTGGTTCTGTTTCTGTATATTCTTATTACATCAATTCAGCTAATAACACCCATTAAAACGATATGGATGTACCTGTTGAATATAGTTTATAGACTCTGTGCATGTGAAACCATGATCTCTATGAATTTAAACTTCAGGAAGTTAAAGTTCAATAGGCTTTTTTGTCTGACATCCTTCCTCTGAGACCTGTTCTGGCTCTGCAGGGGCAGTGCCCATGTGCAGGGGTGCAGAGGAAAAGAGTCCCATCCCAGCAGCACGGCCAGGGAGCACCAGCGCTTGGGGCATGCAGAGCTGCTCTCTTGCCACTGCCGCCCTGTCCTGCTGAGCCCTGCTGGTGGGGTCAGGCCCGGCTGCTCCTGGAGCTTGGTGCCAGTGCTGTTGTGGGGCTGAGCTGGGACTGCAGGCAGGGACAGGCAGTGGGCACGGCAGTGGCACAGCTGGCCTCCACTGCAGCACTTCCCTCCTAAGGGGGGATCTCCTCCGAGGTGGACTGAGCAGAGCTCAAGTGCTCAATCTGGTGTGAGCAGGCAGAGGAGAGCTCTGCAGCCCCACGGCACACAGCAGCCCCAGCAAAGGAGCCTGGCGAGTGATTCCTTGCAGCCCTGGGGCAATGGCAGTGACCCCATGAGCTGGGTCTGCCTCCCAGCCTGCCCAGCACGGCCCTGCAGAGTGCCCCTGTGCACCAGGCACCACAGCCCCCTCGCTCTGCAGAGCAGCACCGCCAGCTGGGGCTGGGGCTGGGGCTGGGGCAAAAAGGGGGTGTTTTGTAGGTGTGGTATTATAAGCTCAGTGGTGCGTCAGAAACACTAAGTCCAGCAGGAAGCAAATGGCTGTTAAACGTCTTGTGAGGTGACTGCATTCTGAAGTAGCTGACAGGTCACCCTTGACTCCTGGCTGGGATCTGTGCCTTTAGGCTCACATCTGCCAGTGTCCATGGTAGGGCAGCAGAAGGCACTTGCTGTGCATGTAGTTTCTGAGATCGGCTCTTTCTAAGTACCTGGTATGCCCCATAGAGGAAGAGGTCTTGGATAGGGGTTTTCATGTCAGAGGTGTCAGCTTTTGCCTGAAGTCATCCTTTAGGACTGCTTTCAGTTTTCGACACAGAGGGGGCCACTGCCTCCAAGATGCTTGGGGCAAACTGAACCATGCATGAGGGTTTGGAAAAAGGTACCCTGGGTGCACAGAAGCCATTCTGTATCCAAAAGTTGGAGGCAGGAAACAGAATTTTGGGGTGGTACAAGAACTGCTGGGCACATTGTGCAGGGTTCACCTACAGCCTTTGTGTTCTTTTCCATCCTGACTTAGGTGCCACGTCAGTCTCAAGAAAGGAGTAGCCAACAGATATGAGACAGATACTATGAGACAGATACTATGAGACAGATACTATGAGGCACAAGGCTTGGCTGTGTCTAGCCAAGAAGCTGCAAGGCCAGCAGCAGGCCCCTGGCTTGGAAGCTGCTGCTGAGGTGACTTGTGTCTGGTTGGCTGAGAGGCCGCAGGGAACCTGCTGGGTTGGGATGGAGGGGTTTCCACCCTGATGGAGCTTTCTTTGGTAGTAGGAAAGAGCAGGAGAGAAAAAAGTGCCACAAAGTGTTCCAGGAAGGCTGGCACTGGTCACAAGGAGTAAGATATATCCCTCAAAGGGTCATGCTGTGGTGCCAGAGGTCACCCTCTGATCAGACCCTGGCTTTGTGTTTCAAGGAACAGCTGGGGAGGACTGACGAGACATTGGTGAAAGTAAGGCATGAGAGCAAGGTGGTGAACAGAGATGTGTGTCTCCAGACTTCAAGAAAACAGGGCAATATCTGGGACAGTATTGGAAAGGCTGCAGAGAAGGCAGAGGGTGCTGGTAAAAAGGGAAGGCCCAACAGCCTTGAAGGTTTTTCCCCTTGGCAGTAGCTTATGAGGAGAGATGTTATACCCATTGCAATGGGGCCTCATTGATTCCTTGCAAACCTATGCAGCAGCTCAGAGGTGTCATACCAGTGTTCTTCTCATGGCATCACACTGCCCACCACATCTCACAGACCCCAGGAAAAGCCTTGAGCCAGACATGGCGGTGAAGGATCTCCCCTTCCAGTGGCTGGGGTCAGGCCTTGGCTCTTCTGCTTCACTAAAACCAACAAAGACTTTTCTCAGCACAGTGCTTTGCTTGTCTGCAACAATTATCTACCTTAACTAATCCCTGGGGAGGCTTCGTTAGTAACAGCCCTCAGTGGGGCCCATTAATACTCCAAGTCACTTCAGCTTTTCCTCCTGACTTTACTTTCTCTAGCAGTTGCATCGTTCTCCTCTCAGTACCTGAGCTTCATAGACTAAGCGCTACAATACACCATGGAACTCATTAAAATGCAGAAATTCCTAACATCTCTTCCATAGTTTTCTTTAAGGTTTCACGCCTTGTGCAGCTAATTGCAGAGCTTGCACAACATAGTTAAGGGAAAAGATTTCACAAAGCACATAATAAAAATATTTTCTTGTTTCAAAGGCTGAATTTTGTTGCATTTCAGTTTTGAGTATCATTCTCCTATTGCTATTCATCCAGGGTGACTTCTTTGGAGACCTCCATAGGGAGGAAGAGCAGAGTCTGGAGGTCTGACACCTTCACTTCCAGCAGTGGTCTTTGTCCCTGTAAGTGCAGCCCAGCCCAGCACATGAAACCCTTTCTAAAACAAGTCACGTTTTTTTTGGGGGGGGATAAAATAAAATAAATAGAATAAAACTGAAAAGAAAAGAAAAGAAAAGAAAAGAAAAGAAAAGAAAAGAAAAGAAAAGAAAAGAAAAGAAAAGAAAAGAAAAGAAAAGAAAAGAAAAGAAAGGAAAAGAAAAGAAAGGAAAAGAAAAGAAAGGAAAAGAAAAGAAAGGAAAAGAAAGGGAAAAGAAAGGAAAAGAAAGGAAAAGAAAGGAAAAGAAAGGAAAAGAAAGGAAAAGAAAGGAAAAGGAAAGAAAAGGAAAGAAAAGGAAAGAAAAGGAAAGAAAAGGAAAGAAAAGGAAAGAAAAGGAAAGAAAAGGAAAGAAAAGGAAAGAAAAGGAAAGAAAAGGAAAGAAAAGGAAAGAAAAGAAAAGAAAAGAAAAGAAAAGAAAAGAAAAGAAAAGAAAAGAAAAGAAAAGAAAAGAAAAGAAAAGAAAAGAAAAGAAAGGAAAAGAAAAGAAAGGAAAAGAAAAGAAAGGAAAAGAAAGGAAAAGAAAAGAAAGGAAAAGAAAAGAAAGGAAAAGAAAGGAAAGGAAAAGAAAGGAAAAGAAAGGAAAAGAAAGGAAAGGAAAAGAAAGGAAAAGAAAGGAAAAGAAAAGAAAGGAAAAGAAAGGAAAAGAAAGGAAAAGAAAGGAAAAGAAAGGAAAAGAAAGGAAAAGGAAAGAAAAGGAAAGAAAAGGAAAGGAAAGGAAAGAAAAGGAAAGGAAAGGAAAGAAAAGGAAAGGAAAGGAAAGAAAAGGAAAGGAAAGGAAAGAAAAGAAAAGGAAAGGAAAGGAAAGGAAAGGAAAGGAAAGGAAAGAAAAGAAAAGAAAAGAAAAGAAAAGAAAAGAAAAGAAAAGAAAAGAAAAGAAAAGAAAAGAAAAGAAAAGAAAGGAAAAGAAAAGAAAGGAAAAGAAAAGAAAGGAAAAGAAAAGAAAGGAAAAGAAAAGAAAGGAAAAGAAAGGAAAAGAAAAGAAAGGAAAAGAAAGGAAAAGAAAGGAAAAGAAAGGAAAAGAAAGGAAAAGAAAGGAAAAGGAAAGAAAAGGAAAGAAAAGGAAAGAAAAGGAAAGGAAAGGAAAGAAAAGGAAAGGAAAGGAAAGAAAAGGAAAGAAAAGGAAAGAAAAGGAAAGAAAAGAAAAGAAAAGGAAAGAAAAGAAAAGAAAAGGAAAGGAAAGGAAAGGAAAGGAAAGAAAAGAAAAGGAAAGAAAAGGAAAGAAAAGGAAAGAAAAGGAAAGAAAAGGAAAGAAAAGGAAAGAAAAGGAAAGAAAAGGAAAGAAAAGGAAAGAAAAGAAAAGAAAAGAAAAGAAAAGAAAAGAAAAGAAAAGAAAAGAAAAGAAAAGAAAAGAAAAGAAAAGAAAAGAAAAGAAAAGAAAAGAAAAGAAAAGAAAATTGAAATGACCATTGGAACCAGAGAAATTCAGACTAAATATTAGTAGGTACCTGGTCATCCATTGTCTCTCTTGGGTCTTCTGTAGAAAACTCAGGATGAAAAGTAAAGACATTTACTTTTTTTACCCTACTCTATTGTCCAGTCAATAGAGTAGGGCAGTCCTACTTCCTGTGCTGTAGATGCAGAAGGCAAAAAGAATTGCATTGTGCCTTATACTACCCAAGTACGTGTAACCCAGAACAAGTCTTACAAGGAGCAGCTGACGGAGCTGGGATTGTTCAGCCTGGAGAAAAGGATCAGGGGTGACCTTTTTGCTCTCTACAGCTACCTCAAAGGAGGCTGTAGCGAGGTGGGGGTTGGTCTGTTCTCCCACGTGCCCAGTGACCGGATGAGGGGGAATGTGCTAAAGTCGTGCCAGGGGAGGTTTAGGTTGGATATTAGGAAAAACTTCTTTTCTGAGAGGGTTGTTAGGCATTGGAATGGGCTGCCCAGGGAAGTGGTGGAGTCACCATCCCTGGAGGTCTTTAAAAGATGTTTAGATGTACTGCTTAGTGATATGGTTTAGTAGAGGACTGCTTAGTGTTAGGTCAGAGGTTGGACTAGATGATCTTGGAGGTCTCTTCCATCCTAGATGATTCTGTGATTCTGTGATCGTCTAGTCAAACCTTCTTCTAGGGACAGGGACAATTTCCATTAGATTAGGTTGCCCAAAGTCACCTGCCAACTGGCCTTGAACTAGGGCTCACCTATCTGTGTTAGAGTTTAAGCAACGGTTTGTTGGGAGGATTTGGTGTTCTGCATCGGTTGTCAGGTCTGTGGCTGGGGTATGGACAAGCTTTGTGGTTTATGGTTTTCTTTAGGTCTGCCAAGAAGTCGTCTAGGGTTAAATAAAGTGTTTTAATGCTAGTGTTAAGGGAAGGGATTAGGATGAGCAAGAGAGTAAAGGTAAGGAAAGGGGCTATGGGCTGAGTTCTGCTTGAAGGGATACTCTGAGGTCAGGTATTACTGCAGGGGATTTCTGTCAAGGTGTTGGAGCAACATTCAGGTTTTGGGATTAGGGTTACTGGTCCAAACAGGGTAAGGGTTTTACATGACTGTTTTAAGCCAGTTTTAAAGCACCATCAATATTGCATGAAACCTCTTACCTCTACAAAATCGTTAATTTCTGCTTCCCAAGCTCCTCTTCCCTCCCCTAAATCTCACTTCCCTCTTGGCCAGGCTTCTCCTGTCATCCTCATATTGGTTTTCTTATTGGGATCAGCTTTCTGTTGGCTTTCATAATCTCACAGTATCTGTCTCACTCTGTTGGCTACTCTGTTCCTGAGACAGAAGTGGTGTTGTAGTCGGTAGGGAAAAGGGCACAAAGTTCTGTAGGAGCATCCTGCACGTTCCCATCCACTCCACACCTCCACAAAAGCGTACATCTTATGAAGAAGCATTGGTTCCAGAATGACTCCTATGGATCCAGGGTAACATTTTGCAGGCCTTCGTGCAGGATTTACCTCCTCTCAGGCATCTTGGAGGCAGTAGCCACCCCTATGGAGAAAACTAAAAACACCTATGAGGTATGAGTTTAGTCAAAATTTGAGATCTCTGACATGACAACCAGAGGTGCTGCTCTGCAGAGTGAGTGGGCTGTGGTGCCTGGGGCATGGGGGCACTCTGCAGGGCCATGCTGGGCAGGCTGGGAGGCAGACCCAGCTCATGGGGTCACTGCCATTGCCCCAGGGCTGCAAGGAGTCACTCGCCAGGCTCCTTTGCTGGGGCTGCTGCGTGCCCTGGGGCTGCAGAGCTCTCCTCTGCCTGCTCACAGCAGATTGAGCACTTGAGCTCTGGTCAGCCCACCTCAGACAGGCTTTTGGTCCGTGGGCTCCATTCACTGCTGTCTCCTGGGCTCACGCTGGCCTGACAGAGGAGGCCGGAGAGTGATTTTTTGCAGGCCTGGGTTAATGGCAGTGATATTTCCTTGTTTCTCACGGCCTTCTCGCATGTCTTTCTCATAACCCTTCCCACTGCCCAGCACTGCCTCCCAGGTGGGAATAAGTCAACCTTCAGAAGGGCCTTTGGGCTTCCTTCATCATCCTGGTGCTTATTAGGATCTTCCTGACTCCCCACAGAGCTCAGAAGGAGCCTTCTTGTCCGGTGTGTGGTCCTGCACTGGTTCTGTCTGGGACAGAGTTACCTTTTCCTGTAGAAGCCCACACAGTGCTGTGCTCTGCTTGAGTAGCTAGAACAGCAGTGGTATCACGGTTCTGTTTTGTCTACTGCTGAGCAATGCTTTCACAGCATCAGGGATCCCTCTAGTCCCCCCTCCCCAAAGAGCCAGCAGGCTGTGGGTGTGCAAGAGACAGGGAAGGGATATCACTAAGGCAGCTGACCTAAACCAGCCACAGAGATATTCCATATCATATGATGTCACACTCAGCAATAGAAGGTGGAAAATGGAAGGAGAGGGGAAAGCTGAGCTCCCATTATGAAAATGTCTGTCCTTCTAAAAATCAGCTATATCTATTGAGGCCCTGTTTCAAGGAAGTTGTCAAGCATCACTGTCACAAATAGCTTTTGCTATTTTTTTTTTTAATAGTTTCTTTGGTAGTTCACAGGAGATAGGAATACACTGCAGCTGAGACCTATGAATTTCTGCTTGTTTCTTTATTGTCTATAGCTACACAGAAAGCCTGGCTTTAGATACACATGAGACGATTAGGAAAAGCAAGGAGATAAATGAACAGGTAGGAGGCTAACAATGACATTAATTAAATCCACTCCACAACTTGAAGAACATATTTATCAAGAAAAATAACACCAAATTACTTTCCTAACTGTTTCTGAAATAAACTCAGAATGTAAAGGCACACTATTGTTTCTTAAGAAATATGTATTCAAACAATTTCCTCAGTGCATCCTTGAGCTCCTGGTTCCTCATGCTGTAAATGAGGGGGTTCACTGCTGGAGATAACATGGAGTACAGAAGTGACACCAGCAGATCCAGGGATGGGGAAGAGATTGAGTTGGGCTTCAGGTAGGCAAACATGATCGTGCTGACAAACAGGGAGACCACGGCCAGGTGAGAGAGGCACGTGGAAAAGGCTTTGTGCCTGCCCTGCTCAGAGGGCATCCTCAGCACAGCCCTGAAGATCTGCACATAGGACAGAGCAATGAAAACAAAGCAAGAAACACCTAAACAAAAGCTAAATGCAATAAACCCAACTTCCCTGAGGTAGTAGTCTGAGCAGGAGAGCTTGAGGATGTGGGGGATTTCACAGAAGAACTGGTCCACAGCATTGCCTTGGCAGAAGGGCAGGGAAAATGTTTTGGCCGTGTGCAGGACAGCATTGAGAAAGCCACTGCCCCAGGCAGCTGCTGCCATCTGGGCACAAGCTCTGCTGCCCAGGAGGCTCCCGTAGTGCAGGGGCTTGCAGATGGCAACGTAGCGGTCGTAGGCCAAGACGGTGAGAAGGGAATACTCTGCTCCAACCAAGAAGAAAAAAAAGAAGACCTGTGCAGCACATCCTTGATAAGAGATGGCCCTGGTGTCCCAGAGGGCAGCCAGGTAGGCCCCAAATACTGGTGCTCCCTGGCCGTGCTGCTGGGATTGGACTCTCTTCCTCTGCACCCTTGCACACGGGCACTGCCCCTGCAGAACTAGGCCAGGTCTCAGAGGAAGCACGTCAGACCAGGCAGTGCAGGCTCCTTCCTGAAGTTCACAGACAGACGGGCTCTTTGTGTATAGTCACTGAGCTAGACATGAAAATACATATTGAAGTTGAATTGGGATGACCAATATCATTTTAGTGGGTAACATTAACTGAACTAAAACTAAGGAAATCGGTTAATAAAATGCACACAAACACACAAACACAAAGGAACAGAATATGGGCTGTTCCAATAAGTGACATTATGACTCATCTGCAGAAGCAGACTGACCACTTATTCTCCTGAAACACATTAAGTCATCAATCTCCACAAGGCTTCCTTGAGCTCCTGGTTCCTCATACTGTAGATGAGAGGATTCAATACTGGAGGCACCACAGAGTATAGAAATGCTACCACCAAGTCCAGGGATGGGGAAGAGATTGATTTAGGCTTCAGGTAGGCAAACATGGCAGTGCTGACAAAGAGGGAGACCACGGCCAGGTGAGGGAGGCACGTGGAAAAGGCTTTGTGCCTGCCCTGCTCAAAGGGCATCCTCAGCACTGCCCTGAAGATCTGAACATAGGACAACACAATGAAAACAAAACAACCAAAGGCTGAAGAAAAACTAAACACAAGTGCCCCAACTTCCCTGAGGTAGTAGTCTGAGCAGGAAAGCTTGAGGATCTGGGGGATTTCACAGAAGAACTGGTCCAAAGTACTGCCGTGGCAGAGGGGCAGGGAAAATGTAGTGGCCGTGTGCAGGACAGCATTGAGAAATCCACTGCCCCAGGCAGCTGCTGCCATCTGGGCACAAGCTGTGCTGCCCAGCAGGCTCCCGTAGTGCAGGGGCTTGCAGATGGCAACGTAGCGGTCATAGGCCATGACAGTGAGGAGGCAATACTCAGCTACTACAAAGAAAGCAAAGAGAAAGAGTTGGGCAGCACATGCTTTATAGGAGATGGCCCTGGTGTCCCAGAGGGCATTGGCCATGGCTTTGGGCAGAGTGGTGGAGATGCAGCCCACATCGAGGAGGGCGAGGTTGAGGAGGAAGAAGTACATGGGGGTGTGCAGGCGGTGGTGGCAGGCTACGGCGCTGAGGATGAGGCCGTTGCCCAGAAGGGAAGCCAGGTAGATGCCCAGGAAGAGCGCGAAGTGTAGGAGCTGCAGCTCGCGCGTGTCTGCGAATGCCAGCAGCAGGAATTCACTCACTGAGCTGCTGTTGGGCATCTGTTATTTCTTTGAAGTGGTCCTGCACAAAGAGAAAGAATAGTAATAATGTACAGCAGACTTATCAGAGAAAAATTCAATTTTCTCATTTAAAACCATCAAAAAGATTTTCCACTTGCAGGCAGTTATTTTGAAGGTCCCTTTAATGACTTCCAGCTGATACTGAGTCTGTCTGGGAGAAGAGTGCTCTTCTGTGGGCAATGGAAGAATCAGTCCTGCACTACAGCTCAAGGCAGCAACATGGTAGGAACATGGTGTAGTCTCACATTCACTTCAGTTCATATCAGATTTCCCCAGTTTTGCTCAAAGTTCATCACAGAGCAGACACATGGAGATTTATGTATTTATTTGTTTATTTGTTATTTGATTTGTACTCTTTGTTCAGCTGCTCCACCACATCTGAGGAGTCCTTCTAATGCATAAATCCTGGGCATTCAGCTGCACTCCAAGTGAAACCTTGTAGATCTCCAGAGTCACAGATACTGCATTTTAGAGCAGAGTGCCCTTCAGAGAGGAGAGCCAGTCAATCCATCAGTTCTGGTCTCAGCTGCCCTGTGTTGGCCGGTCTTTGAGCTACAGTGCAATTCTGCTTCTATGTCCCTAGAGTCATAGAATCATAGAATATCCTGACTTGGAAGTGTTCCACAAGGATCATCAGATCCCACCCCTGAATTTGTACATGACCACCCAAAAATCAGTCTATATGGCTGAGTTGCCCAGATGTTTGACTTCTGACAGCCTCAGTGCTGTGACCACTTCCCTGTGGTGCCTGTTCCAGTGCCTACAGAACCTGGACACTGCTGAGTTTTTCTAAAACAGAAATCCTGTGCATTCGCCCTGCACTTGAAGGGAAACCTTGTGTCTGCTCAGAGAAAAAGAGACTGTCCCTACAGTGCAGAGTGTCCTTTAGTGAGGACAGACAATCTGTCCATCAGTGCTGGTCTCAGCCACCATGTGAGTGTTGCAGGAAAGTTTTACTCAGAGGTTGATCTGAAAAGAACCTGAATACTGCTGAGAGCAAAGGAATCCAGGCACAAAGTGCCCATCTCCACACCCCTCACCCTGTCCCTGTACTCCACGTCCCACAAGCACACCAAGGGCTCACCCCATGGACATGTGAAACCCCCATCCACAGCCAGCCTGGGAACAAGACCAGCAGCAGCATGGCCAGCTGGAGAAGCCAGGAGGAATGCCAGAGTGCTGCTGCCAGGGGAGGCAAGGCCAGGGAGGGACAGACGGACACTCAGCAGACCCTCCTGTGCTGTAGCTCTGCCTGCAGAGGACACAACTCCTGCTCTTTGCAAATGATCTGTGCTCACTTCAAGCCAGCAGAGACCTCCGAAAGACAGGGATGTCTCCCAGCACTGGGCATCGGGTGGCTTACAGCTCGTAAAAATCAGCTAGGATAAAACCTGAGAGTGCCACATTATGATGATGCTGGTGCAGTCCATGAGATGATGTTTGGGAAGGTACTTTACAAATTTGATCACCGAGTTACTGGTTTCTCAATGCAATGCTCCAGCAGTCTCAGTCTCCTGTACAATCTTGAAAATGAAACCTGCCTCCTGTCCACTGCAGGAGTCTGCAAGCACAGACTGCAGAAAAAGTCTTCCCCTTCACATATGCCAAGCTTCGATCTTCCTCCTGAATTGCCCCTCAAAATGCCATTATCTAAAGCACTGCAGAAACAGAGAGACCCACCCTACCAGATGCTATCAGCCATCGGATGTGCCAGCTGTAGAAGACCCCTCTGGCAACCCCACCTGCATGGCCCTGCTGCCAGAGCCTCACGGTGTCAGGAGCCTGCAGATGTGTCCTGCCACACGCTGCCCTCTGTTGTTGCGCTCCTCAGTGCCTCCAAGCCCTCTCTCCTTCTCTCCTCTCTGTGTGCCAGCTGCGGTCAGAGCCCCCAGCCCTGCTGCGCTGTGCAGAGGAGCTGCTCCTGGGCACAGCTGTCTCTCTGCAGCACTGCCTCTTGCCAGGAGCTGCCCTTGTGCCCAGGAGCCCGGCCCAGCTCAGCAGCACAGCACCCGACCATGGCATCGCTTGCTCTGTGCCCTTGGGCTCCCTCGAGGTGTCCCCAAGGCCTCAGGGCTGACAGCTCCCCAAGGCAGCAGGGTCTCTGCTGGGGTGTAGTGGTTGAAGAAGACTGAAGGCATCACTGACTGCTTCTCTTCTGTAGATGTCAGAGACTGATTTTTAAGTGTGATTTGTGCTGTTGGACTGTGGTTGTCAAACATGAGTACAAATGTTTCCCTCCCTTAACCCCTATTCTGTTCCCAGTGTATTGCAGGACACATCAGCCATGACAGGCAGGGATCATTTCACCCCTCCGAACGTGTTCTAACAAAAGAGGGGGGACCAGAATGCTGTAAAAGGTTTCCATGAAGGAAATAGGGCACTAAGACACCATTCATTGAGTTTCCCTAGCTGTCCATCTGGGAGATCCTCTACCCATACACAAATATCTTCTTCCCCTGTTAATTGTCCAGCACGGTGACTGGGATGTGGAACACCCTCATCACTATGCTGGTGCCTGACACCAAACACCTGCAGATGTGTGGAGGAATGGTTAAGTGAAGTAGGTCATGTGAATGTTGAGCAACTAGGAGGTCGCGAGCTAACAAAGTATCGAACGCAGCTCATATGAGTCTGAGAAAGTGCGTAAATGAGTCTGAGAAAGTATGTAAAATCTGGGAGGTTTCAGGGAGGTTTCAGGTACAAGGACATGATATCTGTTGGTGGTCTGGGAAAGTACTAACTGTGTTATTTCAGTTGATGGGAGTGAGAAACTAGCTGATAAAATAGAGAAATGCACTAACCAATCATGAGCTTAGCTTTTGCAATATGTATGAGCTAATTATATTGAATTAGATAAAAGACGACTGAGCTATCCAATAAATCGAAGTTCACTGATCACTCATATTGAGCGTCTGTGTCTTCCTTCCGTCGACAACAAATGTCCTCGCAACACAGATGCTCGTCGCCTTCTTCCTGGGGGAGGTTTGTCCTCCTTGCACAGCTCCAGCACCCTGCGCCAGATGCTGGCCAGCTTCCTGGCTGGGGACAGCACCCTCTTTGCTCACAGAGGTGGCAGCACTCTCAGCTGCACCTTCTGCATGACCCCAGTACTTCCTGCTGGGGGCCATGCCCTACGGTCAGCCCTGGGCTGTATGCCACCCCTGTTCTCTGCAAGGCTCAAGAAGTGGAAGGCCTGACTCCAGAAGACAGCTGTACCCGAACCAGGGGAATTTCTCTCATGTACAGGAATTCTTTCTCCTCCTCCCAGCTCTAGCATTGTGGCCCCTGTGTCGTAGACACCTCTTGAGTGGTTTTGCCCCATTGCTGGAGCTGTACTGCAGTGCCACGGTGATATTCATGGTCTTTGATTTCATAATCTACATTTTGGATCCAATCTACCTCTTCCCTCGCATACAGTTTTCATGTGCGTGCATCCTGTGTTGGTAGGCTCAAGCCCTTATCCACTTGCTCTTCTGTCCTCATGAGTGTCACTGTTTCCTATGACACCATGATATCTCCATGTGAAGTGCAGAACAGTGCATAACATAAGCTACTAATACAATCAGCAAGTCAAAAATAAATAAATAAATAATAAATCAGTATCTTATTTCCTTCAAGCATTTGGTACGGCATCTTATTTATTTATTTATTGTTTGTTTGTTTGTTTGTTTGTTTGTGACTGTACAGCAATCATAACATTAGTCCACACAGGAACAGGACATACTCTTAGGCATGAATAAAATTTCTCTTTTATTGAGAAGAACTTTTGGTCTTCCTCCTCAGAGATTTTAACCAAGCCCTTTCCCAAACCATCATCATCCTCCCTGTCCGTCCTCAGGTTGCTTAGAGGTGGTGTGGGAAGGGCAAGAGAGGTGCTGGTGGAGATGCAGATGTCACCATAAGACCTCTCTCAAAGACCTTGGAAAAGCCAGATACAGGAGAGACGTTGCTCAGGATTTGGAAAAGGCAGAGGTAAAAGGCATCTTCTACAAGAAGGGTAAACAGAAAGCTGATTAAGCATAACTAAGGATTAAAATGCCATCCTTAAATCTAGCCTTCAAATCAAATCTAAATTAAAAGCCTCAAAACTTGTCGTTATCCTAAACCTTGAGCAGGATCCTTGAGCAGAACACCAATCCATCCCTCGATGTCCTTGCCATTCCCTTAACCCTGGAGGGTGACCTCTAATTCCTAAACATTAACCTGATCATCTAACCCTCAAAGCCCTCCACCATGCACACAGCACATCTCAGCTTCAACCCCACTCCTATCCCTATCTTCAGCTTCTTGTCCCCTTGGGGCAGGGCAGGGACTGTGAGGTCCTGCAGCAGTCCCATGGCATTGGAAGAGACATGTGAGGTGACAGGTATGTGATCAGATCCGAGGCCACAAGGAGGAGCTGGCTGGGAAGGCTGGAATGGGATCAGGTGTGCCTCAGGATGTGCTGGGCCTGCAGGAGGCACATGGCTGTGAAGGAGTTCTCATTTCTACCCTTTTTAAAAATGGGAGTGATGTTTTCCTTTTTCCAGCCAGCAGGGAGTTCACCTGACTGCCAGAACTCTTCAAATATGATGGAGAGAGGCTTGACAACTACATCAGGCAGTTCCCTCAGGACCCTGGGTTGCATGTCATCAGGCGCCATAGACTTGCATGTGTTTAGTTCCTTCAGGTGGACTCAAACCTGCTCTTCACTTACAGCAGGTGGGACTTGGCCCCTCAGCCTCCATCCATGGGTTCAGAGAAATGAAAGACTTGGGAAGCCTGACTGGCAGGGAAGACTGAGGCAAAGATGCTGCTGAGTACCTCAGCCTTCTCCATGTCTGTCATTACCAGTACACCCTTCTCATACATCAGATGGGGTACAGTCTCCTTGGCCTTTCATATCTGAACAATGTATCTATAGAATCTATTCCTGTTATTCTTTGCATCCCTTGCCAAGCTCAGTTCCATTCATGCATTGCTTTCCTTTTCCCATACCTCCACATCTGAAACTGAAACATGCATGAAGGCTTGGGAAAAGTAACCCTGGATCCACAGAAGCCATTTGGGAAAAAAAAAAAAACATGTAGGTCGGAAGCATGATTTTGTGGAGGTGCAGAGCTGATGGGCACATTGTGCAGGATGCGCCTAAAGACCTTTGTGCCCTTTTCCCTCCTGAGTACAACGCTGCTTCATTCTCAGGAATGGAGGAGCCAACAGAGGTGAGACAGATACACTGAGATGTTAAATGCCATCAGAAAGCTGATCCCAGTAAGATATGGGGAGGTCAGGAGCAGCCTGGACAAGAGACATGTGAGATTTTGGGGTGGTAAGAGGAGCATGGCCAGAAGAAATTAATGATTTCATAGAGGTAAGAGCATTCATGCAATGCCGGTAGTGCAATAACACTGACTTCAAAAAGTCACATATGGACCTTACCTTACTTGAACCAGTAATTTTAACGCTTAAACCTAAATGCAACTGCAACACTCAGAAAGGAATCAATTTTCTCTCTTGATAATCGTAATCCCTTCCCTTGACACTAACATTAAAATGCTCTATTTAACTCTAAACTCCTTGGCAGAGGTAAAACACCCGTAAACCACAGAGCTTGTCCATACCTCAACCACAGACGTGACAGCACAAGCAGAACACCAAACAATCCCACTAAAACTTTGCTTAATCTCTAAGCCAGAAAGTAAAAAGAGATACCGAGGGGGCTAGAGAAAGCTCAGCTCTGCCTCAGCATCTCCTGCCCCAGCAGCAGGAATGTGACTGTGGCAGGGACTGTGAGGTCACTTCTGTCTCTGCACTTGATAGGGCAGCAGCAGGAATGTGTCACAGAAAGGGACTGTGAGGTCACTTGTGTCTGGAGGTGGCAGGTCAGCCTTGACTTCTCCCTGGGATCTGCACTTTTGGGCTGACATCTGGCAGTGGCCCTGCTAGGCCAGCACAAGGCACCTGCTTGGCATGCTGACTGGGGGATCCCCTCTGCCTCCAGAGCCAGGAGGACCCAGGCAGAAAGAAGGCCCCCAGATGGGTTGTCCTGTCCCTTCTGCTTGAGTCCATGAGTGGGCAGCAGCAGGCACAAGGCTTGGCTGTGTGTAGCCAAGAAGCTGCAAGGCCAGCAGCAGGCCCCTGGCTTGGAAGCTGCTGCTGAGGTGACTTGTGTCTGCATGGCTGAGAGGCCGCAAGGAGCCTGCTGGGTTGGGCTGCCTACTTCAGGAGTAGTTTTCACCCTCATGGAGCTTCTTTTGGTAGTAGGAAAGAGCAGGAGAGAAAAAACTGCCAGAAAGTGTGCAATGGAAGGATGGCACTGGCCATGAGGAGGAAGAAATGTCCAGGGGAACAACTGGTCTTGCTGCTAGAAACAGAGGCAAAGAAGGCATTAAGTGTCTCAGCCTTTAACTCATCCCCTGTCAGCAGGTTTTCCCCCCAAAATCCAATAAAGCATTATGATTCTCCCTAATCCTCCTTCATTTAAACGAATTATATATTTGTTTGTTTATTTGTTTATTTATTTATTGTCTTTGACAGTAATAGATGGATTGAGGTCCAGCTGGGCTTTGGCCCTTCTAATTTTCACCTGCACAGCCCCATAACATTCAGGACACAGCTCCAGAGAAACTGACAGCATGCATGAGAAGGAAGCACAGGAGCGGTTGAACCTGGCAGCCTTCCATCACCTACTCTCCCATGATTCTATGCTGCAATTCCATTCAGCTGGTTACTCCTGAATTATCCAAATTTCCCTGCAACTCTTGCTACTGCTGCTGTCTGGTCAGAAATAACACAATCACAGGAAGCTTGAACTGTCTGCCTGCTGACATTAACAGCTGATAGAATGGAGCATCACTGTGGGTGAACCTTGAGAAATTGCAGGATTTAGACTTCAGAAAACTCTTCACTTTCACATGGAGAAGAGCCCAGTCCTGTACCAGAGGGAGAGAAACCCCACACATCAGGGCAGCCTGGGACCCTGCTGAGTGAGCAGTATCCAGCAGGAGGAGGGCCTGGGCACCACGAGGGATGTCATATGTGCTGTGGTGCCTGCTCACCAGGAACCAGGCCAGCTTCCGACAGAGCTTCCTTATGAGGAGCATGGCCACCAAGAAGATCTGAGTTCCCAGACTCAGCTCAGACTTGGTGTGACACCACATGGACAAGTGTCTGCAGCCAGCAGTGAACGATGTGGAGGTCTCGGAGTCCCTAAGAAAGCCATGTTTAGACAGGATAAAGGGCTATGGCAAGGCTCAAAGTCCCAGTAGGACCCAGGTCTTTGTGTCCATGGCTATGGCTGTTGTCTCTGCCACTGAGGCCTATGAAGAGACAGCTGATCGTTAAAGCACCAGGGCCTCATTGCCTCCTCACCCCCAACCATGAAGCAGGCAGGGGTCGTACCATTCTCCTGCACTTGGCAATGCACATCCCCATCTCCTACTGCCCCACAAAGAGGCCTGAGCAAGTTGTGAAGGGAAAGGATCTCCCTTCCCAAGCACTTGGGGTCAAGGCCTGGCCCTTGAGCTTGGTGAAACACATCCAATTTTCCTGCACATCAGTGTCACCTTCACACAGGTTTTGTCTCCTTGTCCTCACTGCCTCCAGGGTTCTGCTCTAACGAGCTCCAAGGGAGGCTGTGTCAGTGCTGTCCCTCAGGGGGACACTGCAGGAATCTTGCCTCTGACTTGGACTTCTGGAGAGATGTCTTCAATTGTGTCTGAGTGCCTGAGGTTCGTGGGCTCATCAGCAAAGCCCCCAGAGGGGTGATTGCAGTGCCTTGGGCTGGTGCTGTGCTGCTGAGCTGGGCCGGGCTCGTGGGATAGAGAGAGCTCGTGGCAATAGGGCCCTGGTGTAGAGAGACAGCTGTGCCCAGGAGCAGCTCCTCTGCACAGCGCAGCAGGGCTGGGGGCTCTGACCGCAGCTGGCACACAGAGAGGAGAGAAGGAGAGAGGGCTTGGAGGCACTGAGGAGCGCAACAACAGAGGGCAGCGTGTGGCAGGACACATCTGCAGGCTCTTGACACCGTGAGGCTCTGGAAGCAGGGCCATGCAGGTGGGGTTGCCAGAGGGGTCTTCTACAGCTGGCACATCTGACAGCTGGTAGCATCTGGCAGGGTGGTTCTCTCTGTTTCTCCAGAAACGAGTAGAAAATGTTTTAGAGAATGGCATTTATGATTGGATTTTTCGAAGGGAACACCAAGGCAGGGGCTACCTGAAAGGCAAGACATTTTCTGTAGCCTGTGCTTGCAGATACCTGCGGTAGAGTGGAGGCTGGTTTCGTGGTAATAGGTGGTCAGGTTTGTACTGCAGACTGAGACTGCTAGAGCATTGCAGTGAGGGATTAATATTTCATCACTGAACTTCATAATGTCCCTTCCCAAACCTCAGCCCACAGACTACACCAACATCATCATTGTGGTCCTCTGATGTTTTATCCTAGCTTCTCTTTAGGAGCTGCAAACTCTCCAATGCCCAGTGCCCTGTCTTTGGGAGGCCTCAGCCAATTTGAGATGAGTACAGATTGCCTGCACTGAGCATGAGCAGCCTCCTCTGCAGGCAGAGCTGCAGCACAGGAGGGTCTGCTGAGTGTCCGTCTGTCCCTCCCTGGCCTTGCCTCCCCTGGCAGCAGCACGCTGGCATTCCTCCTGGCTTCTCCAGCTGGCCATGCTGCTGCTGGTCTTGTTCCCAGGCTGGCTGGGGATGGGGCTTTCGCATGCCCATGGAGTGAGCCCTCGGTGTGCTTGGGGGAAGGGGAGTATGGGGACAGGGTGAGGGGTGTGGAGATGGGCACTTTGAGCCTTGATGTCTCTGCTCTCAGCAGTGTCCTGGTTTGTTTCAGGCAAACATAGGAGTGCAATTTTCCAGTAGGTCAAAGAGACACCAGCACAGGGCAGTTGATACTAGGACTAACACACAGACTTGATGTGCTCTCCCAAGGACACTGCACTGAAGCCATCACCACGTTGATGACATACAAGGTTTTACTTTGAGTACAGTGGGGCTGCTAGAACAAAAGAGAAAATAAAAGTCACTATATGATCTTTACCACTAGCTTAGGGCAGGACTGACTCCCACATTGCTCACAGCAAGTCCCGTGCCCTCTAGCAGCACCAGCCAGAACTCATAAAAGGGACCTGCCAAAAGACTGAATGGAAATGGAGAATCATTTGGGAGGGATTAAATGAAAAATGGAATGATTTTTCCTCTGAAATGACAAATGAAGGCATAAAAGAAAAATGGATATATATTATTTTTTATTTTGTAAGATAACTCTGTTAAGATAACTCTGATAAACACTCAGTGTTTTTCTTTTCCTTGGGCAGGACCCCATGCCCAGAAGCAGGAAATGCCCAACAGCAGCTCTGTCAGTGAGTTCCTCCTGCTGGCATTTGCAGACACGCGCGAGCTGCAGCTCCTGCACTTTGCGCTCTTCCTGGGCATCTACCTGTCTGCCCTCCTGGGCAACGGCCTCATCCTCAGCGCCGTAGCCTGCGACCACCGCCTCCACACCCCCATGTACTTCTTCCTCCTCAACCTCGCCCTCCTCGATGTGGGATCCATCTCCACCACTCTGCCCAAAGCCATGGCCAATGCCCTCTGGGACACCAGGGCCATCTCCTATCAAGGCTGTGCTGCACAGATCTTTTTCTTTCTCTTCTGCATATCAGCAGAGTATTATAACCTTACTATCATGGCCTACGACCGCTATGTTGCCATCTGCAAGCCCCTGCACTACGGAAGCCTCCTGGGCAGCAGAGCTTGTGCCCAGATGGCAGAAGCTGCCTGGGGCAGTGGCTTTCTCAATGCTGTCCTGCTCACGGCCACTACATTTTCCCTGCCCCTCTGCCACAGCAATGCTGTGGACCAGTTCTTCTGTGAAATCCCCCACATCCTCAAGCTCTCCTGCTCAGAATCCTATCTCAGAGAAGTTTGGGCAGTTCTGTTTAGTATCTTTTTAGCATTTGGTTGTTTCATTTTCATTGTTTTCTCCTATGTGCAGATCTTCAGGGCAGTGCTGAGGATGCCCTCTGAGCAGGGACGACACAAAGCCTTTTCCACATGCCTCCCTCACTTGGCTGTGGTCTCCCTGTTTCTTAGCACTGGCATATTTTCCTACCTGAAGCCCCCCTCCATTTCCTCTCCATCCCTGGACCTGATCATCGCACTTCTGTACTCGGTGGTTCCTCCAGCAGTGAACCCCCTCATCTACAGCATGAGGAACCAGGAGCTCAAGGATGCAGTGAGGAAACTGTTTCCATACATGTTTCTTAAGCATCCATGATGCTTTCAGAAGATGTATTCTTAATAATATGCAAATATTTTGATTCACATTATATCATATCATTTCTATCTTTACAAGTGTTATCATAACATTGTCATTAATAAGAATCGCAAGAGAAATCAAAGTGTATTCGGGAAAATGACACAACATTTTTTAAATTATTTTTCTCTGTGAGTATTTTAACAATATTTCATTTTGTTTTTAATAATCTCATTCTTACCATTCTGAATGTTATTTCTTGTGTTAGGTCTGACCACATCATCTAATCTACATACAGAACCAGGCTTCCTTGGTAGATAAAGACAATAAAGATGTCAGTGGAATTTCATTGGTCTTAGTATCCTTCTCTTCCCATCTTCTGTCGAGCTGGGGGAGCAGCCCCAGCATCCAGGAGGGGCTCAGGGCCAAGAGCCCAGCTGCACGGGTAGGAGCAGTGTATTTGGATTAGACCTTGTGGATCTAGGTGACAGTCCTGTCGTCTCTATAGCAGGGCCAGCACAAAGCCTTTTCCACGTGCCTCCCTCACCTGGCCATGGTGTCCGTCTTTCTCAGGCCTGTCATGGTTGCCTGCCTGAAGCCCCTTCCATCTCCTCCCCATCCCTGGATGTGGTGGTGGCAGTTCTGTACTCAGTGGTGCCTCCAGCTGAGCACGTCCTCATCTGCAGCATGAGGAGCCAGGAGCTCAAGGATGCTTTGTGGAAATTGATGGGTAGATGTGTCTTGGATGCAAGAAATTTCTGATCTGCTTCTGCACATGACTTGCAATGTCAATAATTGGAGGAAGAGACAATATACCTGTTTTTTTTTTTTTTTTTTTTTTTTTTTTTTTTTTGTGGTTGTATTTGTGCATATTCTTATTACATTAATTCAGGTAATGAACACCCATTCAACTGATATGGATGTACCTGTTGAATATAGCTTATAGACTCTGTGCATGTGAAGCCATGCTCTCTGTGACTTTAAAATTAAGGAAGGAGCTAGCACGGCCTCTTAGTCTGACGTCATTACTCTGAGACCTGGTCTGGCTCTGCAGGGGCAGTGCCCATGTGCAGGGGTGCAGAGGAAAAGAGTCTCATCCCAGTAGCATGGCCAGGGAGCACCAGTGCTTGGAGCATGCAGAGCTGCTCTCTTGCCACTACTGCCCTCTCCTGCTGAGCTCTGCTGGTGGGGTCAGGCCCGGCTGCTCCTCTCACTTGGTGCCAGTGCTGCTGTGGGGCTGTGCTGGGACTGCAGGCAGGGACAGGCAGTGGGCACGGCAGTGGCACAGCTGGGCTCCACTGCAGCACTTCCCTCCTAAGGGGGGATCTCCTCCGAGGTGGACTGAGCAGAGCTCAAGTGCTCAGTCTGATGTGAGGAGGCAGAGGAGAGCTCTGCAGCCCCACGGCACACAGCAGCCCCAGCAAAGGAGCCTGGTGAGTGACTCCTTGCAGCCCTGGGACAATGGCAGTGACCCCATGAGCTGGGTCTGCCTCCCAGCCTGCCCAGCACAGCCCTGCATAGTGCCCCCATGCTGCGGGCATCACAGCCGCCTCGATTTGCAGAGCAGCACCACCAGCTGGGGCTGGGGCTAGGAGGGCGCTTCCCCTGAGTGTCTGCTACGCCAGCTTCAGGCTTCTGGACTTGAGTGTGATCTTCACTGTGCACAAGGAGCTGAGAGACCGCCAACAGGCATGGGGCTGGAACATTGCCTGCAAGGTCCCTCCTGCCCTAGCACCTCAGAGGACTGGCACGGAACTGGCTCCTGTGCATCAGAGAGGCTGGGAGCCAAGCAGGTGTGCCATGAGCTTGAACGATGAAAACCAGCTCACTTCTACCTGGGAAGGTCGTGGCCCAAAAAGGGGGTGTTTTGTACGTGTGGTATTATAAGCTCACAGAATTTCTAGGTTGGAAGAGACCTCAAGATCATTGAGTCCAACCTCTGACCTAACGCTAACAGTCCCCTCTAAACCATATCCCTAAGCTCTACATCTAAATGTCTTTTAAAGACCTCCAGGGATGGTGACTCCACCACTTCCCTGGGCAGCCCATTCCAATTCCTAACAACCCTTTCGGTAAAGAAGTTCTTCCTAACATCCAACCTAAACCTCCCCTGGAGCAACTTAAGCCCATTCCACCTCATCCTGTCACCAGGCACGTGGGAGAACAGACCAACCCCCACCTCGCTACAGCCTCCTTTAAGGTATCTGTAAAGAGCAATAAGGTCGCCCCTGAGCCTCCTTTTCTCCCGTCTGAACAAGCCCAGCTCCCTCAGCCGCTCCTCGTAGGACTTGTTCTCCAGGCCCCTCACCAGCTTCGTCGCCCTTCCCTGGACCCGCTCAAGCACCTCGATGTCCTTCTTGTAGTGAGGGGACCAAAACTGAACACAGTACTCGAGGTGCGGCCTCACCAGAGCTGAGTACAGGGGGACGATCACCTCCCTAGCCCTGCTGGCCACACTGTTTCTTATGCAAGCCAGGATGCTGTTGGCCTTCTTGGCCACCTGAGCACACTGCTGGCTCATATTCAGCTGACTATCAACCATCACTCCCAGGTCCTTCTCTGCCTGGCAGCTCTCCAACCACTCATCTCCCAGCCTGGAGCTCTGCTTGGGGTTATTGCGCCCCAGGTGCAGGACCCGGCACTTGGCCTTGTTGAACTTCATGCAGTTGACCTCAGCCCATCGGTGCAGCCTATCCAGATCCTCCTGCAGAGCCTTCCTGCCCTCAAGCAGATCGACACACATTGAGCTTGGTGTCATCTGCAAACTTACTGAGGGTGCACTCAATGCCCTCGTCCAGATCATCGATGAAGATATTAAAGAGGACCGGCCCCAACACCGAGCCCTGGGGAACGCCACTAGTGACTGGCCTCCAACTGGACTTGACTCAATTTACCACAACTCTTTGGGCCTGGCTATCCAGCCAGTTTCTAACCCAACGAAGCATGTGCCAGTCCAAGTCAAGAGAGTCCAAGTCCAATACAAAACAAATAATTACATATCTAAACCTCCACACATCTGTTCTGCAGTTGGGTGAACTAGGAGCAAAACTGGGGAAATCTCTTTGATATCAGCAGTAAAGTTAATCTGAGACTACCCCATTTTCCTACCATGTTCCTACCATGTTACTACCATGCTACTCCCTCTGGTTGTAGTACGGAAATGATTCTTCCATTGCCACAGAGGAGTCCCCTGCTCCCAGAGGCACTCTCAGGCAGAATCAATGAAAGAGAGCTTCAAAATATCTGCCTGGAAATGGAAAAACTTTTGTTGATTTTAAATGACAATATGGAAAGGGTTTTCCTCAGTTATGTCTGTGGTACACAATCACTGCCTTTCTCTTCCTTGTACAGGACCACATGACTAGAAATAACAGATGTTCAAAGTCAGCTCCATTTCTCAGTTCCTTCTGCTGGCATTCGCAGACGCGCACGAGCTGCAGCTCCTGCACTTCGCGCTCTTCCTGGGCATCTACCTGGCTGCCCTCCTGGGCAACGGCCTCATCCTCAGCGCCGTAGCCTGCGACCACCGCCTCCACACCCCCATGTACTTCTTCCTCCTCAACCTCGCCCTCCTCGACGTGGGCTGCATCTCCACCACTCTGCCCAAAGCCATGGCCAATGCCCTCTGGGACAACAGGGCCATCTCCTATCAAGGATGTGCTGCACAGGTCTTCCTTTTTCCTGGTTGGAGCAGAGTATTCCCTTCTCACCGTCATGGCCTATGACCGCTACGTTGCCATCTGCAAGCCCCTGCACTACGGGAGCCTCGTGGGCAGCAGAGCTTGTGCCCAGATGGCAGCAGCTGCCTGGGGCAGTGGCTTTCTTATTGCTGTCCTGCACACAGCCACTACATTTTCCCTACCCTTCTGCCACGGCAATGTTGTGGACCAGTTCTTCTGTGAAATCCCCCAGATCCTCAGGCTCTCCTGCTCAGATGCCTACCTCAGGGAAGTTTGGGCACTTGTGTTTAGTTTTTCTTTAGCATTTGGTTGTTTTGCTTTCATTGTGCTGTCCTATGTTCAGACCTTCAGGGCAGTGCTGAGGATGCCCTCTGAGCAGGGCAGGCACAAAGCCTTTTCCACGTGCCTCCCTCACCTGGCTGTTGTCTCCCTGATGGTCAGCACTGGCATGTTTGCCTACCTGAAGCCCCCCTCCATCTCCTCCCCACATCTAAATCTGGTGGTGGCTGTTCTGTACTCCATGGTACCTCCAGCAGTGAACCCCCTCATCTACAGCATGAGGAATAAGGAGCTCAAGGAGGCACTGAGGAGGTTATTGCAATATTCAGTATTTCAACGAGGAACCGATCTTCTGCATGTGACTCCCTGAAGTATACCTGGACAAGGCAGAAACACCTTTGTTCACATATTTCAAAAACTGTTCATTCTTTTCAATATTATTCCCATATGCTATATATCTTTATACTTTTATTTTATAAATTTAATATATTTTTCTTCTTCTGTGTCCTTCTACCTTTTCTTCTAAGCCAAAGACTTCATGTAGAGGTGCTGCTAAGCTCTTTGTAACAAACTAAATAAAGGAACCAGCAGGTAGGCAGTTTCTGTGGATCTCATTTCTCATACTCTCTTCTCAGGTACAGCAGTGGTTGTGGGATGAAGATCCCTGCTGCAACGTGGTGGAAAACCCTGGTGTTGTTTGGGGCTGCCCTTTTCTGCCCTGGCAGACACTCCTTGCCTGCAGCCTTTGAGTCAGGGTTGCCACTTTCTTGGACCCACAAACACTGACAGCAGCAGGACATGGGCGTTTTGGTGCTGGTCTCACTTCTCTTCCACACTGCTGTCTTGTAGCACCACTGAATCAGAACTGGCCTTCCAGCTAACACCCCTAGGAGTACGGCTTTCAAAAGTGAGGTGGAGGAAGCATTGAGGAAGCAGCCTGATCTGATGTGAAAGTTCTCCCTGCTCAGAGCAGATCTTAGCACTGGAAACCTCCAGAGCTCCCTTCTGACTCTAATCCTGAAGGAAAGAAGGGCAGGACAGGGAGATAGGGGGAGGAAATACTGTGGTGGGTTGAGGTATTGCTGACATATGTAGTCTTTGCTCCACATTGTCCTCAGGGTTACATCATGAATGAGTTCATCCCCAAAAGATCCTCTGCACCATGAGCACCCGGTGTCCAGCTGGTTTGGAAATACTGCAGAGACGTTCTTCTGATGCTTGTGTAACCAGATTGGTGATGGCAGGAAAACACTGTTCCTTCACTAGTGATCAACATTCTTCGTCATGTTAGGCCACAACTGAACATCCCTCACAATTCTTAGAGTGTTTGCTTTATCTCAGGGATGAACTGCATTAGGTCTCCTTGATTAGTCTGAGGCACAATGCAATACTTTTTCCCTTCTGCCACTCCAGCACAAAAACTCTGAATATTTTTTCCACATTGACCTGATGGGGCATTTCACATTTCTTACTTTCATATCCCTGATTGAAGGGGATGATTCCCAAACTAGGATAAGCAGATGGGTTCTGCTTCAGCCATTTGAACTGTCCTGTTCTTGAGTATTTCCGCCTGAGTTTTGCCACAACTCCTGCACTGTAATGCATCCCTTGTCTGGCATCACCCTGTTCCCTGTACTGTGGGATGACTGTGCTGTGGTGGGACGTGTTTCCAGTGGTTCGTCTACCAGACACTGTAAAGAATACTATAAGCAGGACTAGAGGGGTTCTGCTTCCAGCCATGGGGAGGCGGGGAAGAAAGGAACAATCGGGTTTACTGGACTGGGTATAGTTAATGGCCTGGTACATCACACCCACAAATGTATCAGGCTCTACTGACACATCAGTACTCACCGGTGCACAGAGTACCCTAATGCCATCAAGCTAGAAAGAGGTAGAACCCACCTGTATTTCTGGAGTGACAGGGGGAACCCAATACATAACTGTACTGGAGGCTGAGGTGAGTCTAACTGGGAAGGAATGGCAAAAGCACCCCACTGGGACTGGCCCAGAGGCTATGTGCATCCTCGGCATAGACTGCTTCAGGAGAGGGAATTCAGAGTTCCAAGAGGGCACCACCGGTGGGGCTTTGGCAGAGCTGCCTTGGAAACAAAGGACATGAAACAGTTGTCTACCTTGCTTGGCCTTCCACAGAATCCTTCTGTTGGGGGTTTGCTGAGGGTTGAAGAACAGCAGGTGCCAATGGCTACCGTGGTGGCGCACCTGAGGCAGTGTCATGCTAACCGAGACCCCTGCCTGGTTCATGGTTGGGGGCGAGGAGGCAATGAGGCCCTGGTGCTTTAACTATCAGTTGTCTCCTCATGGGCCTCAGTGGCAGAGACAACAGCCATAGCCATGGACACAAAGACCTGGGTTGTGACTTTGAGCCCTCGTAGAGCCCTTGATCCTTTCCACACCAGGCTGTCCTAGGGACTCCCAGACCTGTACCTCCTGAGGGTTGCAGACCGTCTTCTGTGTGGTGCCACACTGGATCTGAGCTTGAGTATGATAACTCAGATTTTCTTGGAGGTCCTGCTCCTCGTAAGGCAGCTCTGTAGAAAGCTGGCTTGGTTCCTGGTGAGCAGGCACCACAGCTCATAAGGCATCCCTTGTGGTGCCCAGGCCCTCCTCCTCCTGGTCACTGCTCCCTCAGTAGAGTCTGCCCTGATGTGTAGTTCCTATTCCTCTGGCACAGGACTAGGCACTTATTGTTCAAGATGTTCCTTTAGGCAAACTACTGCAGTTTCTCAAGATTCCACTGGACAGATGCTCCATTCTGTCAGGTGTTCATGTCTGCAGGCAGATAGTTCAACCTTCCCGTGTCTGTGCTGTCTCTGACAAGATAGCAGCATCAGGAGCTGCATGGAACGTTTGGATAATACAGGAGTAAGAAGCTGAATAAAAGTGCAGCATAGAATCACAGGAGAGTAGGGGATGGAAGGCTGCCAGGCTCCACCAATTCTGTGCTTCCTTCTCATGCATGCTGACAGTTAGTCTGGGGCTGTGTCCTGAATGTTATGGGGCTGTGCAGGTGAAAATTAGAAGGGCCAAAGCCCAGCTGGAGCTCAATCCATCTACTACTGTCAAAGACAAAAAAAAAAAAAAAAAAAAAAAAAAAAAAAAAGTGTATATAAATACTTTTATAAAAGAGGATTTAGAAGAATGATCATCTTTAATGGGTGTATGGAAAAACCTGATGACAAAACCTGAGGAACATAATGCCTTCTTTTCGTCAGTCTCTACCACCAAGACCAGTTGTTCCCCTGGATATTTCTTCCAGCTCAAAGTCAGAGCTACACTTCAAGTTTCACTTTGTGGCTGTTTTTTCTCTCCTGCTCTTTCCTATTACCACAGAAAGCTCGATGAGGGTGGAAACCCCTCTTGAAGTAGGCATCCCAACCCAGCAGGCTCCTTGCGGCCTCTCAGCCAAGCAGACACAAGTCACCTCAGCAGCAGCTTCCAAGCCAGGGGCCTGCTGCTGGCCTTGCAGCTTCTTGGCTAGACACAGCCAAGCCTTGTGCCTGCTGCTGTGCAGTCATGGACTCAAGCAGAAGGGACAGGACAACCCATCTGGGGGCCTTCTTTCTGCCTGGGTCCTCCTGGGTCTGGAGGCAGAGGGGATCCCCCAGTCAGCATGCCAAGCAAGTGCCTTGACTTCTCAAAATCAAGGGTGACCTGCTACCTCCAGACACAAGTGACCTCACAGTCCCTTTCTGTGACACATTCCTGCTGCTGCCCTATCAAGTGCAGAGACAGCAGTGACCTCACAGTCCCTGCCACAGTCACATTCCTCCTGCTGGGCCATCAGATCCTGAGGGAGAGCTGACCTCTCTCTTGCTCCATAGGTACCTGTTTTTCTCTTTCTGGTTTGGAGAATAAGCAAAGTTTTAGTGGGAGTGTGTGTTGTCCTGCTAGTGGTGTCAGGTCTGTGGTTAAGGCATAAACAAGACCTACGGTTTAGGGTTTTTTAGGTCTGCCAAGGAGTCTAGGGTTAAATAGAGCATTTTCATGTTAGTGTTAAGGGAAGGCATTGGGGTTAGTAAGAGGAAAAAAAGAAATGATTCCTTTCAGAGTACTGTAGTAGCATTTATGTTTAGTGATTAAAATGACTGTTTCAAGTAAGGAAAGGGCCATATGTGACTGTTTTAAGTCAGTTGTACCACAGCATCTACATTACATAAACCATCTTCTATGAAATCATAATTTTCTGCTGGCCAAGCTCTTCTTCCCACAGAATCACAGAATCACAGAATTGTCTAGGTTGGAAGAGACCTCAAGATCATTGAGTCCAACCTGTGACCTAACACTAACAAGTCCTCCACTAAACCATATCACTAAGTTCAACATCTAAACACCTTTTAAAGACCTCCAAGGATGGTGACTCCACCACTTCCCTAGGCAGCCCATTCCAATGCGTAACAACCCTCTCGGTAAAGAATTTCTTCCTAATATCCAACCTAAAACACCCCTCGTACAACTTTAGCCCATTCCCCCTCATCCTGTCACTGGGCATGTGGGAGAACAGACCACCCCCACCTCGCTACAGCCTCCTTTGAGGTAGCTGTAGAGAGCAAAAAGGTCACCCCTGAGCCTCCTCTTCTCCAGGCTGAACAAGCCCAGATCCCTCAGCCGCTCCTCGTAGGACTCCAGATCCCTCACCAGCTTTGTGTTTTCTCTGGACTTGCTGGAGCACCTCGATGTCCTTCTTGCAGTGAGGGGCCCAAAACTGAACACAGTACTCGAGGTGCGGCCTCACCAGAGCCGAGTACAGGGGGACGATCACTTCCTTAGCCCTGCTGGCCACACTGCTTCTGATACAAGCCAGGATGCTGTTGGCCTTCTTGGCCACATAAGCACACTGCTGACTCTTGTTCAGCTGACTATCCACCAATACTCCCAGGTCCTTCTCTGCCTGGCAGCTTTCCAACCAGTCATCTCCCAGCCTGTAGCTCTGCTTGGGGTTATTGTGCCCCAGGTGCAGGACCCGGCACTTGGCCTTGTTGAACTTCATGCAGTTGACCTGTCCATCGATGCAGCCTATCCAGATCCTCCTGCAGAGCTTTCCTACCCTCGAGCAGATTGACACACGCACCTACCCTGGGGTCATCTGCAAATTTAGTGAGGGTGCACTCGATCCCCTCATCCAGATCATTGATAAAGATATTAAAGAGGACTGGCCTTAGTACTGAGTACTCATGCTAAATCCAAAACACAGCTTCATACCAGCTACTAGGAGGAAAATTATCTGGATCCTAGCCAACTCCAGGACACTCACAGACTAAGGACATGATATATCTGTGTGTATATCATCTGAGAAAACGTGGTGGTGATTAATTGGAAAGTACTGGAGCTGAGCATGGTGCAGATGGTATGGAATATAGGGTGGATATTGTCCATGTGTTGGCTGGGATAGACTTAATTTCCTTCTTATTAGATGATACAGTGTTGTATTTTGTATATAGGACACAGTTCCAGATAAAGTAACAGTATGCATGAGAAGGAAGAACAGAAAAGTGGAATCTGGCAGCCTTCTGTCCCCCACCCTTCACTGATTCTGTGCTGTAATTCCATTCAACTAGTTCCTGCTGTATAATCCAAACTGTCCTGCAAACTCCTGTTACTGTTATCTTGTGAGAAACAGCATAGTCAGGGTGATCCATATGCCTGCAGACATTAACAGCTGACAGAATGGATCATCAGTGTGGGGCAACCTTGAGAAACTGCGGGATTTTGCCTACACAAACCTCCTGACATTTACAAGGAGGAGAACCCAGTCCTGCACCAGAGGAAGAGGAACCCCATACATGGAGGCAGACTGGGACTCTGCTGAGTGACCAGGGCCCAGGAGGAGGAGGGCCTGGGCACCATGAGGGATGCCATACGAGAAGTGGTGCCTGCTCACCAGGAACCAGGCCAGCTTCCTACAGAGCTCCTTATGAGCAGCATGGCCACCAAGAAGATCTGAGTTATCAGACTCAGCTCAGATCGAACGTGACACTACCCACAGAAGGGTCTGCATCCAGCAGTGGAAGATTTGGAAGTCCAGGAGTCCCTCAGACAGCCTGGTGAGGAGAAGAGTAATGGCTGTGGCAAGGCTCAAAGTCCCAACAGGACCCAGGTCTTTGTGTCCATGGCTATGGCTGTTGTCTCTGCCACTGAGGCCCATGAGGAGACAGCTTATTGCTAAAGCACCAGGGCCTCATTGCCTCCTCGCCCCCACCCATGAACCAGGCAGGGGTCGTACCATTCTCCTGCACTTGGCAATGCACATCCCCATCTCCTACTGCCCAACAAAGAGCCCTGAGCAACCTGTCAAGGGAAAGGATCTCCCTTCTTGTGTGCCATGCAACAAGACCTGGCCCTTGTGCTTGGTGACACACATCCAATTTTCCTACACCTCAGTGTCACCTTCACATTGCCTTTGTCTCCTTGTCCTCACTGCCTCCAGGGTTCTGCTCTAACGAGCTCCAAGGGAGGCTGTGTCAGTGCTGGCCCTCAGGGGGACACTGCAGGAAACTTGCCTCTGACTTGGACTTCTGGAGAGCTGTCTTCAATTGTCTCTGAGTGCCTGAGGTTCGTGTGTGGGCTCATCAGCAAAGCCCCCAGAGGGGTGATTGCAGTGCCTTGGGCTGGTGCTGTGCTGCTGAGCTGTGTTGGGCTCATTGGACAGAGAGAGCTCGTGGCAAGAGGGCCCTGGTGCAGAGAGACAGCTGTGCCCAGGAGCAGCTCCTCTGCACAGCGCAGCAGGGCTGGGGGCTCTGACCGCAGCTGGCACACAGAGAGGAGGGAAGGAGAGAGGGCTTGGAGGCAGTTGGCAGTGGGAGGATGCTGAGAGCTGCCTGCAGGAGAAACCTGCACAGCCCTTGACAAGGTAAGGGTCTGGCTGCAGGGCCATGCAGCTGCAGCTCCTGGAAGGGTCTCGTGCTGGGTCTTGTTTCTGGGAGGGCAGTGGGCAATGCAGTAGGCTTTGAGAGTCCTGCTGGGCTGCAGTGCAAGGTGAGGAAGTCTGGCAGAAGCCCCTTGCAGTGCCCTAAGGCAGGTGCCCCCGGTCAGCCCAGAACACCCTGCCCTGGCTGGCCATGCCAGGCTCTCTGTCAGCTGCCCCGTAGCTCCTGCAGCCATGGAGGTGCCCCTTGGCAGGGCCCTGTTGGTGGCAGGGTGCTGCAGGGCAGCGCTGAGCACAGCCATGTGGGATGGGGTCTGTGAGCACGGGCAGGGGGAAAGAAGAGGTGGGCGCAGAGCAGCAGCTCCCGGCAGGGACAGCTGCAGGCAGCACAGAGGGGCAGGCGGCCAGAAGGAGCTGTTGCCAGAAACACCGTGGCAGGGGGGATTCGGGCACCTCGTGGCCATGCCCTGCAGTGCAGACGCCTTCCCCTGGAGCAGCCCCTCCCTGGCCTCCTCTCCCCCTGCAGCCCATGGGCTGTGGGGCAGGTGGGGGTAGAAGAGAAGGTAGAGCTCAAAGAGATGCTCCCAAGCTCTGTCTGTGTGAGAACTTCACCTCAGGTGAGGTTTCTGTCCAGCTGCACTTGGACTGGGGCTTCTCTGCTCTCAGTTCTCTACAGTTTCTTCTCAAGGAAACACCTGAGTTGGATGGTCCTGTGGCTCAAAGACAGGAAATACAGGGTAGATTAGAACACGACTTGTGGGCAGTGGCCTGTGTAACTCTGTATTCAGATGAGTTGTTTGAAATAACACTGAAAAGCTCATTGATCTGACCAGTGAACTGAACTTGAGCTTCCCCCATGTTCCTGATTCCTTCCTGCTGTATAGCAGAGAGGACTCCTCTGCAGCCTACAGCAGCCCCTGCTCCCAGTGCCACTCTCAGCCAGCACCAGCCGGAGCTCAAGCAGGAGAGATGCCAAAAGATTTTTGTGCAAAGAGAGAGGCTCAGGTTACAGGGTGCTTTAAGAGACACAATAGGTTTTCCTCAGAGAACTCTGTTTTAACATTCTTCTGCATTTTGCTCTTTACCAGGAAAGCATGTGTATGGACAGCAAATGCCCAACATCAGCTCTGTGAGTGAGTTCCTCCTGCTGGCATTTGCAGACACGCGCGAGCTGCAGCTCCTGCACTTCGCGCTCTTCCTGGGCATCTACCTGGCTGCCCTCCTGGGCAACGGCCTCATCCTCAGCGCCGTAGCCTGCCACCACCGCCTCCACACCCCCATGTACTTCTTCCTCCTCAACCTCGCCCTCCTCGACATGGGATCCATCTCCACCACTCTGCCCAAAGCCATGGCCAATGCCCTCTGGGACACCAGGGCCATCTCCTATCAAGGCTGTGCTGCTCAGGTCTTTTTCTTTCTCTTCTTTATAGCAGCAGAATATTTCCTTCTCACTATCATGGCCTACGATCGCTATGTTGCCATCTGCAAGCCCCTGCACTACGGGAGCCTCGTGGGCAGCAGAGCTTGTGCCCAGATGGCAGAAGCTGCCTGGGGCAGTGGCTTTCTCAATGCTGTCCTGCACATGGCCACTACATTTTCCCTTCCCCTCTGCCATGGCAATGCTGTGGACCAGTTCTTCTGTGAAATCCCCCAAATCCTCAAGCTCTCCTGCTCAGATGCCTACCTCAGGGAAGTCGGGGCACTTGTGTTTAGTGTTTCTTTAGTCCTTGGTTGTTTTGTTTTCATTGTTTTCTCCTATGTGCAGATCTTCAGGGCAGTGCTGAGGATGCCCTCTGAGCAGGGCCGGCACAAAGCCTTTTCCACGTGCCTCCCTCACCTGGCCGTGGTCTCCCTGTTTGTCAGCACTGGCATGTTTGCCTACCTGAGGCCCCCCTCCATCTCTTCCCCATCCCTGGACCTGGTGGTGGCTGTTCTGTACTCAGTGTTGCCTCCAGCAGTGAATCCCCTCATTTACAGCATGAGGAACCAGCAGCTCAAACATGTAGTGAGGAAACTATTTTATACCCCTTTCTTCAGCATTAATAATGTGCATAAAATACTAATAGGATTTCTGCAAACAAACACTCTTAGTGCAAATTCTTGAAAGTAATTTTATTTATTATTATTTACTATATCTTGTGGCTTTGATTTAATGTTATTCTAAGCCTCCTAATTATTATTTTATTATTATTATGAAGTCAATAATTTCAAATACCTTTACAATCGATATTCTTGTTTAAATAAAGACAATAAAGAAACTGGGACAATTTCATTAGTTTCAACTGCAATCTCTTCCCATCGTTAGTGCCTCCAGCAGTGAACCCACTCATCTAAAATATGAAGAACGTGGAACTAAGGGATACAGTGAGGATACTGCTTGAATACATATTCTTCAGCTTTTTTGCCTATAACAATAAGCTTATAAAATAGGAATACCTATTTTTCAGAATACTTTAAGGTGCTTTTTTTTTTTTATTTGTCTGTGTTTTTATTTTCACTAGCTTTTTTTTTCAGATATAAATAATATTAATCTTAGCCTCCTAATTAATAAAGATTTACCTATAGAACCAGGTTTCCTGTTTAGATAAACACAATAAAGAATCCAGAAGAAATTCATTGGTCTGAGCTGCCATCTCTTCCCATTTCCTCTGGAGCTGGGGGAGCAGCCCCAGCACGCAGGAGGGGCTCAGGGCCAAGAGCCCAGCTGACACATGCAGGTGCAGCCCCGGTGGCCCTCGGGGCTGCCCCTCACTGCTCGCTGGGCTCTGCCTCTCTGCTGCCTGTGGGTCGGGGCTGCTGCTTCCCTGGAGCCATGGCCATGGCCAGCAGCAGGACATGGCCTTGTCACTGCTGCTCTCGTTTGGTCTCCACATTTTTATCCTGTGCTCTTTTATATGGATAAGCCAACAGATCTTGTGTACTTTGGCAACAGTCCTGTTGTCTGTGCAGTGGCATCCCTGTGGCTGCAGGCAGCAGCAGGCACTGTGCAGCCCTGGATCACAGCTGGCCTCCCTGCTTGCACCACAGTAACAGGAGGGTCTTGCTCAGGGCAAACCCACAAGCCTGGACACCTCTTTCAAATGTGCTATCGGGAATAAAGCCAAGGGGTTGCTCCCTGCTCTTCTGTTTTCTGGGGATATTCAGGGAGTGAAGGACACAGGGTGATTTGTGGGGAAATGGGGGCAGGACTAAGAGTTCCCTTTATGGGGGCACTTGCCCAAGCAGATGACAACTGGTGTTGGACTCATCAGCATGAGACTGCACCCCCTGCAGTGGGGCTGATGGCTGATGCCAGCCTGGAGAGGAATCTGGAGCTTCCAGGAGATGTCAGAGGATCTCTAGGGACAGGGTGCTCAGTGGGTAGTGATTAGAACCTCATAGAATGACTGTGCAAGGTTGTTTCAGGTAACAAACAAGGTGAATCTGAGGAGTGCATGGGCAGCTCAGACTGCTCAGGCTGGGTCAGCTGTCACTGCAGGTTCTCCTCCCAGCCTCTTGCCCACCTGCAGCCAACTGACTCCTGGGGCAGAATGAGAAGCCGAGAAGGCCTTGATGCTGTGCAAGCACTGCTCAGGAACAGCGATCAGAACCACAGGTGACCAACACTGCTCTGGTCACATATCAAAAACACAGCACCACACGGCCTGATCTGCAGAGAGAAATGCAGTCCCAGCCAGTCTTTGTCCCCACAATGGATGAGAAGGCTGTGAGAAACAAGGACACTCAGGGCTTTAGCAGATCCTTAAAGTCCTGCCTGAGTCCCCAGATGGAAAGCAATCTATGTCTGGGTTGATGAGAAGGAAGTGGTGAGTACCGAATGGGGGACAGGGCTGAAGGTCCCTGCGTGAAGCTGGGTGGATGGAGAAATGTCCAACTTGCATGTGTGCCTCAGCCTGGGAGCAGGGACCTGCCCGTTGTGCAGGATGGCTGGGCTGTGCTCAGCCATGCCCCAGGAGATGACCTTGCTCTCTTCCTCCCCAACACTCCCCACATGGGGCAGGCCCTCAGGAAACACCCCTGAGCCTGGAGATGCACCAACCTGCTGCGCTGAGGTGCCACTACTGCAGGGGCAGAGGGGAGGCTTGGAGAGACACGTGGGACCTGCATGCAAGAGTGGTGTGGCCTGGGGAAGTGAGTGCCTGGGAAAAGTTACCCTGGAGCCATAGGAGCCATTCTGGAAATAAAACTTGTAGGCAGGAACCACACTTTTGTGGCAGTGCAGAGCTGCTGGGCACATTGTGCAGGATGGACATTGGTGTCCTTTTCCATCGTGTCTTAAGTGGCGCTTTTCTCAGGAATAGAGTAGCCAAAATAGCAGTGACAGATAGTCTAAGATCATGAAAGGCATCATAAGCATGCCCCTAAAAAGATAACTGATATGGGGAAATCAGGAGAAGCCTGGCCAGGAGAAATGTGAGACTGAGAGGAGGGAATAAGGGCTTGGCCAGCTAAAATTAAGGATTTTATAGAGGTAAGAGGGTCCAGGTTATGCTGATGCAGCTGTAACCGTGACTTAAAATAGTCATACAAGGCTATTCCCTGGCTTCAACCTGTAAAGTTAATTCCTAAAACTAAATGCTACTCAGCCCCCTGACAGGAATCCACTACTCTAATGAGTGACCTCAGCGTACCCCTAGAAGACAAAACTCAGCCCATAGCTGATTCATCCTAGCTCTTACTCTCTTAATCACTCTGATCTCTGCCCTTAATAGTAGCACTAAAATGGTCTATTTAACACTGGAAAACTGCTTAAGAGACCTAAACAAAACCCTAATTCCAAATGAATGTGTTGGGCCATGGACCTGATCAGCTTGTGGGCCACAAGGAGGAGATGGGTGGGAATGCTCTGAGGAGTTCAGCTCTGCCTCAGGATCTCCTGCCCCAGCAGGAGGAATGTGACTGTGGCAGGGACTGTGAGGTCACTTCTGTCTCTGCACTTGATAGGGCAGCAGCAGGAACGTGTCACAGAAAGGGACTGTGAGGACACTTGTGTCTGGAGGTGGCAGGTCAGCCTTGACATAGACCTGGGAGCTGCACTTTTGGGCTGACATCTGGCAGTGGCCCCGCTAGGCCAGCAGAAGGCACCTGCTTGGCATGCTGACTGTGGGATCCCCTCTGCCTCCAGAGCCAGGAGGACCCAGACAGAAAGGAGGCCCCCAGATGGGTTGTCCTGTCCCTTCTGCTTGAGTCCCTGACTGCACAGCAGCAGGCACAAGGCTTGGCTGTTTCTAGCCAAGAAGCTGCAAGGCCAGCAGCAGGCCCCTGGCTTGGAAGCTGCTGCTGAGGTGACTTGTGTCTGGTTGGCTGAGAGGCCACAAGGAGCCTGCTGGGTTGGGATGCCTATTTCAGGAGGGATTTCCACCCTGATGGAGCTTTCTTTGGTAGTAGGAAAGAGCAGGAGGGAAAAACTTGCCACAAAGTGTGCCCTGGAAGGTTGGAACTGGCCACAAGGAGGAAGAAATGTCTCTCAAAGGGTCATTCTGTGGTGCCAGAGGTCACCCTCTGATCAGACCCTGGCTTTGTGTTTCTAGGAACAGCTGGTGAGGGTTGACGAGACATTGGTTAAAGCAAGGGATGAGAGCAAAGTGGTGAACAGAGATGGGTGTCTGCAGACTTCAAGGAAATAGGGCAAAGTGTGGGACAGCATTGGAAAACCTGCAGAGGAGAAGGCAGAAAGTGCTCGTAAAAAGGGAAGTTGCTAACAACCCTCAGATATTTGTCTCCTTGGCTACAGCTTATGAGGAGAGATGTTATACTCGTTGCAATGAGGCCTCATTGCTTGCTTGCAACCCTGTGCAGCAGCTCAGAGGTGACATACCACTGTTCTTCCCTTGGCATCACCCTGCCCAACACATCCCACAGAACCCCAGGAAGAGCCCTGAGCCAAACACTGGGGGTGCAGGATCTCCCCTTCCAGTGGCTGGGGCCAAGCCTTGGCCCTTCTGCATCACCAAAACCAACCAAGACTTTTCTCAGCACAGTGCTTTGCCTGTCTGTAACCATGGCCTCCAATTATCTGCCCTAACAAGGCCCTGGGGAGGCTTTCTTAGTAATAGCCCTCAGTGGGGCCCATTAATACTCCAAGTCACTTCAACTTGTCCTTCTGACTTTACTTGCTCAAACAGTTACATCACTCTCTTCTCAGTACCTGAGCTTCATAGACTGAACACCAAAATACACCATGGAACTCATTAAAATGCAGAAATTCCTAACATCTCTTCCATAGTTTTCTTCAAGGTTTCATGCCTTGTGCAGCTACTTGCAGAGCTTGCATGATGTAGTTAAGGAAGAAGTTTTCAAAAAGCATCAAATATAATTTTTTTTCTTTTTCATTTTAAATCCTGAATTTTGCTGCATTTCAGTTTTGAGAATCATTCACCTATTGCTATTCATCCAGGGTGACTTCTTTGGAGACCTTCATCGGGAGGAAGAGCAGAGTGTGCTGGTCTGACACCTCCACTGCCAACAGTGGTCGTTGTCCCTGTACCTGCAGCAAGGCTCAGCACATGAAAAATTTTCAAAGATAATTCAAGGAAAAATAAAATAAATAAAATAAAATAAAATAAAATAAAATAAAATAAAATAAAATAAAATAAAATAAAATAAAATAATATTGAAATGAATTTTGGAATCTGAGAAATTCAGCCTGAATCTCAGTACACACCTGGACATCCATGGTCTCTCTTGAGTCTTCTGTGGAAAACTCAGGGTGAAAAATAAAGAAAATACATCTTTATTGGCTGTAGCTGTACCCATGAGCTTGGCCTCATTGGGGAAATTGCCCCTTTCCAGCCACGGAAACGTACATTGAGTAAAGTGAAAAGACCTGCCCACTCAATGGAGTAGGGCAAAGTCCTACTTCCTGTGCTATAGATGCAGAAGGCAAAAAGAATTGCATTGTGCCTGACACTACTCTGGGACATGTAACCCAGGTCAGGCAACTTTACCTTAGTGCTGACAAGTCCATCACTAAAGCACGCTACCAAGCTCTGCATCTACACCTTGGCTCTCCAGTCGATGACTCAGCTCATGGATGGCAATCAGGGAGTCTCGGTTAGCGCAACGCTGCCTCAGGTGCGCCACCATGGTAGCCATTGGCACCTGCTGTTCTTCACCCCTCAGCAAACCCCCAACAGAAGGGTTCTGTGGAAGGCCAAGCAATGTAGACAACTGTTTCATGTCCTTTGTCTCCAAGGCAGCTCTGCCAAAGCCCCACCGGTGGTGCCCTCTTGGAACTCTGAATTCCCTCTCCTGAAGCAGTCTATGCCGAGGATGCACATAGCCTCTGGGCCAGTCCTAATGGGGTGCTTTTGCCATTCCTTCCCAGTTAGACTCACCTCAGCCTCCAGTACAGTTATGTATTGGGTTCCCCCTGTCACTCCAGAAATACAGGTGGGTTCTACCTCTTTCTAGCTTGATGGCATTAGGGTACTCTGTGCACCGGTGAGTACTGATGTATCAGTAGAGCCTGATACATTTGTGGGTGCGATGTACCAGGCCATTAACTATACCCAGTCCAGTAAACCCGATTGTTCCTTTCTTCCCCGCCTCCCCATGGCTGGAAGCAGAACCCCTCTAGTCCTGCTTATAGTATTCTTTACGGTGTCTGGTAGACGAACCACTGGAAACACGTCCCACCACAGCACAGTCATCCCACAGTACAGGGAACAGGGTAATGCCAGACAAGGGATGCATTACAGTGCAGGAGTTGTGGCAAAACTCAGGCTGAAATACTCAAGAAGAGGACACCTCAAATGGCTGAAGCAGAACCCATCTGCTTATCCTGGTTTGGGAATCATCCCCTTCAATCAGGGATATGAAAGTAAAAAATGTGAAATGCCCCATCAGGTCAATGTGGAAAAAATATTCAGAGGTTTTGTGCTGGAGTGGCAGAAGGGAAAAAGTATTGCATTGTGCCTCAGACTAATCAAGGAGACCTAATGCAGTTCATCCCTGAGATAAAGCAAACACTCTAAGAATTGTGAGGGATGTTCAGTTGTGGCCTAACATGACGAAGAATGTTGATCACTAGTGAAGGAACAGTGTTTTCCTGCCATCACCAATCTGGTTACACAAGCATCAGAAGAACGTCTCTGCAGTATTTCCAAACCAGCTGGACACCGGGTGCTCATGGTGCAGAGGATCTTTTGGGGATGAACTCATTCATGATGTAACCCTGAGGACAATGTGGAGCAAAGACTACATATGTCAGCAATACCTCAACCCACCACAGTATTTCCTCCCCCTATCTCCCTGTCCTGCCCTTCTTTCCTTCAGGATTAGAGTCAGAAGGGAGCTCTGGAGGTTTCCAGTGCTAAGATCTGCTCTGAGCAGGGAGAACTTTCACATCAGATCAGGCTGCTTCCTCAATGCTTCCTCCACCTCACTTTTGAAAGCCGTACTCCTAGGGGTGTTAGCTGGAAGGCCAGTTCTGATTCAGTGGTGCTACAAGACAGCAGTGTGGAAGAGAAGTGAGACCAGCACCAAAACGCCCATGTCCTGCTGCTGTCAGTGTTTGTGGGTCCAAGAAAGTGGCAACCCTGACTCAAAGGCTGCAGGCAAGGAGTGTCTGCCAGGGCAGAAAAGGGCAGCCCCAAACAACACCAGGGTTTTCCACCACGTTGCAGCAGGGATCTTCATCCCACAACCACTGCTGTACCTGAGAAGAGTGTATGAGAAATGAGATCCACAGAAACTGCCTACCTGCTGGTTCCTTTATTTAGTTAGTTACAAAGAGCTTAGCAGCACCTCTACATGAAGTCTTTGGCTTAGAAGAAAACGTAGAAGGACACAGAAGAAGAAAAATATATTAAATTTATAAAATAAAAGTATAAAGACATATTTAGCATATGGGAATAATATTGAAAAGAATGAAGAGTTTTTGAAATATGTGAACAAAGGTGTTTCTGCCTTGTCCAGGTATACTTCAGGGAGTCACATGCAGAAGATCAGTTCCTCGTTGAAATACTGAATATTGCAATAACATCCTCAGTGCCTCCTTGAGCTCCTTATTCCTCATGCTGTAGATGAGGGGGTTCACTGCTGGAGGTACCACTGAGTACAGAAATGCCAACACCAGGTCCAGAGATGGGGAAGAGATGGAGGGGGGCTTCAGGTAGGCAAACATGCCAGTGCTAAGAAAGAGGGAGACCACAGCCAGGTGAGGGAGGCACGTGGAAAAGGCTTTGTGCCTGCCCTGCTCAGAGGGTATCCTCAGCACTGCCCTGAAGATCTGCACATAGGACAGCACAATGAAAGCAAAACAACCAAATGCTAAAGAAAAACTAAACAGAAGTGGCCCAACTTCCCTGAGGTAGGCATCTGAGCAGGAGAGCTTGAGGATCTGGGGGATTTCACAGAAGAACTGGTTCACAGCATTGCCTTGGCAGAAGGGCAGGGAAAATGTGTTGGCCGTGTGCAGGACAGCATTGAGAAAGCCACTGCCCCAGGCAGCTGCTGCCATCTGGGCACAAGCTCTGCTGCCCACGAGGCTCCCGTAGTGCAGGGGCTTGCAGATGGCAACGTAGCGGTCGTAGGCCATGACAGTGAGAAGAAAAAACTCTGCTCCAACCAAGGAGGGAAACAGAAAGACCTGTGCAGCACATCCTTGATAGGAGATGGCCCTGTTGTCCCAGAGGGCATTGGCCATGGCTTTGGGCAGAGTGGTGGAGATGCAGCCCAGGTCAAGGAGGGCGAGGTTGAGGAGGAAGAAGTACATGGGGGTGTGGAGGCGGTGGTGGCAGGCTACGGCACTGAGGATGAGGCCGTTGCCCAGGAGGGCAGCCAGGTAGATGCCCAGGAAGAGCGCAAAGTGCAGGAGCTGCAGCTCACGCGTGTCTGCGAATGCCAGCAGGAGGAACTCACTCACAGAGCTGATGTTGGGCATTTCCTGACTCTGGACACAGTTGTCTGCTGAAGACGAGAAGGGAGAACAAAGTTAGAAGAGGCTTCTCTGAGGAAAACATATTGCAAGTTTAGGAGCACCACCCAGTCCAACCCCTGTCTATGCAGCTGAACCTTTCTGCATCTCTCTTGCTTGAGCTGCAGCTGGTGCTGGCTGAGAGTGGCACTGGGAGCAGGGGCTGCTGTGGGCTGCACAGGACTCCTTCCTGTTGTGCAGCAGGGGGAAGCAGGAACATGGGGGAAACACTAGTTCAGTTCACCGATCAGGTCAATGGAATTTGCAGTGCTGTTTCAAACAATGCATCTCAATGCAGAACAGAGCTTCAGATGCCACTGCTGAACACTGCCATTCTCAGCTGCCCTGTGTCACCCCTCTGTGACATTCAGGACCATCCCACACAGGTGTTTCCCTGAGAAGAAACTGAAGACAGTTGAGAGCAGAGAAGTCCCAGTCCCAGTGCAGATGGACAGAAGCCTCACCTTGTCTGTGGGTTGTGAGCAAGTTCTCAGCTCTTCCCTCCTAGCCAGAGGTGCCGAGGCTTCACTCCAGCCGCCCTGCATCCTTCTGGAGAGCAGCACGCGTCCCAGGAGGATGCCCCACAGACAGAGCTGGATATTCGCAATCTGGGGTGTCCCAATATCCAATCTGCATCCCCTGCAGTGTCTGACGGAGGCTTGGCCATCACATTCTTGGCTTACTAAGGGTAGCTAGGTTATTACACTCCAATGGCTTCTGCCAGACTTCCACACCTCGCACTGCAACCCAACAGGACTCTCAAAGCCTACTGCATTGCCCACTGCCCTCCCAGAAACAAGACCCAGCACGAGACCCTTCCAGGACCTGCAGCTGCATGGCCCTGCAGCCAGACCCTTACCTTGTCAAGGGCTGTGCAGGTTTCTCCTGCAGGCAGCTCTCAGCATCCTCCCCCTGCCAACTGCCTCCAAGCCCTCTCTCCTTCTCTGCTCTCCCCATGCCAGATGCAGTCAGAGCCCCCAGCCCTGCTGCGTTGTGCAGAGGAGCTGCTCCTGGCCACAGCTGTCTCTCTGCTTCATGGCACTTTCTGAAATGTGTTTTCTTTGTCCCACGAGCCTGGCCCAGCTCAGCAGCACAGCACCAGCCCAAGGCACTGCAATCACCCCTCTGGGAGCTTTGCTGATGAGCCCACGAACCTCAGGCACTCAGAGACAATTGAAGACATTTTGACAGAAGTCCAAGTCAGAGGCAAGTTTCCTGCAGTGTCCCCCTGAGGGCCAGCACTGACACAGCCTCCCTTGGAGCTTGTTAGAGCAGAACCCTGGAGGCAGTGAGGACAAGGAGACAAAGGCAATGGGAAGGTGACACTGATGTGTAGGAAAACTGGATGTGTGTCACCAAGCACAAGGGCCTGGCCTTGAGTCCCAACTCAAGGAAAGGAGATCTTTCCATTGACAGGTTGCTCAGGGCTCTTTGTGGGGCAGTAGGAGATGGGGATGTGCATGGCCAAGTGCAGGAGAATGGTACGACCCCTGCCTGGTTTATGGGAGGGGTTGAGGAGGCAATGAGGCCCTGGTGCATTAAGAATAAGCTGTCTCCTCATAGGCCTCAGTGACAGTGACAACAGCCATCGCCATGGACACAAAGACCTCAATCCTGTTGGGACTTTGAGTCTTGCCATTCTCATTGCTCCTCGCCACATGAAGATGTTCCAGTGACTCCCAGACCTGCACCTCTTTACTGGCTAGTTGTTGGCACTTGTTCGTGCGGTGTCTCAGGGGATCTGAGCTGAGTCTGGGAACTCAGATCTTCTTGGTGGCCATGCTCCTCGTAAGGCAGCTCTGTAGGAAGCTGGCCTGGTTCCTCGTGAGGAGGCACCACTGCTCGTATGGCATCCCTTGTGGTGCCCAAGCCCTCTCCTCCTGGGCACTGCTCACTCAGCAGGGTCCCAGTCTGCCCTAATGCATGGGGTTCCTCTTCCTCTGGTGCAGGACTGGGTCCTTCTCCTTGTAAACATCAAGAAGTTACTTTAGGCAAAATCCTGCAGTTTCTCAACATTCCCCCACACTGATGCTCCTTTCTGTCAGCCGTTCATATCTGCAGGCAGATGGTTCAACCTTTGTGTTACTGTGCTATCTCTGACAAGATAGTAGCATTACGAGCATTATGAACGTTTGGATAATACAGGAGTAACCAGTTGAATGGAACTGTAACACAGAGTCACAGAAAATCAGTGGGTGGAAGGCTGCCAGATTCTACTTTTTCTGTTCTTCATTCTCATGCATGCTGTCGGTTTGTCTGGAGCTGGGTCCTGAATATTATGGGGCTGTGCAGGTCAAAGTTAGAAGGGCCAAAACCCAGCTGGAGCTCAATCCAGCTATGACTGTCAAAGACAACAAACACTGCTTATATAAATACTTTAAATAAAGGAGGATTAAGGAGAATCATCATCCTTTATTAGATGTGGTGGAAATCTGGTGATGATCTGGTGACTGCATGAAGTTCAACAAGGCCAAGTGCCGAGTCCTGCACCTGGGGCGCAATAACCCCAAGCAGAGCTACAGGCTGGGAGATGAGTGGTTGGAGAGCTGCCAGGCAGAGAAGGACCTGGGAGTGATGGTGAATAGTCGGCTGAATATGAGCCAGCAGTGTGCTCAGGTGGCCAAGAAGGCCAACGGCATCCTGGCTTGTATCAGGAACAGTGTGAGCAGCAGGGCTAGGGAGGTGATCGTCCCCCTGTACTCAGCTCTGGTGAGGCCGCACCTCGAGTACTGTGTTCAGTTTTGGGCCCCTCGCTACAAGAAGGACATCGAGGTGCTTGAGCGGGTGCAGAGAAGGGCAACGAAGCTGGTGAGGGGCCTGGAGAACAAGTCCTACGAGGAGCGGCTGAGGGAGCTGGGCTTGTTCAGCCTGGAGAAGAGGAGGCTCAGGGGCGACCTTATCGCTCTCTACAGATACTTTAAAGGAGGCTGTAGCGAGGTGGGGGTTGGTCTGTTCTCCCACGTGCCTGGTGACAGGACGAGGGGGAATGGGCTTAAGTTGAGCCAGGGGAGTTTTAGGTTAGATGTTAGGAAGAACTTCTTTACCGAAAGGGTTGTTAGGAATTGGAATGGGCTGCCCAGGGAAGTGGTGGAGTCACGATCCCTGGAAGTCTTTAAAAGATGTTTAGATGTAGAGCTTAGGGATATGGTTTAGTGGGGATTTTTAGCGTTAGGTAGAGGTTGGACTTGATGATCTTGAGGTCTCTTCCAACCTAGAAATTCTGTGATTCTGTGAACTGGAGTCAAAGGCAGTCAAGTGCTATGCCACAATTAATATTCCTAATGCATTTTTGTCCATCCCTTTCACAGCAGTACACAAGCCACACTTTGCTTTCACATGGGGCGGTGTCCTGCCCACCTGGAATCAACTGCACCAGGGCTGGGAACACAGCCCTACCATTTGCCATGGGCTGACCCAGAGTGCTCAAGAACACAGGGAAGCTCCTGAACAACTCCATCATGCTGGTGTCATAATCACATGGGACACCACAGCAGAAGAAGTATTTGAGTAAGGGAATCAAATGTTCCAAATCCTTCTGAAAGCTTGTATTGCATTTCAACCCATTGTCTTTTTAGGGGTGGTTGTGAGATAACAGCCATGTGGTGCTGAGCTGCCTGCTAGGTTAAAACACATCATGTTTGACAACCACAGTTTAAAAGCACTAATCACCCTTGTAAAAGTCATTTCCCCTGTGTTCAGAGAAGGGCAGTTGGTGATGCGTTCAGTGTGCTTCAACCACCACACCCCAGCAGAGACCCTGTTGCCTTCAGGAGCTGTCAGCCCTGAGGCCCTGGAGACACCTCGAGGGAGCCCAAGGGCACAGAGCAAGCGATGCCATCGTCGGGTGCTGTGCTGCTGAGCTGGGCTGGGCTCCTGGGCCCAAGGGCAGCTCCTGACAAGCGCTGCAGAGAGACAGCTGTGCCCAGGAGCAGCTCCTCTGCACAGCGCAGCAGGGCTGGGGGCTCTGACCGCAGCTGGCACACAGAGAGGAGAGAAGGAGAGAGGGCTTGGAGGCACTGAGGAGCGCAACAACAGAGGGCAGCGTGTGGCAGGACACATCTGCAGGCTCTTGACACCGTGAGGCTCTGGCAGCAGGGCACTGCAGGTGGGGTTGCCAGAGGGGTCTTCTACAGCTGGCACATCCGATGGCTGATAGTATCTGTCAGGGTGGGCCTCACTCTACTTGTAATTTGGACTAGGAGATACTTTAGAGAATGGCATTTATGAATGGGCATTTCAGGAGGAAGACTGAGGCTTGGTTAGTCTGAAGAGGAAGGCTTTTTTTTTGGATTCTCTGCTTTAAGATTCTTGCAGTGGAGGGGAATCTGAGTGAGTCTGAGCACACAGCTTGTGAGATGGGGTCTGTTAGCATGGACAGGAAAGAGATGTGGGGACAGGGAACCAGTTCCCAGCAAGGACATGGGTAGGCAGTGAGAGGCAGCTCCTGCCAGAAATTCTGTGTGAAGGAGGGCTCAGGCACTTCCCTGGGACAATCGCTGCTCTTCTCTCCCACCAGCACAGGGCAGCTGAGACCAGAACGGATGGACAGACTGGCTGTGCTCTCTGAAGTACACTCTGCACTAGAGGAATAGTATCTGTGACTCTGAGGATCCACAAGGTTTTGCTTGTAGTGCAGCAGGAATGACAGTATAGAAAAAAGAAATTGCCACAGCCCTTCTCTGCCATTCGGTGATTTGGGAGTAAATATTTCTTCATATGATGAGTTAAATTGATCTGAGAATACCCCGTGTTCCTCTTAATTTTTTTTTTTTTTTTTTTAATAGGTAGGGACTGTTAACTACACTGCCTGCAGAAGAGTCCCCTGTTCCCACGGACTACCTTAGGCAGCATCCGTCAGGGCTCATGAAATGAACATGCCGAATGTCTGCTTAAAAGGCCAATATTGAATCAGATATCAACAGATAATTGTGTTGTATTTTCTTATTGCCTTTTCCCTCCTTGGGAGAACCGCATGGCCAGAACCAGCAAATGCCCAACATCAGCTCAGTGAGTGAATTCCTGCTGCTGGCATTCGCAGACACACGCGAGCTGCAGCTCCTGCACTTCGCGCTCTTCCTGGGCATCTACCTGGCTGCCCTCCTGGGCAACGGCCTCATCCTCAGTGCCGTAGCCTGTGACCACCGCCTGCACACCCCCATGTACTTCTTCCTCCTCAACCTCGCCCTCCTCGACGTGGGCTGCATCTCCACCACTCTGCCCAAAGCCATGGCCATATCCCTCTGGGACACGAGAGCCATCTCCTATCAAGGATGTGCTGCTCAGGTCTTTCTGTTTGTCTTCTTGATTGCATCAGAATTTTATCTTCTCACCGTCATGGCCTACGACCGCTACATTGCCATCTGCATGCCCCTGCACTACGGGAGCCTCGTGGGCAGCAGAGCTTGTGCCCAGATGGCAGCAGCTGCCTGGGGCAGTGGCTTTCTCAATGCTGTCCTGCACACGGCCACTACATTTTCCCTGCCCCTCTGCCACGGCAATGCTTTGGACCAGTTCTTCTGTGAAATCCATCAGATCCTCAAGCTCTCCTGCTCAGACTACTACCTCAGGGAAGTCGGGGCACTTGTGTTTAGTTTTTCTTCAGCCTTTGGTTGTTTTGTTTTCATTGTGCTGTCCGACATGCAGATCTTCAGGGCAGTGCTGAGGATTCCCTTTGAGCAGGGCAGGCACAAAGCCTTTTCCACGTGCCTCCCTCACCTGGCAGTTGTCTTTCTGACTATCAGCACTTCCATATTTGCCTACCTGAAGCCTAAATCAATCTCTTCCCCATACCTGGACTTGGTGGTGACATTTTTATACTCGGTGGTGCCTCCAGTATTGAATCCTCTCATCTACAGTATGAGGAACCAGGAGCTCAAGAAAGCCCTGTGGAGATTGATGATTTAATGTGTTTCAGGAGAATAAGTGCTCAGTCTGCTTCTGCAGATGAGTCTCAATGTCACTCATTATAGGAACAGCCTATATTCTGTTTCTTTTCGTTTCTGTGTGTGCATTTTATTAACCGATTTCCTTAGTTTTAGTTCAGTTAATGTTACCCACTAAAATGATATTGGTCATCCCAATTCCACTTTGGTATATATTTTTCAAGTCTAGCTCAGCAACTGTACACAAAGATCATGTCTGTTTGTGTACTTCAGGAAGGAGCTTGCACTGCCTGGTCTGTGTGCAGGGGTGCAGAGGAAAAGAGTCCCATCCCAGCAGCACGGCCAAGGAGCACCAGCACCTGGGGCATGCAGAGCTGCTCTCTTGCCACTGCCGCCCTGTCCTGCTGAGCCCTGATGGTGGGGTCAGGCCTGGCTGCTCCTGCAGCTTGGTGCCAGTGCTGCTGTGGGGCTGTGCTGGGACTGCAGGCAGGGACAGGCAGTGGGCACGGCAGTGGCACAGCTGGCCTCCACTGCAGCACTTCCCTCCTACGGGGGGATCTCCTCCAAGGTGGACTGAGCAGAGCTCAAGTGCTCAATCTGGTGTGAGCAGGCAGAGGAGAGCTCTGCAGCCACAGGGCATGCAGCAGACTCAGCAAAGGAGCCTAGCAAGTGATTCCTTGCAGCCCTGGGGCAATGGCAGTAACCTCATGAGCTGGGTCTGCCTCCCAGCCTGCCCAGCACAGCCCTGCAGAGTGCCCCCGTGCCCGGGCACCACAGCCCCCTCACTCTGCAGAGCAGCACCACCAGCTGGGGCTGGGGCTGGGGCTGGGGCTGGGGCTGGGGCTGGAGCTGGGGCTGAGAGGGTGCTTCCCCTGAGTGTCTGCTAGGCCAGCTTCAGGCTTCTGGACTTGAGTGTGATCTTCACTGTGCACAAGGAGCTGAGAGACTGCCAACAGGCATGGGGCTGGAACATTGCCTGCAAGATCCCTCCTGCCCTAGCACCTCACAGGACTGGCACGGAACTGGCTCCTGTGTGTCAGAGAGGCTGGGAGCCCAGCAGGTGTGTCATGAGCTTGGAGGATCACAACCAGATCACTTCTACCTGGGCAGGTCCTGGGCAAAAAAGGCGGTGTTTTGTAGGTGTGGTATTCTTTGCTCACTGGTGCATCAGAAACACTAAGTCCAGCAGGAAGCAAATGGCTCTTAAATGGCCTGTGAGTTGAGCTCTTTTTGAAGTAGCTGACAGGTCACCCTTGACTCCTGGCTGGGATCTGTGCCTTTAGGCTCACATCTGCCAGTGTCCATGGTAGGGCAGCAGAAGGCACTTGCTGTGCATGTAGTTTCTGAGATCGGCTCTTTCTAAGTACCTGCTAGGCCCCATAGAGGAAGAGGTCTTGGGTAGGGGTTGTCATGTCAGAGGTGTCAGCTTTTGCCTGAAGTCATCCTTTAGGACTGCTTTCAGTTTTCTACACAGAGGGGGCCACTGCCTCCAAGACGCTTGGGGCAAACTGAACCATGCATGAGGGTTTGGAAAAAGGTAGCCTGGGAGCACAGAAGCCATTCCATATCCAAAAGTTGGAGGCAGGAAACAAAATTTTGGGGTGGTACAAGAGCTGCTGGGCACATTGTGCAGGGTTCACCTACAGCCTTTGTGTTATTTTCCATCCTGACTTAGGTGCCACGTCAGTCTCAAGAAAGGCGTAGCCAACAGATATAATGCAGATACTCTGAGATCATGAAAGCAATCAGAAAGCTGCCCCTAAGAAGATGACTGATATGGGGAAGTCAGGAGAAGCCTGGCCAGGAGAGATGTGAGATTTCAGGGAGGGAAGAGGAGTTTGGCCAGCAGAAATTAATGATTTCTGTGAGGTTAGAACATTCAGGCAATGTTGATTCTGCTGTAATGCTGGCTTAAAACAGTCATGTAAAGCCATTCCCCTATTTTAGCCAGTGTCATTAATCCCCAAACCTAAATGCTACTCCATACCCTGACAGGAATCCACTACTCTTATGCCTGACCTCAAAGTATCCCTTCAAGCCAAAACACAGCCTATAGTCGCTTCCCTTTATCTTGAGTCTTTTGCTCACCCTGATCTGATCAGCTTGTGGGCCACAAGGAGGAGATGGGTGGGAATGCTGTGATGAGCTCAGCTCTGCCTCAGCATCTCCTGCCCCAGCAGCAATAATGTGACTGTGGCAGGGACTGTGAGGTCACTTCTGTCTCTGCACTTGATAGGGCAGCAGCAGGAACGTGTCACGGAAAGGGACTGGGAGGTCACTTGTGTCTGGAGGTGGCAGGTCAGCCTTGCCTTCTCCCTGGGATCTGCACTTTTGGGCTGACATCTGGCAGTGGCCCTGCTAGGCCAGCAGAAGGCACCTGCTTGGCATGCTGACTGGGGGATCCCATCTGCCTCCAGACCCAGCAGGACCCAGGCAGAAAGAAGGCCCCCAGATGGGTTGTCCTGTCCCTTCTGCTTGAGTCCATGACTGCACAGCAGCAGGCACAAGGCTTGGCTGTGTCTAGCCAAGAAGCTGCAAGGCCAGCAGCAGGCCCCTGGCTTGGAAGCTGCTGCTGAGGTGACTTGTGTCTGGTTGGCTGACAGGCCTCAAGGAGCCTGCTAGGTTGGGATGCCTACTTCAGGAGAGGTTTCCACCACAGGGATGCCATATGAGCAGTGGTGCCTTCTCACAAGGAACCAGGGAAGCTTCCTACAGAGCTGCGTTATGAGATATTTGGGTCCATGGCTATGGCTATTGTCTCTGGCACTGAAGTTTTTGAGGAGACAGCTAATCATTAAAGCACCAGAGCCTAATTGACTCCTCGTGGGCTCATCAGCAAAGCCCCCAGAGGGGTGATTCCAATGCCTTGGGCTGGGCCTCTGTTATTGAGCTGGGTTGGTCTTGTGGGACAGATAAAACACATTTCAGAAAGTCCCATGAAGCAGAGAGACAGCTGTGCCCAGGAGCAGCTCCTCTGCACAGTGCAGCAGAGCTGGAAGCTCTGACCACAGGTGGTCCTGGCAGAGGAGAGGAGAGGAGAGGAGAGGAGAGGAGAGAAGGAAAGAGGGCTTGGAGGCAGTTGGCAGTGGGAGGATGCTGAGAGCTGCCTGCAGGAGAAACCTGCACAGCCCTTGACAAGGTAAGTGTCTGGCTGCAGGGCCATGCAGCTGCAGGTCCTGGAAGGGTCTCCTCTTGCTGGGTGTTGTTTCTGGGAGGGCAGTGGGAAATGCAGTAGGCTTTGAGAGTCCTGCTGGGTTGCAGTGTGAGGTGAGGAAGTCTGGCAGAAGCCCCTTGGAGTGTCATTACCTTGCTATCCCTGATCAGATAAGACAGGTGTGGTCAAGCGTCCTCCAGACCCTACACGGGTGCAGCTGGGATATGGGACACTCCAGCTTTCAGATATCCAGCTCTGTCTGTGGGGCATCCGCCTGGCTGCAGGCTGCTCTCCAGCAGGATGCAGCTCTCTTGTGGCATCGTTGTGTTATCCAGGTGCCTGAAGGAGAAGACACCTCCTTGCTAAGGCAGAGTCTGTTCTGCTGGATGGCTGTCTGTGGGCAGCTGGTTTGAGGCTTCTGCACTCCTATCTAGGATGGAAGAGCTGAGATCCTGATCACACATCTGAAGATAAGGTGAGCATTCTGTCCATCTGCATTTCGAGTCGGGCTTCTCTGCTCTCAGCTGTCTCCAGTTTCTTCTCATGCCCAAGCTCACTTCTGTTCAGATCTGCTCTGCTCAGTCTTCACCAAGGGACAGTCCTTTTGCCTCCTGGCATCCACAAGATTTCACCAGGAGCACACATGAAAAGTCACAGAGTTCAACTATCCAATAATTCACCTAAGCGTTACAGGGGCAACCGAATAACATTAAAGCAAGTAAAACACTGCTCTAAATGCAGCTCTGCTCTGCATTCAGATGCGTTGTTTGCAAGAAAATGCTGCAAACTCATTGACCTGACAAGTGGACTGAACTTGAGTTTCCCCCACGTTCCTGATTCCCTCCTGCTGCAGGTAGGACTCCTCTGCAGCCCACAGCAGCCCCTGCTCCCCATGCCACTCAGCCAGCACCAGCCACAACTCAAGCAGGAGAGCTGCAGAAAGGTTCTGCTGCAAAGAGAGAGGCTCTGTCTGGGGGTTCTGTAAGACTTGTAATAGGTTTTCCTCATCCAAATCAGTTCTAACTTTGTTCTACCTTTTTCTCTCCAACAGAGAATGTCAGCAAATGCCCAACATCAGCTCTGTGAGCGAGTTCCTCCTGCTGGCATTCACAGACACGCGCGAGCTGCAGCTCCTGCACTTCGCGCTCTTCCTGGGCATCTACCTGGCTGCCCTCCTGGGCAACGGCCTCATCCTCAGTGCCGTAGCCTGCAACCACCGCCTCCACACCCCCATGTACTTCTTCCTCCTCAACCTCGCCCTCCTCGACGTGGGCTGCATCTCCACCACTCTGCCCAAAGCCATGGCCAATTCTCTGTTGGACACCAGGGCCATCTCCTATCAAGGCTGTGCTGCACAGGTCTTCCTTTTAGTTTTCCTGGTTGGAGCAGAGTATTCCCTTCTCACTGTCATGGCCTACGACCGCTACGTTGCCATCTGCAAGCCCCTGCACTACTGGAGCCTCCTGGGCAGCAGAGCTTGTGCCCAGATGGCAGCAGCTGCCTGGGGCAGTGGCTTTCTCAATGCTGCCCTGCACACGGCCAACACATTTTCCCTGCCCCTCTGCCACGGCAATGCTGTGGACCAGTTCTTCTGTGAAATCCCCCAGATCCTCAAGCTCTCCTGCTCAGATGCCTACCTCAGGGAAGTTTTGTCTCTTGTGTTTAGTGTTTTTTTAGGCTTTGGTTGTTTTGTTTTCATTGTGTTGTCCTATGTACAGATCTTCAGGGCAGTGCTGAGGATGCCCTCTGAGCAGAGCAAGAACAAAGCATTTTCCATGTGCCTCCCTCACCTGGCTGTGGTCTCCCTGATGGTCAGCACTGGCATGTTTGCTTACCTGAAGCCCCCCTCTGTCTTCTCCCCATCCCTGGACCTGGTGCTGGCATTTCTGTACTCAGTGGTACCTCCAGCACTGAACCCCCTCATCTACAGCTTGAGAAACAAGGACCTAAAGTATGGAGTGAGGAGACTGTTCCTATACATGCTTCTTAAGCATCAATAATATAGTTATAATATATAATCATAATTATTTCACATTATTGTTATTCGTGTCATTTCATTTTTATCATTATTTCACTAATATTATTCTTAGCATCCTGCCTGTTAATTAATTTCTTTACTTTGACCAAATCATCTAATGTACCTGTAGTACTAGTCCTCCAGTGCAAATAAAAACAATAATGAAGCCATCAGAAATTCATTGGTGTCAGCATCCCTCTCTTCCGATCTCCTCTGGAGGGGCTCAGGGCCAAGAGCCCAGCTGCCACATGCAGGAGCAGCCCCGGTGGCCCTCGGGGCTGCCCCTCACTGCCCGCTGGGCTCTGCCTCTCTGCTGCCTTTGGGTCGGGGCTGCTGCTTCCCTGGAGCCATGGCCATGGCCAGCAGCAGAACGTGGTCTGGTAGGGAGTGTAATGTTAGCATAACATAAATTATGTGGTATAAAGGGTGGATATATGTCCTGGTTTCAGTTAGGACAGAGGTAATTTTCTTCCTAGTACCTTGTAGAATGCTATGGTTTGGCTTAGGATGAGAAGAGTGCTGGTAAGACGCTGATGTTTAATTGTTGCAGAGCAGTGCTTACTCCAAGCCAAGGACGTCTCAGCTTCTCACTCTGTCCTGCCAACGGGCAGGCTGGAGGTGCAGTGGGAGCTGGGAGGGGACAGACCCAGGACAGCTGACCCAAACTGGCCAAAGGGATATTCCATACCATCTGACGTCATGCTAAACAATATATAGGGGTGGCTAACCATGGGGAGGAGGGCTGGACTGCTCGGAGTTAGGCTGGTCATTGGTCAGCGGGTGGTGAGCAATTGCGTTGTGCATCACTTGTTTGTACACATTATTAGCAGTAGTACTATTATCATCATTATTGTTATTATTGTAATTGTTATTATTATTTTCCTGTCTTAATAAACTGTCTTTATCTCAACTCACAGGCTTCACTTTCCCGTTTCTCTCTCCCATCCCAGAGAGGGAGGGCTTACAGTTCTGTAAGCACACCAGGTCAGTGATCTCCTGTGCATCCAGCATCTCAATAATAGAATGCCTGCTTTCTAAAACTCCTATTTGAGTCTTAGAGAGTTACTTTGAGTGGCTTTTACAGTATCACCCTTGCCTCCTGTCAGCTGCTGCCCACCCAGGCTCCTGGCACAAATGTGGCCCCTCAACAACTCCACAGCTTGTGTTGCCTTTGCTGCCTCACCCTGTCCTCTCCCTTGACTCTTTGTCTCTGCCAGGCCCCACATTCCACACCCAAACGCATCCCTTTGCTGTTGTCACCCTCTCCCCTGCCCAGCGGGATGGCAGAGCCAGGGCAGGACATGGTAGAGTTAGGCCCTGTAGCAACCTTGCAGAGGGCTTGTGGCAAAGTGGGACCTGGGACTGGGCTCTGTGGTGCAGAGGAGGCCCCATGCAGGAAAGATGAGGTTAAACAGCAACTTTGCAGGGGGGGTGTCCATCGTGGTTTGGCACGGGAGGCTTCTGGCCACGAAGGGGCTAGGGATGGGTTGACACAACTTCTCTGGGCAACCTGTTCCATTGAACACTACCCCCAAAGGAAAGAGTGTCTTCCTTATAATTAATTTTAATGTACCCTCTCTTAGTTTTAAAGCATTACCTAAAGGCCCCCTTTAGGTACTGGAAGGCTGCTATAGGGTCTCTCCAGGCTGAAGAGAACCAGCTTTCTCAGCCAGTCTTCATGGAAAAGGTGCCACAGCCTCTTTATCCTGTTTTTGGCCTCTTCTAGACTCCTTCTAATACTTCCATGTCCTTCTTGAGTTTGGGGCCCCAGAACTGAATGCAGTACTCCAGGAGTGGTCTCCCAAGAGCAGAGCTGAGGGAGAGAAACACCTCTCTCAAGCTTTGGGTCAAACTTCTTTGATGCAGCCCAGAATACAGTTTTCTTTCTGGGCTGCAAACTCCCATTTCCAGCCCAGGTTGAGCTTCTCATCCACCAGCACTCCAGGTCCTTCTCCTCAGAGCTGCTCCCTATCCATTGGCTGCTCCACCCAGCTAGTATTTGTGCTTGGGAATGCCCCAGTCCAGCTGCAGAACCTTGCATTTGGCCTTTGTGAACCTCATCAGGTTCGCACAGGAAAATCTCTCAAGCCTGTCTGGGTCCATCTGCATATCATCCCTTCCCTCCTGTGTATCGACTGCACCACCCAGCTTGGTGTCATCAGCACACTCGCTGAGATTACACTCAGTCACACTGTCCACATCACTGACAAAGTGTTAAACAGTGCTGGTCCCAATACTGACCCCTGAGGAACAGCACTCTTTACTGATTTCCATTTGGACATTGAGCTGTAGACTCCAGCTCCTTGAGAGTGACCATCCAGCCAATTCCTCACCCACCAGGTGATCCATCCATCACATCCATGTCTCTCCAATTGAGAGACAAGGATATCGCGTGGCACAGTGTCACATGATTTACACAAGTCAAGGTTCATGGTGTGAGTTGCTCTTCCCCTCTCCGTCAATGCTGTAAGCCCATCGTAGAAGGCCACCAGGTTTGTCAGGCATGATCTGCCCTTAGTGAAGGCTGTCACCAACAGACAGCAATTTGCAGTCACCACCAGTCCAACAAGCAGGGTAATGTGTTAAGTCAGAGAGAGGCATTTTGAAATGAACCTGTGCAAGGAGGGTGACAGAAATCTCATGGGAACGCTGGGGGTAATTACTGTTTTATTACTGGTTAATTACTGGAGTTCTGCACAGAGAAATGTCGGGGGTCTGTGAGGTGCCAGCATCTGAACCGGTGCCGTGCACTGCTCATCCACACTGGGCTGTTCAGAGACACGAGTCTCTGCCTTGCACACACACAGGCAGTGCACTGCAGCACTTGCAGGTCCCTCTGGCTCCTGCAGCCACTGGCAGAGGCTGGGAGGCACCTCAGCATTGCAGTGCATCGCCCTCCTCTGAGATGCCCCACAGCATGATGAATGGGCACAGGGACCCCAGAGGCTCTAGGAAGCACATCACAGAGCTGCATTCAGCTCTTGCACTTTGGCCTGCAGTCCCAGCATGGCCACACAGCAGCACTGGACCAAGCTCCAGGAGCAGCCAGGCCTTACACCACCAGCAGGGCTCAGCAGGAGAGGGTGGCAGTGGCAGGAGAGCAGCTCTGCATGACCCAAATCCTGGTGCTCTAGGGCTGGACTACTGGGCCGTGATTCTTTTCCTCTGCACCCCTGCACATGGGAACTGCATCTGCAGCCACAGAAAAGACTCAGAGGAAGGACATAAGACAAAAAGGCACTTTAATTGGTTTAATTACAGAAGCAAAATGAAGAATTATATTTCTTTGTGGAGAACATTTGATAAAATAAAATTGGAAAAAAAAAAACAAAAAAAACAGCACAAGACCCACGGGCTTCGCCTATCATGAGTAACATTACGAGTGATTTACCAAAGAAGGCAGGCAATATATTGCTTAAGAAAAACACCCAGTCATCACTTTCCACATGGCGACCTTGATCTCCTTGCTCCTCATGCTGTAGATGAAGGGGTTCACTACTGGAGGAACCACCAAGTACAGAAACGCCAGAACAAGATCCAGGGAAGGGGAAGAAATCAAGGGGGGCTTCAGGTGGGCAAAGATAACTGTGCTGAGAAAGAGGGAGACCACGGCCAGGTGAGGGAGGCACGTGGAAAAGGCTTTGTGCCGGCCCTGCTTAGAGGGCATCCTCAGCACTGCCCTGAAGATCTCCACATAGGACAGCACAATGAAAGCAAAACACCCCAACAATAGAAAAGCAGTAACTGTAGTAAGTTGAACTTCCCTGAGGTAGGAGTCTGAGCAGGAGAGCTTGAGGATGTGGGGGATTTCACAGAAGAACTGGTTGAGGGAATTGCCATAGCAGAGAGGCAGGGAAAATGTATTGGCAATGTGCAGCACAGCGTGGAGACAGCCACAGCCCCAGGCAGCTGCTGCCATCTGGGCACAAGCTCTGCTGCCCACGAGGCTCCCATAGTGCAGGGGCTTGCAGGTGGCAATGAAGCGGTCGTAGGCCATGATGGTGAGAAGGAAATACTCTGCTGACATCAAGAAGACAAACATAAAGACCTGAGCAGCACAGCCTTGATAGGAGATGGCCCTGGTGTCCCAGAGGGCATTGGCCATGGCTTTGGGCAGAGTGGTGGAGATGGATCCCAGGTCAAGGAGGGCGAGGTTGAGGAGGAAGAAGTACATGGGGGTGTGGAGGTGGTGGTGGCAGGCTACGGCACTGAGGATGAGGCCGTTGCCCAGGAGGGCAGCCAGGTAGATGCCCAGGAAGAGCGCGAAGTGCAGGAGCTGCAGCTCGCGCGTGTCTGCGAATGCCAGCAGGAGGAACTCGCTCACAGAGCTGATGTTGGGCATTTCTTGCCTCTGGCCAAGGTAGTCTGTCTAAAAGAAGCAAAGACTTTGCAATGTTTAAGGACTTCTCTGACCAAAATCCATTGCATGTCTCAACAAACACCACACATACAACGTACTGCCTCATTCCTTTCAGGAAGATCTTTCTGTCACTCCTTGTCTTTTCTCTGGTTGGTGTTCTGAGGGTGCCACAAGAAGCAGGGAGCTGTGCTGTGGGCTCTGCAGCAGTCAGTCCTAGGATACAGCAACAGGTAAAAGGGAACCTGGAGTGATCTGTGAAGTCCACAGGTCACGGGCATGAGAAGGTCAAATGATTCCCTAAGAAACAACAAAGGTGATGTCAGTACTGTCTCTGTGCTGAGGTGTGTAAGGTGCCTCAGAGCAACAGCAATGTTCAAGGAGCCTTAGTCTCTGCTACAGATATTCCAACTCCACGACCATCCTTCTGCCTCAGCACATGGGCAGGAAAATGAAGCAGATTCTAAAAAGTGCACTGCCTTCAGGTAGCTCTCGCCGGACAGTTCTGCAATGCAGTGCCCTGCGGAGCTGTGGGGCTGTGAGCAGCCTGCCCCAGGCAGCAGGCTGTGGGCAGCAGCAGGACCCTGCCCTGCCCTGGCCTGCTGGGGGGGCTCCTTCCACCCACAGCTTCTCCCCGCAGCCCCTGGGCAGCTCCCCGGGAAGGCTGAGTGCTGAGCCTGGCAGGCGGCAGAGGCCCTGCCCCGGCACACAGCCCCTGGGGCACAGCAGGGACCCTGCTCTGCACCACAGCCCTGGGCACCCCTGCAGCTGCCCTGCAGCACCTTCTCCACACGCAGAAGCCACGAGAGGAATCCTGGCAGCTCCTGGACATGCAGAGACATCCCGAATCCAGGAGCCGCTTCCAGGAACCTGCCCTGCACCATCCTGCAGCCAGAGACTTACCCTGGGCAGAGCTGTGAAGGTTTCTCCTGCACTGAGCTCTCCTCTGCCCACAGCCTCCAGGCTGCCTGGAATCTCTTTCTGCCTGGGTGCCTGCGGTCAGAGCCCCCAGCCCTGCTGTGCTGTGCAGAGGAGCTGCTCCTGGGCACAGCTGTCTCTCTGCACCACGGCCCTCTTGCCACGAGCTCTCTCTGTCCCACGAGCCTGGCCCAGCTCAGCAGCACAGCACCAGCCCAAGGCACTGCAATCACCCCTCTGGAGGCTTTGCTGATGAGCCCACGAACCTCAGGCACTCAGACACAATTGAAGACAGCTCTCCAGAAGTCCAAGTTTCCTGCAGTGTCCCCCTGAGGGCCAGAACTGACACAGCATCCCTTGGAGCTCGTTAGAGCAGAACCCTGGAGGCAGTGAGGACAAGGAGACAAAGGCAACGTGAAGATGACGCTGATGTGTGGACAAATTGGATGTATTTCACCAAGCACAAGGGCCAGACCTTGACCTATGTCCCCTTGGAAGGGAGATCCTTGCCCTTCACACCTTGCTCAGGCCTCTTTGTGGGGCAGTAGGAGATGGGGATGTGCATGGCCAAGTGCAGGAGAATGGTACGACCCCTGCCTGGTTCATGGGTGCATGCACAGAGATAATGAGGACCTTGTGCTCATTATCAAGATGTCTCTTCACAGGCCTCTGTGGCAGTGAGTTTCAGGCAGGCCTCAGTGTTGGGACTTTCAGCCTTGGTAGAACCCTTGCTCCTCTCCACCCCAGGCTCTCCTAGGGACTCCCAGACTTTCACCTCTTTACCAGCTAGTTGTAGGCACTTGTCTGTGCGGTGTCACACCGGGTCTGAGCTGAGTATGGTAACTCAGATCTTCTTGGTGGCCATGGTCCTCATAAGGCAGCTCTGTAGGAAGCTGGCCTGGTTCCTGGTGAGCAGGCACCACTGCTTGTATGCACAGCACTGATGTTTCATTCTGTCAGCTGTTAATGTCTGTACACAAATGGTTCAACCTTTCTGTGATTGTGTTGTCTCTGACAAGACAACAGCAGCAGGAGTTGCAGGAAAGTTTGGATAACACAGGAGTAACCAGTTGAATGCAATTGCAGCACAGTGTCACAGAAGCACAGGATGTGGAAGGTTGCCAGGTTCTACCTCTTCTGTGCTTCATTATCATGCAAGCTGTCAGTTTGTCTGGAGCTGTGTCCTGAATGTTACGGGGCTGTGCAGGTGAAAAGTAGAAGGGACAAAGCCCAGCTGGAGCTCCATCTGTATATTTATATCAAAGAAACAAAAACTATTTATATATAAACTCCAAATAAAGGAGGATTAAGGAGAATCATCATCCTTTATTGGATGTGGGGGGAAAGCTAGTGACAAGAAAGGAGGTGAAGGCTGAGGTACTTAATTCCTTCTTTGCTTCAGTCTCCAGCAGCAAGACCAGCTTTTTCCCCTGGATATCTCTTCCTTCTCATGGCCAGTGCCAAAGTTCCAGGGCACGCTTCATGGCAGTTTTTTTCTCCTGCTCTTTCCTATAACCAGAAAAAGCTCAATGAGGGTGGAAACCACTCCTGAAGTAGGCATCCCAACCCAGAAGGCTCCTTGAGGCCTGTCAGCCTGCCAGACACAGGTCACCTCAGCAGCAGCTTCCAAGCCAGGGGCCTGCTGCTGGCCTTGCAGCTTCTTGTGGAGACACAGCCAAGCCTTGTGCCTGTTGCTGCCCACTCATGGACTCAAGCAGAAGGGACAGGACAACCCATCTGGGGGCCTTCTTTCTGCCTGGGTCCTCCTGGCTCTGGAGGCAGAGGGGATCCCCCAGTCAGCATGCCAAGCAGGTGCCTTCTGCTGGCCTAGCAGGGCCACTGCCAGATGTCAGCCCAAAAGTGCAGATCCCCGCGAGAAGTCAAGGCTGACCTGCCACCTCCAGAAAGAAGTGACCTCACAGTCCCTTTCTGTGACACATTCTTGCTGCTGTCCTATGAAGTGCAAAGAGAGAAGTGACTTCACAGTCACATTCCTCCTGCTGGGTCAGGACATCCTGAGGTAGGGCTGACCTCTCTAGAGTTCTTTAGGGACTAGGGCTCACCATTCTAGGTTAGAGGATAAACACAGGTTTAATGGGAATCTTTGGTGTTCTTCTGTGGCTATCAGGTCTGTCTCAAGTGTATGGGCAATCCCTGTCTTTTAGTTTTTTTTTTTATAGGCCTGCCAACAACTCTTCTAGGGCTAAATAGTGCATCTTAATGTTAGTGTTTAGGGTAGAGATTTGGGTAAGCAGGAGTGTCAAGGTAAGGGAAAGGAAAGGGAAAGGGGCTAAGGGCTGTGTTTTGCTTCAGTGCATACTTTGAGTAGGGGATTCCTCTCAGAGAGGTGGAGTAACGTTTAGTATTTAGTAGCATTTAGTTTTAAGGATTAAAATTACTGGTTCAAATAAGGTGACGGCAATACATGACTGTTTTAAATCAGTGTTAGTGTAGCATCTAGCATCTACAGTCTCTTGTCCAAGCTGCTCCTGACTGTGCCATATTTTATTGGGATCAGCTTTCTGATGACATTTAACATCTCAGTGTATCTGTCTCACCTCTGTTGGCTACCCCATCCCTGAGAAGGAAGTAGCATTGTAGTCAGGAGGGAAAAGGACATATGGGTCTTTAGGAGCATCCTGCATAATGTGCCCATCAGCTTTGCACCTCCACAAAATCATGCTTCCTACCTACAAGTTTTGTTTCCCAAGTGGCTTCTATGAAGCCAGGGTTCCTTTTCCCAGGCCCTCTTACATGTTTCAGTTTCGGGTGTGCAGGGATGGGATAAGAAAAGCAATGCACTGATGGAACTGATCTTCTCAAGGGATGCAAGGAATAATAGGAAGGGATTCTACAGATACACTGCTCAGAAAAGAAAGGCCAAGGAGAATGTACTCCTTGTGATGGATGAGAAGGGTGAACTGGCAATGACAGACATGGAGAAGGCTGAGGGACTCAACAACATCATTGCCTCAGTCTTCTCTGCCAGTCAGGCTTCCCAAGTCTTTCATTTCCCTGAACCCATGGATGGAGGCTGGGGGTGCAAAGTCCCACCCACTGTAAATGAAGTGCATGTTTGAGACCACCTGCTGGAACTCCACAAGTACAAGTCTATGCGACCTGATGACTTGCATCCCAGCTTCCTGAGGGAACTGGCTGATGCAGTTGGCAAGCCTCTCTCCATCATATTTGAAGATTCCTGTCAGTTGTGTGAAGTCCCTGGTGGCTTGAAAAAGGGAAATATCACTCCCATTTTGAAAAAGGGTAGAAAGGATAACCCAGGGAACTACTGAATGGTGAGCCTCAGCTCTGTGCCTGACAAGATCATGGAAAAGATCCTCCTGGAATCAGTGTCAAGGCACAAAGAGGTGATCCGAGACAACCAGAATGGCTTCACCAAAGGGTAAATGGTGCCTGGCCAATCTGGTGGCTTTCTACAATGGAGTGACCACATCAGACAACAAGGGAAGACCGACCAATGTCATCTACTTGGACTTCTGTAAGACCATTGCCATGGTCCCACATGACATCCTGGTCTCCAAATTAGAGAGATACGCATTTGATGGGTGAACCATTCAGTGGGTAAGGAGTTGGCCTGAAGGTCACACCCAGAGAGTGGTGCTCAATGGCTCTATGTCCAAGTGGAGGCTGGTGATGAGTCTTGTACCTCAGGGGTCTGTCCTCGGACCCGTACGGTTTAATATGTTTATTAGTGACATAGACAGTGGGGTCGAGTGCACCCTCAGCAAGTGTGCAGATGACACCAAGCTGAGAGGTGTAGTTGATGCAACAGAGGAAGGGATTCCTGTGCAAAGGGCCCTGGGCAACCTGATCTCATGGAGGGGCATCCCTGTTTATGGCCAGGGAGTTGGCATTAGGTGATCTTTAAAGTCCCTTCCAACAGGAGCCATTCTCTGATTCTATGGTCTCACTAGCTGTACCTCAAGCATGACTCCCATGCCATCAGCCTTCCTGTGGTCTCTCACCTGACCAGAACAGAAGATGCCTCACCATCATCTTCAATGCATTGTGCATGCTTCTGCCCTTTATGGTCTCTTTCTGTGCCACATTCCTCCTGGAGGTCCGTCACCTCCACAGACAGAAGTGACCTCCCAGCCTCCTTCACAGCCATGTGCCTCCTGCAGGCCCAGCACATCCCGAGGCACACCTGATCCCATCCCAGCATTCCCAGCCAGCTCCTCCTTGTGGCCTCTGATCTGATCGTATACTTGTCACCTCACATGCCTCTTCCAATGCCATACGACTGCTTCAGGACCTCACAGTCCCTGCCCTACCCCAAGCATAAAAGCCACACAAGGTAGGGGTAGGAGTGGGGTTGAAGCTGAGATGTGCTGTGTGCAGGGTGGAGGGCTTTGGGAGTTAGGTGTTCAGGTTAATATTTAGGAATTAGAGGTCACATTCCAGGGTTATGGGAATGGCAAGGGCTTCAAGGAATTGTTTGGTGTTGTGCCTAAGGATCCTGCTAGGGTTTTGAATAAGGGTAAGCTTTGAGGACTTCAGTTTAGGTCTGGTTTGAGGGCCTAAGGCTAAGGTTGGCACTTTTCTCTTTGGTTAGGCTTAATCATCCTTCTGCTTGCCCCTCTACTAGAAGATGGGTTTGACATCTGCCTTTTCCAAGTCCCGAAGAAAGTCTTTGATCCATCTGTCCTTTCCAAGGTATTTGAGATAGGTCTTATGACAATGTCAGCATCTCCACTAGCACCTCTCTCACCCTTCCCACACAACCGCTAAGAAACCTGGGGACTGACCAGGGGGATGATGAAGGTTTAGAAAGAGCTTGGTTAAGATCTGTGAGGTGGGCTGTTCTGTGCTTCACACAGAAAATGATGATTGTGCCATAGAAAAAAGTGACACTCGTGAGGACAGAAGAGCAGGTGGATAAGACCTTTGGCCTGCCAACACAGGAAACACACATGAAATCTGCATGATTAGCAATAGGAAGATTGGATACAAATGCAAATTTTGAAAGCAAAACCAAGAGTATCACTCTGGCACTGCAGGATAGCTCCAGCAATGGGGCAAAACCACACAAGGGGTGCTTGACACAGGGGCCACAGAACTGTAGCTGGGAGGAGGAGAAAGAATTCCTGTACATGAGAGAAATTCCCCTGGTTCAGGTACAGCTGCCTTCTGGAGTCAGGTCTTCCACTTCCCGAGCCTTATAGAGAACAGGGGTGGCATACAGCCCAGGGCTGACCATAGGACATGGCCCCCATCAGGAAGCACTGTGGTCATGCAGAAGGTGCAGCTGAGAGTGCTGCCACCTCTGTGAGCAACGGGGGTGCTGTCTCCAGCCAGGAAGCTGGCCAGCACCTGGCGCAGGGTGCTGGAGCTGTGCAAGGAGGACAACTCTCCCCCAGGAAGAAGGCCACGGGCATCTGCAGGTGTTTGTTGGCAGGCACCAGCACAGCGATGAGGGTGTTCCACATCCCAGTCACCGTGCTGGTCAAGCAAGAGAGGAAGAAGAGATTTGTGTATGGGTAGAGGATCTCCCAGATAGGAAATTGATGAGCTGGTTCATCGACGGGAGAGCCGAGATGTAGATATAGAGCTTGGGAGCGTAGTTTAGTGATGGCCTTGTCAGCACTAAGGTAAAGTTGCCTGACCTGGGTGACACGTCCCAGAGTAGTGTCAGGCACAATGCAATTCTTTTTGCCTTCTGCATCTATAGCACAGGAAGTAGGACTTTGCCCTACTCTATTGACTGGGCAGGTCTTTTCACTTTACTCAATTTAGTTTTCTGTGTCTGGAAGGGGCAATTTCCCAAAAGAAGCCAATCTCATGGGTACAACTACAGAAACTTGAAGATACATTTTCTTTAGATTTCATCCTGAGTTTTCAACAGAAGACCGAAGAGATACCATGTATATCTAGGTGTCTACTGCGATTCAACCTAATTTCTCAGATTTCAAAAGTCATTTCAATTTTATTTTATTTTATTTTATTTTATTTTATTTTATTTTATTTTATTTTATTTTATTTTATTTTTATTTTATTTTATTTTATTTTATTTTATTTTATTTTATTTTATGTTTTGTTTTATTTTATTTTATTTTATTTTATTTTATTTTATTTTATTTTTATTTTATTTTATTTTATTTTATTTTATTTTATTTTATTTTATTTTATTTTAGGTTTTGTTTTATTTTATTTTAGGTTTTGTTTTATTTTATTTTATTTTATTTTATTTTATTTTATTTTATTTTATTTTATTTTATTTTATTTTATTTTATTTTATTTGTTTTCAAGGAACTCGAGTTGTCTTAGAAAGGGTTTCATGTGTGGGCTGGGCTGCAGTTACAGGGACAAAGACCACTGCTGGCAGGGAGGGTGTCTGACCTCCAGACTCTGCTTTTCCTCCCGTAGACGAAGGTCTCCAAAGAAGTTACCCTGGATGAACAGTAATAGGAGAATGATTCTCAAAACTGAACTGCAGCAAAATTCAGCCTTTAAAAACTGAAAATATTTTTTATGAGCTGCGTTTTGAAATTTTCTTCCTTAAGTACGCCATGTAAGCTCTGTAATTAGCGGCACAAGGCATGAAGGCTTGAAGAAACTATTGAAGAGATGTTAGGAGTTTCTGCATTTTAATGAAGTCCATGGTGTATTTTGGTGCTGAGTCTATGAAGCTCAGGTACTTGGAAGAGAGTGATGCAACCGCTTGAGCAAGTAAAGTCAGGAGGAAAAGCTGAAGTGACTTGGAGTATTAATGGGCCCCACTGAGGGCTGTTACTAACAAAGCCTCCCCAGGGCCTTGTTAGGGCAGATAATTGGAGGCCATGGTTACAGACAGGCAAAGCACTGTGCTGAGAAAAGTCTTGGTTGGTTTCAGTGAAGCAGAAGAACCAAGGCCTGACCCCTGGAACTGTGAGAGGAGATTCTGCACCCCCACATCTGGCTCAAGGCTTTTCCTGGGGTCTGTGGGATGTGGTGGGCAGTGTGATGCCATGAGAACAACACTGGTGTGACACCTCCGTGGTGCTGTACAGGGTTGCAAGGAATCGATGAGGCCTCATCACAATGAATATAGCTTATCTCCTCCTAAGCTCTAGCCAAGAGGACATAAATTTCAGGGCCTGCCATTTCTACCAGCACCCTCTGCCTCGTCCTCTGCAGGCTTTCCTTTACTGTCCCGTAGTCTGACCTAATTTTTTGAAGTCTGCAGACACCCATCTCTGTTCATCACCTTGCTTTCATCCCTTGCTTTCACCCATGTCTCGTCAGCCCTCACCAGATGTTACATGAAAAAACAAAGCGATGGTCTAATCAGAGGGTGACCTCTGGCACCACAGCAATATACTTTGAGGGACATTTCTTCCTCCTTGTGGCCAATGCTTAACTTCCAAGGTCCACTTTCTGGAAGTTTTTTCTTCTGCTCTTTCCTACTGCCAAAGGAAGCTCCACCAGGGTGGAAACCACTCCTGAAGTAGGCATCCCAACCCAGCAGGCTCCTTGAGGTTGGTCAGCCAAGCAGACACAAGTCACCTCAGCAGCACCTTCCAAGTCAGGGGCCTGCTGCTGGCCTTGCAGCTCCTTGGCTAGACACAGCCAAGCCTTGTGCCTGCTGCTGTGCAGTCATGGACTCAAGCAGAAGGGACAGGACAACCCATGTTGGGGCCTTCTTTCTGCCTGGGTCGTCCTGGGTCTGGAGGCAGAGGGGATCCCCCAGTCAGCATGCCAAGCAGGTGCCTTCTGCTGGCCTAGCAGGGCCATTGACAGATGTCAGTCCTCACTTGGTTTTGAATGCCATGAGACCTCACGGCAACCTCATGGTTCCTGCCCTGCCTCAAGGGGCCAAGCACCTAAAGTTAGAGGGCTTGAAGGTGGGGAGGTTAATGCACAGGAAGAGGGGCTTTAGGTGTTAGATGTTCATGTATGGTGTTAGGGACTAGGGCTCACCTTTCTGAGTTAGAGATTAAGGCAAATTTAGTGCAAGTGTTTGGTCTTCTGTTTAAGGTGGGACGTCTGTGCTTAGGGTATGGGGAAGCTCTGTGGTTTAAGGTTTTTTTTAGGTCTGTAAAGATGTTGTCTAGGGTTAAACAGAGCATTTCAATGCTAGGACTAAGGGCAGGGATCAAGGTAAACAAAAGAGTAAGGGTAAGGGAAAGAGGCTATGGGCTGAGTTTTGGCTTCAAGGGATACTGTGAGGTCTGGCATTAGAGTAGTGGATTCCTGTCAGGGTGTGGAGTAGCATTTAGGGTTCGGGATTGAGTTTACAGGTTGAGACCTTGGAAGGACCTCACATGAATTTTTGAAGTCAGTGTTAGAACAGCATGAACATTACCTGAACATTTTTTCATCTTCCAAATCATGAATTTCTGCTGCCCTAGCTCCTCTTCCCTCCCCTAAATCCCACATCACTCTTAGCCAGGGTTCAGTTGACCTCCCCATAGCAGTAATCTTGTTGGGATTAGCTTTCTGATGGCTCTCATGATCTCAGAGTATCTGTCTCACCTCTGTTGGCTACTCCATTCCTAAGACAGAAGTGGCACATAAGGCAAAATGGAAGAGGACAGAAACATGTCTAGGAACACCCTGCACCATGTGCCCAGCAGCTCTGCACAACCACAGAAGTGAGCTTCCTGATGTTAAGTTTTGGTTCCAGAATGGATTCAGGCTAATTTTTTCCAGGCCCTCAGGCATGCTTCATTTTCCCCCAGGGATCTTGGAGGCACTGGTTGCCTCTGTGTAGAAAACTGAAAGCAGCCGTGGAGGATGACTTTAGGCAAAAGCTGAAATCTTTTGATTTTGACATGACAACCAGAGGTGCTGCTCTGCAGAGCGAGGGGGCTGTGCCTGGGGTACGGGGGCACTCTGTAGGGCTGTGCTGGGCAGGCTGGGAGGCAGACCCAGCTCATGGGGTCACTGCCATTGCCCCAGGGCTGCAAGGAATCATTCGCCAGGCTCCTTTGCTGGGGCTTATGTGTGCCAAGGGGATGCTGAGCTCTCCTCTGCCTGCTCACACCAGACTGAGCACTTGAGCTCTGCTCAGTCCACCTCAGACATAACATGGTGCTTGGCAGTAAATACTGGGGTCATCTTTCCAAGACAAGGTAGCAGTTTCTCAGAGACTGACAGCACAGCAATCTGCTTGTGAGAACTGATGAGTTACTAAATATTCCTCATGTTTGGGGTTGCAATTCCTCTTTCTTTATTTTTTCTTTTCCTTTCCCTTCCTTATGTGTCTATCTTTCTGTGAGTTTTTATGTCCTTTCACTTCTCTCTCTAGTTGTGTTTCCTCCTCTCCCTCTAGAGGGGGAGGAAGCAGGCAGCTCACGCATGTGTAGTTTCTGGTTGAGTAGAGAAACAAGGAGGCTGGCTATGGTGCAGCTGCAGGAGCCCTGCTCTCTTGCCTGGGAGATCCCCAGCACACAGTGCCTGTGCCCCGCAGAGCCAGCCCCGCTCCCCAGGCCAGCACAAGGGGCCTGGCCCAGCCACAGAGCAGCTCCAGAGTCCTCTCCAGGATGCCATTTGCCATCAGACCCAGTAACTGCAGGATATGCCAAGGCCATGCCACTTATCACTGTTTGTTGGGCCATGTGCTACCAAGAAGTCAGATCCCAGTCCAGCCCTTTGTCCTTCAGCTATCACTATGGGACTGATCCATCCTGAAGCCCAGAAAAACAAGAAGCCTGTCCAGGGAGGAGCTCCTTGGGTGTATTTCTGACACCAGCTTTAGAAGAGGTGTACAGAGATGTGGAGGAGATGCCACTCTAGGGACATCAGGAAAGTCACCAAGGTGCATGAGATCTGATGGCTAACCCACGTACAAGAGCACAAGAGAACAATGTGGAAGCCAAAAGAGAGTAGCAGTGAAAAGGCCACGTCCAGTTGCTGGCCATGGCCATGGCTCCAGGGAAGCAGCAGCCCTGACCCGAAGGCAGCAGAGAGGCAGAGCCCAGCGGGCAGTGAGGGGCAGCCCCGAGGGCCACTGGGGCTGCTCCTCCATGTAGCAGCTGGGCTTTTGGCCGTGAACCCCTCCTGTGTGTTGGGGCTGCTCCCCCAGCTCCAGAGTACATGGGAAGAGATGGCAGCTGAGACCAGTGAATTTATGCTTTATTGTCTATACCTACAGAGGATGCCTAGTTCAATAGGTTGATTAGAAGATGTACTCAAAGTAAAAAATTACTAAATAAATTCAACCAATATCAGAAGTCATGAAAATAATAAAAAGAAAAGAAAAATGATATGAAAATCTGTCATGTTCGTTTCTCAAATACAATAGTAGTCCTGACAGTATTATTATTAATGTTTATAATATGATAATAATACTAAGGATAAAAATAATATTATAAAAATCACAATAATATTAACAATATTGATGTTTAATAAGCACATACAAAAACAGTTTCCTCACTGCATCCTTGAGCTCCTGGTTCCTCATGCTGTAAATGAGAGGGTTCACTGCTGGAGGCAACACTGAGTACAGAAGTGACACCAGTAGATCCAGGGATGGGGAAGAGATTGAGTTGGGCTTCAGGTAGGCAAAAATGCCAGTGCTGACCATCAGGGAGACCACGGCCAGGTGAGGGAGGCACGTGGAAAAGGCTTTGTGCTGGCCCTGTTCAAAGGGCATCCTCAGCACTGCACTGAAGATCTGCACATAGGACAGCACAATGAAAGCAAAACAACCAAATGCTAAAAATGCGCTAAAGACCAGAAGACCAGCTTCCCTGAGGTAGGCATGTGAGCAGGAGAGCTTGAGGATCTGAGGGATTTCACAGAAGAACTGGTCCACAGCATTGCCTTGGCAGAGGGGCACTGAAAATGTGTTGGCTGTGTGCAGGACAGCATTGAGAAAGCCACTGCCCCAGGCAGCTGCTGCCATCTGGGCACAAGCTCTGCTGCCCACGAGGCTCCCGTAGTGCAGGGGCTTGCAGATGGTAATGTAGCGGTCGTAGGCCATGATGGTGAGAAGGAAATACTCCGATGACATCAACAAGACAAAGAGAAAAACCTGTGCAGCACATCCTTGATAGGAGATGGCCCTTTTGTCCCAGAGGGCATTGGCCATGGCTTTGGGCAGAGTGGTGGAGATGCAGCCCAGGTCAAGGAGGGCGAGGTTGAGGAGGAAGAAGTACATGGGGGTGTGGAGGCGGTGGTGGCAGGCTATGGCGCTGAGGATGAGGCCGTTGCCCAGGAGGGCGGCCAGGTAGATGCCCAGGAAGAGCGCGAAGTGCAGGAGCTGCAGCTCGCGTGTGTCTGCGAATGCCAGCAGGAGGAACTCGCTCACAGAGCTTCTGTTGGGCATTTCTTGCCTCTGGCCAAGGTAGTCTGTCTAAAAGAAGCAAAGACTTTGCAAAGTTTAAGGACTTTGACCAAAATCCATTGCATGTCTCAACAAACACCACACATACAACGTACTGCCTCATTCCTTTCAGGAAGATCTTTCTGTCACTCCTTGTCTTTTCTCTGGTTGGTGTTCTGAGGGTGCCACAAGAGGCAGGGAGCTGTGCTGTGGGCTCTGTAGCAGTCAGTCCTAGGATACAGCAACAGGTAAAAGGGAACCTGGAGTGATCTGTGAAGTCCACAGGTCACGGGCATGAGAAGGTCAAATAATTCCCTAAGACACAACAAAGGTGGTGTTGGTACCATCTCTATGGTGAGGTGTGTGAGGTGCCTCAGAGCAACAGCAATGCTCAAGGAGCCTTAGTCTCTGCTACAGATATTCCAACTCCACGACCATCCTTCTGCCTCAGCACATGGGCAGAAAAATGAAGCAGATTCTAAAAAGTGCACTGCCCTCAGGTAGCTCTTGCTGGGCGGTTCTGCAATGCAGTGCCCTGGGGAGCTGTGGGGCTGTGAGCAGCCTGCCCCAGGCAGCAGGCTGTGGGCAGCAGCAGGACCCTGCCCTGCCCTGCCCTGCTGGGGGGGCTCCTTCCACCCACAGCTTCTCCCCGCAGCCCCTGGGCAGCTCCCCGGGAAGGCTGAGTGCTGAGCCTGGCAGGCAGCAGAGGCCCTGCCCCAGCACACAGCCCCTGGGGCACAGCAGGGACCCTGCTCTGCACCACAGCCCTGGGCACCCCTGCAGCTGCCCTGCAGCACCTTCTCCACACGCAGAAGCCACGAGAGGAATCCTGGCAGCTCCTGGACATGCAGAGACATCCCGAATCCAGGAGCCGCTTCCAGGAACCTGCCCTGCACCATTCTGCAGCCAGAGACTTACCCTGGGCAGAGCTGTGAAGGTTTCTCCTGCACTGAGCTCTCCTCTGCCCACAGCCTCCATGCTGCCTGGAATCTCTTTCTGCCTGGGTGCCTGCGGTCAGAGCCCCCAGCCCTGCTGCGCTGTGCAGAGGAGCTGCTCCTGGCCACAGCTGTCTCTCTGCACCACGGCCCTCTTGCCACGAGCTCTCTCTGTCCCACGAGCCCGGCCCAGCTCAGCAGCACAGCACCAGACCAAGGCACTGCAATCACCCCTCTGGGGGCTTTGCTGATGAGCCCACGAACCTCAGGCACTCAGAGACAATTGAAGACATCTCATCAGAAGTCCAAGTTTCCTGTTGTGTCCCCCTGAGGGCCAGCACTGACACAGCCTCCCTTGGAGCTCGTTAGAGCAGAACCCTGGAGGCAGTGAGGACAAGGAGACAAAGGCAATGTGAAGACGACGCTGATGTGTGGACAAATTGGATGTATTTCACCAGGCACAAGGGCCAGACCTTGACCCATGTCCCCTGGGAAGGGAGATCCTTGCCCTTCACACCCTGCTCAGGGCTCTTCATGGGGCAGTAGGAGATGGGGATGTGCATGGCCAAGTGCAGGAGAATGGCACAACCTCTGCCTGCTTCATGGGTGCATGCACAGAGATAATGAGGACCTTGTGCTCATTATCAAGATGTCTCTTCACAGGCCTCGGTGGCAGTGAGTTTCAGTCAGGCCTCAGTTTTGGGACTTTCAGCCTTGGTAGAACCCTTGCTCCTCTCCACACCAGGCTGTCCTAGGGACTCCCAGACCTTCACCTCTTTACCAGCTAGTTGTAGGCACTTGTCCGTTTGGTGTCACACCGGGTCTGAGCTGAGTATGATAACTCAGATCTTCTTGGTGGCCATGGTCCTCATAAGGCAGCTCTGTAGGAAGCTGGCCTGGTTCCTGCTGAGCAGGCACCACTGCTTGTATGCACCGCACTGATGTTTCATTCTCTCAGCTGTTAATGTCTGTACACAGATGGTTCAACCTTTCTGTGATTGTGCTGTCTCTGACAAGACAACAGCAGCAGGAGTTGCAGAAAAGTTTGGATAACACAGGAGTAACCAGCTGAATGGAATTGAAGCGCAGAGTCACAGAAGCACAGGATATGGAAGGCTGCCAGGTTCCATGTCTTCCATGCTTCCTTCTCATGCATGCTTTCAGTTTGTCTGAAGCTGTGTCCTGAATGTTATGGGGCTGTGCAGGTGAAAATTAGAAGGGCCAAAGCTCAGCTGGAACTCCATGTGTATATTTATGTCAAAGAAACAAAAACTATTTATATATAAACTCCAAATAAAGGAGGATTAAGGAGAATCATCATCCTTTATTGGATGTGCGGGGCAACCTGGTGACAAGAAAGGAGGTGAAGGCTGAGGTACTTAATTCCTTCTTTGCCTAAGTCTCCAGCAGCAAGACCAGCTTTTTCCCCTGGACATTTCTTCCTGCTCATGGCCAGTGCCAACATTCCAGGGCATGCTTCGTGGCAGTTTTTTTTCTCCTGCTCTTTCCTACTGCCAAAGTAAGCTCCGTCAGGGTGGAAACCACTCCTGAAGTAGGCATCCCAACCCAGCAGGCTCCTTGCGGCCTCTCAGCCAAGCAGACACAAGTCACCTCAGTAGCAGCTTCCAAGCCAGGGCCCTGCTGCTGGCCCTGCAGCTTCTTGGCTACACACAGCCAAGCCTTGTGCCTGCTGCTGCCCAGTCATGGACTCAAGCAGAAGGGACAGGACAACCCATGTTGGGGCCTTCTTTCTGCCTGGGTCCTCCTGGCTCTGGAGGCAGAGGGGATCCCCCAGTCAGCATGCCAAGCAGGTGCCTTCTGCTGGTCTAGCAGGGCCACTGCCAGATGTCAGCCCAAAAGTGCAGCTCCCAGGGAGAAGGCAAGGCTGACCTGCCACCTCCAGACAGAGATGACCTCACAGTACCTTTGTGTGACACGTTCCTGCTGCTGCCCTATCACGTGCAGAGACAGAAGTGACCTCACAGTCACTGCCACAGTCACATTCCTGCTGCTGGGCCATGAGATCCTGAGGTAGAGCTGAGCTTTCTCTAGCCCTTTCGGTATCTCTTTTTCACTTTCTGGGTTAGAGATTAAGCCAAGTTTTAGTAGGAGTTTTTGGTGTTCTGCTTGTGCTGTCAGGTCTGTGGTTAAGGTATGGACAAGCTCTGTGGTTTACAAGTGTTTTTTGTCTGTCAAGGAGTCTAGGGTTAAATAAGGCATTTTAATGTTAGTGTTAAGTGAAAGGATTACGGTTATCAAGAGAGAAAATGGATTTCTTTCAGTTTGTTGTAATAGCATTTAGGTTTATTTAGCATTAAAATTACTAGCTCAAATAAAGTAAGGGCCATATATGACTGTTTTAAGTCAGTGTTACTGTACTACCGGCATTGCATGAATGCTCTTACCTCTATGAAATCATTAATTTCTTCTCACCAATGCTCCTCTTACCACCCCAAAATCTCACATGCCTCTTGTCGAGGCTGCTCCTGACCTCCCCATATCTTACTGGGGTCAGCTTTCTGATGACATTTACCATCTCAGTGTATCTGTCTCACCTCTGTTGGCTCCTCCATTCCTGAGAAGGAAGTGGCATTGTAGTCAGGAGGGAAAAGGACACAAAAATCTTTAGGCGCATCCTGAGCAATGTGCCCATCAGCTCTGCACCTCCACAAAATCATGCTTCCAACCTACAAGTTTTGTTTCCCAAGTGGCTTCTGTGGATCCAGGGTTACTTTTTCCAGGCCCTCTCACATGTTTCAGTTTTGGATGTGCAGGGATGGGATAAGGAAAGCCAAGGCATGGATGGAACTCAGCTTATCTGGGGATGAAAAGCATAACAGGAAGAGATCCTATAGGTACATTGCTCAGAAAAGAAAGGCCAAGGAGAGTGTATCCCCTCTGATGGATGAGAAGGGTGAACTGGTAATGACAGACATGGAGAAGCCTGAGGGACTCAACAACATCTTTTCTTCAATCTTCCCTGTCAGTCAGGCTTCCCAAGTCTTTCATTCCCTGAACCCATAGATAGAGGCTGTGGGGTGCAAATTCCCACCTGTTGTAAGTGAAGAGAAGGTTTGAGGCCACCTGAAGAAACTCAAGAAGTACAAGTCTATGGGACTTGATGACTTGCATTCCAGGGAGTTGAATGCTGTGGCTGACGCTGTGGATGTTCCATCCTTGGGGGTGTTCAAGGCCACGTTAGATGAGGCCCTGAGCAACCTGATCTAGGGGGTGGTGTCCCTGCCTATGGGGGGTTGGAACTAGATGATCGTCGAGGTGCTTTCCAACTCAACCGTTGTATGATTCTCCGATTCTGTGCTTCAGAGGCTAAGTAATAATAACAGTAATAATATTAATAATCATCATCATCATCATCATCATCATCATCACAACAACAGTAGCATGGTATTGGGCTTCAGAATACTCAGTGATCCTTTGTGATATGGTTTAGTGGAGGACTTGTTAGTGGTAGGTCAGAGGTTGGACTAGGTGATCTTGGAGCTCTCTTCCAGCCTAGATGATTCTGGGATTCTGTGATCCAGTTCATCCACGTGACAAAACCCTGCCAGCAGCACGAAGGACACTGAAATGTGGCCTCACATGAAGGAGACTCCAGATCGCTGGTATAGAAACAGCATTTTTGTGCCATGACCAACATGGTAAATGCTGCGGGAAAAGGCCTACGTCTGAAGTAAAAGGCCTAGGGCAGCAGCAGTGTGGCACAGGCTTGAGATTTGTGTGTTTGTGAAACTTATGGAACCACAGGATCTTTAAGGTCCCTTCCAACATGAGCAGTTTTATGATTCTGTGCTTAGCAGCCCTGTACAGCCCCTGTAGGGCCCAGCCTCAGTTCATGACCCCAAGCTCGTGCTTCAAAACTGCTCCCTCACGTCACTTGTCCCATCTGAGTTCCTCAGCTACCCCAGGGCATCCTGGAGTCAGTGGCCACCTCTGAATAGAGAATGGAAACCAGCCATAAAAGTAGATCTAGGAAAAAAATTGAAACCTGTGCATAAAAGGACTCTAAGTAACAAGGGTCAGGCATTTGTTCTTCTTCTTCACTAAAACTAACCAAGACATTTCTCAGTACATTGTTTTGCCTGTCTGTAACCATGACCTCCAATTATCTGCCCTAACAAGGCCCTGGGGAGGCTTTGTTAGTAACAGCCCTCAGTGGGGCCCATTAATACTCCAAGTCACTTCAACTTTTCCTCCTGACTTCACTTTCTCTAGCACTTGCATTATTCTCCTCTCAGGACCTGAACTTCACAGACTGAGCACCAAAATACACCATGGTACTCATTAAAATGCAGAAACTCCTGACATCTCTTGCATAGGTTTCTTCATGACTTCAAGACTTATACACCTAATAGCAGAGCTTGCATGAAGTAGTTAAGGAAGAAGATTTCAAAAAAACAGCTAATACAAATCTTTTTTTGTTTTAAAGGCTGAATTATTCTGCATTTCAGTTTTGAGTATCATTCTCCTATTGCTATTGATCCAGAGGTACTTCTTTGGAGACCTTCATTGGGAAGAAAAACAGAGTCTGGAGGTCTGACACCTCCACTGTCAGCAGTGGTCTTTGTCCCTGTAACTGTAGCACAGTTCAGCACATGAAAACCTTTCTAAGATAATCAGGGAAAAAAATAATTAAAATAAAATAAAATAAAATAAAATAAAATAAAATAAAATAAAATAAAATAAAATAAAATAAAATTGAAATGACTGTTGGATCCTGAGAAATTCTAAATGAATCTTAGTATACAACTGGACATCCAGGGTGTCTCTTTGGTCTTCTGTGGAAAACTCAGGGTGAAAAGTGAAAAGAAAAATAATCTTCCTGTGTCTGTAGCTGTACCCATGAGCTTGGCATCTTTGGGGAAATTGTCCCTTTCCAGCCACACAAACCTAAACTGAGTAATGTGAAAAGACCTGCCTAGTCAATAGAGTAGGGCAAAGTCCTACTTCCTGTGCTGTAGATACAGAAGGCAAAAAGAATTGCATTGTGCCTGACACTACTCTGGGATGTGTCTCCCAGGTCAGGCAACTTTACCTTAGTGCTGACAAGTCCATCCCTAAACCACGCTCCCAAGCTCTGCATCTACACCTTGGCTCTCCAGTCAATGACCCAGCTCATGAATGGCAATCAGGGAGTCTCGGTTAGTGCAACGCTGCCTCAGGTGCGCCACCGTGGTAGCCATTGGCACCTGCTGTTCTTCAAACCTCAGCAAACCCACAACAGAAGGGTTCTGTGGAAGGCCAAGCAAGGTAGACAACTGTTTCATGTCCTTTGTCTCCAAGGCAGTTCTGCCAAAGCCCCACCCGTGGTGCCCTCTTGGAACTCTGAATTCCCTCTCCTGAAGCAGTCTATGCCGAGGATGCACATAGCCTCTGGGCCAGTCCCAGTGGGGTGCTTTTGCCATTCCTTCCCAGTTAGACTCACCTCAGCCTCCAGTACAGTTAACTGTTGGGATCCCCCTGTCACTCCAGAAATACAGGTGGGTTCTACCTCTTTCTAGCTTGATGGCATTAGGGTACACTGTGCACTGGTGTCTAGTAGAGCCTGATACATTTTGTGGGTCTGTTGTGCCTGGCCATAATAATAATTATATCTGTGTTTATACTAATACTAATACTAATACTAATACTAATACTAATACTAATAAAAATATATAATAATAACAATTTATTGCTATTGTTGTTTTTATTATTATTTTCTTTGTGTCCTATTACTCTGCTTTTATATCAACACATAAACTTTTACTTTTTTTTTCTCCTTCTTCTCTCCTGCAGTCCATTGGATGAATATCTGTACAGTTCTGAGCTGCCTGCTGGGTCAAACCACAGCAAGGCTTTTTGGTGCCTAGCATGGAGCACAAAGGTTGAGATGACAGATCTGACCACAGCGTTTTAAAAGTAAATTGTTAAAAGCATTAGATCAGTTTAACAGTTGCTGATCACAGTATTGATATTTTTGATCTGGGGTCTGTGGTGCTTGTTTTCAGAATTGTGTTGTACAGCACATTACTAATTGTCATCCATGGCGTGCTCTTTATCTGTTCTGGGGGCTGGTTTAAGGTTACTGTTTTGCTGTATTGGATAACGCTGACTTATGACAGGATAAAATAATTGCTGCCTCCATACCTCAGGAACCATCTCTTCATCTCTTAGAAATTATTTAGAATTACACTCTTTTAAACTCTTTGCCTTTTCTCCTTGGGGAGTAAACCTATGCAGGGTGGGTGGAACTGGGATGGACAGTGGGGGATGCTTTTCACCACTTCTTCCCTCTCCCTTTCTCCTGCACCTCCCCCTTCTCCTCCAGGACAGGCATATAGCCTGTCCAAAGCCACTCCAAAACCTGCAACAGGCCCTGCAGGCACTCCAGCTCCTGAGGTGGGCCCAAAGTTAAATTGACACTCGTGACAGGCCCTATAGCTACTCCCAAACCTGCGATAGGCACTGCAGCCACTCCAACTCATCCAAAAGGCCCTGCAGCCAGAACAACTCCAGCGATGGGCCGTGCAGCCACTCCAGCACCTGCAATGGGCCCCATGGCTGGGCCAGAGAACCAGCCTGTGCCAGTATCGGTTGCCTCTTTATGCAGGAGAAAACAATGGGTGTAAAAGTCAGTTTTTCTTTAGAAAGGAAAGAAACTCAGGCACCCAGACAAGAAAGGAGGAGGAAGAAGAGGCAGGTTTCTCCTAAGTTGGGCCATCATGGAAGCAGGATGACGAAGAAGAAGAGGTCATATAAGCATCAGAAACCATGTGATCCCTATCCCAGTGTAAGCTACGAGACATGGGAAAATATTTTAGCCATCATCTCGGTGAGCACATTGTCAGCTGGCTGCTCCAGTGCTGAGAGAAGGGGGCTAACAGTCTGGATTTAGAGGGCAGGGAAGCCAAGCAGCTGGGATCCTCCTGTAGGTGAGAGGTGATTGAGAAAGCCAGTGGAAAAGGGCACAAGGAACTTAATCCTCTCAGGCCTGAAAGAAAGGTATCCCGTGAAGGAAGATCTTCTATGTCAACCAGGCAACTGGACCACCATGCAGAGGGGTATCCTGTACCTGAGGGAATTACCCATGCTGAAGGCGATTTGTAGAAACCTAGAAAACTAACAGCTGTCCAAAGATCCCGATGAAGTCAACTGCACATGACCCATGTGACAGAAGTTTGTAGAGAGCGCACCATAATCATATGCCAATTCATTGGCAGTAATGACCAGGAAAGACCAAGAGGAACCCATGGTGGATGAATCGGCTAGCCAGCTACATTACAAAGACAGTCTCTCTTCTTCCTTACGAACCTGTGTCTCGTCTATGGAGAAACTGTCTGAGTAGGTCCAAGAACTACAAGAGAATACATCTTCCTCCCCACCTGTACAAACCAATACCTCAGCTGTCAGGTGCAAGTGTCCCTCTACTCAAGAAAGGTGATATAGTGGGTACATACCACGTGCAGCTCTGTGGTTTTAACTGTGTGACCATGGAGAAGCCATGAGTAAATGGGATGGAAAATCTACCTCCATCCTAGAGGCATGGATACATGAAGCACAAGGAAAAACATTCACAAAAAGTGGTTCTGAGAAAATTGCTGCTCCTGTTTCTAGTGGGCAGTCCTCCAAACAGAGTAATGAATACTATGAGCGGGACTAGAGGGGTTCTACCTCCGTCTGGGGGGAGGAAGGGGGCAACTGGGTGTATTGGACTTTGAGGATTACTCGCTTGGCACATCAGACCCACAGCAGGTGTTAGGTTTTAAAGGACACCAATGCACAGTGTAGTGTAATGCCATCGAGCTAAAAGGGCCAGAACCCAATTGTATTTCTGGAATGATGGGAGAATCCCAGTAGTTAACTGTATTGGAGGCTGATGTGAGTCTAATGGGAAAGAGTGGCAAAAGCAACCCCTTGAGACTGGCCCAGTGTCGTGGTTCCGCTCGAGTGGGCAGCCGAGCTCCACCACAGCCGCTCTCTCACTCCCCCTCCTCAAAGAGGAATGGGGAGAAAATATGTGAAAAGGGCTCAAGGATTGAGATAAGGACGAGAAAATCACGCAATAATTATTGTAACGGGCAAAACAGACTCGGCATAAGGAGATAGTAAGATTTATTGCCTACAACTAACAAGCGAGAGAAGTGAGAAAACAAAGGAAAAAAAAACAAAAGCACCTTCCCCCCATCCACCCTCTTCCACCTCCTCCCCCCGAGCGGCGCAGGGGAACGGGGGAATGGGGGTTATGGTCAGTCTACAGCACTTCTCTGCCGCTCCTTCTCGGTCACTCTCGTCCCCTGTGCTGTGGGATCCCACCCACGGGATGCAGTCCTTGATGAACTGATCCGGCGTGGGCTTCCCACAGGCAGCAGCTCTTCCAGAACTGCTCCAGATATGGGTCTGTACCACGGGGTCCATCCCTCAGGAGAAAACTGCTCCAACCTGGCTCCCCTACGGGCAGCAGCTCCTGCCAGGTCACCTGCTCCTGCGTGGGCTCCTCTCCACGGGCTACAGGTCCGGCCCGGAATCTGCTCCGGCAGGGGTCTTCCACAGGCGGCAGCCTCCGTCGGTGCAGGGCCACCTGCTCCACCGTGGTGTCATCCACGGGCTGCAGCGTGGAACCCTGCTCCACCGTGGTACTCCATGGGCTGCAGGGGGACATCCTGCTTCACCATGGTCCTCACCACAGGCCGCAGGGGACTTCTGCTCCGGCGCCTGGAGCACCTCTCCCCCTCCTTCTACACTGACCTTGGTGCAAGGCTGTTCTCTCACTCCCTTGACTCTCCCGGCTGCTGTGTGGCACAGCGTTTTTTTTCCCTGTCTTAAATATGCTCTCACAGAGGCGCAAACAACATCGCTTATTGGCTCAGACCTGGAAAACAATGGGGCCCTTCCCAAACATGGGGCAGCTTCTAGATCTTTCTCACAGAAACCACCCCTATAGCCCCCTGCTACCAAAACCTTGCCACGTAAACCCACTACACCCATATTCAGCCGACTATCCACCATCACTCCCAGGTCCTTCTCTGCCTGGCAGCTCTCCAACCATTCCTCTCCCAGCCTGTAGCCCTGCTTGGGGTTATTGTGCCCCAGGTGCAGGACCCGGCACTTGGCCTTGTTGAACTTCATACAGTTGGCCTCAGCCCATTGGTCCAGCCTATCCAGATCCTACTGCAGAGCTTTCCTACCCTCAAGCAGATCGACACATGCACCTAACTTGGTGTCATCTGCAAATTTACTGAGGGTGCACTCGATCCCCTCATCCAGATCATTGACAAAAATATTAAAGAGGACTGGCCCTAGTACTATGGGCCTCATGCTAAATCCAAAACACAGCTTCATACCAGCTACTAGGAGGAAAATTATCTTGATCCTAACCAACTCCTGTACACCCACAGACTAAGGGCATGATATATCTGTGTGATATATCATAAGGGCATGATATACCTGTGATACGTTTTCTCAGATACATCTGAGAAAAGGTGGTGGTGATTAACTGAAAAGTACTGGAGCTGAGCACGGTGCATATGGTATGGAATACGGAGTGGATATTGTCCATGTGTTGGCTGGGATAGACTTAATTTCCTTCTTATTAGACGATAGAGTACTGTGTTTTGTATATAGGATGCAGTTCCAGACAAAGTAACAGCATGCATGAGAAGGAAGAACAAAAAAAGTGGAATCTGGGAGCCTTCTATCCCCCACCCTTCACTGATTCTCTGCTGTAATTCCATTCAATTAGTTCCTGCTGTATAATCCAAACTGTCCTGCAAACTCCTGCTACTGTTATCTTGTGAGAAACAGCATAGTCAGGGTGAGCCATCTGCCTGCAGACATTAACAGCTGACAGAATGGAGCATCAGTGTGGGGTAACCTTGAGAAACTGTGGGATTTTGCCTACACAAACCTCCTGACATTTACAAGGAGGAGAACCCAGTCCTGCACCAGAGGAAGAGGAACCCCATACATGGAGGCAGACTGGGACTCTGCTGAGTGACCAGGGCCCAGGAGGAGGAGGGCCTGGGCACCACGAGGGTTGCCATACGAGAAGTGGTGCCTGCTCACCAGGAACCAGGCCAGCTTCCTACAGAGCTCCTTATGAGCAGCATGGCCACCAAGAAGATCTGAGTTATCAGCCTCAGCTGAGATCGAACGTGACACTACCCACAGAAGGGTCTGCATCCAGCAGTGGAAGATTTGGAAGTCCAGGAGTCCCTCAGACAGCCTGGTGAGGAGAAGAGTAATGGCTGTGGCAAGGCTCAAAGTCCCAACAGGACCCAGGTCTTTGTGTCCATGGCTATGGCTGTTGTCTCTGCCACTGAGGCCCATGAGGAGACAGCTTATTGCTAAAGCACCAGGGCCTCATTGCCTCCTCGCCCCCACCCATGAACCAGGCAGGGGTCGTACCATTCTCCTGCACTTGGCAATGCACATCCCCATCTCCTACTGCCCAACAAAGAGCCCTGAGCAACCTGTCAAGGGAAAGGATCTCCCTTCCTGTGTGCCATGCGACAAGACCTGGCCCTTGTGCTTGGTGACACACATCCACTTTTCCCACACCTCAGTGTCACCTTCACATTGCCTTTGTCTCCTTGTCCTCACTGCCTCCAGGGTTCTGCTCTAACGAGCTCCAAGGGAGGCTGTGTCAGTGCTGGCCCTCAGGGGGACACTGCAGGAAACTTGCCTCTGACTTGCACTTCTTGAGAGATGTCTTCAATTGTCTCTGAGTGCCTGAGGTTCGTGTGTGGGCTCATCAGCAAAGCCCCCAGAGGGGTGATTGCAGTGCCTTGGGCTGGTGCTGTGCTGCTGAGCTGGGCCGGGCTCATTGGACAGAGAGAGCTCGTGGCAAGAGGGCCTTGGTGCAGAGAGACAGCTGTGCCCAGGAGCAGCTCCTCTGCACAGCGCAGCAGGGCTGGGGGCTCTGACCGCAGCTGGCACACAGAGAGGAGAGAAGGAGAGAGGGGCTGAAGGCAGTTGGCAGTGGGAGGGTGCTGAGAGCTGCCTGCAGGAGAAACCTGCACAGCCCTTGACAAGGTAAGTGTCTGGCTGCAGGGCCATGCAGCTGCAGGTCCTGGAAGGGTCTCCTCTTGCTGGGTCTTGTTTCTGGGAGGGCAGTGGGCAATGCAGTAGGCTTTGAGAGTCCTGCTGGGTTGCAGTGTGAGGTGAGGAAGTCTGGCAGAAGCCCCTTGGAGTGCCCTAAGGTAGGTGCCCCTGGTCAGCCCAGAACACCCTGCCCTGGCTGGCCATGCCGGGCTCTCTGTCAGCTGCCCCGTAGCTCCTGCAGCCATGGAGGTGCCCCTTGGCAGGGCCCTGTTGGTGGCAGGGTGCTGCAGGGCAGCGCTGAGCACAGCCGTGTGGGATGGGGTCTGTGAGCACGGGCAGGGGGAAAGAAGAGGTGGGCGCAGAGCAGCAGCTCCCGACAGGGACAGCTGCAGGCAGCAGAGAGGGGCAAGCGGCCAGAAGGAGCTGTTGGCAGAAACTCCGTGGCAGGGGGGATTCGGGCACCTCGTGGCCATGCCCTGCAGTGCAGACGCCTTCCCCTGGAGCAGCCCCTCCCTGGCCTCCTCTCCCACTGCAGCCCATGGGCTTTGGGGAAGGCAGAGGTAGAAAAGAACGTAGAGCTCAGACAGGGATGCTCCCAAGCTCTGTCTGTGTGAGAACTTCACCTCAGGTGAGGTTTCTGTCCAGCTGCACTTGGACTGGGGATTCTCTGCTCTCAGTTGTCTCCAGTTGCTTCTCAGGGAAACTCATGAGCTGGATGGTTCTGTGGCTCAAAGACAGGAAACACAGGGTATATTAGAACACGACATGTGGGCAGTGGCCTGTGTAACTCTGCATTCAGATGAGTTGTTTGAAATAACACTGAAAAGATCATTGATCTGACCAGAGAACTGAACTTGAGCTTCCCCCATGTTCCTGATTCCTTCCTGCTGTATAGCAGAGAGGACTCCTCTGCAGCCTACAGCAGCCCCTGCTCCCAGTGCCACTCTCAGCCAGCACCAGCTGCAGCTCAAGCAGGAGAGATGCCAAAAGATTTTCGTGCAAAGAGAGATGCTCAGGTTACGGGGTGCTTTAAGAGACACAATAGGTTTTCCTCAGAGAACTCTGTTTTAACATTCTTCTGCATTTTACTCTTTACCTGGTAAGCATGTGTATGGACAGCAAATGTCTAACGTCAGCTCTGTGAGCGAGTTCCTGCTGCTGGCATTCACAGACACGCACAAGCTGCAGCTCCTGCACTTCGCACTCTTCCTGGGCATCTACCTGGCCGCCCTCCTGGGCAACGGCCTCATCCTCAGCGCCGTAGCCTGCGACCACCGCCTCCACACCCCCATGTACTTCTTCCTCCTCAACCTTGCCCTCCTCGATGTAGGATCCATCTCCACCACTCTGCCCAAAGCCATGGCCAATGCCCTCTGGGACACCAGGGCCATCTCCTATCAAGGCTGTGCTGCACAGGTCTTTTTCTTTCTCTTCTGCATATCAGCAGAGTATTATAACCTTACTATCATGGCCTACGACTGCTACGTTGCCATCTGCAAGCCCCTGCACTACGGAAGCCTCCTGGGCAGCAGAGCTTGTGCCCAGATGGCAGCAGCTGCCTGGGGCAGTGGCTTTCTCAATGCTGTCCTGCACACGGCCAGTACATTTTCCCTGCCCCTCTGTCAAGGCAATGAGCTTAATCAGTTCTTCTGTGAACTTCCTCAAATCCTCCAGCTGTCCTGTTCAAAGTTGTTCCTCAGGGAGTTTGGGCTTATTTTACTTAGTGTCTGTCTAGCATTCGGTTGTTTTGTTTTCATTGTGCTATCCTATGTGCAGATTTTTAGGGTGGTGCTGAGGATGCCCTCTTCTCAGGGCCAGCACAAAGCCTTTTCCACGTGCCTCCCACACCTGGCTGTGGTCTCTCTGTTTATCAGCACTGCCATGTTTGCCTACCTGAAGCCCCCCTCCATCTCCTCCCAGTCCCTGGACCTCGTGGTTGCAGTTCTATACTCTGTGGTTCCTGCAGCCCTGAACCCCCTCATCTATAGCATGAGGAACCAGGAGCTCAAGAATGCCTTGCAGAAACTCTTTGGATACATAGTTCTTCATCTTAATAATGGACTAAAGTCCTAACCGGACTCAAAGTTTTTCTGACAATATGTTAGAACAGTCTTTTCTTATTATTTTCTTTTATACCATTTTCTGAAACTTGTTTTTATCATATATTAATGATATTCTAAGTTTCCTATCTGTTAATTATTTCTTTTTATTTTTGTCCAAAAGCTTTGCCATGTAACTATAGAACTTGTCTTTCTGTGTAGATAAAGAAAATAAAGAATCCAGGATAAATTAACTACTTTCAGCTGCTGTCTCTTCACAACTCTGGAGCTGGGAGAGCAGTGCCAGCACGCAGGAGGGGCTCAGGGCCAAGAGCCCAGCTGCCACATGCAGGAGCAGCCCCGGTGGCCTCGGGGCCGCCCCTCACTGCCCGCTGGGCTCTGCTTCTCTGCTGCCCTCGGGTCGGGGCTGCTGCTTCCCTGGCCATGGCCAGCAGCAGGATCAGAGTCCCAAAGTGACCAGTGAAAGACCGAGGTTTGGTCTGAGAGCTCCCTTCCTCGTTCCACATTGCCCAGCAAACAGTAACTGGCCTTTGACTGTCCTGGGACTGTCCCACTGGTGCTGGGTCTGATGGCAAATGGCATCCTGGAGAGGAATCTGGAGCTGCTCTGTGGCTGGGCCAGGCCTCTTGTGCTGGCCTGGGGAGCGGGGCTGGCCCTGTGGGGCACAGGCACTGTGTGCTGGGGATCTCCCAGGCATGAGACAAGAGGTCGTAAAGCTTCATGGACCTCCATCTCCTGTGCAGTGACTGGTGGAAACCAAAGCAATCCAAGCCTTACGGAGTCCTGATGCTGTGCCAGTATTGCTCAGCAATGGACAAAACACTGGTGTGATGCCAATGCTGTACATGTATGACCAATGCTCAAAATGACCATTTCAGATGGATGACCATTTCTCAAGAGCCCCCGACTTGTCTTTGATGGGGTTTGTTGTGCTGGGCTGGGCTGCTGTTACAGGGACAGAGACTACTACTGGCAGTAGAGGTGCCCTGGCAAGTCCACCTGGCTCAATCTGTAGCCCCAAGGGTCTCCTGCAGGTCCTCTCTGACAGCGGCCAGTCCAGGGAAGTTCCTCAGACGCAGCCGAGTATCTAGAGGTGGAACTGGTTGCTTATGATCAGACAGCAAAGCTTTGCCCAAAATCCTGTGCATTCCTTCAGTATTTAAGAAATAGAGCACCTAATTGTCATCACTTGAAGGGATTTGGGTGAATCCTTTCCACAAAGTGTCCCACATTAAGTTGAATTTCTGTTGTCACAAAATGAGAATTTCCAGGATGTATATTCACTGCAGAAAAAGAAATACCGTTCTTCCCCTGCACTTGCACTACTCTGTTGATTCTGATGTGCATTTAAGGCCATAATCTTCCACTGGTCCTGATTAAACTGACAGTGTTGGAATTTCCCTTTCCAGCTCTCTGTCTGGACCTATGCACTTCCCATTGGTCTCCAGATTTGCCCACTGCAAACCTTTGATCATTCTGATCCCTCTAACCTACCCAGTTAGTCTCTGACCATCAGGGAGTTCAAATTTGACCATGTTTAACAAGTTTATCTAATCATGTCCTTAGGCAGCTCCTCAACTCTTTTTCTATTTAGCATTTCCAATCTAGCTGTATAAAATATTTTATCTTGAAATAAAATAAAATAAAATAAAATAAAATAAAATAAAATAAACAAAAAAAAAATCTAATTTCTTGTCCATCTAATTTCTACTTCTTCCTTTTGGAATGTGAAGTTGCCTAGAGGCAGCCTGGACTGGGCACACAGCTGAGGAATTTGTTCTATTTTTCAGCAAATTGTAACATGGTTTACAGTTGTTTGTTTCAAAAAAATAAAATAAAATAAAATAAAATAAAATAAAATAAAATAAAATAAAATAAAATAAAATAAAATAAAATAAAATAAAATAAAATAAAACAACAACAACAACAATAATAATAATAATAATAATAATAACAATAATAATAAAAATTTATGTGCCTCCATGCAGCCTAAGGTGGGAACTGGTGCAATGGACGTTTATGTCCAACTGTTGATTTCAGTGGAGAATCTGTGTGTTGGGTCTGTCTGAGCTGGAGTCACCTTTTCCCTGCAGCAGCCCACACAGTGCTGTGCTCTGCACTCATAGCTGGAACAGCACTGATATCACTCCAGTGTTGTGTCTATTGCTGCATAGTGCGGGCACAGCATCAGGACTCCTTCCAAGCCCCCAGGAGCCAGCAGGCTGGGGGTGGGCAAGTGATGGGGAGGGGACATTGCTGGGGCAGCTGACCTAAACCAACCAAAGGGATATTCCATAACACCTGATGTCACATTCAGCAATAAAAGCGGGGCTCTCGTGGGGGAGGGGGCTGTTCCTCCTGAACAACCACTACGTGTTTTGAGGCCCTGCTACCCAGGACGTGGCCAAACACCGCTCGCTGATGGGAAGTAGAGAATAATTTTTTCTCTCTCTGTGCTTCCGTGCAGACTGATTGTTTCTTTTGTCTCTGTTTTTTCCCCCCATTCCTTTTCCCTTTAATTAAACCTTTCTCATCTCTAACCTCTAGTTCTCTGTGTTGTATTTTCTCCCCCTTCCTCTTTGAGGAGAGGGGGAGTGAGAGAGCGGTTGTGGTGGAGCTCGGCTGCCCACCTGAGTAAAACCACCACACATGGCCAGCAGAAATTAATGATTTCATAGAGGTAAGAGCATTCATGCAATGCCAATGCTGCAGTAACACTGACTTAAAACAGTAATGTATGTCCCTTACCTTACTGGAAACAGTGATTTTAATCCCTAAACCTAAATGCTAATACAACACTCTGAAAGGAATCAATTTTCTCTCTTGATAACCATAATCCCTTCACTTACCACTAACATTAAAATGCTCTATTTAACCCTAAACTCCTTGGCAGATGTAAAACACCCGTAAACCACAGAGCTTGTCCATACCTCAACCACAGACGTGACAGAAAAAGCAGAACACCAAACAATCCCACTAAAACTTTACATAATCTCTAACCCAGAAAGTAAAAAGAGATACCAAGGGGGCTAGAGAAAGCTCAGCTCTGCCTCAGGATCTTCTGCCCCAGCATGAGGAATGTGACTGTGGCAGGGACTGTGAGGTCACTTCTGTCTCTGCACTTGATAGGGCAGCAGCAGGAACGTGTCACAGGAAGGGACGGGGAGGTCACTTCTGTCTCGAGGTGGCAGGTGACAGTCCTGTGTCTTGACATAGACCTGGGATGTGGACTTTTGGGCTGACATCTGGCAGTGGCCCTGCTAGGCCAGCAGAAGGCACCTGCTTGGCATGCTGACTGGGAGATCCCCTCTGCCTCCAGACCCAGGACGACCCAGGCAGAAAGAAGGCCCCAAGATGGGTTGTCCTGTCCCTTCTGCTTGAGTCCCTGACTGCACAGCAGCAGGCACAAGGCTTGGCTGTGTCTCCACAAGAAGCTGCAAGGCCAGCAGCAGGCCCATGGCTTGGAAGATGCTGGTGAGTATCTATGATGTGACCTTAGCTTCGTTTTTCAAGGAACAGCTGGTGAGGGTTGATGAGACAGTGAAATGATGGAAATGCTGGGATGAGAGCAAGGTGGTGAACAGAGATGGGTGTCTGCAGACTTCCAGGAAATAGGATAAAGTGTGTGACAGCATATTAAAACGTGCAGAGGAGAAGGCAGAGAGTGCTGGCAAGAAAGGAAGAACCCAACAGCCCTATCACTTTGGCTAGAGCTTATGAGTAAACTAGATATAGTCATTGCAATGCAGCCTCTTTGCTTCCTTGCAACCCTGTGCAGAGGCAGGGTGGTGTCATACCAGTGTTCTTCTCATGGCATCACACTGCCCACCACATTCCTCAGACCTCCAAGAAAAGTCCTGAGCCAGACAGGGGGGTGCAGGATCTCACCTCGCAGTGGCTGGGGTCAGGCTTTGGACCTTTTGCTTCACCAAAACCAAACAAGACTTTACTCAGCACAGTGCTTTGCCTGTCTGTAATCATGGCCTCCAATAATCTGCCCTAAGCAGTCCCTGGGGAGGCTTTGTTAGTAACAGCCCTCAGTGGGGCCCATTAATACTCCAAGTCACTTCAGCTTTTCCTTTTGAGTTTGCTTTTTCGCTCAGTTGCATCATTGTCCTCTCAGTACCCAAGTTTCATTGACTCAGCACCAAAATACTCCATGCAACTCATTAAAACACAGAAACTCCTAAGGAGCCATATCTCTCCCACCGTTTTCTTCAAGTATTCAAGACTTGTTCAGCTAATTGGAGAGCTTTCATGTTGTAGTTAAGGGGGAAGATTTCAAGGAGCATCTAATAAAAATCTTTCTTCATTTTAAAGGCTGAATTTTGTTGTTTCAGTTTAGAGCATCATTCTCATGTTTGTATCGGTCTAGGGTTTCTCCTTTGAAGCCCTGCTTAGGTGGGAAGAACAGGGGTTTTCCTATTTCAAAACAAACAACAGGAAATCATGCTGCAATTTTCAAAAAAAACAAAGGTCATGTTCCTTATTTTGTTGCCTCCAGTGATGTTTACCTTCTTAAAAGGATGACTGTACATGATGTATTTTCCACTGATTAATAGGAAATTTCAAATAATTGTGTTAATATTAATCCATATCATACATATTCAATGATAAATTATGAGGTTCTTGCTCAGGAAACCATTAGACAGACTGCTGAGAGATGGGCGAGCTCGAACTCACTGAATCTCACAGCAGCAACTGGGTTGGTGAGAGAGGTCTGAATGGTCAAAGAGTAAGGGGAGAGCAAACCAGGAGAACCATGGGAAGTGCATGGGTCCAGACAGGCAGGTGGAAATGGGACGTTCAGCAGGGTCTGTGTAATCAAGATGTGTGTTGTCCCTGGAAGATGAGGGAGCACACCATGATAGACAAAGCGATGAGAATGCAAGTAAAGGAGATTATCTGTATTTCTTCTTCTGAGATGAGTATAGATCATGGAAATTATAATTTCTTCCTGATTGGAATTACATTTCACTTGAGACATTTTACAGAAGGAATTGAATCATTTGAGCTGATGAGCGGTTGCTTTATTAGTTAAGAACTAAAGAAATAACTGAGTACTCAGGCAGAACGTTGCTCTCTGACCAGGGAAAACCTCCTGTGGTCCTGTTGTGTTTGAGGCACTTGCCTGGACTGGCAGATGTCAGAAAAGACCTGCAGGAGGCCTGAGCCCTTTGGGAAAATCAGGTGGAGCCAGGTGGAGTTCCCAGGGCACCTCCACTGCCAGCAGTGGTCTTTGTTCCTGTAACTGCAGCCCAGTCCAGCACAGGAAACCCCTTCAAAAACAAACCTCTTCTTCAGTGGGTTCCTTGGATTGACCTAGATTTGAAATGGCCACTGGAAACCTGAGATACTCTCCCTTATTCCTACTAGACACTGGAACATCCGTTTACCTTCCTGGGTCATCTTTAGCAAACTCAGGCTGAAAAACTCAAGTATAGCATGCTTCAGATGGCTGAGGCAGAACCCATCAGCTTGCTCCACTTTGGAAATGGTCTTGGTCCAGCTAAGATTTTGAAAGCAAAACATGTGAAATGATCCATCAGGTCAATGTGCAGAGTAAGGGAAAGTCACACATAATGTGCTGGAGTAGTAGAAGGCAAAAAGCATTGCATTGTGCCTCAGAATCATAGAATCATAGAATCATAGAATATCCTGAGTTGGAAGGGACCCTTAAGGATCATCAAGTCCAACTCTTGACACCGCACAGGTCTACCCAAAAGTTCAGACCATGTGACTAAGTGCACAGTCCAATCTCTTCTTAAATTCAGACAGGCTTGGTGCAGTGACCACTTCCCTGGGGAGCCTGTTCCAGTGTGCAACCACCCTCTCTGTGAAGAACCCCCTCCTGATGTCCTGATGTCAAGCCTAAATAATCAAGGAGTCCATGTTCTGTTCATCAGTGTGATAAAGCAGAGTGAAGGACATTGAGTTATATCCTAACATGAAGAAGGATGTGCATCACTGGTGAAGGAACCGTCATTTGTGCCATCACCAACGTGAATTACAGAAGCACCACCACATCTAATGGTAACCTGTCCGCTCCAGCTTGCTACACAGGGCAGGGGAGAGGGAGCCGACAGCCAAGGGACATATTTGCGTGTAGAAGGTGGGGCCCAGCAGAGACAAGGAGTCAAGGCTGTGCGGTGGGGGAGACAAGGCACCATACTCCACACGGGGAAGACACCACATGGGGGAGACAGTGCTCCAACCTCTGTCAGCAAAGGGGGACAGCACTCCCAGCTGCACCTTCTGCATGACCGCAGTGCTTCCTGCTGGGGGCCATGTCCTACAGTCAGCCCTGGGCTGTATGCCACCCCTGTGCTCTGAAAGGCTCGAGAAGTGGAAGGTCTGACTCCAGAAGGCAGCTGTACCTGAACCAGGGGAATTTCTCTCATGTGCAGTAATTCTTTCTCCTCCCAGCTACAGTTCTGTGGCCCCAGTGTCATAGACACCTTCTGTGGTTTTGCTCCATTGCTGGAGCTCTCCTGCAGTGCCACAGTGATACTCGTGGTCTTTCCTTTCATAATCTACATTTGGGATCTTCCTTCCTTCTTTCCTTCCTTCCTTCCTTTGGATCATCTTCCTCTTCTCTTTCCTGCAGTTTTCATGTGCGTGCATCCTCTGTTGACAAGCCCAAGGCCTTATCCACCTGCTCTTCTGTCCTCAAGAGTGTTACTGTTTTCTATGACACCGTTGTCACTGTCTGTGTAAATCCCATAAAGGCTGTAGTCAGAGGTTTTAACCAAGCCCTTTCTCATACCTTCATCATCCCCCTGTCAGTCCTAGGGTTGCTTATAGGTAGTATGGGAAGGGTGAGAGATGTGCTGGTGGAGCTGCAGACGTCATCATAAGACTTATCTCAAAGACCTTGGAAAGGACAGATTGATCAAAGAGGTTCCTCGGGACGTGGAAAAGGCAGATGTCGAAAGCATCTTGTACTTCAAGGCTGAGCAGAAGGATGATTAAGCCTAATCATGAATTAGAATGCCAGCGTTAACCCTAGCCCTCACCCAAGAACTAAACAAAACTCTAACCCACAAGGCTTGCCCTTATCCTACACCTTGAGCAGGCATCTTGAGCAGAACACCAATCCCTCCCTCAAAGCCCTTCCATTGCATTAGCCCTAAAAGTTGACCTCTAATCCCTAAATGTTAAATTGACCACCTAACCCTCCACCACACACACAACACATCTCATCTTCAAACCCACTCCTATCCCTAACTTCAGCTGTTTGTCCCCTTGGGGCAGGGCAGGGATTGTGATGTCCTTGAGCAAAGAATCACTCTCCATCTTTTTTATAAGCCCCCTTTAAGTACTGAAAGGCTGTGATGAGGTCACCCTGGAGCCTTCTTTCCTCCAGGCTGAACAGCCACAGTGCTCTCAGCCTTTCTTCATAGGAGAGGTTCTCCAGCCACTTGATCATCTTCTTTGCCCCCCAGCCTCCATCTATGGGTTCAGGGAAATGAAAAACTTGGGAAGCCTCACTGGCAGGGAAGACTGAGGCAAAGATGTTGTTGAGGCCCTCAGGCTTCTCCATGTCTGTCATTACCGGTTTACCCTTCTCATCCCTCAGAGCGGGTACACTCTCCTTGGCCTTTCTTTTCTGAGCTATGCATCTATAGAATCTCTTCCTGTTATTCTTTGCATCCCTTGCTAAACTCAGGTCTATCCGCGCATTGCTTTCCTTATCCCATCTCTACACATCCAAAACTGAAGCATTCATAAGGGCCTGGAAAAAGAACTCGAGATCCATGGAAGCTATTCTGGAAACAAAACTAGTAGGTAGGATGCGCAATTTTGTAGAGAGGCAGAGCTGATGGGCATACTGGGCAGGATGCTCCTTTAGGCCCTTTTCCCTCCTGACTACAATGCCACTTCTCTCTGAAGAACAGAGTAGCCCACAGAGGTGAGACATATACTGCCTATGTCATGGATGTCATCGGAAAGCTGATCCCAATAAGATATGGGGAGGTCAGGAGCAACCTGGACACGAGAGATGTGAGATTTTCAGGTGGCAAGAGGAGCATGGCCAGCAGAAATTAATGATTTCGTAGAGGTAAGAGGCATCATGAAATGCAGGTTGTGCAGCAACACTGACTTGTAGAGTCATGTATGGCCCTTACACTATTTTAACCAGTAGTCTTAATCCTTAAATCTAAATGCTCCTCCAACACTCTGACAGGAATCCATTTCTCTAAAGCTTGAACACAAGGTATTTCTTGAAGCAAAACTCATCCCATACCCCCTTTCTATTACTTTTACTCTCTTACTCACCCTAAACCCTACCCTTAATAATAGTATTAAAATACTCTATTTAACCCTAGGCTTCTAGGCAGACCTAAAAATGACCTAAACTACAGAGCCTGCCCATACCCTAAACACAGAAGAACACCAAACCTTCCCAATAAACATTTGTTTACTCTCTAACCCAGAAAGATGCGCCTTATTCCCTTGGGAACTAGAACGCAGTCAGCTATGCCTGAGGATCTCATGGCCCAGCAGAAGGAATGTGACTGTGGCAGGGACTGTGAGGTCACTTCTGTCTCTGCACTTGATAGGGCAGCAGCAGGAACGTGTCATGGAAACGGACTGTGAGGTCACTTCTGTCTGGAGGTGGCAGGTCAGCCTTTACATAGACCTGGGAGCTGCACTTTTGGGCTGACATCTGGCAGTGGCCCTGCTAGGCCAGCAGAAGGCACCTGCTTGGCATGCTGACTGGGGGATCCCCTCTGCCTCCAGAGCCAGGACGACCCAGACTGAAAGGAGACCCCAAGATGGGTTGTCCTGTCCCTTCTGCTTGAGTCCATGAGTGGGCAGCAGCAGGCACAAGGCTTGGCTGTGTCTCCACAAGAAGCTGCAAGGCCAGCAGCAGGCCCCTGGCTTGGAAGCTGCTGCTGAGGTGACTTGCGTCTCCTTGGCTGAGAGGCCGCAAGGAGCCTGCTGGGTTGGGATGCCTACTTCAGGAGTGGTTTCCTCCCTGATGGAGCCTGCTTTGGTAGTAGGAAAGAGCAGAAGGAAAAAAAAAAAAAAAAGAAAAAGACACAAACCACCCTAAAAGGTGGGTTCTGGCCATGAGGAGGAAGAAATGACCAGGGGAACAACTGGTCTTGCTGCTACAGACTGAGGCAAAGAAGGCATTAAGTACTTCAGCCTTTACCTCATCTCTTGGCACCAGGTTTCCCCCCACATCCAATAATTTATTATGATTCTTAATCTTCTTTTATTTAAAGTATTTATATAAGCAGTGTTTATTGTCTTTGACAGGAATGGATTGATTAAGCTCCAGCTGGACTTTGGCCTTTCTAACTTTGTTCTGCACAACCCCATAATATTTAGGACACAACTCCCGAGAAACTGACAGCATGCATGAGAATGAAGAACAGAAAAAGTAGAATCTGGCAGCCTTCCACTCATTACCTTTCTGTGACTGTGTTGCAGTTCCATTCAACTGGTTACTCCTGTATTATCCAAATGTTGATTTAGTGGAGGACTTGTTAGTGTTAGGTCAGAGGTTGGACTCGATCATCTTGAGGTCTCTTCCAAACTAGACAATTCTGTGTGATTCTGTGTGTGATTCTGTGTCCCCTGTACCTCCCAATGCTGCTGTCTTGTCAGAGACAGCACAATCACATGAAGGCTGAACTGTCTTGTCTGCCTGCAGACATGAACAGCTGACAGAACGGAGCATCAGTGTGGTGGGAGCTTGAGAAACTACAGGATTTTGTCTAAAGAAACCTCTAGACATTTACAAGGAGAGGAGCCCAGTCCTGAACGAGAGGGAGAGTAACGCCACACATCAGAGCAGACTGGGACACTGCTGAGTACACAGGACAAGGAGGGCCTGGGCACCATGAGGGATGCCATACAAGCAGTGGTGCCTGCTCAGCAGGAACCAGGCCAACTTCACACAGAGCTGCCTTACGAGGAGCATGGCCACCAAAAAGATCTGAGTTATCAGACTCAGCTCAGATCCGGTATGACACCACAAGGACAAGTGTCTACAACTAACCAGTAAAGAGGTACAGGTCTGGGATTCTCTAGGCCATCCTGGTTAGGAGAGGAGCAAGGGCTATGACAAGGTTCCAAGTCCCAGCAGGACCCAGGTCTTTGTGCCCATGGCTATGGCTGTTGTCTCTGCCACTGACACAGATTAGGAGACAGCTGATCGTTAAAGCACCAGGGCCTCATTGCCTCCTCATCCCCTCCCATGAACCATGCAGGGGTCGTACCATTCTCCTGCACTTGGCCATGCACATCCCCATCTCCTGCGACCACCGCCTCCACACCCCCATGTACTTCTTCCTCCTCAACCTCGCCCTCCTTGACCTGGGTTTCATCTCCACCACTCTGCCCAAAGCCATGGCCAATGCCCTCTGGGACACCAGGGCCATCTCCTATCAAGGATGTGCTGCACAGGTCTTCTTTTTTGTCTTCTTGGCTGGAGCAGAGTTTTCCCTTCTCACCATCATGGCCTATGACCGCTACATTGCCATCTGCAAGCCCCTGCACTACGGGAGCCTCGTGGGCAGCAGAGCTTGTGCCCAGATGGCAGCAGCTGCCTGGGGCAGTGGTTTTCTCAATGCTGTCCTGCACACGGCCACTACATTTTCCCTGCCCCTCTGCCAAGGCAATGCTGTGGACCAGTTCTTCTGTGAAATCCCCCACATCCTCAAGCTCTCCTGCTCAGATGCCTATCTCAGGGAAATTGGCATCCTTGTGTTTAGTGTTTCTTTAGCATTTGTTTGTTTTGTTTTCATTGTGCTGTCCTATTTTCAGACCTTCAGGGCAGTGCTGAGGATGCCCTCTTCTCAGGGCCGGCACAAAGCCTTTTCCACGTGCCTCCCTCACCTGGCCATGGTCTTCCTCTTTCTCAGCACTTCCATGTTTGCCTACCTGAAGCCCGCTTCCATCTCTTCCCCATCTCTGGACTTGGTGGTGTCACTTTTGTAGTCAGTGGTACCTCCAGCAGTGAACCCCCTCACTTACAGCATGAGGAACCAGGAACTCAAGGTTGCAGTGAGGAAATTGTTTCTATATGTGCTTCTTAAGCATCAGTGTTGTTAACATTATTGTGATTTGTATCATACCATTTTTATACTTAGTATTATTATCATATAATAATAATAATAATAATCCTCTAAACACTACCATTCTATTTGAGAAACTGAGATGAGAGATTTTCATATCATTTTTTGTTTTTGTTATTTTCATAATTTTTGATATTGCTTTAATTTATTTAGTAATTTTTTTACTTTGACTACATCTTCCATTTAACCTACTGAACTAGGCTTCCTTTGTAGGTATAGACAATAAAGAAGACAGAATAAATTCAATGGTCTCAGTATCCCTCTCTTCCCATCCCCTCTGGAGCTGGGGGAGCAGCCCCAGCATGCAGGAGGGGCTCAGGGCCAAGAGCCCAGCTGCCACATGCAGGAGCAGCCCTGGTGGCCCTCGGGGCTGCCCCTCACTGCCCGCTGGGCTCTGCCTGTGTGCTGCCTTCGGGTCGGGTCTGCTGCTTCCCTGGAGCCATGGCCATGGCCAGCAGCAGGACATGGCCTTTTCACTGCTGCTCCCTTTGGCTTCCACATTGTTCTCTTGTGCTCTTGTATCTGTTAGTCTTGAGCTCTCATATGCCTCGATGACAGTCCTGTTTCTCTGCAGGGCATCCTGATCCCTGCAGACAGCAGCAGGCACTGCACAGCCCTGGGTCACAGCCGCCTTACTGCTAGGACCACAGTAACAAAAGGGGCTGCTGAAGGCAAACCCAGGAGCCTGGACACCAAGGGGCTGTTCTCTGCTCTTCTCTATTCTGGGGGTTCTTCATGGAGTGAAAGACACAGGCTGAAAGTCCCAGGGTGGCCCCTGAGGAAACAAGGGCAGCACTAAGAGCTTCCATTATGACAGAACTTGCCTAAGGAGATGACAACTGATCTTAGGCTTATCTGCATGGGACTGCACCCCCTGCAGCGGGGCAGATGGCAGATTGCAGCCTGTAGAGGAATCTGGAGCTTCCAGGAGATGTCAGGTAATCTGCAGGGACTAGGTCCTCAGATGAAGTGATTAGAACCTCATAAAATGAGTGACCATCCAAAAAAAGGTCTGTTAAAGGAAAAGGGGAATCTGAGGAGTCCATGGGCTAAAGGAAGGCTCTGCAATGCCACAAGAGGTGGTGAAGAGCCAGCAGACAAAGGCCCATAAGACTGAAGAGTAATTGAGGATAACCATTTTGAAGTGTTATGGGCGAGGTCTGGTGCAGGTCTCACCTGCCTTTTGTGCCCTTAGAGACACCCCATGGCCCTGCCCAGCACTGCCCTGTGCTGCTGAGCCATCAGGGCATGTGGAAAGGGGCTCAGCAGCAGAGATCCCCAGGGACGTAGGTCTGCTGCCCACCCTGAGCAGCACGGGCAGGGGGGAGACCCCCGGGTGTCCCAGGGGACCACAGCCCCTGGCTCTCACAGCAGCACCGCCAGCTTGGGGCCCTGAGGGAGCACAGGGAAAAAAGCAGCAATGGCCAGCCAGGCTAGCACAGACACACTGCCCTGGACAAGGCTGTCTGGGAGCAGGAATGGCCCTGGGGAAGAGCAGGGCAGCATTGCTGGGCCTGCACTGATGGGTAAAGGGCAAAAGGAAAACTCTTTGTGCAGGCCCCTGCTCGGGGCAGGCTGCTCTGTGGCTGGGCCAGGCCTCTTGTGCTGGCCTGGGGAGCGGGGCTGGCCCTGCGGGGCACAGGCACTGTGTGCTGGGGATCTGCCAGGCAGGAGATCAGGGCTCCTGCAGCTTCACGGACTTCTATCTCCTTGCACCATAAAGAGCCTCCTCCTTGCTCACCTCCACCAGAAACTACACATACATAAGCTGTCTGCTTCTTCCTCCTCTGAAGGGAGAGGAGGAAATTCATCTAGAGAGAGAGGGGAATGAACATATAAACTCACAGAGAGATAGACACATGAGGAAGGGAAAGGAAATGGAAAATAAAAGAAAAAGAAATTCCTACCCCAAACATGAGGAATATGTAGTAACTTCGCTATTCCCATAAGCAGACCACTGTGCTGCCAGTCTCTGAGAAACCGATACCTTGTCTTGGAAAGATGACCCCAATATATACTGCTGAGCACCATGTTATTTCCCATGTGGCCTGACCAGAGCTCAAGTGCTCAGTCTGGTGTGAGTACACAGAGGAGAGCTCTACAGCCCCAGGGCACGCAGCAGCCCCGACAAAAGGGCACTTCTGTCTCTGCATTTGATAGGGCAGCAGCAGGAACGTGTCACAGAAAGGGACTGTGAGGTCACTTGTGTCTGGAGGTGGCAGGTCAGCCTTGACTCCTCCCTGGGAGCTGCACTTTTGGGCTGACATCTGCCAGTGGCCCTGCTGGGCCAGCAGAAGGCACCTGCTTGGCATGCTGACTGGGGGATCCCCTCTGCCTCCAGAGCCAGGAGAACCCAGGCAGAAAGAAGGCCCCAGATGAGTTGTCCTGTCCCTTCTGCTTGAGTCCATGACTGGGCAGCAGGAGGCACAAGGCTTGTCTGTGTCTAGCCAAGAAGCTGCAAGGCCAGCAGCAGACCCATGGCTTGGAAGGTTCTGGTGAGTATCTATGATGTGACTTTAGCTTCATTTTTCAAGGAACAGCTGGTGAGGATTGATGAGACATTGGTGAAATGATGGAAATGCTGGGATGAGAGCAAGGTGGTGAACAGAGATGGGTGTCTGCAGACTTCCAGGAAACAGGACAAAGTGTGGGACAGCATAGGAAAGCGTGCAGAGGAAAAGACAGAGGTTGCTGGTAAAAAGGGAAGGCCCCAACAGTCCAGAGCTTTGGCTACAGCTTTTGAGAAAACAAGATATAGTCATTGCAGTGCAGCCGCTTTGCTTCCTGCAACCCTGTGCAGAGGCAGGGAGAGGTCATACCAGTTTTCCTCTTGTGGCGTCACACTGCCCACCACATTCATCAGACCTCCAGGAAAAGTCCTGAGCCAGACAGGGGGGTGCAGGATCTCCTCTCACAGTTCCAGGGGTCAGGCCTTGGCTCTTCTGCTTCACTAAAACCAACCAAGACTTTTCTCAGCACAGTGCTTTGCCTTTCTGTAACCATGGTCTCCAATTATCTGCCCTAACAAGGCCCTGGGGAGGCTTTGTTAGTAACAGCTCTCAGTGGGGCCCATTAATACTCCAAGTCACTTCAGCTTTTCCTTTTGAGTTTGCTTATTTGCACAGTTGCATCATTCTCCTCTCAGTACCCAAGTTTCATTGACTCAGCACCAAAATACTCCATGCAACTCATTAAAACACAGTAATTCCTAAGGAGCCATATCTCTCCAAGCGTTTTCTTCAAGTATTCAAGATTTGATCAGCTAATTGGAGAGCTTTCATGTTGTAGTTAATGGGGAAGATTTCAAAGAGCATCTAATAAAAATCTTTCTTCATTTGAAAGGCTGAATTTTGTTGTGTTTCAGTTTAGAGCATCATTTTGCTATAGGTATTGGTCTAGGTTTTGACCTTTGAAGCCCTGCTTAGGTGGGAAGACCAGGGTTTTTCCTATTTCAAAACAAACAACAGGAAATCATGCTGCAATTTTCAAAAAAACAAAGCTCAAGTTCCTAATTTTGTTGCCTCCAGTGATGTTTACCTTCCCAAAAGGATGACTGTACATGATGTATTTTTCAGTGAGTAATAGGAAATTTCAGATAATTGTGTTAATATTAATCCATACCATACTAATTCAATGATAATCGATGAGGGTCTTACTAAGGAAACCATTGGACAGACTGCTGAGAGATGGGTGAGCTTGAACTCACTGAAACTCAAAGCAGCAACTGGATTGGTGAGAGTGGTCTGAATGATTAAAGAGAAAGGGGAGGGCAAACCAGGAGAATGATGGCAAGTGCATAGGTCCAGACAGGAAGCTGGGTCCAGACATTCAGCTCTCTGACCGTAAGCAACCAGGGAAAACCTCCAGTGACCCCATTGTGTTTCAGGCACTTTCTTGGACTGGCAGATGTCAGAAAAGACCTGCAGGAGGCAGGAACCCTTTGGGAAAATCAGGTGGAGCCAGGTGGAGTTGCCAGTACACCTCCACTGCCAGCAGTGGTCTTTGTCCCTGTAACTGCAGCCCAGTCCAGCACAGGAACACCCCTTCAAAGACAAACCTCTTCTTCAGTGGGGTCCTGGGATTGACCTAGATTTGAAATGGCCACTGGACATCTGAGATGCTCTCCCTTACTTAAACTAGACACTTGAACATCTGTTGATGACCTTCCTGGGTCACCTTTAGCAAACTCAGGCTGAAAAACTCAAGTATAGCATGCTTCAAATGGCTGAGGCAGAACACATCAGCTTGCCCCACTTTGCAAATGGCCCTCCAACTAAGGATTTGAAAGCAAAACATGTGAAATGATCCATCAGGTCAATGTGCAGAGTAAGGGAAAGTCACACATATTGTGCTGGAGCAGCAGAAGACAAAAAGCATTGCATTGTGCCTCAGAATAATTAAGGAGACCTAATCCAGTTCATCCATGAGGAAAAGCAGAGAGAAGGACGTTGAGTTTGGCCTAACACGAAGAAGGATGTGCATCACTGCTGAAGGAACTGGCATTTTTGCTATCACCAATGTGAATTACACAAGAACCACCGCACCTAATGGTAACCTGTCCGCCCTGGCTTAGTATTCCCACAAAGCAGGGGAAAGGGAGCTGACAACCAAGGGACACATTTAGGTGTGGAAGGTGGGGCCCAGCAGAGACAAGGAGTCAAGACAGTCAGCTGGGGGAGGCCAGCAGAAGCAGCTCAAGGGGTGGTGCTGCTGGTGTGGACGCGTTTGTGGCAGCAGCCGGAGTGGGCAGCAGCTGTGCGCAGGCGAGGGGAGGCCAGGAAGCGCATGGCAAGAGTGCTCCTGCCAGCAGAGCCAAAGCCAGGGGCACAGCCTGGCCGCGGGGCACAGCCTGGCCCTGGGCTATCATGACGGCCCTGCGGGTCCTGGCATGCTGTGGGGAGGGGACGAATGCCCTGGGCCCCCTTCCTGCTCTGCCCAGGCCAGCAAGGGCCCAGAGCGGCCTCCTCTCCCCTGCCCCTGCAGCTCTGGGCTCCCTTTGTGCAGCCCTGGCTCTGCAGCACCAAGCCCTGCTGGGAGACCTCCCCTACATGATGCCACCACTCCCTGAAAAAGCTGGAATTTCTAATTATAGCCATATTATTATAGGTTAATATGTTGAAGATGTGTGTATTCAAGCAGAGTCCTCACTGAATCCCTTAGTTCCTTGTTCCTCATGCTGTAGATGAGAGGGTACCCTGCTGAAGGCACCACTGAGTACAGAAATGACACCACCACATCCAGGGATGGGAAAGAGATGTAGGGGGGCTTCTGGTAGGCAAAAATGCCAGTGCTGACCATCAGGGAGACAACAGACAGGTGAGGGAGGCACGTGGAAAAGGCTTTGTGTTGCCCCTGCTTAGAGGGCGTTCTCAGCACTGCCCTGAGGATCAGAATATAAGAAATAACAATGAAAATGGAACAACCAAATAATACAGAAATACTTATTACAAGTGCACCAAACTCCCTTTGATAAAAACCTGAGCAGGAGAGTTTGAGAATGTGGGGGACTTCACAGAAGAACTGGTCCACAGCATTGCCTCGACAGAGGGGCAGGGAAAATGTAGTGGCCGTGTGCAGGACAGCATTGAGAAAGCCACTGCCCCAGGCAGCTGCTGCCATCTGGGCACAAGCTCTGCTGCCCACGAGGCTCCCATAGTGCAGGGGCTTGCAGATGGCAACGTAGCGGTCGTAGGCCATGACAGTGAGAAGAAAAAACTCTGCTCCAACCAAGGAGGGAAACAGGAGTACCTGTGCAGCACATCCTTGATAGGAGATGGCCCTGGTGTCCCAGAGGGCATTGGCCATGGCTTTGGGCAGAGTGGTGGAGATGCAGCCCAGGTCAAGGAGGGCGAGGTTGAGGAGGAAGAAGTACATGGGGGTGTGGAGGCGGTGGTCGCAGGCTACGGCGCTGAGGATGAGGCCGTTGCCCAGGAGGGCAGCCAGGTAGATGCCCAGGAAGAGCACGAAGTGCAGGAACTGCAGCTCACGCTTGTCTGCGAATGCCAGCAGGAGGAACTCGCTCACAGAGCTGACGTTGGGCATTTGCTGACATTGAACACAGTTGTCTGTTGAAGACGAGAAGGGAGAACAAAGTTAGAAGAGGCTTCTCTGAGGAAAACATATTGCAAGTTTAGGAGCACCACCCAGCCCAACCCCTGTCTATGCAGCTGAACCTTTCTGCATCTCTCTTGCTTGAGCTGCAGCTGGTGCTGGCTGAGAGTGGCACTGGGAGCAGGGGCTGCTGTGGGCTGCACAGGACTCCTTCCTGCTGTGCAGCAGGGGGAAGCAGGAATATGGGGGAAACTCTAGTTCAGTTCACCGATCAGGTCAATGGAATTTGCAGTGCTGTTTCAAACAATGCATCTCAAGGCAGAACAGAGCTTCAGATGCCACTGCTGAACACTGCCATTCTCAGCTGCCCTGTGTAACCCATCTGTGACCTTCAGGACCATCCCACACAGGTGTTTCCCTGAGAAGAAACTGAAGACAGTTGAGAGCAGAGAAGTCCCAGTCCCAGTGCAGATGGACAGAAGCCTCACCTTGTCAGTGGGTTGTAAGCAAGTTCTCAGCTCTTCCCTCCTAGCCAGAGGTGCCGAGGCTTCACTCCAGCCGCCCTGCATCCTTCTGGAGAGCAGCACGCAGCCCAGGAGGATGCCCCACAGACAGAGCTGGATATTCACAATCTGGGGTGTCCCAATATCCAATCTGCATCCCATGCAGTGTCTGACAGAGGCTTGGCCACTCCTCTCTTATCTGACCAGGGATACCTAGGTTATGACACTCCAAGGGGCTTCTGGCAGACTTCCTCACCTCGCAGTGCAACCCAGCAGGACTCTCAAAGCCTACTGCATTGCCCACTGCCCTCCCAGAAACAAGACCCAGCAGGAGACCCTTCCAGGACCTGCAGCTGCACGGCCCTGCAGCCAGGCACTTACCTTGTCAAGGGCTGTGCAGGTTTCTCCTGCAGGCAGCTCTCAGCATCCTCCCCCTGCCAACTGCCTCCAAGCCCTCTCTCCTTCTCTGCTCTCCCCATGCCAGATGCAGTCAGAGCCCCCAGCCCTGCTGCGCTGTGCAGAGGAGCTGCTCCTGGGCACAGCTGTCTCTCTGCTTCATGGCACTTTCTGAAATGTGTTTTCTTTGTCCCACGAGCCTGGCCCACCTCAGCAGCACAGCACCCGCCCAAGGCACTGCAATCACCCCTCTGGCGGCTTTGCTGATGAGCCCAAGAAACTCAGGCACTCAGAGACAATTGAAGACAGCTCTCCAGAAGTCCAAGTCAGAGGCAAGTTTCCTGCAGTGTCCCCCCGAGGGCCAGCACTGACACAGCCTCCCTTGGAGCTCGTTAGAGCAGGACATTGGAGGCAGTGAGGACAAGGAGACAAAGGCAATGTGAAGGTGACACTGAGGTGTAGGAAAACTGGATGTGTGTCACCAAGCACAAGGGCCTGGCCTTGAGTCCCAACTCAAGGAAGGGAGATTCTTTCCTTTACAGGTTGCTCAGGGCTCTTCATGGAGCAGTAGGAGATGGGGATGTGCATGGCCAAGTGCAGGAGAATTGTACGACCCCTGCCTGCTTCATGGTGGGGGTGAGGAGGCAATGAGGCCCTGGTGCATTAAGAATAAGCTGTCTCCTCATAGGCCTCAGTGACAGTGACAACAGCCATCGCCATGGACACAAAGACCTCAATCCTGTTGGGACTTTGAGTCTTGTCATTCTCATTGCTTCTCGCCACATGAGGATGTCCCAGTGACTCCCAGACCTGCACCTCTTTACTGGCTAGTTTTTGGCACTTGCTCGTGCGGTGTCTCAGGGGATCTGAGCTGAGTCTGGGAACTCTGATCTTCTTGGTGGCCATGCTCCTCGTAAGGCAGCTCTGTAGGAATCTGCCCTGGTTCCTGGTGAGCAGGCACCACTGCTCGTATGGCATCCTTCGTGGTGCCCAAGCCCTCCTCCACCTCGCCACTGCTCGCTCAGCAGGGTCCCAGTCTGCCCTAATTCATGGGGTTAATCTTCCTCTGGTGCAGGACTGGGTCTTTCTCTTTGTAAACATCAAGAAGATACTTTAGGCAAAATCCTGCAGTTTCTCAACATTCCCCCACACTCATGCTCCTTTCTGTCAGCCGTTCATGTCTGCAGGCAGATGCTTCAACCTTTGTGTGACTGTGCTATCTCTGACAAGATAGTAGCATTACGAGCATTATGAACGTTTGGATAATACAGGAGTAACCAGTTGAATGGAACTGTAACACAGAGTCACAGAAAATCAGTGGGTGGAAGGCTGCCAGATTCTACTTTTTCTGTTCTTCATTCTCATGCATGCTGTCAGTTTGTCTGGAGCTGGGTCCTGAATGTTATGGGGCTGTGCAGGTCAAAGTCGAAAGGCCAAAGCCCAGCTGGAGCTCCATCTGTCTATTACTGTCAAAGACAATAAAGACTGCTTATAGAAATACTTTAAATAAAAGAGGATTAAGCAGAATCATCATCCTTCATTGGACATGGGGGAAATCTGGTGAAGATCTAGAGATAAGGTAAAGGCTGTGGTACTTAATATCTTCTTTACCCCTGACTCTAACAGGCAGACCAGTTGTTCCCCTGGATATTTCTTCCTCCTCATGGCCAGTGCCAAAGTTCCAGGGCACGCTTCGTGAGTGTTTCTCCTCTCCTTCTCTTTCCTAATGCCACAGAAAGCTCCATCAGGGTGGAAACCCTTCCTTAAGTAGGCATCCCAACCCAGCAGGCTCCTTGAGGCCTCTCAGCCAACCAGACACACCTCAGTGACATCTTCCAAGCCAGGGAACTGCTGCTGGCCTTGCAGCTTCCTGGCTACACACAGCCAAGCCTTGTGCCTCCTGCTGCCCACTCATGGACTCAAGCAGAAGGGACAGGACAACCCATCTTGGGGCCTTCTTTCTGCCTGGGTCGTCCTGGGTCTGGAGGCAGAGGGGATCCCCCAGTCAGCATGCCAAGCAGGTGCCTTCTGCTGGCCTAGCAGGGCCACTGGCAGATGTCAGCCCAAAAGTGCAGATCCCAGGGAGAAGTCAAGGCTGACCTGCCACCTCCAGGCACAAGTGACCTCCCAGTCCCTTTCTGTGACACGTTCCTGCTGCTGCCCTATCAAGTGCAGAGACAGAAGTGACCTCACAGTCACTGCCACAGTTATGTTCCTCCTGCTGGGGCAGAAGATCCTGAGGCAGAGCTCACCTCTCCCTAGTCCCTTAGGGACTCGGGCTCACTTTTCTGTGTTAGAGAGTAAACAGAGGTTTATTGGGAATGTTTGGTGTTCTTCTGTCGTTAGGGTATGGATAAGTTCTGTGGTTTAGGGTTTTATTTAGGTCTGCCAAGAAATCTAAGGATCAGTAGAGCATTTTAATACTAGTGTCCACGGAAGGCATTTGGGTGAGTAAGAGAATAAAGGAAAGAGAATGGGGCTATGGGCTTAATTTTGCTTGAAGGGATCCTTTGAATTCAAGCATTAGAGTAGGGGATTCCTGTCAGAGTGTTGGAGTAGCATTTAGGTTTCAGGATTAAAATTACTGCCTAAATAAGGTAAAGGGTCATACATGATTCATTCAAGTCATTGTTACTACAGCGTCAACATTACATGCACCTTCTTATCTCTATGAAATCATTAATTTCTGCTGGCCATGCTCATTTTCTCACCCCAAATTCTCACATTTCTCTTCTCCATGCTTCTCCTAACCTCCCCGTATCTTAGTGGGGTCAGCTTCCTGATGACATTCATGATCACAGAGTATCTTTTTCACTTCTGTTGGCTCCTCCATTCCTGAGAAGGAAGTAGCATTGTAGTCAGGAAAGAAAGGACACAAAGGTCTTTAGGAGCATCCTGCACAATGTGCCCATCAGCTCTGCACCTCCACAAAACTGTGCTTCCTACCTACAAGTTTTGTTTCCCAAATGGCTTCTGTGGATCAAGAGTTACTTTTCCTAGGCCTTCTCACATGTTTCAGTTTTGGGTGTGCAGGGATGGGAAAAGGAAAGCCAAGGCATGAATGGAACCCAGCTTGGAAAGGGGTTCAAGGAATAATAGGAAGAGATTCTACAGGTATATTGCTCGGAAAAGAAAGGCCAAGAAGAGTGTACCCCCTCTGATGGATGACAAGGGTTAACTGGTAATGACAGACATGGAGAAGCCTGAAGGACTCAACAACTTCTTTTCTTCAATCTTCCCTGCCAGTCAGGCTTCCCAAGTCTTTCATTCTCTGAACCCATAGATAGAGGCTGGGGGGTGCAAATTCCCATCTGTTTTAAGTGAAGAGAAGGTTTGATGCCACCTGAAGAAGCTCAAGAAGTACAAGTCTATGGGACTTGATGACTTGCATTCCAGGGAGTGGAATGCTTTTGCTGAGGCTGTGGATGTTCCATCCTTGGGGGTGTTCAAGGCCACGTTAGATGAGGCCCTGAGGAACCTGATCTAGGGGGTGGTGTCCCTGCCTCTGGCAGGGGGGTTGGAACTAGATGATCGTCGAGGTGCTTTCCAAGTCAACTGCTGTATGATTCTCTGATTCTGTGATTGTGCTTCAGAGGCAAAGTAATAATAACGGTAATAACAGTAATAACAATAACTATAATAATAATTATTATGTATAATTATTATAAGCATGGTATTGAATTTCAGAATACTCAGTGATCCTTTGTGATATGGTTTAGTGGAGGACTTGTTAGTGGTAGGTCAGAGGTTGGACTAGGTGATCTTGGAGCTCTCTTCAAGCCTAAATGATTCTGGGATTCTGTGATCCAGTTCATCCATGTGACAAAACCCTGCAAGCAGCACGAAGGACACTGAAATGTGGCCTAACATGAAGGAGGCTCCAGATCTCTGGTGTAGAAACAGTATTTTTGTGCCATGACCAACGTGGTATATGCTGCAGGAAAAGGCCTACGTCTGAAGTAAAAGGCCTAGGGCAGCAGCAGTGTGGCACAGGCTTGAGATTTGGGTGTTTGTGAACCTTATGGAACCACATAGGATCTTTAAGGTCCCTTCCAACATGAGCAGTTCTATGATTCTGTGCTTAGCAGCCCTGTACAGCCCCTGTAAGGCCTAGCCTCAGTTCATGCCCCTCAGCTTGCGCTCCAAAAGTGCTCCCTCACGTCACTTGTCCCATCTGCGTTCCTTGGCTACCCCAGGGCATCCTGGAGGCAGTGGCCACCTCTGAATAGAGAATGGAAACCAGCCACGAAAGTAGATCTAGGAAAAAATGGGAACCTGTGCATAAAAGGTCTCTAAGTAACAACTGAAAGAGTCTTTTATGGCAACACCACCAGCTTTTTATTTTTCTATGAATTCTCTTGATTTAGTCTCATAGGTTTTTTATTATTATTATTTTATTTGTTTATTTATTTATTTTATTTATTATTGACAGCACTGTGGACAAGTGTTATCTACCAAAGTAGGCTTTTCCTGTGAATAGTCTTATGCAAACATTTACCAAAAGATATTTCCCAACTTTTTTTTTTTTCTTTTTTCTTCTTCCTCCACCTCTTCCGTCTTCAAGCAGAACTCCAAGGGAAGAAGTCACTGAATTAAAGAATAACTCATGTTGATGAGATGATGACTTGGAAAAGTGCTCCATGCCATCATAAAGGGAGATAAAAAAGGGTCAAACGTGTTGGCCCAAGTGCCCATGACTGAAGGATGCTGCTGGTAACTGGCTGGCAGGAGGACTTCGTACCACTAATGTCCAGCCAACTTCTCCCCCCCCAACTTCATCCCCTTCTTCAGTGTGAATATCAGCAATGTGGCTAAAGGGAGACTCCAGGAGACTATGGCAAAGGCCTTGCCAAATCCAGGTTCACCACATTCCCTTCTCTGCCCTCCCCTACTGCTTCACCTGTGGCAGGACTTTCTCCATCACGTTCCCATGGGCAGAGGTGACAACTGCAAATCTCCCAGTCCTTTTTCTTGTGCTTCCTGAAGACAAGTTTGCTGTCTGCTTTTTCCAAGTCCCCAGAAATCTCTCTGATCCAAACGCTTGATGGCCTGGTCCAGAAAGGCAGGGTAGTGTGACATAGCAGAGAGGGGCATCTGTAATGAGCCTGTGAGAGGGGGGTTACAGAAATCTCACAGAGACACTGGGGGTTGGTTCTGGAGTCACACAGGGCAACGGCAGCGCTCTGTGAGGTGTCTGCATCTGAGCTGGCCTCCCACGCTCCTCATACACATGGGGCTGTTGAGAGACATGAGTCTCTGCCTTGCACACCACGCACAGTGCACTGCAGTGCCTGCAGTGTCCCTCTGGCTCCTGCAGCCACTGCCAGAGGCTGTGGGGCACCTCAGCCCTGCAGTGCTTTGCCTTGCTCTGCCCTTCTCTGAGGTGCCCCAAGGCATGAGGAATGGTCACAGGGACCTTGCTTCAAGGAAGCACATCTCAGAGCTGGATAAAGGTGACTTCCCAAGGCATATTAATTAATCTCGTGACACTGTCTGCCCCACTGGCCTTCATGAGACTTGTAGGAATGGCTGATGGCATTTGTGCTCGCTCGTGTTCATCTCTCTATGTGTGTATCTGTGCAGTGCATTCTGGGTCATATGCAGAAGAAAATGGGCTATTTTTTTTGATTTTGAAACATCTCTAGTCATCAGTCTCCTCAAGGCATCCTTGAGATCCTGGTTCCTCATGCTGTAGATGAGGGGATTCACTGCTGGAGACACCACTGAGTACAGAGCTGCCACCACAAGGTCCATGGATGGGGAAGAGAGGGAGGGGGGCTTCAGGTAGGCAAAGATGTCTGTACTGACAAACAGAGAGACCATGGCCAGGTGAGGGAGGCACATGGAAAAGGCTTTGTGTCGGCCCTCTACAGAGGACATCCTCAGCACTGCCCTGAAGATCTGCACATAGGACAACAAAATGAAAACAAAACAACCAAATACAAAAGAAAAACTGAACACAAGTAGCTCAACTTCCATGAGGTAGGCATCTGAGCAGGAGAGCTTCACGATTTGTGGAATTTGACAAAAGAATTGGTCTACAGAGTTGCCTTGGCAGAGGGGAAGGGAAAATATACTGACCGTGTGCAGGACAGCATTGAGAAAGCCACTGCCCCAGGCAGCTGCTGCCATCTGGGCACAAGCTCTGCTGCCCAGGAGGCTCCCATAGTGCAGGGGCTTGCAGATGGCAACGTAGCGGTCGTAGGCCATGATAGTAAGGTTATAATACTTGTGTCCAGATGGCAGCAGCTGCCTGGGGCAGTGGCTTTCTCAATGCTGTCCTGCTCACGGCCACTACATTTTCCCTGCCCCTCTGCCACAGCAATGCTGTGGACCAGTTCTTCTGTGAAATCCCCCACATCCTCAAGCTCTCTTGCTCAGAATCCTATCTCAGAGAAGTTTGGGCAGTTCTGTTTAGTATCTTTTTAGCATTTGGTTGTTTCATTTTCATTGTTTTCTCCTATGTGCAGATCTTCAGGGCAGTGCTGAGGATGCCCTCTGAGCAGGGACGACACAAAGCCTTTTCCACATGCCTCCCTCACTTGGCTGTGGTCTCCCTGTTTCTTAGCACTGGCATATTTTCCTACCTGAAGCCCCCCTCCATTTCCTCTCCATCCCTGGACCTGATCATCGCACTTCTGTACTCGGTGGTGCCTCCAGCAGTGAACCCCCCCATCTACAGCATGAGGAACCAGGAGCTCAAGGATGCAGTGAGGAAACTGTTTCCATACATGTTTCTTAAGCATCCATGATGCTTTCAGAAGATGTATTCTTAATAATATGCAAATATTTTGATTCACATTATATCATATCATTTCTATCTTTACAAGTGTTATCATAACATTGTCATTAATAAGAATCGCAAGAGAAATCAAAGTGTATTCGGGAAAATGACACAACATTTTTTAATTTTTTTTTCTCTGTGAGTATTTTAACAATATTTCATTTTGTTTTTAATAATCTCATTCTTACCATTCTGAATGTTATTTCTTGTGTTAGGTTTGACCACATCATCTAATCTACATACAGAACCAGGCTTCCTTGGTAGATAAAGACAATAAAGATGTCAGTGGAATTTCATTGGTCTTAGTATCCTTCTCTTCCCATCTTCTGTCGAGCTGGGGGAGCAGCCCCAGCATCCAGGAGGGGCTCAGGGCCAAGAGCCCCGCTGCACGGGTAGGAGCAGTGTATTTGGATTAGACCTTGTGGATCTAGGTGACAGTCCTGTCGTCTCCATAGCAGGGCCAGCACAAAGCCTTTTCCACGTGCCTCCCTCACCTGGCCATGGTGTCCGTCTTTCTCAAGCCTGTCATAGTTGCCTGTCTGAAGCCCCTTCCATCTCCTCCCCATCCCTGGATGTGGTGGTGGCAGTTCTGTACTCAGTGGTGCCTCCAGCTGAGCACGTCCTCATCTGCAGCATGAGGAGCCAGGAGCTCAAGGATGCTTTGTGGAAATTGATGGGTAGATGTGTCTTGGATGCAAGAAATTTCTGATCTGCTTCTGCACATGACTTGCAATGTCAATAATTGGAGGAAGAGCCAATATACCTGTTGTGTTTTTTTGTGTTTTTTTTTTTTTTTTTTTTTTTTGTGGTTGTATTTGTGCATATTCTTATTACATTAATTCAGGTAATGAACACCCATTCAACTGATATGGATGTACCTGTTGAATATAGCTTATAGACTCCGTGCATGTGAAGCCATGCTCTCTGTGACTTTAAAATTAAGGAAGGAGCTAGCACGGCCTCTTAGTCTGACGTCATTACTCTGAGACCTGGTCTGGCTCTGCAGGGGCAGTGCCCATGTGCAGGGGTGCAGAGGAAAAGAGTCCCATCCCAGCAGCACAGCCAGGGAGCACCAGTGCTTGGAGCATGCAGAGCTGCTCTCTTGCCACTGCCGCCCTCTCCTGCTGAGCTCTGCTGGTGGAGTCAGGCCCGGCTGCTCCTCGCACTTGGTGCCAGTGGTGCTGTGGGGCTGTGCTGGGACTGCAGGCAGGGACAGGCAGTGGGCACGGCAGTGGCACAGCTGGCCTCCACTGCAGCACTTCCCTCCTAAGGGGGGATCTCCTCCAAGGTGGACTGAGCAGAGCTCAAGTGCTCAGTCTGATGTGAGGAGTCAGAGGAGAGCTCTGCAGCCCCATGGCACACAAAAGCCCCACCAAAGGAGCCTGGTGAGTGACTCCTTGCAGCCCTGGGACAATGGCAGTGACCCCATGAGCTGGGTCTGCCTCCCAGCCTGCCCAGCACAGCCCTGCAGAGTGCCCCCATGCCGCGGGCATCACAGCCGCCTCGATTTGCAGAGCAGCACCACCAGCTGGGGCTGGGGCTGGGAGGGCGCTTCCCCTGAGTGTCTGCTACGCCAGCTTCAGGCTTCTGGACTTGAGTGTGATCTTCACTGTGCACTAGGAGCTGAGAGACCGCCAACAGGCATGGGGCTGGAACATTGCCTGCAAGGTCCCTCCTGCCCTAGCACCTCACAGGACTGTCACGGAACTGGCTCCTGTGCATCAGAGAGGCTGGGAGCCAAGCAGGTGTGCCATGAGCTTGAACGATGAAAACCAGCTCACTTCTACCTGGGAAGGTCGTGGCCCAAAAAGGGGGTGTTTTGTACGTGTGGTATTATAAGCTCACAGAATTTCTAGGTTGGAAGAGACCTCAAGATCATCGAGTCCAACCTCTGACCTAACGCTAACAGTCCCCTCTAAACCATATCCCTAAGCTCTACATCTAAATGTCTTTTAAAGACCTCCAGGGATGGTGACTCCACCACTTCCCTGGGCAGCCTGTTCCAATGCCTCACAACCCTTTCGGTAAAGAAGTTCTTCCTAACATCCAACCTAAACCTCCCCTGGAGCAACTTAAGCCCATTCCACCTCATCCTGTCATTGGGCACGTGGGAGAACAGACCAACCCCCACCTCGCTACAGCCTCCCTTGAGGTACCCATAGAGAGCGATAAGGTCGCCCCTGAGCCTCCTTTTCTCCAGGCTGAACAAGCCCAGCTCCCTCAGCCGCTCCTCGTAGGACTTGTTCTCCAGGCCCCTCACCAGCTTCGTCGCCCTTCCCTGGACCCGCTCAAGCATCTCCATGTCCTTCTTGTAGCGAGGGGCCCAAAACTGAACACAGTACTCGAGGTGCGGCCTCACCAGAGCCGAGTACAGGGGGACGATCACCTCCCTAGCCCTGCTGGTCACACTGTTCCTGATGCAAGCCAGGATGCTGTTGGCCTTCTTGGCCACCTGAGCACACTGCTGGCTCATATTCAGCTGACTATCCACCATCACTCCCAGGTCCTTCTCTGCCTGGCAGCTCTCCAACCACTCATCTCCCAGCCTGGAGCTCTGCTTGGGGTTATTGCGCCCCAGGTGCAGGACCCGGCACTTGGCCTTGTTGAACTTCATGCAGTTGACCTCAGCCCATCGGTGCAGCCTATCCAGATCCTGCTGCAGAGCCTTCCTGCCCTCAAGCAGATCGACACACATTGAGCTTGGTGTCATCTGTAAACTTACTGAGGGTGCACTCAATGCCCTCGTCCAGATCATCGATGAAGTTACTAAAGAGGACCGGCCCCAACACCGAGCCCTGGGGAACGCCACTAGTGACTGGCCTCCAACTGGACTTGACTCAATTTACCACAACTCTTTGGGCCTGGCTATCCAGCCAGTTTCTAACCCAACGAAGCATGTGCCAGTCCAAGTCAAGAGAGTCCAAGTCCAATACAAAACAAATAATTACATATCTAAACCTCCACACATCTGTTCTGCAGTTGGGTGAACTAGGAGCAAAACTGGGGAAATATCTTTGATATCAGCAGTAAAGTTAATCTGAGACTACCCCATTTTCCTACCATGTTCCTACCATGTTACTACCATGCTACTCCCTCTGGTTGTAGTACGGAAATGATTCTTCCATTGCCACAGAGGAGTCCCCTGCTCCCAGAGGCACTCTCAGGCAGAATCAATGAAAGAGAGCTTCAAAATATCTGCCTGGAAATGGAAAAACTTTTGTTGATTTTAAATGACAATATGGAAAGGGTTTTCCTCAGTTATGTCTGTGGTACACAATCACTGCCTTTCTCTTCCTTGTACAGGACCACATGACTAGAAATAACAGATGTTCAAAGTCAGCTCCATTTCTCAGTTCCTTCTGCTGGCATTCGCAGACGCGCATGAGCTGCAGCTCATGCACTTCGCGCTCTTCCTGGGCATCTACCTGGCTGCCCTCCTGGGCAACGGCCTCATCCTCAGCGCCATAGCCTGCCACCACCGCCTCCACACCCCCATGTACTTCTTCCTCCTCAACCTCGCCCTCCTCGATGTGGGATCCATCTCCACCACTCTGCCCAAAGCCATGGCCAATGCCCTCTGGGACACCAGGGCCATCTCCTATCAAGGATGTGCTGCACAGGTCTTCCTTTTTCCTGGTTGGAGCAGAGTATTCCCTTCTCACCGTCATGGCCTATGACCGCTACGTTGCCATCTGCAAGCCCCTGCACTACGGGAGCCTCGTGGGCAGCAGAGCTTGTGCCCAGATGGCAGCAGCTGCCTGGGGCAGTGGATTTCTCGATGCTGTCCTGCACACAGCCACTCCATTTTCCCTACCCTTCTGCCACGGCAATGTTGTGGACCAGTTCTTCTGTGAAATCCCCCAGATCCTCAGGCTCTCCTGCTCAGATGCCTACCTCAGGGAAGTTGGGGCACTTGTGTTTAGTTTTTCTTTAGCATTTGGTTGTTTTGCTTTCATTGTGCTGTCCTATGTTCAGACCTTCAGGGCAGTGCTGAGGATGCCCTCTGAGCAGGGCAGGCACAAAGCCTTTTCCACGTGCCTCCCTCACCTGGCTGTTGTCTCCCTGATGGTCAGCACTGGCATGTTTGCCTACCTGAAGCCCCCTTACATCTCCTCCCCACATCTAAATCTAGTGGTGGCTGTTCTGTACTCCATGGTACCTCCAGCACTGAACCCCCTCATCTACAGCATGAGGAATAAGGAGCTGAAGGAGGCACTGAGGAGGTTATTGCAATATTCAGTATTTCAACGAGGAACCGATCTTCTGCATGTGACTCCCTGAAGTATACCTGGACAAGGCAGAAACACCTTTGTTCACATATTTCAAAAACTGTTCATTCTTTTCAATATTATTCCCATATGCTATATATCTTTATACTTTTATTTTATAAATTTAATATATTTTTCTTCTTCTGTGTCCTTCTACCTTTTCTTCTAAGCCAAAGACTTCATGTAGAGGTGCTGCTAAGCTCTTTGTAACTAACTAAATAAAGGAACCAGCAGGTAGGCAGTTTCTGTGGATCTCATTTCTCATACTCTCTTCTCAGGTACAGCAGTGGTTGTGGGATGAAGATCCCTGCTGCAACGTGCTGGAAAACCCTGGTGTTGTTTGGGGCTGCCCTTTTCTGCCCTGCAGGCACTCCCTCCCTGCAGCCTTTGAGTCAGGGTTGCCACTTTCTTGGACCCACGAACACTGACAGTAGCAGGACATGGGTGTTTTGGTGCTGGTCTCACTTCTCTTCCACACTGCTGTCTTGTAGCACCACTGAATCAGAACTGGCCTTCCAGCTAACACCCCTAGGAGTACGGCTTTCAAAAGTGAGGAGGAAGAAGCATTGAGGAAGCAGCCTGATCTGATGTGAAAGTTCTCCCTGCTCAGAGCAGATCTTAGCACTGGAAACCTCCAGAGCTCCATTCTGACTCTAATCCTGAAGGAAAGAAGGGCAGGACAGGGAGATAGGGGGAAGAAAGACTGCGGTGGGTTGAGGTATTGCTGACATATGTAATCCTTGCTCTATATTGTCCTCAGGGTTACATCATGAATGAGTTCATCCCCAAAAGATCCTATGCACCATGAGCACCCGGTGTCCAGCTGGTTTGGAGATACTGCAGAGACGTTCTTCTGATGCTTGTGTAACCAGATTGGTGGTGGCAGGAAAAGACTGTTCCTTCACTAGTGATCAACTTTCTTCTTCATGTTAGGCCACAACTGAACATCCCTCACAATTCTTAGAGTGTTTGCTTTATGTCAGGGATGAACTGCATTAGGTCTCCTTGATTAGTCTGAGGCACAATGCAATACTTTTTCCCTTCTGCCACTCCAGCACAAAACCTCTGAATATTTTTTCCACATTGACCTGATGGGGCATTTCACATTTCTTACTTTCATATCCCTGATGGAAGGGGATGATTCCCAAACTAGGATACGCAAATGGGTTCTGCTTCAGCCATTTGAGGTGTCCTGTTCTTGAGTATTTCAGCCTGAGTTTTGCCACAACTCCTGCACTGTAATGCATCCCTTGTCTGGCATCGCCCTGTCCCCTGTACTGTGGGATGACTGTGCTGTGGTGGGACGTGTTTCCAGTGGTTCGTCTACCAGCCATCGTAAAGAATACTATAAGCAGGACTAGAGGGGTTCTGCTTCCAGCCAGGGGGAGGCGGGGAAGAAAGGAACAATCGGGTTTACTGGACTGGGTATAGTTAATGGCCTGGTACATCACACCCACAAATGTATCAGGCTCTACTGATACATCAGTACTCACCGGTGCACAGAGTACCCTAATGCCATCAAGCTAGAAAGAGGTAGAACCCACCTGTATTTCTGGAGTGACAGGGGGAACCCAATACATAACTGTACTGGAGGCTGAGGTGAGTCTAACTGGGAAGGAATGGCAAAACCACCTCATTGGAACTGGCCCGGAGGCTATGTGCATCCTTGGCACAGACTGCTTCAGGAGAGGGAACTTCAAAGTTCAAAGAGGGCACCACCGGTGGGGCTTTGGCAGAGCTGTCTTGGAGACGAAGGACATGAAACAGTTGTCTACCTTGCTTGGCCTTCCACAGAATCCTTCTGTAGGGGGTTTGCTGAGGGGTGAAGAACAGCAGGTGCCAATGGCTACCATGGTGGAGCACCTGAGGCAGCATCGCGCTAACCGAGACTCCCTGATTGCCATCCATGAGCTGGGTCATCGACTGGAGAGCCGAGGTGTAGATGTAGAGCTTGGGAGCGTGCTTTAGTGATGGACTTGTCAGCACTAAGGTAAAGTTGCCTGACCTGGGTGACACGTCCCAGAGTAGTGTCAGGCACATTGCAATTCTTTTTGCATCTATCGCACAGGAAGTAGGACTTTGCCCTACTCTATTGACCGGACAGCTCTTTTCACTCTACCCAATGTAGGTTTCTGTGTCTGGAAGGGGACAATTTCCCCAATGAGGCCAAGATCATGGGTACAGCTACAGCCAATAATGATATATTTTCTTTATTTTTCACCCTGAGTTTTCCACAGATGACCCAAGATAGTCCATGGATGTCCAGGTGTGTACTGAGATTCTGGCTGAATTTCTCAGGATCCAATGGTCATTTCAATCTTTATTTTATTTTATTTTATTTTATTTTATTTTATTTTATTTTATTTTATTTTATTTTATTTTATTTTATTTTATTTTATTTTATTTTATTTTATTTTGTTATTTATTTTCTGAAGGCACCCCTGACTTATCTTATAAGGGTTTCATACGCTGGGCTGGGCTGGAGTTACAGGGACGAAGACCATTGTTGGCAGTGGAGGTGTCAGACCAGGAGGCTCTGCTTTTCCTCCGTATGGAGGTCTGCAAAGAAGTCACCCTGGATGAATAGCAATAGGAGAATGATTGTCAAAACTGAAATTCAGAAAAATTCAGCCTTTGAAATAAAAAAGTCTTTTTATTAGGTGTTCTTTGAAATCTTCTTCCTTAGCTACATCTTGCAAGCTCTGCAATTAGCTGCACAAGGGGTGAAGGCTTGAAGACAACTATGGAAGAGATGTTAGGAGTTTCTGCATTTTAATGAGTTCCATGGTGTATTGTAGTGCTGTCTATGAAGCTCAGTTACTGAGAGGAGAACGATGCAACTGCTAGAGAAAGTAAAGTCAGAAGGAAAAGCTGAGGTGACTTGGAGTATTAATGGGCCCCACTGAGGGCTGTTACTATCAAAGCCTCCCCAGGGGCTAGTTAAGGCAGATAATTGGAGGCCATGATTACAGACAGGCAAAGCACTGTGCTAAGAAAAGTCTTGGTTGGTTCTTGGCTACACACAGCCAAGCCTTGTGCCTCCTGCTGCCCACTCATGGACTCAAGCAGAAGGGACAGGAAAACCCATATGGGGGCTTTCTGCCTGGGTCCTCCTGGCTCTGGAGGCAGAGGGGATCCCCCAGTCAGCATGCCAAGCAGGTGCCTTCTGCAGGCCTAGCGGGGCCACTGCCAGATGTCAGCCCAAAAGTGCAGCTCCCAGGAAGAAGTCAAGGCTGACCTGCCACCTCCAGACACAAGTGACCTCACAGTCCCTTTCTGTGACACGCTCCTGCTGCTGCCCAATCAACTGCCGAGACAGAAGTGACCTCACAGTCCCTGCCACAGTCACATTCCTTCTGCTGGGGCAGGAGATCCTGAGGCAGAACTGAGCTCTTCAGAGCATTCCCACCCATCTCCTCCTTGTGGCCCACAAGCTGGTCAGATCCATGGCCTCTCACATTCAGCTTTGACTGCCATGTGACTGCAGAGCAACCTCATGGTTCATACCCTGCCCCATGGGCCTAGCACCTTAAGTGCATGGGATAAGGGCCAAGCACCTTAAGTGCTTAAGAGTAGGGTTAGCAAAAGGGTTGGATGTGAAGAAGTTAATGCAAAGGAACCGTGACTTTGGGTGTTAGGCTTTCATGTATGAGATTAGGGACTAGGGCTCAGCTTTCTGTGACAGAGATTAATCAAACGCATAGTGGAAGGGTTTGGTGTTCGGCTTGTGGTGTCAGGTCTGTGGTTAGGGTATGTACAAGTTCTTTGGTTTAGGATTTTATTTAGGTCTGCAAGAAATCTAGGGCTAAATAGAGTGTGTTCATCGTAGCGTTAAGGGCAGGGATCAGGGTGAAGAAGAGAGTAAGGGTGATGTAATGGGGCTACGGAGTAGTTTTGGCTTCAAGAGGTCTTGTGGTCAAATATTAGAGCAGTGGATTCCTGTCAGGGTGTGGAGTAGCATTTAGCTTTATGGATTAACGTTACAGGTTAAAATAGGCAAGGGCCTCACATGACTGCTTTAAGTCTGCTTTATGGTAGGATCAACATTACCTGAACATTCTTACCCTGCAAAATCATTAGCTTCTGCTGTCCACGCTCCTTTGCCCTCGCACAAATCTCACATCTCTGTTGGCCAGGCTTCTCCTGACTTCCCCATATCAGTCATCTTCTTAGGGGAAGTTTGGAGAATCAGCATGGAGAAGGAGAGAAACGTCTGTAGGAGCACCCTGCACAATGTGCCCAGCAGTTTTGCAACACCACAGAAGCAGGCCTGAAGGATGAGTTTAGGCAAAAGCTGATACCTCTGACATGACAACACCTATTCAAGACCTCTTCCTCTATGGGGCCTACCAGGTACTTAGAAAGAGGGGATCTCACAAACTGTTTGCAGAGCAGGTGCATCTGTTGTCCTGTCATGGAGACCAGCAGATGTGAGCCTAAAGGCACAGATCCCAGCCAGGAGTCAAGGGTTGAGCTGTTGGCTACTTCAGAAAGAAGTCAACTCACAGCCACTTAACAGCCATTAGCTTCCTACTGGGCTGACAGCTTCTGAGGCGTCTCTGCCATCATAATACCAGACCTACAAAACACCCCCTTTTTGGGCCAGGACCTGCCCAGGTGGAAGTGATCTGGTTTTCATCCTTCAAGCCTGCTGGCCTCCCAGACTCTCTGACACTCAGAAGCCAGTTCCGTGTCAGTCCTGGGAGGTGCTGGGGCAGGAGGGACCTTGCAGGCAATGTTCCAGCCCCATGCCTGTTGGCAGTCTCTCAGCTCCTTGCGCACAGTGAAGAACTTGTTTGTATCCAGAAGCCATGAGCCTGAAGCTGGCCTAGAAGACACTCAGGGGAAGCACCCGCCCAGCACCAACCCTAGCCCCAGCCCCAGCCCCAGCTGGTGGTGCTGCTCTGCAGAGAAAGGGGGCTGTGGTGCCCGGGGCACAGGGGCACTCTGCAGGGCTGTGCTGGGCAGGCTGGGAGGCAGACCCAGCTCATGGGATCACTGCCATTGCCCCAGGGCTGCAAGGAATCACTCGCCAGGTTCCTTTGGTGAGGTTTTTGTGTGTTCTGGGGCTGCAGAGCTCTGCTCTGCCTGCTCACAGCAGACTGAGCACTTGAGCTCTGCTCAGTCCACCTCGGAGGGGATCCCCCCTTAGAAGGGAAGTGCTGCAGTGGAGGCCAGCTGTGCCACTGCCATGCCCACTGCCTGTCCCTGCCTGCAGTCCCAGCACAGCCCCACAGCAGCACTGGCACCAAGATCCATTATCAGCCGGGCCTGACCCCACCAGCAGCACTCAGCAGGAGAAGCACGTGCTTTGCTGGAGGCACCACTGAGTACAGAACTGCCTCCACAAGGTCAAGGGATGGGGAGGAGATGGAGGGGGGCTTCAGGTAGGCAACCATGACAGGCCTGAGGGAGTCGGACACCATGGCCAGGTGAGGGAGGCACGTGGAAAAGGCTTTTTGCCAGCCCTGCTATAGAGACAAGAGGACTGTCACCTAGATCCACAAGGTCTAATCCAAATACACTGCTCCTACCCGTGGCAGCTGGGCTCTTGGCCCTGAGCCCCTCCTAGATGTTGGGGCTGCTCCCGCAGCTCGACAGAAGATGGGAAGAGAAGGAAACTGAGACCAATGAATTTCTGCTGAGTTCTTTATTGTCTTTCTCTACCAAGAAAGCCCGGTTCTGTATGTACAATAGATGATGTGGTTAAACCTTACTAAAGATGTAACATGCAGAATGGTAAGAATGAGATTATTAAAGACAAAATGAAATATTGTTAAAATACTAACAGAGATTAGTAACAGAGATTAGTAAAAAAAGGTTGTGTCATTTTCCCAAATACACTTTGATTTCTCTTGGGACTCTTATTAATGACAATGTTATGATAACACTAGTAACGATAAAAATGATATGATACAATGTGAATCAAAATATTTGCATATTATTAAGAATACATCTTCTGAACACATCATGGATGCCTAAGAAGAATGTATGGAATCAGTTTCCTCACTGCATTCTTGAGCTCCTGGTTCCTCATGCTGTAGATGAGAGGGTTCAGTGCTGGAGGCACCACCGAGTACAGAAGTGCAACGACCAGGTCCAGGGACGGCGAGGAAATGGAGGGGGGCTTCAGGTAGGCAAATATGGCAGTGCTAAGAAACAGGGAGATGACAGCCAGGTGAGGGAGGCACGTGGAAAAGGCTTTGTGCCTGCCCTGCTCAGAGGGCATCCTCAGCACTGCCCTGAAGATCTGCACATAGGACAACACAATGAAAACAAAACAACCAAAGCATAAAGAAACACTAAACACAAGTGCCCCGACTTCCCTGACGCAGGCATCTGAGCAGGAGAGCTTGAGGATCTGGGGGATTTCACAGAAGAACTGTTCCACAGCATTGCTTTGGCAGAGGGGCAGGGAAACTGTAGTGGCTGTATGCAGGACAGCATTGAGAAAGCCACTGCCCCAGGCAGCTGCTGCCATCTGGGCACAAGCTCTGCTGCCCACGAGGCTCCCGTAGTGCAGAGGCTTGCAGATGGCAACGTAGCGGTCGTAGGCCATGACAGTGAGAAGGGAATACTCTGAGCCAAACAAGAAGAATAAAAAGAAGATTTGAGCAATACACCCTTGATAGGAGATGGCCCTTGTGTCCAACAGAGAATTGGCCATGGCTTTGGGCAGAGTGGTGGAGATGCAGCCCACATCGAGAAGGGCAAGGTTGAGGAGGAAGAAGTACATGGGGGTGTGCAGGCAGTGGTGGCAGGCTACGGCGCTGAGGATGAGGCCGTTGCCCAGGAGGGCAGCCAGGTAGATGCCCAGGAAGAGCGCGAAGTGCAGGAGCTGCAGCTCGCGCGTGTCTGCAAATGCCAGCAGGAGGAACTCACTCACGGAGCTGATGTTAGGCATTTGCTGTCCATACACATGCTTTCCTGGTAAAGAGCAAAATGCAGAAGAATGTTAAAACAGAGTTCTCTGAGGAAAACCTATTGTGTCTCTTAAAGCACCCTGTAACCTGAGCCTCTCTCTTTGCACAAAAATCTTTTGGCATCTCTCCTGCTTGAGCTCCGGCTGGTGCTGGCTGAGAGTGGCACTGGGAGCAGGGGCTGCTGTAGGCTGCAGAGGAGTCCTCTCTGCTATACAGCAGGAAGGAAACAGGAACATGGGGGAAGCTCAAGTTCAGTTCACTGGTCAGATCAATGAGCTTTTCAATGTTATTTCAAACAACTCATCTGAATGCAGAGTTACACAGGCCACTGCCCACAAGTCGTGTTCTAATCTACCCTGTGTTTGCTGTCTTTGAGCCACAGGACCATCCAACTCAGGTGTTTCCTTGAGAAGAAACTGTAGAGAACTGAGAGCAGAGAAGCCCCAGTCCAAGTGCAGCTGGACAGAAACCTCACCTGAGGTGAAGTTCTCACACAGACAGAGCTTGGGAGCATCTCTTTGAGCTCTACTTTCTCTTCTACCCCTGCCTGCCCCACAGCCCATGGGCTGCAGGGGGAGAGGAGGCCAGGGAGGGGCTGCTCCAGGGGAAGGCAACTGCACTGCAGGGCATGGCCGCAAGGTGCCCGAATCCCCCCTGCCACGGCGTTTCTGCCAACAGCTCCTTCTGGCCGCCTGCCCCTCTGTGCTGCCTGCAGCTGTCCCTGCAGGGAGCTGCTGCTCTGCGCCCACCTCTTCTTTCCCCCTGCCCGTGCTCACAGACCCCATCCCACACGGCTGTGCTCAGCGCTGCCCTGCAGCACCCTGCCACCAACAGGGCCCTGCCAAGGGGCACCTCCATGGCTGCAGGAGCTACGGGGCAGCTGACAGAGAGCCCGGCATGGCCAGCCACGGCAGGGTGTTCTGGGCTGACCAGGGGCACCTGCCTTAGGGCACTCCAAGGGGCTTCTGCCAGACTTTCTCCCCTCACACTGCAACCCAGCAGGACTCTCAAAGCCTACTGCATTGCCCACTGCCCTCCCAGAAACAAGACCCAGCACGAGACCCTTCCAGGACCTGCAGCTGCATGGCCCTGCAGCCAGGCACTTACCTTGTCAAGGGCTGTGCCGGTTTCTCCTGCAGGCAGCTCTCAGCATTCTCCCACTGCCAAGTGCCTCCAAGCCCTCTCTCCTTCTCTCCTCTCTGTGTGCCAGTTGCGGTCAGAGCCCCCAGCCCTGCTGCGCTGTGCAGAGGAGTTGCTCCTGGCCACAGCTGTCTCTCTGCACCAGGATCCCTTTTGAAATGAGTTTAATCTGTTGCAGGAGCCCAGCCCAGCTCAGCACCAGAGGCCTAGATCAAGGCACTGCAATCACCCCTCTGGGGGCTTTGCTGACGAGCCCACAAACCTCAGGCACTCAGAGACAATTGAAGACATCTCTCCAGAAGGCCAAGTCAGAGGCAAGTTTCCTGCAGTGTCCCCCTGAGGGCCAGCACTGACACAGCCTCCCTTGGAGCTCGTTAGAGCCAAACCCTGGAGGCAGTGAGGACAAGGAGACAAAGGCAATGTGAAGGTGACACTGAGGTGTAGGAAAACTGGATGTGTGTCACCAATCACAAGGGCCAGGTCTTATTGCATGGCACACATGAAGGGAGATCCTTTGCCTTGACTGGTTGCTCAGGGCTCTTTGTGGGGCAGTAGAAGTTGGGGATGTGCATTGCCAAGTGCAGTAGAATGGTACGACCCCTGCCTGCTTCATGGTTGGGGGTGAGGAGGCAATGAGGCCCTGGTGCTTTAGCAATAAGCTGTCTCCTCATAGGCCTCAGTGGCAGAGACAACAGCCATAGCCATGGACACAAAGACCTGGGTTGTGACTTTGATCCCTCGTAGAGCCCTGGATCCTTTCCACACCAGGCTGTCCTAGGGACTCCCAGACCTGTACCTCCTGAGGGCTGCAGACCCTCTTCTGTGTGGTGCCACACTGGATCTGAGCTTGAGTATGATAACTCAGATTTTCTTGGAGGTCCTGCTCCTCATAAGGCAGCTCTGTAGGAAGCTGCCCTGGTTCCTGGTGAGCAGGCACCACAGCTCATAAGGCATCCCTCGTGGTGCCCCGGCCCTCCTCCTCCTGGTCACTGCTCACTCAGTAGAGTCTGCCCTGATGTGTAGTTCCTCTTCCTCTGGATCAGGACTAGGCACTTATTGTTCAAGATGTTCCTTTAGGCAAACTACTGCAGTTTCTCAAGATTCCACTGGACAGATGCTCCATTCTGTCAGGTGTTCATGTCTGCAGGCAGACAGTTCAACCTTCCCGTGTCTATGCTGTCTCTGACAAGATAGCAGCATCAGGAGCTGCATGGAACGTTTGGATAATAGAGGAGTAAGAAGCTGAATAAAAGTGCAGCATAGAATCACAGGAGAGTAGGGGATGGAAGGCTGCCAGGCTCCACCAATTCTGTGCTTCCTTCTCATGCATGCTGACAGTTAGTCTGGGGCTGTGTCCTGAATGTTATGGGGCTGTGCAGGTGAAAATTAGAAGGGCCAAAGCCCAGCTGGAGCTCAATCCATCTACTACTGTCAAAGACAAAAAAAAAAAAAAGAAAAAAAAAAAAAAGTTTATATAAATACTTTTATAAAAGAGGATTTAGAAGAATGATCATCTTTAATGGGTGTGTGGGAAAACCTAATGACAAACCCTGAGGAACATAATGCCTTCTTTTCCTCAGTCTCTACCAGCAAGACCAGTTGTTCAGTTGTTCCCCTGGATATTTCTTCCAGCTCATGGTCAGAGCTACACTTCAAGATTCACTTTGTGGCTGTTTTTTCTCTCCTGCTCTTTCCTACTGCCAAAGAAAGCTCCATGAGGGTGGAAACCCCTCCTGAAGTAGGCATCCCAACCCAGAAGGCTCCTGGCGGCCTCTCAGCCACACAAGTCACGTCAGCAGCAGCTTCCAAGCCAGGGGCCTGCTGCTGGCCTTGCAGCTTCTTGTGGAGATACAGCCAAGCCTTGTGCCTGCTGCTGTGCAGTCATGGACTCAAGCAGAAGGGACAGGACAACCCATGTTGGGGCCTTCTTTCTGCCTGGGTCCTCCTGGGTGTGTAGGCAGAGGAGATCCCACAGTCAGCAAGCCAAGCAAGTGCCTTGACTTCTCAAAAGTAAAGGGTGACCTGGCACCTCCAGACACAAGTGAACTCACAGTCCCTTTCCGTGACACATTCCTGCTGCTGCCCTCTCAAGTGCAGAGACAGCAGTGACCTCACAGTCCCTGCCACAGTCACATTCCTCCTGCTGGGCCATCAGATCCTGAGGGAGAGCTGACCTCTCTCTTGCTCCATAGGTACCTGTTTTTCTCTTTCTGGTTTGGAGAATAAGCAAAGTTTTAGTGGGAGTGTGTGTTGTCCTCCTAGTGGTGTCAGGTCTGTGGTTAAGGCATAGACAAGATCTACGGTTTAGGGTTTTTTAGGTCTGCCAAGGAGTCTAGGGTTAAATAGAGCATTTTCATGTTAGTGCTAAGGGAAGGCATTGGGGTTAGTAGGAGAAAAAATATAAATAAAAAAAGATTCCTTTCAGAGTACTGTAGTACTTACGTTTAGCGATTAAAATGACTGTTTCAAGTAAGGAAAGGGCCCTATGTGACTGTTTTAAGTCAGTTGTACCGCAGCATCTACATTACATAAACCGTCTTACTTCTATGAAATCATAATTTTCTGCTGGCCAAGCTCTTCTTCCCACAGAATCACAGAATCACAGAATTTCTAGGTTGGAAGAGACCTCAAGATCATTGAGTCCAGCCTCTGACCTAACACTAACAGTCCCCACTAAACCATATCCCTAAGCTCTACATCTAAATGTCTTTTAAAGACTTCCAGGGATGGTGACTCCACCACTTCCCTGGGCAGCCTGTTCCAATGTCTAACAACCCTTTCGGTAAAGAAGTTCTTCCTAAGATCCAACCTAAAACTCCCCTGGCACAACTTAAGCCCATTCCCCCTCGTCCTGTCACTGGGCACGTGGGAAAACAGACCAACCCCCACCTCTCTACAGCCTCCTTTGAGGTACCTGTAGAGAGCAATAAGGTCACCCCTGAGCCTCCTCTTCTCCAGGCTGAACAAGCCCAGCTCCCTCAGCCGCTCCTCGTAGGGCTTGTTCTCCAGGCCCCTCACCAGCTTCGTCGCCCTTCTCTGCACCCGCTCAAGCACCTCGATGTCCTTCTTGTAGCGAGGGGCCCAAAACTAAACACAGTACTCAAGGTGCGGCCATTCTTACTCCTTGTGACCAGTGCCAGGCTTCCTGGAACACTTTGTGGCAGCTTTTTTCTCTCCTGCTCTTTCCTACTACCAAAGAATGCTCCATCAGGGTGGAAACCAGTCCTGAAATAGGTATCCCAACCCAGCAGGCTCCTTGCGACCTGTCAACCAACCAGACACAAGTCACCTCAGCAGCACCTTCCAAGCCAGGGGCCTGCTGCTGGCCCTGAAGCTTCTTGGCTAGACACAGCCAAGCCTTGTGCCTGCTGCTGTGTGGTCATGGACTCAAGCAGAAGGGACAGGACAACCCATCTTGGGGGCCTTCCTTCTGTCTGGCTCCTCCTGGGTCTGGAGGCAGAGGGAATCCCCCAGTCAGCATGCCAAGCAGGTGCCTTCTGCTGGCCTAGCAGGGCCACTGCCAGATGTCAGCCCAAAAGTGCAGATCCCAGGGAGAAGGCAAGTCTGACCTGCCATGTCCAGACACAAGTGACCTCCCAGTCCCTTTCCGTGACACGTTCCTGCTGCTGGCCTATCAAGTGCAGAGACAGAAGTGACCTCACAGTCCCTGCCACAGTCACATTCCTCCTGCTGGGGCAGGAGATGCTGAGGCAGAGCTGAGCTCCTCCGAGCATTCCCACCCTTCTCCTCCTTGTGGCCCACAAGCTGATCAGATCAGGGTGAGCGAGAGTGTAAAGGTAAGGGAAAGGGGCTACAGGCTGTGTTTTGGCTTGAAGGGATACTTTGAGGTCAGGCATAAGAACATTGGATTCCTGTCAGGGTGTGGAGTAGCATTTAGGCTTGGGGATTACTGTCACTGGTTAGAATAGGGGAAGGGCTTTACATGACTGTTTTAAGCCAGCGTTACAGCAGAATCTACATTGCCTGAATGTTCTAACCTCACAGAAATCATTCATTTCTGCTGACCTCTTCCCTCCCGCAAATCTCACATCTCTCCTGGCCAGGCTTCTCCTGACTTCCCCATATCAGTCATTTTCTTAGGGGCAGCTTTCTGATGGGTTTCATGACCTCAGAGTATCTGTCTCATATGTTTTGGCTACTCCTTTCTTGAGATTGACGTGGCACCTAAGTCAGGATGGTGAAGAACACAAAGGCTGTAGGTGAACCCTGCACAATATGCCCAGCAGCTCCTTTACCACCCCAAAATTTTGTTTCCTGCCTCCAACTTTTAGATACTGAATGGCTTCTGTGCACCCAGGCTATCTTTTTCCAAACCCTCATGCATGGTTCAATTTGCCCCAGGTGTCTTGGAGGCAGTGGCCCCCTCTGTGTAGAAAACTGAAAGCAGTCCTAAAGGATGACTTCAGGCAAAAGCTGACACCTCTGACATGACAACCCCTATCCAAGACCTCTTCCACTATGGGGCCTACCAGGTACTTAGAAAGAGCCGATCTCAGAAACCACATGCACAGTAAGTGCCTTCTGCTGCCCTACCATGGACACTGGCAGATGTGAGCCTAAAGGCACAGATCCCAGCCAGGAGTCAAGGGTGACCTGTCAGCTACTTCTGAATGCAGTCACCTCACAGGCCATTTAACAGCCATTTGCTTCCTGCTGGACTTAGTGTTTCTGACGCACCACTGAGCTTATAATGCCACACCTACCAAACACCCCCTTTTTGGGCCAGGACCTGCCCAGCTAGAAGTGATCTGGTTGTGATCCTCCAAGCCCATGGCACACCTGCTGGGCTCCCAGCCTCTCTGACACACAGGAGCCAGTTCCATGCCAGTCCTAGGTGGTGCTAGGGCAGGAAGGACCTTGCAGGCAATGTTCCAGTCCCATGCCTTTTGGCGGTCTCTCAGCTCCTTGTGCACAGTGACGATCACACTCAAGTCCAGAAGCCTGAAGCTGGCCTAGAAGACACTCGCCCTCCCCAACCCCAACCCCAGCCCAAACCCCACCTGGCTGTGCTTCTCTGCAGAGCGAGGGGGCTGTGGTGCCTGGGGCATGGGGACACTCTGCAGAGCCATGCTGGGCAGGCTGGGAGGCAGACCTAGCTCATGGGGTCACTGCCATTGCCCCAGGGCTGCAAGGAAACACTCGCCAGGCTCCTTTGCTGGGGCTTATGTGTGCCATGGGGATGCTGATCTCTCCTCTACCTTCTCACAGCAGATTGAGCACTTGAGCTCTGCTCAGTCCACCTCGGAGGAGATCCCCCCTTAGGAGGGAAGTGCTGCAGTGGAGGCCAGCTGTGCCACTGCCGTGCCCAGCTGGATTGAGCTCCAGCTGGGCTTTGGCCCTTCTAATTTTCACCTGCACAGTCCCATAACATTCAGGACACAGCCCCAGACAAACTGACAGCATGCATGAGAAGGAAGCACAGAAGAGGTGGAACCTGGCAGCCTTCCATCCCCTACTCTCCTGTGATTCTATGCTACACTTTTATTCAGCTTCTTACTCCTCTATTATCCAAACGTTCCATGCAGCTCCTGATGCTGCTATCTTGTCAGAGACAGCACAGACACGGGAAGGTTGAACTGTCTGCCTGCAGACATGAACACCTGACAGAATGGAGCATCTGTCCAGTGGAATCTTGAGAAACTGCAGTAGTTTGCCTAAAGGAACATCTTGAACAATAAGTGCCTAGTCCTGTGCCAGAGGAAGAGGAATTACACATCAGGGCAGACTCTACTGAGGGAGCAGTGCCCAGGAGGAGGAGGGCCTGGGCACCACAAGGGATGCCTTATGAGCTGTGGTGCCTGCTCACCAGGAACCAGGGCAGCTTCCTACAGAGCTGCCTTATGAGGAGCAGGACCTCCAAGAAAATCTGAGTTATCATACTCAAGCTCAGATCCAGTGTGGCACCACACAGAAGAGGGTCTGCAGCCCTCAGGAGGTACAGGTCTGGGAGTCCCTAGGACAGCTTGGTGTGGAAAGGATCCAGGGCTCTATGAGGGCTCAAAGTCACAACACAAGTCTTTGTGTCCATGGCTATGGCTGTTGTCTCTGCCACTGAGGCCTATGAGGGCACAGCTTATTGCTAAAGCACCAGGGCCTCATTGCCTCCTCGCCCCCAACCATGAAGCAGGCAGGGGTCGTACCATTCTCCTGCACTTGGCAATGCACATCCCCATCTCCTACTGCCCCACAAAGAGCCCTGAGCAACCAGTCAAGGCAAAGGATCTCCCTTCATGTGTGCCATGCAATAAGACCTGGCCCTTGTGATTGGTGACACACATCCAGTTTTCCTACACCTCAGTGTCACCTTCACATTGCCTTTGTCTCCTTGTCCTCACTGCCTCCAGGGTTTGGCTCTAACGAGCTCCAAGGGAGGCTGTGTCAGTGCTGGCCCTCAGGGGGACACTGCAGGAAACTTGCCTCTGACTTGGCCTTCTGGAGAGATGTCTTCAATTGTCTCTGAGTGCCTGAGGTTTGTGGGCTCATCAGCAAAGCCCCCAGAGGGGTGATTGCAGTGCCTTGATCTAGGCCTCTGGTGCTGAGCTGGGCTGGGCTCCTGCAACAGATTAAACTCATTTCAAAAGGGATCCTGGTGCAGAGAGACAGCTGTGGCCAGGAGCAACTCCTCTGCACAGCGCAGCAGGGCTGGGGGCTCTGACCGCAACTGGCACACAGAGAGGAGAGAAGGAGAGAGGGCTTGGAGGCACTTGGCAGTGGGAGAATGCTGAGAGCTGCCTGCAGGAGAAACCGGCACAGCCCTTGACAAGGTAAATGCCTGGCTGCAGGGCCATGCAGCTGCAGGTCCTGGAAGGGTCTCGTGCTGGGTCTTGTTTCTGGGAGGGCAGTGGGCAATGCAGTAGGCTTTGAGAGTCCTGCTGGGTTGCAGTGTGAGGGGAGAAAGTCTGGCAGAAGCCCCTTGGAGTGCCCTAAGGCAGGTGCCCCTGGTCAGCCCAGAACACCCTGCCCTGGCTGGCCATGCCGGGCTCTCTGTCAGCTGCCCCGTAGCTCCTGCAGCCATGGAGGTGCCCCTTGGCAGGGCCCTGTTGGTGGCAGGGTGCTGCAGGGCAGCGCTGAGCACAGCCGTGTGGGATGGGGTCTGTGAGCACGGGCAGGGGGAAAGAAGAGGTGGGCGCAGAGCAGCAGCTCCCGGCAGGGACAGCTGCAGGCAGCACAGAGGGGCAGGCGGCCAGAAGGAGCTGTTGGCAGAAACGCCGTGGCAGGGGGGATTCGGGCACCTTGCGGCCGTGCCCTGCAGTGCAGACGCCTTCCCCTGGAGCAGCCCCTCCCTGGCCTCCTCTCCACCTGCAGCCCATGGGCTTTGGGGCAGGCAGGGGTAGAAGAGAAGGTAGAGCTCAAAGAGATGCTCCCAAGCTCTGTCTGTGTGAGAACTTCACCTCAGGTGAGGTTTCTGTCCAGCTGCACTTGGACTGGGGCTTCTCTGCTCTCAGTTGTCTCCAGTTTCTTATCAGGGAAACTCCAGAGCTCGATGGTCCTGCGGCTCAAAGACAGCAAACACAGGGTAGATTAGAACACGACTTGTGGGCAGTGGCCTGTGTAACTCTGCATTCAGATGAGTTGTTTGAAATAACACTGAAAAGATCATTAATCTGACCAGAGAACTGAACTTGAGCTTCCCCCATGTTCCTGATTCCTTCCTGCTGTATAGCAGAGAGGACTCCTCTGCAGCCTACAGCAGCCCCTGCTCCCAGTGCCACTCTCAGCCAGCACCAGCTGGAGATCAGGTAAGAGAGCTGCAGAAAGGTTCTTCTGAAAAGAGAGATGCTCAGGCTGGAGGGCGCTCTAAGACTTGTAATAAGTCTCCCTCAGTGACATGTGAACTAACATTGTTCTGTCTTCTCTTCAACAGACAACTGTGTTCAATGTCAGCAAATGCCCAATATCAGCTCTGTGAGCGAGTTCCTCCTGCTGGCATTCGCAGACACGCGCGAGCTGCAGCTCCTGCACTTCGCGCTCTTCCTGGGCATCTACCTGGCTGCCCTCCTGGGCAACGGCCTCATCCTCAGCGCCGTAGCCTGCCACCACCGCCTCCACACCCCCATGTACTTCTTCCTCCTCAACCTTGCCCTTCTCGATGTGGGCTGCATCTCCACCACTCTGCCCAAAGCCATGGCCAATGCCCTCTGGGACACCAGGGCCATCTCCTATCAAGGATGTGCTGCTCAGGTCTTATTTTTATTCTTCTTGTTTGGTTCAGAGTACTATCTCCTCACTGTCATGGCCTATGACCGCTACGTTGCCATCTGCAAGCCCCTGCACTACGGGAGCCTCCTGGACAGCAGAGCTTGTGCCCAGATGGCAGCAGCTGCCTGGGGCAGTGGCTTTCTTATTGCTGTCCTGCACACAGCCACTACATTTTCCCTGCCCTTCTGCCAAGGCAATGTTGTGGACCAGTTCTTCTGTGAAATCCCCCACATCCTCAAGCTCTCCTGCTCAGATTCCTACCTCAGGGAAGTTTGGGCACTTGTATTTAGTTTTTCTTTAGCATTTGGTTGTTTTGTTTTCATTGTTTTCTCCTACATGCAGATCTTCAGGGCAGTGCTGAGGATGCCCTCTGAGCAGGCCCGGCACAAAGCCTTTTCCACGTGCCTCCCTCACCTGGCTGTGGTCTCCCTGTTTCTTAGCACTGGCATGTTTGCCTACCTGAGGCCCCCCTCCATCTCTTCTGCATCCCTGGACCTGGTGGTGGCTGTTCTGTACTCAGTATTGCCTCCAGCAGTGAATCCCCTCATTTACAGCATGAGGAACCAGGAGCTCAAACATACAGTGAGGAAACTATTTTATACCTCTTTCTTCAGCATTAATAATGTGCATAAAATACTAATAGAATTTCTGCAAACAAACACTCTTAGTGCAAATTCTTGAAAGTAATTTTCTTTATTATTATTTCCTATAATTTGTGGCATTGATTTAATGTTATTCTAAGCCTCCTAATTATTATTTTATTATTATTATTATGACGCTGATAATTTCAAATACCTTTACAATCAATATTCTTGTTTAAATAAAGACAATAAAGGAACTGGGACAATTTCATTACTTTCAACTGCAATCTCTTCCCATCACCAGTGCCTCCAGCAGTGAACGCACGAGGAACTTGGAACTAAGGGATGCAGTGAGGACACTGCTTGAATACATATGCTTCTGGTTCTTTGACTATAACAATAAGCTTATAATCAGAAACACCTATTTTTTCAGAAATCTTTAAGATACTTTTTTTTTTTTCTTTTTATTTGTCTGTGTTGTTATTTTCACTAGCTATTGTTTCAGATATAAATAATATTAATCTTAGCCTCCGACTTCTTAAAGATTTACCTACAGAACCAGGTTTCCTGTGTAGATAAACAATAAAGAATCCAGAAGAAATTCATTGGTCTGAGCTGCCATCTCTTCCGATCCCCTCAGGAGCTGGGGGAGCACTTGTTGGGGCACTTGTGTTTCAGTATTTCTTTAGCCTTTGGTTCTTTTGTTTTCATTGTGCTGTTGTATGTGCAAATCTTCAGGGCAGTGCTGAGGATACCCTCTGAGCAGGGCCGACACAAAGCCTTTTCCACGTGCCTCCCTCACCTGGCCATGGTCTTCCTCTTTCTCAGCACTTCCACGTTTGCCTACCTGAAGCCCGCTTCCATCTCTTCCCCATCTCTGGACTTGGTGGTGTCACTTTTGTACTCAGTAGTACCTCCAGCAGTGAACCCCCTCATCTACAGCATGAGGAACCAGGAGCTCAAGGTTCCAGTGAGGAAACTGTTTCTATATGTGCTTCTTAAGCATCAGTGTTGTTAACATTATTGTGATTTGTATCATATCATTTTTTGTACTTAGTATTATTATCATATTGTACTACTACTAATAATCCTCTAAACGCTACCATTCTATTTGAGAAGCTGACATGAGAGATTTTCATTTCATTTTTCATTTTGATTATTTTCATAACTTTTGATATTGGCTTAAATTTTTAAGTAATTTATTTACTTTAACTACGTCTTCTAATCAACCTATTGAACTAGACTTCCTCTGTAAGTATAGACAATAAAGAAGACAGCATAAATTCATTGGACTCAGTATCCCTCTCTTCCCATCTCCTCTGATTCTGGGGGGAGCAGCCCCAGCACGCAGGAGAGGCTCAGGGCCAAGAGGCTCACTGCCCACTGGGCTCTGCCTCTCTGCTGCCTTCGGGTTGGGGCTGCTGCTTCACTGGAGCCATGGCCATGGCCAGCAGCAGGACGTGGCCTTGTCACTGCTGCTCCCTTTGGCTTCCTCATTGTTCTCTTGTGCTTTCACATTCAACTAAGTCTTGAGATCTCATGTATCTTGCTGACAATCTTGTTGTCTGTACAGTGGCATCTCTTTCATTGCACAGCTCTTCCAAAGCTGGTGCTAGGAATATACCCAAGGAACTGCTGCATGAACGGGAACCCTACTTTACTGGGCTTCACTATGGATCAGAATCTAAGAGTGCTCAGTGTAGTGCTGTACTGGGAGCTCCCTTCTTGGCTGGCCATGGCTCAGCAAACAATAACTGGCCTTGACTGTCCTGGGACTGTCCCGGTGGTGCTTAGTCTGATGTCAAATGGCATGCTGGAGAGGAATGTGGAGCTGCTCTGTGGCTGGGCCAGGCCTCTTGTGCTGGCCTGGGGAGCGGGGCTGGCCCTGCGGGGCACAGGCACTGTGTGCTGGGGATCTGCCAGGCAAGAGAGCAGGGCTCCTGCAGCTTCACGGACCTCCACCTCCTGAGCTGGGGCTGGCCCCAGTGCAGGGGCTACTGGGGAGGCCCAGAGCTGCCTTTGTGCCAGCAGCTGCGGTGCCTTTGAGGGGCTGGGGCTGTGGTGGCCATGCCCAGAGCCCTGCAGCAGCCTGCAGTGGGCACTGCCCTGGGGCCAGCACAGCCTGCGCTGCTGGACTGGGGAGAGGGCAGGGAGGTGGGGAGAGGTGGGCAGGGGCTGGGCTGGGCTGGGCAGTGCCCAGCAGAGGGCAACAGCAGCGTCAGGGAGCGGTGGCAGCATGCAGGGGAGGGCTCCCAGCAGGGCTTGGTGCTGCAGAGCCAGGGCTGCGTGAAGGGAGCCCAGAGCTGCAGGGGCAGGGGAGAGGAGGCTGAGGGCCAGGGCGGCTGCTGCAGGGGCAGGGAGCTCAGCATGGCCCTTGCAGCCCCCTGCCCTGGGCCTGCCTCTGCCCTTGGGCTTGGCCCCGGCCTTGGCTCTGCTGGCAAGAGCGCTCCTGGCATGCACTTCCTGGCCTCCCCTCGCCTGTGCACAGCTGCTGCCCACTCCGGCTGCTGCCACAAATGTGTCCTCACCAGCAGCACCACCCCTTGGGCTGCTTCTGCTGGCCTCCCCCACCCCACTGCCTTGACTCCTTGTCTCTGATGGGCCCCACCTTCCACACCCAAATACCTTCCTTGGCGGTTGGCTCCATTCCTGTGCCCCGCTGAATGAGAGAGCCATGGGACATATGACCTTTAAGGGTTACGGTGTTTGTGTAATATTGTTTGGTTCAAGAAGACAGTTCCTTCACCAATGATTTACATCCTTCTTTGTGTTAGGCCATGATTCAATGTCCTTCACCATTATTAAAGTATTTGCTTTATCTCACAGGTGAACTGCATTAGGTCTCCTTGATTATTCTGAGACACAACGCAATGCTTTTTGCCTTCTGACACTCCAGCACAACACCTGTGAGTTTACCTTTCTGTGTGCATTGACCTGACGGGTCATTTCACATTTCTTACTTTCATATCCCTAAGGGAAGGGGATGATTCCCAAACTGGGATACGCAGATGGGTTCTGGCTTAACCATTTGAACTGTCCTGCTCTTGAGTCTTTCATCCTGAGTTTTGCCACAATTCCTGCACCAAAATGCATCCATTGCCTGTCATCGCCCTGTCTCCTGTCCTGTGGGATGACTGTGCTGTGGTGGAACATGTTTCCAGTCAGCCGTCTACCAGACACAGTAATAAATACTACGAGCAGGACTAGAGGGGTCCTGCTTCCAGACAGAGGGGAGTCACGGAGGAAAGGGAGAATCGGGTTTACTGGACTGGGTATATTTAATGGCCGGGTACATCAGACCCACAAATGTATCAGGCTATACTAGAAACCAGTGCACAGACTACCCTTTTGCCATCAAGCTAGAAAGAGGTAGAACCCACCTGTATTTCTGGAGTGACAGGAGGAACCCAACAGTTAACTGTACTGGAGGCTGAAATGAGTCTAACTGGGAAGGAATGGCCAAAGCACCCCATTGGGACTCGCTCGGAGGCTATGTGCATCCTCAGCATAGACTGTTTCAGGAGAGGGAACTTCAAAGTTCCAAGAGGACACTACCGGTGGGGCTTTGGCAGAGCTGTCTTGGAGACAAAGGACATGAAACAGTTGTCTACCTTGCTTGGCCTTCCATAGAATCCTTCTGTTGGGGGTTTGCTGAGGGTTGAAGAACAGCAGGTGCCAATGGCTACCATGGTGGTGCACCTGAGGTAGCGTCGCGCTAACCGAGACTCCCTGATTGCCATCCATGAGCTGGGTCATCGACTGGAGAGACAAGGTGTAGATGTAGAGCTTGGGAGCGTGCTTTAGTGATGGACTTGTCAGCACTGAGGTAAAGTTGCCTGACCTGGGTTACACGTCCCAGAGTAGTGTCAGGCACAATGCAATTCTTTTTGCCTTCTGCATCTATAGCACAGGAAGTAGGACTTTGCCCTACTCTATTGATTGGGCAGGTCTTTTAACATCACTCAGTTTAGGTTTCCGTGTCTGGAAGGGGACAATTTCCCCAATGAGGCCAAGCTCATGGGTACAGATATAGCCACTTGAAGATAAATTTTCTTTAGTTTTCATCCTGAGTTTTCCACAGAAGACCCAAGAGAGTCCATGGATGTCCAGGTGTCTACTAAGACTCAGTCTGAATTTGTCAGGATCTAATGGTCATTTCAAAATTTATTTTATTTTATTTTTTCCAAGGCACCACAACTTCTCTGTGAAAGGTTTTCATGTGCTTGGCTAGGCTGTAGTTACAGGGACAAAGACCACTGCTGGCAGTGTTGGTGTCAGACCTCCAGAATCTGCTTTTCTTCCTGATGCAGGTCTCCAAAGAAAGTCACCCTACGTCAATAGCAATAGGAGAATATTGCTCAAAATTAAAATGCAACAAAACTCAGCATTTAATATGAGAAAATATTTTTATTACGTGTTTTTTGAAATCTTCCTTAACTATGCCATGCAAGCTCTGCAATTAGCTGTACAAGGGGTGAAGGCTTGAAGAAAACTATGGAAGAGATGTTAGGAATTTCTGCATTTTAATGAGTTCCATGGTGTATTGTGGTGCTGAGTCTATGAAGCTCAGGTACTGAGTGGAGAGTGATGCAACCGCTTGAGCAAGTCAAGTCAGGAGGAAAAGCTGAAGTGAGTTGGAGTATGAATGGGCCCCATTGAGGGCTGTTACTAACAAAGCCTCCCCAGGGACTTGTTAGGGCAGATAATTGGAGGCCTTGTTTACATACAGGCAAAACATTGTGCTGAGAAAAGTCTTGGTTTGCTTTGGTGACGCAGAAGAGCCAAGGCCTGACCCCAGCTACTAGGAGGTGAGATCCTGCACCCCCACATCTGGCTCAAGGCCCTTTCTGGGGTCTGTTGGATGTGGTGGGCAGTGGGATGCCATGAGAAGAACAGTGATATGACACCTCTGAGGTGCTGCACATGGTTGAAAGGAATCTATGAGGCCTCATTTCAAGGAATATAAAATCTCTTCTCATAAGCTCTAGCCAAAGGGACAAAAACTTCAGGGCTATTGTGGCATTCCATTTTTACCAGCACCCTCTGCCTTCTCCTCCGCAGGCTTTCCATTGCTGTCACACACTTTCCCCTATTTCTTTGTAGTCTGCAGACACCCATCTCTGTTCACCACCTCGCTCTCATCCCTTTCTTTCTCCGATGTCTCATCAGCCCTCACCAGCTCTGCCTTGAAACACAAAGCTAGGGTCTGATCAGAGGCTGACCTCTGGCACCACAGCATGACCCTTTGAGGGACATTTCTTCCTCCCCGTGGCCAGTGTGTAACATTCAAGCTGCACTCTGTGGAAGTTTTTTCTCACCTGCTCTTTCCTACTACCAAAGAAAGCTCCATCAGGGTGGAAACCACTCCTGAAGTAGGCATCCCAACCCAGCAGGCTCCTTGTGGCCTGTCAGCCAAGCAGACCCAAGTCACCTCAGCAGCATCTTCCAAGCCAGGGGCCTGCTGCTGTGCAGTCATGTACTTAAGCAGAAGGGACAGGACAACCCATCTGGGGGCCTTCTTTCTGTCTGGGTCCTCCTGGGTCTGGAGGCAGAGGGGATCCCACAGTCAGCATGCCAAGCAGGTGCCTTCTGCTGGCCTAGCAGGGCCACTGGCAGATGTCAGCCCAAAAGTGCAGATCCCAGGTCTATGTCAAGGGTGACCTGCCAGCCACAGGCAGAAGTGACCTCACAGTCCCTTTCTGTGACACGTTCCTGCTGCTGCCCTATCAAGTGCAGACAGCAGTGACCTCAGAGTCCCTGCCACAGTCACGTTCCTCCTGTTGGGGCAGGTGATCTTGAGGTAGAGCTGACCTCTCCCTGGACCCCTAGGGACTACGGCTCACCTTTCTGGTTTAGAGAGTAAACAGACTTTTAGTGGGAATTTTTGGTGTTATTCTGTGGTTAGGTTATGGGCAAGCTCTGTGGTTTAGGGTTTTTTTAGATCTGCCAAGAAGTCTAGGGGTAAACAGAGCACTTAAAAGCAAGTATTAAGGGCAGGGATCAAGGTAACCAATGGAGTAAGTGTTGGGGAAAGAGGCTATGGGCTTAGTTCTGTGGATACTTCTGTGGATACTGTGAAGTCAAACACTGGAGTAGTAAATTCCTGTCAGGATGTGAAGTAGTTTTTAGATTTATGAATTCAGGTTGTTGGCTGAAAGTGGGAAGGGTCTCATATGACTGTTTTAAGTCACTGCTACATCAGCATCAGCATAACCTGAATCCTCTTACTTCTAATAAATCCTTAATTTCTGCTGGCTGAACCCTTATTCCCTCTCTCAAATCTCACATCTAAATTAGGGTTTAGGGATTAGGGATTAGAACTTTCCTGGGTTAGGCATAGCGCACAGGTCTAGGGTGTTCAGGTCCGTATTTAGGGTATGGGCAAGTGTTTTGAGATAGGTTTTTTTTTAGGGCTGGCCTCAGTGCTAAGGTTAAATAGAGTATTTCAATCCTAGTGATAAGGACAAGGATTAGGGTGAGAGAGAGGTAAACGGTAAAGGCTTCTGGTTTGAGCTTTGGCTTCAAGTGAAGGTTTGAGGTTAAGCAGGAGAGTAGTGGATTACAGTCAAGGTGAGGAGTAGCAGTTAGAGGTTAGAAACACAGTAAGAGTCTAAAGGGAGTATTTTCAGAGTCAGTGTTGCAGCAGCATCAATATTACCTGAACCCCCTTACCTTTTCAGAATGGTTACTTTATGATGGCCAAGCCATCCAATGGATCCAGGGTAACTTTTAATCCAGGGTAATTTTTAATCCAGGGTAACATTTCCCAGGTCCTCATGCATGCTTCAGTTTCCCACAGGAATCTTGGAAGCAGTGGCCACATCTGTGTAGAAAACTTAAAGCAGCCCTGAAGGATATCTTCAGACAAAAGCTGATACCTCTGACATGACAACTCCTATCCAAGACCTCTTCCTCTTTGAGGCCTACCCAGTACTTTGGAAGAGTGGATCTCACAACCTACAGTGCAAAGCAGGTGTCTTCTGCTGGCTTGTCACAGGCACTGGCAGATGTGAGCCTAATGGCAGAGATCTCAGCCAGGACTCAAGGGATGACCTGTTGGCTACTTCAGAAAGAGCTCAACTCACAATCCTTTTTATGGACATTCACTTAGGACTGGATTAGGAATTTCTGAAGCACGACTGACCTCATAACAACAGACCTACAAAACACCCCCTTTTTGGGCCAGGACCTGCCCATCTAGAAGTAATCTGGCTGTGATCCTTGGAGCACTGCTGCTGGGCTCCCAGCCTCTCTGATGCTCAGGAGCCATTTCTGTGCCAGTCTTGTAAGGTGTTAGGGCAGGAGAGTCCTTGCAGGCAATGCTCCAGCCCCGTGCCTGTTGGTGGTCTCTGAGCTCCTTGCTCAGAGCAAAGATCACATTCACATCCAGAAGCCCTGTGCCTGAAGCTGGCCTAGAAGACACTCAGGGAAGCGCCCTCCCAGCCCAGACCCAGCCCCAGCCCCAGCCCCAGCTGGCAGTGCTGCTCTGCAGAGCGAGGGGGCTGTGGTGCCCGGGGCAAGGGGGCACTCTGCAGGGCCGTGCTGGGCAGGCTGGGAGGCAGACCCAGCTCATGGGGTCACTGCCATTGCCCCAGGGCTACAAGGAATCCCTCACCAGGCTTCTTTGCTGGGGCTTTTGTGTGCCCTGGGGCTGCAGAGCTCTCCTCTGCCTGCTCACACGAGATTGAGCACTTGAGCTCTGCTCAGTCCATCTTGGACTGACCAGAATCCTGCTGGATTGCCCTGCGAGGTGAGGAAGTCTGGCAGAAGCCCCTTGGAGTGTCATAACCTAGCTACAGCTGGTCAGATAAGAGAGGAGTGGCCAAGCCTCCTCCAGACCCTGCAGGGGGTGTAGCTGGGATATGGGACACTCCAGCTTTCAGATATCCAGCTCTGTCCATGGCGTCCTCCTGGGCTGCAGGCTGCTCTCCCGCAGGATGCAGCTCTCTCGTGGCATCCTTGTGTTATCCAGCTGCCCAAGGAAAATACACCTCCATACTAACATCATGTCCATGCTGCTGGATGGCTGTCTGTGTGCAGCAGGAATGAGGCCTCTGCAGCCCTATCTAGGAGGGAAGAGCTGAGATCCTGATCAGTCCCCTGGAGAAAAGGTGAAGATTCTGTTCAGCTGCACTTGGAGTGGGACTTCTCTGCTCTCAGCTGTCTCCTGTTTCTTCTCAGGGCAGCACCTGAGAGGGATGGTCCTGTAGCTCATAGAGGGGTAGCCCAGGGCAGCAGAGAACAGGACTGATGGGAAGAGCTGCTCTGCTCAATCTTCCCCAGAGGACAAGTCCTTTGACTCTTGGCACCCACAGGATATCACCTGGAGTGTGGAAGTAATGTCAGGGAGTTCCACCATCCAATACCTCTCCTATGTGTTATACGGGCAACTAGGATAAAATAAAGTGAGGAAAATAGTTGCAGCTTTGCTCCTCAATCAGCTCAGTTGCTTGCAACAATACTGCAAAGCTCATTGGTCTGACATTTTTCTGACTTTGAGTTATCCACCCTTCTGTTTTATTTCCTATTTTCCTCAGAGAAATGTGTTCTAACATTGCTTTGCCTTCTCCTCTTCAACAGAGAAGCAAGTAGAAAGTCAGAGAATGCCCAACATCAGCTCTGTGAGCAAGTTCCTCCTGCTGGCAGTCGCAGACGCGTGAGCTGCAGCTCCTGCACTTCGCACTCTTCCTGGGCATCTACCTGGCTGCCCTCCTGGGCAACGGCCTCATCCTCAGTGCCGTAGCCTGCCACCACAGCCTCCACACCCCCATGTACTTCTTCCTCCTCAACCTCACCCTCCTTGATGTGGGATCCATCTCCACCACTCTAATCAAAGCCATGGCCAATGCCCTCTGGGACACCAGGGCTATTTCCTATCACGGGTGTGCTGCCCAAGTACTTTTTTAATCTTTTTTTTTTGATGCAGAGTTTTCCCTTCTCACCGTCATGGCCTATGACCGCTACGTTGCCATCTGCAAGCCCCTGCACTACGGGAGCCTCCTGGGCAGCAGAGCTTGTGCCCAGATGGCAGCAGCTGCCTGGGGCAGTGGCTTTCTCAATGCTGCCCTGCACACGGCCAACACATTTTCCCTGCCCCTCTGCCAAGGCAATGCTGTGGACCAGTTCTTCTGTGAAATCCCCCACATCCTCAAGCTCTCCTGCTCAGATGACTATCTCAGAGAAGTTTGGGCAATTCTGTTTAGCATTTTGTTAGCATTTGGTTGTTTCATTTTCATTGTGCTGTCCTATGTGCAGTTCTTCAGGGCAGTGCTGAGGATGCCCTCTGAGCAGGGCCGGCACAAAGCCTTTTCCACGTGCCTCCCTCACCTGGTTGTCACCTCCCTGAAGATCAGCACTGCAATCTTTGCCTACCTGAAGCCCCCCTCCATTTCCTCCCCATCCCTGGACCTGGTGGTCACACTTCTGTACACTGTGGTTCCTCCAGTAGAGAACCCCCTCATCTACAGCTTGAGGAACCAGGAACTAAGGGATTCCATCAGGACTCTACTTGAATACACACATCTTCAGCAAATTCACCTATAATATTATGCATAATATTAGAAATCCCAGCTATTCTCAGAAAGAAAATAATATGATGTCTTCTATTAATAAATGTGTGTATTATTATTTTCTCTCATTATTTCACTTTTGATTAAATATTATTCCTAGCCCCCTACAACTCAATTATTTTCCCGTAGAAGATGGCTTCCTGTGTAGATAAACCTAATAAGAAAGCCATCAGAAATTCATTGGTCTGAGCTGCAATCTCTTCCAATCTTTTCTGGAGCTGGTGCAGCAGCCCCAGAATGCAGGAGGGGCTCGGGGCCAAGAGCCCAGCTGCCACACGCAGAAGCAGCCCTGGTGGCCATCGGGGCTGCCCCTCACTGCCCGCTGGGCTCTGCCTCTCTGCTGCCTTCGCGTCGGGGCTGCTGCTTCCCTGGAGCCATGGCCATGGCCAGCAGCAGGACATGGCCTTTTCACTGCTTCTTTCTTTTTGGTTCCTCATTGCTTTCTTGTGCTCTTGTATCCATCTTAGTCTCAAGGTCTCATATGCATTGATGACAGTCCTGTTGTCTTTGCAGTGACATCCCTGTGGCTGCAGGCAGCAGCAGGCACTGTGCAGCCCTGGGTCACAGCTGGCCTCCTTGCTAACACCACAGTAACAAGAGGGTCTTGCTCAGAGCAAACCCAGAACACTGGACACCTCTTCCAAATGCTATTAGAAATAGAGCCAAGGGTTTCTTCCCTGCTCTTCTGTTTTCTGGGTTTTGTCATGGAGTGAGAGACAGAGGCTGAAAGTCCCAGGGTGATCCCAGAGGAACCAAGGGCTAGGCCAAGAACTCCCTTTGTTGCAGCACATGCCCAAACAGACAACACTGCCCTCTGCAGTTGGGCAGATGGCCAATGCCAGCCTGGAGAGGAATATGGAGCTGCCAGGAGATGTCAGGAGATCTGCAGGGACAAGGTGCTCAGTGGGTGTGTTGGGTCTGTCTGAGCTGGAGTCACCTTTTCCCTGCAGCAGCCCGCACAGTGCTGTGCTCTGCACTCGAAGCTGGAACAGCACTGATATCACTCCAGTGTTGTGTCTATTGCTGCATAGTGCGGGCACTGCATCAGGACTCCTTCTGAGCCCCCAAGAGCCAGCAGGCTGGGGGTGGGCAAGTGATGGGGAGGGGACATTGCCGGGGCAGCTGACCTAAACCAACCAAAGGGATATTCCGTAACACCTGATGTCACATTCAGCAATAAAAAGGGGGGCTCTCGTGGGGGAGGGGCTGTTCCTCTTGAACAACCACTACGTGTTTTGAGGCCCTGCTTCCCAGGACGTGGCCGAACATCGCTCGTTGATGGGAAGTAGAGAATTTTTTTTTCCCTCTCTCTGTGCTTCCGCGCGGGCTGATTGTTTCTTTTGTTTCTTTTTTCCTCCCCATTCCCTTTCCCTTTAATTAAACCTTTCTCATCTCAAACCTCGAGTTCTCTGTGTTGTATTTTCTCCCCCTTCCTCTTTGAGGAGAGGGGGAGTGAGAGAGCGGTTGTGGTGGAGCTCAGCTGCCCACCTGAGTAAAACCACCACAATCTGGTGTAAGGAAAAGCAATAAAATCCTCAGCTGAACAGTGGGAGAAGTGCAAGAGCCAAGAGGTGAGGAATGAGGTTGTCCATGCAGTGTCCGGCCTCAAGAGACTGCTTTTCCTACCTTCCCACACCTTATTAGGAAAAAACCTGGATCCACATCAGTTGGGGAATACTGCTATCACTATTTGCCTGATTTCAAGACCGTTGAAAAATAACAGTGAATACAAAAAAATCTTTCTTTATCCTTCTTGATGTCTTCCTCTTTAACTACATTTCTCATAGTTTTCTAACTAGCTGTGCAACTCTTGAGGAAATGGTCAGAACAGACATGGGTTGCTAGGGCTTTCAGCATTTTAATGTCCCCATGGTGTATTTGGTGCTCAGGTACCTCAGGTACTGCAAGGAGACAGAAGAAATCTCTCCAGCAGCTAAAGTCAGAAGCAAACAGCAAAGTTTCTTGGAGCATTAAATTGGCCTCACTGAGGGTCATTACTGTGAAAGTCTCCCAATGGAATTACTAGAGAAGTTAATTTGAGGCCATGGTTATAGACTGGTTAAGACTACTAAGATTTCATCTGAGTGACCTCTGACCCCTTTGAGGGATATTTCTTCCTTCTCTAACCCAGAGTCCACTTTCCAAGTTGTACTTTGTGACAGCTGATTTTTCTCCTGCTGTTTCATACTAATGACCAAAGCTCAGCCATCTCAGAAACCACACCTCAAACAGGACTTCCAACCCAGCATCCTTCCTGTGGTTTATCAGCTGACCAGACACAGTTGCCTCACCATCATCGCTCAAGCCATGGGCTTACCGCTGGCTTCAAACTCCTCGGATAGACATGACCAAGTTGTGTGCCTCCTACTTTCCGTTCCCATTGCAGTAGGGACAGAGAAATGCATGTCCAGGCCTTCTTCCTGGATAGGGGTTAGAAGTAGGGTTTGGTGATCTGCTTATGGTGTCAGGTCAGAATTTAGCATATGGTCAAGCTCTGTGGGATAGGGTTATTTTTAGGGCTGGCCTGCGGGCAAGGTTTAATTAAAGCACTTTTAGCTAAGTGATAAAGACAGGGATTAAGGTGAGCAAGAAGTTAATGGTAAAGGCTTATGGGTTTGATCTTTGGCTTCAAGGGAAGTTCTGAGTTTAAAAGTAGTATATTACAGTTATGGTGAGGAGTAAGAGGGGTTAGAAACAAGGTAAGAGCCTGGCAGGAATGTTTTCAGAGTCAGTGTTGTAGCAGCATCAACCCTCGGACTTCTTAAAAAATTGTTAGTTTGTGTTGGCCAAGCCCCTCTTCCTTCCCCCAAAACCATACACCTCTCCTGTACAAGCTTCTCCTGACCTCCCCATGTCAGTCAACTTCTTAGGGGCAGCTTTCTGATGGCTTTCATGATCTCAGAGTATCTCTTACCTCTGATGGCTACTCCACGTCTGAGAGAGAAGTGGCATTGTAGTCAGGAAGGCAAAGGGCACAAAGGTCTGTAGGAGCACCCTGCATATCATGCCTAGCAGCTCTGCAACACCCCAAAAGTTTGTTATCTACCCACCAGCTTTGGATCTAGAATGGCTGCTACGGCTCCTGGATAACTGTTCATAGGCCTTCATGCAGGCTGCAGCTATCCCTGGGCATCTTGTAGGCAGTGGCCACCCCTGCATGGAAAACTGAAGGAAGCCCTGTTTTTTAGGAAAAAGCTGACACCTCTGACATGACACCCCTTGTTCAAGACCTGTTCCAGTCTGGGGACTCCTGGGTACTGCCAGCTGGTAGTCGAGGGATGACCTGTCAGCTACTTCAGAAAGAGCTCAGCTCACAATCTGCTTTACAGACATTCACTAAGGACTGGGTAAGGAATTTCTGAGGCACCTCTGAGCTCATAATACCACACCTACAAAACTCCCCTTTTATGGCCCAGGACCTGCCCAGGTACATGTGAGCAGGTTGTGATCCTTCAAGCCCATGGCACTGCTGCTAGACTCCCAGCCTCTCTGACACACAGGAGCCAATTACTTGCAGTCCTGTGAGGTGCTGTCAGCCATCAGCCCCATCGTGTGCTGTAGAGCCCCAGTGCCTGGGAACTGGGAACACTGATAAACTCAGGGGCACTAACAACTAACAGGGAATATCTGAATCAGCCCCAAATCCATAAAAATCCATGCTGAGTCTCTGCTCTCAACACACCGAGAACCTGTGGAAAGAAGGAAAGCATCGTGCCCCGTTGGAGCCTCTTACTGGGGCTTGATCTTGACAGCAGCTTTGCAGGAAGGTCTCAGCCTTCAGGCAGTGCCCGGAGGAGATCCCCCCTTAGGAGGGAAGTGCTGCAGTGGAGGCCAGCTGTGCCACTGCCGTGCCCACTACCTGTCCCTGCCTGCAGTCCCAGCACAGCCCCACAGCAGCACTGGCATCAAGCTCCAGGAGCAGCCGGGCCTGACCCCACCAGCAGGGCTCAGCAGGACAGGGCGGCAGTGGCAAGAGAGCAGCTCTGCATGCCCCAAACGCTGGTGCTCCCTGGCCGTGCTGCTGGGATGGGACTCTTTTCCTCTGTACCCCTGCACACGGGCACTGCCCCTGCAGAGCCAGGCCTGGTCTCAGAGGAAGAATGTCAGAATAAGATGGCAGTGCAGGCTCCTTCCTTAAGTTCACAGACAGACAGGCTCTTTTTGTATAGTCGCTGAGATAGACTTGAAAAATACATACCAAAGTGGAATTGGGATGAATAATATCATTTTAGTGGGTAACGTTAACCGAACTAAAACTAAGGAAATCGAGTAATAAAATTGCACACAAGCACACAAACAAAAAGAAAAAGACTATAGGCCGTTCCAATAACAAGTAACATTATGACTCATCTGCAGAAGCAGACTGAGCACTTATTGTCCTGCAACACATCTAAACAGCAATTTCCACAAGGCTTCCTTGAGGTCCTGATTCCTCATACTGTAGATGAGAGGATTCAGTACTGGAGGCACCACCGAGTACAGAACTGCTATCACCAGGTCCAAGGATGGCGAGGAGATGGAGGGGGGCTTCAGGTAGGTAAACAGGACAGTGCTGACAAAGAGGCTGACCACGGCCAGGTGAGGGAGGCAAGTGGAAAAGGCTTTGTGCCTGCCCTGTTCAGAAGGCATCCTCAGTACAGCACTGAGGATCTGCACATAGGACACCACAATGAAAATAAAACAACCAAATGTTAATGTCAAACTAAAAAGAAGTGCACCCACTTTCCTGAGGTAGGCATGTGAACAGGAGAGCTTGAGGATGTGGGGGATTTCACAGAAGAACTGGTCCACAGCATTGCCTCGGCAGAGGGGCAGGGAAAATGTAGTGGCCGTGTGCAGGACAGCAATGAGAAAGCCACTGCCCCAGGCAGCTGCTGCCATCTGGGCACAAGCTCTGCTGCCCAGGAGGCTCCCGTAGTGCAGGGGCTTGCAGATGGCAACGTAGCGGTCATAGGCCATGACGGTGAGGAGACAATATTCTGCTACAAGCAAGAAAACAAAGAGAAAGAGTTGAGCAGCACATGCTTCATAGGAGATGGCCCTGTTGTCCCAGAGGGCATTGGCCATGGCTTTGGGCAGAGTGGTGGAGATGCAGCCCACGTCGAGGAGGGCGAGGTTGAGCAGGAAGAAGTACATGGGGGTGTGGAGGTGGTGGTGGCAGGCTACGGCACTGAGGATGAGGCCGTTGCCCAGGAGGGCAGCCAGGTAGATGCCCAGGAAGAGCGCGAAGTGCAGGAGCTGCAGCTCGCGCGTGTCTGCGAATGCCAGCAGGAGGAACTCGCTAACAGAGCTGCTGTTGGGCATTTCCTGGTTCTGAGCATGAGTTACTGCCCAAGGATGAAAAAATCTTTAACAAATATGAAGACATACCTGAGGTAAAGTTCTTACATTTCTCACATAACTGCCCTGGAAACCATTTCAGTCAGACATTTAGCAGGTCCCTTTCTTGTGTTCTTCTTGATGCTGCCTGAGGGTGTCCGGGGTGGCAAGGGACCCTGCTCTGGGCAATGTGTCAGTCCTGCCCCACAGCCAGAGGTAATCTCATATTCAATCACCTGATAATAAAGAACTTTTCAATATTGTTGCTCCCAATTCACCCAACTGCAGAGCAGGGCTGCTGGGATTTATTTTTGTATTTTCTGTCTTTCTGCCCAACCCACTCTGTTTTGTAAGGCACAAGAACTGGGCATTTCAAGTGAAAACTTGTAGATCCTCAGATAAAGAGGATGATTCCTTCAGTGCCGAGTTTCATTTAGAGATGACAGCCATGCTTAGGCTCATTTGGCCTGTGCTGGTATTTATTGAGCTACAAAATTATTGCACTCATAGGTTCATAGAGACATGAAGTCATAGACTATCCCAGCTTGCAAGGGGCCCACAAGGATATTCAAATCCCACCCCTGAATCTGTACATGAAAACTCCAAGAGGAATCCAGGCTCAAAGTGCCCATCTCCAGACCCCTCACACTTTCCCCGTACTCCCCTTCCCCCAAGCACACCGAATGTCAGCGTGCTGCTGCCAGGGGAGGCAAGGCCAGGGAGGGACAGACGGACACTCAGCAGACCCTCCTGTGCTGCAGCTCTGCCTGCAGAGGAGGCAGCTCCTGCTCATTGCAAATGATCTGTGCTCTGCTTTGGCCTGCAGACACCTCCCAAAGACAGACAGTCATGTCTTCTGTAGCTGCTAAAGATCAGCTAGTATAAACTACAATCCTGACAACGAATTACCATGAAACCTGCCTCCCCTCCACTACAGGAGTATGCAAGCACACTGTGCAGAAAAAGCCTTACCCTTCACTTAAGTCAAGCCTCAGCCTTCCTCTTGAATTGCCCCTCATAATGCCGTTATCTAAAGCACTGCAGAAACAGAGAGACCCAACCTGACAGATGCTATCAGCCATTGGATGTGCCAGCTGTAGAAGACCCCTCTGGCAACCCCACCTGCAGTGCCCTGCTGCCAGAGCCTCACGGTGTCAGGAGCCTGCAGATGTGTCCTGCCACACGCTGCCCTCTCTTGTTGTGCTCCTCAGTGCCTCCAAGCCCTCTCTCCTCTCCTCTCTGTGTGCCAGCTGCGGTCAGAGCCCCCAGCCCTGCTGCGCTGTGCAGAGGAGCTGCTCCTGGGCACAGCTGTCTCTCTGCACCACGGCCCTCTTGCCACGAGCTCTCTCTGTCCCACGAGCCCGGCCCAGCTCAGCAGCACAGCACCAGCCCAAGACACTGCAATCACCCCTCTGGGGGCTTTGCTGATGAGCCCATGAACCTCAGGCACTCAGAGACAATTGAAGACAGCTCTCCAGAAGGCCAAGTCAGAGGCAAGTTTCCTGCAGTGTCCCCCTGAGGGCCAGCACTGACACAGCCTCCCTTGGAGCTTGTTAGAGCAGAACCCTGGAGGCAGTGAGGACAAGGAGACAAAGGCAATGTGAAGATGACACTGATGTGTAGGAAAACTGGATGTGTGTCACCAAGAACAAGGGACAGGCCTTGACCCCTGTCCCCTGAGAAGGGAGATCCTTAGCAGCCACACCTTGCTCAGGGCTCATTGTGGGGCAGTAGGAGATGGGGATGTGCATGGCCAAGTGCAGGAGAATGGTACGACCCCTGCCTGGTTCATGGTTGGGGGTGAGGAGGCAATGAGGCCCTGGTGCTTTAACGATCAGCTGTCTCCTCATAGGCCTCAGTGGCAGAGACAACAGCCATAGCCATGGACACAAAGACCTGAGTCCTGAAGGGACTTACAGCCTTTCCACAGCCGTTACTCCTCTTCACACCAGGCTGTCTGAGGGACTCCCGGACTTCCAAATCTTCTACTGCCAGATGCAGACCCTTCTGTGGGTAGTGTCACGTTCAATCTGAGCTGAGTCTGATAACTCAAATCTTCTTGGTGTTCCTGCTCTTCAGAAAGGAGCTCTCTAGGAAGCTGGCCTGGTTCCTGGTGAGCAGGCACCACTGCTCGTATGGCATCCCTTGTGGTGCCCAGGCTCTCCTCCTCCTGGGCCCTGGTCACTCAGCAGAGTCCCAGTCTGCCTCCATGTATGGGGTTCCTCTTCCTCTGGTGCAGGATTGGGCTCTTCTCCTTGTAAATGTCAGGAGGTTTGTGTCAAGTTCTTCTCTCCAGCTCTTTCATATTACCAAAGAAAGCTCCATCAGGGTGGAAACCACTCCTGAAGTAGGCATCCCAACCCAGCAGGCTCCTTGCGGCCTCTCAGCCAACCAGACACAAGTCACCTCAGCAGCAGCTTCCAAGCCAGGGGCCTGCTGCTGGCCTTGCAGCTTCTTGTGGAGACACAGCCAAGCCTTGTGCCTCCTGCTGCCCACTCATGGACTCAAGCAGAAGGGACAGGACAACCCATATGGGGGCCTTCTTTCTGTCTGCGTCCCCCTGGGTTTGGAGGCAGAGAGGATCCCACAGTCAGCATGCCAAACAGGTGCCTTCTGCTGGCCTAGCAGGGCCACTGCCAGCTGTCGGCCCAAAAGTGCAGCTCCCAGGGAGAAGTCAAGGCTGACCTGCCACCTCCAGACACCAGTGACCTCAGAGTCCCTTTGCGTGACACGTTCCTGCTGCTGCCCTATCAAGTGCAGAGACAGAAGTGACCTCACAGTCACTGCCACAGTCACATTTCTCCTGCTGGGGCAGGAGATGCTGAGGCAGAGCTGAGCTTCTCAGAGCATTCCCACCCATCTCCTCCTTGTGGCCCACAAGTTGATCAGATCCATGGCCCCTCAAATTCATTTGGAGTTAGGGTTTTGTTTAGATCTCTTAAGCAGTTTTCTAGTGTTAAATAGGCAATTTTAGTGCTAGTATTAAGGGCTGAGATCAGAGTGATTAAGAGAGTAAGAGCTAGGTGAAGTGGCTCTGGGCTGAGTTTTGTCTTCTAGGGATACGTTGAGGTCACTCATTAGAGTAGTAGATTCCTGTCAGGGGGCTGAGTAGCATTTAGGTTTAGGAATTTACAGGTTGAAGCTGGGGAATAGACTTGTATGACTATTTTAAGTCACAGTTACAGCTGCATCAGCATAACTTGAACCCTCTTACCTCTACAAAATCCTTAATTTCAGCTGGCCAAGTCCCTGTTCCCTCCTCTCAGTCTCACATTTCTCCTGGCCAGGCTTCTCCTGATTTCCCCATATCAGTTATCTTTTTAGGGGCATGCTTATGATGCCTTTCATGATCTTAGACTCTCTGTCAGTGCTCTGTTGGCTACTCTATTCCTGAGAAAAGCGTCACTTAAGACACGATGGAAAAGGACACAAATGTCCATCAGAGCACCCTGCACAATGTGCCCAGCAGCTCTGCACTGCCACAAAAGTGCTGTTCCTGCCTACAAGTTTCCTTTCCAGAATGGCTCCTATGGCTCCAGGGTAACTTTTCCCAGACACTCACTTCCTCAGGCCACACCACTCTTACCCACAGGCCCCATGTGTCTCTCCAAGCCTCCCCTCTGCCCTTGCAGTAGTGACACCTCACCGCAGCAGGTTGGTGCATCTCCAGGCTCAGGGGTGCTTCCTGAGGGCCTGGCCCGTGTGGGGAGTGGTGGGGAGGAAGAGAGCAAGGTCATCTCCTGGGGCATGGCTGAGCACAGCCCAGCCATCCTGCACCGTGGGCAGGCCCCTGCTCCCAGGCTGAGGCACACATGCAAGGCGGACACTTCTCCATCAGCCCAGCTTCACGCAGGGACCTTCAGCCCTGCCCCAGTCCCAAGATTTGGCTACTCCTCCACCCACAGACATAGATTGCTTTCCATCTGGGGACTCAAACAGGGCTTTAAGGACCTGTTAAAGCCCTGAGTGTCCTTGTTTCTCACAGCCTTCTCACAAGTCTTTCTCCTGGCCTTCCCCACTGCCCAGCACTGCCTCTCAGGTGGCACTCAGTGACCCTTCAGAAGGGCCTTTGGGCTTCCTCAATTGTCCTGGTGCTTATTAACACCTTCCTGGCTCCTTCCAGAGCTCGGAGGGAACCTTCTTGTTCATCAGGGGACCTGTACTGGCTGTGGCTGGGACAGAGTTAGTCTCTGCAGAGCAGCCCATGAGGTGCTGTGTTTCGGATATGTGACCAGAGCAGTGCTGGTGACCCACAGTTCTGGTCGCCGTTTTTGAGCAGTGTTTGCAGAGCATCAGGTCCTTCTGTGGCTCACAATTTCTGAGTTTTACTTGGTTTTGTTATTCTGTCCCCAGTTCCTCTAGAAGAAGAGAAAGCAGGTGGCCGATAGGTGTTTATCTGCTGGATGCATGGAGCAAGGAGGTGTCCGTGGTGCCAGGAAATGGAGGTCCGTGAAGCTGCAGGAGCCCTGCTCTCTTGCCTGGCAGATCCCCAGCACACAGTGCCTGTGTCCCGCAGGGCCAGCCCCGCTCCTCAGGCCAGCACAAGAGGCCTGGCCCAGCCACAGAGCAGCCTGCCCTGAGCAGGGGCCTGCACAAAGAGCTTTCTCCTTCTCATTTCTGCTTTTATACAGGCCCAGCAATGCTGCCCTGCTCTTCCCCAGGGCCATCCCTGCTCCCAGAGAGCCTTACCCAGGGCACTGTGTCCGTGCTGGCCTGGACAGCTGTTGCTTCTTCCATCCCTGTGCTCCCCACAGGGCCACAAGCTTGCAGTGCTGCTGTGAGAGCCAGGGGCTGTGGTGCCCTGGGACCCCCGGGGATCTCCCCTGTACCCGTGCTGCTCAGGGTGGGCAGCAGACATACGTCCATGGGGATCTCAGCTGCTGAGCCCCTTTCCATCTGCCCTGATGGCTCAGCAGCACAGGGCAGTGCTGAGCAGGGCCATGGGGTGTCTCTGAGGACACAAAGGGCAGGCGAGTGCTGCACCAGACCTCGCCACAGCACTTCAAAATGTATATCCTCAATTACTCTGCAGTCTTATGGGCCTTTGCCTGCTGGGTCTTCACCACCTCTTGTGGCATTGCACAGCCCTCCTTTAGCCCATGGACTCCTCAGATTCACCTTTTCCTTTACCAGACCCTTCTTTGTATGGTCACACATTTTAGGAGGTTCTAAACACTACCCACTGAGCACATTGTCCCTGCAGATCTCCTGACATCTCCTGGCAGCTTCAGATTCCTCTACAGGCTTTAATTTGCCATCTGCCCAGCTGCAGGGGGTGCAGTCCCATGCAGATAAATTTAAGATCAGTTGTCTTAGGCAAGTTCTTTGCCTTAGGCAAGTTCTGCCATAACGGGAGCTCTCGGTCCTGCCCTTGGTTCCTCAGGAACCACTTTCAGCCTGTGTCCTTCACTCTATGATGAACACCCAGAATAGAGAAGAGAAGGGAGCAACCCCTTGGCTGTGTTCCTGATAGCACATTTGGAAGAGGTGTCCAGGGTTCTGGGTTTGCCCTGAACAGCCCCTCTTGTTACTGTGGTGCTAGCAGGGAGGCAGCTTTGACCCAGGGTTGCACAGTGCCTGCTGCTGCCTGCAGCCACAGGGATGCCACTGCAGAGAGAACAGGACTGTCACCAAGGTACATGAGATCTGAGGGCTTACCCAGGACAATGTGGAAGCCTAAAGAGCAATAGTGAAAATGCCACGTCCTGCTGCTGGCCATGGCCATGGCTCCAGGGAAGCAGCAGCAGAGAGGCAGAGCCCGGCGGGCAGTGAGGGGCAGTCCCGAGGGCCACCGGGGCTGCTCCTGCATGTGGCAGCTGGAATCTTGGCCCTGACCCCCTCCTGCATGCTTGGGCTGTTTCCCCAGCTCCAGAAAAGATAGGAAGAGATGGCAGCTGAGACCAGTGAAGTTCTAATGGCTTTATTATTCGGTTTATCTACACAGGGAGCCATCTTCAATAGGAAAATAATATATTCTAGGGGGGGTAAAAATAATATTATTTAATTCAAAAGTGAAATACTTTGAAATATGAAATAATATGAAATAATAATACAGACATTTAATAACAGAAGACATGATATTATTTTATTTCTGAGAAAAACTAGGATTTCTAATATTAGGCATATTATTATAGGTGAATTTGCTGAAGATGTGTGTATTCAAGTAGAGTCCTGATGGAATCCCTTAGTTCCCAGTTCCTCATACTGTAGATGAGTGGGTTCGCTGCTGGAGGTACTACTGAGTACAGAAGTGACACCACCAGGTCCAGGGACGGCGATGAGATGGAGGGAGGCTTCAGGTAGGCAAACATGGCAGTGCTGACCATCAGGGAGACAACGGCTAGGTGAGGGAGGCACGTGGAAAAGGCTTTGTGCTGGTCCTGCTCAGAGGGCATCCTCAGCACTGCCCTGTATACCAGCACATAAGATACCACTATGAAGACAAAACAACCAAAGGCCAAAAAAATACTAAACACAAGTGCCCAAACTTCCCTGAGGTAGGCATGTGAGCAGGAGAGCTTGAGGATGTGGGGGATCTCACAGAAGAACTGGTCCACAGCATTGCCTTGGCAGAAGGGCAGGGAAAATATAGTGGCCATGTGCAGGACAGCATTGAGAAAGCCACTGCCCCAGGCAGCTGCTGCCATCTGGGCACAAGCTCTGCTGCCCACGAGGCTCCCGTAGTGCAGGGGCTTGCAGATGGCAACGTAGCGGTCGTAGGCCATGATAGTTAGAATTGAATACTCTGAACCAAAGAAGAAGACAAAAAAGAGAACTTGAGCAGCACAGCCTTGATAGGAGATGGCCCTGGTGTCCCAGAGGGCATTGGCCATGGCTTTGGGGAGAGTGGTGGAGATGCAGCCCACGTCGAGGAGGGCGAGGTTGAGGAGGAAGAAGTACATGGGGGTGTGGAGGCGGTGGTGGCAGGCTACGGCACTGAGGATGAGGCCGTTGCCCAGGAGGGCAGCCAGGTAGATGCCCAGGAAGAGCGTGAAGTGCAGGAGCTGCAGCTCGCGCGTGTCTGCGAATGCCAGCAGAAGGAACTCGCTCACAGAGCTGATGTTGGGCATTTCCTGCTTCTGGGCATGGGGTCCTGAACAAGGAACAGAAAAACACTGAGAGTTTATCAGAGTTATCTTAACAGAGTTATCTTACAAAATAAAAAATAATATATATCCATTTTTCTTTTATGCCTTCATTTCTCATTTCAGAGGAAAATAATTCCATTTTTCATTTAATCTCTCCCAAACGATTCTCCATTTCCATTCAGTCTTTTGGCAGGTCCCTTTTATGAGTTCTGGCTACTGCTGCTAGAGGGTGTCACTGAGAGCACGGGACTTGCTGTGGGCAATTCGGGAGTCAGTCCTGCCCTAAGCTAGTGGTAAAGATCATATAGTGATTTTTTTTCTCTTTTGTTCTAGCAGCCCCACTGTACTCAAAGTAAAAGCTTTTGTTTCATCAACGTGGCGATGGCTTCAGTGTAGTGTCCTTGGGAGAGCACATCAAGTCTGTGTGTTAGTCCTAGTGTCAACTGCCCTTTGCCGGCGTCTCTTTGACCTACTGGACAATTGCACTCTTATGTTTGCCTGAAACAAACCAGGACACTGCTGAGAGCAGAGACATCCAGGCTCAAAGTGCCCAACTCCAGACCCCTAAACCAGTCCCCATACTCCCCTTCCCCCAAGCACACCGAGGGCTCACCCCATGGGCACGTGAAACCCCCACCCCCAGCCAGCCTGGGAACAAGACCAGCAGCAGCACGGCCAGCTGGAGAAGCCAGGAGGAATGCCAGCGTGCTGCTGCCAGGGGAGGCAAGGCCAGGGAGGGACAGACGGACACTCAGCAGACCCTCCTGTGCTGCAGCTCTGCCTGCAGAGGAGGCTGCTCATGCTCAGTGCAGGTGATCTGTGCTCATCTCAAGCAAGGAGAGACCTCTCAAAGGCAGGGCACTGGTCACTGGAGGATTTGCAGCTCCAAAAGATCAACTAGGATAAAACCTGAGAGGACCAGAATGATGATGTTGGTGTAGTTCCTGCGCTGAAGTGTGGGAAGGGACTTTATGAAGTTCATTGATTAAATATTGATCCCCCACTGCAATATTCTAGGAGTCTCAGTCTTCAGTACACACCTGACCACCTACTACCATGAAACCAGCCTCTGCTCTACCACAGGTATCTGCAAGCACAGGCTACAGAAAAAGTCTTGCCTTTCGGGTAGCCCCTGCCTTGGTCTTCCTTTTCAAATATCCAATCATAAATGCCATTCTCTAAAGCATTTTCTACTCATTTCTGGAGAAACAGAGAGACCCACCCTGCCAGATGCTATCAGCCATCGGATGTACCAGCTGTAGAAGACCCCTCTGGCAACCCCACTTGCATGTCCCTACTGCCAGACCCTCCCGGTGTCAAGAGCCTGCAGATGTGTCCTGCCACACGCTGCCCTCTGTTGTTGCGCTCCTCAGTGCCTCCAAGCCCTCTCTCCTTCTCTCCTGTCTGTGTGCCAGCTGCGGTCAGAGCCCCCAGCCCTGCTGCGCTGTGCAGAGGAGCTGCTCCTGGGCACATCTGTCTCTCAGCAGCACTGTCCTCTTGCCAGGAGCTCCCCTTGTGCCCAGGAGCCCGGCCCAGCTCAGCAGCGCAGCACCCGACCATGGCATCGCTTGCTCTGTGCCCTTGGGCTCCCTCGAGGAGTCCCCAAGGCCTCAAGGCTGACAGCTCCCCACGGCAGCAGGGTCTCTGCTGGGGTGTGGTGCCTGAATTAGACTGAAGTCTTCGCTGACTGTTCCTTGCTGAACTTGGGAGAGACTGATTTTAGAAGTGTGATTTATGCTATTTAAGTTTGATTGTCCATCGTGAGTAAAATGATTCCCTCCCTTAACTCCTATTGTGTTCCCACTGCATGGCACGATACCTTAGCCACAACTACCAGGGATCATTTTACCCCTCTGAATGTGTCCTAACAAGAGAGGGGGGACCTGAATGCTCTAAAAGGTTTTCCATGAAGGGAACTGGACACTAAGACACCGTTTGTTGAGTTTTCCCAGCAATCCAAATGGAAGATCCTCTACTGATACACAAATCTCTTCTTCCTCTCTCACATGACCAGCACGGTGACTGGGATGTGGAACACCCTCTACACTGTTCTGGTGCCTGCCACCAAACACCTGCAGATGCCGTGCTTCCTTCTGGGGACCATGCTCCATGGTCAGCCCTGGGCGGTATGTCATCCCTGTTCTCTGCAAGGCTCGAGTAGTGGAAGGTCTGGTTCCAGAAGGCAGCTTTACCTAAACCAGGGGAATTTCTCTCATGTACAGGAATTATTTCTTCTCCTCCCAGCTGTTGTTCTGTGACCCCAGTGTCGTGGACACCTTCTGTGGTTTTGCACCATTGCTGGAGCTGTCCTGCAGTGCCACGGTGATACTCACAGTCTTTGCTTTCATAACCTACATTTTGGATCCAATCTTCCTCTTCCCTCTCATGCAGTTTTCAGGTGTGTGTGTGTCCTGTATTGGCAGGCCAAGGCCTTATCTACCTGCTCTTCTGTCCTCACAAGTGTCACTGTTTTCTATGATACTGCCATTGCTGTCTGTGAGAAGCCCAAATACAGCCCTCCTCAGAGATCTTAATGAAGCCCTTTCCTAAACCACCATCCTCCCAGTCAGACCTCAGGTTGCCTAGAGGTGGTATGGGAAGGGTGAGAGAAGTTCAAGCGGATTAGCAGATGTCATCATAAGACCTATCTCGAAGACCTTGGAAAGGACAGATGGATCAAAGACATTCCTCAGAACTTGGAAATGACAGATGTCAAACTCATCTGCTAATAGGAGGGCAAGCAGAAGGATGATAAAACATAACCAAGGAATAAAAAGCCAGCCTTAGCCTTAGCCCCCAAACCAGACCTAAACTGAAGTCCTCAAAGCTTGCCCTTATCCTAAATCTTGAGCAGGATCCTTGAGCAAAACACCAATCCCTCCCTCGCTGCTTTGCCATTCCCTTGACCCTGGAGGGTGCCCTCTAATCCCTAAACATTAACCTGATCATCTAACCCCCAAAGCCCTCCAGCATGCACACAGCACATCTCAGCTTCAACCCCACTCCTATTCCTAACTTCAGCTTCTTGTCCCCTTGGGGCAGGGCAGGGACTGTGAGGTCCTGCAGCAGTCCCATGGCATTGGAAGAGGCATGTGAGGTGACAGGTATATGATCAGATCAGAGGCCACAAGGAGGAGCTGGCTGGGAATGCTGGGATGAGGTCAGATGTGCCTCAGGATCTGGTGGGCCTGCAGGAGGCAACGGTTGTGAAGGAGGCTGGGAGGTCACTTCTGTCTCTGGAGCTGACGGACCAGCAGGAGGAATGCGGCACAGATAGGGATTGTAAACGGCAGAAGCATGCACTTGGAATTGAAGATGATGGTGAGGCACCTTCTGTTCCGGTCAGGTGAGAGACCACAGGAAGACTGATGGCATGGGAGTCATGCTTGAGGTATAGCTAGTGAGTCCATAGAATAAGAGAATGGCTCCTGTTGGAAGGGACCTTAAAGGTCACCTAGTTCCAACCCCCTGGCCATAAGCAGGGATGCCTCCCATGAGATCAGGTTGCCCAGGGCATCATCTAACCTGCTCTTGAACAGCTCCAGAGATGGGGCATCCACAGCTTCTCTGGGCAACCTGTTCCAGTGCCTCACCTCCCTCTGAGTGAAGAGTTTCCTCCTAACCTCTAATCTAAATCTCCCCCCTTTTAGCTTAAAACCATTCACCCTTGTCCTATCATTATCTAATTGAGCAAAGAGTCACTCTCCATCTTTTTATAAGCTCCCTTTAAGTACTGAAAGGCCACAAAGAGGTCACCCCGGAGCCTTCTTTCCTCCAGGCTGAACAGCCCCAGCTCTCTCAGTCTTTTTTCATAGGAGACGTGCTCCCGCCCCTTGATCATCTTTGTGGCCCTCCTCTGGATTTGTTCTAACAGACCCACACCCTTCTAGTGCTGGGGGCCCCAGTCCTGGATGCAGGACTCCAAGTGGGGCCTCACAAAGGCAGAGTACAAGGAGTAGAAGTCACCTCCCTCCACCTGCTGGCCACTCCTCTGCTTATGGAGCCCAGGATGCAGTTGGCCTTCTGGGCTACAAGCACAGAATGTACTGTCTCACTGTTGATCTCATTGTCTGTCATAGATAAAGATATTAAACAGCACCAGTCCCAGGACAGACTCCTGAGGTACAACACTTGTCACCAGCCTCCACTTGGACATAGAGCCATTGAGCACCACTCTCTGGGTGTGACATTCAGGCCAACTCCTTATCCACTGAATGGTGCACCCAACAAATGCATATCTCTAATTTGGAGACAAGGATGTCATGTGGGACAGTGTCAATGGTCTTACAGAATTACAAGTAGATGATGTAGGTCTGTCTTCTCTTGTTGTCTGATGTGGTCACTCCATTGTAGAAAGCCAGCACATTGGTCAGGCACAATTTGGACTTTGGTGAAGCCATGCTGGTTGTCTGAGGTCACCGCTTTGTCTTGCATGTGCCTTGACATTGATTCCAGGAGGATCATTTCCATGATCTTGCCAGATCATGGCAAAGGGCACAAAGACCTTTGTGTCCTTTACTCTCCTGAGTACAATACGACTTCCTTCTCAGGAATGGAGTAGCCAACACAGGTGAGACAGATACTATGTGATCACGGATGTCATCAGAAAGCTGATCCCAATAAGATATGGGGAGGTCAGAAGCAGCCTGGACAAGAGACATATGAGATTTTGGTGTGGGAAGACGAGCATGGCCAGCAGAAATTAATGGTTTCATAGAGGTAAAAACATTCCTGCAATGCCAATACTGCAGTAACAATGAATTAAAAAAGCCACATATGGCCCTTAATTATTTGAACCAGTAATTTTAATCCCTAAACCTAAATGCTACTACAACACTCTAAAAGGAATCAATTTTCTCTCTTGATAACCGTAATCCCTTCCCTTAAAACTAACATTAAAATGCTCTATTTAACCCTAGACTCCCTGGCAGATGTAAAACACCCGTAAACCACAGAGCTTGTCCGTACCTCAACCACAGACCTGACAGCACAAGCAGAACAACAAACACTCCTACTAAAACTTTGCTTAATCTCTAACATAGTAAGTGAAAAATAGGTACCGAGGGGGCTAGAGAAAACTTAGCTTTACCTCAGGATCTCATGGCCCAGCAGGAGCAATGTGACTGTGGCAGGGACTGTGAGGTCACTTCTGTCTCTGCACTTGATAGGGCAGCAGCAGGAACGTGTCACGCAAAGGGACTGTGAGGTCACTTGTGTCTGGAGGTGGCAGGTCAGCCTTGCCTTCTCCCTGGGACCTGCACTTTTGGGCTGAAATCTGGCAATATCCCTGCTAGGCCAGCAGAAGGCACCTGCTTGGCATGCTGGCTGGGGGATCCCCTCTGCCTACACACCCAGGAGGACCCAGGAAGAAAGAAGGCCCCCAGATGGGTTGTCCTGTCCCTTCTACTTAAGTCCATGACTGCACAGCAGCAGGCACAAGGCTTGGCTGTGTCTAGCCAAGAAGCTGCAAGGCCAGCAGCAGGCCCCTGGCTTGGAAGCTGCTGCTGAGGTGACTTGTGTCTGCTTGGCTGAGAGGCCGCAAGGAGCCTGCTGGGTTGGGATGCCTACTTGAGGAGTGGTTTCCAACCTGATGGAGCTTTCTGTGGTAGTAGGAAAGAGCAGGAGAGAAAAACTTGCCACAATGTGTGCCCAGGAATGTTGGCAATGGCCATGAGGAGGAAGAAATATCCCTCAAAGGGTCGTGCTGTAGTGCCACAGGTCACCCTCTGATCAGACCATGGCTTTGTGTTTCAAGGAACAGCTGGTGAGGGTTGACAAGACATGGGAGAAAGCAAGGGATGAGAGCAAATTGGTGAACAGAGATGTTTGTCTGCAGACTTCAAGAAAATAGGACAAATTGTGGGACAGCGTAGGAAAAGCTACAGAGGAGAAGGCAGAGGGTGCTGTCAAGAATGGAAGGTCCCAACAGCCCTGAAGGTTTTGTCACCTTGGCTAGAGCTTATGAGGACAGATGTTATACTCGTTGCAGTGGGGCCTCATTGATTCCTTGCAACCCTGTGCAGCACCTCAGAGGTGTCATACCACTGTTCTCATGGCATCACACTGCCCACCACATCCCACAGACCCCAGCAAGACCCTTAAGCCAGATGTGGCAGTGCAGAATCTCCCCTTCCAGAGGCTGAGACCAGACCTTGGCTCTTCTGCATCACCAAAACCAACCAAGACCTTTCTCAGCACAGTGCTTTGCCTGTCTGCAATCATGGACTCCAATTATCTGCCCTAACAAGGCCCTGGGGAGGCTTTGTTAGTAACAGCCCTCAGTGGGGCCCATTAATACTCCAAGTCACTTCAGCTTTTCCTTCTGACTTTACTTGCTCAAACAGTTGCATCATTGTCCTCTCAGTACCTGAACTTCACAGACTCAGCACCAAAATGCACCATGGAACTCATTAAAATGCAGAAACACCTAACATCTCTTTGATAGTTTTCTTCAAGCCTTCATTCCTTTTGCAGCTAATTGCAGAGCTGCAAGATGTAATTAAGGAAGATTTCAAAGAGCAACCAATAAAAAAATTTTCGTGTTTCAAAGGCTGAATTTTGCTGCATTTCAGTTTTGAACATCATTCTCGTATTGCTATTCATCCAAGGTGACTTCTTTGGAGACCTTCATTGGGAGGAAGAGCAGAGTGTGCTGGTCTGACAGCTCCACTGCCAGCAGTGGTCTTTGTCCCTGTCAGTGCAGCCCAGCCCAGCACATGAAACCCTTTCTAAGAGAAGTCAGGGGTGTGTTCAGAAAATAATAAAAGAAAATAAAAATATAAAATAAAATAAAATAAAATAAAATAAAATAAAATAAAATAAAATAAAATAAAATAAAATAAAATAAAATAAGATTCAAATGACCATTGGATCCTGAGAAATTCAGCCTGAATCTCAGTAGACACCTGAACATCCATGGACTCTCTTGGATCGACTGTGGAAAACTGAGGGTGAAAAATAAAGAAAATACATCTTTATTGGCTGTAGCTGTACCCATGAGCTTGGCCTCATTGGGGAAATTGTCCCCTTCCAGACAAAGAAACCTAAATAGAATAAAGTGAAAAGACCTGCCCAGTCAATAGAGTAGGGCAAAGTCCTACTTCCTGTGCTATAGATGCAGAAGGCAAAAAGAATTGCATTGTGCCTGACACTACCCTGGGACGTGTCACCCAGGTCAGGCAACTTTACCTTAGTGCTGACAAGTCCATCACTAAAGCACGCTCCCAAGCTCTACATCTACACCTTGGCTCTCCAGTCGATGACCCAGCTCATGGATGGCAATCAGGGAGTCTCGGTTAGCGTGACGCTGCCTCAGGTGCGCCACCATGGTAGCCATTGGCACCTGCTGTTCTTCAACCCTCAGCAAACCCACAACAGAAGGGTTCTGTGGGAGGCCAAGCAAGGTAGACAACTGTTTCATGTCCTTTGTCTCCAAGGCACCTCTGCCAAAGCCCCACCGGTGGTGTCCTCTTGGAACTTGGAAGTTCCCTCTCCTGAAGCAGTCTATGCCAAGGATGCACATAGCCTCTGGGCCAGTCCCAATGGGGTGCTTTTGCCATTCCTTCCCAGTTAGACTCACTTCAGCCTCCAGTACAGTTAACTTTTGGGATCCCCCTGTCACTCCAGAAATACAGGTGGGTTCTACCTCTTTCTAGCTTGATGGCATTAGGGTACTCTGTGCACCGGTGTCCAGTAGAGCCTGATACATTTGTGGGTGTGATGTGCCAGGCCATTAAATATACCCAGTGCAGTAAACCCGAGTCTCCCTTTCCTCCCTGCCTCCCCCTGTCTGGAAGCAGGACACTTCTAGTCCTGCTCATATTATTCATTACTGTGTCTGGTAGATGGCCCAATGGAAACACGTGCTACCATAGCACAGTAATCCCATGGGGCAGGGGAATGGAGCCGACAGTCAAGGGACACATTTGGGTGGGGAAGGTGGGGTCGGGCCCAGCAGAGACAAGGAGTCAAGGCATTGGGATGGGGGAGGCCAGGAGAAGCAGCCCAAGGGGTGGTGCTGCTTGTGAGGACATGTTTGTGGCAGCAGCCGGAGTGGGCAGCAGCTGTGCGCAGGCGAGGGGAGGCCAGGAAGCGCATGCCAAGAGCACTCCTGCCAGCAGAGCCAAGGCCGGGACCGAGCCCAAGGGCAGAGGCAGGCCCAGGGCAGGGGGCTGCAAGGGCCATGCTGAGCTCCCTGCCCCTGCAGCAGCTGCCCTGGCCCTCGGCCTCCTCTCCCCTGCCCCTGCAGCTCTGGGCTCCCTTGGTGCAGCCCTGGCTCTGCAGCACCAAGCCCTGCTGGAAGCCCTCCCCTGCATGCTGCCACCGCTCCCTGACGCTGCTGTTGCCCTCTGCCAGGCACTGCCCAGCCCAGCCCAGCCCCTGCCCACCTCTCCCCAGCTCCCTACCCTTACCTGCTCACCCTTTTGACCCTTTCAACTGAAGGCCTCTGAGACCTTCGCACTGTGACCCAGCTGTGTGCCCTGACATTGCAGAGCTCCCATCAGCAAATCCATCCTTTGACTTAGCTTTACTGTGAAGATCCACTCACTGCCCACCCAACACAAGGCACACAGTGTCCCAGGATAACCCTTAGGATATTCTGGTGGCTCCCAATACATCCTTGATGCCACCAGTCCTGTCAAGTTTCAAACCCAGGAAGCTGCTTCTTGACTGGTCATGTTCTCCAGGGGCACTGGGCATCCACCAGTGATGACTCAGTCCAGCCCTGACTCCCTCACCCAAAACCTGGTTCCCCCATGCCCCTGTGTCCAGGTGGAACCCCAGTACAAGACCACGACCTTCAGTCTGGTACTCCCTGATTATCTTCTGCAATCCAGTTTGGGAGCCCTGAGCACTGGGCAACTTCCTTTTACTATCAAGATACTACAACAAAGGCCAGGTGTCATTTAGGGATAAACACATTCAGAGATAGCCTCTGGCTCATGCAGAGAACTGGTTATCTGGAAAAGAGGAATGAAAGCACACATTTAACAGCAAGCAGAATTTTAAAGAATGCTCTACCCAAAGGTCAGAAATTGCCTGAGATTAACTTGAATAAAACTAGAAAAGTGAGATACCAATTTATTGCTAAATAAATATAATCAGTTTCTTCAGTGTGGCTTTCAGCTCCTGGTTCCTCATGCTGTAGATGAGGGGGTTCAGTGCTGGAGGCAGCACCGAGTACAGAAATGACACCACCAGGTCCAGGGATGGAGAGGAAATGGAGGGCGGCTTTAGGTAGGCAAACAAGACAGTGCTGATAAACAGGGAGACCACAGCCAGGTGAGGGAGGCACGTGGAAAAGGCTTTGTGTCGGCCCTGAGAAGAGGGCATCCTCAGCACTGCCCTGAAGATCTGCACATAGGACACCACAATGAAAACAAAACAACCAAATGCTAAAGAAACACTAAAGACAAGTGCCCCAACTTCCCTGAGGTAGGCATCTGAGCAGGAGAGCTTGAGGATGTGGGGGATTTCACAGAAGAACTGGTCCACAGCATTGCCATGGCAGAGGGGAAGGGAAAATGTAGTGGCCGTGTGCAGGACAGCATTGAGAAAGCCACTGCCCCAGGCAGCTGCTGCCATCTGGGCACAAGCTCTGCTGCCCATGAGGCTCCCGTAGTGCAGGGGCTTGCAGATGGCAACGTAGCGGTCATAGGCCATGACGGTGAGAAGGGAATACTCTGATGACATCAAAAATACAAAGAGAAAGACCTGTGCAGCACATCCTTGATAGGAGATGGCCCTGTTGTCCCAGAGGGCATTGGCCATGGCTTTGGGCAGAGTGGTGGAGATGCAGCCCACGTCGAGGAGGGCGAGGTTGAGGAGGAAGAAGTACATGGGGGTGTGGAGGCGGTGGTGGCAGGCTACGGCACTGAGGATGAGGCCGTTGCCCAGGAGGGCAGCCAGGTAGATGCCCAGGAAGAGCGCGAAGTGCAGGAGCTGCAGCTCGCGCGTGTCTGCAAATGCCAGCAGGAGGAACTCGCTCACTGAGCTGATGTTGGGCATTTGCTTTGGACATGGAGACTGCAAAATGAGAAACAAATATACATATATAGAGTCTTATGATTAATGTCTTTGACTAAAATTCAGTAAATTCCCAGTGAAAGCCTTACATTCCCTGTTTCCAAGAGCACCTTTGTCTATCTCCCTGTCTGGAGCCCTGCTTTGTATTTGCTGAGTGTCCTGTACACAGCAGCCACTTCTGCCCATCAGCCCCCAGTGGGACACATGCTCCACTGCACTGACAAATGTCATTGCTGTGGGGGCAAAGCTCAGCCAGAGGGCACATCCAGGAGGGCTGCTCTGTCCATCCCCTGGTGCCCAGCTGTTGGCTCCTTGCACCACTCACCTTGGGGATGGATGCACACAGAGGCTGTGTTGAAAAACCACATTCCCTTGTCTGCAGGTCCTAAAGAAGAGCTCAGAAAAACCCTGGTGCAGTGTGTAAGCAGAGTGAAAAGAAGGGATATTCTCACGTTCATCACTAATCTGTTTGTGTCTCAGTTCAATGCAATAGGAAGCTCAGTCACCAGTGCAAATCCAGCTACCCCATTAACATCGAGCCTGCCCCACAATCAGAGCAGGAAGAGGTTGGCAGAGAGTGCAGAAAGTGCCTTCTCTTTTCAGGCAGCCCCTGCACTGCCCTTCCTTTGCCCAAGCCCCTGGGCTCCCAGGCAGGCTGAGTGCAGGGACCCTGCTCTGCACCACAGCCCTGGGCAGCCCTTCCTGCACCCCCGGCTTCTCCTTCCTCCAGGGACTGCAGCTGCATTGCCCTCCAGCCAGACACTTACCGGGTGCAGGGCTGGGAAGTGTTCTCCCCCAGTGAGCTCTGTGCATCCTGCCACTTCTGCATGCCTTTAAGCACACTGTCTCTGCAGGCAGTGCCCCCAGCCCTGCTGCGCTGTGCAGAGGAGCTGCTCCTGGCCACAGCTGTCTCTCTGCACCAGGACCCTCTTGCCACGAGCTCTCTCTGTCCCATGAGCCTGGCCCAGCTCAGCAGCACAGCACCAGCCCAAGGCACTGCAATCACCCCTCTGGGGGCTTTGCTGATGAGCCCACGAACCTCAGGCACTCGGAGACAATTGAAGACAGCTCTCCAGAAGTCCAAGTCAGAGGCAAGTTTCCTGCAGTGTCCCCCTGAGGGCCAGCACTCACACAGCCTCCCTTGGAGCTCGTTAGAGCAGAACCCTGGAGGCAGTGAGGACAAGGAGACAAAGGCAGTGTGAAGGTGACACTGATGTGTAGGAAACATGGATGTGTTTCACCAAGCACAAGGGTCAGGCCTTGTCCCTTGGCCCATAGGAAAGGAGATCCTTTCCCTTGACAGGTTGCTCAGGGCTCTTTGTTGGGCAGTAGGAGATGGGGATGTGCATGGTCAAGTGAGGAGAATGGTACGACCCCTGCCTGCTACATGGGTTGGCGAGGAGTTAACTAGGCTCCGTTGCTTTGATGATTAGCAGTCTCCTTATAAGGTTCAGTGGCAGAGACAACAGACATAGCCATGAACACAAATATCTCATAAGGCAGCTCTGTAGGAAGCTGGCCTGGTTCCTGGTGAGCAGGCACCACTGCTCGTATGGCATCCCTCGTGGTGCCTAAGACCCTCCTCAACCTGCACACTGCTCACTCAGCAGGGTCCCAGTCTGCCCCCATGTGTGGGGTTCCTCTTCCTTTGCTGCATGACTGGGCTCTTCTTCTTGTAAATGTCAAGAGGTTTCTCAAGGCAAAATCCTTCAGTTTCTAAAGATTCCCCCACACTGATGCTCCATTCTGTCAGCCATTCATGGCTGCAAGCAGACAGTTCAACCTTTGTGTCATTGTGCTATCTCTGAGAAGACAGCAGCATCAGGAGCTGCAGGAAAGTTTGGATAATACAGGAGTAACCAATTGAATGGAATTGCAGCACAGAGTCACTGAAGGTAGGGGATGGAAGGCTGCCAGGTTCCACCTCTTCTGTGCTTCCTTCTCATGCATGCTGTCAGTTTGTCTGAAGCAGTGTCCAAAATGTTTGGGGCTCTGCAGGTGAAAATTGGAAGGGCCAAAGACAAGGTGGAGCTCAATCTGTATATAACTCTCAAAGACAAACACTGCTGAAAGAAATACTTTAAAAAAGGAGGATTAAGGAGAATCATCATCCTTTATTGGATGTGGGGGAAATCTGGTAAGGATCTCGAGATAAGGTAAAGGCTGAGGTACTTAGTTCATTCTTTACCTCTGACTCTACCAGCAAGACCAGTTGTTGCTCTGGACATTTCTTCCTCCTCATGGACAGTGCCAACATTCCAGGGCACGCTTCATGGGTTTTCCTTCTCCCCTTCTCTTTCCTACTACCAAAGTAAACTCCATCAGGGTGGAAACCACTCCTGAAGTAGGCATCCCAACCCAGCAGGCTCCTTGTGGCCTCTCAGCCAAGCAGACACAAGTCACCTCAGCAGCAGCTTCCAAGCCAGGGGCCTGCTGCTGGCCTTGCAGCGTCTTGGCTAGACACGGCCAAGCCTTGTGCCTGCTGCTGTGCAGTCATGGACTCAAGCAGAAGGGACAGGACAACCCATCTGGGGGCCTTCTTTCTGTCTGGGTCCTCCTGGGTCTGGAGGCAGAGGGGATCCCCCAGTCAGCATGCCAAGCAGGTGCCTTCTGCTGGCCTAGCAGGGCCACTGCCAGATGTCAGCCCAAAAATGCAGCTCCCAAGGAGAAGGCAAGGCTGACCTGCCACCTCCAGACACAAGTGACCTCCCAGTCCCTTTGCGTGACACGTTCCTGCTGCTGCCCTATCAAGTGCAGAGACAGAAGTGACCTCACATTCACTGCCACAGTCACATTCCTCCTGCTGTGGCTGGAGATGCTGAGGCAGAGCTGAGCTCATCAAAGCATTCCCAGTCATTTCCTCCTTGTGTCCCACAAACTGATCAGATCCATGGCCCCTCACATTCAGCTTTGAATGCCATTTGACTACACAGCAACCTCAGTTCCTGCCTTCCCCCAAGGTGCCAAGCGCCTTAAGGTAAGGTTTAGGAGCGTTGTTGAAGGTGAGAAGGTTAATGCACAGGTACAGGGACTTTCGATGTTATTTGTTCATGTATGGTATTAGGGACTAGGGCTCACCTTTCTGTATTAAACATTAAGGAAAAATTAGTTTTTGTGTTACCAAGTGTTTGGTATTCTGTTTAAGGTGTGACATATGTGGTTAGGGTATGGGCAAGTTTTGTGTTTTAGGGTTTTGTTTATTTCTGTTAAGAAGAATAAGGTGATCTTTGATGTCCCTTTGAACCAAAACCATTCTATGATTCTGTGATCCCATGTTTCTATGATTACCTGTGACACTGCTACCGTTGTCCATACAAAGCCCATAAAGGCTCTCCTCAGAGCTTTTAACCAAGATTTTTGGTTAGTCCGGCTGGCATCCTCTTACAAGTAGTGTCCCCCAGGGGTCGGTACTGCGACCTATCTTGTTTAAGGTCTTTATTGATGACCTAGATGAGGGGATTGAGTGTACCCTCAGTAAGTCTGCAGATGACACCAAGCTCGGAGGTAGTGTTGATCTGCATGAGTACCTGTAGGTGGCCTTTCAGAGGGATCTGGATAGGCTGGATTGCTGAGCTGAGGTTAATGGGATGAGGTTCAACAAGGCCAAGTGCAGAGTCCTACATTTTGGCCACAATAACTCCATGCAACACTATAGGCTTGGGGCAGACTGGCTAGAAGACTGTGAAGAAGAAAAGGACCTGGGAGTGTTGATGGATGCTCGGCTGAACACGAGCCAGCCGTGAGCCCAGGTGGCCAAATAGGCCAAGGGCATCCTGGCCTGTACTAGAAATAGTGCAGCCAGCAGGAGCAGGGAGGTGATCGTCCTCCTGTACTCAGCTCTGGTGAGGCCACACCTTGAGCACTGTGTTCAGTTTTGGGCCACTCATTACAAGAAGGACATCGAGGCACTGGAACATGTCCAGAGAAGGGAAACCAAACTGTTGAGGGGACTGGAGCACAGGTCTTATGAGAATCGGCTGAGGGAACTGAGATTATTTACTTTGGTGAAGAGGAGGCTCAGGGGAAACCTCATTGCACTCTACAACTTCCTGAAGAGAGGTTGTGATGAGGTGGGGGTCAGCCTCTTCTCTCAGATAACTAATGATAGGACTTGAGGAAAAGGCCACAAGTCGTGCCTGGGGATGTTTAGATTAGATATCACAAAAAAACTTTTTCTCTGAAAGAGTAGTCAGGAACTGGAATGGTCTGCTCAGGGAGGTGGTGGACTCACTGACCATCACAGTGTTCAAGAAGCACCAGGACAAGGTGCTAGGAGATATGGCTTAGTAGCTTAGTGGGTAGTATTAGTGATAGGAAGGTTGGACTAAATGGTCTTGTAGGTCCTTTCCAAATTTGTGTTTTTATGATTTCTATGACTCTATCATAGGGCAAGGGAAATGGTTTTAAACTTCAAGAGGGTAGATTTAGAGTAGATAGTCAGATGAAATTCTTGACTTGGAGGTGAGGCACTGGCACTTGTGCTGTGGCTCCAGAGGTCACCCAGAGGGAGTTTGGATCAGCCCATGCCCTTGTGTTTGAAGGAACAGCTGGTGAGAGTGGAGAGGCAGCAGTGAAATCATGGGAACACCAGAGTGAGAGCAAGGTGGGGAAGAGAAGTGTCTGTCTGCAGCCTTCAGAAAAGTGTGCGACAGCATAGGAAAGTGTGCAGAGGAGAAGGCAGAGGGCTCTGACAAGAATGGAAGGCTTCAGCAGCATTGATATCTTTGTCCCCTTGGCCATGGCTTATGACAAGACGTATTATACTCATGGCATTGGGACCATGTATTCTTCTTTCAACCCTGTGCAAACACCGGGAGGTGTCATATCACTGCCCTTCACATGATATTGTGGACATCACCCCCTACCCCACAGACCCCAGGAAGAGTGAGACATGGGGATGCTGGGGGTGAAGGATCTCCCCTCCCAGTGGCTGGGGTCAGGCCTTCACCTTCTGATTCACCAAAACAAACCAAGAGTTTCTCAGCACAGTGCCTTTGTCTCTCTGTAATCATGGCTTCCAGTCATCTGCCCTAACAATTCCCACAGGAGGCTTTGTGAGTAACCGAATAAAATAGGCAACAGAGTATTGAGTATTCTAATACTACAGAATAGTGTAGCCAACAGAGGTGAGACAGGTACTCTGATATAATGACAGCCATCAGAAAGCTGATCCGAGTTAGATGACTGATATGGGGAGGTCAGGAGTAGCCTGGCCAGGAGAAATGTGAGATTTGGGGGAGGGAAGAGGAAGGGAAGAGGAGCTCGGAAGCTTACCTTTGTAGAGGTAAGAGGGTTCATGTAATGTTGATGCTGCTGTAACACTGACTTCAGTCTTGTAAGGCCTGTAAACAATAACAATAATCCCTCAACCTAAACATTAGTGCAACATCCTGACAGGAATCCACTGTTGTAAAGCAGAACTCAAAATATCACCTCAAGAAAAACTCAGCGCATAGCCCCTGTCCCTTACATTTACACTCTTGCTCACCCTGATCCCTGCCCTTAACACTACCATTAAATGCTCTATTTATCTCTAGACTTCTTGCCAGACCTAAACAAAACCCTAAGCCATAATGCTTGCCCATACCTTGACCACAGAGCTGACAACACAAACAGAACACCAAACCTTTCAACTAAAACTTTGTTTACTCTCTAAACCAGAAAGGTAAGCCCCAGTGCATAGAGGACAACAGAGAGGTGAGCTCTGCCTCAGGATCTCCTGCCCCAGCAGCAGGAATGTGACTGGGGCAGGGACTGTGAGGTCACTTCGGTCTCTGCACTTGATAGGGCAGCAGCAGGAACGTGTCACGGAAAGGGACTGGGAGGTCACTTGTGTCTGGGGGTGGCAGGTTAGCCTTGACATAGACCTGGGATTTGTACTTTTGGGCTGCCAGCTGCCAGTGGCCCTGCATGGCCAGCAGAAGGCACCTGCTTGGCATGCTGACTGGGGGATCCCCTCTGCCTCCAGAGCCAGGACGACCCAGGCAGAAAGAAGGCCCCCAGATGGGTTGTCCTGTCCCTTCTGCTTGAGTCCATGACTGGGCAGCAGGAGGCACAAGGCTTGGCTGTGTGTAGCCAAGAAGCTGCAAGGCCAGCAGCAGGCCCATGGCTTGGAAAACGCTGGTGAGGTGGCTTGTGTCTGGCTGGCTGAGAGGCTGCAAGGAGCCTGCTGGGTTGGGATGCCTACTTCAGGAGGGGTTTCCACCCTGATGGAGCTGTCAGTCGTGGAAGGAAAGAGAAGGAGAGGAGAAACAACCATGAAGCGTTCCCTGGAATGTTGGCACTGGCCATGAGGAGGAAGAAATGTCCAGGGGAACAACTGGTCCTGCTGCTAGAGTCTGAGGCAAAGAAGGAATTAAGTACCTCAGCCTTTACCTTATCTATAGATAATCACCAGACTTCCCCCACGTCTAATAAAGGATGATGATTCTCCGTAATCCTCCTTATCATTTCCATAAACAGTTTCCTATTGTCTTTGACATAAATAAACAGATTGAGCTCCAGCTGGGCTTTGGCCCTTCTAATTTTGACCTGCACAGCCCCATAACATTCAGGGGACAGCTCCAGACAAACTGACAGCATGCATGAGAAGAAAGCACAGAAGAGGTGGAAACTGGCAGCCTTCCATCCCCTACCCTTCTCTGACTCTCTGCTGCAGTTCCATTCAACTGGTTACTCCTGAATTATCCAAATTTCCCTGCAACTCTTGCTGCTGCTGCTGTCTTGTCAGAGATATCACAATCACAGAAAATTTGAATTGTCTGCCTGCAGACATAAAGAGCTGACAGAATGGAGCATCAGTGTGGGCAAACCTCAAGAAGCTGCAGGATTTTGCCTACAGAAGCCTCTTGACATTTACAAGAAGAGCCCAGTCCTGCAACAGAGGAAGAGGAACCCCACACATGAGGGCAAACTGGGACCCTGCTAAGTGAGCAGTTCTCAAGAAGGAGGAGGGCCAGGGCACCACAAGGGATGCCATACAAGCAATGGTGCCTCTTCACCAGGAAGCAGGCCAGCTTCCTACAGAGATGACTTGTGAGATATTTGTGTCCATGGCTATGGCTATTGTCTCTGCCACTAAAGCCTTTGAGGAGAAAGCTAATCACTAAAGCAACAGAGCCTAATTAACTCCTTGCCCACCCATGAACCAGGCAGGGGTCATACCATTCTCCTGCACTTGGCCATGCACATCCCCAACTCCTACTGCCCCACAAAGAGTCCTGAGCAAGGTGTGACTGCTAAGGATCTCCTTTCCCAGGGGACATGGGTCAAGGCCAGGCCCTTGTGCTTGGTGACACAAACACATCCAGTTTTCCTACACCTCAGTGTCACCTTCACATTGCCTTTGTCTCCGTGTCCTCACTGCCTCCAGGGTTCTGCTCTAACGAGCTCCAAGGGAGGCTGTGTCAGTGTTGGCCCTCAGGGGGACACTGCAGGAAACTTGCCTCTGACTTGCACTTCTGGAGAGATGTCTTCAATTGTCTCTGAGTGCCTGAGGTTCGTGGGCTCATCAGCAAAGCCCCCAGAAGGGTGATTGCAGTGCCTTGGGCTGGTGCTGTGCTGCTGAGCTGGGCCGGGCTCGTGGGACAGAGAGAGCTCGTGGCAAGAGGGCCCTGGTGTAGAGAGACAGCTGTGCCCAGGAGCAGCTCCTCTGCACAGTGCAGCAGGGCTGGGGGCTCTGACTGCAGAGACAGAGTGCTTAAAGGCAGGCAGAAGTGGCAGGATGCACAGAGCTCACTGGGGGAGAACACTTCCCAGCCCTGAACCTGGTAAGTCTCTGGCTGGAGGGCAATGCAGTGGCAGGTCCTGGAGGAAGGAGAAGCCGGGGGTGCAGACAGAGGCACCCAGGGATGTGGTGCAGAGCAGGGCCCCTGCACTCAGCCTGCTCGGGGAGCCCAGGGGCTTGGGCAGAGGAAGGTCAGAGCAGGGGCTGCCTGCAAAGAGAAGGCACTTTCTGCGCTCTCTGTCTGCCTCTTCCTGCTCTGATTGTGGGGCAGGCTCTGTGTTAACAGAGCGGTTGGATTTGCACAGGTGACCGAGCTTCTACTGCCTTCAACTGAGACATGAACAGTTTAGTGACGAACCTGAGAATATCCCTTCTCTTCTCTCTGCTTACAGACTGCACCAGGGCTTTTCTGAGCTGTTCTTTAGGACCTGCAGACCAGGGGGATGTGTTTTTTCAGCACAACCTCTGTGTTCTTCCATCCCCCAGCTGAGTGTTGCAAGCAGCCAGCAGCTGGGCACCAGGGGATGGACAGAGCAGCCCTCCGGGATGTGCCCTCTGGTTAAGGTGTGTCTCCACAGCAATGACATTAACCATTTCACTGGATTAGAGGTGTCCCACTGGGAGCTGATGGACAGAAGTGGCTGCTGTGTACAGGACATTCAGCAAGCACAAAGAAGGGCTCCAGACAAGGAGATAGACAAAAGTCCTCTTGGAAACAGGGAATGTAAGGATTTTACTGGGAATTTTGTTCAGAAACTTTACTCATAACAGTCTATACATGTATATTTTCTTTCATTTCGTAGGGTCTATGTCCAAAGTCAGCAAATGCCCAACATCAGCTCTGTGAGTGAGTTCCTCCTGCTGGCATTCGCAGACACACACGAGCTGCAGCTCCTGCACTTCGCGCTCTTCCTGGGCATCTACCTGGCTGCCCTCCTGGGCAACGGCCTCATCCTCAGCGCCGTAGCCTGCCACCACCGCCTCCACACCCCCATGTACTTCTTCCTCCTCAACCTCGCCCTCCTCGACGTGGGCTGCATCTCCACCACTCTGCCCAAAGCCATGGCTAATGCCCTCTGGGACACCAGGGCCATCTCCTATCAAGGCTGTGCTGCACAGGTTTTTCTGTTTGTTTTCTTGACTGGGTCAGAATTTTATATTCTCACCATCATGGCCTACGATCGCTACGTTGCCATCTGCAAGCCCTTGCACTACGGGAGCGTCGTGGGCAGCAGAGCTTGTGCCCAGATGGCAGCAGCTGCCTGGGGCAGTGGCTTTCTCCATGCTGTCCTGCACACGGCCACTACATTTTCCTTGACCCTCTGCCAAGGCAATGCTGTGGACCAGTTCTTCTGTGAAATCCCCCACATCCTCAAGCTCTCTTGCTCAGACTCAGACTATTTCAGGGAAGTTGGGCTCATTGCCTTTAGCTTCTGTTTAGGTGTTGGTTGTTTTATTTTCATTGTGGTGTCCTATATTCAGATCTTCAGGACTGTGTTGATGATGCCCTCTGAGCAGGGCAAGCACAAGGCCTTTTCCACGTGCCTCCCTCACCTGGCCGTGGTCTCCCTGTCTATCAGCACTGCCACATTTGCCCACCTGAAGCCCCCCTCCATCTACTCCACACACGTGGACGTGGTGGTGACAGTTCTTTACTCGGTGATACCTCCAGCAGTGAACCCACTCATCTACAGCATGAGGAACCAGGAACTCAAGCATGCACTGAAGAAGCTATTCCATTTGTCTTCCAGAAGCAGTTAGCTACAGCTCTTCTGTTACAATGGGAAAAAGTCACAAAAAATATATAAAAAAATGCCATAGAATCATAGAATATTCTGAATCATAGAATCATGGAATATCCTGAGTTGGAAGGGACTCATAAGGATCATCAAGTCCAGCTCCTGGCACCACACAGGTCTACCCAAAAATTCAGACCATATGACTAAGGGCACAGTCCAAATGCTTATTAAACTCTGAATGGCTTGGTGCAGTGACTACGTCCCTGGGGAGCCTGTTCCAGTGTGCGACCACCCTATAAGTGAAGAACTTCTTCCTGATGTCCACCCTAAACTTCCCCTGCCTCAGCTTGATGCCATTCTCTTGGGTTCCATCACTGTTGATTACAGAGAATAGATCAGCTCCTGCCCCTCTGCTCCTCCTCATGAGGAAGTTGTAGACTGCAATGAGGTCTCCCCTCAGCCTCCTCTTCTCCAGGCTGAACAGGCCCAGTGCCTTCAGCTGCTCCTCATACGTCTTCCCCTCTAGGCCCTTCACCATCTTCATCGCCCTCCCCTGGACACTCTCCAACAGTTTAATGTCCTTCTTGTACTGTGGTGCCCAGAACTACACACAGTACTCAAGTTGAGGTCACACCAGGGCAGAGTAGAGCAGTACAATCTCCTCCCTCGACCGACTAGCAATGCTGTGCTTGATGCACCCCAGGATACGATTGGTCCTCCTGGCTGCCAGGGCACACTGCTGGCTCATATTCAACTTGCTTTCAACCACAACCCGTAGATCCCTCTCTGTGGGGATGTTCTCCAGCATCTCATCGCCCAGTCTGTATGTATAGCCAGGGTTGCCCCATCCCAGGTGCAGGACCCAGCACTTGTCTTTGTTAAACTTCATGTGGTTGGTGATTGCCCAGCTCTCCAATCAGTCCAGGTCTCTCTGCAAGGCCTTTCTATCCTCAGCAGAATCTGCAATTTCTCCAAGTCTGGTGTCGTCGGCAAATTTGCTCAGAACACCTTCTAGTCCTACCTCCAAATCATGTATAAAGACATTGAAGAGGACTAGCACTAAAATGGAGTCTTGGGGGACCCCACTGGTGACGATCCACCAGCCTGATGTGGCCCCGTTTACCACAACTCTTTGAGCCCTACCCTTCAGCCAATTGCTCACTCGTTGCATGATGTTTTTGTTAAGTTGTATGCTGGACATTTTGTCCAGTAGGGTCCTTTGAGAAACTGTGTCAAAAGCCTTACTGAAATCCAAAAAGATCACATCAGCTGGTTTCCCTTGATCGACTAGATGGGTGATCTTATCATAAAAGGAAATCAAATTTGTCAAACAGGACCTACCCCTCATGAACCCATGTTGGCTGGGACCAATGACTGCTTTGTCTCCCAGGTGCTCTTCAATAACTCCTAGGATAATCTCCATAATTTTACAAGGAACTGATGTGAGACTGACAGGCCTGTAGTTGACAGGGTCTTCTTTCTTGCCCTTCTTGAAAATTGGGACAACATTTGCCAGCTTCCAATCTACTGGGACCTCTCCAGATTCCCAAGACCATTGAAAAATAATTGAGAGAGGTCATGCGATGACATCAGCCAGCTCTTTAAGCACCCTGGGATGGATCCCATCTGGACCCATGGACTTGTATGGATCCGGGTGGAGCAGGAAATTCTGCACACGTTCAGGGTCAGTTGGGAGTTTGTCATTCACATCGGCATGGTTCTCCTGCTCAGGGCACCCAGGGTCCCAAAGCCCATCATCAGCATTGAAGGCAGAGGTGAAGAAAGCATTAAACGTCTCTGCTTTGCCTATGTCCTCGTCTGTGAGGAGACCTTGCCCGTCAAGTAAAGGACCTATGTTTTCTTTGGTTCTCCTTTTTTTTGTTCACATATCTAAAAAAACATCTTGAATTGTCTCCCACAGATGTGGCCAGCTTCAACTCTAGTTGAGCTTTGGCCACACAAATTTTTTCCCTACGAACGCGAACAGTGTCCCTGGATTCTTTCCACATTGACTGACCCCACTTCCAGCAGCCATACAATTTCTTGTTATGCCTAAGCTCCAGAAGATCCCTGGTCAGCCAGGCCGGCCTTCTGCACTGCCTGCTTGACCTCCAATATTTTGGAATTCCCTGATCATGTGCTTTTAGGAGGCAGTGCTTAAAGGCTGTCCAACACTGATGGATGCCAAAACCTTCAAAAGCAGCTTCCCAGGGGCCTTGCTGACTAGTTCCCTGAGCAGCCTGAAGTCTGCTTTCCCCACATCCAGGGCTGAAGTTTTGGTGGCAGTTTTCCTTCTGTCACCAAAAAAGTTTAAACTCAACTGCTTCATGGTCTCTATGACTAAGACGGCCACCAATTGCCACGTCTTCCACAAGACCCTCTCTGTTTTCCAGCAACAGATCAAGGAAGGCACCTTTCCTGGTTGGCTTTCTTAGCACCTGCACCAAGAAGTTATCATCTAGGTGCTTTAAGAACCTTCTGGACCTGCTCGTGTTGGCTGTGTGATATACCCAATTAACTTCTGACAAGTTGAATTCCCCCATAAGGACAAGGGGAGTTGATCTCAAGGTACGTCTTAGTTCCTCAAAGAATAACTCATTGGTGTCATCATCCTGTTTGGGTGGTCTGTAATAGACTCCCACGATGACATCCCCTTCATTTGTTCATCCCTTAATCCTTACTCAGAGGCTCTCAACTTTGCCATCCCCAACTTGAAGCTCCCTACAGTCTAGCCCCTCCTTCACATACATCACCACCACCCCCACCTCCTCACCTGCCCTGCCTGTCCCTCCTGAAGAGCCTGGAGCCATCTATTGCAGCACACCAGCCATAGGACTCATCCCCCCAGGTTTTGCTTATGCCAATGATGTCGTAGCTGTGGGACTGGGCCAAGACTTCTAACTCATCCATTTTATTCCTCATACTGCATGCATCTGTGTAGAAGCACTTCAAATGCACTTCATTGCATGCAGCACCTTGTGGAGCTGACCGAAAGGCCTCACTGGCACACAGTCCCTCTGATTCTAGTGCACCATCACCAGCTCATCACCAGCATGCCTGGTTTTATCCCTTTCCCCCTTCGACTCTAGTTTAAAGCCCTATCTATCAGCCCTGGCAACTCCTGAGCCAAAATCCTTACCCCTCTCCGAGAGAGGCGCATCCCATCTGGTGCCAGTGGAACCGGTGTCACATAGACTTTCCTGTGATTGGAAAAAAACAAAGTTCTGTTGAATGCACCAGTCCCGAAGCCATGTATTAATGTGATGAGTCTGTTTGTCAGCATTGATCCCCCCTTATCGGAAGGACAGAGGCAAACACAACCTGTGCCCTTGATCCTTTAAGTAGTCTCCCCAAAGCCCCAAAGTCCCTTTTGATTGCTCTCAGGCTTCTCTTTGCTACCTTTTCATTTCCAGCCTGAAAGACCAGTAACAGGTAGTAGCCGGTGGGCTGTACCATGCACTTAACTTTCTTAGCAATGTTTCTTCTCCGTGAGAAGTCTGTGGGTTGGGCCCAGTTGTCATATTGGGCCCTCTGTCCCTTTCAGAAGGGAGTCCCCCATGATGATAACCCTATAAGCCCTAAGAAAAAGGGATGGAAAAATCTACCGCCGTTCTAGAGACACAGATGCGTGAAGTGCCAGGAAAAATATTGGCAAAAAGGTGTTCTGTGAACATTGTTTCTCCAGTTTCCAGCAGATAGTCCTCCAGACACACTAATGAATACTATGAGCAGGAGTAGAGGGATCCTGCCTCAAGCCAGGGGGAGAAAACAGACAATTGTGTGCTATTCGACTTTAAGGATTTAATGGCTGGCACATCAGGCCCACAGCAGAATCAGGCTCTAGTGGACAGCGGTGCACAGTGTACTGTGATGTCATCAAGGGCCAGAAGCCATTTGTATTTCTGGAGAGACAGGGGGATCCCAGCAGTTAACAGTACTGGAGGCTGAAGTGAGTCTCACAGGGAAAGAGTGGCAAAAGCATCCCACTGAGACTATCCTGGAGCCTTTGTGCATCCTTGGCATAGACTACTTCAAAGAGGGTACTTGCAAGATCCAAATATCACTGGTGGGTTTTTGGCATAGCTGCCTGGGAGATGGAGGACATTAACCAGTTGTGTCTACCTTGCCCACTCTTTCACAGGACCCTTCTGCTCTGGAGGTGCTGATGGCCAATGAGCAGCAGGTGCCAATCACTACCAGCCGTGCACCTGAGGCAGTATTACAGTAACAGAGACTCCCTGATTCCCCTGCATGAGCTAGTTCATCAACTGGAGAGCCAAGGACTGATCAATAAAACTCTCTCACCCTTTAATAGTCCCATATGGACAGTGCAAAATTCTAATGGAGAGTCAAAGATAACGATAGCCTTCTGTGGCCTGAATCAAGTCCCACCACCACTGAGTGCTGCTGTGCCGGGTATGCTAGAACTTCATTCAGTATGAACTGAATGAAGTGAACATGACGCCCATCTACAAGAAGGGCCGGAGGGCAGACCCGGGAAACTACAGGCCTGTCAGTTTGACCTCAGTGCCAGGGAAGTTCATGGAGCAGATCCTCTTGAGAGTCATCATGCGGCACTTGCAGGGCAAGCAGGCGATCAGGCCCAGTCAGCATGGGTTTATGAAAGGCAGATCCTGCTTGACGAACCTGATCTCCTTCTATGACAAAGTGACGCGCTGGGTGGATGAGGGCAAGGCTGTGGATGTGGTCTACCTTCACTTCAGCAAGGCTTTTGACACCGTTTCCCACAGCATTCTCCTCAAGTAACTGGCTGCTCTTGGCTTGGACTGGTGCACACTTCATTGGGTTAGAAACTGGCTGGATAGCCGGGCCCAAAGAGTCGTGGTAAATGGAGTCAAAAGGCTCTGCAGGAGGATCTGGATAGGCTGCACCGATGGGCTGAGGTCAACTGCATGAAGTTTAACAAGGCCAAGTGCCGGGTCCTGCACCTGGGGCGCAATAACCCCAAGCAGAGCTACAGGCTGGGAGAGGAATGGTTGGAAAGCTGCCAGGCAGAGAAGAACCTGGGAGTGATGGTTGATAGTCGGCTGAATATGAGCCAGCAGTGTGCTCAGGTGGCCAAGAAGGCCAACGGCATCCTGGCTTGTATCAGAAACAGTGTGACCAGCAGGGCTAGGGAGGTGATCGTCCCCCTGTACTCGGCTCTGGTGAGGCCGCACCTTGAGTACTGTGTTCAGTTTTGGGCCCCTCGCTACAAGAAGGACATCGAGGTGCTTGAGCGGGTGCAGAGAAGGGCGACGAAGCTGGTGAGGGGCCTGGAGAACAAGTCCTACGAGGAGCGGCTGAGGGAGCTGGGCTTGTTCAGCCTAGAGAAGAGGAGGCTCAGGGGTGACCTTATCGCTCTCTATAGGTACCTCAAGGGAGGCTGTAGCGAGGTGGGGGTTGGCCTGTTCTCCCACGTGCCTGGTGACAGGACGAGGGGGAATGGGCTAAAGTTGTGCCAGGGGAGTTTTAGGTTAGATGTTAGGAAGAACTTCTTTACCGAAAGGGTTGTTAGGCATTGGAACAGGCTGCCCAGGGAAGTGGTGGAGTCACCATCCCTGGAAGTCTTCAAAAGACGTTTAGATGTAGAGCTTAGGGATATGGTTTAGTGGGGATTTTTAGCGTTAGGTAGAGGTTGGACTTGATGATCTTGAGGTCTCTTCCAACCTAGAAATTCTGTGATTCTGTGAACTGGAGTCAAAGGCAGTCAAGTGCTATGCCACAATTAATATTCCTAATGCATTTTTGTCCATCCCTTTCACAGCAGTACACAAGCCACACTTTGCTTTCACATGGAGGGGTGTCCTGCCCACCTGTAATCGACTGCGCCAGGGCTGGAAACACAGCCCTACCATTTGCCATGGGCTGACCCAGAGTGCTCAAGAACACAGGGAAGCTCCTCAACAACTCCAGCATGCTGGTGTCATCATCACATGGGGCACCACAGCAGAAGAAGTATTTGAGTAAGGGAATCAAATGTTCCAAATCCTTCCGAAAGCTTGTATTGCATTTCAACCCATTGTCTTTTTAGAGGTGGTTGTGAGATAACAGCCATGTGGTGCTGAGCTGCCTGCTAGGTTAAAGCACATCATGTTTGACAACCACAGTTTAAAAGCACTAATCACCCTTGTAAAAGTCATTTCCCCTGTGTTCAGAGAAGGGCAGTTGGTGATGCGTTCAGTGTGCTTCAAACACCACACCCCAGCAGAGACCCTGTTGCCTTCAGGAGCTGTCAGCCCTGAGGCCCTGGAGACACCTCGAGGGAGCCCAAGGGCACAGAGCAAGCGATGCCATGGTCGGGTGCTGTGCTGCTGAGCTGGGCTGGGCTCCTGGGCCCAAGGGCAGCTCCTGGCAAGCGCTGCAGAGAGACAACTGTGCCCAGGAGCAGCTCCTCTGCACAGCGCAGCAGGGCTGGGGGCTCTGACCGCAGCTGGCACGCAGAGAGGAGAGAAGGAGAGAGGGCTTGGAGGCACTGAGGAGCGCAACAACAGAGGGCAGCGGGTGGCAGGACACATCTGCAGGCTCTTGACACTGTGAGGCTCTGGCAGCAGGGCAATGCAGGTGGGGTTGCCAGAGGGGTCTTCTACAGCTGCCACATCCAATGGCTGATAGCATCTGTCAGAGTGGGTCTCACTCTACTTGTAATTTGGACTAGGAGATACTTTAGAGAATGGCATTTATGAATGGGCATTTCAGGAGGAAGACTGAGGCTTGGTTAGTCTGAAGAGAAAGGCTTTTTTGGATTCTCTGCTTTAAGATTCTTGCAGTGGAGTGGAATCTGAGTGAGTCTGAGCACACAGCTTGTGAGATGGGGTCTGTTAGCATGGACAGGAAAGAGATATGGGGACAGAGAACCAGTTCCCAGCAAGGACATGGGTAGGCAGTGAGAGGCAGCTCCTGCCAGAAATTCTGTGTGAAGGAGGGCTCAGGCACTTCCCTGGGACAATCGCTGCTCTTCTCTCCCACCAGCACAGGGCAGCTGAGACCAGAACGGATGGACAGACTGGCTGTGCTCTCTGAAGTACACTCTGCACTAGAGGAATAGTATCTGTGACTCTGAGGATCCACAAGGCGTTGCTTGTAATGCAGCAGGAACAACAGTATAGAAAAAAAAAATTGCCACAGCCCTTCTCTGCCATTCGGTGATTTGGGAGTAAAAATTTCTTCATATGATGAGTTAAATTGATCTGAGAATACCCCATGTTCCTCTTAATTTTTTTTTTTTTTTTTTTTTAATAGGTAGGGACTGTTAACTACACTGCCTGCAGAAGAGTCCCCTGTTCCCACGGACTACCTTAGGCAGCATCCGTCAGGGCTCATGAAATGAACATGCCGAATGTCTGCTTAAAAGGCCAATATTGAATCAGATATCAACAGATAATTGTGTTGTATTTTCTTATTGCCTTTTCCCTCCTTGGGAGAACCGCATGGCCAGAACCAGCAAATGCCCAACATCAGCTCAGTGAGTGAATTCCTGCTGCTGGCATTTGCAGACACGCGCAAGCTGCAGCTCCTGCACTTCGCGCTCTTCCTGGGCATCTACCTGGCTGCCCTCCTGGGCAACGGCCTCATCCTCAGCGCCGTAGCCTGCAACCACCGCCTCCACACCCCCATGTACTTCTTCCTCCTCAACCTTGCCCTCCTCGATGTGGGCTGCATCTCCACCACTCTGCCCAAAGCCATGGCCATATCCCTCTGGGACACGAGAGCCATCTCCTATCAAGGATGTGCTGCTCAGGTCTTTCTGTTTGTCTTCTTGATTGCATCAGAATTTTATCTTCTCACAGTCATGGCCTACGACCACTACATTGCCATCTGCAAGCCCCTGCACTATGGGAGCCTCCTGGGCAGCAGAGCTTGTGCCCAGATGGCAGCAGCTGCCTGGGGCAGTGGCTTTCTTATTGCTGTCCTGCACACGGCCACTACATTTTCCCTGCCCCTCTGCCACGGCAATGTTTTGGACCAGTTCTTCTGTGAAATCCATCAGATCCTCAAGCTCTCCTGCTCAGATGCCTACCTTAGGGAAGTCGGGGCACTTGTGTTTAGTTTTTCTTCAGCCTTTGGTTGTTTTGTTTTCATTGTGCTGTCCTACATGCAGATCTTCAGGGCAGTGCTGAGGATTCCCTTTGAGCAGGGCAGGCACAAAGCCTTTTCCACGTGCCTCCCTCACCTGGCAGTTGTCTTTCTGACTATCAGCACTTCCATATTTGCCTACCTGAAGCCTAAATCAATCTCTTCCCCATACCTGGACTTGGTGGTGACATTTTTATACTCGGTGGTGCCTCCAGTATTGAATCCTCTCATCTACAGTATGAGGAACCAGGAGCTCAAGAAAGCCCTGTGGAGATTGATGATTTAATGTGTTTCAGGAGAATAAGTGCTCAGTCTGCTTCTGCAGATGAGTCTTAATGTCACTCATTATAGGAACAGCCTATATTCTGTTTCTTTTCATTTCTGTGTGTGCATTTTATTAATGGATTTCCTTAGTTTTAGTTCAGTTAATGTTACCCACTAAAATGATATTGGTCATCCCAATTCCACTTTGGTATATATTTTTCAAGTCTAGCTCAGCAACTGTACACAAAGATCATGTCTGTCTGTGTACTTCAGGAAGGAGCTTGCACTGCCTGGTCTGTGTGCAGGGGTGCAGAGGAAAAGAGTCCCATCCCAGCAGCACGGCCAGGGAGCACCAGCGCTTGGGGCATGCAGAGCTGCTCTCTTGCCACTACTGCCCTCTCCTGCTGAGCCCTGCTGGTGGGGTCAGGCCCGGCTGCTCCTCTCACTTGGTGCCAGTGCTGCTGTGGGGCTGTGCTGGGACTGCAGTCAGGGACAGGCAGTGGGCACGGCAGTGGCACAGCTGGCCTCCACTGCAGCACTTCCCTCCTAAGGGGGGATCTCCTCTGAGGTGGACTGAACAGAGCTCATATACTCAATCTGGTGTGAGCAGGCAGAGGAGAGCTCTGCAGCCACAGGGCATGCAGCAGACTCAGCAAAGGAGCCTAGCAAGTGATTCCTTGCAGCCCTGGGGCAATGGCAGTGACCCCATGAGCTGGGTCTGCCTCCCAGCCTGCCCAGCACGGCCCTGCAGAGTGCCCCCGTGCCCGGGCACCACAGCCCCCTCACTCTGCAGAGCACCACCGCCAGCTGGGGCTGGGGCTGGGGCTGGAGGTGGGGCTGAGAGGGTGCTTCCCCTGAGTGTCTGCTAGGCCAGCTTCAGGCTTCCGGACTTGAGTGTGATCTTCACTGTGCACAAGGAGCTGACAGACCGCCAACAGGCATGGGGCTGAAACATTGTCTACAAGGTCCCTCTTGCCATATCACCTCCCAGAACTGGCACGGAACTGGCTCCTCTGCATCAGAGAGGCTGGGAGCCCAGCAGGTGTGCCATGAGCTTGGAGGATCACAGCCAGATTATTTCCACCTGGGCAGCTCCTGGGCAAAAAAGGCGGTGTTTTGTAGGTGTGGTATTCTTTGCTCACTGGTGCATCAGAAACACTAAGTTCAGCAGGAAGCAAATGGCTGTTAAATGGCATGTGAGGTGAGCTCTTTCTGAAGTAGCTGACAGGTCACCCTTGACTCCTGGCTGGGATCTGTGCCTTTAGGCTCACATCTGCCAGTGTCCATGGTAGGGCAGCAGAAGGCACTTGCTGTGCATGTACTTTCTGTGATCGGCTCTTTCTAAGTACCTGGTAGGCCCCATAGTGGAAGAGGTCTGTCCTGGTTTCAGTTAGAACAGAATTAATTTTCTTCCTAGTAGCTGGTGGAATGCTGTGTTTTGGCTTAGGATGAGAAGAGTGCTGATAACACCCCGATGTTTTAATTGTTGCAGAGCAGTGCTTATACCAAGCCAAGGACATCTCAGCCTTTTGCTCTGTCCTGCCAACAGGCAGGCTGGGGGTGCAGTAAGAGCTGGGAGGGGACAGACCCAGGACAGGTGACCCAAACTAGCCAAAGGGGTATTCCATACCATCTGACGTCATGCTAAACAACACATAGGGGTGGCTAGCCGGGGGAAGGGGGCCGGACTGCTTGGGGTTAGGCTGGGCATTGGTCAGTGGGTGGTGAGCAATTGCATTGTGCATCACTTGTTTGTACATATTATTAGTAGTAGTACTATTATAATCATTGTATTATTATTATAATTGTTATTATTATTATTGTTATTATTATTCTCCTGTCTTATTAAACTGTCTTCATCTCAACTTACGGGCTTCACTTTCCATTTCTCTCTCCCATCCCAGAGAGGGAGGGGGAAGGTTGAGCGAATGGCTGTGTGGTGTTTAGCTGCCGGCCTGGTTAAACTATGACCCAGTGGCAGGGACTGTGAGGCTACTTCTGCCTGTGCAGTTGATAGGGCAGCAGCAGGAACGTGTCACAGAAAGGGACTGGGAGGTCACTTGTGTCTGGAGGTGGCAGGTCAGCCTTGACTTCTCTTTGGGATCTGCACTTTTGGGCTGACATATGGCAGTGGCCCTGCTAGGCCAGCAGAAGGCACCTGCTTGGCATGCTGACTGGGGGATCCCCTTTGCCTACACACCCAGGAGGACCCAGACAGAAAGAAGGCCCCCAGATGGGTTGTCCTGTCCCTTCTGCTTGAGTCCATGACTGGACAGTAGCAGGCACAAGGCTTGGCTGTGTCTAGCCAAGAAGCTGCAAGGCCAGCAGCAGGCCCCTGGCTTGGAAGCTGCTCCTGAGGTGACTTGTGTCTGGTTGGCTGAGAGGCCGCAAGGAGCCTGCTGGGTTGGGATGCCTACTTCAGGAGGGGTTTCCTACCAGATGGAGCTTTCTGTGGTAGTAGGAAACAGCAGGAGAGGAAAAACTGCCACAAAGTGCACCATGGAAGGTTGGCACTGGCTACAAGGAAGTAGAAATATCCAGGGGAACAACTGGTCTTGCTGCTAGAGTCTAAGGCAAAGAAGGCATTAAGTGTCTCAGCCTTTACCTTATCTCTAGATCATTAACAGATTTCCCCCATGTCCAATGAAGGATGATGATTCTCCTCAATCCTCCTTTACTTAAAGTATTTCTATAAGCAGTGTTTATTGTCTTTGACAGTAATAGACAGATGGAGCTCCAGCTGGGCTTTGGCCCTTTGAACTTTGACCTGCACAGCCCCTTAACATTCAGGACCCAGCTCCAGACAAACTGACAGCATGCATGAGAATGAAGAACAGAAAAAGTAGAATCTGGCAGCCTTCCACCCACTGTTTTTCTGTGACTCTGTGTTGCAGTTCCATTCAAGTGATTACTCCTGTATTATCCAAACTTTCCTGAAGTCCTGATGCTACTATCCTGTCAGAGATAGCACAATCACATGAAGGTTGAACTGTCTGCCTGCAGCCATGAATGGCTGACAGAATGGAGCATCAGTGTCGAGGAACGCTGAGAAAATGCAGGATTTTGCCTATAGAAATCTCTTGTCATTTACAAGGAGACGAGCCTCGTCCTTCGCCATAACAATAGGAACCCCACACATCAGGGCAGACTGGGACCCTGCTGAGTGAGCAGCGCCCAGGAGGAGGAGGGCCTGGGCACCACGAGGGATGCCATAGGAGCAGTGGTGCCTGCTCACGAGGAACCAGGTCAGCTTTCTACAGAGTTGCCTTACGAGGAGCATGGCCACCAAGAAAGTCTGAGTTATCCGAATCAGCTCAGATCCAGTGTGGCACCACAGAGAAGAGTGTTTGCAGCCCTCAGGAAAAGAGGTACAGGTCTAGGGGACCCTAGGACAGCCTGGTATGGAGAGGATAAAGGGCTATGGCAAAGCTCAAAGTCCCAGCAGGACCCAGGTCTTTGTGTCCATGGCTATGGCTGTTGTCTCTGTCACTGAGGCCTATGAGGAGACAGGTGATCGTTAAAGCACCAGGGCCTCATTGCCTCCTCAACCCCAACAATGAACAAAGCAGGGGTCGTACCATTCTCCTGCACGTGGCCATGCACATCGCTATCTCCTACTGCTCCATGAAGAGCCCTGTGAAAGGTGTGAAGGGAAAGGATCTCACTTCCCAAGCACTTGTGGTCAAGGCCCAGCCCTTGTGCTTGGTGACACACATCCAGGTTTCCTACACATCAGTGTCTCCTTCACATTGCCTTTGTCTCCTTGTCCTCACTGCCTCCAGGGTTCTGCTCTAACGAGCTCCAAGGGAGGCTGTGTCAGTGCTGGCCCTCAGGGGGACACTGCAGGAAACTTGCCTCTGACTTGCACTTCTGGAGAGATGTCTTCAATTGTCTCTGAGTGCCTGAGGTTCGTGTGTGGGCTCATCAGCAAAGCCCCCAGAGGGGTGATTGCAGTGCCTTGGGCTGGTGCTGTGCTGCTGAGCTGGGCCGGGCTCGTGGGATAGAGAAAACTCATTTCAAAAGTGATCCTGTTGCAGAGAGACAGCTGTGCCCAGGAGCAGCTCCTCTGCACAGCGCAGTAGGGCTGGGGGCTCTGTCCGCAGCTGGCACACAGAGAGGAGAGGAGAGAGGGCTTGGAGGCACTTGGCAGTGGGAGGATGCTGAGAGCTGCCTGCAGGAGAAACCTGCACAGCCCTTGACAAGGTAAGTGCCTGGCTGCAGGGCCATGCAGCTGCAGCTCCTGGAAGGGTCTCCTGCTGGGTCTTGTTTCTGGGAGGGCAGTGGGCAATGCAGTAGGCTTTGAGAGTCCTGCTGGGTTGCAGTGCAAGGTGAGAAAGTCTGGCAGAAGCCCCTTGGAGTGTCATAACCCAGCTGCCCTTTTTAGCCAAGAGTTGGGTGTCCAAGTCTCCTCCAGACACTGCAGGGGATGCAGATTGGGTATTGGGACACCCCAGATTGCGAATATCCAGCTCTGTCCGTGGGGCATCATCCTGGGCTACACTCTTCTCTCCCGCAGGATGCAGCTCTGTCTAGGCATCCTTGTGTTATCCAGATACTTCAAAGAAAAGACACCTCCGTACTAACATGTCTGTTCTGCTGGATGGCTGTCTGTGGGCAGCTGGAGTGAGGACTCTGCAGCCTTTGCGAAGAGGGAAAAGCTGAGATCCTGCTCATGCACTTGGGGATAAGGTGAGGATTCTGTCCATCTGCACTGGGGTTGGAGCTTCTTTGCTTTAAGCTGTCTCCACTTCTTTGGAAACACAAGAGTGTGATTGTTCTACTAAGCATAATAAAATCTGACTCGCTCTACAGTGTGGTTGGAGGTGTTCTTTGCAACAACCCTGCAAAGTTCATGGATCCCATAAGTGGACTGAACTTGAGTTTCCCCCTTGTTCCTGCTTTCTGACTGCTTCACAGAAGGAAGGACACCTCTAAAGGCCCCAGCAATCCATGCTTGCAGTGCCAGTCTCACCCAGCTACAGACAATTCTTCAATGTCAGAGAATGCCCAACATCAGCTCTGTGAGCGAGTTCCTCCTGCTGGCATTCGCAGACACGCGCGAGCTGCAGCTCCTGCACTTCGCGCTCTTCCTGGGCATCTACCTGGCTGCCCTCCTGGGCAACGGCCTCATCCTCAGCGCCGTAGCCTGCCACCACCGCCTCCACACCCCCATGTACTTCTTCCTCCTCAACCTCGCCCTCCTCGACCTGGGCTGCATCTCCACCACTCTGCCCAAAGCCATGGCCAATGCCCTCTGGGACACCAGGGCCATCTCTTACCAAGGCTGTGCTGCCCAACTCTTTCTCTTTGCTTTCTTGGTTGTAGCAGAATATTACCTTCTCACCGTCATGGCCTACGACCGCTACGTTGCCATCTGCAAGCCCCTGCACTACGGGAGCCTCCTGGGCAGCAGAGCTTGTGCCCAGATGGCAGCAGCTGCCTGGGGCAGTGGCTTTCTCAATGCTGTCCTGCACACGGCCAACACATTTTCCCTGCCCTTCTGCCAAGGCAATGCTGTGGACCAGTTCTTCTGTGAAATCCCACAGATCCTCAAGCTCTCCTGCTCACATGCCTACCTCAGGGAAGTTTTGTCTCTTGTGTTTAGTGTTTTTTTAGGCTTTGGTTGTTTTGTTTTCATTGTGGTGTCCTATGTTCAGATCTTCAAGGTGGTGCTGAGAATGCCCTCTGAGCAGGGCCGGCACAAAGCCTTTTCCACGTGCCTCCCTCACCTGTCCGTGGTCTCCCTTATGGTCAGCACTGCCATGTTTGCCTACCTGAAGCCCCCCTCCATTTCCTCCCCATCCCTGGACCTTGTCGTGTCATTTCTGTACTCAGTGGTACCTCCAGCACTGAACCCCCTCATCTACAGCATGAGGAACCAGGAGTTCAAGGATGCAGTAAGGAAACTCTTTGGATACATGCTTCTTTGCAATCAATAATGTTTGTGAGTTCCCTGATTATTTCAGGAACTGTGAGGAAAATTTTTGTTACTATATTTCTCTATAAATATTTTCTACAATTTTTTTCTTTTGATTTAAATTATGTTATCCTTAACCTGCTACCTGATTTTCTTATTTCTATTTTTTCATTTATAGTGACCCAGTCATCTAATTATTGAAAGAAGCAGGTTATGTAGAGAAACATAATAAATAAAAAAAACAAAAACAAAACAAAAACAAAACAAAAACAGAACTACATTGTTATCTGCTGCAATCTCTTCCCATCCCCTCTGGAGCTGGGGGATCAGCCCCAGCACACAGGAGGGTCTCTGGGCCAAGAGCCCAGCTGCTACATGGATTTTGGGTAGGGGCTGCTGCTTCTCTGGAGCCATGGCCATGGCCAGCAGCAGGACGTGGCCTTTTCACTGCTTCTCTCTTTTGGCTTTCAGTGTGTTCTCTTGTGCTCTTTTATTCGGATAAACCATCATATCTCATATGCCTTGGTGACAGTCCTGTTCTCTCTGCAGTGGCATCCCTGTGACTGCAGGCAGCAGCAGGCACTGTGCAGCCCTGGGTCACAGCTGCCTCTCTGAAAGCACAACAGTAACAGGAGGGTCTTGCTCTGGGCAAACCCAGAAGCCTGGACGCCTCTCCAAAGCTGCTGCCAGGAACATAGCCAAGAGGTTGCTCCCTGCTCTTCGGTTTTCTGGGGTTCTAGTGCCGGGTTCTTCACCTGGGGCTCAACAACCTCAAGCAGAGCTACAGGCTGGGAGATGAGTGGTTGGAGAGCTGCCTGGCAGAGAAGGACATGGGAGTACTGGTTGATTGTTGACTGAATATGGGCCAGCAGTGTGCTCAGGTGGCCAAGAAGGCCAACAGCATCCTGGCTTGTATCAGAAGCAGCGTGGCCAGCAGGGCTAGGGAGGTGATCGTCCCCCTGTACTCAGCTCAGGTACTGAGAGGAGAGTGATGTAACCACTTGAGAAGCTAAAGTCAGAAAGAAAACTTGAAGTGACTTGGAGTATTAATGGGCCCCACTGAGGGCTGTTACTAACAAAGCCTCCCCAGGGCCTTGTTAGGGCAGAAAATTGGAGGCCATGGTTACAGACAGGCAAAGCACTGTGCTGAGAAAAATCTTGGTTGGTTTTAATGAAGCTGAAGGGCCAAGGCCTGACCACAGCCACTGGGAGAGGAGACCCTGCACACCCATGTCTGGCTCAGGGCTAGTCATGGGGTCTGTGGGATGTGGTGGGTACTGTGATGCTACTAGAAGAACTTCATTTTGACACCTCCGCAGCCCTGCACAGTGTTGCAAGGAAGCAATGCCAACAGTCAGCATGCCAAGCAGGTGCCTTCTGCTGGCCTAGCAGGGCCACTGCCAGATGTCAGCTCAAAAGTGCAGATCCCAGGGAGAAGTCAAGGCTGACCTGCCACCTCCAGACACAAGTGACCTCACAGTCCCTTTCTGTGACACGTTCCTGCTGCTGCCCTATCAAGTACAGAGACAGAAGTGACCTCACAGTCCCTGCCACAGTCACATTCCTCCTCCTGGGGCAGGAGATGCTGAGGCAGAGCTGAGCTCCTCAGAGCATTCCCACCCTTCTCCTTCTTTTGGCCCACAAGCTGATCAGATCAGGGTAAGCAAGAGAGTAAAGGTAAGGGAAAGGGGCTATGGACTGAGTTTTGGCTTCAAGGGATACTTTGAAGTCAGGCATAAGAATAGTGGATTCCTGTCAGGGTGTAGAGTAGTATTTAGGTTTGGGGATTAATATCACTCGTTAAAATAAGGGAAAGGCTTTACATGACTGTTTGAAGTCAGTGTTACAGCAGAATCAACATTGCCTGAATGTTCGAACCTCACAGAAATCATTAATTTCTGCTAGCCAAACTCCTCTTTCCTCCCCCAAATCTCACATCTCTCCTGACCAGGCTTCTCCTGACTTCCCCATATCAGTCATTTTCTCAGGGGCTGCTTTCTGATGGCTTTCATGATCTCAGAGTACCTGTCTCATTTCTGTTGGCTACTCCTTTCTTGAGATTGACGTGGCACCTAAGTCAGGATGGAAAAGAACACACAGGCTGTAGGTGAACCCTGCACAATGTGCCCAGCAGCTCTTGTACCACCTCAAAATTTTGTTTCCTGCCTCCAACTTCTGGATACGGAATGGCTTCTGTGCACCCAGGCTATCTTTTTCCAAACCCTCATGCATGGTTCAGTTTGCCCCAAGCATCTTGGAGGCAGTGGCCCCCTCTGTGTAGAAAACTGAAAGCAGTCCTAAAGGATGACTTCAGGCAGAAGCTGACACCTCTGACATGACAACCCCTATCCAAGACCTATTCCACTATGGGGCCTACCAGGTACTTAGAAAGAGCCGATCTCAGAAACTACATGCACAGCAAGTGCCTTCTGCTGTCCTGTCATGGACACTGGCAGATGTGAGCCTAAAGGCACAGATCCCAGCCAGGAGTCAAGGGTGACCTGTCAGCTACTTCAGAAAGCAGTCACCTCACAGGCCATTTAACAGCCATTTGCTTCCTGCTGAACTTAGTGTTTCTGATGCACCAGTGAGCAAAGAATACCACACCTACAAAACACCGCCTTTTTTGCCCAGGAGCTGCCCAGGTGGAAATAATCTGGCTGTGATCCTCCAAGCTCATGGCACACCTGCTGGGCTCCCAGCCTCTCTGACACTCAGGATCCAGTTCTGTGCCAGTCCTGTGAGGTAATAGGGCAGGAGGGATCTTGCAGGCAATGTTCCAGCCCCATGCCTGTTGGCGGTCTCTCAGCTCTTAGTGCACAGTGAAGATCACTCTCAAGTCCAGAAGTCTGAAGCTGGCCTAGAAGACACTCATGTGAAGCATCCTTGAAGCCCCAGCCCCAGCTGGTGGTGCTGCTCTGCAAAGTAAGGGGGCTGTGGTGCCTGGGGTATGGGGGCACTCTGCAGGGCTGTGCTGGGCAGGCTGGGAGGCAGACCCAGCTCATGGGGTCACTGCCATTGCCCCAGGGCTGCAAGGAATCACTCGCCAGGCTCCTTTGCTGGGGCTTTTTTGAGCCGTGGGGCTGCAGAGCTCTCCTCTGCCTGCTCACACCAGATTGAGCACTTGAGCTCTGGTCAGTCCACCTTGGAGGAGATCCCCCCTTAGGAGGGAAGTGCTGCAGTGGAGGCCAGCTGTGCCACTGCCGTGCCCACTGCCTGTCCCTGCCTGCAGTCCCAGCACAGCCCCACAGCAGCACTGGCACCAAGTGAGAGGAGCAGCTGAGCCTGACCCCACCAGCAGGGCTCAGCAGGAGAGGGCAGCAGTGGCAAGAGAGCAGCTCTGCATGCCCCAAACGCTGGTGTTCCCTGGCCGTGCTGCTGGGATGGGACTCTTTTCCTCTACACTCCTGCACATGGGCACTGCTCCTGCAGAACCAGCACTGGTCTCAGAGGAAGGCTTCTCTCTGTAGATGTCAGAGACTGATTTTTTAAAGTGTGATTTGTGCTTTGGACTCTGGTTGTCAAGCATGTTGTGCTTTATCCTGGCAGACAACTCAGCACCATGTAGCTCATCCTCATCCCTGAAATGCTCATGTGTTGAGATAAAGATGGTTTGATAGCAAAGGAAAGGAAGAGATGTTGCTGCTGCTGCTGATGATGATGGTGATAATGTAGTTTAGTAAATCAAGCGATGCACAGTGCAATTGCTCACCACACACTGACCGATACCCAGCCCGTCCTCAAGCAGGGGTCCTCCTGAACCTGGCCAGCCTGCCTCAGGATCTCCTGTGTAGGTCCTTTGACCTTCCTTTGTTTTATGTCAAAATCAGCAGTGGTGGGACTTCATTCAGGCCACAGACATCCACCATTATCTTCCACTCCCCCGTAGAATTTTGCACTGTCCATATGGGACTATTAAAGGGTGAGAGAGCCTTGCTGATCACTCCTTGGCTCTCCAGTCAATGAACCAGGTCATGCAGGGGAATCAGGGAGTCTCTGTCAGTGCAATACTGCCTCAGGTGCACTGTTGTGGTAGCGATTGGCACCTGCTCTTCATTGGCAATCAGCACCTCCAGAGCAGAAGGGCCCTGTGAGAGAGTGGGCAAGGTAGACAACTGTTTAAAGGTAAGCCTTTGGATCTTTGAAGTACCCTTTCCTGAAGGAGTCTATACTAAGGATGCACAGAGCTTCTGGGCCAGTCTCAAGGGGTTGCTTTTGCCACTCTTTCCCATTAGACTCACATCAGCGTCCAATACAGTTAACTACTGGGATTCTCCCATCATTCCAGAAATACAATTGGGTTCTGGCCCTTTTAGCTTGATGGCATTACACTACACTGTGCATTGGTGTCCTTTAAAACCTAACACCTGCTCTGGGTCTGATGTGCCAAGCGAGTAATCCTCAAAGTCCAATACACCCAGTTGCCTCCTTCCTCCCCCGGGTTGGAGGTAGAACCCCTCTAGTCCTGCTCATAGTATTCATTACTCTGTTTGGAGGACTGCCCACTAGAAACAGGAGCAGCAATTTTCTCAGAAGAACCACTTTTTGTGAATGTTTTTCCTTGCACTTCATGTATCCATGCCTCTAGGATGGAGGTAGATTTTCCATCCCATTTACTCATGGCTTCTCCGTGATCACACAGTTAAAACCACAGAGCTGCATGTGGTATGTACCCACTATATCACCTTTCTTGAGTAGAGGGACACTTACACCTGAGAGCTGAGGTATTGGTTCTTACAGGTGGGGAGGAAGATGTATTCTCTTGTAGTTCTTGGACCTACTTAGACAGTTTCTCCATTGCCGAGACACAGGTTTGTAGGGAAGAAGAGAGACTTTCTTTGTAATGCCATAGCTGGCTAGCCGATTCATCCACCATGGGTTCCTCTTGGTCTTTCCCGGTCATTACTGCCAACGAATTGGCATATGATTATGGTGCGCTCTGTACAAACTTCTGTCACATGGGTCATGTGTACTTGACTTCATCGGGATCTTTGGACAGCATTTGTTTTCTAGGTTTCTACAAATCGCCTTCAGCATGGGTAATTCCCTCAGGTACAGGATACCCCTGTGCATGGTGGTCCACTTGCCTGGTTGACATAGAAGATCTTCCTTCAAGGGATACCTTTCTTTCAGGCCTGAGAGGATTAAGTTCCTCGTGCCCTTTTCCACTGGCTTTCTCAATCACTTCTCACCTACAGGAGGATCCCAGCTGCTTGGCTTCCCTGCCCTCTAAATCCAGACTGTTAGCCCCCTTCTCTCAGCACTGGAGCAGCCAGCTGACAATGTGCTCACCGAGATGATGACTAAAATATTTTCCCATGTCTCGTAGCTTACACTGGGATAGGGATCACATGGTTTCTGATGCTTATATGACCTCTTCCTCTTGGTCATCCTGCCTCCATGATGGACCAACTTAGGAGAAACCTGCCTCTTCTACTTCCTCCTCCTTTCTTGTCTGGGTGCCTGAGTTTCTTTCCTTTCTAAAGAAAAACTGACTTTTACACCCATTGTTTTCTCTTGCATAAAGAGGCAACCGATACTGGCACAGGCTGGTTCTCTGGCCCAGCCATGGGGCCCATTGCAGGTGCTGGAGTGGCTGCAGGGCCCATCGCTGGAGTTGTTCTGGCTGCAGGGCCTTTTGGATGAGTTGGAGTGGCTGCAGGGCCTATCATAGGTTTGGGAGTAGCTATAGGGCCTGTCACGAGTGTCAATTTAACTTTGGGCCCACCTCAGGAGCTGGAGTGCCTGCAGGGCCTGTTGCAGGGTTTGGAGTGGCTTTGGACAGGCTATATGCCTGTCCTGGAGGAGAAGGGGGAGGTGCAGGAGAAAGGGAGAGGGAAGAAGTGGTGAAAAGCATCCCCCACTGTCCATCCCAGTTCCACCTACCCTGCATAGGTTTACTCCCCAAGGAGAAAAGGCAAAGAGTTTAAAAGAGTTTAATTCTAAATAATTTCTGAGATGAAGAGATGGTTCCTGAGGTATGGAGGCAGCAATTATTTTATCCTATCAGAAGTCAGCGTTATCCAATACAGCAAAACAGTAACCTTAAACCAGCCCCCAGAACGGATAAAGAGCACACCATGGATGACAATTAGTAACGTGCTGTACAACACAATTCTGAAAACAAGCACCACAGACCCCGGATCAAAAATATCAATACTGTGATCAGCAACTGTTAAACTGATCTAATGCTTATAACAATTTACTTTTAAAATGCTGTGATCAGATCTGTCATCTCAACCTTTGTGCTCCATGCTAGGCACCAAAAAGCCTTGCTGTGGTTTGACCCAGCAGGCAGCTCAGAACTGTACAGATATTCATCCAATGGACTGCAGGAGAGAAGAGGGAGAAAAAAAAAAAAGTAAAAGTTTATGAGTTGATATAAAAGCAGATTAATAGGACACAAAGGAAATAATGATAACAACAACAATAGCAATAAATTGTTATTATATATTTCATCATCATCACCATTATTATTATTATTATTATTATTATTATTATTATTATTATTATTATTATTATTATAGACAGAGATAAAATTATTATTATGGCCTGGCACATCAGACCCACAAAATGTATCAGGCTCTACTAGACACCAGTGCACAGTGTACCCTAATGCCATAAAGCTAGAAAGAGGTAGAACCCACCTGTATATCTGGAGTGACAGGGGGATCCCAACAGTTAACTGTACTGGAGGCTGAAGTGAGTCTAACTGGGAAGGAATGGCAAAAGCACCCCACTGGGACTGGCCCAGAGGCTATGTGCATCCTTGGCATAGACTGCTTCAGGAGAGGGAATTCAGAGTTCCAAGAGGGCACCAGCCGTGGGGCTTTGGCAGAGCTGCCTTGGAGACAAAGGACATGAAACAGTTGTCTACCTTGCTTGGCCTTCCACAGATTCCTTCTGTTGGGGGTTTGCTGAGGGTTGAAGAACAGCAGGTGCCAATGGCTACCATGGTGGTGCACCTGAGGCAGCGTTGCACTAACCGAGACTCCCTGATTGCCATGCATGAGCTGGGTCATCGACTGGAGAGCCAAGGTGTAGATGTAGAGCTTGGGAGCGTGGTTTAGTGATGGACTTGTCAGCACTGAGGTAAAGTTGCCTGACCTGGGTTACACTTCCTTGAGTAGCGTAAGGCACAATGCAATTCTTTTTGCCTTCTGCATCTATAGCACAGGAAGTAGGACTTTGCCCTACTCTATTGACTAGGCAGGTCTTTTCACATTACTCAGTTTACGTTTGTGTGACTGGAGAGGGAAATTTCCCAAAAGAGGCCAAGCTCATGGGTACAGCTACAGCCACAGGAAGATTTTTTTTTCACTTTTTACCTTGAGTTTTCCACAGAAGACCCAAGAGACACCCTGGATGTCCACTTGTCTACTAAGATTTATTTAGAATTTCTCAGGATCCAACGGTCATTTCAAATTTATTTTATTTTATTTTATTTTATTTTATTTTATTTTATTTTATTTTATTTTATTTTATTTTTTATTTTTTCCCTGATTATCTTAAAAAGGTTTCCATATGCTGAACTGTGCTACAGTTACAGGGACAAAGACCACTGCTGGCAGTGGAGGTGTCAGTCCTCCAGAATCTGTTTTTCTTCCCAATGAAGGTCTCCAAAGAAGTCCCCCTGGATCAATAGCAATAGGAGAATGATGCTCATAACTGAAATGCAGAATAATTCAGCCTTTAAAACAAAAAAAGATTTGTATTAGCTGTTTTTTTGAAATCTTCCTCCTTAACTACTTCATGCAAGCTCTGCTATTAGGTGTATAAGTCTTGAAGTCATGAAGAAACCTATGCAAGAGATGTCAGGAGCTTCTGCATTTTAATGAGTACCATGGTGTATTTTGGTCTGATGCTATGACGCTCAGGTACTGAGAGGAGAATAATGCAACTGCTAGAGAAAGTGAAGTCAGGAGGAAAAGCTGAAGTGACTTGGAGTATTAATGGGCCCCACGGAGGGCTGTTACTAATGAAGCCTCCCCAGGGCCTTGTTAGGGCAGATAACTGGAGGCCATGGTTAAAGACAGGCAAAGGTACTGTGCTGAAAAAAGTCTTGTATTCTTCTGATGAAGGAGAAGAGGCCTCATCCCTGGAAGTGGGAGGGGAGATCCTGCACTCCGACATCTGTGTCAGGGCTCTTCCTGGGGTCTGTGGGATGGGGTGGGCAGTGTGATGCCATGAGAAGAGCAGTGGTATGAAACTTCTGAGGTTCTGTACAACGTTGAAATGAATCAATGAGGCCCCATCACAATGAGTATAACATATCTCCTCCTAAGCTCTAGCCAAAGGGGCAGCTCTGGCTGTTGTCTCTGTTAGTCAGGTCTATGAGGACACTGCTTCTCATTAAAGCACCAGGGCCTCATTGCCTCCTTGCCGCCACCCATGAACCAGGCAGGGCTCATCCATTCTCCTCACTTGGCAATGCACATCCCCATCTCCTACTGACCAGGAAGCGTGCTGTGGAAGATGTGAAGGGAAAGGATCTCCATTCCCAGAGGACAGGGGTCAAGGCCTGGCCCTTGTGCTTGGTGACACACATCCAGTTTGTCTATACCTCAGTGTCACCTTCACATTGCCTTTGTCTCCTTGTCCTCACTGTCTCCAGGGTTCTGCTCTAACGAGCTCCAAGGGAGGCTGTGTCAGTGCTGGCCCTCAGGGGGACACTGCAGGAAACTTGCCTCTGACTTGGACTTCTGGAGAGCTGTCTTCAATTGTCTCTGAGTGCCTGAGGTTTGTGGGCTCATCAGCAAAGCCCCCAGAGGGGTGATTGCAGTGCCTTGGGCTGGTGCTGTGCTGCTGAGCTGGGCCGGGCTCGTGGGACAGAGAGAGCTTGTGGCAAGAGGACCCTGGTGCAGAGAGACAGCTGTGCCCAGGAGCAGCTCTTCTGCACAGCGCAGCAGGGCTGGGGGCTCTGACCGCAGCTGGCACACAGAGAGGAGAGAAGGAGAGGGGGCTTGGAGGCAGTTGGCAGTGGGAGGATGCTGAGAGCTGCCTGCAGGAGAAACCTGCACAGCCCTTGACAAGGTAAGTGTCTGGCTGCAGGGCCATGCAGCTGCAGATCCTGGAAGGGTCTCGTGCTGGGTCTTGTTTCTGGGAGGGCAGTGGGCAATGCAGTAGGCTTTGAGAGTCCTGCTGGTTTGCAGTGTGAGGTGAGGAAGTCTGGCAGAAACCTCTTGTATAGCCATAGGCCAGGTCTCCCTGGTCTGCCCAGAACACCCTGCTCGAGCAGGCCATGTCAGGCTCTCTGTCAAGTGCCTCATAGTTCTTGCAGCCATAGAAAAGAAGACAAGCTCACAAGCTCCATCTGGCTTTCTGTGGCGCTCCTCCCTCAGCAGCCTTCTCCAGTGTCTTCTCCGTTTTTTCAGGGAAACAGTCTAACGGGATGGTCCTGCAACTCATATAGGGGTGACACAGGGCAGCTAAGAACAGGACTGCTGGGCAGAGCTGCTCTGCTTGATCTTCACCAAGGGACACTCCCACAGGGTATCAAGAGGAATGCACAGGAAATTTGAGGACATTCAGCAACCCAATACCTATCCTAAGCATTGCAGGGCCTACTGGGATAGAATAAAGCAAAAAAAATCCCTACAGCTCAGCTCAGCACTCATCTGAGTTGTTTGCAACAACTGACAAGTAGAAGGCACTTGAGGTTCCCTCATGTTCCTGCTTTCCTCCTACTGCACAGGAGGAAGGAACTCTAGGGAGCCCACAACTACCCATTCTTCCAGTGTCACTCTCAGCTAGCACCAGCCACAGCTCAAGGAAGAGAGCTGCAGAAAATGTCTTCACATACTGAGCCTTGGACTGGGGGGTACTCTAAGGCTTGCAATAGTTCTTCCTCAAAGAAATCTTTTTTTAACTTTTTCTACCGTTTTCTCTCAAACAGGCAGCTGTGTTCAATGTCAGAAAATGCCCAACAGCAGCTCTGTGAGTGAGTTCCTCCTGCTGGCATTCGCAGACACACGCGAGCTGCAGCTCCTGCACTTTGCGCTCTTCCTGGGCATCTACCTGGCTGCCCTCCTGGGCAACGGCCTCATCCTCAGCGCCGTAGCCTGCCACCACCGCCTCCACACCCCCATGCACTTCTTCCTCCTCAACCTCGCCCTCCTCGACGTGGGCTGCATCTCCACCACTCTGCCCAAAGCCATGGCCAATGCCCTCTGGGACACCAGGGCCATCTCCTATCAAGGCTGTGCTGCTCAAGTTCTCTTTTTTGTCTTCTTCTTTGGTTCAGAGTATTCAATTCTAACTATCATGGCCTACGACCGTTACGTTGCCATCTGCAAGCCCTTGCACTACGGGAGCCTCATGGGCAGCAGAGCTTGTGCCCAGATGGCAGCAGCTGCCTGGGGCAGTGGCTTTCTCAATGCTGTCCTACACGCGGCCAGCACATTTTCCCTTCCCTTCTGCCAAGGCAACTCTGTAGACCAATTCTTTTGTCAAATTCCCCAGATCATCAAGCTCTCCTGCTCAGATGCCTACCTCCAGGAAGTTGAGCTACTTGTTTTCAGTCTTTCTTTTGTATTTGGTTGTTTTATTTTCATTGTATTGTCCTATGTGCAAATCTTCAGGGCTGTGCTGAGGATGCCTTCTGAGCAGGGCCGACACAAAGCCTTTTCCACGTGCCTCCCTCACCTGGCCGTGGTCTCTCTGTTTGTCAGTACTGGCATGTTTGCCTACCTGAAACCCCCCTCCATCTCATCCCCATCTCTGGATCTTGTCGTGGCAGTTCTATACTCAGTGGTGCCTCCAGCAGTGAATCCCCTCATCTATAGCATGAAGAACCAGGAGCTCAAGGATGCCTTGAAGAGACTGATGACTGCAGATGTTTCAAAATCAAAAACATAGCCTATTTTTTTCTGCATATGACCCACAATACCGTGCAGGCTCAAGGTTTGTTCTGTTATCTTTTTTTGTCATTTTTCTTACTCTGCAGGGCATCACCACCAGCTCAGAACTATGGGTTGCATGGGAAGAAGGTTCAGCAATGGCTGGCCAGTCCACTGCTCATTGCTCATCTCATAAAGGCTCCCTGGGAAGTAGGATGTCCAGGAGAAGAGCAGGGCCCCCTGCAGGTTCATGGGAGATGTATAAAGGGAAACCCGTTGCTGCTGGTGCCAGCAGGCACATCATACACTCACAGAGAGATGAACACGAGCGAGCACAAATGCCATCAGCCATTCCTACAAGTCTCATGAAGGCCAGTGGGGCAGACAGTGTCATGAGGTTAAGTAACATGCCCTGGGAAGGCACCTGAATCTTGCTCTGAGATGTGCTTCCTTGAAGCAAGGTCCCTGTGACCATTCCTCATGCCGTGGGGCATCTCAGAGGAGGGCAGAGCAGGGCAAAGCACTGCAGGGCTGAGGTGCCTCCCAGCCTCTGGCAGTGGCTGCAGGAACCAGAGGGACACTGCAGACACTGCAGTGCACTGTGTGTGGTGTGCAAGGCAGACTCGTGTCTTGCAACAGTCCTGTGTGTATGAGGAGCGTGGGAGGCCAGCTCAGATGTGGACACCTCACAGAGCGCTGTCGTTGCCCTGTGTGACTCCAGAACCAACCCCCAGTGTCTCTGTGAGATTTCTGTAACCTCCCTCTCACAGGCTCATTACAGATACCCCTCTCTGCTATGTCACACTACCCTGCCTTTCTGGACCAGGCCATCAAGCGTTTGGATCAGAGAGATTTCTGGGGACTTGGAAAAAGCAGACAGCAAACTTGTCTTCAGGAAGGACAAGAAAAAGGACTGGGAGATTTGCAGTTGTCACCTCTGCCCATGGGAACGTGATGGGGAAAGTCCTGCCGCAGGTGAAGCAGTAGGGGAGGGGAGAGAAGGGAATGTGGTGAATCTGGATTTGGCAAGGCCTTTTCCATAGTCTCCTGGAGTCTCCCTTTAGCCACATTGCTGATATTCACACTGAAGAAGGGGATGAAGTTGGGGGGGGGGAGAAGTTGGCTGGACATTAGTAGTACAAAATGCTCCTGCCAGCCAGTTACCAGCAGCGCCCTTCAGTCATGGGCACTTGGGCCAACACTGTTGACCCTTTTTTATCTCCCTTTATGTTGGCATGGAGCACTTTTCCCAGTCTTGATCTTTCCAACATGAGTTGAAACAAAGGATCACTGAGTATTCTGAAACTCAATACCTTGTTGTTGTTGTTGTTATTATTATTATTATTATTATTATTATTATTATTATTATTATTACTTTCCCTCTGAAGCACAATCACAGAATCATACAATGGTTGAGTTGGAAAGCACCTTGACGATCATCTAGTTCCAGCCCCCCTGCCATAGGCAGGGACACCACCCCCTAGATCAGGTTCCTCAGGGCCTCATCTAACGTGGCCTTGAACACCCCCAAGGATGGAACATCCACAGCCTCAGCCACAGCATTCCACTCCCTGGAAGGCAAGTCATCAAGCCCCATAGACTTGTACTTTTTGAGCTTCTTCAGGTGGCCTCAAATCTTCTCTTCACTTACAACAGGTGGGAATTTGCATCCCCAGCCACCAACTATGGGTTCAGGGAAACAAAAGACTTGGGAAGCCTGACTGGCAGGGAAGACTGAAGAAAAGAAGTTGTTGAGTCCCTCAGCCTTTTCCATGTCTGTCATTACCAGTTCACTCTTCTCATTCATCACAGGGGGTTCAATGTCCTTGGCCTTCCTTTTCTGAGCAAGGTACCTACAGAATCTCTTCCTGTTATTCTTTTCATCCCCTGCTAATCTCAGTTCCATCCATGCCTTGGTTTTCTTTATCCCATCCCTCCACATCTGAAACTGAAACATGTGAGAGGGCCTGGAAAAAGTAGACTGGGATCCACAGAAGCCACTTGGGAAACAAAACTTGTACATAGGAAGCATGATTTTGTGGAGGTGCAGAGCTGATGGGCACATTGTGCAGGATGTTCCTAAAGATCTTTGTGTCCTTTTCCCTCCTGACTACAATGCTACTTCCTTCTCAGGAATGGAGGAGCCAACAGAGGTGAGACAGATACACTGAGATGGTAAATGTCATCAGAAAGCTGATCCCAGTAAGATATGGGGATGTCAGGAGCAGCAGTGAGATTATGGGGTGGGAAGAGGAGCATGGCCAGCAGAAATGAATGATTTCATAGAGGTAAGAGCATTCATGCAATGCCAGTAGTGCAGTAACACTGACTTAAAACAGTCACATATGGCCCTTAACTTACTTGAAACAGTAATTTTATTCCCCAACCTAAATACTAATACAATACTCTGAAATGAAGCAGTTTTCTCTCTTGATTACCCTAATCCCTTCTGTCAACACTAACATTAAAATGCTCTATTTAACCCTAGACTTCTTGGCAGACCTAAAACATCCCTAAACCACAGAGCTTGTCCGTACCTTAACCACAGAACTGTCACCACAAGCAGAACACCAAACACTCCCACTAAAACTTTGCTTAATCTCTAACCCAGAAAGTGAAAAAGAGGTACCGAGGAGACGAGAGTGAGCTCAGCTCTGTCTCGGGATCTCATGGCCCAGCAGGAGGAATGTGACTGTGGCAGTGACTGTGAGGTAACTTCTGTCTCTGCACGTGATAGGGCAGCAGCAGGAATGTGTCACGGAAAGGGACTGTGAGGTCACTTGTGTCTGGAGGTGGCAGGTCACCCTTGACTACTCCCTGGGATCTGCACTTTTAGGCTGACATCTGGCTGTGGCCCTGCTAGGCCAGCAGAAGGCACCTGCTTGGCATGCTGACTGTGGGATCCCCTCTGCCTCCAGACCCAGGAGGACCCAGACAGAAAGAAGGCCCCCAGATGGGTTGTCCTGTCCCTTCTGCTTGAGTCCATGAGTGGACAGCAGCAGGCACAAAGCTTGGCTGTATCTAGCCAAGAAGCTGCAAGGCCAGCACCAGACCCATGGCTTGGAAGGTGCTGGTGAGTATCTATGATGTGACTTTAGCTTCGTTTTTCAAGGAACATCTGGTGAGGGTTGAAGAGACGTTGGTGATATGATGGAAATGCTGGGATGAGAGCAAGGTGGTGAACAGAGATGGGTGTCTGCAGACTTCCAGGAAACAGGACAAAGTGTGGGACAGCATAGGAAAGCGTGCAGAGGAAAAGACAGAGGTTGCTGGTAAAAAGGGAAGGCCCCAACAGTCCTGAGCTTTGGCTACAGCTTTTGAGAAAACAAGATATAGTCATTGCAGTGCAGCCGCTTTGCTTCCTGCAACCCTGTGCAGAGGCAGGGTGGTGTCATACCAGTTTTCCTCTTGTGGCGTCACACTGCCCACCACATTCCTCAGACCCCCAGGAAAAGTCCTGAGCCAGACAGGGTGGTGCAGGATCTCTCCTCGCAGTGGCTGGGGTCAGGCCTTGGGCCTTGTCTTCACCAAAATCAACCAAGACTTCTCTCAGCACAGTGCTTTGCCTGTCTAATCATGGCCTCCAATTATCTGCCCTAAGCAGTCCCTGGGGAGGCCTTGTTAGTAACAGCTCTCAGTGGGGCCCATTGATACTCCAAGTCACTTCAGCTTTTCCTTTTGAGTTTGCTTTTTTGCTCAGTTCCATCATTCTCCTCTCAGTACCCAACTTTCATTGACTCAGCACCAAAATACACCATGGAACTCATTCAAACACAGAAACTCCTAAGGAGCCATGTCTCTCCCACCATTTTCTTCAAGTCTTCAAGACTTGATCAGCTAATTGGAGAGCTTTCATGTTGTAGTTAAGGGGGAAGATTTCAAGGAGCATCTAATAAAAATCTTTCTTCATTTTAAAGGCTGAATTTTGTTGTGTTTTAGTTTAGAGCATCATACTCATGTTTGTATCGGTCTAGGGTTTCGCCTTTGAAGCCCTGTTTAGGTGGGAAGAGCAGGGTTTTTCCTATTTCAAAACAAACAACGGGAAATCATGCTCCAATTTTCAAAAAAAAAAAAAAAAAAAAAGTTCAAGTTCCTAATTTTGTTGCCTCCAGTGATGTTTACCTTCCCAAAAGGATGACTGTACATGATGTATTTTACAGTGATTAATAGGAAATTTTAAGTAATTGTGTTAATATTAATCCATATCATACTAATTCAATGATAAACGAGGAGGGTCTTACTAAGGAAACCATTAGACAGACTGCTGAGAGATGGGCGACCTTGAACTCACTGAAACTCCAAGCAGCAACTGGGTCACTGAGAGTGGTCTGAATGATTAAACGGTAAGAGGAGGGCAAACCAGGAGAATGATGGGAAGTGCGTAGGTCCAGACAGGCAGCTGGAAAGGGGACATTCAGCAGGGTCTATGTAATCAAGATGAGTTTTGTGCCTGGAAGATGAGGAAGGGAGCACACCATGATAGAAAAACGATGACAATGCAACTACAGGTGAACACCGGTATTTCTTCTCCTGGGATGAATATGCATCCTGAAAAATCACATTTCTTCATGATAGAAATTACACTTCACATGAGACATTTTACGGAAGGGATTGAATCTTTTGAGTTGATGAGTTGTTGCTTTATTATTCAAGTACTGAAAAAAAGACTGGGTATTCTGGCAGAGCTTTGCTGTCTGACCATAAGCAACCAGGGAAAACCTCCAGTGGCCCCGTTGTGTTTGAGGCACTTCCCCGGACCAGCAGATGTCAGAAAAGACCTGCAGAAGGCCAGAGCCCTTTGGGAAAATCAGGTGGAGCCAGGTGGAGTTCTCAGGGCACCTCCACTGCCAGCAGTGGTCAATGTGGAAGCCAAAAGACAGCAGCAGTGAAAAGGCCACGTCATGCTGCAGGCCATGGCCATGGCTCCAGGGAAGCAGCAGCCCCAACCCGAAGGCAGCAGAGAGGCAGAGCCCAGCAGGCAGTGAGGGGCAGCTCCGAGGGCCACCGGAGCGTCTCCTGCATGTGGTAGCTGGGCTCTTGATCCTGAGCCCCTCCTGCGTGCTGGGGCTTCTCCCCCAGCTCCAGAAGAGATGGGAAGACAGAGAAACTGAGATGAATGATATTCTGAGGGACTTGTTATTGTCTTTACATATTCATTAAGCTTGCTTCTTTAGCTATATTAGACGACTGGATAAAAGAAATTAAAAAAAATTACAAGATGTTAAAAATACATTTATTTAAATCAAACCCAAGAAACTTAATTGTAAAAACAAATTAACAAAAAAAATTCCTAATAAATTTTTTAATAAACTAGGAAATTCTTTGCACCCAGGGTATCTTTTTCCAAACTCTCATGCATGGTTCAGTTTGCCCCAAGCATCTTGGAGGCAGTGGCCCCCTCTGTGTAGAAAACTGAAAGCAGTCCTAAAGGATGACTTCAGGGTGTCGTGGTTTAACCCGGCCGGCAGCTAAACACCACGCAGCCGTTCGCTCACCCTCCCCCCTCCCTCTCTGGGACGGGGGAGAGAAATGGAAAGTGAAGCCCGTGAGTTGAGATAAAGACAGTTTAATAAGACAGGAAAATAATAATAATAATAATAATAATAATAATAATAATAATAATAATAATAATAATAATAATAATAATAATAATAATAATACAATGATGATAAAAGTACTACTACTAATAATATGTACAAACAAGTGATGCACAATGCAATTGCTCACCACCCGCTGACCGAGGCCCAGCCTAACCCCGAGCAGTCCGGCCCCCTCCCCCCGGCTAGCCACCCCTATCTATTGTTTAGCATGACGTCAGATGGTATGGAATACCCCTTTGGCTAGTTCGGGTCACCTGTCCTGGGTCTGTCCCCTCCCAGCTCTTACTGCACCCCCAGCCTGCCTGTTGGCAGGACAGAGCAAAAGGCTGAGGTGTCCTTGGCTTGGTATAAGCACTGCTCTGCAACAATTAAAACATCGGGGTGTTATCAGCACTCTTCTCATCCTAAGCCAAAACACAGCATTCCACCAGCTACTAGGAAGAAAATTAATTCTATTCTAACTGAAACCAGGACAGGGGCCTACCAGGTACTTTGGAAGAGTGAATCTCACAGCCTACAGTGCAAAGCACATGTCTTCTGCTGGTCTGTCACAGGCACTGGCAGATGTGAGCCTAATGGCAGAGATCTCAGCCAGGACTCAAGGAATGACCTGTCGGCTACTTCAGAAAGAACTCAACTCACAATCCTCTTTATGGACATTCACTTAGGACTGGATTAGGAATTTCTGAAGCATGACTGACCTCATACCTACAAAACACCCTGTTTTTGGCCCAGGACCTGCCCATCTACAAGTAATTTGGCTGTGATTCTTGCAGCACTGCTGATGGGCACCCAGCCTCTCTGATGCTCAGGAGCCAGTTCCGTGCCAGTCCTGTAAGGTACTGAGGCAGGAGAGACCTTGCAGGCAATGCTCCAACCGCATGCCTGTTGGTGGTCTCTGAGCTCCTTGCTCAGAGTGCTCAGAGCAAAGATCACACTCACATCCAGAAGCTGTGTATCTGCAACTGGCCTAGAAGACACTCAGTGGAAGCCCCAGTCCCAGCCCCAGCCCCAGTCCCAGCTCCGGCCCCAGCCCCAGCCCCAGCCCCAGGTGGCGGTGCTTCTCTGCAGAGGGAGGGGTCCAGGGTTCCAGGGGCTAGGGGGCACTCTGCAGGGCTGTGCTGGGCAGGCTGGGAGGCAGACCCAGCTCGTGGGGTCACTGCCATTGCCCCAGGGCTGCAAGGAATCACTCGCCAGGCTCCTTTGATGGGGCTGCTGCGTGCCCTGGGGCTGCAGAGCTCTCCTCTGCCTGCTCACACCAGATTGAGCACTTGAGCTCTGCTCAGTCCACATAGGACAGGCTCATGCTCTGCAGACTCTATTCACTGCTGTCCCCTGGGCTCACACAGCCCTGACAGAGGAGTCTTGCGAGTGATTTTTTGGAGCCATAGGGCAATGGCAGTGATATTTCTATGTTTCTCACAAACTTCACAAAATTGTTTCTCCTAGCCCTCCCCACTGCCCAGCACTGACTCTGAGGTGGCACTCAGTGGCCCTTCAGAAGGGCCTTTGGGCTTCCTCAATTGTCCTGGTGCTTATTAGCACTTTCCTGGCTCTTTCCAGAGCTTCTTGTCCATTGTGGGGACACTGATTCTGGCTGGGACAGAGTTCCTCAGCAGATCAGGCCCTGTGGTGCTGTTTTTGATATGTGACCAGAGCAGTGTTGGTCACCCACGGCTGTAGTCGCTGTTCCTGTGCAGTGTTTGCACAGCATCAAGGCCTTCTGTGCTTCTCACTCTGCCCCACCATTGAGTCAGCTTCCACTAGACCAGGTTGCTCAAAGCCCCATCCAACCTAGCCTTGAATACTTCCAGGGATAGGGCATCCACAGCTTCCCTGGGCAGCCTGTTCCACTGTCTTACCACCCTCTAAGTCAAGAACTTCTTTCTAATAGCTAATCTAAATCTACCCTCTTTCAGTTTAAAACCATTACTGCTCGTCCTATCATGACACTGATGAAGAGTCCCTCCCCAGCTTTCCTGTAGGCCCCCTATTGGTACTGGAAGGGCTCTTCAAGGTCTCCCCAGAGCCTTCTCTTGTCCAGGCCGAACAAACCCATCTTCCTCTATATATTTCTAGGAAAAGTGCTGCTGCCCATTGATTGTCCTCATGGCCCTCCTCTGGGCTCCCTCTAACAGATACACATCCTTATTGGGGCCCCAGAGCTCAGCACAGTACTTGAGTTGTGGCCTCACAAGCCCTCCTAACAGATCAACATTCACTCCAAACTTGGTGTCGTCCGCAAACTTACTGAGGGTGCACTCGATCCCCTCATCCACATCATTGATGGAGATATTGAAGAGAACTGGCCGCAGTACTGGGCCCTGGGGGACACTAAGGACAGGCCTCCATCTGCATTTATTTGCATTTACCATGAATTTGGGCTAGTTTTTAACCCCACAAAGCGTACACCCGTCCAAGCCTTGAGCAGCCAGTTTCTCTGGAGAATGTTGTGGGAAAAGATGGAAAAGCCTTACTGCGGCCTAGGTAGAGCACATCCACAGTCTTTCCTTCATCCACTGCGAGCATCACCTTGTCACACCTTGAGATCTGATTTGCCAAGACATATTTGACCTGCCTTTGAGAAACCCATGCTGACTGGGCCTGATCACCTGGTTGTTCTGGAAGCGTTGTGTGATGGAATTCAAGATAATCTGCTCCAAGAGCTTCCCCAGGACTGAGTTCAGACTGACAGGCTTGTAGTTCCACGATCCTCCTCCCAGCCATTTTGTAGGTGAGCATCACATTTGCTAGTAACCAGTTGACTGGTAGGCAGGACTGTTGATAAATGATGGAAGACAGCTTAGTGAGCACTTCTGCCAGCTCCCTCAGTACCCTCGGCTATATCCCATCCAGCTCCATAGACTTGTGAACACCCTCCATGAGGGATGCTGTATGAGCAGTGGTGCTTGCTCAAACTGGTTCAGAGAAGAGCAAGGACACTGGAAAGGCTGAAAGACCCAACAGGACCAAAGTCTTTGTGTCCATGGCTATGGCTGTTGTCTCTGCCACTGAGGCCTAGGAGGAGACAGCTGATTGTTAAAGCACCAGGGCTTCATTGCCTCCTCACCCCCCCACCCATGAAGCAGGCAGGGGTCATACCATTCTCCTGCACTTGGCCATGCACATCCCCATCTCCTACTGCCCCACAAAGAGCCCCGAGCAAGGTGTGAAGGGAAAGGATCTCCCTTCCTTTGTGCCATGCAACAAGACCTGGCCCTTGTGCTTGCTGACACACATCCAGTTTTCCTACACATCAGTGTCACCTTCACATTGCCTTTGTCTCCTTGTCCTCACTGCCGCCAGGGTTCTGCTCTAACAAGCTCCAAGGGAGGCTGTGTCAGTGCTGGCCCTCAGGGGGACACTGCAGGAAACTTGCCTCTGACTTGCACTTCTGCAGAGATGTCTTCAATTGTCTCTGAGTGCCTGAGGTTCGTGTGTGGGCTCATCAGCAAAGCCCCCAGAGGGGTGATTGCAGTGCCTTGGGCTGGTGCTGTGCTGCTGAGCTGGGCCAGGCTCGTGGGACAGAGAGAGCTCGTGGCAAGAGGGCCGTGGTGCAGAGAGACAGCTGTGCCCAGGAGCAGCTCCTCTGCGCAGCACAGCAGGGCTGGGGGCTCTGACTGCAGCTGGCACACAAAGAGGAGAGAAGTAGAGAGTGGCTGAAGGCAGCTGGCAGTGGGAGGATGCTGAGAGCTGCCTGCAGGAGAAACCTGCACAGCCCTTGACAAGGTGAGGGTCTGGCTGCAGGGCCATGCAGCTGCAGCTCCTGGAAGGGTCTCCTCTTGCTGGGTCTTGTTTCTGGGAGGGCAGTGGGCAATGCAGTAGGCTTTGAGAGTCCTGCTGGGTTGCACTGCGAGGTGAGGAAGTCTGGCAGAAGCCCCTTGCAGTGCCCTATGCCAAGTGCCCCTGGACAGCAATTAGGAGAGTGGCCAAACCTCCCCCAGACTCTGCAACGGTGCAGCTGGGATATGGGACACTCCAGCTTTCAGATATCCAGCTCTGTCCGTGGGTCATCCTCCTGGGCTGCAGGCTGCTCTCCCGCAGAATGCAGCTCTCTCGTGGCATCCTTGTGTTATCCAGCTACCCAAGGGAAAGACACCTCCATACTAACATCATCTCCATGGTGCTGGATGGCTGTCTGTGGGCAGCAGGAATGAGGCCTCTGCAGCCCTGTCTAGGAGGGAAGAGCTGAGATCCTGATCAGTCCCCTGGAGAAAAGGTGAAGATTCTGTTCAGCTGCACTTGGAGTGGGACTTCTCTGCTCTCAGCTGTCTCCTGTTTCTTCTCAGGGCAGCACCTGAGAGGGGTGGTCCTGTAGCTCATAGAGGGGTAGCCCAGGGCAGCAGAGAGCAGGACTGATGGGAAGAGCTGCTCTGCTCAATCTTCCCCAGAGGACAAGTCCTTTACCTCTTGGCACCCACAGGATATCACCTGGAGTGTGGCAGAAGTGTAAGGGCGTTCCACTATTCAATACCTCTCCTATGTGTTATACGGACAACTAGGATAAAATAAAGTGAGGAAAATAGTTGCAGCTTTGCTCCGCAATCAGCTCAGTTGTTTGCAACAATACTGCAAAGCTCATTGGTCTGACATTTTTCTAACGTTGAATTATCCACCCTTCTGCTTTATTTCCTATTTTCCTCAGAGAAGTCTGTTGTAACATTGCTTTGCCTTCTCCTCTTCAACAGACAAGGAAGTACAAAGTCAGAGAATGCCCAACATCAGCTCTGTGAGCGAGTTCCTCCTGCTGGCATTCGCAGACACGCGCGAGCTGCAGCTCCTGCACTTCGCGCTCTTCCTGGGCATCTACCTGGCTGCCCTCCTGGGCAACGGCCTCATCTTCAGCGCCGTAGCCTGCCACCACCACCTGCACACCCCCATGTACTTCTTCCTCCTCAACCTCGCCCTCCTCGATGTGGGATCCATCTCCACCACTCTACTCAAAGCCATGGCCAATTCTCTCTGGGACAACAGGGCCATTTCCTATCACGGGTGTGCTGCCCAAGTACTTTTTTTAGTCTTTTTTTTTGATGCAGAGTTTTCCCTTCTCACCGTCATGGCCTATGACCGCTACGTTGCCATCTGCAAGCCCCTGCACTACGGGAGCCTCCTGGGCAGCAGAGCTTGTGCCCAGATGGCAGCAGCTGCCTGGGGCAGTGGCTTTCTCAATGCTGTCCTGCACACGGCCACTACGTTTTCCCTGCCCCTCTGCCAAGGCAATGCTGTCGACCAGTTCTTCTGTGAGATCCCCCAGATCCTCAAGCTCTCCTGCTCAGATTCCTATCTCAGAGAAGTTTGGGCAATTCTATTTAGCATTTTGTTAGCATTTGGTTGTTTTCTTTTCATTGTGGCGTCCTATGTGCAGATCTTCAGGGCAGTGCTGAGGATGCCCTCTTCTCAGGGCCGGCACAAAGCCTTTTCCACGTGCCTCCCTCACCTGATTGTCACCTCCCTGATGATCAGCACTTCCATTTTTGCCTACCTGAAGCCCCCCTCCATTTCCTCCCCATCCCTGGACCTGGTGGTCACACTTCTGTACACTGTGGTTCCTCCAGTAGCAAACCCACTCATCTACAGCTTGAGGAACCGGGAACTAAGGGATTCCATCAGGACTCTACTTGAATACACACATCGTCAGCAAATTCACCTATAATACTATGCCTAATATTAGAAATCCCAGCTATTCTGAGAAAGAAAATAATATGATGTCTTCTATTAATAAATGTGTGTATTATTATTTTCTCTCATTATTTCACTTTTGATTAAATATTATTCCTAGCCTCCTACAAGTCAATTATTTTTCTGTAGAAATTGGCTTCCTGTGTAGATAAACATAATAAGAAAGCCATCAGAAATTCATTGGTCTGAGCTGCTGTCTCTTCCCATCTCCTCTGGTGCTGGGGGAGGAGCAGCCCCAGTATTCAGGAGGGGCTCAGGGCCAAGAGCCCAGCTGACACATGCAGGAGCAGCTCCAGTGGCCCTCGGGGCTGCCCCTCACTGCCCGCTGGGCTCTGCCTCTCTGCTGCCTTTGGGTCAGAGCTGCTGCTTCCCTGGAGCCATGGCCATGGCCAGCAGCAGGATGTGGCCTTTTCACTGCTTCTTTCTTTTTGGTTCCTCATTGCTTTCTTGTGCTCTTGTATCTGTCTTAGTCTCGAGGTCTCATATGCATTGATGACAGTCCTGTTGTCTTTGCAGTGTCTGTGTCTGCAGGCAGCAGCAGGCACTGTGCAGCCCTGGGTAACAACTGGCCTACCTGCTAGCACCACAGTAACAAGAGGGTCTTTCTCAGGGCAAACCCAGGACCCTGGACACCTCTTCCAAAAGTGCCTAATAGGAATGGAGCCAAGAGGTTGCTCCCTGCTCTTCTGTTTTCTGGGGTTTGTCATGGAGTGAGGGACAGAGGCTGAAAGTCCCAGGGTGGTCCCTGAGGAACCAAGGGCTGGGCCAAGAACTCCTTTTGTGGCAGCACATGCCCAAATAGACAACACTGCCCGCTGCAGTCAGTCAGATGGCCAATGCCAGCCTGGAGATGTCAGGAGATCTGCAGGGACATGGTGCTCACTGGGTAGTGATTAGAACCTCATAAAATGTATGAGTATCCAAAGACGGGTCTGGTAAAGGAAAAGGGGAATCTGAGGATTCGATGGGTTAAAGGAGGGCTCTGCAATGCCAGAAGACGTGGTGGAGAGCCAGCAGGTGAAGGCCCATAAGACTGCAAAGCAACAGTGGGGAACCTCCTTATAGGCTCCTGGGCCAGATCTGGTGCAGCACTCGCCTGCCCTTTGTGCCCTCAGACACACCCCATGGTCCTGCCCAGCACTGCCCTGTGCTGCTGAGGCATCAGGGCAGGTGGAAAGGGGCTCAGCAGCAGAGATCCTCATGGAGTTGGGTCTGCTGCCCACCCTGAGCAGCACGGGCAGGGGGGAGACCCAGGGCACCACAGCCCCTGGCTCTCACAGCAGCACCACCAGCTTGGGGCCCTGTGGGGAGCACGGGGATGGAAGAAGCAAGGGCTGGCCAGGCCAGCACAAAAACCTTGACCTGGATAAGGCTCTCTGGGAGCAGGGATGGCCCTGGGGAAGAGCAGGGCAGCATTGCTGGGCCTGCACTGATGGGTAAAGGGCAAAGGGAAAGCTCTTTGTGCAGGCCCCTGCTCAGGGCAGGCTGCTCTGTGGCTGGGCCAGGCCTCTTGTGCTGGCCTGGGGAGCGGGGCTGGCCTTGCGGGGCACAGGCACCCTGTGCTGGGGATCTGCCAGGCAAGAGAGCAGGGCTCCTGCAGCTTCATGGACCTCCATCTCCTGGCACCACGGACACCTCCTTGTTCCATGCATCCAGCAGATAAACACCTATCGGCCACCTGCTTTCTCTTCTTCTAGAGGAACTGGGTTCAGAATAAAAATAAACAAGTAAAACTCAGAAATTGTGAGCCACAGAAGGCCCTGATGCTGTGCAAGAAATGCTCAAAAACGGCAACCACAACTGTGGGTGACCATCACTGGTCACACAACCAAAACACAGTACCACAAGGGGCTGCTTTGCAGAGAGTAACTCCGTCCCACCAACAGCCAGTACAGGACACCTGATGGACAAGAAGACTCCCTCTAAGCTCTGGAAGGAGCCAGGAAGGTGCTAATAAGCACCAGGACAATTGAGGAAGCCCAAAGGCTCTTCTGAAGGGTCACTGAGTGGCACCTGAGAGGCAGTGCTGGGCAGTGGGGAGGGCCAGGAGAAAGACTTGTGAGAAGGCTGTGAGAAAAAAGGACACTCAGGGTTTTATTTGCTGTCTGTGGATGGAGTAGGAGTAGGAGGTCAGTCCTGGGACTGGGGCAGGGCTGAGGGTCCCTGCGTGAAGCTGGACTGATGGAGAAGTGTACACCCTGCATGTGTGCCTCAGCCTGGGAGCAGGGACCTGCCCACGGTGCAGGATGGCTGGGCTGTGCTCAGCCATGCCCCAGGAGATGACCTTGCTCTCTTCCTCCCCACCACTCCCCACATGGGGCAGGCCCTCAGGAAACACCCCTGAGCCTGGAGATGCACCAACCTGCTGCGCTGAGGTGCCACTACTGCAGGGGAAGAAGGGAGGGTTGGAGAGACACGTGGGGCCTGCGGGCAAGAGTGGTGTGGCCTGGGGAAGTGAGTGCCTGGGAAAAGTTACCCTGGAGCCATAGGAGCCATTCTGGAAAGGAAACTTGATGGCAGGAACCACACTTTTGTGGCACTGCAGAGCTGCTGGGCACATTGTGCAGGGTGCTGTGATGGACATTTTTGTCCTTTTCCATCATGTCTTAAGTGCCACATTTCTCTGAAATAGAGTAGCCAACAGAGCACTGACAGATAGTCTAAGATCATGAAAGGCATGATAAGCATGCCCCTAAAAAGGTAATTGATATGGGAAAATCAGGAGAAGCCTGGCCAGGAGAGATGTGAGACTGAGAGGAGGAAATAGGGGCTTGGCCAGCCAAACTTAAGGATTTTGTAGAGGTAAGAGGGTTCAGGTTATGCTGATGTAGATATAACTGTGACTTAAAATAGTCATACAAGGCTATTCCCCAGCTTTAACCTGTAAAGTTAATTCCTATGCCTAAATGCTACTCAGCACCCTGACAGGAATCCACTACTCTAATGAGTGACCTCAGCGTACCCCTAGAAGACAAAACTCAGGCAATAATTGATTCATCCTAGCTCTTACTCTCTCAGTCACTCTGACCTTCGCCCTTAATATTAGTACTTAAATGGCCTATTTAACACTAGAAAACTGCTTAAGAGATCTATACAAAACCCTAACTCCAAATGAATTTGAGGGGCCATGGATCTGATCAGCTTGTGGGCCACCACAAAGAGGAGATGGGTGGGAATGCTCTGAGAAGCTCAGCTCTGCCTCAGGATCTCCTGCCCCAGCAGGAGAAATATGACTGTGGCAGTGACTGTGAGGTCACTTTTGTCTCTGCACTTGATAGGCCAGCAGCAGGAACGTGTCACGGAAAGGGACTGTGAGGTCACTTGTGTCTGGAGGTGGCAGGTCAGCCTTGACTTCTCCCTGGGAGCTGCACTTTTGGGCTGACAGCTGGCAGTGGCCCTGCTAGGCCAGCAGAAGGCACCTGCTTGGCATGCTGACTGGGGGATCCCCTCTGCCTCCAGACCCAGGAGGACCCAGGCAGAAAGAAGGCCCCAACATGGGTTGTCCTGTCCCTTCTGCTTGAGTCCATGACTGGGCAGCAGGAGGCACAAGGCTTGGCTGTGTCTAGCCAAGAAGCTGCAAGGCCAGCAGCAGGGCCCTGGCTTGGAAGAAGCTGGTGAGTGTCTATGATCAGACCATAGCTTTGTGTTTCAAGGAGCAGCTGGTGAGGGTTGATGAGACACTGGTGAAATGATGGAAATGCTGGGATGAGAGCAAGGTGGTGAACAGAGATGGCTATCTGAAGACCTCCAGGAAATAGGACAAAGTGTGGGACAGCATAGGAAAGAATGCAGAGGAGAAGGCAGAGGTTGCTGGTAAAAAGGGAAGGCCCCAACAGTCCTGAAGCTTTGACTAGAGCTTATGAGTAAACGAGATATACTCATTGCAATGCAGCCTCTTTGCTTCCTTGCAACCCTGTGCAGAGGCAGGGAGGGGTCATACCAGTGTTCTTCTCATGGCATCACACTACCCACCACATTCCTCAGACCTCCAGGAAAAGTCCTGAGCCAGACAGGGGGGTGCAGGATCTCCCCTCACAGTGGCTGGGGTCTGACCTTGGCTGTTCTGCTTCACTAAAACCAACCAAGACTTTTCTCTGCACGGTGCTTTGCCTGTCTGTAACCATGGCCTCCAATTATCTGCCCTAACAAGGCCCTGGGGAGGCTTTGTTAGTAACAGCCCTCAGTGGGGCCCATTAATACTCCAAGTCACTTCAGCTTTTCCTTTTGAGTTTGCTTATTTGCACAGTTGCATCATTCTCCTCTCAGTACCCAAGTTTCTTTGACTCAGCACCAAAATACACCATGGAACTCATTAAAACACAGTAATTCTTAAGGAGCCATAACTCTCCAACCGTTTTCTTCAAGTCTTCAAGATTCGATCAGCTAATTGGAGAGCTTTCATGTTGTAGTTAATGGGGAAGATTTCAAAGAGCATCTAATAAAAATCTTTCTTCATTTGAAAGGCTGAATTTTGTTGTGTTTCAGTTTAGAGCATCATTCTGCTATAGGTATTGGTCTATGTTTTGACCTTTGAAGCCCTGTTTAGGTGGGAAGACCAGGGTCTTTCCTATTTCAAAACAAACAACAGGAAATCATACTGCAATTTTCAAAAAAACAAAGCTCAAGTTCCTCATTTTGTTGCCTCCAGTGATGTTTACCTTCCCAAAAGGATGACTGTACATGATGTATTTTTCAGTGAGTAATAGGAAATTTCAGATAATTGTGTTAATATTAATCCATACCATACTAATTCAATGATAATCGATGAGGGTCTTACTAAGGAAACCATTGGACAGACTGCTGAGAGATGGGCGACCTTGAACTCACTGAAACTCAAAGCAGCAACTGGGTTGGTGAGAGTGGTCTGAATGATTAAAGAGAAAGGGGAGGGCAAACCAGGAGAATGATGGGAAGTGCATAGGTCCAGACAGGAAGCTGGGTCCAGACATTCAGCTCTCTGACCGTAAGCAACCAGGGAAAACCTCCAGTGACCCCGTTGTGTTTCAGGCACTTCCTTGGACTGGCAGATGTCAGAAAAGACCTGCAGGAGGCAGGAACCCTTTGGGAAAATCAGGTGGAGCCAGGTGGAGTTGCCAGTGCACCTCCACTGCCAGCAGTGGTCTTTGTCCCTGTAACTGCAGCCCAGTCCAGCACAGGAACACCCCTTCAAAGACAAACCTCTTCTTCAGTGGGGTCCTGGGATTGACCTAGATTTGAAATGGCCACTGGACACCTGAGATGCTCTCCCTTACTTAAACTAGACACTTGAACATCTGTTGATGACCTTCCTGGGTCATCTTTAGCAAACTCAGGCTGAAAAACTCAAGTATAGCATGCTTCAAATGGCTGAGGCAGAACACATCAGCTTGCCCCACTTTGCAAATGGCCCTCCAACTAAGGTTTGAAAGCTAAACATGTGAAATGATCCATCAGGTCAATGTGCAGAGTAAGGGAAAGTCACACATATTGTGCTGGAGCAACAGAAGGCAAAAAGCATTGCATTGTGCCTCAGAATAATTAAGGAGACCTAATCCAGTTCATCCATGAAGAAAAGCAGAGAGAAGGATGTTGAGTTTGGCCTAACATGAAGAAGGATGTGCATCACTGGTGAAGGAACTGGCATTTTTGCTATCACCAATGTGAATTACACAAGCACCACCGCACCTAATGGTAACCTGTCCGCCCTGGCTTAGTATTCCCACAAAGCAGGGGAAAGGGAGCTGACAACCAAGGGACACATTTAGGTGTGGAAGGTGGGGCCCAGTAGAGACAAGGAGTCAAGGCAGTGAGCTGGAGGAGGCCAGCAGAAGCAGCTCAAGGGGTGGTGCTGCTGGTGTGGACACGTTTGTGGCAGCAGCCGGAGTGGGCAGCAGCTGTGCGCAGGCAAGGGGAGGCCAGGAAGCACATGCCAAGGGCGCTCCTGCCAGCGGAGCCAAAGCCAGGGGCACAGCCTGGCCGCGGGGCACAGCCTGGCCCTGGGCTATCATGACGGCCCTGCGGGTCCTGGCATGCTGTGGGGAGGGGACGAATGCCCTGGGCCCCCTTCCGGCTCTGCCCAGGCCAGCAAGGGCCCAGAGTGGCCTCCTCTACCCTGCCCCTGCAGCTCTGGGCTCCCTTGGCGCAGCCCTGGCTCTGCAGCACCAAGCCCTGCTGGGAGCCCTCCCCTGCATGCTGCCACCGCTCCCTGACGCTGCCGTTGCCCTCTGTCGGGCACTGCCCAGCCCAGCCCAGCCCCTGCCCACCTCTCCCCACCTCCCTGCCCTCTCCCCAGTCCAGCAGCGCAGGCTGGGCTGGCCCCAGGGCAGTGCCCACCGCAGGCTGCTGCAGGGCTTTGGGCACGGCCACCACAGCCCCAGCCCCTTGCAAGGCACCGCAGCTGCTGGCACAAAGGCGGCTCTGGGCCTGCCCAGCAGCCCCCACACTGGGGCCTGCTCAGGAAATGGAGGTCCGTGAAGCTTCAGGAGCCCTGTTCTCTTGGCTGGCAGATCCCCAGCACACAGTGCCTGTGCCCCGCAGGGCCAGCCCTGCTCCCCAGGCCAGCACAAGAGGCCTGGCCCAGCCACAGAGCAGCTCTAGATTCCTCTCCAGGTTGCCATTTGCCATCAGACTCAGCAACTTCAGGATACTCCCTGGGCAGTCAAGGCCAATTATTGATTGCTGACCATGGCTATCCAAGAAGGGAGTTCCCAGTCCAGCACTACACTGAAATTCTGATCCACGGTGAAGCCCAGAGAAGTACGGGGCCCATTCATGCAGCAGTTCCTTGGGTATATTCCTAGCACCAGCTTTGGAAGAGCTGTGCAAAGAAAGACTGTCAGCAATATACATGGAATCTCAAGACTTAGTCAAATGCAAGAGTACAAGAGAAGAACGCAGAAGCCAAAAGAGAACAACAGTGACAAGGCCATGTCCTGCTGCTGGCCATGGCCATGGCTCCAGGGAAGCAGCAGCCCCGGCCCGAAGGCAGCAGAGAGGCAGAGCCCAGCGGGCAGTGAGGGGAAGCCCCGAGGGCCACCGGGGCTGTTTCTGCATGTGGCAGCTGGGCTCTTGGCCCTGAGCCCCTCCTGCGTGCTGGGGCTGCTCCCCCAGCTCCAGTTGACACGGGACCTCTGACCAGTGCCATTCTGAATGTATTTCAGATGCCTTCCTTATTGTCTTTATTCACAGAGGAAACCTAGCTCTACAGGTACATGAGATGACTGTGTTAAAGTAAATAAATTAACATACTTCAGGTTAAAAATTCCATTATTCAAATAAAATTTTTATTGAAAAATATGTTAAAGCATAATAATAAAAATTGTCCTGTCAGTTTCCCAAATAACTTATCAGTCCAGTTAATGTTTTTATTTACCATTATGTATTATGACAGTAGTAATAATGACCACAACACTGATGCTTAAGAAGCATGTATAAAAACAGTTTTAATCAAAGCATTCTTGAGCTCCTGGTTCCTAATGCTATAGATGAGAGGATTCACTGCTGGTGGCACCACTGAGTACAGAACTGCCACCACCAGGTCCAGGGAAGGAGAGGAGATAGAAGGGGGCTTCAGGTAGGCAACTGTAGCTGTGCTAACAAACAGGGAGACCACAGCGAGGTGAGGGAGGCACGTGGAAAAAGCTTTGTGTCGTCCCTGCTCAGAGGGCATCCTCAGCACTGCACTGAAGATCTGCACATAGGACACCACAATGAAAACAAAACAACAAAGGACTAAAGAAACACTAAACAAAAGTGCCCCAACTTCCCTGAGGTAGGCATCTGAGCAGGAGAGCTTGAGGATGTGGGGGATTTCACAGAAGAACTGGTCCACAACATTGCCTCGACAGAGGGGCAGGGAAAATGTGTTGGCCGTGTGAAGGACAGCAGTGAGAAAGCCACTGCCCCAGGCAGCTGCTGCCATCTGGGCACAAGCTCTGCTGCCCAGGAGGCTCCCGTAGTGCAGGGGCTTGCAGATGGCAACGTAGCGGTCATAGGCCATGACAGTGAGAAGGGAATACTCTGCTACAAACAAGAAAGCAAAGAAAAATAGTTGGGCAGCACATGCTTCATAGGAGATGGCCCTGTTGTCCCAGAGGGCATTGGCCATGGCTTTGGGCAGAGTGGTGGAGATGCAGCCCAGGTCGAGGAGGGCGAGGTTGAGGAGGAAGAAGTACATGGGGGTGTGGAGACGGTGGTGGCAGGCTACGGCGCTGAGGATGAGGCCGTTGCCCAGGAGGGCAGCCAGGTAGATGCCCAGGAAGAGCGCGAAGTGCAGGAGCTGCAGCTCGCGCGTGTCTGCGAATGCCAGCAGGAGGAACTCGCTCACTGAGCTGATGTTGGGCATTCTCTGACATTGGACACAGTTGTCTGTTGAAGAGAGAAGACAGAACAGTTAGAGGAGGCTTCTCTGAGGAAAACCTATTGCAAGTTTTGGAGCACCCCCCAGCCTGAGCCTCTCTTTGCCGGAGAACCTTTCCACACCTCCCTTACTTGAGCTTGCAGAGGAGTCCTTCCTGCTGTTCATCAGGGGGAAGCAGGGATATGGGGGAAACTCTAGTTCAGTCCACTGACCAGGACATTAGAATTCGCAGTGCTGTTTCAAACAATGCATCTCAAGGCAGAACAGGGATTCGGATGCCACTGCTGAACACTGCTATTCTCACCTGCCTTGTGTCAGCCCTCTGTGAGCTGCAGGACCACCACACTCAAGTGTTTCCCTGAGAAGAAACAGCAGACAGCTGAGAGCAGAGAACCCCCAGTCCAAGTGCAGCTGGACAGAAACCTCACCTTGTCTGTGCGTTGTGAGCAACTTCTCAGCTCTTCCCTCCTAGCAAGAGGTGTAGAAGTCATTGCCCTTATTGCACCTCATTGCAGCTTCCCACAGACAGCCATCAAGACGCAAGGCCATGGTGTTAGCATGGAGGTGTCTTCTCCTTGGGGCACCTGGATAACACAAGGATGCCACAGGAGAGCTGCATCCTGCTGGAGAGCAGCCTGCAGCCCAGGAGGATGCCCCACTGACAAAGCTGGATATCTGAAAGCTGGAGTGTCCCATATCCCAGATGCTCCCCCTGCAGGGTCTGGGGGAGGCTTGGCCACTCTGCTCATGGCTGCCCAGGGGCACCTGCCTTAGGGCACTCCAAGGGGCTTCTGCCAGGCTTCCTCCCCTTGCCCTGAAACCCAGCAGGACTCTCAAAGCCTACTGCATTGCCCACTGCCCTCCCAGAAACAAGACCCAGCAGGAGACCCTTTCAGGACCTGCAGCTGCATGGCCCTGCAGCCAGGGACTTACCTTGTCAAGGGCTGTGCAGGTTTCTCCTGCAGGCAGCTCTCAGCATCCTCCCACTGCCAGCTGCCTTCAGCCCCTCTCTCCTTCTCTCCTCTCTGTGTCTGCCTCTGTGTCTCTTTCCTGCTGAGCTGTGCAGAGGAGCTGCTCCTGGGCACAGCTGTCTCTCTGCACCAGGGCCCTCTTGCCACGAGCTCTCTCTGTCCCACAAGCCCGGCCCAGCTCAGCATCACAGCACCAGCCCAAGGCACTGCAATCACCCCTCTGGGGGCTTTGCTGATGAGCCCACGAACCTCAGGCACTCAGAGACAATTGAAGACATCTCTCCAGAAGTGCAAGTCAGAGGCAAGTTTCCTGCGGTGTCCCCCTGAGGGCCAGCACTCACACAGCCTCCCTTGGAGCTCGTTAGAGCAGACCCCTGGAGGCAGTGAGGACAAGGAGACAAAAGCAATGTGAAGGTGACACTGAAGTGTACATAAAGTGGATTTGTTTCACTAAGTACCAGGGTACAGACAATAATGAATGACTTAAAATTTGAAAATACAGAAAAGGAAGATAAAAGAGTAATTAATGTTAACAATAACAATGGCAATAGCAATAACAATAACAATAATAATACAAGGCAAGTGTTGCACCATGCAATTGCTGAGAAGCCCCTCACCAATGCTCAGTCCGTCCCTGAGCTTTGGTCCCACTGACCCTGGCCAGCCGGCATCGGGATCTCTTGTGCACATCCCTTGACCTTAATTTCTTTTCGTGCAAAATCAGCTCTCAGAGGAATTTGGTGTATTTTCTTCCCTTTCTCAAATACTCCCTCTGCTGTGTCACCCCACCCAGTAATGCCATCGATGTAGTGCAGGTGCTCAGGAGCTTCCTCCTCTTCCAGGGCAGTCTGACTCATGCTGCTTGCATGGCAGCACTCAGCATTGCGGGACTTCATTCAGGCCACGATAGGCCTCTGTTAATGCACTTGGTTGGTGCTATACTGACTCAGGTGCACGGCTGTGGTAGGGATTGGCACCAGCTGTCCTTCAGCCCTCATCAACCCCAGAACAGAAGGGTCCTGTGAGAGACCAAGGCAAGGCAGACAACTTCTCCAAGGCAGCTATGCCAAAAGCCTACCGATACCCTTTTGGGTCCCTGAGATACCTATCCTCTCCTGAAGCAGTCTCTTCCAAGGATGCACAGAGTCTCTGGGCCAGTGCCAATAATGTTTTTGCCACTCCTTCCCACTTAGACACACTTCAGCCTCCAGTACAGTTCAGTGTTGGGATCCCCCTGTCGCTGCAGACATACAAATGGGTTCGACCCTCTTAGCTTGATGGCATTAGGGTACACTGTGCAGTGGTGCCCACTAGCTCCTGATACTTCTGTGGGTCTGATGTGCAAGGACATCAAATCCACACAGTCCAACAAACCCGACTGTCCCCTTCCTCCCCCTGGCTGGAGGCACAGCCCCTCTAGTCCTGCTCATAGTATTCAGTACTGTGTCTGGAGGACAGCCCGCTGGAAATTGGAGCAGCAGTTCTCTAAGAACCCCTTTTAGTGATTGTTTTTCCTTGCCACTCACATACCCGTGCCTCTAGGCTGGAGGTAGATTTTCCATCCCACTTTCTCATGTGCTCTCCATGGTCACACCCGTAAAAGCATAGGGTGGCACATAGTGTGTATCCACTGTATCTCCTTTCCTGCCCTCTAATTCCAGAGAGGGGTGCTGTTTCTCCCAGCACCAGAGCAGCATAGGGATAGGGATCGTGTGATTACTGATGCTCTTATGACTTCTTCCTCTTCGTCCTCCTACTCATATGATGGCCCAGCTTTTCTGAAGCCTGCCTCGTCTTCTGACTAACTGACTTTCACATCCATTGTTTTTTCTTGCATATGGGAGCAAGTGATACAGACAGAGCTTGGTTTTCTGGCTCAGACACAGGGCCCAGAAAAAGAGCTGGAGTTGCTGCAGGGCATTTTGCAGATGCTGTAGTAGCTGCAGGGTCTGTCAGAGGGGTTGGAGTGACTGCAGGGCTTTTCACAGAGGCTGGAGTGGCATTGATTGTTTTTGAAGGGGTTTTGCCCCGTTTTGTCTTTGAAGGGGTTTGACGTGCTGGGCACAGATGCAGTTACGGGGATAAAGACCACTGCTGGCAGTGGCATTGTGTTTCAAAGGCTGGGCTACATCCATCTGGAAACACCTGTGAGCTTGAAGATGATAGAATCTCCTGTGGTGAGGTGCCACTACTGCAGGGGGAGAGGGGAAGGAGTGTAAGACATGTGGGACCTCCAGACAGAGTGGTGAGTGCAGAGCAGTAAGTGTGTTCTGGGCATTAAGAAGGCCTGAAAGAGCATAGCATGGCCTTGCTGAAGGTGAGGACCTTGAGGTTTGATGTGAGGGGAGCAGGGGAAAGAGGATGTGGAGTTCAGTTCTGGGATAGAGGGACAGAGGAATTCTGTCTTCTGGCAAAGACAGAAGCAGGTTTGGGTCCAGGACATCCTAGGTGACTGAGGATTATTAACAGGACTTAAAAGAAGCTAGAAGAGTTTGCAGGGATCTCCCAGGCTTTGGCAAAAACCCAGGCAACCACAGCTTTGAGTTAGAAAGAACAGGCAGGGATGTCATAGAAACATTGAGTGGCTGGGGTTGGAAGTGACCTTAAAAATCCTCTAGTTCTGACTCCCTGCCATGGGCAGGGATGCCACCCACTAGATCAGGTTGCCCTGAGCCTCTTCTAACCTGGTCTCGAACACCTCCAGGGATGGGTATAGTGGGTTTACGTGGCAATGTTACCTGGGGGGCTGCAGGGGTGGCTTCTGTGAGAAGAATCCAGATGCCCCATGTGAGATAAGGGCTGGTTTCAGCCAGCTCCAAGGGGACCTGCTCCTGAGAGCCAAGCCAATAAACGATGTTGTTTGAGCCTTTGTGAGGGCAGATTTAAGAAAGGGGAAAACAAACAAACAAACAAAAAATGCTGCTCAACAGCAGCTAGGAGAGCGAGGAGTAAGAAACAGCCTTTCAGACACCAAGGTCAGTGCAGCAGGAGGGCAGGAGGTGCTCCAGGCACGCAGCAGCAGTTCCGCTGTGGCCTGTGGAGAGGCCTCTCGTGGAGCAGGTGGATGTGGCCTGGAGGAGGCTGTGGCCCATGGAGAACCCCCGCAGGAGCAAGCCCTGGACCCGAGCTGCAGCCCGTGGAAAGGAGCCCACACGGAGCAGGGGGTCTGAGGGGATCTGCCGCCTGTGGGGTACCCATGCCGGAGCAGTTTGCTTCTGGGGGATGGACCCTGTGGTACGGAGACATGTGGGAGCAGTTCCTGAAGAGCTGCTGCCTGTGGGCAGCCCCCGTGGGCTCAGTTTGGGAAGGACGGCATCCTGTTGGAGGGACCCCACATGGAGCAGAGGCAGAGAGTGATTGTGAAGGAACATCGGAGACGAAGTGCTACAGACTGACCGCAACCACTATTGGCCATTCCCCTGCAATGCTCAAGGGAAGGAGGTGGAAGAAGGTGGATAGGGGGAAGTTGTTTTTATTTTGTTTTCTTTGATTCTCAATCCTATAGCTTGCTAGTAATAGGCAGTAAATTTAACTAATTTCCCTATGCTGAGTCTGTTTTTCCCTTGATGATAACTGTAAACTAATCTCCTGGTCCTTACCTCAACCCTTGAGCCCTTTTATTCATATTTTCTTCCTGTTTACCATTGAGGAAGGGGATTGGGGAGTCAGATAGCAGTTGTGGTGGAGCTCAGCTGCTCACCTGAGCAAAACAACCAAATGAAGCAGAAGAAGAAGGGCAATGTCATGATTGTGAAACAAATCAAGGCATCAGTTTCCTCAAGACATCCTTGAGCTCCTGGTTCCTCATGCTGTAGATGAGGGGGTTCACTGCTGGAGGCACCACCGAGTAGAGAAATGAAATCACCAGGTCAAGGGATGGGGAAGAGATTGAGGGGGGTTTCAGGTGGGCAAACATGATGGTGCTGACAAACAGGGAGACCACGGCCAGGTGAGGGAGGCACATAGAAAAGGCTTTGTGCCGACCCTGCTCAGAGGGAATCCTCAGCACTGCCCTGAAGATCTGAACATAGGACAACACAATGAAAACAAAACATCCAGTGGTTAAAGAGGCACTAAACATGAGAAGCTGACCTTCCCTGAAGTGGACAGCTGAGCAGGAGAGCTTGAGGATCTGGGGGACCTCACAGAAGAACTGCTCCACAGCATTGCCGTGGCAGAGGGGCAGGGAAAATGTAGTGGCCGTGTGTAGGACAGCATGGAGAAAGCCACTGCCCCAGGCAGCTGCTGCCATCTGGGCACAAGCTCTGCTGCCCACGAGGCTCCCGTAGTGCAGGGGCTTGCAGATGGCAACGTAGCGGTCGTAGGCCATGACTGTGAGAAGGTAATATTCTGCTCCAACCAAGAAAGCAAAGAGAAAGAGTTGGGCAGCACAGCCTTGATAGGAGATGGCCCTGGTGTCCCAGAGGGCATTGGCCATGGCTTTGGGCAGAGTGGTGGAGATGCAGCCCAGGTCCAGGAGGGCGAGGTTGAGGAGGAAGAAGTACATGGGGGTGTGGAGGTGGTGGTGGCAGGCTACGGCGCTGAGTATGAGGCCGTTGCCCAGGAGGGCAGCCAGGTAGATGCCCAGGAAGAGCGCGAAGTGCAGGAGCTGCAGCTCGCGTGTGTCTGCGAATGCCAGCAGCAGGAACTCAGTGATGGTGCTTCTGTTGGACATCTGCTTTTTTCAGGATGTGATCCTGAAAAAAGAAGAGGATGAGAGTAATAAAGTACAAGAAATGTATCAGAGGAAAACGAATGCTCTTTCTCATTTAAAATCATCACCTATATTGTGACATTTGGCAGATCCCTTTCATGCATCCTGATTCATTCTGCCTGACGGTGTCTGTTGGAACAGGGGGCTCTACTGTGGGCAGTGCAGGAGTCAGCCCTGTCCTACAGCAAGAGGTGAAGAGGAACATGTGGTAATGTTGGTTTCACTTCCTTCTTGTTCACAAAATGCTTTGCCCCAGTATCGCTCCCAGTTCACCAAACTGCAGAGCAGAGCTGTGGAGCCTTATTGATTGATTGATTGATTGATTGATTTGATTTTTTTGTTTCCTCTGTCCCACCACTCCTGAGGAGTGTTTCCAAGTCACAAACCCTGGCTATTTGTGCTGAACTCAAAGGGAATCCTTGTAGATCATTATCAGAGAAAAAGGGACTGTCACTTTAGTGCACGGTGTTCTCCTTCAGGCCAGTCTGTCTACCAAGTGTGGTTTCAGCTGCATTGTGAGAGCTGCAGGAAAGTTCTATTCACATGTTTGACTGAAAAGAACAAAGACCCTGCTGAGAGCAGAGGAATCCAGGCTCACAGTGCCCATCTGCACACCCCTCACCCTGTCCCTCCACCCAAGCACACCAAGGGCTCACGCCATGGGCATGTGAAACCCCCATCCCCAGCCAGCCTGGGAACAAGACCAGCAGCAGCACGGCCAGCTGGAGAAGCCAGGAGGAATGCCAGCGTGCTGCTGCCAGGGGAGGCAAGGCCAGGGAGGGACAGACGGACACTCAGCAGACCCTCCTGTGCTGCAGCTCTGCCTGCAGATAAGACAGCTCCTTCTGGGGACACCGGGGGCTTGAGGGCAGAGGCTGTGCTGGAGGGAGAGGAGAGCAGGGGGTGTCCCAGGGAAGACACCTACCCTGCAGGGGATCACAGGGAGGTGCCCGAGCACTCCCTAACAAAGCATTTCTGGCAGCAGCTCCCTCTCACCACCTGCCCTGCTCATATCTCTACTGCCTTCCTATGTCCCTGCTGGAAACAGGATCTCTGTCCCCATGTATCTGCCATGTCCTTGATCACAGACCCCATCTGAGAAGCTGTGTGCTTCCTGAATAAAGGACATCACAGGGGTTGCAGCTCCTAAAGACCTGATAAGCCCTGAGGAGACAACAAATGTTGTTGTTTCAGTCTTTAGGCTGAGGTGCCTGAAGGGATTTGATCACGTTAATTGCTGCCATATTGATCTCTCCCTGCAATACTCTTGGAGTCTCAGTCTCCTGTACAATCCAGACAATTCATTGTCATGAACCCTGCCTCCCCTCCACTCCAAGAATCTGAAAGCACAGAATCCAAGCAAGTCTTCTATTTCAGATAAACCAAGACTCGGTCTTCCTATTAAAATGCCCCCTCAAAAATACCATTCTCTAAAACATCTTCTGTGCCACATTACAGGTAGAATAAGACACATCGTGACAGATGCTGTCAGCCATCGGATGTACCAGCTGTACAAGACCCCTCTGGCAACCCCACCTGCATGGCCCTGCTGCCAGAGCCTCACGGTGTCAAGAGCCTGCAGATGTGTCCTGCCACCTCTGTTTTTGAGCTCCTCAGTGCCTCCAAGCCCTCTCTCCTTCTCTCCTCTGTGTGCCATCTGCAGTCAGAGCCCCCAGCCCTGCTGCACTGTGCAGAGGAGCTGCTCCTGGGCACAGCTGTCTCTCTGCACCACGGCCCTCTTGCCACGAGCTCTCTCTGTCCCACGAGCCCGGCCCAGCTCAGCAGCACAGCACCAGACCAAGGCACTGCAATCACCCCTCTGGGGGTTTTTCTTATGAGCCCACGAACCTCAGGCACTCAGAGACAATTGAAGACAGCTCTCCAGAAGTCCAAGTCAGAGGCAAGTTTCCTGCAGTGTCCCCCTGAGGGCCAGCACTGACACAGCCTCCCTTGGAGCTCGTTAGAGCAGAACCCTGGAGGCAGTGAGGACAAGGAGACAAAGGCAATGTGAAGGTGACACTGAAATGTACATAAAGTGGATTTGTTTCACTAAGTACCAGGGTACAGACAATAACGAATGATTTTAAATTTGAAAATACAGAAAAGGAAGATAAAATAGTAATTAACATTAACAATAGCAATAACAATAACAATAATAATATGTACAAGGCAAATGATGCACCATGCAATTGCTGAGAAGCCCCTCACCGATGCTCAACGTGTCCTTGAGCTTTGGTCCCAATGACCCTGGCCAGCCGGCATTGGGATCTCTTGTGCATGTCCCTTGACCTTAATTTCTTTTTGTACAAAATCAGCTTTCAGAAGAAGTTGGAGTATTTTCTTCCCTTTCTCTAATACTCCCTCTGCTGTGTCACCCCACCCAGTGATGCCATCGACGTAGTGCAGGTGCTCAGGAGCTTCCTCCTCTTCCAGGGCAGTCTGAATCATGCTGCTGGCATGGCAGCACTCAGCATTGCGGGACTTCATTCAGGCCACGATAGGCCTCTGTTAATGCACTTGGTTGGTGCTATACTGACTCAGAGGCACGGCTGTGGTAGGGATTGGCACCAGCTGTCCTTCAGCCCTCATCTACCCCACAACAGAAGGGTCCTGTGAGAGACCAAGGCAAGGCAGACAACAGTATAATGTCCTCTGTCTCCAAGGCAGCTATGCCAATAACCCACCGATACCCTTTTGGGTCCCTGAAATATCTATCCTCTCCTGAAGCAGTCTCTTCCAAGGATGCACAGAGTCTCTGGGGCAGTGTCAGTGGGGTGCTTTTTCCATTCCTTCCAACTTAGACACACTTCAGCCTCCAGTACAGTTCAGAGTTGGGATCCCCCTGTCACTGCAGACATACAAATGGGTTCGACCCTCTGTAGCTTGATGGCATTAGGGTTCACTGTGCAGTGGTGCTCACTAGCTCCTGATACTTCTGTGGGTCTGATGTGCAAGGCCATCAAATCCCCACAGTCCAACAAACCCGACTGTCCCCTTCCTCCCCCTGGCTGGAGGCACAGCCCCTCTAGTCCTGCTCATAGTATTCAGTACTGTGTCTGTAGGACTGCCTGTTGGAAATTGGACCAGCAGTTCTCTAAGAACCCCTTTTAGTGATTGTTTTTCCTTGCCACTCACACACCCGTGCCTCTAGATTTTCCATCCCACTTTCTCATGTGCTCTCCATGGTCACACAGGTAAAACCACAGGGTGGCACATGGTGTGTACCCACCATATCTCCTTTCCTGCCCTCTAATTCCAGGGAGGGGCGCTGTTTCTCCCAGCACCAGAGCAGCATAGGGATAGGGATCGTGTGATTACTGATGCTCTTATGACTTCTTTCTCTTCGTCCTCCTACTTATATGATGGCCCAGCTTTTCTGAAGCCTGCCTCATCTTCTGACTAACTGACTTTCACATCCATTGTTTTTTCTTGCATATGGGAGCAAGTGATACAGACAGAGCTTGGTTTTCTGGCTCAGACACAGGGCCCAGAAAAAGAGCTGGAGTTGCTGCAGGGCATTTTGCAGATGCTGTAGTAACTGCAGGGTCTGTCAGAGGGGTTGGAGTGACTGCAGGGCTTTTCACAGAGGCTGGAGTGGCATTGATGGTGGCTCTGTAAGCACAGGCCAAGACCCAGCACACTGCAGTGGCATGTGTCTCTTTGGAAATGCCAGGGTGATAACACCTCCTTTTCAAGCATTTAACAGTGATATATGTTCATCTGATTCATGTCGATATGAACGATGCTAGGGGCCTCATGGTATGATGAATGTGACCTTCTGTCTTACATACCCTGTTATAACCACACGTCTAAGTGAAACAGCGTGATTAATGTATATAGTTCTTGTATCTTGCAAAAGAATCATCTAGCAGTTCGTGTCAATAGAGGGTTTGAAGGGTAAACTTTGAGACTCGGGTCTAGGGGATAAGAGAGCAAAGGAGTTTCCAAAAACTGCTGACTTTTGCATGGGGCAAGTATCTGATATCTGGGATAAGAGAACAAAGAGGTTTCAAAATAACTCCTAACTATTTCATGTGGCACTGCACGGGTCTCTGATATCTGGCAAAGATATGACCAAATAAGAAGAAAGGGGGAAGATCACAGAATCACAGAATCACAGAATTTCTAGGTTGGAAGAGACCTCAAGATCATCGAGTCCAACCTCTGACCTAACGCCACAAGTCCCCACTAAACCATATCCCTAAGCTCTACATCTAAACGTCTTTTAAAGACTTCCAGGGATGGTGACTCCACCACTTTCCTGGGCAGCCTGTTCTAATGCCTAAAAACCATTTCAGTAAAGAAGTTCTTCCTAACATCTAACCTAAAACTCCCCTGGCGCAACTTAAGCCCATTCCCCCTCGTCCTGTCACCAGGCACGTGGGAGAACAGGCCAACCCCCACCTCGCTACAGCCTCCTTTGAGGTTGCTGTAGAGAGCGATAAGGTCGCCCCTGAGCCTCCTTTTCTCCAGGCTGAACAAGCCCAGCTCCCTCAGCCGCTCCTCGTAGGACTTGTTCTCCAGGCCCCTCACCAGCTTCGTCGCCCTTCTCTGCACCCGCTCAAGCATCTCCATGTCCTTCTTGTAGCGAGGGGCCCAAAACTGAACACAGTACTCAAGGTGCAGCCTCACCAGAGCTGAGTACAGGGGGACGATCACCTCCCTAGCCCTGCTGGTCACACTGTTTCTGATGCAAGCCAGGATGCCGTTGGCCTTCTTGGCTACCTGAGCACACTGCTGGCTCATATTCAGCCGACTATCCACCATCACTCCCAGGTCCTTCTCTGCCTGGCAGCTCTCCAACCATTCCTCTCCCAGTCTGTAGCTCTGCTTGGGGTTATTGAGCCCCAGGTGTAGGACCCGGCACTTGGCCTTGAACTTCATGCAGTTGACCTCAGCCCATCGGTGCAGCCTATCCAGATCCTCCTGCAGAGCTTTCCTACCCTCAAGCAGATCGACACATGCACCTAACTTGGTGTCATCTGCGAACTTACTGAGGGTGCACTCGATGCCCTCGTCCAGATCATTGATGAAGATATTAAAGAGGACCGGCCCCAGCACCGAGCCCTGGGGGACGCCACTAGTGACTGGCCTCCAACTGGACTTGGCTCCATTCACCACGACTCTTTGGACCCGGCTATCCAGCTAGTTTCTAACCCAACGAAGCGTGCGCCAGTCCAAGCCAAGAGCAGCCAGTTTCTTGAGGAGAATGCTGTGGGAGACGGTGTCAAAAGCCTTGCTGAAGTCAAGGTAGACCACATCCACAGCCTTTCCCTCATCCACCCAGCGCGTCACTTTGTCATAGAAGGAGATCAGGTTCGTCAGGCATGACCTGCCTTTCATAAAGCCATGCTGACTGGGCCTGATCGCCTGCTTGCCCTGCAAGTGCTGCGTGATGACTCTCAGGAGGATCTGCTCCATGAGCTTCCCTGGCACTGAGGTCAAACTGACAGGCCTGTAGTTTCCCGGGTCTGCCCTCCGGCCCTTCTTGTAGATGGGCGTCACGTTTGCTAGCTGCCAGTCAACTGGGACCTCCCCCGATCGCCAGGACTGCTGATAAATGATGGATAGTGGCTAGTTCAATAGGTGGATTAGAAGACGTAGTCAAAGTAAATAAATTACTTAAAAAATTAAGCCAATATCAAAAGTTATGAAAACAATAAAAATGAAAAATGAAATGAAAATGTCTCATGTCAGTTTCTCAAGTAGAATGGTAGCATTTAGAGGATTATTAGTAGTAGTACAATATGATAATAATACTAAGTACAAAAAATGATATGATACAAATCACAATAATGTTATCAACACTGATGCTTAAGAAGCACGTATAGAAACAGTTTCCTCACTGCAACCTTGAGCTCCTGGTTCCTCATGCTGTAGATGAGAGGGTTTACTGCTGGAGGTACCACTGAGTACAAAAGTGACACCACCAAGTCCAGAGATGGGGAAGAGATGGAAGCAGGCTTTAGGTAGGCAAACACGGAAGTGCTGAGAAAGAGGAAGACCATGGCCAGGTGAGGGAGGCACGTGGAAAAGGCTTTGTGTCGGCCCTGTTCAGAGGGTATCCTCAGCACTGCTCTGAAGATCTGCACATAGGACAGCACAATGAAAACAAAAGAACCAAAGGCTAAAGAAATACTAAAACACAAGTGCCCCAACAAGTGCTCCCCCAGCTCCAGAGGTGATAGGAAGAGATGGCAGCTCAGACCAATGAATTTCTTCTGGATTCCTTATTGTGTTTATCTACACAGGAAGCCTGGTTCTATAGGTAAATCTTTAAGAAGTAGGAGGTTAAGATTAATATTATTTATATCTGAAACAATAGCTAATGGAAATAACAACACAGACAAATAAAAAGAAAAAAAAAGTATCTTAAAGAAGCTGAAGAATATGTATTCAATCAGTGTCCTCACTGCAACCGTTAGTTCCAGGTTCCTCACGTTTTAGATGAGTGGGTTCACTGCTGGAGGCACTGGCGATGGGAACAGACTGCAGTAGAGACTAATGAAATTGTCCCCGTTTCATTACTGATTTATTTAAACAAGAATATTGACTGTAAAGGTATTTGAAATTATTGACTTCATAATAATAATAATAAAATAATAATTAGGAGGCTTAGAATAACATTAAATCAAAGCCACAAATTATAGGAAATAATAATAAAGAAAATTACTTTCAAGAATTTGCATTAAGAGTGTTTGTTTGCAGAAATCCTATTAGTATTTTATGCACATTATTAATACTGAAGGAAGAGGTATAAAATAGTTTCCTCACTGCATGTTTGAGCTCCTGGTTCCTCATGCTGTAAATGAGGGGATTCACTGCTGGAGGCAACAGTGAGTATAGAACAGCCATCACCAGGTCCAGGGATGGGGAAGAGATGGAGGGGGGCTTCAGGTAGGCAAATATGCCAGTGCTGACAAACAGGGAGACCACGGCCAGGTGAGGGAGGCACGTGGAAAAGGCTTTGTGCCTGCCCTGCTCAGAGGGCATCCTCAGCACAGCCCTGAAGATCTGCACATAGGAGAAAACAATGAAAACAAAACAACCAAATACTAAAGAAATATTAAACACAAGTGCCCCAAATTCCCTGAGGTAGGCATCTGAGCAGGAGAGCTTGAGGATCTGGGGAACTTCACAGAAGAACTGGTCCACAGCATTGCCTAGACAGAGGGGCAGGGAAAATGTAGTGGCCGTGTGCAGGATACTATACAGAAAGCCACCGCCCCAGGCAGCTGCTGCCATCTGGGCACAAGCTCTGCTGCCCAGGAGGCTCCCATAGTGCAGGGGCTTGCAGATGGCAATGTAGCGGTCGTAGGCCATGGCAGTGAGAAGAAAATATTCTGCTGATATAAAGAACAGAAAGAAAAAGACCTGTGCAGCACATCCTTGATAGGAGATGGCCCTGTTGTCCCAGAGGGCATTGGCCATGGCTTTGGGCAGTGTGGTGGAGATGCAGCCCACGTCGAGGAGGGCGAGGTTGAGGAGGAAGAAGTACATGGGGGTGTGGAGGCGGTGGTTGCAGGCTACGGCGCTGAGGATGAGGCCGTTGCCCAGGAGGGCAGCCAGGTAGATGCCCAGGAAGAGCGCGAAGTGCAGGAGCTGCAGCTCGTGCGTGTCTGCGAATGTCAGCAGGAGGAACTCACTCACTGAGCTGCTGTTGGGCATTTGTTTTGTATATGTTGTCCTGCTAAAGGAACAGAAATAGAGTGATAATATATCAGGATTATCTGAGAAAAAACATTTCCATTTTTCAGTTAAACCTCTCAAAGCATTTGCCGAACTGCATGTAGACAGTTGGCAGATCCTTTTCCTTCATTGGTTTCAGTTGTTCTCTGCTAGTGTGTCCTTGAGCTGCAGGGTAATTGCACTAAGGAGGTTCTCCTGAGAAGAACCTGGACACTGCTGAGAGCAGAGGAATTCAGGCTCAAAGTGCCCATCTGCACACCCCTCACCCTGGCCCCATACTCCCCTTTCCCCAAGCACATTGAATGCCAGCGTGCTGCTGCCAGGGTAGGCAAGGCCAGGGAGGGACAGACGGACACTCAGCAGACCCTCCTGTGCTGCAGCTCTGCCTGCAGATGAGGCAGCTCCTGCTGGGGACAGCGGGGGCTTGAGGGCAGAGGCTGTGCTGGTAGGAGAGTAGAACAGGGGGTGTCCCAGGGAAGGCGCCTGCTGTGCAGGGGGTTGTGGGGAGGTGCCTGGGCCCTCCCTCGCACAGCATTTGTGGCAGCAGCTCCCTCTCACCGCCTGCCCAAGTCCCTGCTGCCTCCCTGCTGGGAGATGGTTCTATGTCCCCACATCTCCTCCCTGTCCATGCTCACAGACCCCATCCATGCTTCCACTGCACTGCAAGATTCGGAAAGCACAGAAACTAAAAAATCCTTCCTCTTCAGATTAACCAAGCCTCAGATTTCCTCTGGAAATGCCCTTTTATAAATGCCATTGTGTATAGCACATTCTATTCCACATTAAATGTAGAGTAAAAGCCATCCTCACAGATGCTATCAGCCATCAGATGTGCCAGCTCTAGAAGACCCCTCTGGCAACCCCACCTGCATCGCCCTGCTGCCAGAGCCTCACGGTGTCAAGAGCCTGCAGATGTGTCCTGCCACACTCTGCCCTCTGTTGTTGCACTCCTCAGTGCCTCCAAGCCCTCTCTCCTTCTCTCCTCAATGTGTGTCAGCTGCGGTCAGAGCCCCCAGCCCTGCTGCGCTGTGCAGAGGAGCTGCTCCTGGCCACAGCTGTCTCTCTGCAGCACTTGCCAGGAGCTCCCCTTGTGCCCAGGAGCCCGGCCCAGCTCAGCAGCACAGCACCCGACCATGGCATCGCTTGCTCTGTGCCCTTGGGCTCCCTCGAGCTGTCCCTCAGGGATGACAGCTCCCCAAGGCAGCAGGGTCTCTGCTGGGGTGTGCTCATTGAGGCAGACTGAACTGATCATCTACTGCTCCTCTCTGAACACAAGATTTTTAGAAGTGTGATTTGCGCTGTTGGACTGTGGTTGTCAAACATGATGTGCTTTAACCTGCCAGGCAGCTCAGCACCACATAGCAGTTAGCTCACACCAACCCCCCCCACATGCTTATCGGTTGAGGTCAGGGCAGTTGAAAGGGCTGAAATGGTAGAGAAAGAATTATAATAGTAATTATTTTTAGTACTATTATTGTTATGTTCAAAGCAAGCTATACACAGTGCAATTGCTCATTGCTGACTGATGTCCAGCCTGTCCCCAACTGGTAGAACAGTGTGGTAACCATCTGCACCTGCTCTTCTTTGACCTTCAACAAGTCCACAAATGGAAGGGTCCTCCCAGGGACTGGGCAAGGTAGACAGCTCTTTAACATCCTCTCTCTTGAAGGCCGCTATCCCAAAACTCCAGCTGTACCCTTTTGGATCTTGGAAGTACCCTCTCGTGGGGAAGTCTATGTCAAGGTTTCATAGATTACATTCCTCTCCCTCCTTTCTTTTCCGGGCAGTAGTTCTCTTCCATTCTCAGGAGCCTGATTTTCACACCCACTGTTCTCTCCTGCATGTAGAGGCAACGGATCCTGGCAAAGGTTGGTGCTCTGGCCTAGCAAGAGCAGACCTGGGGGGTCTGGTCTAGTCTGGGGCCTGTCACAGTGGCTGGAGTGGCTGCAGGACATGTCAGAGGTGTTGGAGTAGCTGCAGGGCCTGTCCCAGGGCTTGGAATGACACTGACTGAGGCTGCCTTTGGAATTCCCTTTGGAATTGCCAAGGTGATAACCCCTCCTTTTCAAGCACTTCTGCAGTTTTTAAGGATTCTGCACGTGCTCAGAGGGGAAGTTCCAAAGCACTGGAGGTGCCCACTGCTCTAGGTGCCTGCCCAGATCCTCCCATGGTCCCTGCCACTCCTAACTCTCCTGCCTTGGGGGCATTCTTAAAGAGTTGTTTATCCTTAAACAAAAGTTGAAACACATTCAGGAGACATCACAATAGGACCATCCCATGGATATTCTGAGCTTTGTAGAGCTAGTGTAATTAGCCTGGAGGAGAAGGGGGAGGTGAAGGAGAAAGAGAGAGTGCATAAGTGGAGAAATGTCCCTCCCTTTTCTCCCCCTATTTTGGCTCCCTAAAGCAAAAAGGTGAAGAGCATAATTCTTAATAGTTTCTGAGTGATGGTTCCTGAGGTATGGAGGTATGAAGTATGGAGGCAATGCTCAGTACAAAGAACAGATTTGTCACATGACCAGTAATTTTCTAGACTCATAAGCCAGTGTTACACAACATAGCAAAATAACTTTATACCAGACCCAGAAATGATAAACATCACAACAGGAACACATGCAGCAAGTAATGTGCTATACAACACATTTCTGAAAAAAAGCCCAACAGACCTGAGATCCAAAATGTCGACCTTGTGATCAGCAACTATTAAACTGGTCTAATGCTTATAATATTTTAACTTTAGCACTCTGTGGTAAGATCTGTCATTATCTCAACCCTTCGTGCCCCACACTGGGTGCCAAAAAGACTGCTGTGGTTTAACGCGGCACTTAGAGTACATGGAATTATTTGATGAGGTCCAGAGGAGGGCCACAAAGGCGATCAAGGGGCTAGAGCACTTCTGCTATGAAGACGTGCTGAGAGAACTGGTACTACTCAGCACCGGAGAAACCTTAGAGCAACCTTCCAGTGCTTAGAGAGGACCTACAGGAAAGCTGCAGAGACAGTCTTTGTCTGGGGGTTTAGGACAAGGAGTAATGACTTTAAACTAGAAGAGGGCAGGTTTAAATTAGATATATGGAAGAAATTCTTTCCTCTGATGATGGTGAGGCATTGGAACAGGTTTCCTGGAAAAGCTGTGAATGTCCCATCCCTGGAAGTGTTCAAGGACAGGTTGGAATGAGTTTTGAGCAACCAGGTCTAGTAGGAGGATGGTTGGAATAAGAGGATCTTTAAGATCCCTTCCAACCCAAACCATTCTATGACTCTATGTTCCCGTGTTTCTATGATTATCTGTGACACTGCTACCGTTGTCCTTGTGAAGCCCATAATGTCTCTCCTCAGAGATTTTAACCAAGATTTTTGGTTAGTCCAGCTGGCATCCTCTTACAAGTGGTGTCCCCCAGGGGTCGCTACTGGGACCTATCTTGTTTAAGGTCTTTGTTGATGACCTAGATGAGGGGATTGAGTGTACCCTCAGTAAATCTGCAGATGACACCAAGTTGGGAGATAGTGACGATCCGCATGGGGGTAGGGTGGCCCATCAGAGGGACCTGGATAGGCCGGATTGCTAAGCTGAGGTGAATGGGATGAGGTTCAACAAAGCCAAGTGCAGGGTCCTGCACTTTGGCCACAATAACCCCATGCAATGCTATAGGCTTGGGGCAGAGTGCCTAGTAGACTGTGAAAAGGAAAAGAACCTGGGAGTGTTGATGGATGCTTGGCTGAACAAGAGCAAGCCATGTGCCCAGGTGGCCAAGAAGGCCAAGGGCATCCTGGCTTGTATTAGAATCCTGGCTGTACTCAGCTGTGGTGAGGCCACATCTCGAGTACTGCCTTCAGTTTTGGGCCTCTCATTACAAGAAGGATACTGAGGCCCTGGAACATGTCCAGAGAAAGGCAACCAAACTGTTGAGGGTTCTGGAGCACAGGTGTTATGAAGAGTGGCTGAGGGAACTGGAATTGTTTAGTCTGGAGAAGAGGCTCAGGGGAGACCTCATTGCACTCTACAACTTCCTGAAGAGAGGTTGATGTAACGCGGGGGTCAGCCTCTTCTCAGATAACTAATGATAGGACTTGGGAAAATGGCCACAAGTTGTGCCTAGGGAGATTTAGATTAGATATCACAAAAACCTTCTTCTCTCACAGAACAGTCAGGCACCGGAATGGTCTGCCCGGGGAGGTGGTGGAGTCACCAACCCTCGCAGTGTTCAAGAAGCACCAGGACAGGGTGCTAGGAGATATGACTTCATAACTTAGTGTGTAGAATTAGCGATAGTTGGACTAAATGATCCTGTAGGTCCTTTCCAACTTTGTGTCTCTATGATTTCTATGATTCTATGGTAGGACAAGGGGAGTGGTTTTAAACTTCAAGAGGGTAGATTTAGAGTAGATAGTCAGATGAAATTCTTGACTTGGAGGTGAGGCACTGGCACTTGTGCTGTGGGTCGAGAGGTCACCCAGAGGGAGTTTGGATCAGCCCATGCCCTTGTGTTTGAAGGAACAGCTGGCGAGAGTGGAGAAGCAGCAGTGAAATCATGGGAAAAGCAGAGTGAGAGCAAGGTGGGGAAGAGAAGTGTCTGTCTGCAGCCTTCAGAAAAGTGTGGGACAGCATAGGAAAGTGTGCAGAGGAGAAGGCAGAGGGCTCTGACAAGAATGGAAGGCTGCAGCTGTACTGACAACTTTTTCCCCTTGGCCATGGCTTATGACAAGACGTATTATACTCATGGCATTGGGACCATGTATTCTTCTTTCAACCCTGTGCAAACACTGGGAGGTGTCATATCACTGCCCTTCACATGATATTGTGGACATCACCCCCTACCCCACAGACCCCAGGAAGAGTGAGACATGGGGATGCTGGGGGTGAAGGATCTCCCCTCCCAGTGGCTGGGGTCAGGCCTTCACCTTCTGATTCACCAAAACAAACCAAGAGTTTCTCAGCACAGTGCCTTTGCCTCTCTGTAATCATGGCTTCCAGTCATCTGCCCTAACAATTCCCACAGGAGGCTTTGTGAGTAACCGAATAAAATAGGCAACAGAGTATTAAGTATTCTAATACTACAGAATAGTGTAGCCAACAGAGGTGAGACAGGTACTCTGATATAATGACAGCCATCAGAAAGCTGATCCGAGTTAGATGACTGATATGGGGAGGTCAGGAGTAGCCTGGCCAGGAGAAATGTGAGATTTGGGGGAGGGAAGAGGAAGGGAAGAGGAGCTCAGAAGCTTACCTTTGTAGAGGTAAGAGGGTTCATGTAATGTTGATGCTGCTGTAACACTGACTTCAGTCTTCCAAGGCCTGTAAACAATAACAATAATCCCTCAACCTAAACATTAGTCCAACAATCTGACAGGAATCCACTGTTGTAAAGCAGAACTCAAAATATCACCTCAAGAAAAACTCAGTGCAGAGCCCCTGTCCCTTACATTTACACTCTTGCTCACCCTGATCCCTGCCCTTAACACTACCATTAAATGCTCTATTTATCTCTAGACTTCTTGCCAGACCTAAACAAAACCCTAAACCATAATGCTTGCCCATACCTTGACCACAGAGCTGACAACACAAACAGAACATCAAACCTTTCAACTAAAACTTTGTTTACTCTCTAAACCAGAAAGGTAAGCCCCAGTGCATAGAGGACAACAGAGAGGTGAGCTCTGCCTCAGGATCTCCTGCCCCAGCAGCAGGAATGTGACTGGGGCAGGGACTGTGAGGTCACTGCTGTCTCTGCACTTGATAGGGCAGCAGCAGGAACGTGTCATGGAAAGGGACTGTGAGGTCACTTGTGTCTGGGGGTGGCAGGTCAGCCTTGACATAGACCTGGGATTTGTACTTTTGGGCTGCCAGCTGCCAGTGGCCCTGCTAGGCCAGCAGAAGGCACCTGCTTGGCATGCTGACTGGGGGATCCCCTCTGCCTCCAGACCCAGGAGGACCCAGGCAGAAAGAAGGCCCCAACATGGGTTGTCCTGTCCCTTCTGCTTGAGTCCATGAGTGGGCAGCAGGAGGCACAAGGCTTGGCTGTGTCTCCACAAGAAGCTGCAAGGCCAGCAGCAGGCCCATGGCTTGGAAAACGCTGGTGAGGTGACTTGTGTCTGGTTGGCTGAGAGGCCGCAAGGAGCCTGCTGGGTTGGGATGCCTACTTCAGGAGGGGTTTCCACCCTGATGGAGCTGTCAGTGGTGGAAGGAAAGAGAAGGAGAGGAGAAACAACCATGAAGCGTTCCCTGGAATGTTGGCACTGGCCATGAGGAGGAAGAAATGTCCAGGGGAACAACTGGTCTTGCTGCTAGAGTCTGAGGCAAAGAAGGAATTAAGTACCTCAGCCTTTACCTTATCTATAGATAATCACCAGACTTCCCCCACGTCTAATAAAGGATGATGATTCTCCGTAATCCTCCTTATCATTTCCATAAGCAGTTTTTTATTGTCTTTGACATAAATACACGGATTGAGCTCCAGCTGGGCTTTGGCCCTTCTAATTTTGACCTGCACAGCCCCATAACATTCAGGACACAGCTCCAGACAAACTGACAGCATGCATGAGAAGAAAGCACAGCAAATGTGGAACCTGACAGCCTCCCATCCCCTACCTTCTGTGACTGTGTTGCAATTCCATTCAACTGGTTACTCCTGAATTATCCAAATATCCCTGCAACTCTTGCTGCTGCTGCTGTCTGGTCAGAGATAGCACAATCACAGAAAATTTGAATTGTCTGCCTGCAGACATAAAGAGCTGACAGAATGGAGCATCAGTGTGGGCAAACCTCAAGAAGCTGCAGGATTTTGCCTACAGAAGCCTCCTGACATTTACAAGAAGAGCCCAGTCCTGCAACAGAGGAAGAGGAACCCCACACATGAGGGCACACTGGGACCCTGCTAAGTGAGCAGTTCTCAAGAAGGAGGAGGGCCAGGGCACCACAAGGGATGCCATACAAGTAATGGTGCCTCTTCACCAGGAAGCAGGCCAGCTTCCTACAGAGCTGCCTTGTGAGATATTTGCGTCCATGGCTATGGCTATTGTCTCTGCCACTAAAGCCTTTGAGGAGAAAGCTAATCACTGAAGCAACAGAGCCTAATTAACTCCTTGCCCACCCATGAACCAGGCAGGGGTCATACCATTCTCCTGCACTTGGCCATGCACATCCCCATCTCCTACTGACCCACAAAGAGCCCTGAGCAGGGTGTGACTGCTAAGGATCTCCCTTCCCAGGGGACATGGGTCAAGGCCTGGCCCTTGTGCTTGGTGACACACATCCAGTTTTCCTACACCTCAGTGTCACCTTCACATTGCCTTTGTCTCCTTGTCCTCACTGCCTCCAGGGTTCTGCTCTAACGAGCTCCAAGGGAGGCTGTGTCAGTGCTGGCCCTCAGGGAGACACTGCAGGAAACTTGCCTCTGACTTGCACTTCTGGAGAGATGTCTTCAATTGTCTCTGAGTGCCTTAGGTTTGTGGGCTCAACAGCAAAGCCCCCAGAGGGGTGATTGCAGTGCCTTGGGCTGGTGCTGTGCTGCTGAGCTGGGCCAGACTTGTGGGACAGAGAGAACTCGTGGCAAGAGGGCCGTGGTGCAGAGAGACAGCTGTGCCCAGGAGCAGCTCCTCTGCACAGCGCAGCAGGGCTGGGGGCACTGCCTGCAGAGACAGAGTGCTTAAAGGCAGGCAGAAGTGGCAGGATGCACAGAGCTCACTGGGGGAGAACACTTCCCAGCCCTGAAGCTGGTAAGTCTCTGGCTGGAGGGCAATGCAACTGCAGTTCCTGGAGAAAGGAGAAGCCAGGGGTACAGACAGAGGCGCCCAGGGCTGTGGTGCAGAGCAGGGCCCCTGCACTCAGCCTGCTCGGGGAGCCCAGGGGCTTGGGCAGAGGAAGGTCAGAGCAGGGGCTGCCTGCAAAGAGAAGGCACTTTCTGCGCTCTCTGTCTGCCTCTTCCTGCTCTGATTGTGGGGCAGGCTCTGTGTTAACAGAGCGGTTGGATTTGCACAGGTGACTGAGCTTCTACTGCCTTCAACTGAGACATGAACAGTTTAGTGACGAACCTGAGAATATCCCTTCTCTTCTCTCTGCTTACAGACTGCACCAGGGCTTTTCTGAGCTGTTCTTTAGGACCTGCAGACCAGGGGGATGTGTTTTTTCAGCACAACCTCTGTGTTCATCCATCCCCCAGCTGAGTGCTGCAAGCAGCCAGCAGCTGGGCACCAGGGGATGGACAGAGCAGCCCTCCGGGATGTGCCCTCTGGTTAAGGTGTGTCTCCACAGCAATGACATTAACCATTTCACTGGATTAGAGGTGTCCCACTGGGAGCTGATGGACAGAAGTGGCTGCTGTGTACAGGACATTCAGCAAGCACAAAGAAGGGCTCCAGACAAGGAGATAGACAAAAGTCCTCTTGGAAACAGGGAATGTAAGGCTTTTACTGGGAATTTTGTTCAGAAACTTTACTCATAACAGTCTATACATGTATATTTTCTTTCATTTCGTAGGGTCTATGTCCAAAGTCAGCAAATGCCTAACATCAGCTCTGTGAGCGAGTTCCTCCTGCTGGCATTCGCAGACACGCACGAGCTGCAGCTCCTGCACTTCGCACTCTTCCTGGGCATCTACCTGGCTGCCCTCCTGGGCAACGGCCTCATCCTCAGCGCCGTAGCCTGCGACCACCGCCTCCACACCCCCATGTACTTCTTCCTCCTCAACCTCGCCCTCCTCGACCTGGGCTGCATCTCCACCACTCTGCCCAAAGCCATGGCCAATTGTCCTGGTTTCAGTTAGCACAGAATTAATTTTCTTCCTAGTAGCTGGTGGAATGCTGTGTTTTGGCTTAGAATGAGAAGAGTGCTGATAACACCCCGATGCTTTAATTGTTGCAGAGCAGTGCTTATACTAAGCCAAGGACATCTCAGCCTTTGCTCTGTCCTGCCAACGGGCAGGCTGGGGGGTGCAGTAAGAGCTGGGAGGGGACAGACCCAGGACAGGTGACCCAAACTAGCCAAAGGGGTATTCCATACCATCTGACGTCATGCTAAACAATATATAGGGGTGGCTAGCCGGGGGGAGGGGGCCGGACTGCTCGGGGTTAGGCTGGGCATCGGTCAGCGGGTGGTGAGCAATTGCATTGTGCATCACTTGTTTGTACATACTATTATTACTTTCGTATTATCCCCATTGTATCATCATTATTATTATTGTTATTATTATTTTTGTTATTTTTTTTTTCCTGTCTTATTAAACTGTCTTTATCTCAAGTCACGGGCTTCACTTTCCATTTCTCTCCCCCGTCCCAGAGAGGGAGGGGGGAGGGTGAGCGAACGGCTGCGTGGTGTTTAGCTGCCGGTCGGGTTAAACCACGACAGTCTTTTTGGCGCCCAACGTGGGGCCCGAAAGGTTGAGATAACGGCAGATCTGATCAGAGTGTGTTAAACTAAAATTGGTGTAAGGATTAGACCTGCTTAATAGTCACTTGTCATGATGCTGATTGCTTTAATCACAACTCTGCTGCGCCTGTTTTCCAAATTGAGTATTATAGTACATTATTTTCCGTATTTGCTCTCTGTAGTGTTGTTTCTCCTCTCCGGGCCCTGGTTTCAGACCATTATGGTACTAAGTGTTATAGCAATGGCTTATGAGACGATAAGATATCTGGTCATGACTCTAACTTGGTATTTATACTCAGTAACATCGTGGACTCTGTACTTTGGAAACAGCATCTTGGGAACTATTAGCAATTATACCTATTGTTTTTCTCCATTAGAGAGTCAATCTGTGGAGGGGAAAGGGGAGGATATTTTTCCTTACTTGCTTACTCTCCCTTTCTCCTTCACCACCCCTGTATCCTCCTGGGTCACTCTGCCTTCCTCCTTCACCACCCTCTTATCCCCTGAGCTTGTCACAATAGCTCTCCAAGATATTGAATATTTCTGGAATACTCAGAATACCATAGTCTTGTTGTTCTGCCTCATGAATGCACTTCAGATTCTGCTTAAAGTTAAACAACTACTTATGAAGCTCATCCGGAGATCTGCCCGGAGGCAGTATAGTTGTGGGTGGCAGGGAGTATGGGTGGATATGGGCAGGCATCTAGAGCAGTTGGCACCCCCAGTGTGTTGGAAATTCACCCCTGAACAATGGCAAAATCCTCAAAAACTGGCAGAATGCTTGAAAAAAAGGTGTAATGATTCTGGCAGTTCCAAAGTAACACAAATCATTGTAACGTGCTGGGGCCTGGCTCATGCCTATCGAGCTGCCATTGATACTGCTGTCAACTTAGTGACAGACCCTGCGGCCACTCCAAACCCTGTGACAGATCCAACGGCCACTGTGACCCCTACGGTGGATTCTGCAGCCGCTCCAGTCTCAGCTCCTGCAGCCGCTCCAGTCCCAGCTCCTGCAGCCGCTCCAGTCCCAGCTCCTGCAGCCGCTCCAGCTCCAGCTCCTGCAGCCGCTCCAGTCCCAGCTCCTGCAGCCGCTCCAGTCCCAGCTCCTGCAGCTGCTCCAGTCCCAGTTCCTGCAGTCGCTCCAGTTCCAGCTCCGGCCGCTACTCCAGTCCCAGTTCCTGCAACTGCTCCAGCTCCAGCTCCTGAAGCCGCTCCAGCTCCAGCTCCTGCAGCTGCTCCAGTCCCAGTTCCTGCAACTGCTCCAGTCCCAGCTTCTGAAGCCGCTCCAGCTCCAGCTCCTGAAGCCGCTCCAGCTCCAGCTCCTACTGCTGCTCCAGTCCCAGCTCCTGCAACTGCTCCAGCTCCAGCTCCAGCTCCTGTAGCCGCTACAGCTCCGGTTCCTGCAACTGCTCCAGCTCCTGTAGCCGCTCCAGCTCCTGTGGCCGTGTCAGAGAAACGAGCTGTAGCAGTGCAAGTTGACCCTGCAGAGGGCATTCCAACCCCTGTGGCAGACCCTGTAACAAAGTCAGAGAAACGAGCAGTAGCAGTGCAAGCTGCCCCTGTAGAGAAGGTGAAAATATGGTACAGAAATTCAAGTCGTTTAGAACGCAGAGAGTCTTCTGCCAATCCAGGTAAGGCTTCTGCCAAAACTAAGTATAGAGATGACGAAGATGATGACGACGCTGGGCCGTCAAGGATTCAGGAGGAGGAAGATGAGGATGCCGAAAGAGCAACAGTAACTACCCGAAGCCTAAACGAGCGCGAGCTACGAGATGTGCGAAAAGATTTTGGTCGCTGTATAGGTGAGCAGCTTGTCACCTGGCTGCTCCGGTGCTGGGACTCTGGAGCCAATTGTGTGGAATTAGACGGCAGGGAAGCCAAGCGGCTGGGATCCCTTGCTCGAGACGCCGGCATTGACAAAGCAATTGCAGATGGAGCACGACCCACCAGCCTCTGGAGGCGTCTCCTCTCAGCTGTGAGGGAAAGGTATCCCTTCAAGGAAGATATTTTATGTCTACCAGGCAAGTGGACCACTATGGAGAAGGGAATCCAGTACCTGAGGGAATTAGCCGTACGGGAAGTGATTTATGAGGATCCAGACCTCAAACAAACATCCACAGATCCAGATGAAGTCAAGTGTACACGACCCATGTGGCGGAAGTTTGTACGGAGTGCACCATCATCATATGCCAGCTCATTGGCAATAATGGCCTGGAAAGAGGATGAGGAACCCACAGTGGGTGAAGCGGCTAAACAACTCCGGCAGTACGAAGAAAGTCTCTCCTCTTCCTTACAGGCCTGCGTCTCAGCTGTGGAGAAACTTTCTGAAAAGGTTCACCAACTTGAAGAGAATCTATTGTCCTCCCCACCTGAACCAACCAGTGCCCACCGACCAAAGGAGAACACTTGGGAGAAACTTTCTGAAAAGGTTCACCAACTTGAAGAGAGATTATTCTCCTTCGCACCTGTACAAAGCAGTATCTCAGCTGTCAGGGGTAGGCGTTCACCCACACAAGGAAGACGATATGGTGGGTACTCACCCCGTGCCACCCTGTGGTTTTACTTACGAGACCATGGAGAGGACATGAGAAAGTGGGATGGAAAATCTACCGCGACCCTAGAGGCACGGGTACGTGAGTTGCAAAAGAAAACAATCAGGAAAAAGGGATTCTCCGAAAAGTTTGCTGCTCCAACTTCCAGCAGACAGTCCTTCAAACACAGAAACGAGGAAGATTCTGACCAGGATTAGGGGGGCCCTGCCTCCAGCCAGGGGGAGGAAAGGGACAATCGAGTTTATTGGACTGTGTGGATTCGATGGCCTGGCACATCACGCGCACAGAAGTATAAGGCTTTAGTAGACACCGGTGCACAATGTACTATAATGCCATCGAGCTATAAAGGACCAGAGCCCATCTATATTTGTGGAGTGACAGGGGGATCTCAGCAGTTGACTGTATTGGAGGCTGAAGTGAGTCTGACTGGGAATGAGTGGGAAAAGCACCGCATTGTGACTGGTCCGGATGCTCCATGTATCCTTGGCATAGACTATCTTAGAAGAGGATACTGCAAGGACCCAAAAGGGTTCCGGTGGGCTTTTGGTATTGCTGCCTTAGAGACAGAGGGCATTAAACAATTATCTACCTTGCCTGGTCTCTCAGAGGACCCCTCTGTTGTGGGGTTGCTGAGGGTCGAAGAACAGCAAGTGCCAATTGCTACCACAACTGTGCACCGGCGGCAATATCGCACCAACCGAGACTCCCTGATTCCCATCCATAAGCTAATTCGTCAATTGGAGAGCCAAGGAGTGATCAGCAAGACTCATTCACCTTTCAATAGTCCCATATGGCCAGTGCGAAAGTCTAATGGCGAGTGGAGACTAACAGTGGACTATCGCGGCTTGAACGAAGTCACGCCACCACTGAGTGCTGCAGTGCCGGACATGCTGGAACTTCAGTATGAACTTGAATCGAAGGCAGCCAAGTGGTACGCCACAATTGATATCGCTAATGCATTTTTCTCCATCCCTCTAGCAGCAGAGTGCAGGCCACAATTTGCCTTCACTTGGAGGGGAGTCCAATATACTTGGAATAGGCTGCCCCAGGGGTGGAAACACAGCCCTACCATTTGCCATGGGCTGATCCAGTCTGCACTAGAGCAGGGGGAAGCTCCTGAACACCTGCAGTACATCGATGACATTATTGTGTGGGGTGACACAGCAGAGGAAGTTTTCGATAAAGGGAAGAAAATAGTCCAAATCCTTCTGAAAGCCGGTTTTGCCATAAAACAAAATAAAGTCAAAGGACCTGCACGGGAGATCCAGTTTTTAGGAATAAAATGGCAAGATGGACGTCGTCAAATCCCAATGGATGTGATCAACAAAATAACAGCTATGTCTCCACCAACTAACAAAAAAGAAACACAGACTTTCCTAGGTGTTGTGGGGTTTTGGAGAATGCACATCCCAAATTACAGTCTGATTGTAAACCCACTCTACCAAGTAACTCGCAAGAAGAATGAGTTTGAATGGGGCCCTGAACAACGACAAGCCTTTGAACAAATCAAGCAGGAAATAGTCCATGCAGTAGCCCTTGGGCCAGTTCGAACAGGACCAGATGTAAAGAATGTGCTCTACACTGCAGCCGGGGAGAACGGCCCCACCTGGAGCCTCTGGCAGAAAGAACCTGGGGAAACTCGAGGTCGGCCTCTGGGGTTTTGGAGTCGGGGATACAGAGGATCTGAGGCCCGCTATACTCCAACTGAAAAGGAGATATTGGCAGCATATGAAGGAGTTCGATCTGCTTCGGAGGTGGTCGGTACTGAAGCGCAGCTCCTCCTAGCACCCCGATTACCGGTACTAGGCTGGATGTTCAAGGGAAGGGTCCCCTCTACGCATCATGCAACTGATGCTACATGGAGCAAGTGGGTTGCACTGATTACTCAGCGGGCTCGAATAGGAAACCCCAGTCGCCCAGGAATATTGGAAGTGATCATGGACTGGCCAGAAGGCAAATACTTTGGGATATCATCAGAGGAGGAGGTGGGTCGTGCTGAAGAAGCCCCACTGTACAACCAGTTGCCAGAGAATGAAAAGAAATATGCCCTGTTCACTGATGGGTCCTGTCGTATTGTGGGGAAGCATCGGAGATGGAAGGCTGCTGTATGGAGTCCTACGCGACGAGTTGCAGAAGCTGCTGAGGGAGAAGGTGAATCGAGTCAGTTTGCAGAAGTGAAAGCCATTCAGCTGGCTTTAGACATTGCTGAACGAGAAAAATGGCCAGTTCTCTATCTCTACACCGATTCATGGATGGTAGCAAATGCCCTGTGGGGATGGTTACAGCAATGGAAGCAAAACAACTGGCAGCGTAGGGGCAAACCTATCTGGGCTGCTGCATTGTGGCAAGATATTGCTGCTCGGGTAGAGAACCTGGCTGTGAAAGTACGCCACGTAGATGCTCATGTGCCCAAGAATCGGGCTACTGAAGAACATCAAAACAACCAGCAGGTGGATCAGGCTGCTAAGATTGAAGTAGCTCAGGTGGACCTGGATTGGCAGCATAAAGGTGAATTATTTATAGCCCGATGGGCCCATGACACCTCAGGCCATCAAGGTAGAGATGCAACATACAGATGAGCTCGTGATCGAGGGGTGGACTTGACCATGGACGCTATAGCACAGGTTATTCATGACTGTGAAACATGTGCTGCAATCAAGCAAGCCAAACGGTCAAAGCCTCTTTGGTATGGAGGACGATGGCTGAAATAGAAATATGGAGAGGCCTGGCAGATTGATTACATCACACTCCCTCAAACTCGCAATGGCAAGCGCCACGTACTTACAATGGTGGAAGCAACCACCGGATGGCTGGAAACATATCCTGTGCCTCATGCTACCGCCCGGAACACCATCCTGGGCCTTGAAAAGCAAGTCCTATGGCGACATGGCACCCCAGAAAGAATAGAATCAGATAATGGGACTCACTTCCGAAACAACCTTATAGACACTTGGGCCAAAGAACATGGTATTGAATGGGTGTATCACATCCCCTATCATGCACCAGCCTCCGGGAAAGTTGAACGATACAATGGCCTGTTAAAGACTACCTTGAAAGCAATGGGCGCTGGGACGTTCAAAAACTGGGATACGCATTTGGCAAAGGCCACCTGGTTAGTCAATACTAGGGGATCTACCAACCGAGCTGGACCTGCCCAATCAAACCTGTTACGTACTGTAGATGGGGATAAAGTTCCTGTAGTGCGTGTAAAAAATATGCTGGGTAAAACAGTCTGGGCTACTCCTGCCTCAGGAAAAGGCAAACCTATTCGTGGAATTGTTTTCGCTCAGGGACCTGGATATACTTGGTGGGTGATGCAAAAGAACGGAGAGGTCCGGTGTGTACCTCAAGGAGATTTAATACTGGGTGAGAATAGCCCATGAACTGAATTGCACCATGTTAAATAGTATATTATACTGTATGTTATCACTACCATGATTACTATAGGTGACTAATTAGAATGTATGGAAAAGAGTGTAACCTGAGCATGACATAAATGGTATGGAATAAGGGGTGGATAGATGTCCTGGTTTCAGTTAGCACAGAATTAATTTTCTTCCTAGTAGCTGGTGGAATGCTGTGTTTTGGCTTAGAATGAGAAGAGTGCTGATAACACCCCGATGCTTTAATTGTTGCAGAGCAGTGCTTATACTAAGCCAAGGACATCTCAGCCTTTGCTCTGTCCTGCCAACGGGCAGGCTGGGGGGTGCAGTAAGAGCTGGGAGGGGACAGACCCAGGACAGGTGACCCAAACTAGCCAAAGGGGTATTCCATACCATCTGACGTCATGCTAAACAATATATAGGGGTGGCTAGCCGGGGGGAGGGGGCCGGACTGCTCGGGGTTAGGCTGGGCATCGGTCAGCGGGTGGTGAGCAATTGCATTGTGCATCACTTGTTTGTACATACTATTATTACTTTCGTATTATCCCCATTGTATCATCATTATTATTATTGTTATTATTATTTTTGTTATTTTTTTTTTCCTGTCTTATTAAACTGTCTTTATCTCAAGTCACGGGCTTCACTTTCCATTTCTCTCCCCCGTCCCAGAGAGGGAGGGGGGAGGGTGAGCGAACGGCTGCGTGGTGTTTAGCTGCCGGTCGGGTTAAACCACGACACCAATGCCCTCTGGGACACCAGGGCCATCTCCTATCAAGGCTGTGCTGCACAGGTCTTTCTCTTTGTCTTCTTGATTGTATCAGAATTTTATCTTCTCACCGTCATGGCCTATGACCGCTACGTTGCCATCTGCAAGCCCCTGCACTACGGGAGCCTCGTGGGCAGCAGAGCTTGTGCCCAGATGGCAGCAGCTGCCTGGGGCAGTGGCTTTCTCATTGCTGTCCTGCACACGGCCAACACATTTTCCTTGCCCCTCTGCCAAGGCAATGCTGTGGACCAGTTCTTCTGTGAAATCCCCCACATCCTCAAGCTCTCTTGCTCAGACTCAGACTATTTCAGGGAAGTTGGGCTCATTGCCTTTAGCTTCTGTTTAGGTGTTGGTTGTTTTATTTTCATTGTGGTGTCCTATATTCAGATCTTCAGGACTGTGTTGATGATGCCCTCTGAGCAGGGCAAGCACAAGGCCTTTTCCACGTGCCTCCCTCACCTGGCCGTGGTCTCCCTGTCTATCAGCACTGCCACATTTGCCCACCTGAAGCCCCCCTCCATCTACTCCACACACGTGGACGTGGTGGTGACAGTTCTTTACTCGGTGATACCTCCAGCAGTGAACCCACTCATCTACAGCATGAGGAACCAGGAACTCAAGCATGCACTGAAGAAGCTATTCCATTTGTCTTCCAGAAGCAGTTAGCTACAGCTCTTCTGTTACAATGGGAAAAAGTCACAAAAAAAAAAAAATAATGCCATAGAATCATAGAATATTCTGAATCATAGAATCATGGAATATCCTGAGTTGGAAGGGGCTCATAAGGATCATCAAGTCCAGGTCTACCCAAAAATTCAGACCATATGACTAAGGGCACAGTCCAAATGCTTATTAAACTCTGACAAGCTTGGTGCAGTGACTACGTCCCTGGGGAGCCTGTTCCAGTGTGCGACCACCCTATAAGTGAAGAGCTTCTTCCTGATGTCCACCCTAAACTTCCCCTGCCTCAGCTTGATGCCATTCCCTTGGGTTCCATCACTGTTGATTACGGAGAATAGATCGGCTCCTGCCCCTCTGCTCCTCCTCATGAGGAAGTTGTAGACTGCAATGAGGTCCCCCCTCAGCCTCCTCTTCTCCAGGCTGAACAGGCCCAGTGCCCTCAGCCGCTCCTCATACGTCTTCCCCTCTAGGCCCTTCACCATCTTCATCGCCCTCCCCTGGACACTCTCCAACAGTTTAATGTCCTTCTTGTACTGTGGTGCCCAGAACTACACACAGTACTCAAGGTGAGGTCACACCAGGGCAAAGTAGAGCAGTACAATCTCCTCCCTCGACCGACTAGCAATGCCGTGCTTGATGCACCCCAGGATACGATTGGTCCTCCTGGCTGCCAGGGCACACTGCTGGCTCATATTCAACTTCCTTTCAACCACAACCCATAGATCCCTCTCTGTGGGGATGTTCTCCAGCATCTCATCGCCCAGTCTGTATGTATAGCCAGGGTTGCCCCATCCCAGGTGCAGGACCCAGCACTTGTCTTTGTTAAACTTCATGTGGTTGGTGATTGCCCAGCTCTCCAATCAGTCCAGGTCTCTCTGCAAGGCCTTTCTATCCTCAGCAGAATCTGCAATTTCTCCAAGTCTGGTGTCGTCAGCAAATTTGCTCAGAACACCTTCTAGTCCTACCTCCAAATCATGTATAAAGACATTGAAGAGGACTAGCACTAAAATGGAGTCTTGGGGGACCCCACTGGTGACCATCCACCAGCCTGATGTGGCCCTATTTACCACAACTCTTTGTGCCCTACCCTTCAGCTAATTGCTCACCCGTTGCATGATGTTTTTGTTAAGTTGTATGCTGGACATTTTGTCCAGTAGGGTCCTTTGAGAAACTGTGTCAAAAGCCTTACTGAAATCCAAAAAGGTCACATCAGCTGGTTTCACTTGATTGACTAGATGGGTGATCTTATCATAAAAGGAAATCAAATTTGTCAAACAGGACCTACCCCTCATGAACCCATGTTGGCTGGGACCAATGACTGCTTTGTCTCCCAGGTGCGCTTCAATAACTCCTAGGATAATCTCCATAATTTTACAAGGAACTGATGTGAGACTGACAGGCCTGTAGTTGACAGGGTCTTCTTTCTTGCCCTTCTTGAAAATTGGGACAACGTTTGCCAGCTTCCAATCTACTGGGACCTCTCCAGATTCCCAAGACCATTGAAAAATTATTGAGAGAGGTCATGCGATGACATCAGCCAGCTCTTTAAGCACCCTGGGATGGATCCCATCTGGACCCATGGACTTGTATGGATCCGGGTGGAGCAGGAAATTCTGCACACGCTCAAGGTCTGTTGGGAGTTTGTCATTCACATTGGCATGGTTCTCCAGTTCAGGGCACCCAGGGTCCCAAAGCCCATCATCAGCATTGAAGGCAGAGGTGAAGAAAGCATTAAACGTCTCTGCTTTGCCTATGTCCTCGTCTGTGAGGAGACCTTGCCCGTCAAGTAAAGGACCTATGTTTTCTTTGGTTCTCCTTTTTTTTGTTCACATATCTAAAAAAACATCTTGAATTGTCTCCCACAGATGTGGCCAGCTTCAACTCTAGTTGAGCTTTGGCCACACAAATTTTTTCCCTACGAACGTGAACAGTGTCCCTGGATTCCTTCCACATTGACTGACCCCGCTTCCAGCAGCCATACAATTTCTTGTTATGCCTAAGCTCCAGAAGATCCCTGGTCAGCCAGGCCGGCCTTCTGCACTGCCTGCTTGACCTCCAATATTTTGGAATTCCCTGATCATGTGCTTTTAGGAGGCAGTGCTTAAAGGCTGTCCAACACTGATGGATGCCAAAACCTTCAAAAGCAGCTTCCCAGGGGCCTTGCTGACTAGTTCCCTGAGCAGCCTGAAGTCTGCTTTCCCCACATCCAGGGCTGAAGTTTTGGTGGCAGTTTTCCTTCTGTCACCAAAAAAGTTTAAACTCAACTGCTTCATGGTCTCTATGACTAAGACGGCCACCAATTGCCACGTCTTCCACAAGACCCTCTCTGTTTTCCAGCAACAGATCAAGGAAGGCACCTTTCCTGGTTGGCTTTCTTAGCACCTGCACCAAGAAGTTATCATCTAGGTGCTTTACGAACCTTCTGGACCTGCTCGTGTTGGCTGTGTGATATACCCAATTAACTTCTGGCAAGTTGAATTCCCCCATAAGGACAAGGGTAGTTGATCTCAAGGTATGTCTTAGTTCCTCAAAGAATAATTCATCGGTGTCATCATCCTGGTTGGGTGGTCTGTAATAGACTCCCACGATGACATCCCCTTCATTTGTTCATCCCTTAATCCTTACTCAGAGGCTCTCAACTTTGCCATCCCCAACTTGAAGCTCCCTACAGTCTAGCCCCTCCTTCACATACATCACCACCACCCCCACCTCCTCACCTGCCCTGCCTGTCCCTCCTGAAGAGCCTGGAGCCATCTATTGCAGCACACCAGCCATAGGACTCATCCCCCCAGGTTTTGCTTATGCCAATGATGTCGTAGCTGTGGGACTGGGCCAAGACTTCTAACTCATCCATTTTATTCCTCATACTGCATGCATCTGTGTAGAAGCACTTCAAATGCACTTCATTGCATGCAGCACCTTGTGGAGCTGACCGAAAGGCCTCACTGGCACACAGTCCCTCTGATTCTAGTGCACCATCACCAGCTCATCACCAGCATGCCTGGTTTTATCCCTTTCCCCCTTCGACTCTAGTTTAAAGCCCTATCTATCAGCCCTGGCAACTCCTGAGCCAAAATCCTTACCCCTCTCTGAGAGAGGCGCATCCCATCTGGTGCCAGTGGAACCGGTGTCACATAGACTTTCCTGTGATTGAAAAAAAACAAAGTTCTGTCGGTTGCACCAGTCCCGAAGCCATGTATTAATGTGATGAGTCTGTTTGTCAGTATTGATCCCCCCTTATCGGAAGGACAGAGGCAAACACAACCCGTTCCCTTGATCCTTTAAGTAGTCTCCCCAAAGTTCTAAAGTCCCTTTTGATTGCTCTCAGACTTCTCTTTGCTACCTTTTCATTTCCAGCCTGAAAGACCAGTAACAGGTAGTAGCCGGTGGGCTGTACCATGCACTTAACTTTCTTAGCAATGTCTCTTCTCCGTGAGAAGTCTGTGGGTTGGGCCCAGTTGTCATATTGGGCCCTCTGTCCCTTTCAGAAGGGAGTCCCCCATGATGATAACCCTATAAGCCCTAAGAAAAAGGGATGGAAAAATCTACCGCCGTTCTAGAGGCACAGATGCATGAAGTGCAAGGAAAAATATTGGCAAAAAGGTGTTCTGTGAACATTGTTTCTCCAGTTTCCAGCAGATAGTCCTCCAGACACACTAATGAATACTATGAGCAGGACTAGAGGGATCCTGCCTCAAGCCAGGGGGAGAAAACAGACAATTGTGTGCTATTCGACTTTAAGGATTTAATGGCTGGCACATCAGGCCCACAGCAGAATCAGGCTCTAGTGGACAGCGGTGCACAGTGTACTGTGATGTCATCAAGGGCCAGAAGCCATTTGTATTTCTGGAGTGACAGGGGGATCCCAGCAGTTAACAGTACTGGAGGCTGAAGTGAGTCTCACAGGGAAAGAGTGGCAAAAGCATCCCACTGAGACTATCCTGGAGCCTTTGTGCATCCTTGGCATAGACTGCTTCAAAGAGGGTACTTGCAAGATCCAAATTTCACTGGTGGGTTTTTGGCATAGCTGCCTGGGAGATGGAGGACATTAACCAGTTGTGTCTACCTTGCCCACTCTTTCACAGGACCCTTCTGCTCTGGAGGTGCTGATGGCCAATGAGCAGCAGGTGCCAATCACTACCAGCCGTGCACCTGAGGCAGTATTACACTAACAGAGACTCCCTGATTCCCCTGCATGAGCTGGTTCATCAACTGGAGAGCCAAGGACTGATCAATAAGACTCTCTCACCCTTTAATAGTCCCATATGGACAGTGCAAAATTCTAATGGTGAGTCAAAGATAACGATGGCCTTCTGTGGCCTGAATCAAGTCCCACCACCACTGGCTGCTGCTGTGCCGGGTATGCTAGAACTTCATTCAGTATGAACTGGAGTCAAAGGCAGTCAAGTGCTATGCCACAATTAATATTCCTAATGCATTTTTGTCCATCCCTTTCACAGCAGTACACAAGCCACACTTTGCTTTCACATGGAGGGGTGTCCTGCCCACCTGGAATCAACTGCGCCAGGGCTGGAAACACAGCCCTACCATTTGCCATGGGCTGACCCAGAGTGCTCAAGAACACAGGGAAGCTCCTGAACAACTCCAGCATGCTGGTGTCATCATCACATGGGGCACCACAGCAGAAGAAGTATTTGAGAAAGGGAAGCAAATGTTCCGAATCCTTCTGAAAGCTTGTATTGCATTTCAACCCATTGTCTTTTTAGAGATGGTTGCGAGATAACAGCCATGTGGTGCCGAGCTGCCTGCCAGGTTAAAGCACATCATATTTGACAACCACAGTTTAAAAGCACTAATCACCCTTTCAAAAGTCATTTCCCCTGTGTTCAGAGAAGGGCAGTTGGTGATGTGTTCAGTGTGCTTCAAACACCACACCTCAGCAGAGACCCTGCTGCCTTCGGGAGCTGTCAGACCTGAGGCCTTGGGGACACCTCGAAGGAGCCCAAGGGCACAGAGCAAGAAATGCCATGGTCGGGTGCTGTGCTGCTGAGCTGGGCTGGGCTCCTGGGCACAAGCGGAGATCCTGGCAAGCGCTGCAGAGAGACATGCTCAGGAGCAGCTCCTCTGCACAGCGCAGCAGGGCTGGGGGCTCTGACCGCAGCTGGCACACATTGAGGAGAGAAGGAGAGAGGGCTTGGACGCACTGAGGAGTGCAACAACAGAGGGCAGCGTGTGGCAGGACACATCTGCAGGCTCTTGACACCGTGAGGCTCTGGCAGCAGGGCAATGCAGGTGGGGTTGCCAGAGGGGTCTTCTAGAGCTGGCACACCCGATGGCTGATAGTATCTGTCAGGGTGGGCCTCACTCTACTTGTAATTTGGACTAGGAGATACTTTAGAGAATGGCATTTATGAATGGGCGTTTCAGGAGGAAGACTGTGGCTTGGTTAGTCTGAAGAGGAAGGCTTTTTTGGATTCTCTGCTTTAAGATTCTTGCAGTGGAGTGGAATCTGAGTGAGTCTGAGCACACAGCTTGTGCGATGGGGTCTGTTAGCATGGACAGGGAAGAGATGTGGGGACAGAGAACCAGTTCCCAGCAAGGACATGGGCAGGCGGTGAGAGGCAGCTCCTGCCACAAATGCTGTGTGAGGGAGGGCTCAGGCACCTCCCTGGGACAATCGCTGCTCTTCTCTCCCACCAGCACAGGGCAGCTGAGACCAGAACGGATGGACAGACTGGCTGTGCTCTCTGTAGTACACTCTGCACTAGAGGAATAGTATCTGCGACTCTGAGGGTCCACAAGGTTTCACTTGTACTGCACCAGGAATGACAGTATGGAAAAAAGAAATTGCCACAGAGCTTCTTTGCTGCTAGGGGACTTGGGAGCAGCAATTTGTTCATATCAAGAGTTAAAATAATCTGAGAATACCCCGTGTTCCTCTTTACTTTTTTTTATAGGTAAGGACTGTTAACTACACTGCCCACAACAGAGTCTCCTGATCCCAGGGACACCCTCAGGCAACATCAGTCAGAGCTCATGAAATGGACCTGACTAAAGTCTGCTTAATAGGTTGAAATTGAATCAGATATCAACAGATAATTGTGTTGTATTTTCTTACTGCCTTTTCCCTCCTTGGAAGAAACCCATGGCCACAACCAGCAAACGCCCAACATCAGCTCTGTGAGTGAGTTCCTCCTGCTGGCATTCGCAGACATGCACGAGCTGCAGCTCCTGCACTTCGCGCTCTTCCTGGGCATCTACCTGGCTGCCCTCCTGGGCAACGGCCTCATCCTCAGCGCCGTAGCCTGCCACCACCGCCTCCACACCCCCATGTACCTCTTCCTCCTCAACCTTGCCCTCCTCGACCTCGGATCCATCTCCACCACTCTGCCCAAATCCATGGCCAATGCCCTCTGGGACACCAGGGCCATCTCCTATCAAGGCTGTGCTGCTCAGGTCTTTTTCTTTCTCTTCTGCATATCAGCAGAGTATTATAACCTTACTATCATGGCCTACGATCGCTACGTTGCCATCTGCAAGCCCCTGCACTACGGGAGCCTCCTGGGCAGCAGAGCTTGTGCCCAGATGGCAGCAGCTGCCTGGGGCAGTGGCTTTCTCAATGCTGTCCTGCACACGGCCAGCACATTTTCCCTGCCCTTCTGCCAAGGCAATGTCCTTGAACAGTTCTTCTGTGAGGTCCCCCAGATCCTCAAGCTCTCCTGCTCAGATGCCTACCTCAGGGAAGTTGTACTTATTGCATTTAGCTTTTGTTTAGGCTTTGGTTGTTTTGTTTTTATTGTGGTGTCCTATGTGCAGATCTTCAGGGCAGTGCTGAGGATGCCCTCTGAGCAGGGCCGGCACAAAACCTTTTCCATGTGCCTTCCTCACCTGGCCGTGGTCTCCCTGTTTGTCAGCACTATCATGTTTACCTGCCTGAAGCCCCCCTCATTCTCCTCCCCATCCCTGGACCTTGCAGTATCTTTTCTGTACTCCATGTTACCTCCAGCAGTGAACCCCCTCATCTACAGCATGAGGAACCAGGAGCTCAAGGATGCACTGAGGAAATTGTTTGAATACATATTTCTTTAAAAAAAAAATAATGTGCCTTTACGTTCTGAGTTTATCTCAGAAACAGTTAGGAAAGCAATTTGGTTTTATTTTTCTTGATAAATATGTTCTCCAAGTTGTGGTGTCGATTTAATTAATGTCATGTTAGCCTCCTACCTGTTCATTTATCTCTTTACTTTTCATAATTATCTCATGTATATCTAAAGCCAGGCTTTCTGTGTAGCTACAGACAATAAAGAAGCAAGCAGAAATTCATAGGTCTCAGCTGCAGTGCATTCCCATCTCCTTTGAGAGACGTTATTTAAAAAAAAAAAATAGCAAAACTATTTGTGACAGTGATGCTTGACCACTTCCTTGAAACAGGGCCTCAATAGATAGAGCTTATTTTCAGGAGGACAGTCGTTTTCATAACGGGAGCTCACCTCTCCCCTCTCCTTCCATTTTCCACCTTCTATTGCTGAGTGTGACATCATATGGTATGGAATATCTCTGTGGCTGGTTTAGGTTAGCTGCCCTGGTGATGTCCCCTCCCTGTCTCTTGTGCACCCGCAGCCTGCTGGCTCTTTGGGGAGGGACGATTAGAGGGATTCCTGATGCTATGACAGTACTGCTCAGCAGTAGACAAAACACAACCGTGATACCAGTGCTGTTCTAGCTACTCAAGCAGAGCACAGCACTGTGTGGGCTTCTACAGGAAAAGTTAACTCCATCCCAGCCAGGCCCAGTACGCTCACATATTGAAAACACAGCACCACAGGGGCTGCTCTGCAGAGAATTACTTCGTCACAGTCAGAGCCAGTGCAGGGCCACACACTGGACAAGAAGGCTCCCTCTGAGCTCTGTGGGGAGTCTAGAAGGTCCTAAGAAGCACCAGGATGACTGAGGAAGCCCAAAGGCCCTTCTGAAGGTTGACTTATTCCCACCTGGGAGGCCGTGCTGGGCAGTGGGAAAGGCTATGAGAAAGACTTGTGTGAAGACCGTGAGAAACAAGGAAATGTCACTGCCATTGCCCCAGGGCTGCAAAAAATCACTCACCAGACTTCTTTCCTGGGGCCATGTGAGCCCAGGAGACAGCAGTGACTGGAGCCCACAGAGCGTGAGCCAGTCTGAGGTGGACTGACCAGAGCTCAAGTGCTTGATCTGCTGTGAGCAGGCAGAGGAGAGCTCTGCAGCCCCAGGACACGCAGCAGCCCCAACAAAGGAGTCTGGCAAGTGATTCATTGCAGCCCTAGGGCAGTGACCCTATGAGCTGGGTCTGCCTCCCAGCCTGCCCAGCACAGCCCTGCAGAGTGCCCCCGTGCCCCAGGCACCACAACCCCCTCGCTCTGCAGAGCAGCACCTCTGGTTGTCATGTCAGAGATCTCAAATTTTGACTAAACTCATACCTCAAAGCTGTTTTTAGTTTTCTCCATAGGGGTGGCTACTGCCTCCAAGATGCCTGAAGGGAGGTAAACCTGCATGAAGGCCTGCAAAATGTTACCCTGGATCCATAGGAATCATTCTGGAACCAACGCTTCTTCATAGAATGTACACTTTTGTGGAGGTGCAGAGCTGATGGGCAGGTGCGGGATGCTCCTACAGAACTTTGTGCCCTTTTCTCTACTGACTACAACACCACTTCTCTGTCAGGAACAGAGTAGCCAGCAGAGTGAGACAGATACTCTGAGATCATGAAAGCCATCAGAAAGCTGATCCCGATAAGATAACCAATATGAGGATGACAGGAGAAGCCTGGCCACCAGAGAAGTGAGATTTGGGGGAAGGAAGAGGAGCTTGGGAAGCAGAAATTAACGATTTTGTAGAGGTAAGAGGTTTTATGCAATATTGATGGTGCTTTAAAACTGACTTAAAACAGTCATGTAAAGCTCTTACCCTTTTCTGACCAGTAACATTGATCCCGAAACCAGAATGTTGCTCCAACACCTTGACAGAAATCCCCTGCAGTAATACCTGACCTCAGAGTATCCCTTCAAGCAGAACTCAGCACATGGCCCCTTTCCTTACCTTTACTCTCTTGCTCATCCTAATCCCTTCCCTTAACACTAGCATTAAAACACTTTCTTTAACCCTAGACGACTTCTTGGCAGACCTAAAGAAAACCATAAACCATGAAGCTTGTCCATACCCCAGCCACAGACCTGACAACCGATGCAGAACACCAAATCCTCCCAACAAACCTTTGCTTAATGTCTAACGCAGAAAGGTGAGCCCTAGTTGAAGGCCAGTTGGCAGGTGACTTTGGGCACCCTAATCTAATGGAAATTGTCCCTGTCCATAGAAGAAGGTTTGACTAGACAATCACAGAATTATCTAGGTTGGAAGAGACCTCCAAGATCACCTAGTCCAACCTCTGACCTAATACTAACCAGTCCTCTACTAAACCATATCACTAAGTTCTACATCTAAACATCTTTTAAAGACCTCCAGGGATGATGACTCCACCACTTCCCTGGGCAGCCCGTTCCAATGTCTAACAACCCTTTCAGTATGTAATAAATGGCTCAGTCTTCAAAATAGGACTATAATCAAAGTTTACAATTTATTAAAGGAATAGAGGTAAGCAAACAGCCCTGGGTGCGCCGGGAGTCTCTGCTCCACCAAGATGCACACCAGTTACATCAAGCAGCTGACTTTTATGCTCCTAGGCTGATACATATTCATTACTACTTCTAAAAAAAAAAAAAAAACAGGATTATTATAATTAGTTTCCGGAATCCGAACCCTCCTACTGGAGCATGCGTATCAGTCTCTGGTGGTCCCTCTGGGGGTCTCTCGTGCTGAAGGCTCATAGTCTTCCTTCCTCTTGTCCTTCTCCTTTGTCCAACTTGTCTGTATGTCAGAGACTTGTCCCCTGCAAGCTTTATCTTTTAGTTGTTCTTCAGCTCTCCCCGTCTCCTTAATCTCCTGGCCAGATATCAGAAACTTGCATAGTGTCCCATGCAATAGTCATAATAGTTAGCAGTTATTCTGAACCCGCCCCCCCCCCCCCCACCCACATATCAGAGACTTCAAGGAAAAGTCTACAAATACATTTCCCTTCAAGCTCTCTATTGACACAAATTGCTAAAACATTCCTTTGCAAGAAACAAGAATTATATACATTAACCACTCTGTTTTTCTTAGACTTGTGCTTATACAAGGGTATGTAAGAGAGAAGGTCACATTCATCATACCATGTGGCCCTAGCATTGTCCCATACTGACACGAATCAGATGAACATATCTCACAAGTAGAGAAGTTTTTCCTAATAGCCAACCTAAACCTCCCCTGGCACAACGTTAGCTCATTCCCTCTAGTCCGGTCACTGGGCACATGGGAGAACAGACCAACTCCCACCTCTCTACAGCCTCCTTTAAGGTACCTGTAGAGAGCAAAAGGGTCACCCCTGAGCCTCCTCTTCTCCAGGCTGAACAAGCCCAGCTCCCTAAGTTTCTCATAAGACTTGTTCTCCAGACCCCTCACCAGCTTCATTGCCCTTCTCTGCACCCACTCAATCACCTCGATGTCCTTCTTGTAGCGATGGTCCCAAAACTGAACACAGTACTCAAGGTGCAGCCTCACCAGAGCCGAGTACAGGGGGACGATCACCTCCCTAGCCCTGCTGGTCACACTGTTTCTGATACAAGCCAGGATGCCGTTGGCCTTCTTGGCCACCTGAGCACACTGCTGGCTCATATTCAGCTGACTATCCACCATCACTCCCAGGTCCTTCTCCGCCAGGCAGCATTCTAACCACTCATCTCCCAGCCTATAGCACTGCTTGTATACCACAAGTTCCTCACCTATTCTTTACAGGCACATACTCCAGCCCTAGATTATCTTATCCGTCTCCTCCATCCTGGGTTACAATTCTGTATGGCCTTACAGATAAGGTGTTAGTGACTAAGGTAGCATCAGACACAAAAAGTTAATAGTCTTCCATCTAATTAAACATAGCAATGTATTTCAAATTTGGTTTTATTATTCTAACAGGGAGAGAACCAAATGTCCTTCTGAACTGATATCACCAGGATATGCAGGGATGTCAGGAAGGGCCCAGGGCCTGGCTCTGCCCTGTGGTGCACAGGGAGCGGGTAAAGACACGAGGTGTGGGGAGAAGCTGGAGATGCTTGTCCTTCCGAGCAGGAAGAGCTTTGTCCTCCAGATCAGGGCTCTTCTGCAGCAAGGTGGCCACAAGCCCTGTGTGCCCTCCTCCTGCCACACTGCATGTGCTGGCTGCAGTAGAGGGGACCCCCAGCCAGCCCCTGCATGGGGCTCTGCCACCTGCCTGGCCCTGGCCCTCTCCGGCGTCCTCCTTGCTGCTCTCTGATGCACGTCAGCAACTCCCCATGCGTGCCAGCCACCACATCTGCTGAAGACCAGGGAAGCTGCTGCAGGGGCAGGGAGTTCTGATGGACTTTTGTACCCTTTTCCAACATGTCTTAAGTGCCACTTTTCTCAGAAATAGAGTAGCCAACAGGGCACTGACAGATGTTAGACATCTTAGACAGCTATGACTGTCTAAGATCATGAAAGGCCTCATAAGCATGCCCCTAAAAAGATAACTGATATGGGGAAATCAGGAGAAGACTGCCCAGGAGAAATGTGAGACTGAGAGGAGGGAATAGGGGCTTGGCCAGCCAAAATTGAGGATGTTGTAGAGGTAAGAGGGTTCAGGTTATGCTGATGCAGCTGTAACCGTGACTTAAAATAGTCATACAAGGCTATTCCCCAGCTTCAACTTGTAAACTTATTTCCTAAACCCAAATGCTACTCAGCACCCTGACAGGAATCCACTACTCTAATGAGTGACCTCAACGTATCCCTTGAAGACAAAACTCAGCCCATAGCTGATTCATCCTAGCTCTTACTCTCTTAATCACTCTGATCTCTGCCCTTAATAGTAGCACTAAAACGGTCTATTTAACACTAGAAAACTGCTTAAGAGACCTATACAATACCCTTACCTCAAATCAATTTGAGGGGCCATGGACCTGATCAGCTTGTGGGCCACAAGGAGGAGATGGGTGGGAGTGCTTTGAGGAGCTCAACTCTGCCTCAGGATCGCCTGCCCCAGCAGGAGGAATGTGACTGTGACAGGGACTGTGAGGTCACTTCTGTCTCTGCATTTGATAGGGCAGCAGCAGGAACGTGTCTCAGAAAGGGACTGTGAGGTCACTTGTGTCTGGAGGTGGCAGGTCACCCTTGACTTCTCCCTGGGAGCTGCACTTTTGGGCTGACATCTGGCAGTGTCCCTGCTAGGCCAGCAGAAGGCACCTGCTTGGCATGCTGACTGGGGGATCCCCTCTGCCTCCAGACCCAGGACGACCCAGGCAGAAAGAAGGCCCCCATATGGGTTGTCCTGTCCCTTCTGCTTGAGTCCATGAGAGGGCATCAGGAGGCACAAGGCTTGGCTGTGTCTAGCCAAGAAGCTGCAAGGCCAGCAGCAAGCCCATGGCTTTGAAGATGCTGGTGAGTATCTATGATCAGACCCTAGCTTTGTTTTTCAAGGAACATCTGGTGAGGGTTGAAGAGACGTTGGTGATATGATGGAAATGCTGGGATGAGAGCAAGGTGGTGAACAGAGATGGGTGTCTGCAGACTTCCAGGAAACAGGACAAAGTGTGGGACAGCATAGGAAAGCGTGCTGGGGAAAAGACAGAGGTTGCTGGTAAAAAGGGAAGGCCCCAACAGTCCTGACACTTTGCCTAGAGCTTTTGAGAAAATGAGATATAGTCATTGCAATGCAGCCTCTTTGCTTCCTTGAAACCCTGTGCAGAGGCAGGGTGGTGTCATACCAGTTTTCCTCTCGTGGCATCACACTGCCCACCACATTCATCAGACCCCCAAGAAAAGTCCTGAGCCAGACAGGGTGGTGCAGGATCTCCCCTCTCGTTGGCTGGGGTCAGGCTTTGGACCTTGTCTTCACCAAAACCAACCAAGACTTTTCTCATCACAGTGCTTTGCCTGTCTGTAATCATGGCCTCCAATTATCTGCCCTAAGCAGTCCCTGGGGAGGCTTTGTTAGTAACAGCCCTCAGTAGGACCCATTAATACTCCAAGTCACTTCAGCTTTTCCTTTTGAGTTTGCTTTTTTGCTCAGTTGCATCATTCTCCTCTCAGTACCCAACTTTCATTGACTCAGCACCAAAATACACCATGGAACTCATTAAAACACAGAAACTCATAAGGAGCCATGTCTCTCCCACCGTTTTCTTCAAGTATTCAAGACTTGTTCAGCTAATTGGAGAGCTTTCATGTTGTAATTAAGGGGGAAGATTTCAAGGAGTATCTAATAAAAATCTTTCTTCATTTTAAAGGCTGAATTTTGTTGTGTTTCAGTTTAGAGCATCATTCTCATGTTTGTATCGGTCTAGGGTTTCGCCTTTGAAGCCCTGTTTAGGTGGGAAGAACAGGGGTTTTCCTATTTCAAAACAAACAACAGGAAATCATGCTGCAATTTTCAAAAAAAAACCAAAGGTCATGTTCCTTATTTTGTTGCCTCCAGTGATGTTTACCTTCTTAAAAGGATGACTGTACATGATGTATTTTCCACTGATTAATAGGAAATTTCAAATGATTGTGTTAATATTAATCCATATCATACATATTCAATGATAATTTTGAGGTTCTTGCTCAGGAAACCATTAGACAGACTGCTGAGAGATGGGCGAGCTCGAACTCATTGAATCTCACAGCAGCAACTGGGTTGGTGAGAGAGGTCTGAATGGTCAAAGAGTAAGGGGAGAGCAAACCAGGAGAACCATTGGAAGTGCATGGGTCCAGACAGGCAGGTGGAAATGGGACGTTCAGCAGGGTCTGTGTGATCAAGATGTGTGTTGTCCCTGGAAGATGAGGGAGCACACCATGATAGACCAAGCGATGAGAATGCAAGTAAAGGAGATTATCTGTATCTCTTCTTCTGAGATGAGTATAGATCATGGAAATTATAATTTCTTCCTGATTGGAATTACACTTCACTTGAGACATTTTACAGAAGAAATTGAATCATTTGAGCTGATGAGCGATTGCTTTATTAGTTAAGAACTAAAGAAATAACTGAGTACTCAGGCAGAGCGTTGCTCTCTGACCAGGGAAAACCTCCTGTGGTCCTGTTGTGTTTGAGGCACTTGCCTGGACTGGCAGATGTCAGAAAAGAGCTGCAGGAGGCCGGAGCCCTTTGGGAAAATCAGGTGGAGCCAGGTGGAGTTCGCAGGGCACCTCCACTGCCAGCAGTGGTCTTTGTCCCTGTAACTGCAGCCCAGTCCAGCACAGGAAACCCCTTCAAAAACAAACCTCTTCTTCAGTGGGGTCCTGAGATTGACCTAGATTTGAAATGGCCATTGGAAACCTGAGATACTCTCCCTTATTCCTACTAGACACTGGAACATCCGTTTACCTTCCTGGGTCATCTTTAGCAAACTCAGGCTGAAAAACTCAAGTATAGCATGCTTCAGATGGCTGAGGCAGAACCCATCCGCTTGCCCTGCTTTGGAAATGGCCCCTGTCCAAGTAAGGTTTGAAAGTAAAAAGTGTGGAATGACTCTGCAGGTCAATGTGCAGAGTAAGGGAAAGTCACACATATTGTGCTGGAGTAGCAGAAGGCAAAAAGCATTGCATTGTGCCTCAGAATAATCAAGGAGACCATGTTCTGTTCATCAGTGTGATAAAGCAGAGTGAAGGACATTGAGTTATGTCCTAACATGAAGAAGGATGTGCATCACTGGTGAAGGAACTGTCATTTGTGCCATCACCAATGTGAATTACAGAAGCACCACCACATCTAATGGTAACCTGTCCGCTCCAGCTTGCTACACAGGGCAGGGGAGAGGGAGCCGACGGCCAAGGGACATATTTGCGTGTGGAAGGTGGGGCCCAGCAGAGACAAGGAGTCAAGGCCGTGCGGTGGGGGAGACAAGGCACCATACTCCGCACGGGGAAGACACCACATGGGGGAGACAGTGCTCCAACCTCTGTCAGCAAAGGGGGACAGCACTCCCAGCTGCACCTTCTGCATGACCACAGTGCTTCCTGCTGGGGGCCATGTCCTACGGTCAGCCCTGGGCTGTATGCCACACCTGTGCTCTGAAAGGCTTGAGAAGTGGAAGGTCTGACTCCAGAAGGCAGCTGTACCTGAACCAGGGGAATTTCTCTCATGTGCAGTAATTCTTTCTCCTCCCAGCTACTGTTCTGTGGCCCCAGTGTCATAGACACCTTCTGTGGTTTTCCCCCATTGCTGGAGCTCTCCTGCAGTGCCACAATGATACTCATGGTCTTTCCTTTCATAATCTACATTTGGGATCTTCCTTCCTTCTTTCCTTCTTTCCTTCCTTCCTTTGGATCATCTTCCTCTTCTCTTTCCTGCAGTTTTCATGTGTGTGCATCCTCTGTTGACAAGCCCAAGGCCTTATCCACCTGCTCTTCTGTCCTCATGAATGTTACTGTTTTCTATGACACCGTTGTCACTGTCTGTGTAAAGCCCATAAAGGCTGTAGTCAGAGGTTTTAACCAAGCCCTTTCTCATACCTTCATCATCCCCCTGTCAGTCCTAGGGTTGCTTATAGGTAGTATAGGAAGGGTGAGAGATGTGCTGGTGGAGCTGCAGACGTCATCATAAGACTTATCTCAAAGACCTTGGAAAGGACAGATTGATCAAAGAGGTTCCTCGGGACGTGGAAAAGGCAGATGTCGAAAGCATCTTGTACTTCAAGGCTGAGCAGAAGGATGATTAAGCCTAATCATGAATTAGAATGCCAGCGTTAACCCTAGCCCTCACCCAAGAACTAAACAAAACTCTGACCCACAAGGCTTGCCCTTTTCCTACACCTTGAGCAGGCATCTTGAGCAGAATTGCTCCCTCAAAGCCCTTCCATTACATTAGCTGTAGAAGTTAACCTCTAATCCCTAAATGTTAAATTGACCACCTAACCCTCCACCACACGCACAGCACATCTCATCTTCAAACCCACTCCTATCCCTAACTTCAGCTGTTTGTCCCCTTGGGGCAGGGCAGGGATTGTGATGTCCTTGAGCAAAGAATCACTCTCCATCTTTTTTATAAGCCCCCTTTAAGTACTGAAAGGCTGTGATGAGGTCACCCTGAAGCCTTCTTTCCTCCAGGCTGAACAGCCACAGTGCTCTCAGCCTTTCTTCATAGGAGAGGTTCTCCAGCCACTTGATCATCTTCTTTGCCCCCCAGCCTCCATCTATGGGTTCAGGGAAATGAAAAACTTGGGAAGCCTCACTGGCAGGAAAGATTGAGGCAAATATGTTGTTGAGGTCCTCAGGCTTCTCCATGTCTGTCATTACCGGTTTACCCTTCTCATCCCTCAGAGCGGGTACACTCTCCTTGGCCTTTCTTTTCTGAGCTATGCATCTATAGAATCTCTTCCTGTTATTCTTTGCATCCCTTGCTAAGCTCAGGTCTATCCGCGCATTGCTTTCCTTATCCCATCTCTACACATCCAAAACTGAAGCATTCATAAGGGCCTGGAAAAAGAACTCGAGATCCATGGAAGCTATTCTGGAAACAAAACTAGTAGGTAGGATGCGCAATTTTGTAGAGAGGCAGAGCTGATGGGCATACTGGGCAGGATGCTCCTTTAGGCCCTTTTCCCTCCTGACTACAATGCCACTTCTCTCTGAAGAACAGAATAGCCTACGGAGGTGAGACATATACTGCCTATATCATGGATGTCATCGGAAAGCTGATCCCAATAAGATATGGGGAGGTCAGGAGCAACCTGGACACGAGAGATGTGAGATTTTCAGGTGGCAAGAGGAGCATGGCCAGCAGAAATTAATGATTTCGTAGAGGTAAGAGGCATCATGAAATGCAGATTGTGCAGCAACACTGACTTGTAGAGTCATCTATGGCCCTTACACTATTTTAACCAGTAGTCTTAATCCTTAAATCTAAATGCTCCTCCAACACTCTGACAGGAATCCATTTCTCTAAAGCTTGAACACAAGGTATTTCTTGAAGCAAAACTCACCCCATACCCCCTTTCTATTACTTTTACTCTCTTACTCACCCTAAACCCTACCCTTAATAATAGTATTAAAATACTCTATTTAACCCTAGGCTTCTAGGCAGACCTAAAAATGACCTAAACTACAGAGCCTGCCCATACCCTAAACACAGAAGAACACCAAACCTTCCCAATAAACATTTGTTTACTCTCTAACCCAGAAAGATGCGCCTTATTCCCTTGGGAACTAGAAAGCAGTCAGCTATGCCTGAGGATCTCATGGCCCAGCAGAAGGAATGTGACTGTGGCAGTGACTGTGAGGTCACTTCTGTCTCTGCACTTGATAGGGCAGCAGCAGGAATGTGTCACAGAAAGGGACTGTGAGGTCACTTGTGTCTGGAAGTGGCAGTTCACCCTTGACTTCTCCCTGGGATCTGCACTTTTGGGCCGACATCTGGCAGTGGCCCTGCTAGGCCAGCAGAAGGCACCTGCTTGGCATGCTGACTGGGGGATCCCCTCTGCCTCCAGACCCAGGAGGACCCAGACTGAAAGGAGGCCCCCATATGGGTTATCCTGTCCCTTCTGCTTGAGTCCGTGGCTGGGCAGCAGCAGGCACAAGGCTTGGCTGTGTCTCCACAAGAAGCTGCAAGGCCAGCAGCAGGCCCCTGGCTTGGAAGCTGCTGCTGAGGTGACTTGTGTCTGGTTGGCTGAGAGGCCGCAAGGAGCCTGCTGGGTTGGGATGCCTACTTCAGGAGTGGTTTCCTCCCTGATGGAGCCTGCTTTGGTAGTAGGAAAGAGCAGGAGGAAAAAAAAAAAAAAAAAAAAAGAAAAAGACACAAACCACCCTAAAAGGTGGGCTCTGGCCATGAGGAGGAAGAAATGACCAGGGGAACAACTGGTCTTGCTGCTACAGACTGAGGCAAAGAAGGCATTAATTACCTCAGCCTTTACCTCATCTCTTGGCACCAGGTTTCCCCCCACATCCAATAATTTATGATGATTCTTAATCCTCTTTAATTTAAAGTATTTATATAAGCAGTGTTTATTGTCTTTGACAGGAATGGATTGATTAAGCTCCAGCTGGGCTTTGGCCTTTCTAACGTTGTTCTGCACAACCCCATAATATTTAGGACACAGCTCCCGAGAAACTGACAGCATGCATGAGAATGAAGAACAGAAAAAGTAGAATCTGGAAGCCTTCCACTCATTACCTTTCTGTGACTGTGTTGCAGTTCCATTCAACTGGTTACTCCTGTATTATCCAAATGTTGATTTAGTGGAGGACTTGTTAGTGTTAGGTCAGAGGTTGGACTCGATCATCTTGAGGTCTCTTCCAAACTAGACAATTCTGTGTGATTCTGTGTGTGATTCTGTGTCCCCTGTACCTCGCAATGCTGCTGTCTTGTCAGAGACAGCACAATCACATGAAGGCTGAACTGTCTTGTCTGCCTGCAGACATGAACAGCTGACAGAACGGAGCATCAGTGTGGTGGGAGCTTGAGAAACTACAGGATTTTGTCTAAAGAAACCTCTAGACATTTACAAGGAGAGGAGCCCAGTCCTGAACGAGAGGGAGAGTAACGCCACATATCAGAGCAGACTGGGACACTGCTGAGTACACAGGACAAGGAGGGCCTGGGCACCATGAGGGATGCCATACAAGCAGTGGTGCCTGCTCAGCAGGAACCAGGCCAACTTCACACAGAGCTGCCTTACGAGGAGCATGGCCACCAAAAAGATCTGAGTTATCAGACTCAGCTCAGATCCGGTATGACACCACAAGGACAAGTGTCTACAACTAAGCAGTAAAGAGGTACAGGTCTGGGATTCTCTAGGCCATCCTGGTTAGGAGAGGAGCAAGGGCTATGACAAGGTTCCAAGTCCCAGCAGGACCCAGGTCTTTGTGCCCATGGCTATGGCTGTTGTCTCTGCCACTGCCACTGATTAGGAGACAGCTGATCGTTAAAGCTCCAGGGCCTCATTGCCTCCTCGCCCCCACCCATGAAGCAGGCAGGGGTCGTACCATTCTCCTACACTTGGCCATGCACATCCCCATCTCCTGCGACCACCGCCTCCACACCCCCATGTACTTCTTCCTCCTCAACCTCGCCCTCCTCGACCTGGGTTGCATCTCCACCACTCTGCCCAAAGCCATGGCCAATGCCTTCTGGGACACCAGGGCCATCTCCTATCAAGGATGTGCTGCACAGGTCTTCTTTTTTGTCTTCTTCATTGGAGCAGAGTTCTCCCTTCTCACCGTCATGGCCTATGACTGCTACGTTGCCATCTGCAAGCCCCTGAACTACGGGAGCCTCCTGGGCAGCAGAGCTTGTGCCCAGATGGCAGCAGCTGCCTGGGGCAGTGGTTTTCTCACTGCTGTCCTGCACACGGCCACTACGTTTTCCCTGCCCCTCTGCCAAGGCAATGTTCTGGACCAGTTCTTCTGTGAAATCCCCCACATCCTCAAGCTCTCCTGTTCAGATTCCTATCTCAGGGAAATTGGCATCCTTGTGTTTAGTGTTTCTTTAGCATTTATTTGTTTTGTTTTCATTGTGCTGTCCTATTTTCAGACCTTCAGGGCAGTGCTGAGGATGCCCTCTGAACAGGGCCAGCACAAAGCCTTTTCCACGTGCCTCCCTCACCTGGCCATGGTCTTCCTCTTTCTCAGCACTTCCATGTTTTCCTACCTGAAGCCCGCTTCCATCTCTTCCCCATCTCTGGACTTGGTGGTGTCACTTTTGTACTCAGTGGTACCTCCAGCAGTGAACCCCCTCATTTACAGCATGAGGAACCAGGAACTCAAGGTTGCAGTGAGGAAATTGTTTCTATATGTGCTTCTTAAGCATCAGTGTTGTTAACATTATTGTGATTTGTATCATACCATTTTTATACTTAGTATTATTATCATATTGTAATAATAATAATAATCCTCTAAACGCTACCATTCTATTTGAGAAACTGAGATGAGAGATTTTCATATTATTTTTCGGTTTTGTTATTTTCATAACTTTTGATATTGCTTTAATTTATTTAGTAATTTTTTTACTTTGACTACATCTTCCATTTAACCTATTGAACTAGGCTTCCTTTGTAGGTATAGACAATAAAGAAGACAGAATAAAATCAATGGTCTCAGTATCCCTCTCTTCCCATCCCCTCTGGAGCTGGGGGAGCAGCCCCAGCACGCAGGAGGGGCTCAGGGCCAAGAGCCCAGCTGCCACATGCAGGAGCAGCCCCGGTGGCCCTCGGGGCTGCCCCTCACTGCCCGCTGGGCTCTGCCTCTCTGCTGCCTTCGGGTCGGGGCTGCTGCTTCCCTGGAGCCATGGCCATGGCCAGCAGCAGGACATGGCCTTTTCACTGCTGCTCCCTTTGGCTTCCACATTGTTCTCTTGTGCTCTTGTATCTGTTAGTCTTGAGCTCTCATACGCCTCGATGACAGTCCTGTTTTCTCTGCAGGGCATCCTGATCCCTGCAGACAGCAGCAGGTACTGCACAGCCCTGGGTCACAGCCACCTTCCTGCTAGCACCACAGTAACAAAAGGGGCTGCTGAAGGCAAACCCAGGAGCCTGGACACCAAGGGGCTGTTCTCTGCTCTTCTGTATTCTGGGGGTTCTTCATGGAGTGAAAGACACAGGCTGAAAGTCCCAGGGTGGTCCCTGAGGAACCAAGGGCAGCACTAAGAGCTTCTATTATGGCAGAACTTGCCTAAGGAGATGACAACTGATCTTAAATTTATCTGCATGGGACTGCACCCCCTGCAGCGGGGCAGGCGGCAGATTCCAGCCTGGAGAGGAATCTGGAGCTTCCAGCAGATGTCAGGTAATCTGCAGGTCCTCAGATGAAGTGATTAGAACCTCATAAAATGACTGACCATCCAAAAAAAGGTCTGTTAAAGGAAAAGGGGAATCTGAGGAGTCCATGGGCTAAAGGAGGGCTGTGCAATGCCACAAGAGGTGGTGAAGAGCCAGCAGGCAAAGGCCCATAAGTCTGCAAAGTAATTGAGGATAACCATTTTGAAGTGCTATGGGCGAGGTCTGGTGCAGCACTCGCCTGCCCTTTGTGCCCTTAGAGACACCCCATGGCCCTGCCCAGCACTGCCCTATGTTGCTGAGCCATCAGGGCAGATGGAAAGGGGCTCAGCAGCAGAGATCCCCATGGACGTAGGTCTCCTGCCCACCCTGACCATCACGGGTAGGGGGGAGACCCCCGGGGGTCCCAGGGCACCACAGCCCCTGGCTCTCACAGCAGCACCGCCAGCTTGCAGCCCTGTGGGGAGCACAGGGATGGAAGAAGCAATGGCTGTCCAGGCCAGCACAAACACACTGCCCTGGGCAAGGCTCTCTGGGAGCAGGGATGGCCCTGGGGAAGAGCTGGGCAGCATTTCTGGGCCTGCACTGATGGGGAAAGGGCAAAGGGAAAGCTCTTTGTGCAGGCCCCTGCTCGGGGCAGGCTGCTCTGTGGCTGGGCCAGGCCTCTTGTGCTGGCCTGGGGAGCGGGGCTGGCCCTGCGGGGCACAGGCACTGTGTGCTGGGGATCTCCCAGGCAGGAGAGCAGGGCTCCTGCAGCTTCACGGACCTCCATCTCCTGGCACCATGGACACCTCCTTGCTTCATGCATTCAGCAGATAAACACCTATCAGCCACCTGCTTTCTCTTCTTCTAGAGGAACTGGGGACAGAATAGCAAAACCAAGTAAAACTCAGAAATTGTGAGCCACAGAAGGCCCTGATGTTGTGCAAGAAATGCTCAAAAACAGCAACCACAACTGTGGGTGACCATCACTGGTCACACAACCAAAACACAGTACCACAAGGGGCTGCTTTGCAGAGAGTAACTCCGTCCCACCAACAGCCAGTACAGGGCCCCTGATGGACAAGAAGACTCCCTCTAAGCTTGGGAAGGAGCCAGGAAGGTGCTAATAAGCACCAGGACAATTGAGGAAGCCCAAAGGCCCTTCTGAAGGGTCACTGAGTGCCACCTGAGAGGCAGTGCTGGGCAGTGGGGAGGGCCAGGAGAAAGACTTGTGAGAAGGCTGGGAGAGGAATGGTTGGAAAGCTGCCAGGCAGAGAAGGACCTGGGAGTGTGTAGTGGGTTTACGTGGCAAGGTTTTGGTAGCAGGGAGCCATAGGGGTGGTTTCTGTGAGAAAGATCTAGAAGCTGCCCCATGTTTGGGAAGGGCCCCATTGTTTTCCAGAGCTGAGCCAATAAGCGATGTTGTTTTGTGCCTCTGTGAGAGCATATTTAAGACAGGAAAAAAAAAACGCTGCGCCACACAGCAGCCGGGAGAGTGAAGGGAGTGAGAAAAAGCCTTGCAGGTGCCAAGGTCAGTGTAGAGGGAGGGGGAGAGGTGCTCCAGGCGCCGGAGCAGAAGTCCCCTGCAGACTGTGGTGAGGACCATGGTGAAGCAGGATGTCCCCCTGCAGCCCATGGAGTACCACGGTGGAGCAGGGTTCCACGCTGCAGCCCGTGGAGGAGACCACGGTGGAGCAGGTGGCCCTGCACCGACGGAAGCTGCCGCCTGTGGAAGACCCCTGCCGGAGCAGATTCCGGGCCGGACCTGTAGCCCGTGGAGAGGAGCCCACGCAGGAGCAGGTGATCTGGCAGGAGCTGCTGCCCGTAGGGGAGCCAGGTTGGAGCAGTTTTCTCCTGAGGGATGGACCCCGTGGTACGGACCCATATCTGGAGCAGTTCTGGAAGAGCTGCTGCCTGTGGGAAGCCCATGCCGGATCAGTTCATCAAGGACTGCATCCCGTGGGTGGGACCCCACAGCACAGGGGACGAGAGTGACCGAGAAGGAGCGGCAGAGAAGAAGTGCTGTAGACTGACCATAACCCCCATTCCCCGTTCCCCTGCGCCGCTTGGGGGGAGGAGGTGGAAGAGGGTGGTTGGGGGGGGGAAGGTGCTTTTGGTTTCTTTCCTTTGTTTCTCACTTCTCTAGCTTGTTAGTAATGCGCAATAAATCTTAGTATCTTCTTATGCTGAGTCTGTTTTGCCCGTTACAATAATTACTGAGTGATTTTCTCGTCCTTATCTCAACCTTTGAGCCCTTTTCACATATTTTCTCCCCATTCTTCTTTGAGGAGGGGGAGTGAGAGAGCTGCTGTGCCCACTCGAGCGGAACCACGACACGCTGCTATAGAGACGACAGGACTGCCACCTAGATCCACAAGGTCTAATCCAAACACACTGCTCCTAACTGTGGCAGCTGGGCTCCTGTGCAGGACAGCATTGAAAAAGCCACTGCCCCAGGCAGCTGCTGCCATCTGGGCACAAGCTCTGCTGCCCACGAGGCTCCCGTAGTGCAGGGGCTTGCAGATGGCAACGTAGCGGTCATAGGCCATGACAGTGAGAAGGGAAAATTCTGAGCCAAAGAAGAAGACAAAAAAGAGAACTTGAGCAGCACATCCTTGATAGGAGATGGCCCTGGTGTCCCAGAGGGCATTGGCCATGGCTTTGGGCAGAGTGGTGGAGATGCAGCCCAGGTCGAGGAGGGCAAGGTTGAGGAGGAAGAAGTACATGGGGGTGTGGAGGCGGTGGTGGCAGGCTACGGCGCTGAGGATGAGGCCGTTGCCCAGGAGGGCTGCCAGGTAGATGCCCAGGAAGAGCGTGAAGTGCAGGAGCTGCAGCTCGCGCGTGTCTGCCAATGCCAGCAGGATGAACTCGCTCACTGAGCTGATGTTGGGCATATGCTTGTTCTGGGCATGGGGTCCTGCCGAAGGAACAGAAAGACGGTGATTATGAACATTAGAATTATCTAAGGAAAAGGATTTCAATTTCTCATTTAAGCCACCCAACATGCTTGATCACTTCCATGAAGATATTTGGCAGATCCCTTTCTTGAAGTTGGATTGATGCTGCCTTAGGCTGTGCTTTGGAGCAGAGGACTCTGCTGTAAACAATGCAGGAGTCAGTCCTGTCCTACACCAAGAGGTAAATAACATAGGAAGACTTGTATCTTTTCTTCTAGCTTAGCCATTACTCCTGTAGAGAACCTCTAAGGCAGAAATCCTGTACATTTCTCTCTTATTGCACGTGAAATACTGGGGATCCTGTGGATCCTCTCCATGGTTTCAGTTGATCTGTGTTGCAGGAAAACTGCATTCAGAAGTTCACCTGAGAATAATCTGGACACTGCTGAGAGCAGAGCAATCCAAGCTCAAAGTGTCCATCTCCAGACCCCCCACTCTGTCCCCATACTGCCATACTCCCCTTCCCCCAAGCACACCGAGGGCTCTCCCCATGGGCATGTGAAACCCCAATCCCCAGCCAGCCTGGGAACAAGACCAGCAGCAGCACGGCCAGCTGGAGAAGCCAGGAGGAATGCCAGCGTGCTGCTGCCAGGGGAGGCAAGGCCAGGGAGGGACAGACGGACACTCAGCAGACCCTCCTGTGCTGCAGCTCTGCCTGCAGATGAGACAGCTCCTGCTGGGGATACCAGGGGCTTGAGGGCAGAGGCTGTGCTGGAGGAAGAGGAGAGCAGGGGGTGTCCCAGGGAAGGCGCCTGCCCTACAGGGGATGGCAGGGAGGTGCCTGAGCCTTCTCTAACACAACATTTCTAGCAGCAGTCCACTCTCACTGCCTGCCCATGTCCCTGCTTGTATCTATGTCCCTGATGGGAGCTGGTTCTGTGTCCCCACATCCCCTCCCTGTCCACGCTCAGAGACCCCATCCCACGAGCTGTGTGCTTCCTGAGTACAGGACATCACAGGGGTTGCAGCTCCTAAAGACCTGATAAGCCCTGAGGAGACAACAAACGTTGTTGTTTCAGTCTTTAGGCTGAGGTGCCTGAAGGGATTTGACCAGGTTAATTGCTGCCATATTGATCTCTCCCTGTAAGACTCTTGGAGTCTCAGTCTCCTGTACAATCCAGACAATTCATTGTCATGAAACCAGCCTCCCCTCCACACCAAGAATCCGAAAGCACAGAATCCAAGCAAGTATTCCATTTCAGATAAACAAAGCCTCAGTCTTCCTGCTAAAATGCCCCCTCAAAAATACCATTCTCTAAAACGTCTTCTATGCCACATTACAGGTAGAATAAGATCCACCCTGACAGATGCTATCAGCCATCGGATGTGCCAGCTTGTCCTGGTTTCAGTTAGCACAGAATTAATTTTCTTCCTAGTAGCTGGTGGAATGCTGTGTTTTGGCTTAGAATGAGAAGAGTGCTGATAACACCCCGATGCTTTAATTGTTGCAGAGCAGTGCTTATACTAAGCCAAGGACATCTCAGCCTTTGCTCTGTCCTGCCAACGGGCAGGCTGGGGGGTGCAGTAAGAGCTGGGAGGGGACAGACCCAGGACAGGTGACCCAAACTAGCCAAAGGGGTATTCCATACCATCTGACGTCATGCTAAACAATATATAGGGGTGGCTAGCCGGGGGGAGGGGGCCGGACTGCTCGGGGTTAGGCTGGGCATCGGTCAGCGGGTGGTGAGCAATTGCATTGTGCATCACTTGTTTGTACACATTATTATTACTTTCCTATTATCACCATTGTATCATCATTATTATTATTGTTATTATTATTTTGTTATTATTATTTTCCTGTCTTATTAAACTGTCTTTATCTCAACTCACGGGCTTCACTTTCCATTTCTCTCCCCCGTCCCAGAGAGGGAGGGGGGAGGGTGAGCGAACGGCTGCGTGGTGTTTAGCTGCCGGTCGGGTTAAACCACGACACAGCTGTAGAAGACCCCTCTGGCAACCCCACCTGCAGTGCCCTGCTGCCAGAGCCTCACGGTGTCAGGAGCCTGCAGATGTGTCCTGCCACACGCTGCCCTCTGTTGTTGCGCTCCTCAGTGCCTCCAAGCCCTCTCTCCTTCTCTCCTCTCCCCATGCCAGCTGCGGTCAGAGCCCCCAGCCCTGCTGCGCTGTGCAGAGGAGCTGCTCCTGGCCACAGCTGTCTCTCTGCACCACGGCCCTCTTGCCACGAGCTCTCTCTGTCCCACGAGCTTGGCCCAGCTCAGCAGCACAGCACCAGCCCAAGGCACTGCAATCACCCCTCTGGGGGCTTTGCTGATGAGCTCACGAACCTCAGGCACTCAGAGACAATTGAAGACAGCTCTCCAGAAGTGCAAGTCAGAGGCAAGTTTCCTGCAGTGTCCCCCTGAGGGCCAGCACTGACACAGCCTCCCTTGGAGCTCGTTAGAGCAGGACGCTGGAGCCCATGAGGACAAGGAGACAAAGGCAATGTGAAAGTGACACTGAGGTGTGGGAAAACTGGATGTGTGTCACCAAGCAAAAGGGCCAGGGAAGGGACCCCTGTCCCCTGGGAAGGGAGATCCTTTCCCTTCACACCTTGATCAGGGCTCTTTGTGGGGCAGTAGGAGATGGGGATGTGCATTGCCAAGTGCAGGGGAATGGTACAACCCCTGTCTGGTTCATGGGAGGGGATGAGGAAGCAATGAGGCCCTGATGCTTTAATGATAAGCTGTCTCCTCATAGGCCTCAGTGGCAGAGACAACAGCCATAGCCATGGACACAGAGACCTGGGTCCTGCTGGGACTTTAAGCCTTGCCACAGCCCTCTACCCTGTCTATACATAGCTTTCCTTGGGACTCCGAGACCTCCACATCTTTCCTTTTTGGCTGCAGACCCTTATCTCTGTGGTATCACAGCATATCTGAGCTTAGTCTGATAACTCAGATCTTCTTGGTGGCCATGCTCCTTGTAAGGCAGCTCTGTAGGAAGCTGGCCTGGTTCCTCGTGAGCAGGCAACACTGCTTGTATGGCATCCCTTGTGGTGCCCAAGCCCTCCTCTTCCTGGGCACTACTCACTCAGCAGTGTCCCAGTCTGCCCTGATGTGTGGGGTTTCTCTCCCTCTGGTACAGGACTGGGCTCTTCTCCATGTGAAAGTCAAAAGTTTTCTGAAGTCAAAATCCTGCAGTTTCTCAAGGTTCACCCACAGTGATGCTCCATTCTATCAGCTGTTAATGTCAGCAGGCAGACAGTTCAACCTTCGTGTAATTGTGCTATCTCTGACCAGACAGCAGCAGCAGCAAGAGTTGCAGGGAAATGTGGATAATTCAGGAGTAACTGACTAAATGGCATTGCAGCACAGTCACTCAAGGGTAGGGGATGGAAGGCTGTCAGGTTCCACATTTGCTGTGCTTTCTTCTCATGCATGCTGTCAGTTTGGCTGGAGCTGTGTCGTGAATGTTATGGGGCTGTGCAGGTCAAAATTGGACGGGCCAAAGCCCAGCTGGAGCTCAATCCATCTATTACTCTCAAAGACAATAAAAAAATAAATAAATAAAAATACTTTAAATGATGGAAGGTTAGGGAGAATCATAATGCTTTATTGGATTTTTGGGGGGAAACCTGGTGACAAGGAATGAGGTAAAGGCTCAGACACTTAATGTCTTCTTTGCCTCTTTTACTAGCAACAAAACCAGTTGTTCTCCTGGACATTTCTTCCTTCTCATGGCCAGTGCCATCCTTCCAATGCACATTTTGTAGCATTTTTTTTTTTTCTCTCCTGTTCTTTCCTACTACCAAAGGAAACTCCATCAGGGTGGAAACTACTCCTGAAGTAGGCATCCCAACCCAGCAGCCTTCTTGCAACCAGTCGGACAACCAGTCACAAGTCACCTCAGCAGCATCTTCCAAGCCAGGGAAGGCTGTGGATGTGGTCTACCTTGACTTCAGCAAGGCTTTTGACACCATCTCCCACAGCATTCTCCTCAAGAAACTGGCTGCTCTTGGCTTGGACTGGCGCACGCTCCGTTGGGTTAGAAACTGGCTGGATAGCCAGGCCCAAAGAGTCGTGGTGAATGGAGCCAAGTCCAGTTGGAGGCCAGTCACTAGTGGCGTTCCCCAGGGCTCGGTGCTGGGGTCAGTCCTCTTTAATATCTTCATCGATGATCTGGACGAGGGCATTGAGTGCACCCTCAGTAAGTTTGCAGATGACACCAACTTAGGTGCGCGTGTGTCGATCTGCTTGAGGAAAGGAAGGCTCTGCAGGAGGATCTGGATAGGCTGCACCGATGGGCTGAGGTCAACTGCATGAAGTTCAACAAGGCCAAGTGCCGGGTCCTGCACCTGGGGCGCAATAACCCCAAGCAGAGCTACAGGCTGGGAGATGAGTGGTTGGAGAGCTGCCAGGCAGAGAAGGACCTGGGAGTGATGGTGGATAGTCGGCTGAATATGAGCCAGCAGTGTGCTCAGGTGGCCAAGAAGGCCAACGGCATCCTGGCTTGCATAAGAAACAGTGTGGCCAGCAGGGCTAGGGAGGTGATCGTCCCCCTGTACTCGGCTCTGGTGAGGCTACACTTCAAGTACTGTGTTCAGTTTTGGGCCCCTCGCTACAAGAAGGACATCAAGGTGCTTGAGCGGGTGCAGAGAAGGGCGACGAAGCTGGTGAGGGGCCTGGAGAACAAGTCCTACGAGGAGCGGCTGAGGGAGCTGGGCTTGTTCAGCCTAGAGAAGAGGAGGCTCAGGGGTGACCTTATCGCTCTCTATAGGTACCTCAAGGGAGGCTGTAGCGAGGTGGGGGTTGGCCTGTTCTCCCACGTGCCTGGTGACAGGACGAGGGGGAATGGGCTTAAGTTGAGCCAGGGGAGTTTTAGGTTAGATGTTAGGAAGGACTTCTTCACTGAAAGGGTTGTGAGGCACTGGAACAGGCTGCCCAGGGAAGTGGTGGAGTCACCATCCCTGGAAGTCTTCAAAAGACGTTTAGATGTAGAGCTTAGGGATATGGTTTAGTGGGGACTGTTAGCGTTAGGTTGGAGGTTGGACTCGATGACCTTGAGGTCTCTTCCAACCTAGAAAATTCTGTGATTCTGTGATTCTGTGATAAGGCTTTGGGCCTGCCAGCACAGGACGTACACACATGAGAATTGCATGAGAAGGAAGAGGAAGATTGGATCCAAAATGTAGATTATGAAAGGAAAGACCAAGAGTATCACTGTGGCACTGCAGGACAGCTCCAGCAATGGGGCAGAACCATAGAAGGTGTCTATGACACTGGGGCCGCAGAACTGTAGCTGGGAGAAGGAGAAATAATTCCTGTACATGAGAGAAATTCCCCTGGTTCAGGTACAGCTGCCTTCTGGAGTCAGAAATTCCACTTCCTAAATCTTGCAGAGAACAGGGGTGGCATACAGCCCAGGGTTGACCGTAGGACATGGCCCCCAGCAGGAAGCACTGCGGTCATGCGGAAGGTGCATCTGAGAGTGCTGCCATCTCTGAGCAAATGGGGTGCTGTCCCCAGCCAGGAAACTGGCCAGCATCTGGTGCACGGTGGTGGAGCTGTGCAAGGAGAACAACTCTCCCCAAGGAAGAAGGCCACGAGCATCTGCAGGTGTTTGTTGGCAGGCACCAGCACAGTGATGAGGGTGTTCCACATCCCAGTCACCGTGCTGGATATATGAAAGAGGAAGAGATTTGTGTATGAGTAGAGGTTCCTGCAGATGGACAGCTGGGAAAACTCAATGAACGGTGTCTTAGTGTCTCATTCCCTACATGGAAATATTTTTAGAGCATTCTGGTCCCCCCTCTCTTGTTAGGACACCAATGAGGAAGATGTTAGGACACCAATGAGCAAGTGGGTACATACCATGTGCAACCCTGTAGTTTTGATCGTTTGACCATGGAAAGACCATGAGAAAATGGGATGGAAAAATCTACTTCCACCCTAGAGGCACGGATACATGAAGCACAAGGAAAACCTTTCGCTAAAAGTGGTTCTTCTGAGAAAATTGCTGCTCCAGCAGGCAGTCCTCCAAACAGTGTAATGAATACTATGAGCAAGACGAGAGAGGCCCTGTCTCAATCCAGGGCGAGGGAGAAGAGAATCGAGTGTATTGGACTTTGAGGATTATTAGCCTGACAAATCAAACTCAAGAGTTAACTGTATTGGAGGCTGAAGTGAGTCTAGCTGGGAAGGAGTGGCAAATGCAACCCATTGGGACTTGCCTGGAGGCTCTGTGCAACCTTGGCATAGACTACTTCAGGAAAAGATACTTCAAAGATCCACAAGGGTATTGGTGGGCTTTGGCATAGCTGCCTTGGAGATGGAGGACATCAAACAGTTGTCTACCTTGCCCACTCTCTCACAGGACCCTTCTGCTGTGGAGGTGTTGATGGCCAATGAGCAGCAGGTGCCAATCGCTACCACAACAGTGCACCTGAGGCAGTATTGCACTGACAGAGACTCCCTGACTCCCCTGCATGAGCTGGTTCATTGACTGCAGAGCCAAGGAGTGAGAGCCAAGGCTCTCTCACCTTTTAATAGTCCCATATAGACAGTGCAAAATTCTAATGGTAAATGGAAGATAATGGTGGACTTCTGTGGCTTGAATGAAGTCCCACCACCACTGAGTGCTGCTGTGCTGTGCATGCTAGAACTTCATTCAGTATGAACTGGAGTCAAAGGCAGCCAAGCGCTATGCCACTATTAATATTGCTAATGCATTTTTCTCCATGCCTTTGGCAGCAGTGTGAAGGCCACACTTTGCTTTCACAAGGAGGGTCGTCCTGTCCACCTAGAATCTGGTGCCCCAGGGCTGGAAACAGACCTAATATTTTCAATGGGCAGATCCAGACTGCCCTGGAACAGGTGGAGGCATCTGAACATCTCCAATGCATTGATGTCGACATTACATGGGGCAACACAGATCAAGAGGTGTTTGAGAAAGGGAAGAAAATAGTTCTAATCCTTCTGAAAACTTGTATTGCCCTAAACCACAGTAAGGTCAAGGGACCTGAACAGGAGAACCTAGTCCAGGTTGGCCAGGTTCAGGGGGACATCTGGCTGGGGGAAAGTTGGGAATCAGTCAGTGGCTGATGAGCAATTGCATTGCGCATCACTTGCTTTATACATTTCATCATCGTAGTAATAAATTGCATTATATTGTATTGTTATTGTTACTGTTATTCTTATATATTCATTTTCTGTCCTTTTACACTGTCTATATTTCAACAAATAAGCTTTTGAATGGTAGGTGTAAGCTAACAACTCTGTAATGTTTAGGTGCCCAACAGGTTAAAGCATGATTGACAAACAAATTTTAATAGCACAAAGAACACTTCTAAAATGTGTCTCTCCCGTGTTCAGAGAGGAGCAGTCAGTGATGACATCAGTCTGCCTCAATCAGCACACCCCAGCAGAGACCCTGCTGCCTTCGGGAGCTGTCAGCCCTGAGGCCTTGGGGACACCTCGAGGGAGCCCAAGGGCACAGAGCAAGTGATGCCATGGTCGGGTGCTGTGCTGCTGAGCTGGGCCGGGCTCCTGGGCCCAAGGGGAGTTCCTGACAAGCGCTGCAGAGAGACAGCTGTGCCCAGGAGCAGCTCCTCTTCACAGCACAGCAGGGCTGGGGACTCTGACCGCAGCTGGCACACAGAGAGGAGAGAAGGAGAGAGGGCTTGGAGGCACTGAGGAGCGCAACAACAGAGGGCAGCGTGTGGCAGGACACATCTGCAGGCTCTTGACACCGTGAGGCTCTGGCAGCAGGGCCATGCAGGTGGGGTTGCCAGAGGGGTCTTCTACAGCTGGCACATCCAATGGCTGATAGCATCTATCAGGATGGGTCTCTCTGTTTCTCCAGTGAGGAGTGGAAGATGTTTTAGAGAATGGCATTTATACGGGGTCATTTCCAGAAGAAGATTGAGGCTTGGTTTATCTGAAGAACAAGGCTTTTTTTTGGTTCTGTGCTTTCCAATTCCTGCATTGTAGAGGAGGGAAGTTTGAGGGAAATGTATTCTCAGGATTATACAAGAGACTGAGACTCCCAGAGCATTGCACAGAGAGATCAGAATGGAAACAATGAGATTCTGACAGGTTCTCCTGTAAAGAGAGAAGATCGCCTGGGGTGTGTGCTAAGACAGGGAATAAGTTTTCCTCATTTAAGTCTGTTCTAACTTTGATCTGCATTCTCATCTTCAACAGGCAGCTGTGTTTAAAATCAGCAAATGCCCAACAGCAGCTCTGTGAGCGAATTCCTCCTGCTGGCATTCGCAGACACACGCGAGCTGCAGCTCCTGCACTTTGCGCTCCTCCTGGGCATCTACCTGGCTGCCCTCCTGGGCAACAGCCTCATCCTCAGCGCCGTAGCCTGCCACCACCGCCTCCACACCCCCATGTACTTCTTCCTCCTCAACCTTGCCCTCCTCGACGTGGGCTGCATCTCCACCACTCTGCCCAAAGCCATGGCCAATGCCCTCTGGGACAACAGGGCCATCTCCTATCAAGGCTGTGCTGCACAGGTCTTCTTTTTAGTCTTCTTCATTGGAGCAGCATATTCCCTTCTCACTGTCATGGCCTACGATCGCTACGTTGCCATCTGCAAGCCCCTGCACTACGGGAGCCTCCTGGGCAGCAGAGCTTGTGCCCAGATGGCAGCAGCTGCCTGGGGCAGTGGCTTTCTCAATGCTGTCCTGCACACGGCCAACACATTTTCCCTTCCCCTCTGCCAAGGCAATGCTGTAGACCAGTTCTTCTGTGAAATCCCCCAGATCCTCAAGCTCTCCTGCTCAGATGTCTACCTTAGGGGAGCTGGAGTAGTTGTATTTAGTATTTCTGTGTTATTTGGTTGTTCTATTTTCATTGTTATTTCCTATATTCACATCCTCAGGGCAGTGCTGAGGATGCCCTCTGAGCAGGGCCGGCACAAAGCATTCTCCACGTGCCTTCCACACCTGGCTGTTGTCTCCCTGATGGTCAGCACTGGCATGTTTTCCTATCTGAAGCCCGCATCCATCTCCTTCCCAACCCTGGACCTGGTGATAGCAGTTCTCTACTCAGTTGTACCTCCAGCAGTGAACCCTCTCATCTACAGCATAAAGAACAAGGAACTAAGGAATTCAGTGAGGACAGTGCTAGAATACACAATTCTTCAATATATTCACATGTAATATTATGCATAAAATCAAAATTCCCATATTTCCTCAAAAAAAGGAAGACTTATTTTCTTAATATATGTCTGTATTATTATATTCAGAAGATATTTTTTCTTATATAACTAATATATTTCTTATCCTCCTAGTTGTTAATAATTTAGTTGTTACTCATTTACAGGAAACATGGCAGTTTCCTGTATGGATACACCCAATAAGGAAGTCATACGTTTATTTCACTCAGGTCCCTTCTCTTCCCATCTCCTGTGCAGCTAGTCTCAGCAGCCCCAGCACGCAGGAGGGGCTCAGGGCCAAGAGCCCAGCTGACACATGCAGGAGAAGCCCTGGTGGCCCTCGGGGCTGCCCCTCACTGCCCGCTGGGCTCTGCCTCTCTGCTGCCTTTGGGTCGGGGCTGCTGCTTCCCTGGAGCCATGGCCATGGCCAGCAGCAGGATGTGGCCCTTTCAGTGTTTCTTTCTTTTTGGTTCCTCATTTCTTTCTTGTGCCCTTGTATCTGTGTTAGTCTTGAGTTTTCATATGACTCATTGACAGTCCTGTTGTTTCTACAGTGGCATCCCTGTGGCTGCAGGCAGCAGCAGGCACTGTGCAGCCCTGGGTCACAGCTGTCTCCCTGCTAGCACCACAGTAACAAATGGGGCTGTTCAGGGCAAACCCAGAAGTCTGGACACCTTTTCCAAATGTGCTATCAGGAACATAGCCAAGGGGTTGCTCCCTGCTGTTTTGTTTTCTGGGGGTTCATCATGAAGTGAGGGACATAGGCTGAATATCCCAGGGTGGTCCCTGAGGAACCAAGGGCAGCACTAAAAGCTTCCATTATGGCAGAACTTGCCTAAGGAGATGACAAATGATTTTTAACTCATCTGCATGGGACTGCACCCCCTGCAGTGGGGTAGATGGCAGATTCCAGCCTGTAGAGGAATCTGGAGCTTCCAGGAGATGTCAGGGGATCTGCAGGGACAATGCTCAGTGGGTAGTAATTAGAACCTCATAAAATGTATGAGTATCTAAAGAAGGGTCTGTTAAAGGAAAAGGGGAATCTGATGAGTCCATGGGCTAAAGGGGGGCTCTGCAATGCCACAAGAGGTGGTGAAGAGCCAGCAGGCAAAGGCCCATAAGACTGCAGAGTAGTTGAGGATAGGCATTTTGAAGTGCTGTGGGCGAGGTCTGGTGCAGCACTCGCCTGCCCTTTGTGCCCTCAGAGACACCCCATGGCCCTGCCCAGCACTGCCCTGTGCTGCTGAGCAATCAGGGCAGAAGGAAAGGGGCTCAGCAGCAGAGATCCCAATGGAGATGGGTCTGCTGCCCACCCTGAGCAGCACGGGCAGGGCGAAGATGCGTGGGGTCCTGGGTCACCACAGCGCCTGGCTGTCACAGCAGCACCGCCAGCTTGGATCCCTGCAGGGAGCACAGGGAGGGAAGCAGCAACAGCCAGCCAGGCCAGCATGGACACATTGACCTGGGCCCTCTCTGGGAGCAGGGATGGCCCTGGGGAAGAGCAGGGCAGCATTGCTGGGCCTGCACTGATGGGTAAAGGGCAAAGGGAAAGCTCTTTGTGCAGGCCCCTGCTCGGGGCAGGCTGCTCTGTGGCTGGGCCAGGCCTCTTGTGCTGGCCTGGGGAGCGGGGCTGGCCCTGCGGGGCACAGGCACTGTGTGCTGGGGATCTGCCAGGCAAGAGAGCAGGGCTCCTGCAGCTTCACGGACCTCCATCACCTTGCAGCATACCCAGCCTCCTCCTTGCTCAACTCAACCAGAAACTACACATGCATGAGCTGCCTGCTTCCTCCTCCTCTAGAGGGAGAGGAGGAAACACATCTAGAGGAAGAGGGGAAAGAACATAAAAACTCACAGAGAGATAGACACATGAGGACGGGAAAGGAAAAGAAAAATGAAAGAAAAAGAAATTCCAACCCCAAACACGACGAATATTTAGTAAGTCTTCAATACCCACAAGCAGACTGCTGTGCTGCCAGTCTCTGAGAAACTGCTAGCTTGTCTTAGAAAGATGATGCCAATATTTACTGCTGAGCACCATGTTGTGTCCCATGTGGACTATCTAGAGCTGAAGTGCTCAGTCTGGTGTGAGCAGGCAGAGGAGAGCTCTGCAGCCCCAGGGCACCAGGTACCACAGTCCCCTCACTCTGCAGAGCAGCACCGCCAGCTGGGGTTCAGGCTGGGGCTGGGGCAGGGCCTGAGAGAGCGCTTCCCCTGAGTGCCTTCTAGACCAGCTTCAGGCTCATGGCTTCTAGATACGAATGTGGTCCCCACTGTGCACTAGGAGCTGAGAGACCGCCAACAGGAACGGGGCTGCAACATTGCCTGCAAGGTCCCTCCTGCCTAGCAACTCACAGGACTGGCACAGAACTGGCTCCTGAGTGTCAGAGAGGCTGGGAGCCCAGCAGGTGTGCCATGAGCTTGGAGCATCACAACCAGATCACTTCCACCTGGGCAGGTCCTGGCCCAAAAAGGGGGTGTTTTGTAGGTGTGGTATTATTTGCTCAGTGGTGCGTCAGAAACACTAAGTCCAGCAGGAAGCAAATGGCTCTTAAATGTCTTGTGAGGTGACTGCTTTCTGAAGTAGCTGACAGGTCACCCTTGACTCCTGGCTGGGATCTGTGCCTTTAGGCTCACATCTGCCAGTGTCCATGGTAGGGCAGCAGAAGGCACTTGCTGTGCATGTAGTTTCTGAGATCGGCTCTTTCTAACTACCTGGTAGGCCTCATAGAGGAAGAGGTCTTGGGTAGGAGTTGTCATGTCAGAGGTGTCAGCTTTTGCCTGAAGTCATCCTTTAGGACTGCTTTCATTTTTCTACACCGAGAGGGCCACTGCCTCCAAGATGCTTGGGGCAAACTGAACCATGCATGAGGGTTTGGAAAAAGATAGCCTGGGTGCACAGAAGCCATTCCGTATCTAAAAGTTGGAGGCAGGAAACAAAATTTTTGGGGTGGTACAAGAGCTGCTGGGCACATTGTGCAGGGTTCACCTACAGCCTTTGTGTTCTTTTCCATCCTGACTTAGGTGCAATATCAGTCTCAAGAAAGAAGTAGCCAACAGATGTGAGACAGATACTCTGAGATCATGAAAGCCATCAGAAAGCTGCCCCTAAGAAAATGACTGATATGGGGAAGTCAGGAGAAGCCTGGCCAGGAGAGATGTGAGATTTGAGGGAGGGAAAAGGAATTTGGCCAGCAGAAATTAATGATTTCTGTGAGGTTAGAACATTCAGGCAATGTTGATTCTGCTGTAACACTGGCTTAAAACAGTCATGTAAAGCCATTCCCCTATTTTAACCAGTGACATTGATCCCCAAACCTCAATGCTACTCCACACCCTGACAGGAATCCACTGTTTTTATGCCTGACCTCAAAGTATCCCTTCAAGCCAAAACACAGCCTGTAGTCGCTTCCCTTTATCTTTAGTCTCTTGCTCACCCTGATCTGATCAGCTTGTGGGCCACAAGGAGGAGATGGGTGGGGATGTCTGAGGAGCTCAGCTCTGCCTCAGGATCTCCTGCCCCAGCAGGAGCAATGTGACCGTGGAAGTGACTGTGAGGTCACTTCTGTCTCTGCACTTGATAGGGCAGCAGCAGGAACGTGTCACGCGAAGGGACTGTGAGGTCACTTCTTTCTGGAGGTGGCAGGTCAGCCTTGACTTCTCCCTGGGAGCTGCACTTTTGGGCTGACATCTGGCAGTGGCCCTGCTAGGCCAGCACAAGGCACCTGCTTGGCATGCTGACTGGGGGATCCCCTCTGCCTCCAGAGCCAGGAGGACCCAGGCAGAAAGGAGACCCCAAGATGGGTTGTCCTGTCCCTTCTGCTTGAGTCCTTGAGTGGGCAGCAGCAGGAACAAGGCTTGGCTGTGTCTAGCCAAGAAGCTGCAAGGCCAGCAGCAGGCCCCTGGCTTGGAAGCTGCTGCTGAGGTGACTTGTGTCTGGTTGGCTGAGAGGCCGCAAGGAGCCTGCTGGGTTGGGATGCCTACTTCAGGAGTCGTTTCCACGTTGATGGAGCTTCCTTTGCTAACATGAAAGAGCAGGAGAGAAAAAAAAGTCACAAACCTACCCTAGAAGGTTGGCACAGGCCTTCAAATTTTTACCTGCACAGCCCCATAACATTCAGGACACAAGTCCAGACAAACTGACAGCATGCATGAGATGGAAGCACAGAAGAGGTGGAACGTGGCAGCCTTCCATCCCCTGCCTTTCTGTGAGTCCGTACTGCAATTCCTTTCCACTGGTTACTCCTGTATTATCCAAACTTTCCCGCAGCTCCTGATGCTGCTATCTTGTCAGAGAGTGCGTAATCACACGATGGCTGAACTGACTGCTTGCAGACACAAACAACTGACAGCATGGAGCATCAGTGTGAGGGAATCTTTAGGAATTGAAGGATTTTGCCTAAAGGAACCTCTTGACACTTTCAAGGAGAAAAACCCAGAACTGCACCAGAAGAAGAGGAAACCCACACATGAGGGCAGACTGGGACCCTGATGAGTGAGCAGTGCCTAGGAGGAGGGGGCCTGGGCACCACGAGGGATGCCATACGAGCAGTGCTGTTTGCTCACCAGGAGCCAGGCCAGCTTCCTTAAGAACTGCCTTACGAGGAGCAGGAACACCACGAAGATCCTTGTTATCAGACTCAGCTCAGATCCCATGTGACACTACCAACAGAAGGGTCTGAATCAAGCAGTGGAAGATTTGGAAGTCCAGGAGTCCCTCAGACAGCCTGGTGAGGAGAAGAGTAATGGTTGTGGCAAAGCTCAAAGTCCCAACAGGACCCAGGTCTTTGTGTCCATGGCTATGGCTGTTGTCTCTGCCACTGAGGCCCATGAGGAGAAAGCTTATTTCTAAAGCACCAGCGCCTCAATTGCCTCCTCGCCCCCACCCATGAACCAGGCAGGGGTCGTACCATTCTCCTGCACTTGGCCATATACATCCCCATCTCCTACTGCCCCACAAAGAGCCCTGAGCAAGTTGTGAATGGAAAGGATCTCCCTTCCCAGAGGACAGGGGTCAAGGCCTGGCCCTTGTGCTTGGTGACACACATCCAGTTTTCCTACACATCAGTGTCACCTTCACACTGCCTTTGTCTCCTTGTCCTCACTGCCTCCAGGGTTCTGCTCTAACGAGCTCCAAGGGAGGCTGTGTCAGTGCTGGCCCTCAGGGGGACACTGCAGGAAACTTGCCTCTGACTTGGACTTCTGGAGAGCTGTCTTCAATTGTCTCTGAGTGCCTGAGGTTCGTGGGCTCATCAGCAAAGCCCCCAGAGGGGTGATTGCAGTGCCTTGGGCTGGTGCTGTGCTGCTGGGCTGGGCCAGGCTCGTGGGACAGAGAGAGCTCGTGGCAAGAGGGCCCTGGTGCAGAGGGGCAGCGCAGCAGGGCTGGGGGCTCTGACCGCAGCTGGCACGTGGAGAGGAGAAAAGGAGAGAGGGGCTGAAGGCAGTTGGCAGTGGGAGGATGCTGAGAGCTGCCTGCAGGAGAAACCTGCACAGCCCTTGACAAGGTAAGTGCCTGGCTGCAGGGCCATGCAGCTGCAGCTCCTGGAAGGGTCTCCTGCTGGGTCTTGTTTCTGGGAGGGCAGTGGGCAATGCAGTAGGCTTTGAGAGTCCTGCTGGGTTGCAGTGTGAGGGGAGGAATTCTGGCAGAAGCCCCTTGCAGTGCCCTAAGGTAGGTGCCCCCGGTCAGCCCAGAACACCCTGCCCTGGCTGGCCATGCCGGGCTCTCTATCAGCTGCCCCGTAACTCCTGCAGCCATGGAGGTGCCCCTTGGCAGGGCCCTGTTTGTGGCAGGGTGCTGCAGGGCAGCGCTGAGCACAGCCGTGTGGGATGGGGTCTGTGAGCACGTGCAGGGGGAAAGAAGAGGTGGGCACAGAGCAGCAGCTCCTGGCAGGGACAGCTGCAGGCATCAGAGAGAGGGGCAGGCGGCCAGAAGGAGCTGTTGGCAGAAACGCCGTTGCGGGGGGAATCTGGCACCTCGTGGCCATGCCCTGCAGTGCAGCCCTTCACTTGCCTCCACTCTCCCTGCAGCCCATGGGCTGTGGGGCAGGCAGGGGTAGAAGAGAAGGTAGAGCTCAGACAGAGATGCTCCCAAACTCTGTGTGAGAACTTCACCTCAGGTGAGGTTTCTGTCCAGCTGCACTTGGACTGGGGCTTCTCTGCTCTCAGTTGTCTCCAGTTTCTTCTCAAAGAAACTCCAGAGCTCGATGCTCCTGTGGCTCAAATACAGCAAACAGAGGGCAGATTAGAACATGACTTGTGGGCAGTGGCCTGTGTAACTCTGAATTCAGAGGAGTTGTTTGAAATAACACTGAAAAGCTTATTGAACTGACCAGTGAACTGAACTTGAGCTTCCCCCATGTTCCTGATTCCTTCCTGCTGTATAGCAGAGAGGACTCCTCTGCAGCCTACAGCAGCCCCTGCTCCCAGTGCCACTCTCAGCCAGCACCAGCCACAGCTCAAGCAGGAGAGATGCCAAAAGATTTTCGTGCAAAGAGAGATGCTCAGGTTACGGGGTGCTTTAAGAAACACAATAGGTTTTCCTCAGAGAACTCTGTTTTAACATTCTTCTGCATTTTGCTCTTTACCTGGAAAGCATGTGTAAGGACAGCAAATGTCCAACGTCAGCTCCGTGAGTGAGTTCCTCCTGCTGGCATTCGCAGACACGCGCGAGCTGCAGCTCCTGCACTTCGCGCTCTTCCTGGGCATCTACCTGGCTGCCCTCCTGGGCAACGGCCTCATCCTCAGCACCGTAGCCTGCCACCACCGCCTCCACACCCCCATGTACTTCTTCCTCCTCAACCTTGCCCTTCTCGATGTGGGATCCATCTCCACCACTCTGCCCAAAGCCATGGCCAATGCCCTCTGGGACACCAGGGCCATCTCCTATCAAGGCTGTGCTGCTCAGGTCTTTTTCTTTCTCTTCTGCATATCAGCAGAGTATTATAACCTTACTATCATGGCCTACGATCGCTACGTTGCCATCTGCAAGCCCCTGCACTACGGGAGCCTCGTGGGCAGCAGAGCTTGTGCCCAGATGGCAGCAGCTGCCTGGGGCAGTGGCTTTCTCAATGCTGTCCTGCACACGGCCACTACATTTTCCCTGCCCCTCTGTCAAGGCAATTAGCTTAATCAGTTCTTCTGTGAACTTCCTCAAATCCTCCAGCTGTCCTGTTCAAAGTTGTTCCACAGGGAGTTTGGGCTTATTTTACTTAGTGTCTGTCTAGCATTCGGTTGTTTTGTTTTCATTGTGCTATCCTATGTGCAGATTTTTAGGGTGGTGCTAAGGATGCCCTCTTCTCAGGGCCAGCACAAAGCCTTTTCCACATGTCTCCCTCATTTGGCTGTGGTCTCTCTGTTTATCAGCACTGCCATGTTTGCCTACCTGAAGCCCCCCTCCATCTCCTCCCAGTCCCTGGACCTCGTGGTTGCAGTTCTATACTCTGTGGTTCCTGCAGCCCTGAACCCCCTCATCTATAGCATGAGGAACCAGGAGCTCAAGAATGCCTTGCAGAAACTCTTTGGATACATAGTTCTTCATCTTAATAATGGACTAAAGTCCTAACCGGACTCAAAGTTTTTCTGACAGTATGTTAGAACAGTCTTTTCTTATTATTTTGTTTTATACCATTTTCTGAAACTTGTTTTTATCATATATTAATGATATTCTAAGTTTCCTATCTGTTAATTATTTCTTTTTATTTTTGTCCAAAAGCTTTGCCATGTAACTATAGAACTTGTCTTTCTGTGTAGATAAAGAAAATAAAGAATCCAGGATAAATTAACTACTTTCAGCTGCTGTCTCTTCCCACCTCTGGAGCTGGGGGAGCAGTGCCAGCACGCAGGAGGGGCTCAGGGCCAAGAGCCCAGCTGCCACATGCAGGAGCAGCCCCAGCGTCCCTCGGGGCTGCCCCTCACTGCCTGCTGGGCTCTGCCTCTCTGCTGCCCTCGGGTCGGGGCTGCTGCTTCCCTGGAGCCATGGCCATGGCCAGCAGCAGGATCAGAGTCCCATAGTGACCAGTGAAAGACCAAGGGCTGGTCTGGGAGCTCCCTTCCTGGTTCCCCATTGCCCAGCAAACAGTAATTGGCCTTTGACTGTCCTGGGACTGTCCCACTGGTGCTGGGTCTGATGGCAAATGGCATCCTGGAGAGGAATCTGGAGCTGCTCTGTGGCTGGGCCAGGCCTCTTGTGCTGGCCTGGGGAGCGGGGCTGGCCCTGCGGGGCACAGGCACTGTGTGCTGGGGATCTCCCAGGCATGAGACAAGAGGTTGTAAAGCTTCATGGACCTCCATCTCCTGTGCAGTGACTGGTGGAAACCAAAGCAATCCAAGCCTTACGGAGTCCTGATGCTGTGCCAGTATTGCTCAGCAATGGACAAAACACTGGTGTGATACCAATGCTGTACATGTATGACCAATGCTCAAAATGACCATTTCAGATGGATGACCATTTCTCAAGAGCCCCCGACTTGTCTTTGATGGGGTTTGTTGTGCTGGGCTGGGCTGCTGTTACAGGGACAGAGACTACTACTGGCAGTAGAGGTGCCCTGGCAAGTCCACCTGGCTCAATCTGTAGCCCCAAGGGGCTCTGGTCTTCTGCAGGTCCTCTCTGACAGCGGCAGTCCAGGGAAGTTCCTCAGATGCAGCCGAGTATCTAGAGGTGGAACTGGTTGCTTATGGTCAGACAGCAAAGCTTTGCCCAAAATCCTGTGCATTCCTTCAGTATTTAAGAAATAGAGCACCTAATTGTCATCACTTGAAGGGATTTGGGTGAATCCTTTCCACAAAGTGTCCCACATTAAGTTGAATTTCTGTTGTCACAAAATGAGAATTTCCAGGATGTATATTCACTGCAGAAAAAGAAATACCGTTCTTCCCCTGCACTTGCACTACTCTGTTGATTCTGATGTGCATTTAAGGCCATAATCTTCCACTGGTCCTGATTAAACTGACAGTGTTGGAAGTTCCCTTTCCAGCTCTCTGTCTGGACCTTTGCTCTCTGTCTGCACTTCCCATTGGTCTCCAGATTTGCCCACTGCAAACCTTTGATCATTCTGATCCCTCTAACCTACCCAGTTAGTCTCTGACCATCAGGGAGTTCAAATTTGACCATGTTTAACAAGTTTATCTAATCATGTCCTTAGGCAGCTCCTCAACTCTTTTTCTATTTAGCATTTCCAATCTAGCTGTATAAAATATTTTATCTTGAAATAAAATAAAATAAAATAAAATAAAATAAAATAAAACAAAACAAAACAAAACAAAACAAAAAATAAATCTAGTTTCTTGTCCATCTAATTTCTACTTCTTCCTTTTGGAATGTGAAGTTGCCTAGAGGCAGCCTGGACTGGGCACACAGCTGAGGAGTTTGTTCTGTTTTTCAGCAAATTGTAACATGGTTTACAGTTGTTTGTTTCAAAAAAATAAAATAAAATAAAATAAAATAAAATAAAATAAAATAAAATAAAATAAAATAACAACAACAACAACAATAATAATAATAATAATAATAATAACAATAATAAAAATAATAAAAAATTATGTGCCTCCGTGCAGCCTAAGGTGGGAACTGGTGCAATGGACATTTATGTCCAACTGTTGATTTCAGTGGAGAATCTGTGTGTTGGGTCTGTCTGAGCTGGAGTCACCTTTTCCCTGCAGCAGCCCGCACAGTGCTGTACTCTGCACTCGTAGCTGGAACAGCACTGATATCACTCCAGTGTTGTGTCTCTTGCTGCATAGTGCTGGCACAGCATCAGGACTCCTTCTGAGCCCCCAAGAGCCAGCAGTGGGGGTGGGCAAGTGATGGGGAGGGGACATTGCTGGGGCAGCTGACCTAAACCAACCAAAGGGATATTCCATAACACCTGAAGTCACACTCAGCAATAAAAGGGGGGCTCTCGTGGGGGAGGGGGCTGTTCCTCCTGAACAACCACTACGCGTTTGAGGCCCTGCTTCCCAGGACGTGGCCGAACACCGCTCGCTGATGGGAAGTAGAGAATAATTTTTTCTCTCTCTGTGCTTCTGCGCGGACTGATTGTTTCTTTTGTCTCTGTTTTTCCTCCCCATTCCTTTTCCCTTTAATTAAACCTTTCTCATCTCTAACCTCGACTTCTCTGTGTTGTATTTTCTCCCCCTTCCTCTTTGAGGAGAGGGGGAGTGAGAGAGCGGTTGTGGTGGAGCTCGGCTGCACACCTGAGTAAAACCACCACACATGGCCAGCAGAAATTAATGATTTCATAGAGGTAATTAATGATTTCAGAGGTAAGAGCATTCATGCAATGCCAATGCTGCAGTAACACTGACTTAAAACAGTAATGTATGTCCCTTACCTTACTGGAAACAGTGATTTAAATCCCTAAACCTAAATGCTACTACAACACTCTGAAAGGAATCAATTTTCTCTCTTGATAACCATAATCCTTTCACTTACCACTAACATTAAAATGCTCTATTTAACCCTAAACTCCTAGGCAGATGTAAAACACCCGTAAACCACAGAGCTTGTCCATACCTCAACCACAGATGTGACAGAAAAAGCAGAACACCAAACAATCCCACTAAAACTTTACATAATCTCTAACCCAGAAAGTAAAAAGAGATACCAAGGGGGCTAGAGAAAGCTCAGCTCTGCCTCAGGATCTCCTACCCCATCAGCAGGAATGTGACTGTGGCAGGGACTGTGAGGTCACTTCTGTCTCTGCACTTGATAGGGCAGCAGCAGGAACGTGTCATGGAAAGGGACTGTGAGGTCACTTGTGTCTGGAGGTGGCAGGTGACAGTCCTGTGTCTTGACATAGACCTGGGAGCTGCACTTTTGGTCTGACATCTGGCAGTGGCCCTGCTAGGCCAGTAGAAGGCACCTGCTTGGCATGCTGACTGGGAGATCCCCTCTGCCTACACACCCAGAAGGACCCAGGCAGAAAGAAGGCCCCCATATGGGTTGTCCTGTCCCTTTTGCTTGAGTCCATGAGTGGGCAGCAGGAGGCACAAGGCTTGGCTGTGTGTAGCCAAGAAGCTGCAAGGCCAGCAGCAGGCCCCTGGCTTGGAAGCTGCTGCTGAGTATCTATGACGTGACCTTAGCTTCGTTTTTCAAGGAACAGCTGGTGAGGGTTGATGAGACAGTGAAATGATGGAAATGCTGGGATGAGAGCAAGGTGGTGAACAGAGATGGGTGTCTGCAGACTTCCAGGAAATAGGACAAAGTGTGGGACAGCATATGAAAATGTGCAGAGGAGAAGGCAGAGAGTGCTGGCAAGAATGGAAGGACCCAACAGCCCTGTCACTTTAGCTAGAGCTTATCAGAAGACGACATATAGTCATTGCAGTGCAGCCTCTTTGCTTCCTTGCAACCCTGTGCAGAGGCAGGGTGGTGTCATACTAGTGTCCTTCTCATGGCATCACACTGCCCACGACATTCCTCAGACCTCCAAGAAAAGTCCTGAGCCAGACAGGGGGGTGCAGGATCTCCCCTCACAGTGACTGGGGTCAGGCTTTGGACCTTTTGCTTCACCAAAACCAACCAAGACTTTTCTCAGCACAGTGCTTTGCCTGTCTGTAACCATGGCCTCCAATTATCTGCCCTAACACATCCCTGGGGAGGCTTTGTTAGTAACAGCCCTCAGTGGGGCCCATTAATACTCCAAGTCACTTCAGCTTTTCATCTTGAGTTTGCTTTTTCGCTCAGTTGCATCATTCTCCTCTCAGTACCCAAGTTTCTTTGACTCAGCACCAAAATACACCATGGAACTCATTAAAACACAGAAACTCGTAAGGAGCCATATCTCTCCTACCGTTTTCTTCAAGTATTCAAGACTTGTTCAGCTAATTGGAGAGCTTTAATGTTGTAGTTAAGGGGGAAGATTTCAAAGAGCGTCTAATAAAAATCTTTCTTCATTTTAAAGGATGAATTTTGTTGTGTTTCAGTTTAGAGCATCATTCTCCTGGTTTTATTGGTCTAGGGTTTCTCCTTTGAAGCCCTGTTTAGGTGGGAAGAGCAGGGTTTTCCTATTTCAAAACAAACAGCAGGAAATCATGCTGCAATTTTCAAAAAAAACAAAGGTCATGTTCCTTATTTTGTTGCCTCCAGTGATGTTTACCTTCTTAAAAGGATGACTGTACATGATGTATTTTCCACTGATTAATAGGAAATTTCAAATAATTGTGTTAATATTAATCCATATCATACATATTCAATGATAAATTATGAGGTTCTTGCTCAGGAAACCATTAGACAGACTGCTGAGAGATGGGCGAGCTCGAACTCATTGAATCTCACAGCAGCAACTGGGTTGGTGGGAGAGGTCTGAATGGTCAAAGAGTAAGGGGAGAGCAAACCAGGAGAACCATGGGAAGTGCATGGGTCCAGACAGGCAGGTGGAAATGGGACGTTCAGCAGGGTCTGTGTAATCAAGATGTGTGTTGTCCCTGGAAGATGAGGGAGCACACCATGATAGACAAAGCGATGAGAATGCAAGTAAAGGAGATTATCTGTATTTCTTCTTCTGAGATGAGTATAGATCATGGTAATTATAATTTCTTCCTGATTGGAATTACACTTCACTTGAGACATTTTACAGAAGGAATTGAATCATTTGAGCTGATGAGCGATTGCTTTATTAGTTAAGAACTAAAGAAATAACTGAGTACTCAGGCAGAGCGTTGCTCTCTGACCAGGGAAAACCTCCTGTGGTCCTGTTGTGTTTGAGGCACTTGCCTGGACTGGCAGATGTCAGTAAAGACCTGCAGGAGGCCGGAGCCCTTTGGGAAAATCAGGTGGAGCCAGGTGGAGTTCCCAGGGCACCTCCACTGCCAGCAGTGGTCTTTGTCCCTGTAACTGCAGCCTAGTCCAGCACAGGAAACCCCTTCAAAAACAAACCTCTTCTTCAGTGGGGTCCTGAGGTTGACCTAGATTTGAAATGGCCATTGGAAACCTGAGATACTCTCCCTTATTCCTACTAGACACTGGAACATCCGTTTACCTTCCTGGGTCATCTTTAGCAAACTCAGGCTGAAAAACTCAAGTATAGCATGCTTCAGATGGCTGAGGCAGAACACATCAGCTTGCCCTGCTTTGGAAATGGCCCCTGTCCAAGTAAGGTTTGAAAGTAAAAAGTGTGGAATGACTCTGCAGGTCAATGTGCAGAGTAAGGGAAAGTCACACATATTGTGCTGGAGTAGCAGAAGGCAAAAAGCATTGCATTGTGCCTCAGAATAATCAAGGAGACCATGTTCTGTTCATCAGTGTGATAAAGCAGAGTGAAGGACATTGAGTTATGTCCTAACATGAAGAAGGATGTGCATCACTGGTGAAGGAACTGTCATTTGGGCCATCACCAACGTGAATTACAGAAGCACCACCACATCTAATGGTAACCTGTCCTCTCCAGCTTGCTACACAGGGCAGGGGAGAGGGAGCCGACAGCCAAGGGACATATTTGCGTGTGGAAGGTGGGGCCCAGCAGAGACAAGGAGTCAAGGCCGTGCGGTGGGGGAGACAAGGCACCATACTCCACACGGGGAAGACACCACATGGGGGAGACAGTGCTCCAACCTCTGTCAGCAAAGGGGGACAGCACTCTCAGCTGCACCTTCTGCATGACAGCAGTGCTTCCTGCTGGGGGCCATGTCCTACGGTCAGCCCTGGGCTGTATGCCACACCTGTTCTCTGAAAGGCTCGAGAATTGGAAGGTCTGACTCCAGAAGGCAGCTGTACCTGAACCAGGGGAATTTCTCTCATGTGCAGTAATTCTTTCTCCTCCCAGCTACTGTTCTGTGGCCCCAGTGTCATAGACACCTTCCGTGGTTTTCCCCCATTGCTGGAGCTCTCCTGCAGTGCCACAATGATACTCATGGTCTTTCCTTTCATAATCTACATTTGGGATCTTCCTTCCTTCTTTCCTTCCTTCCTTCCTTTGGATCATCTTCCTCTTCTCTTTCCTGCAGTTTTCATGTGTGTGCATCCTCTGTTGACAAGCCCAAGGCCTTATCCACCTGCTCTTCTGTCCTCATGAATGTTACTGTTTTCTATGACACCGTTGTCACTGTCTGTGTAAAGCCCATAAAGGCTGTAGTCAGAGGTTTTAACCAAGCCCTTTCTCATACCTTCATCATCCCCCTGTCACTCCTAGGGTTGCTTATAGGTAGTATGGGAAGAGTGAGAGATGTGCTGGTGGAGCTGCAGACGTCATCATAAGACTTATCTCAAAGACCTTGGAAAGGACAGATTGATCAAAGAGGTTCCTCGGGACTTGGAAAAGGCAGATGTCGAAAGCATCTTGTACTTCAAGGCTGAGCAGAAGGATGATTAAGCCTAATCATGAATTAGAATGCCAGCGTTAACCCTAGCCCTCACCCAAGAACTAAACAAAACTCTGACCCACAAGGCTTGCCCTTTTCCTACACCTTGAGCAGGCATCTTGAGCAGAATTGCTCCCTCAAAGCCCTTCCATTGCATTAGCTGTAGAAGTTGACCTCTAATCCCTAAATGTTAAATTGACCACCTAACCCTCCACCACACGCACAGCACATCTCATCTTCAAACCCACTCCTATCCCTAACTTCAGCTGTTTGTCCCCTTGGGGCAGGGCAGGGATTGTGATGTCCTTGAGCAAAGAATCACACTCCATCTTTTTTATAAGCCCCCTTTAAGTACTGAAAGGCTGTGATGAGGTCACCCTGGAGCCTTCTTTCCTCCAGGCTGAACAGCCACAGTGCTCTCAGCCTTTCTTCATAGGAGAGGTTCTCCAGCCACTTGATCATCTTCTTTGCCTCCCAGCCTCCATCTATGGGTTCAGGGAAATGAAAAACTTGGGAAGCCTCACTGGCAGGGAAGACTGAGGCAAAGATGTTGTTGAGGCCCTCAGCCTTCTCCATGTCTGTCATTACGGGTTTACCCTTCTCATCCCTCAGAGCGGGTACACTCTCCTTGGCCTTTCTTTTCTGAGCTATGCATCTATAGAATCTCTTCCTGTTATTCTTTGCATCCCTTGCTAAACTCAGGTCTATCCGCGCATTGCTTTCCTTATCCCATCTCTACACATCCAAAAATGAAGCATTCATAAGGGCCTGGAAAAAGAACTCGAGATCCATGGAAGCTATTCTGGAAACAAAACTAGTAGGTAGGATGCGCAATTTTGTAGAGAGGCAGAGCTGATGGGCATACTAGGCAGGATGCTCCTTTAGGCCCTTTTCCCTCCTGACTACAATGCCACTTCTCTCTGAAGAACAGAGTAGCCCACAGAGGTGAGACATATACTGCTTATGTCATGGATGTCATCGGAAAGCTGATCCCAATAAGATATGGGGAGGTCAGGAGCAACCTGGACACGAGAGATGTGAGATTTTCAGGTGGCAAGAGGAGCATGGCCAGCAGAAATTAATGATTTCGTAGAGGTAAGAGGAATCATGTAATGTAGATTATGCAGCAACACTGACTTGTACAGTCATGTATGGCCCTTACACTATTTAAACCAGTAGTCTTAATCCTTAAATCTAAATGCTCCTCCAACACTCTGACAGGAATCCATTTCTCTAAAGCTTGAACACAAGGTATTCCTTGAAGCAAAACTCACCCCATACCCCCTTTCTATTACTTTTACTCTCTTACTCACCCTAAACCCTTCCCTTAACATTACTATTAAAATTCAACCCTAGGCTTCTAGGCAGACCTAAAAATGACCTAAACTACAGAGCCTTCCCATACCCTAAACACAGAAGAACACCAAACCTTCCCAATAAACATTTGTTTACTCTCTAACCCAGAAAGTTGTGCCTTATTCCCTTGGGAACTAGAAAGCAGTCCGCTATGCCTGAGGATCTCATGGCCCAGCAGAAGGAATGTGACTGTGGCAGTGACTGTGAGGCCACTTCTGTCTCTGCACATGATAGGGCAGCAGCAGGAACATGTCACAGAAAGGGACTGGGAGGTCACTTGTGTCTGGAGGTGGCAGGTCAGCCTTGACTTCTCCCTGGGAGCTGCACTTTTGGGCTGACATCTGGCAGTGGCCCTGCTAGGCCAGCAGAAGGCACCTGCTTGGCATGCTGACTGGGGGATCCCCTCTGCCTCCAGACCCAGGAGGACCCAGGCAGAAAGAAGGCCCCAACATGGATTGTCCTGTCCCTTCTGATTGAGTCCATGAGTGGGCAGCAGGAGGCACAAGGCTTGGCTGTGTCTAGCCAAGAAGCTGCAAGGCCAGCAGCAGGCCCCTGGCTTGGAAGCTGCTGCTGAGGTGACTTGTGTCTGCTTGGCTGAGAGGCTGCAAGGAACCTGCTGGGTTGGGATGTCTACTTCAGGAGTGGTTTCCACCCTGATGGAGCCTGCTTTTGTAGTAGGAAAGAGCAGGAGGAAAAAAAAAAAAAAAAAAGTCACAAACCACCCTAAATATCCAGGGGAACAGTTGGTCTTGCTGCTAGAGACTGAGGCAAAGAAGGCATTAAGTACCTCAGCCTTTACCTCATCTCTTGGCATCAGATTTCCCCCCACATCCAATAATTTATGATGATTCTTAATCCTCTTTAATTTAAAGTATTTATATAAGCAGTGTTTATTGTCTTTGACAGGAATGGATTCATTAAGCTCCAGCTGGGCTTTGGCCTTTCTAACTTTGTTCTGCACAACCCCATAATATTTAGGACACAGCTCCAGAGAAACTGACAGCATGCATGAGAATGAAGAACAGAAAAAGTAGAATCTGGCAGCCTTCCACCCATTACCTTTCTGTGACTGTGTTGCAGTTCCATTCAACTGGTTACTCCTGTATTATCCAAATGTTGGTTTAGTGGAGGACTTGTTAGTGTTAGGTCAGAGGTTGGACTCGATCATCTTGAGGTCTCTTCCAAACTAGACAATTCTGTGTGATTCTGTGTGTGATTCTGTGTCCCCTGTACCTCCCAATGCTGCTGTCTTGTCAGAGACAGCACAATCACATGAAGGCTGAACTGTCTTGTCTGCCTGCAGACATGAACAGCTGACAGAACGGAGCGTCAGTGTGGTGGGAGCTTGAGAAACTACAGGATTTTGTCTAAAGAAACCTCTAGACATTTACAAGGAGAGGAGCCCAGTCCTGAACGAGAGGGAGAGTAACGCCACACATCAGAGCAGACTGGGACACTGCTGAGTACACAGGACAAGGAGGGCCTGGGCACCATGAGGGATGCCATACAAGCAGTGGTGCCTGCTCAGCAGGAAACAGGCCAACTTCACACAGAGCTGCCTTACGAGGAGCATGGCCACCAAAAAGATCTGAGTTATCAGACTTAGCTCAGATCCGGTATGACACCACAAGGACAAGTGTCTACAACTAAGCAGTAAAGAGGTACAGGTCTGGGATTCTCTAGGCCATCCTGGTTTAGAGACGAGCAAGGGTTTTGACAAGGTTCCAAGTCCCAGAAGGACCCAGATCTTTGTGCCCATGGCTATGGCTGTTGTCTCTGCCACTGCCACTGATTAGGAGACAGCTGATCGTTAAAGCTCCAGGGCCTCATTGCCTCCTCGCCCCCACCCATGAAGCAGGCAGGGGTCGTACCATTCTCCTACACTTGGCCATGCACATCCCCATCTCCTGCGACCACCGCCTCCACACCCCCATGTACTTCTTCCTCCTCAACCTCGCCCTCCTCGACCTGGGTTGCATCTCCACCACTCTGCCCAAAGCCATGGCCAATGCCTTCTGGGACACCAGGGCCATCTCCTATCAAGGATGTGCTGCACAGGTCTTCTTTTTCGTCTTCTTGGTTGTAGCAGAGTTTTCCCTTCTCACCGTCATGGCCTATGACTGCTACGTTGCCATCTGCAAGCCCCTGCACTACGGGAGCCTCGTGGGCAGCAGAGCTTGTGCCCAGATGGCAGCAGCTGCCTGGGGCAGTGGTTTTCTCAATGCTGTCCTGCACACGGCCACTACGTTTTCCCTGCCCCTCAGCCATGGCAATGCCCTGGACCAATTTTTCTGTCAGATCCCCCACATCCTCAAGCTCTTCTGTTCAGATTCCTATCTCAGGGAAACTGGCATCCTTGTGTTTAGTGTTTCTTTAGCATTTATTTGTTTTGTTTTCATTGTGCTGTCCTATGTGCAGATCTTCAGGGCAATGCTGAGGATACCCTCTGAACAGGGCCGGCACAAAGCCTTTTCCACGTGCCTCCCACACCTGGCCATGGTCTTCCTCTTTCTTAGCACTTCCATGTTTGCCTACCTGAAGCCCGCTTCCATCTCTTCCCCATCTCTGGACTTGGTGGTGTCACTTTTGTACTCAGTGGTACCTTCAGCAGTGAACCCCCTCACTTACAGCATGAGGAACCAGGAACTCAAGGTTGCAGTGAGGAAATTGTTTCTATATGTGCTTCTTAAGCATCAGTGTCGTTAACATTATTGTGATTTGTATCATATCATTTTTTGTACTTAGTATTATTATCATATTGTAATAATAATAATAATCCTCTAAACGCTACCATTCTATTTGAGAAACTGAGATGAGAGATTTTCATATTATTTTTTGTTTTTGTTATTTTCATAACTTTTGATATTGCTTTAATTTATTTAGTAATTTTTTTACTTTGACTACATCTTCCATTTAACCTATTGAACTAGGCTTCCTTTGTAGGTATAGACAATAAAGGAGACAGAATAAATTCAGTGGTCTCAGTATCCCTCTCTTGCCATCTTCTCTGGAGATGGGGGAGCAGCCCCAGCATGCAGGAGGGGCTCGGGGCCAAGAGCCCAGCTGCCACACGCAGAAGTAGCCCTGGTGGCCCTCGGGGCTGCCCCTCACTGCCCGCTGGGCTCTGCCTCTCTGCTGCCTTCGCGTCGGGGCTGCTGCTTCCCTGGAGCCATGGCCATGGCCAGCAGCAGGACATGGCCTTTTCACTGCTGCTCCCTTTGGCTTCCACATTGTTCTCTTGTGCTCTTGTATCTGTTAGTCTTGAGCTCTCATATGCCTCGATGACAGTCCTGTTTTCTCTGCAGGGCATCCCGATCCCTGCAGACAGCAGCAGGCACTGCACAGCCCTGGGTCACAGCCGCCTTCCTGCTAGCACCACAGTAACAAAAGGGGCTGCTGAAGGCAAACCCAGGAGCCTTGACACCAAGGGGCTGTTTTCTGCTCTTCTCTATTCTGGGGGTTCTTCATGGAGTGAAAGACACAGGCTGAAAGTCCCAGGGTGGTCCCTGAGGAACCAAGGGCAGCACTAAGAGCTTCCATTATGACAGAACTTGCCTAAGGAGATGACAACTGATCTTAAACTTATCTGCATGGGACTGCACCCCCTGCAGCGGGGCAGGCGGCAGAATCCAGCCTGTAAAGGTATCTGGAGCTTCCAGGAGATGTCAGGTAATCTGCAGGGACAAGGTCCTCAGATGAAGTGATTAGAACCTCATAAAATGAGTGACCATCCAAAAAAAGGTCTGTTAAAGGAAAAGGGGAATCTGAGGAGTCCATGGGCTAAAGGAGGGCTCTGCAATGCCAGCAGAGGTGGTGAAGAGCCAGCAGGTGAAGGCCCATAAGACTGAAGAGTAATTGAGGATAACCATTTTGAAGTGCTATGGGCGAGGTCTGGTGCAGGTCTCGCCTGCCTTTTGTGCCCTTAGAGACACCCCATGGCCCTTCCCAGCACTGCCCTGTGCTGCTGAGCCATCAGGGCAGATGGAAAGGGGCTCAGCAGCAGAGATCCCCATGGACGTAGGTCTGCTGCCCACCCTGAGCAGCACGGGCAGGGGGGAGACCCCCGGGGGTCCCAGGGCACCACAGCCCCTGGCTCTCACAGCAGCACCGACAGCTCATGGCCCTGTGGGGAGCACGGGGATGGAAGAAGCAACGGCTGGCGAGGCCAGCACGGACACATTGCCCTGGGTAAGGCTCCCTGGGAGCAGGGATGGCCCTGGGGAAGAGCTGGGCAGCATTGCTGGGCCTGCACTGATGGGGAAAGGAGAAAGGGAAAGGTCTTTGTGCAGGCCCCTGCTCAGGGCAGGCTGCTCTGTGGCTGGGCCAGGCCTCTTGTGCTGGCCTGGGGAGCGGGGCTGGCCCTGCGGGGCACAGGCACTGTGTGCTGGGGATCTGCCAGGCAGGAGAGCAGGGCTCCTGCAGCTTCACAGACCTCCATCTCCTGGCACCACGGACACCTCCTTGCTCCATGCATCCAGCAGATAAACACCTATTGGCCACCTGCTTTCTCTTCTTCTAGAGGAACTGGGAACAGAATAGAAAAACCAAGTAAAACTCAGAAATTGTGAGCCACAGAAGGCCCTGATGCTGTGCAAGAAATGCTCAAAAATGGCAACCACAACTGTGGGTGACCATCACTGGTCACACAACCAAAACACTGTACCACAAGGGGCTGCTTTGCAGAGAGTAACTCCGTCCCACCAACAGCCAGTACAGGGCCCCTGATGGACAAGAAGACTCCCTCTAAGCTCGGGAAGGAGCCAGGAAGGTGCTAATAAGCACCAGGACAATTGAGGAAGCCCAAAGGCCCTTCTGAAGTGTCACTGAGTGGCACCTGAGAGACAGTGCTGGGCAGTGAGGAGGGCCAGGAGAAAGACTTGTGAGAAGGCTGTGAAAAACAAGGAAATCCATGGCTTTAGCAGATCCTTAAAGTCCTGCCTGAGTCCCCAAATGGAAAGCAATCTATGTCTGTGGGTGGAGAAGTAGCCAAATCTTGGGACTGGGGCGGGGTTGAAGGGTCCTGCGTGAATCTGGTCTGATGGAGAAGTGTCCACCTTGCATGTGTGCCTCAGCCTGGGAGCAGGGGCCTGCCCACGGTGTGGGATGTCTGGGCTGTGCTCAGCCATGCCCCAGGAGATGACCTTGCTCTCTTCCTCCCCACCACTCCCCACATGGGGCAGGCCCTCAGGAAACACCCCTGAGCCTGGAGATGCACCAACCTGCTGTGGTGAGGTGCCACTACTGCATGGGAAGGATACATTATTTCCATAATGTATTAAGTGCCACTTTTCTCAGGAATAGAGTAGCCAACAGAGGTGTAATGGATACTCTGAGATCGTGAAAGCCACTAGAAAGATGCTCCTAAGATTATGACTGATATAGTGAGGTCAGGAGAAGCCCTGGTCAGGAGAAATGTGAGATTTGGAAGAGGGAATAGAGATTATCCAGCAGAAACTAAAGATTTTGTAAAAGGTAAGAGGGTTCAGGCTATGCGGAAGCTGCTGTAACTGTGACTTAAAACACTTATATGAGGCTATTCCCCAGCTTCAAAGAGCAAACTTAATTCCTACATTTAAATGTTACTCCACACCCAAACAGGAATCAACTACTCCTATGCCTGACATCTAAGTATGCACTGAAGCCAAAACTCAGTCCATCGCCTCTTTCCCTTACCCTTACTCTCTTGCTTACCTTGATCCCTACCCTTAACGCTAGATTTAAATGCTCTATTTAGGCCTAGAATTATTGGAAAAACTAAACAAACCCTAAATCACTAAGCTTGTCCGCACTTTAACCACAGACCTGATACGCAAAGCAGAACACCAATCCCTCCCAAAAAATCTTTCTTTAAATTCAAACCCAGAAAGGTGAGCCCTAGTCCCCTGATGCATGAGCACCTAACAGCTGATTCCCCTGTTCCTGTGCATTGACTTCCTCACCTTCAGCCCCTCTCCTAACCCTTACCTTTAGGTACCGTACTGGGTGTGGCCCTTAGTGCAGGCCAAGAACTGTGAGGTTACTCTGCAGTCACATGGCATGCAAAGATGGATGTGAGGGGTCATGGGTCTGATCAGCTTGTGGGCCACAAAGAGGAGATGGATAGGAGTGCTCTGAAGGGCTCAGCTCTACCTCAGGATCTCCTGCCCCAGCACGAGGAATGTGACTGTGGCAGGGACTGTGAGGTCACTTCTGTCTCTGCACTTGATAGGGCAGCAGCAGGAACGTGTCACAGAAAGGGACTGGGAGGTCACTTGTGTCTGGAGGTGGCAGGTCACCCTTGACATAGACCTGGGAGCTGCACTTTTGGGCTGACATCTGGCAGTGGCCCTGCTAGGCCAGCAGAAGGCACCTGCTTGGCATGCTGACTGGGGGATCCCCTCTGCCTACACACCCAGGACGACCCAGGCAGAAAGAAGGCCCCCAGATGGGTTGTCCTGTCCCTTCTGCTTGAGTCCATGAGCGGGCAGCAGCAGGCAGAAGGCTTGGCTGTGTCTAGCCAAGAAGCTGCAAGGCCAGCAGCAGGCCCCTGGCTTGGAAGCTGCTGCTGAGGTGGCTTGTGGCTGATCAGACCTGGGCTTTGTCTTTCAAGGAGTACCTGGTGAGAGTTGGCGAGACATGGGTGAAACAAAGGATGAGAGCAAGGTTGTGGACAGAGATGGGTGTCTGTAGACTTGAAGGAAATAGGGCAAAGTGTGGGACAGCATAGGAAAGCCTGCAGAGGAGAAGGCAGAGGGTGCTGGTAAAAAGGGAAGGCCCCAACAGCCCTGAGGTTTTTGTCCCCTTGGCTAGAGTTTGTTGGGAGATATGTTATATTAATTCTGATGAGGCTTCATTGATTTCTTTCAACGCTGAGCAGCAGCTCAGAGGTGTCATACCACTGTTCTTCTCATGGCATCCCAGTGCCCACTCCATCCCACAGATCCCAGGAAGAGCCTTGAGCCAGACATGGGGATGCAGGATCTCCTCTCCCAGTGGCTGGGGTCAGGCCTTGGCTCTTCTGCTTCACTAAAATCAACCAAGAGTTTTCTCAGCACAGGACTTTGCAAGTCTGCAATCATGGTCTCTAATTATCTACCCTAACATATCCCTGAGGAGGCTTTCTTAGTAACAGCCCTCAGTTGGGCCCATTCATACTCCAAGTCGCTTCAACTTTTCCTCCTGACTTTACTTGCTAAAGTGGTTACATCACTCTCTTCTATAGTACCTGAGCTCCATAGCATCAGTGTCGAAATACATCATGGACCTCATTAAAATGCAGAAACTCCTAACATCTCTTCCATAGTTTTATTAAGTCTTCACGACTTGTGCAGCTAATTGCAGAGCTTGCATGATGTAGTTAAGGAAGAAGATTTCAAAAAGCAACTAATGAAAATATTTTCTGTTTATAAATCCTGAATTTTGCTACATTTCAATTTGGAGCATCTTTCTTCTTCTGCTATTTTTCTATGGTGTCTTCTTTGGAAACCTTCATCGGGAGGAAAAGTAGAGTCTAGAGGTCTGACACATCTGCTGCCAGCAGTAGTCTTTGTCCCTGTAACTGCAGCCCAGCCCAGCACATGAAACCCTTTCTAAGAGAAGGCAGGAGTTCCTAGGGAAAAAAATGAAATAAAATAATAAAATAAAATAAAATAAAATAAAATAAAATAAAATAAAATAAAATAAAATAAAATATAATATAGTATAATATAATATAATAAAATAAAAAAATAAAATAAAATAACAAAAAATTGAAATGACCATTGGAACCTGTGAAATTCTGCTAGAATCTTTGCAGACAACTGGACATCTATGCTCTATTGGGTCTTCTGTGGAAAACTCAAGATGCAAACTAAAGAAAACATATCTTCGTTGGCTGTAGCTGTACCCATGAGATTGGCCTCATTGGGGAAATTGTCCCCTTCCAGACACGGAAACCTAAATTGAGTAATGTGAAAATACCTGCCAGTCAATAGAGTAGGGCAAAGTCATACTTTCTGTGCTGTAGATGCAGAAGGCAAAAAGAATTGCATTGTGCCTGACACTACTCTGGGACGTGTAACCCAGGTCAGGCAACTTTACCTTAGTGCTGACAAGTCCATCACTAAGCCACACTCCCAAGCTCTACATCTATACCTTGGCTGTCCAGTTGATGACCCAGCTCATGGATGGCAATCAGGGAGTCTCGGTTAACATGACGCTGCCTCAGGTGCGCCACCACGGTAGCCATTGGCACCTGCTGTTCTTCACCCCTCAGCAAACCCCCAACAGAAGGGTTCTGTGGAAGGCCAAGCAAGGTAGACAACTGTTTCATGTCCTTTGTTTCCAAGGCAGCTCTGCCAAAGCCCCACCGGTGGTGCCCTCTTGGAACTCTGAATTCCCTCTCCTGAAGCAGTCTATGCCGAGGATGCACATAGCCTCTGGGCCAGTCCCAGTGGGGTGCTTTTGCCATTCCTTCCCAGTTAGACTCACCTCAGCCTCCAGTACAGTTATGTATTGGGTTCCCCCTGTCACTCCAGAAATACAGGTGGGTTCTACCTCTTTCTAGCTTGATGGCATTAGGGTACTCTGTGCACCGGTGAGTACTGATGTATCAGTAGAGCCTGATACATTTGTGGGTGTGATGTACCAGGCCATTAACTATACCCAGTCCAGTAAACGTGATTGTTCCTTTCTTCCCCGCCTCCCCATGGCTGGAAGCAGAACCCCTCTAGTCCTGCTTATAGTATTCTTTACGGTGTCTGGTAGACGACTCACTGGAAACACGTCCCACCACAGCACAGTCATCCCACAGTACAAGGGACAGGGCGATGCCAGACAAGGGATGCATTACAGTGCAGGAGTTGTGGCAAAACTCAGGCTGAAATACTCAAGAACAGGACACCTCAAATGGCTGAAGCAGAACCCATCTGTGTATCCTAGTTTGGGAATCATCCCCTTCCATCAGGGATATGAAAGTAAAAAATGTGAAATGCCCCATCAGGTCAATGTGGAAAAAATATTCAGAGGTTTTGTGCTGGAGTGGCAGAAGGGAAAATGTATTGCATTGTGCCTCAGACTAATCAAGGAGACCTAATGCAGTTCATCACTGAGATAAAGCAAACACTCTAAGAATTGTGAGGGATGTTCAGCTGTGGCCTAACATGAAGAAGAAAGTTGATCACTGGTGAAGGAACAGTCTTTTCCTGCCATCACCAATCTGGTTACACAAGCATCAGAAGAACGTCTCTGCAGTATCTCCAAACCAGCTGGATACCGGGTGCTCATGGTGCAGGGGATCTTTTGGGGATGAACTCGTTCATGATGTAACCCTGAGGACAATGTGGAGCAAGGATTACATATGTCAGCAATACCTCAACCCACTGCAGTATTTCCTCCCCCTGCCTTCCTGTCCTGCCCTTCTTTCCTTCAGGATTAGAGTCAGAAGGGAGCTCTGGAGGTTTCCAGTGCTAAGATCTGCTCTGAGGAGGGAGAACTTTCACATCAGATCAGGCTGCTTCCTCAATGCTTCCTCCACCTCACTTTTGAAAGCCATACTCCTAGGGGTGTTAGCTGGAAGGCCAGTTCTCATTCAGTGGTGCTACAAGACAGCAGTGTGGAAGAGAAGTGAGACCAGCACCAAAACGACCATGTCTTGCTGCTCTCAGTGTTCATGGGTCCGAGAAAGTGGCAACCCTGACTCAAAGGCTGCAGGCAAGGAGTGCCTGCCAGGGCAGAAAAGGGCAGCCCCAAAAAACACCAGGGTTTTCCAGCACGTTGCAGCAGGGATCTTCATCCCACAACCACTGCTGTGCCTGAGAAGAGTGTATGAGAAATGAGATCCACAGAAACTGCCTACCTGCTGGTTCCTTTATTTAGTTAGTTACAAAGAGCTTAGCAGCACCTCTACATGAAGTCTTTGGCTTAGAAGAAAAGGTAGAAGGACACAGAAGAAGAAAAATATATTAAATTTATAAAATAAAAGTATAAAGAAATATTTAGCATATGGAAATAATATTGAAAAGAATGAACAGTTTTTGAAATACGTGAACAAAGGTGTTTCTGCCTTGTCCGGGTATACTTCAGGGAGTCACATGCAGAAGATCGGTTCCTCGTTGAAATACTGAATATTGCAATAACCTCCTCAGTGCCTCCTTGAGCTCCTTATTCCTCATGCTGTAGATGAGGGGGTTCACTGCTGGAGGTACCATGGAGTACAGAACAGCCACCACCAGATTTAGATGTGGGGAGGAGATGGAGGGGGGCTTCAGGTAGGCAAACATGCCAGTGCTGACCATCAGGGCGACCACGACCAGGTGAGGGAGGCACGTGGATAAGGCTTTGTGCCGGCCCTGCTCAGAGGGAATGCTCAGCACTGCCCTGAAGATCTGCACATAGGACAGCACAATGAAAGCAAAACAACCAAATGCTAAAGAAAAACTAAACAGAAGTGGCCCAACTTCCCTGAGGTAGGCATCTGAGCAGGAGAGCTTGAGTATCTGGGGGATTTCACAGAAGAACTGGTCCACAACATTGCCTTGGCAGAAGGGCAGGGAAAATGTGTTGGCCGTGTGCAGGACAGCAGTGAGAAAGCCACTGCCCCAGGCAGCTGCTGCCATCTGGGCACAAGCTCTGCTGCCCACGAGGCTCCTGTAGTGCAGGGGCTTGCAGATGGCAACGTAGCGGTCGTAGGCCATGACAGTGAGAAGAAAAAACTCTGCTCCAACCAAGGAGGGAAACAGGAGTACCTGTGCAGCACATCCTTGATAGGAGATGGCCCTGGTGTCCCAGAGGGCATTGGCTATGGCTTTGGGCAGAGTGGTGGAGATGCAGCCCAGGTCAAGGAGGGCGAGGTTGAGGAGGAAGAAGTACATGGGGGTGTGGAGGCGGTGGTGGCAGGCTATGGCGCTGAGGATGAGGCCGTTGCCCAGGAGGGCAGCCAGGTAGATGCCCAGGAAGAGCACGTGAAGTGCAGGAGATGCATCTCACGCATGTCTGTGAATGTCAGCAGGAGGAACTCGCTCACAGAGCTGACGTTGGGCATTTGCTGACATTGAACACAGTTGTCTGTTGAAGACGAGAAGGGAGAACAAAGTTAGAAGAGGCTTCTCTGAGGAAAACATATTGCAAGTTTAGGAGCACCACCCAGCCCAACCCCTGTCTATGCAGCTGAACCTTTCTGCATCTCTCTTGCTTGAGCTGCAGCTGGTGCTGGCTGAGAGTGGCACTGGGAGCAGGGGCTGCTGTGGGCTGCACAGGACTCCTTCCTGCTGTGCAGCAGGGGTAAGCAGGAATATGGGGGAAACTCTAGTTCAGTTCACCGATCAGGTCAATGGAATTTGCAGTGTTGTTTCAAACAATGCATCTCAATGCAGAACAGAGCTTCAGATGCCACTGTTGAACACTGCCATTCTCAGCTGCCCTGTGTAACCCATCTGTGACCTTCAGGACCATCCCACACAGGTGTTTCCCTGAGAAGAAACTGAAGACAGTTGAGAGCAGAGAAGTCCCAGTCCCAGTGCAGATGGACAGAAGCCTCACCTTGTCAGTGGGTTGTAAGCAAGTTCTCAGCTCTTCCCTCCTAGCCAGAGGTGCCGAGGCTTCACTCCAGCTGCCCTGCATCCTTCTGGAGAGCAGCACGCAGCCCAGGAGGATGCCCCACAGACAGAGCTGGATATTCGCAATCTGGGGTGTCCCAATATCCAATCTGCATCCCATGCAGTGTCTGACAGAGGCTTGGCCACTCCTCTCTTATCTGACCAGGGATACCTAGGTTATGACACTCCAAGGGGCTTCTGGCAGACTTCCTCACCTCGCAGTGCAACCCAGCAGGACTCTCAAAGCCTACTGCATTGCCCACTGCCCTCCCAGAAACAAGACCCAGCATGAGACCCTTCCAGGACCTGCAGCTGCACGGCCCTGCAGCCAGGCACTTACCTTGTCAAGGGCTGTGCGGGTTTCTCCTGCAGGCAGCTCTCAGCATCCTCCCCCTGCCAACTGCCTCCAAGCCCTCTGTCCTTCTCTGGTCTCCCCATGCCAGATGCAGTCAGAGCCCCCAGCCCTGCTGCGTTGTGCAGAGGAGCTGCTCCTGGGCACAGCTGTCTCTCTGCTTCATGGCACTTTCTGAAATGTGTTTTCTTTGTCCCACGAGCCTGGCCCACCTCAGCAGCACAGCACCCGCCCAAGGCACTGCAATCACCCCTCTGGCGGCTTTGCTGATGAGCCCAAGAAACTCAGGCACTCAGAGACAATTGAAGACAGCTCTCCAGAAGTCCAAGTCAGAGACAAGTTTCCTGCAGTGTCCCCCTGAGGGCCAGCACTGACACAGCCTCCCTTGGAGCTCGTTAGAGCAGGACATTGGAGGCAGTGAGGACAAGGAGACAAAGGCAATGTGAAGGTGACACTGAGGTGTAGGAAAACTGGATGTGTGTCACCAAGCACAAGGGCCTGGCCTTGAGTCCCAACTCAAGGAAGGGAGATTCTTTCCTTTACAGGTTGCTCAGGGCTCTTCATGGAGCAGTAGGAGATGGGGATGTGCATGGCCAAGTGCAGGAGAATTGTACGACCCCTGTCCACTTCATGGTGGGGGTGAGGAGGCAATGAGGCCCTGGTGCATTAAGAATAAGCTGTCTCCTCATAGGCCTCAGTGACAGTGACAACAGCCATCGCCATGGACACAAAGACCTCAATCCTGTTGGGACTTTGAGTCTTGTCATTCTCATTGCTTCTCGCCACATGAGGATGTCCCAGTGACTCCCAGACCTGCACCTCTTTACTGGCTAGTTTTTGGCACTTGCTCGTGCGGTGTCTCAGGGGATCTGAGCTGAGTCTGGGAACTCAGATCTTCTTGGTGGCCATGCTCCTCGTAAGGCAGCTCTGTAGGAATCTGCCCTGGTTCCTGGTGAGCAGGCACCACTGCTCGTATGGCATCCCTCGTGGTGCCCAAGCCCTCCTCCACCTCGCCACTGCTCGCTCAGCAGGGTCCCAGTCTGCCCTAATTCATGGGGTTACTCTTCCTCTGGTGCAGGACTGGGTCTTTCTCTTTGTAAACATCAAGAAGATACTTTAGGCAAAATCCTGCAGTTTCTCAACATTCCCCCACACTCATGCTCCTTTCTGTCAGCTGTTCATGTCTGCAGGCAGATGCTTCAACCTTTGTGTGACTGTGCTATCTCTGACAAGATAGTAGCATTACGAGCATTATGAACGTTTGGATAATACAGGAGTAACCAGTTGAATGGAACTGTAACACAGAGTCACAGAAAATCAGTGGGTGGAAGGCTGCCAGATTCTACTTTTTCTGTTCTTCATTCTCATGCATGCTGTCAGTTTGTCTGGAGCTGTGTCCTGAATGTTATGGGGCTGTGCAGGTCAAAGTCGAAAGGCCAAAGCCCAGCTGGAGCTCCATCTGTCTATTACTGTCAAAGACAATAAAGACTGCTTATAGAAATACTTTAAATAAAAGAGGATTAAGCAGAATCATCATCCTTCATTGGACATGGGGGAAATCTGGTGAAGATCTAGAGATAAGGTAAAGGCTGTGGTACTTAATATCTTCTTTACCCCTGACTCTAACAGGCAGACCAGTTGTTCCCCTGGATATTTCTTCCTCCTCATGGCCAGTGCCAAAGTTCCAGGGCACGCTTCGTGAGTGTTTCTCCTCTCCTTCTCTTTCCTAATGCCACAGAAAGCTCCATCAGGGTGGAAACCCTTCCTTAAGTAGGCATCCCAACCCAGCAGGCTCCTTGAGGCCTCTCAGCCAACCAGACACACCTCAGTGACATCTTCCAAGCCAGGGAACTGCTGCTGGCCTTGCAGCTTCTTGGCTACACACAGCCAAGCCTTGTGCCTCCTGCTGCCCACTCATGGACTCAAGCAGAAGGGACAGGACAACCCATCTGGGGGCCTTCTTTCTGCCTGGGTCCTCCTGGCTCTGGAGGCAGAGGGGATCCCCCAGTCAGCATGCCAAGCAGGTGCCTTCTGCTGGCCTAGCAGGGCCACTGCCAGATGTCAGCCCAAAAGTGCAGCTCCCAGGGAGAAGTCAAGGGTGACCTGCCACCTCCAGACACAAGTGACCTCCCAGTCCCTTTCTGTGACACGTTCCTGCTGCTGCCCTATCAAGTGCAGAGACAGAAGTGACCTCACAGTCACTGCCACAGTTATGTTCCTCCTGCTGGGGCAGAAGATCCTGAGGCAGAGCTCACCTCTCCCTAGTCCCTTAGGGACTCGGGCTCACTTTTCTGTGTTAGAGAGTAAACAGAGGTTTATTGGGAATGTTTGGTGTTCTTCGGTCGTTAGGGTATGGATAAGTTCTGTGGTTTAGGGTTTTATTTAGGTCTGCCAAGAAATCTAAGGATCAGTAGAGCATTTTAATACTAGTGTCCACGGAAGGCATTTGGGTGAGTAAGAGAATAAAGGAAAGAGAATGGGGCTATGGGCTTAATTTTGCTTGAAGGGATCCTTTGAATTCAAGCATTAGAGTAGGGGATTCCTGTCAGAGTGTTGGAGTAGCATTTAGGTTTCAGGATTAAAATTACTGCCTAAATAAGGTAAAGGGTCATACATGATTCATTCAAGTCATTGTTACTACAGCGTCAACATTACATGCACCTTCTTATCTCTATGAAATCATTAATTTCTGCTGGCCATGCTCATTTTCTCACCCCAAATTCTCACATTTCTCTTGTCCATGCTTCTCCTAACCTCCCCGTATCTTAGTGGGGTCAGCTTCCTGATGACATTCATGATCACAGAGTATCTTTTTCACTTCTGTTGGCTCCTCCATTCCTGAGAAGGAAGTAGCATTGTAGTCAGGAAAGAAAGGACACAAAGGTCTTTAGGAGCATCCTGCACAATGTGCCCATCAGCTCTGCACCTCCACAAAACTGTGCTTCCTACCTACAAGTTTTGTTTCCCAAATGGCTTCTGTGGATCAAGAGTTACTTTTCCTAGGCCTTCTCACATGTTTCAGTTTTGGGTGTGCAGGGATGGGAAAAGGAAAGCCAAGGCATGAATGGAACCCAGCTTGGAAAGGGGTTCAAGGAATAATAGGAAGAGATTCTACAGGTATATTGCTCGGAAAAGAAAGGCCAAGAAGAGTGTACCCCCTCTGATGGATGACAAGGGTTAACTGGTAATGACAGACATGGAGAAGCCTGAAGGACTCAACAACTTCTTTTCTTCAATCTTCCCTGCCAGTCAGGCTTCCCAAGTCTTTCATTCCCTGAACCCATAGATAGAGGCTGGGGGGTGCAAATTCCCACCTGTTTTAAGTGAAGAGAAGGTTTGATGCCACCTGAAGAAGCTCAAGAAGTACAAGTCTATGGGACTTGATGACTTGCATTCCAGGGAGTGGAATGCTTTTGCTGAGGCTGTGGATGTTCCATCCTTGGGGGTGTTCAAGGCCATGTTAGATGAGGCCCTGAGGAACCTGATCTAGGGGGTGGTGTCCCTGCCTCTGGCATTGGGGTTGGAACTAGATGATCGTCGAGGTGCTTTCCAAGTCAACTGCTGTATGATTCTCTGATTCTGTGATTGTGCTTCAGAGGCAAAGTAATAATAACAGTAATAACAGTAATAACAATAACTATAATAATAATTATTATGTATAATTATTATAAGCATGGTATTGAATTTCAGAATACTCAGTGATCCTTTGTGATATGGTTTAGTGGAGGACTTGTTAGTGGTAGGTCAGAGGTTGGACTAGGTGATCTTGGAGCTCTCTTCAAGCCTAAATGATTCTGGGATTCTGTGATCCAGTTCATCCATGTGACAAAACCCTGCAAGCAGCACGAAGGACACTGAAATGTGGCCTAACATGAAGGAGGCTCCAGATCTCCGGTGTAGAAACAGTATTTTTGTGCCATGACCAACGTGGTATATGCTGCAGGAAAAGGCCTACGTCTGAAGTAAAAGGCCTAGGGCAGCAGCAGTGTGGCACAGGCTTGAGATTTGGGTGTTTGTGAACCTTATGGAACCACATAGGATCTTTAAGGTCCCTTCCAACATGAGCAGTTCTATGATTCTGTGCTTAGCAGCCCTGTACAGCCCCTGTAGGGCCTAGCCTCAGTTCATGCCCCTCAGCTTGCGCTCCAAAAGTGCTCCCTCACGTCACTTGTCCCATCTGCGTTCCTTGGCTACCCCAGGGCATCCTGGAGGCAGTGGCCACCTCTGAATAGAGAATGGAAACCAGCCACGAAAGTAGATCTAGGAAAAAATGGGAACCTGTGCATAAAAGGTCTCTAAGTAACAACTGAAAGAGTCTTTTATGGCAACACCACCAGCTTTTTATTTTTCTATGAATTCTCTTGATTTAGTCTCATAGGTTTTTTATTATTATTATTTTATTTGTTTATTTATTTATTTTATTTATTATTGACAGCACTGTGGACAAGTATTATCTACCAAAGTAGGCTTTTCCTGTGAATAGTCTTATGCAAACATTTACCAAAAGATATTTCCCAACTTTTTTTTTTTTCTTTTTTCTTCTTCCTCCACCTCTTCCGTCTTCAAGCAGAACTCCAAGGGAAGAAGTCACTGAATTAAAGAATAACTCATGTTGATGAGATGATGACTTGGAAAAGTGCTCCATGCCATCATAAAGGGAGATAAAAAAGGGTCAAACGTGTTGGCCCAAGTGCCCATGACTGAAGGATGCTGCTGGTAACTGGCTGGCAGGAGGACTTCGTACCACTAATGTCCAGCCAACTTCTCCCCCCCCAACTTCATCCCCTTCTTCAGTGTGAATATCAGCAATGTGGCTAAAGGGAGACTCCAGGAGACTATGGCAAAGGCCTTGCCAAATCCAGGTTCACCACATTCCCTTCTCTGCCCTCCTCTACAGCTTCACCTGCGGCAGGACTTTCCCCATCATGTTCCCATGGGCAGAGGTGACAACTGCAAATCTCCCAGTCCTTTTTCTTGTCCTTCCTGAAGACAAGTTTGCTGTCTGCTTTTTCCAAGTCCCCAGAAATCTCTCTGATCCAAACGCTTGATGGCCTGGTCCAGAAAGGCAGGGTAGTGTGACATAGCAGAGAGGGGCATTTGCAATGAGCTTGTGAGAGGGGGGTTACAGAAATCTCACAGAGACACTGGGGGTTGATTCTGGAGTCACACAGGGCAACAGCAGCACTCTGTGAGGTGTCTACATCTAAGATGGCCTCCCACGCTCCTCATACACACAGGGCTGTTGCGAGACACGAGTCTCTGCCTTGCACACCACACACAGTGCACTGCAGTGCCTGCAGTGTCCCTCTGGCTCCTGCAGCCACTGCCAGAGGCTGGGAGGCACCTCAGCCCTGCAGTGCTTTGCCCTGCTCTGCCCTCCTCTGAGATGCCCCACGGCATGAGGAGTGGTCACAGGGACCTTGCTTCAAGGAAGCACATCTCAGAGCTGGATTCATGTGCCTTCCCAGGGCATGTTACTTAACCTCATGACACTGTCTGCCCCACTGGCCTTCATGAGACTTGTAGGAATGGCTGATGGCATTTGTGCTCGCTCGTGTTCATCTGTTTGTGTGTGTATGATGTGCCTGCTGGCACCAGCAGCAATGGGTTTCCCTTTATACATCTCCCATGAACCTGCAGGGGGCCCTGCTCTTCTCCTGGACATCCTACTTCCCAGGGAGCCTTTATGAGATGAGCAATGAGCAGTGGACTGGCCAGCCATTGCTGAACCTTCTTCCCATGCAACCCATAGTTCTGAGCTGGTGGTGATGCCCTGCAGAGTAAGAAAAATGACAAAAAAAGATAATAGAACAAACCTTGAGCCTGCACTGTATTGTGGGTCATATGCAGAAAAAAATAGGCTATGTTTTTGATTTTGAAACATCTGCAGTCATCAGTCTCTTCAAGGCATCCTTGAGCTCCTGGTTCTTCATGCTATAGATGAGGGGATTCACTGCTGGAGGCACCACTGAGTATAGAACTGCCACGACAAGATCCAGAGATGGGGATGAGATGGAGGGGGGCTTCAGGTAGGCAAACATGCCAGTACTGACAAACAGAGAGACCACAGCCAGGTGAGGGAGGCACGTGGAAAAGGCTTTGTGCTTGCCCTGCTCAGAGGGAATCCTCAGCACAGCCCTGAAGATTTGCACATAGGACAATACAATGAAAATAAAACAACCAAATACAAAAGAAAGACTGAAAACAAGTAGCTCAACTTCCTGGAGGTAGGCATCTGAGCAGGAGAGCTTGAGGATGTGGGGGATCTCACAGAAGAACTGGTCAACAGAGTTGCCTCGGCAGAGGGGAAGGGAAAATGTGTTGGCTGTGTGCAGGACAGCATTGAGAAAGCCACTGCCCCAGGCGGCTGCTGCCATCTGGGCACAAGCTCTGCTGCCCACGAGGCTCCCGTAGTGCAGGGGCTTGCAGATGGCAATGTAGCGGTCGTAGGCCATGACAGTGAGAAGGGAATACTCTGCTGACATCAAGAAGATAAACAGAAAGACCTGTGCAGCACAGCCTTGATAGGAGATGGCCCTGGTGTCCCAGAGGGCATTGGCCATGGCTTTGGGCAGAGTGGTGGAGATGCAGCCCAGGTCGAGGAGGGCGAGATTGAGGAGGAAGAAGTACATGGGGGTGTGGAGGCGGTGGTGGCAGGCTACGGCACTGAGGATGAGGCCGTTGCCCAGGAGGGCAGCCAGGTAGATGCCCAGGAAGAGTGCGAAGTGCAGGAGCTGCAGCTCGCGCGTGTCTGCGAATGCCAGCAGGAGGAACTCACTCACACAGCTGCTGTTGAGCATTTTCTGACATTGAACACGGCTGCCTATTTGAGAGAAAATGGTAGAAAAAGTTATAAAAGATTTCTTTGTGGAAGAACTATTGCAAGCCTTAGAGTACACCCCAGTTCAAGGCTCAGTATGTGAAGACATTTTCTGCAGCTCTCTTGCTTGAGCTGTGGCTGGTGCTAGCTGAGAGTGACACTGGAAGAATGGGTAGTTGTGGGCTCCCTAGCATTCCTTCCTCCTGTGCAGTAGGAGGAAAGCAGGAACATGAAGGAACCTCAAGTGCCTTCTACTTGTTAGTTGTCGCAAACAACTCATCTGAGTGCAGAGCTGAGCTGTAGGGATTTTGTTTGCTTTATTCTATCCCAGTAGGCCTGGCAAAGCTTAGGATAGGAATTGGGTTGCTGAATGTCCTCAACATTCCTGTGCATTCCTCTTGATACCCTGTGGGAGTGTCCCTTGGTGAAGATCAAGCAGAGCAGCTCTGCCCACCAGTCCTGTTCTTAGCTGCCCTGTGTCACCCCTATATGAGTTGCAGGACCATCCCGTTAGACTGTTTCCCTGAAAAAACGGAGAAGACACTGGAGAAGGCTGCTGAGGGAGGAGCGCCACAGAAAGCCAGATGGAGCTTGGGAGCTTGTCTTCTTTTCCATGGCTGCAAGAACTATGAGGCACTTGACAGAGAGCCTGACATGGCCTGCTCGAGCAGGGTGTTCTGGGCAGACCAGGGAGACCAGGCCTATGGCTATACATGAGGTTTCTGCCAGACTTCCTCACCTCGCACTGCAACCCAGCAGGACTCTCAAAGCCTACTGCATTGCCCACTGCCCTCCCAGAAACAAGACCCAGCAAGAGGAGACCCCTCCAGTACCTTCAGCTGCATGGCCCTCCAGCCAGACACTTACCTTGTCAAGGGCTGTGCAGGTTTCTCCTGCAGGCAGCTCTCAGCATCCTCCCACATCCAGCTGCCTCCAAGCCCTCTCTCCTCTCCTCTTCCCTTGCCACCTGTGGTCAGAGCCCCCAGCCCTGCTGCGCTGTGCAGAGGAGCTGCTCCTGGGCACAGCTGTCTCTCTGCACCAGGGCCCTCTTGCCAGCAGCTCTCTCTGTCCCACGAGCCCGGCCCAGATCAGCAGCACAGCACCAGCCCAAGGCACTGCAATTACCCCTCTGGGGGTTTGCTGATGAGCCCACAAACCTCAGGCACTCAGAGACAATTGAAGACAGCTCTCCAGAAGTCCAAGTCCCAGGCAAGTTTCCTGCAGTGTCCCCCTGAGGGCCAGCACTGACACAGCCTCCCTTGGAGCTTGTTAGAGCCAAACACTGGAGGCAGTGAGGACAAGGAGACAAAGGCAGTGTGAAGATAACACTGAGGTACAGACAAACTGGATGTGTGTCAGCAAGCACAAGGGCCAGGCCTTGACCATTGTCCTCTGGGAATGGAGATCCTTTCCCTTCACATCTTCCACAGGACGCTTCCTGGTCAGTAGGAGATGGGGATGTGCATGGCCAAGTGAGGAGAACGGTACGAGCCCTGCCTGGTTCATGGGTGGCGGCAAGGAGGCAATGAGGCCCTGGTGCTTTAATGAGAAGCTGTGTCCTCATAGGCCTGAGTAACAGAGACAACAGCCATAGCTGTCCCTTTGGCTAGAGCTTAGGAGGAGATATGTTATAATCATTGTGATGAGGCTTCATTGATTCATTTCAATGTTGTACAGCACGTCAGAGGTGTCATACCACTATTCTTCTCATGGCATCCCACTGCCCACCACTTCCCACAGACCCCAGGAAAAGCCCTGACACAGACGTGGGGGTGCAGGATCTCCCCTCCCACTTCCAGGGATGAGGCCTCTTCTCCTTCATTAGAAGAATACAAGACTTTTTTCAGCACAGTGCCTTTGCCTGTCTTTAACCATGGCCTCCAATTATCTGCCCTAACAAGGCCCTGGGGAGGCTTCATTAGTAACAGCCCTCAGTTGGGCCCATTAATACTCCAAGTCACTTCAACTTTTCCTCCTGACTTCACTTTCTCTAGCAGTTGCATTATTCTCCTCTCAGGACCTGAGCGTCATAGCATCAGACCAAAATACACCATGGTACTCATTAAAATGCAGAAACTCCTGACATCTCTTCCATAGTTTTCTTCATGACTACAAGACTTGTACAGCTAATGGCAGAGCTTGCATGAAGTAGTTAAGGAAGAAGATTTCAAAAAAACATCTAATACAAAAATTTTTTTGTTTTAAAAGCTGAATTTTGCTGCATTTCATTTTGAGCATCATTCTTCTATTGCTATTGATCCTGTGGGACTTCTTTGGAGGCCTTGATCGGAAAGAAAAACAGAGTCTGGAGGTCTGACACCTCCCCTGCCAGCAGTGGCTTTTGTCCCTGTAACTGTAGCACAGTTCAGCATACGGAAACCTTTTTAAGATAATCAGGGAAAAAATAAAAAATAAAATAAAATAAAATAAAATAAAATAAAATAAAATAAAATAAAATAAAATAAAATAAAATAAAATAAAATAGGATTTAAATGACCATTGGATCCTGAGAAATTTAAAATGAATCTTAGTAGACAAGTGGACATCCAGGGTGTCTCTTGGGTCTTCTGTGGAAAACTCAAGGTAAAAAGTGAAAAAAAAAATCTTCCTGTGGCTGTAGCTGTACCCATGAGCTTGGCCTCTTTTGGGAAATTGTCCCCCTCCAGCCACACAAACCTAAACTGAGTAATGTGAAAAGAGCTGCCCAGTCAATAGAGCAGGGCAAAATCCTACTTCCTGTGCTATAGATGCAGAAGGCAAAAAGAATTGCATTGTGCCTGACAGTACTCAAGGAAGTGTCACCCAGGTCAGGCACTTTACCTTACTGCTGACAAGTCCATCCCTAAAGCACGCTCCCAAGCTCTACATCTACACCTTGGCTCTCCAGTCAATGACCCAGCTCATGGATGGCAATCAGGGAGTCTCGGTTAGTGTGACGCTGCCTCAGGTGCACCACCATGGTAGCCATTGGCACCTGCTGTTCTTCAACCCTCAGCAAACCCCCAACAGAAGGATTCTGTGGAAGGCCAAGCAAGGTAGACAACTGTTTCATGTCCTTTATCTCCAAGGAAGCTCTGCCAAAGCCCCACCAGTGGTGCCCTCTTGGAACTCTGAATTCTCTCTCTGAAGCAGTCTATGCCGAGGATGCACATAGCCTCCGAGCAAGTTCCAATGGGATGCTTTTGCCATTCCTTCCCAGTTAGACTCACTTCAGCCTCCAGTACAGTTAACTGTTGGGCTGCCCCTGTCACTCCAGAAATACAGGTGGGTTCTACCTCTTTCTAGCTTGATGGCATTAGGGTACTCTGTGCACTGGTGTCTAGTAGAGCCTGATACATTTTGTGGGTCTGATGTACCAGGCCATAATAATATCTGTGTCTATAATAATAAATAATAATAATAATAATAACAATAATAATAATAATCATCATCATCATCATCATCACCATCATATAATAATAATAATAATAATGAAATATATAATAATAACAATTTATTGCTATTGTTGTTTTATTATTATTTCCTTTGTGTCCTATTAATCTGCTCTTATATTCACTCATAAACTTTTACTTTTTTTTTCTCCCTCTTCTGTCCTGCAGTCCATTGGATGAATATCTGTACAGTTCTGAGCTGCCTGCTGGGTCAAACCACAGCAAGGCTTTTTGGTGCCTAGCATGGAGCACAAAGGTTGAGATGACAGAGCTGACCACAGTGTTTTAAAAGTAAATTGTTAAAAGCATTAGATCAGTTTAACAGTTGCTGATCACAGTATTGATATTTTTGATCTGGGGTCTGTGGTGCTTGTTTTCAAAATTGTGTTGTACAGCACATTACTAATTGTCATCCATGGCGTGCTCTTTATCCGTTCTGGTTTAAGGTTACTGTTTTGCTGTATTGGATAATGCTGACTTATGACAGGATAAAATAATTGCTCCTCCATACCTCAGGAACCATCTCTTCATCTCTTAGAAATTATTTAGAATTACACTCTTTTAAACTCTTTGCCTTTTCTCCTTGGGGAGTAAACCTATGCAGGGTGGGTGGAACTGGGATGGACAGTGGGGGATGCTTTTCACCACTTCTTCCCTCTCCCTTTCTCCTGCACCTCCCCCTTCTCCTCCAGGACAGGCATATAGCCTGTCCAAAGCCACTCCAAACCCTGCAACAGGCCCTGCAGGCACTCCAGCTCCTGAGGTGGGCCCAAAGTTAAATTGACACTCGTGACAGGCCCTATAGCTACTCCCAAACCTACGATAGGCCCTGCAGCCACTCCAACTCATCCAAAAGGCCCTGCAGCCAGAACAACTCCAGTGATGGGCCCTGCAGCCACTCCAGCACCTGCAATGGGACCCATGGCTGGGCCAGAGAACCAGCCTGTGCCAGTATCGGTTGCCTCTTTATGCAGGAGAAAACAATGGGTGTAAAAGTCAGTTTTTCTTTAGAAAGGAAAGAAGCTCAGGCACCGAGACAAGAAAGGAAGAGGAAGAAGAGGCAGGTTTCTCCTAAGCTGGGCCATCATGGAAGCAGGATGACGAAGAAGAAGAGGTCATATAAGCATCAGAAACCATGTGATCCCTATCCCAGTGTAAGCTACGAGACATGGGAAAATATTTTAGCCATCATCTCGGTGAGCACATTGTCAGCTGGCTGCTCCAGTGCTGAGAGAAGGGGGCTAACAGTCTGGATTTAGAGGGCAGGGAAGCCAAGCAGCTGGGATCCTCCTGTAGGTGAGGGGTGATTGAGAAAGCCAGTGGAAAAGGGCACAAGGAACTTAATCCTCTCAGGCCTGAAAGAAAGGTATCCCTTGAAGGAAGATCTTCTATGTCAACCAGGCAAGTGGACCACCATGCACAGGGGTATCCTGTACCTGAGGGAATTACCCATGCTGAAGGTGATTTGTAGAAACCTAGAAAACTAACAGCTGTCCAAAGATCTCGATGAAGTCAAGTACACATGAACCATGTGACAGAAGTTTGTAGAGAGCGCACCATAATCATATGCCAATTCATTGGCAGTAATGACCAGGAAAGACCAAGAGGAACCCATGGTGGATGAATCAGCTAGCCAGCTATGGCATTACAAAGAAAGTCTCTCTTCTTCCCTACGAACCTGTGTCTCGTCTATGGAGAAACTGTCTGAGTAGGTCCAAGAACTACAAGAGAATACATCTTCCTCCCTACCTGTAAGAACCAATACCTCAGCTCTCAGGTGTAAGTGTCCCTCTACTCAAGAAAGGTGATATAGTGGGTACATACCACGTGCAGCTCTGTGGTTTTAACTGTGTGACCATGGAGAAGCCATGAGTAAATGGGATGGAAAATCTACCTCCATCCTAGAGGCATGGATACATGAAGTGCAAGGAAAAACATTCACAAAAAGTGGTTCTGAGAAAATTGCTGCTCCTGTTTCTAGTGGGCAGTCCTCCAAACAGAGTAATGAATACTATGAGCGGGACTAGAGGGGTTCTACCTCCAACCCGGGGGAGGAAGGAGGCAACTGGGTGTATTGGACTTTGAGGATTACTCGCTCGGCACATCAGACCCACAGCAGGTGTTAGGTTTTAAAGGACACCAATGCACAGTGTAGTGTAATGCCATCAAGCTAAAAGGGCCAGAACCCAATTGTATTTCTGGAATGATGGGAGAATCCCAGTAGTTAACTGTATTGGAGGCTGATGTGAGTCTAATGGGAAAGAGTGGCAAAAGCAACCCATTGAGACTGGCCCAGAAGCTCTGTGCATCCTTAGTATAGACTCCTTCAGGAAAGGGTACTTCAAAGATCCAAAGGCTTACCTTTAAACAGTTGTCTACCTTGCCCACTCTCTCACAGGGCCCTTCTGCTCTGGAGGTGCTGATGGCCAATGAGCAGCAGGTGCCAATCGCTACCACAACAGTGCACCTGAGGCAGTATTGCACTGACAGAGACTCCCTGATTCCCCTGCATGACCTGGTTCATTGACTGGAGAGCCAAGGAGTGATCAGCAAGGCTCTCTCACCCTTTAATAGTCCCATATGGACAGTGCAAAATTCTAATGGGGAGTGGAAGATAATGGTGGACTTCTGTGGACTGAATGAAGTCCCACCACCACTGATTTTGACATAAAACAAAGCAAGGTCAAAGGACCTACACAGGAGATCCTGAGGCAGGCTGCCCAGGTTCAAGGGGACCCCTGCTTGGGGACAGGCTGGGTATCGGTCAGTGTGTGGTTAGCAATTGCACTGTGCATCGCTTGATTTACTAAACTACATTATCATCATCATCATCAGCAGCAGCAGCAACATCTCTTCCTTTCCTTTGCTATCAAACCATCTTTATCTCAACACATGAGCATTTCAGGGATGAGGATGAGCTACATGGTGCTGAGTTGTCTGCCAGGATAAAGCACAACATGCTTGACAACCAGAGTCCAAAGCACAAATCACACTTTAAAAAATCAGTCTCTGACATCTACAGAGAGAAGCCTTCCTCTGAGACCAGTGCTGGTTCTGCAGGAGCAGTGCCCATGTGCAGGAGTGTAGAGGAAAAGAGTCCCATCCCAGCAGCACGGCCAGGGAACACCAGCGTTTGGGGCATGCAGAGCTGCTCTCTTGCCACTGCCGCCCTCTCCTGCTGAGCCCTGATGGTGGGGTCAGGCCCAGCTGCTCCTGGAGCTTGGTGCCAGTGCAGCTGTGGGGCCGAGCTGGGACTGCAGGCAGGGACAGGCAGTGGGCACGGCAGTGGCACAGCTGGCCTCCACTGCAGCACTTCCCTCCTAAGGGGGGATCTCCTCCGAGGTGGACTGAGCAGAGCTCAAGTGCTCAATCTGGCATGAGCAGGCAGAGGAGAGCTCTGCAGCCCCAGGGCACACAGCAGCCCCAGCAAAGGAACCTGGTGAGTGATTCCTTGCAGCCCTGGGGCAATGGCAGTGACCCCATGAGCTGGGTCTGCCTCCCAGCCTGCCCAGCACAGCTCTGCAGAGTGCCCCCATGCCCTGGGCACCACAGCCCCCTCGCTCTGCAGAGCAGCACCGCCAGCTGGGGCTGGAGCTGGGACTGGGGCACTGGGGCTTGGAGGCCACTTCTCCTGAGTGTCTTCTAAGCCAATTACAGGCTCATGGCTTCTGGATACGAACATGATCCTCACTGTGCACAAGGAGCTGACAGACCGCCAACATGGAATGGTGCTAGAACATTGCCTGCAAGGTCCCTCTTGCCCTAGCATCTCCCGGGACTGGCACGGAACTGGCTCCTGAGTGTCAGAGAGGCTGGGAGCCCAGCAGGTGTGCCATGAGCTTGGAGGATCACAACCAGATCACTTCTACCTGGGCAGGTCCTGGCCCAAAAAGGGGGTGTTTTGTAGGTGTGGTATTATTTGCTCAGTGGTGCGTCAGAAACACTAAGTCCAGCAGGAAGCAAATGGCTGTTAAATGGCCTGTGAGGTGACTGCTTTCTGAAGTAGCTGACAGGTCACCCTTGACTCCTGGATGGGATCTGTGCCTTTAGGCTCACATCTGCCAGTGTCCATGGTAGGGCAGCAGAAGGCACTTGCTGTGCATGTAGTTTCTGAGATTGGCTCTTCCTAAGTACCTGGTAGGCCCCATAGAGGAAGAGGTCTTGGATAGGGGTTGTCATGTCAGAGGTGTCAGCTTTTGCCTGAAGTCATCCCTTAGGACTGCTTTCAGTTTTCTACACAGAGGGGGCCACTGCCTCCAAGATGCTTGGGGCAAACTGAACCATGCATGAGGGTTTGGAAAAAGATAGCCTGGGTGCAAAGAAGGCATTCCGTATCCAGAAGTTGGAGGCAGGAAACAAAATTTTGGGGTGGTACAAGAGCTGCTGGGCATATTGTGCAGGGTTCACCTATAGCTTTGGTTTATTTTCCATCCTGACTTAGGTGCCACGTCAGTCTCAAGAAAGGAATAGCCAACAGATATGAGAAAGATACTCTGAGATCATGAAAGCCGTAAGAAAGCTGCCCCTAGGAAGATGACTGATATGGGGAAGTCAGGAGAAGCCTGGCCAGGAGAGATGTGAGATTTGAGGGAGGGAAGGGGTCAGCAGAAATGAATGATTTCTGTGATGTTAGAACATTCAGGCAATGTTGATTCTGCTGTAACGCTGGCTTCAAATAGTCATGTAAAGCCCTTCCCCTATTTTAACCAGTGACATTAATTCCCAAACCTAAATGCTACTCCACACCCTGACAGGAATCCACTACTCTTATGCCTGACCTCAAAGTATCCCTTCAAGCCAAAACACAGCCCATAGCCCCTTTCCTTTATCTTTAATCTCTTGCTCACTCTGATCTGATCAGCTTGTGGACCACAAGGAGGAGATGGGCGGGGATGATCAGAGGAGCTCAGCTCTGCCTCATCATCTCCTGCCCCAGCAGCAGGAATGTGACTGTGGCAGTGACTGTGAGGTCACTTCTGTCTCTGCACTTGATAGGGCAGCAGCAGGAACGTGTCACGGAAAGGGACTGGGAGGTCACTTGTGTCTGGAGGTGGCAGGTCACCCTTGCCTTCTCCCTGGGATCTGCACTTTTGGGCTGACATCTGGCAGTGGCCCTGCTAGGCCAGCAGAAGGCACCTGCTTGGCATGCTGACTGGGGCATCCCCTCTGCCTCCAGACCCAGGAGGACCCAGGCAGAAAGAAGGCCCCCAGATGGGTTGTCCTGTCCCTTCTGCTTGAGTCCATGAGTGGGCAGCAGCAGGCACAAGGCTTGGCTGTGTCTCCACAAGAAGCTGCAAGGCCAGCAGCAGGCCCCTGGCTTGGAAGCTGCTGCTGAGGTGACTTGCGTCTGGTTGGCTGAGAGGCCGCAAGGAGCCTGCTGGGTTGGGATGCCTACTTCAGGAGTGGTTTCCACCCTGATGGAGCTTCCTTTGGTAGTATGAAAGAGCAGGAGAGAAAAAACTGCCACAAAGTGTGCATTGGAAGGATGGCACTGGCCATGAGGTAGAAGAAATGTCCAGTGGAAGAACTGGTCTTGCTGCTAGAGTCTGAGGCAAAGAAGGCATTAAGTACCTCATCCTTTAAGTTATCTCGAGATCTTCACCATATTTCCCACATATCTAATAATGGTTCTCCTTAATCTATACTATAATACTTTATAGTATTTTTATAAAGAGTTTTTCATTGTCTTTGAGACTCACAGACAGATTGACCTCCAGCTTGGCTTTGGACCTTCTAATTTTGACCTGCACAGCCCCATAACATTCAGGACACAGCTCCAGACAAACTGACAGCATGCATGAGAAGGAAGCACAGAAGAATTGGAACCTGACAGCCTTCCATCCCCTACCCTTCTCTGATTCTGTGCTGCAATGCCATTCAACTGATTACAGCTGTGTTATCCAAACTTTTCTGCAAGTCCTGATGCTGCTGTCTTCTCAGAGATAGCACAATCACAGGAAGGCTGAGCTGTCTGCCTGCAGACATGAAGAGCTGACAGAATGGAGAATGGGTGTGGGCAAACCACGAGAAGCAGCAGGATTTTGCATACAGAGATCTCTTGACATTTAGAAGGAGAAGAACCCAGTACTGCACCAGAGGAAGAGTAACCCACACATCAGGGCAGCCTGGGACCCTGCTGAGTGAGCAGTGGCCAGGAGGAGGAGGGCCTGGGAACCACAAGGGATGCCATACGAGCAGTGGTGCCTGCTCACCAGGAGCCAGGCCAGCTTCCTACAGAGATGCCTTATGAGATATTTGTGTCCATAGCTATGGCTGTCGTCTCTGCCACTAAAGCTTTTGAGGAGAAAGCTAATCACTAAAGCAACAGAGCCTAATTAACTTCTTGCCCACCCATGAAGCAGGCAGGGGTCATACCATTCTCCTGCACTTGGCAATGCACATCCCCATCTTCCAGTGTCCCAGGAAAAACCCTAAGCAAGGTGTGAAGGGAAAGAATCTCCCTTCCTTGAGTAGGGAGTCAAGCCCTGACCCTTGTGCTTGGTGACACACATCCAGTTTTCCTACACATCAGTGTCACCTTCACACAGCTTTTGTCTCTTTGTCCTCACTGCCTCCAGGGTTCTGCTCTAACGAGCTCCAAGGGAGGCTGTGTCAGTGCTGGCCCTCAGGGGGACACTGCAGGAAACTTGCCTCTGACTTGGACTTCTGGAGAGATGTCTTCAGTTGTCTCTGAGTGCCTGAGGTTCGTGGGCTCATCAGCAAAGCCCCCAGAGGGGTGATTGCAGTGCCTTGGGCTGGTGCTGTGCTGCTGAGCTGGGCCAGGCTCGTGGGACAGAGAGAGCTCGTGGCAAGAGGGCCCTGGTGCAGAGAGACAGCTGTGCCCAGGAGCAGCTCCTCTGCACAGTGCAGCAGGGCTGGGGGCACTGCCTGCAGAGACAGAGTGCTTAAAGACAGGCAGAAGTGGCAGGATGCACAGAGCTCACTGGGGGAGAACACTTCCCAGCCCTGAACCCAGTAAGTCTCTGGCTGGAGGGCAATGCAGTGGCAGGTCCTGGAGGAAGGAGGTGCTGGGGGTGCAGGCAGGGGTGCCCAGGGCTGTGGTGCAGAGCAGGGTCCCTGCTGTGCCCCAGGGGCTGTGTGCCGGGGCAGGGCCTCTGCCGCCTGCCAGGCTCAGTACTCAGCCTGCCCAGGGAGCCCAGGGGCTTGGGCAGAAGAAGGGCAGGGCAGGAGCTGCCTGCAAAGAGAAGGCACTTTCTGCACTCTCTGCCTGCCTCTTCCTGCTCTGATTGTGAGGTAGGCTCTGTGTTAACAGAGTGGCTGGATTTGCACAAGTGACTGAGCTTCCTATTTCACTGAACGGAGACATGAACAGGTGGTTAGTGATGAAACTCAGAATATCCCTTCCCTTCTCTTTGCTTTCAGACTGCACCAGGGCTTTTCTGAGCTGTTCTTTAGGACCTGAAATCAAGATGTGATTTTTTAACACAACCTCTGAGCGCAGCCATACCCCAGGTAAGTGCTGCAAGCAGACAGCAGCCAGAGGATGGACAGAGCAGCCCTCCTGGATGTGCCCTCTGGCTGAGGTTTGCCCCCACAGCAACAACATTTCCCACTGCAGTGGAGCAGAGGTGGCTGCTGTGTACAGGACACTCAGCAAGCACAAAGCAGGGCTACAACCAGGGAGAGACAAAAAGGGCACCTTGAAAGAAAGGCAATGTAAAGGCTTTAATGAGAAAAGAAATGAGTATTATTCAGGGAAGTTTCCCCTAACAGACTGTATTTTACCTTCTTTGCAGTGCCCTTGACGAACGGCAGGAAATGCCCAACATCAGCTCAGTGAGCGAGTTCCTCCTGCTGGCGTTCGCAGACACACGCGAGCTGCAGCTCCTGCACTTCGCGCTCTTCCTGGGCATCTACCTGGCTGCCCTCCTGGGCAACGGCCTCATCCTCAGCGCCGTAGCCTGTGACCACCGCCTCCACACCCCTATGTACTTCTTCCTGCTCAACCTCGCCCTCCTCGACGTGGGCTGCATCTCCACCACTCTGCCCAAAGCCATGGCCAATGCCCTCTGGGACACCAGGGCCATCTCCTATCAAGGCTGTGCTGCACAGGTCTTTCTGTTTATCTTCTTGATGTCAGCAGAGTATTCCCTTCTCACGGTCATGGCCTACGACCGCTACACTGCCATATGCAAGCCCCTGCACTACGGGAGCCTCCTGGGCAGCAGAGCTTGTGCCCAGATGGCAGCAGCTGCCTGGGGCAGTGGCTTTCTCAATGCTGTCCTGCACACGGCCAACACATTTTCCCTGCCTCTCTGTCGAGGCAATGCTGTGGACCAGTTCTTCTGTGAAATCCCCCAGATCCTCAAGCTCTCCTGCTCAGATACTTACCTCAGGGAAGTCGGGGCACTTGTCTTTAGTGTTTCTTTAGGCTGTGGTTGTTTTGTTTTCATTGTGGTGTCCTATATGCAGATCTTCAGGGCAGTGCTGAGGATGCCCTCTGAGCAGGGCTGGCACAAAGCCTTTTCCACGTGCCTCCCTCACCTGCTTGTGGTCTCCCTCTTTGTCAGCACTGGCATATTTTCCTACCTGAACCCCCCCTCCATTTCCTCGCCATCCCTGGACCTGGTGGTCACACTTCTCTACTCGGTGGTGCCTCCAACTCTTAACCCCGTCATCTACAGCATGAGGAACCAGGAGCTCAAGAATGCAGTGAGGAAACTGTTTCCATACATGCTTCTTAAGCATCCATGATGTGTTCAGAAGATGTATTCTTAATACTATGCAAATATTTTGATTCATATTATATCTTATCATTTTTATCATTACTAGTGTTATCATAACATTGTCATTAATAATAATGCTATCAGAAATCAAAGGATATTTGGGAAAATGATAGAACATTTTAAAAATTACTTTTCTCTGTTAATATTTTAACAATATTTTATTTGTTTTTAATAACGTAGTTCTCAGCATTCTGAATGTTACATTTTGTGTTAGTTTTTACCATATCATCTAATATAAACACATATCCAGGCTTCCTAGGTAGATAGAGACAATAAAGAAGTCAGCGGAAATTCATTGGTCTCAGTATCCCTCTCTTGCCATCTTCTCTGGAGCTGGGGGAGCAGCCCCAGCACGCAGGAGGGGCTCAGGGCCAAGAGTCCAGATGCCACATGCAGGAGCAGCCCCGGTGGCCCTCGGGGCTGCCCCTCACTGCCCGCTGGGCTCTGCCTCTCTGCTGCCTTCGGGTCGGGGCTGCTGCTTCCCTGGAGCCATGGCCATGGCCACCAGCAGGACGTGGCCTTGTCACTGCTGCTCCCTTTGGCTTCCTCATTGTTCTCTTGTGCTTTCACATTCAACTAAGTCTTGAGATCTCGTGTATCTTGCTGACAATCTTGTTGTCTGTACAGTGGCATCTCTTTCATTGCACAGTTCTTCCAAAGCTGGTGCTAGGAATGTACCCAAGGAACTACTGCATGAATGGGCCTCTTGCTTTTCGGGGCTTCATTATGGATCAGAATTTCAGAGTGTTCATGTAGTGCTGGACTGGGAGCTCCGTTCTTGGCTGGCCATGGCTCAGCAAACAATAACTGGCCTTGACTGGCCTGGGACTGTCCTGGTGGTGCTTAGTCTGATGGTAAATGGCATGCTGGAGAGGAATCTGGAGCTGCTCTGTGCCTGGGCCAGGCCTCTTGTGATGGCCGGGGGAGCGGGGCTGGCCCTGCGGGGCACAGGCACTGTGTGCTGGGGATCTGCCAGGCAAGAGAGCAGGGCTCCTGCAGCTTCACGGACCTCCACCTCCTGAGCACAGGGGCTGCTAGGGTGGCCCAGAGCCGCCTTTGTGCCAGCAGCTGCGGTGCCTTGCGAGGGGCTGGGGCTCTGGTGGCCGTGCCCAGAGCCCTGCAGCAGCCTGCGGTGGGCACTGCCCTGGGGCCAGCACAGCCTGGGCTACTGGGCTGGGGAGAGGGCAGGGAGGTGGGGAGAGGTGGGCAGGGGCTGGGCTGGGCTGGGCAGTGCCCGGCAGAGGGCAACAGCAGCGTCAGGGAGCGGTGGCAGCATGCAGGGGAGGGCTCCCAGCAGGGCTTGGTGCTGCAGAGCCAGGGCTGCACCAAGGGAGCCCAGAGCTGCAGGGGCAGGGGAGAGGAGGCCTCTCTGGGCCCTTGCTGGCCTGGGCAGAGCAGGAAGGGGGCCCAGAGCATTCGTCCCCTCCCTGCAGCCTGCCAGCACATCTGCTGAGGGCCAGAGCGGCTGCTGCAGTGGCAGGGAGCTCAGCATGGCCCTTGCAGCCCCCTGCCCTGGGCCTGCCTCTGCCCTTGGGCTCGGCCCCGGCCTTGGCTCTGCTGGCAGGAGCGCTCTTGGCATGCGCTTCCTGGCCTCCCCTCGCCTGCGCACAGCTGCTGCCCACTCAGGCTGCTGCCACAAACGTGTCCTCACAAGCAGCACCACCCCTTGGGCTGCTTCTCCTGACCTCTCCCAGCTCACTGTCTTGACTCCTTGTCTCTGCTGGGCCCCACATTCCCCACCCAAATGTGTCCCTTGACTGTCGGTTCCATTCCCCTGCCTCATGGAATTACTGTGCTATGGCAGCACGTGTTTCCCTTGGGCCGTCTACCAGACACAGTAATGAATACTCTGAGCAGGACTAGAAGGGTCCTGCTTCAAGCCAGGGGGAGGCAGGGAGGAAAGGGAGAATCGGGTTTACTGGACTGGGTATATTTAATGGCCTGGCACATCAGATCCACAAATGTATCAGGCTCTACTGGAGACCGGTGCACAGTGTTCCTAATGCCATCAAGCTAGAAAGAGGTAGAACCCACCTGTATTTCTGGAGTGACAGGGGGATCCCAACAGTTAACTGTACTGGAGGCTGAAGTGAGTCTAACTGGGAAGGAATGGCAAAAGCACCCCATTGGGACTCGCTCGGAGGCTATGTGCATCCTCGGCATAGACTGCTTCAGGAGAGGGAACTTCAAAGTTCCAAGATGGCACCACCATTGGGGATTTGGCAGAGCTGCCTTGTGAAAAGACCTGCCCAGTCAATAGCAACTCTATTTGAGTAATGTGACTTTTCACATTACTCAATTTAGTTTTCCGTGGCTGGAAGGGATCAATGTCCCCAAAGAGGCCAAGCTCATGGGTACAGCTACAGCCACTTGAAGAAATATTTTCTTTAGTTTTCATTCTGAGTTTTCCACAGAAAACCCAAGAGAGACCATGGATGTCCAGTTTTCTAGTAAGATTCAGGCTGTATTTCTCAGGTTCCAATGGTCATTTCAAATTTATTTTATTTCAAATTTATTTTATATTATATTTTATTTTATATTATATTTTATATTATTTATTTTATTTTATTTTATTTATTTTAATTTTATTTTTTTCCCAAGGAACCCCTGACTTGTCTTAGAAAGGGTTTCCCGTGCTGAACTGGGCTGCATTTACAGGGACAAAGACCACTGCTGGCAGTGGAGGTATCAGACCTCCAGTCTCTGCTTTTCCTCCCGTAGAAGAAGGTCTCCAAAGAAGTCAACCTGGATCAATAGCAATAGGAGAATGATGCTCAAAATTGAATTGCAGAAAAATCAACCTTTAAAACCAGAAAAGATTTTTATTAGGTGCTTTTTGAAAACTTCTTCCTTAACTACAGCATGCAGGTTCTGCAATTAGGGGCAAAAGCTGTGAAGACTTGAAGAAAACTATGGAGGAGATGTTAGGAATTTCTGCATTTTAATGAGTTCCATGGTGGATTGTGGTGCTGAGTCTATGAAGCTCAGGTACTGAGAGGAGAATGATGCAGCTGCTAGAGAAAGTAAAGTCAGAAGGAAAAGCTGAAGTGACTTGGAGTATTAATGGGCCCCACTGAGGGCTGTTACTAACAAAGCCTCCCCAGGGACTAGTTAGGGTAGATAATTGGAGATCATGATTGCAGATAGGCAAAGCACTGTGCTGAGAAAAGTCTTGGTTGGTTTTGGTGATGCAGAAGAGCCAAGGCCTGACCCCTGGAACTGTGAGAGGAGATCCTGCACCCCCACGTCCAGCTCAAGGCTCTTTCTGGGGTCTGTGGGCTGTGGTGGGCAGTGGGATACCATGAGAAGAATAATGGTATGACACCACTGACCTGCTGCACAGGGTTGCAAGAAATCAATGAGGCCCCATCACAAGGAATATAACATATCTCTTCCTAAGCTACTGCCAAGGGGACAAAAACTTCACAGCTGTTAGGGCCTTCCTTTTTTACCAGCACCCTCTGCCTTCTCCTCTGCAGGCTTTCCAATGCTGTCCCACATATTGCCCTATTGTATTGAAGTCTGCAGGCACCCATCTCTGTTCGCCATCTTGCTTTCATGCCTTGCTTTTACTGATGTCTCGTCAGCCCTCACCAGCTGTTCCTTGAAACACAAAGCCAGGGTCTGATCAGAGGGTGACCTCTGGCACCACAGCATGACCCTTTGAGATACATTTCTTCCTCCTCGTGGCCAATATGTAACTTCCAATGTATACTCCATGGAAGTTTTTCTCTCCTGCTCTTTCCTACTAAAAAAAGGAAGCTCCTTCAAGGAAAAAAACCCTCCTGAAGTAGGCATCCCAACCCAGCAGGCTCCTAGCGGCCTCTCAGCCAACCAGACACAAGTCACCTCAGCAGCAGCTTCCAAGCCAGGGGCCTGCTGCTGGCCTTGCAGCTTCTTGGCTAGACACAGCCAAGCCTTGTTCCTGCTGCTGCCCACTCAAGGACTCAAGCAGAAGGGACAGGACAACCCATCTGGGGGCCTTCTTTCTGCCTGGGTCCTCCTGGGTCTGGAGGCAGAGGGGATCCCCCAGCAGCATGCCAAGCAGGTGCCTTCTGCTGGCCTAGCAGGGCCACTGCCAGATGTCAGCCCAAAAGTGCAGCTCCCAGGGAGAAGTCAAGGCTGACCTGCCACCTCCAGACACAAGTGACCTCCCAGTCCCTTTCTGTGACACGTTCCTGCTGCTGCCCTATCAAGTGCAGAGACAGAAGTGACCTCACAGTCCCTGCCACAGTCACATTCCTGCTGCTGGGGCAGGACATCCTGACGCAGAGCTCACCTCTCTCTTGTATCGTAGGGAGTAGATTTTACCATTCTTTGTTAGAGATAAAGCAAAGTTTATGTTGGAAGATTTAGTGTTCTGTTTTTGGTGTCATGTTTCTGGTTACGGTATGGGCAAGCATTAAGGTTTAGGGTTTTGTTTAGGTCTGGCAAGAAGGCTAGGGATAAACAGAGCATTTTAATGATAGTGTTAAGGGCAGGGATCATGGTGAGCAAGAGAGTAAAGGGAAGGAAAGGGGACTATGGGCTGAGTTTTTCTTCAGGTGATATTTTGAGCTCTGCTTTCCAATAGTGGATTCCTGTCAGGATGTTGCACTAATGTTTAGGTTTAAGGATTATTGTTTGTTTTTGAAAATAGTTTACAGGCCCTACAAGAATTTCTGAAATCAGTTTTACAGCAGCATCAACATTACAGGAACCCTCTTATCTCTACAAAGTTAAGTTTCTGAGCTCCTCTTCCCTTCCTCTTCCCTCCTTCAAATCTCACATCTCTCCTGGCCAGGCTACTCCTAACCTCCCCATATCAGTCATTTAACTGAGATCAGCTTTCTGATGGCTGTTATTATATCAGAGTACCTGTCTCACCTCTGTTGGCTACTCTATTCTGTGGTATTAGACTGCTCTAGACTCTATATTCCAGACTCTGTTGGCTATTCTAGTCTGTTAGTACGAAAGCCTCCCATGGGAATTTTTTGGGCAGATAACTGGAAGCCATGATTATAGACAAGAAAAGGCACTGTGCTGAGAAATCTTGGTTTGTTTTGGTGAATCAGAAGGTGAAGGCCTGACCCAAGCCACCGGAGGGGAGATCCTGCAACACCAGCACCCCTATGTCTCACTCTTCCTGGGGTCTGTGGGGCAGGGGGTGATGCCCACAATATCATGTGAAGGACAATGGTAAGACACCTTCCAGCATTTGCGAAGGATTGAAAGGAGAATTCATAGTCCAAATGCCATGAGTATAACACATCTTCTCATAAGCCATGGCCAAGGGGACAAAGATGTCAGTGCTGCTGCAGCCTTTCCTTCTTGTCAGAGCCCTCTGCCTTCTCCTCTGCACGCTTTCCTGTGCTGTCCCACACTTCCCTGAAGGCTGCAGACAGACACTTCTCTTCCCCACCTTGCTCTCACTCTGGTGTTCCCATGATTTCACTGCTGCCTCTCACCAGCTGTTCTTTCAAACACAAGGGCATGGGCTGATCCAAATTCCCTCTGGGTGACCTCTGGACCCACAACACAAGTGCCAGTGCCTCACCTCCACGTCAAGAATTTCATCTGACTATCTACTCTAAATCTACCCTCTTGAAGTTTAAAACCATTCCCCTTGTCCTATGATAGAGTCATAGAAATCATAAAAGCACAAATTTGGAAAGGACCTACAAGACCATTTAGTCCAACCTTCCTATCACTAATACTACTCACTAAGCTACTGAGCCATATCTCCTAGCAACTTGTCCTGGTGCTTCTTGAACACTGAGGGCCAGTGATTCCACCATGTCCCTGAGCAGACCATTCTAGTTCCCGACTACTCTTTCAGAGAAAAAGTTTTTCATGATATCTAATCTAAACATCCCCAGGCACAACTTGTGGCCATTTCCTCGAATCCTATCATTAGTTATCTGAGAGAAGAGGCTGACCCCCACCTCATCACAACCTCTCTTCAGGAAGTTGTAGAGTGCAATGAGGTCTCCCCTGAGCCTCCTCTTCACCAAAGGAAATAATCCTAGTTCTCTGAGCCTCTTCTCATAAGACCTGTGCTCTAGCCCCCTCAACAGTTTGGTTGCCCTTCTCTGGACATATTCCAGGACCTCGATGTCCTTCTTGTAATGAGTGGCCCAAAACTGAACACAGTGCTCGAGGTGTGGCCTCACCAGAGCCGAGTACAGGAGGATGATCACCTCCCTGCTCCTGCTGGCTGATCTATTTCTAATACAGGCCAGAAAACCCTTGGTCTTCTTGGCCACCTAGGCACACGGCTGGCTCATGTTCAGCTGAGCATCCATCAACACTCCCAGGTCCTTTTCCTCTTCACAGTCTTCTAGCCACTCTGCCCCAAGCCTATAGTGTTTCATTGTGTTATTGTGGCCAAAGTGCAGGACCCTTCACTTGGCCTTGTTGAACCTCATCCTATTCACCTCAACCCAGCAATCCAGCCTATCCTGATCCCTCTAAAAGGCCACCCTTTCCTCATATGGATCGTCACTACCTCCCAACTTGGTGTCGTCTGCAGATTTAGTGAGGGTACACTCAATCCCCTCATCTAAGTCATCAATAAAAACATTAAACAAGATAGGTCCCAGTACCGACCCTTGGGGGACACCACTTGTAAGGATGCCAGCCGGACTAACCAAAAATCTTGGTTAAAATCTCTGAGGAGAGACATTATGGGCTTCACAAGGACAATGGTAGCAGTGTCACAGATAATCAAAGATACATGGGATCATAAAGTCATAGAATGGTTTGGGTTGGAAGGGACCTTAAAGATCCTCTTATTCCAGCCATCCTCCTAGTAGACCTGGTTGCTCAAAACTCATTTCAATCTGTTCTTGAACACTTCCAGGGTTGGGACATTCACAGCTTTTCCAGGAAACCCGTTCCAATGCCTCACCATCCTCAGAGGAAAGAATTTCTTCCATATATCTAATTTAAACCTGCCCTCTTCTAGTTTGAAGTCATTACTTCTTGTCCTATCACTACACCCCCAGACAAAGACTGTCTCCGCAGCTTTCCTGTAGGTCCTCTATAAGCACTGGTAGGTTGCTCTAAGGTTTCTCCAGTGATGAGTAGTACCAGTTCTCTCAGCGTGCCTTCATAGCAGAAGTGCTCCAGCCCCTTGATCACCTTTGTGGCCCTCCTCTGGACCTCTTCAAATAATTCCATGTACTCAAACTGCTGCGTTAAACCACAGAAGTCTTTTTGGCACACGGTGTGGGGCACAAAGTGTTGAGATAATGACAGATCTTACCACAGAGTGCTAAATTTAAATTGTTATAAGCATTAGACCAGTTTAATAGTTGCTAATCACAAGGTCAACATTTTGGATCTCAGGTCTGTTGAGCTTGTTTTCAGAAATGTGTTGTATAGCACATTACTTACTGCACGTGTTCCCGTTGTGCTCTTTATCATTCCTGGGTCTGTGTCGTGGTTTAACCCGGCCGGCAGCTAAATACCACGCAGCTGTTCGCTCACCCTCCCCCCTCCCTCTCTGGGACGGGGGAGAGAAATGGAAAGTGAAGCCTGTGAGTTGAGATAAAGACAGTTTAATAAGACAGGAAAATAATAATAACAAAAGTAATAATAACAATAATAATAATAATGATACAATGGTGATAATAGGAAAGTAATAGTAATATGTACAAACAAGTGATGCACAATGCAATTGCTCACCACCCGCTGACCGATGCCCAGCCTAACCCCGAGCAGTCCGGCCCCCTCCCCCGGCTAGCCACCCCTATATATTGTTTAGCATGACGTCAGATGGTATGGAATACCCCTTTGGCTAGTTCGGGTCACCTGTCCTGGGTCTGTCCCCTCCCAGCTCTTACTGCACCCCCAGCCTGCCCGTTGGCAGGACAAAGCAAAAGTCTGAGGTGTCCTTGGCTTGGTATAAGCACTGCTCTGCAACAATTAAAACATCGGGGTGTTATCAGCACTCTTCTCATCCTAAGCCAAAACACAGCATTCCACCAGCTACTAGGAAGAAAATTAATTCTGTTCTAACTAAAACCAGGACAGAGTGCTGCACCAGACCTCGCCACAGCACTTCAAAATGCATATCCTCAATTACTCTGCAGTCTTATGGACCTTTGCCTGCTGGCTCTTCACCACCTCTGCTGGCATTGCACAGCCCTCCTTTAGCCCATGGACTTCTCAGATTCCCCTTTTCCTTTAACAGACCCTTCTTTGGATGGTCACACATTTTATGACGTTCTAATCACTACCCACTGAGCACATTGTCCCTGGAGATCCCCTGACATCTCCTGGAAACTCCAGATTCCTCTACAGGCTGGAATCTGCCATCTGCCGCACTGCAGAGGGTGCAGTCCCATGCAGATAAGTTTAAGATCAGTTGTCATCTCCTTAGGCAAGTTCTGCCATAATGGAAGCTCTTAGTGCTGCCCTTGGTTCCTCAGGGACCACCCTGGGACTTTCAGCCTGTGTCCTTCACTCTATGACCAACCCCCAGAATAGAGAAGAGCAAGGAGCGACCCCTTGGCTCTATTCCTGATAGCACATCTGGAAGAGGTGTCCAAGCTTCTGGGTTTGCCGTGAGCAGGTCCATTTGTTACTGTGGTTCTAGTAGGGAGGCCAGCTGTGACCCAGGCCTGCACAGTGCCTGTTCCTGCTTGCAGCCACAGGGATGCCACTGCAGAGAGAACAGGACTGTCACCAAGGTGCATGAGATCTAAGGGCTTATCCAAACATAAGAGCACAAGAGAACAGTGAGGAAGCCAAAAGAGAGCAGCAGTGACAAGGCCACGTTCTGCTGCTGGCCATGGCCATGGCTCCAGGGAAGCAGCAGCACTGACCCAAAGGCAGCAGAGAGGCAGAGCCCAACAGGCAGTGAGGGGCAGCCCGGGTGGCCCTTGGGGCTGCTCCTTCATGTGTCAGCTGGGCTCTTGGTCCTGAGCCCCTCCTGCATGCTGGGGCTGCACTCCAAGCTCCAGAGACGATGGGAAGAGAGGGATACTTAGATCAGTTCATTTCTGATAGCTTCTTTATTGTCTTTATTTACACTGGAAGACTAGTACAACGGGTAGATTAGATGATTTGATCAAAGTATATAAATTAATTAACAGGCAGGATATTAAGAATAACATTACTGAAATAATGATAAAAATGAAATGACATGGATCACAATAATTTCACATAATTATGGTTATATATTATAAACACATTATTAATGCTTCAGAGGCATGTATAGGAAAAGTCTCCTAACTCCATACGTTAGGTCCTTATTTCTCATGCTGTAGATGAGGGGATTCAGTACTGGAGGTACCATTGAGTACAGAAGTGCAACCACCAGGTCCAGGGATGGGGAGGAAATGGAGGGGGGCTTCAGGTACGCAAACATGCCAGTGCTAACCATCAGGGAGACCACAGCCAGGTGAGGGAGACACGTGGAAAAGGCTTTGTGCCGGCCCTGCTCAGAGGGCATCCTCAGCACAGCCCTGAAGATCTGCACATAGGAGAAAACAATGAAAATAAAACAACCAAAGCCTAAAGAAACATTAAATGCAAGTGGCCCAACTTCCCTGAGGTAGGCATCTGAGCAGGAGAGCCTGAGGATCCGGGGGATTTCACAGAAGAACTGGTCCACAGCATTGCCGTGGCAGAAGGGCAGGGAAAATGTAGTGGCTGTGTGCAGGACAGCATCGAGAAATCCACTGCCCCAGGCAGCTGCTGCCATCTGGGCACAAGCTCTGCTGCCCAGGACGCTCCCGTAGTGCAGGGGCTTGCAGATGGCAACGTAGCGGTCATAGGCCATGACGGTGAGAAGGGAATACTCTGCTCCTACCAGGAAAACTAAAAGGAAGACCTGTGCAGCACATCCTTGATAGGAGATGGCCCTGGTGTCCCAGAGGGCATTGGCCATGGCTTTGGGCAGAGTGATGGAGATACATCCCACGTCGAGGAGGGCGAGGTTGAGGAGGAAGAAGTACATGGGGGTGTGGAGGCAGTGGTTGCAGGCTATGGCGCTGAGGATGAGGCTGTTGCCCAGGAGGGCAGCCAGGTAGATGCCCAGGAAGAGCCCGAAAGTCAGGAGCTGCAGCTCGCGCGTGTCTGCAAATGGCAGCAGGAGGAACTCGCTCACAGAGCTGATGTTGGGCATTTGCTGACATCCTCTGTCGGAGATCAAAAGGTAGAACAAAGTTAGAAAAGATTTGGATGAGGAAAACCTATTACAAGTCTTTGAGAACCCCCAAACAGAGCCTCTCTCTTTGCAGCAGAACCTTTCTGCAGCTCTCTTGCTTGAGCTGTTGCTGGTGCTGGCTGAGAGTGGCATGGGGAGCAGGGGCTGCTGTGGGCTATAGAGGAGTCCTACCTGCAGCAGGATGGAATCAGGAACGTGAGGGAGACTCAAGTTCAGTCCACTTGTCTGGTCAATGAGTTTGCAGAGTTTTCTTACAAACAACTCATCTGACTGCAGAACAGAGCTGCAGTGTTTTACTTGCTTTAATGTTATTCAGTTGGCCCTGTAACGCTTAGGTGAATTATTGGATGATTGAATGCTTTGACTCTTCATGTGTGCTCCTGGTGAAATCCTGCGGATGCCAGGAGGCAACGGGACTGTCCTTTGGTGAAGACTGAGTAGAGCAGATCTGCCCAACAATGAGCTTGGGCATGAGAAGAAACTGGAGACAGCTGAGAGCAGAGAAGCCCAACTCAAAATACAGATGGACAGAATCCTCACCTTATCTCCAGGTGTGTGATCAGGATCTCAGCTCTTCCGTCCTAGCCAGAGGTGCAGAAGGTTCAAACCTGCTGCCCACAGACAGCCATCCAGCAGAACAGACATGGCCTTAGCAAGGAGGTGTCTTCTCCTTGGGGCACCTGGATAACACAAGGATGCCAGGAGAGAGCTGCATCCTGCTGGAGAGCAGCCTGCAGTGCAGGAGGATGCCCAACGGACAGAGCTGGATATCTGCAAGCTGGAGTGTCCCATATCCCAGCTGCACCCCCTGCAGGGTCTGGAGGAGACTTGTCCACGCCTCTCTTATCTGACAAGGGGTAGCTAGGTTGTGACACTCCAAGGGGCTTCTGCCAGACTTCCTCACCTCGCACTGCAACCCAACAGGACTCTCAAAGCCTACTGCATTGCCCACTCCCAGAAACAAGACCCAGCAGGAGACCCTTCCAGGACTTGCAGCTGCATGGCCCTGCAGCCAGACACTTACCTTGTCAAGGGATGTGCAGGTTTCTCCTGCAGGCAGCTCTCAGCATCCTCCCACTCCCAGCTGCCTCCAAGCCCTCTCACCTTCTCTCCTCTCCTCTCCTCTCCTCTGCCCGGACCAGCTGTGGTCAGAGCTTCCAGCCCTGCTGCGCTGTGCAGAGGAGCTGCTCCTGGGCACAGCTGTCTCTCTGCTTCATGGGACTTTTTAAAATGTGTTTTTTTTTCATGTACCAGGAGCCCGACCCAGATCAGCAGCAGAGGCCTAGCCCAAGGTATTATAATCACCACTCTGGTGGCTTTGCTGATGATCCCACGAGAAGCCAATTAGGGTCTGGTGCTTTAATGATTATCTGTCTCCTCAAAAGCTTTAGTGGCAGAGGCAATAACCATAGCCATGGACCCAATTATCTCATAAGGAAGCTCTGTAGGAAGCTGGCCTGGTTCCTGCTGATAAGGCACAAATGCTCGTATGGCATCCTTGTGGTGGAAACCATTCCTGAAGTAGGCATCCCAACCCAGCAGGCTCCTTGCGGCCTCTCAGCCAACCAGACACAAGTCACCTCAGCAGCAGCTTCCAAGCCAGGGGCCTGATGCTGGCCTTGCAGCTTCTTGGCTACACACAGCCAAGCTTTGTGCCTCCTGCTGCTGCCCACTCATGGACTCAAGCAGAAGGGACAGGACAACCCATCTGGGGGCCTTCTTTCTGCCTGAATCCTCCTGGGTGTGTAGGCAGAGGGGATCCCCCAGTCAGCATGCCAAGCAGGTGTCTTCTGCTGGCCATGCAGGGCCACTGCCAGATGTCAGCCCAAAAGTGCAGATCCCAGGGAGAAGCCAAGGGTGACCTGCCACCTCCAGACACAAGTGACCTCACAGTCCCTTTCCGTGACACGTTCCTGCTACTGCCCTATCAAGTGCAGAGACAGAAGTGACCTCACAGTCCCTGCCACAGTCACATTCCTCCTGCTGGGGCAGGAGATCCTGACGCAGAGCTGAGCTCTCTCTTGTATCGCAGGGAGTAAATTTTACCATTCTTTGTTAGAGATTAAGCAAAGTTTATGTTGGAAGATTTAGTGTTCTGTTTTCGGTGTCATGTTTCTGGTTACGGTATGGGCAAGCATTAAGGTTTAGGGTTTTGTTTAGGTCTGGCAAGAAGGCTAGGGATAAACAGAGCATTTTAATGATAGTGTTAAGGGCAGGGATCATGGTGAGCAAGAGAGTAAAGGGAAGGAAAGGGGACTATGGGCTGAGTTTTTCTTCAGGTGATATTTTGAGTTCTGCTTTCCAATAGTGGAATCCTGTCAGGATGTTGCACTAATGTTTAGGTTTAAGGATTATTGTTTGTTTTTGAAAATAGTTTACAGGCCCTACAAGAATTTCTGAAATCAGTTTTACAGCAGCATCAACATTACAGGAACCCTTTTATCTCTACAAAGTTAAGTTTCCGAGCTCCTCTTCCCTTCCTCTTCCCTCCCCCAAAGCTCACATCTCTCCTGGCCAGGCTACTCCTGACCTCCCCATATCAGGCATTTAACTGAGATCAGCTTTCTGATGGCTGTTATTATATCAGAGTACCTGTCTCACCTCTGTTGGCTACTCTATTCTGTGGTATTAGACTGCTCTAGACTCTATATTCCAGACTCTGTTGGCTATTCTAGTCTGTTAGTACGAAAGCCTCCCATGGGAATTTTTTGGGCAGATAACTGCAAGCCATGATTATAGACAAGAAAAGGCACTGTGCTGAGAAATCTTGGTTTGTTTTGGTGAATCAGAAGGTGAAGGCCTGACCCCAGCCACTGGAGGGAAGATTTTGCACCCCCAGCACCCCTATGTCTCACTCTTCCTGGGGTCTGTGGGGCAGGGGGTGATGCCCACAATATCATGTGAAGGACAATGGTAAGACACCTTCCAGCATTTGCGAAGGATTGAAAGGAGAATTCATAGTCCCAATGCCATGAGTATAACACATCTTCTCATAAGCCATGGCCAAGGGGACAAAGATGTCAGTGCTGCTGCAGCCTTTCCTTCTTGTCAGAGCCCTCTGCCTTCTCCTCTGCACGCTTTCCTGTGCTGTCCCACACTTCCCTGAAGGCTGCAGACAGACACTTCTCTTCCCCACCTTGCTCTCACTCTGGTGTTCCCATGATTTCACTGCTGCCTCTCACCAGCTGTTCTTTCAAACACAAGGGCATGGGCTGATCCAAATTCCCTCTGGGTGATCTCTGGACCCACAGCACAAGTGCCAGTGCCTCACCTCCAAGTCAAGAATTTCATCTGACTATCTACTCTAAATCTACCCTCTTGAAGTTTAAAACCATTCCCCTTGTCCTATGACAGAGTCATAGAAATCATAAAAACACAAATTTGGAAAGGACCTACAAGACCATTTAGTCCAACCTTCCTATCACGAATACTACCCACTAAGCTACTAAGCCATATCTCCTAGCACCTTGTCCTGGTGCTCCTTGGACACTGTGATGGTCAGTGAGTCCACCACGTCCCTGAGCAGACCATTCTAGTTCCCGACTACTCTTTGAGAGAAAAAGTTTTTTGTGATATCTAATCTAAACATCCCCAGGCACAACTTGTGGCCATTTCCTCGAGTCCTATCATTAGTTATCTGAGAGAAGAGGCTGACCCCCACATCATCACAACCTCTCTTCAGGAAATTGTAGAGTGCAATGAGGTCTCCCCTGAGCCTCCTCTTCGCTAAAGTAAATAGTCTCAGTTCCCTTAGCCTCTTCTCATAAGACCTGTGCTCTAGCCCCCTCAACAGTTTGGTTTCCCTTCTCTGGATATGTTCCAGGACCTCGATGTCCTTCTTGTAATGAGTGGCCCAAAACTGAACACAGTGCTCGAGGTGTAGCCTCACCAGAGCCGAGTACAGGATGATGATCACCTCCCTGCTCCTGCTGGCTGCACTATTTCTAATACAGGCCAGAATACCCTTGGTCTTCTTGGCCACCTAGGCACACGGCTGGCTCATGTTCAGCTGAGCATCCTTCAACATTCCCAGGTCCTTTTCCTCTTCACATTTTTCTAGCCACTCTGCCCCAAGCCTATAGCGTTGCATGGAGTTATTGTGGCCAAAGTGCAGGACCCTGCACTTGGCCTTGTTGAACCTCATCCCATTCACCTCAACCCAGCAATCCAGCCTATCCAGGTCCCTCTGAAGGGCCACCTACAGATCCTCAGACAGATCAACACTACCTCCCAACTGAGTGTCATCTGCAGACTTACTGAGGGTACACTCAATCCCCTCATCTAGGTCATCAATAATGATATTAAACAAGACAGGTCGCAGTACCAACCCCTGGGAGACACCACTTGTAAGAGGATGCCAGCTGGACTAACCAAAAATCTTGGTTAAAATCTCTGAGGAGAGACATTATGGGCTTCACAAGGACAATGGTAGCAGTGTCACAGGTAATCATAGAAACATGGGATCATAGAGTCATAGAATGGTTTGGGTTGGAAGGGACCTTAAAGATCCTCTTATTCCAACCATCCTCCTACTAGACCTGGTTGCTCAAAACTCATTTCAATCTGTTCTTGAACACTTCCAGGGATGGGACATTCACAGCTTTTCCAGGAAACCTGTTCCAATGCCTCACCATCCTCAGAGGAAAGAATTTCTTCCATATATCTAATTTAAACCTGCCCTCTTTTAGTTTAAAGTCATTACTCCTTGTCCCATCACTACACCCCCAGACAAAGACTGTCTCCCCAGCTTTCCTGTAGGTCCTCTCTAAGCACGGGTAGGTTACTCTAAGGTTTCTCGGGTGCTGAGTAGTACCAGTTCTCTCAGCACGCCTTCATAGCAGAAGTGCTCTAGCCCCTTGATCACCTTTGTGACCCTCCTCTGGACCTCTTCAAATAATTCCATGTACTCGAACTGCCGCGTTAAACCACAGAAGTCTTTTTGGCACACGGTGTGGGGCACAAAGGGTTGAGTTAAGTACAGATCTTACCACAAAGTGCTAAAGTTAAATTGTTATAAGCATTAGACTATTTTAATAGTTGCTGATCACAAGGTCGACATTTTGGATCTCAGGTCTGTTGGGCTTTCATTCAGAAATGCGTTGTATAGCACATTACTTACTGCACGTGTTCCCATTGTGCTGTTTATCATTTTTGGGGCTGGTTTAAAGATATTTTGCTATGTTGTGTAACACTACCTTATGAGTCTATAAAATTATTGGTCATGTGACAAATCTGTTCTTTGTACTGAGCATTGCCATCACCTCCATACCTCAGGAACCATCACTCAGAAACTATTAAGAATTACACTCTTGACCATTTTGCTTCAGGGAGCCAATCTAGGGGAGGAAAAGGGATGTACACTTCTCCACTTCTACACCTCCCCCTTCTCCTCTAGGGTAATTACACTACCTCTACAAAGCTTTGGATATCCATGGGATGGTCCTACTGTGATGTCTCCTGAATGTGTTTCAACTTTTGTTTAAGGATAAACAACTCTTGAAGAATGCCCTCCAGAGACCTGCCCCAAGGCAGGAGACTTAGGATTGGCAGGGAGCATGGGAGGATCTGGGCAGGCACCTAGAGCAGTGGGCACCTCCAGTGCTTTGGAACTTCCCCCCTGAGCACGTGCAGAATCCTTAAAAACTGCAGAAGTACTTGAAAAGGAGGGGTTATCACCTTGGCAATTCCAAAGGGAATTCCAAAGGGAGCCTCAGTCAGTGTCACTCCAACCCCTGGTACAGGCCCTGCAGCTATTCCAACACCTCTGACATGTCCCACAGCCACTCCAGCCACTGTGACAGGCCCCAGACTAGACCAGACCCCTCAGGTCTGCTCTTGCTAGGCCAGAGCACCAACCTGTGCCAGGATCTCTTGCCTCTACATGCAGGAGAAAACAGAGGGTGTGAAAATCAGGCTCCTGAGAATGGAAGAGAACTACTGCCCGGAAAAGAAAGGAGGGAGAGGAATGTTGATCTATGAAACCTTGACATAGACTTCCCCACGAGAAGGTACTTCCAAGATCCAAAAGGGTACAGCTGGAGTTTCGGGATAGCTGCCTTCAAGAGAGAGGATGTTAAAGAGCTGTCTACCTTGCCCAGTCCCTGGGAGGACACTTCCATTTGTGGACTTGTTGAAGGTCAAAGAAGGTGTAGATGGTTACCAGAATGTTCTACCAGCTGGGGACAGGCTGGACATCAGTCAGTAATGATCAATTGCACTGTGCATAGCTTGCTGTGTACATAACAATAATAGTACTAAAAATAATTGCTATTATAATTCTTTCTCTACCATTTCAGTCCTTTCAACTGCCCTGACCTCAACCGATAAGCATGTGGGGGGGGTTGGTGTGAGCTAACAGCTGTGTGGTGCTGAGCTGCCCGCCAGGTTAAAGCACATCATGTTTGACAACCACAGTCCAACAGTGCAAATCACACTTCTAAAAATCTTGTGTTCAGAGAGGAGCAGTAGATGATCAGTTCAGTCTGCCTCAATGAGCAAACCCCAGCAGAGACCCTGCTGCCTTGGGGAGGTGTCAGCCCTGAGGGACAGCTCGAGGGAGCCCAAGGGCACAGAGCAAGCGATGCCATGGTCGGGTGCTGTGCTGCTGAGCTGGGCTGGGCTCCTGGGCACAAGCGGAGATCCTGGCAAGTGCTGCAGAGAGACAGCTGTGCCCAGGAGCAGCTCCTCTGCACAGCACAGCAGGGCTGGGGGCTCTGACCGCAGCTGGCACGGGAGAGGAGAGAAGGAGAGGGCTTGGAAGCACTGAGGAGTGCAACAACAGAGGGCAGCGTGTGGCAGGACACATCTGCAGGCTCTTGACACCGTGAGGCTCTGGCAGCAGGGCCATGCAGGTGGGGTTGCCAGAGGGGTCTTCTAGAACTGGCACATCTGATGGCTGATAGCATCTGTGAGGATGGCTTTTACTCTACATTTAATGTGGAATAGAATGTGCTATACACAATGGCATTTAAAAAAGGGCATTTCCAGAGGAAATCTGAGGCTTGGTTAATCTGAAGAGGAAGGCTTTTATAGTTTCTGTGCTTTCCGAATCTTGCAGTGCAGTGGAAGCATGGATGGGGTCTGTGAGCATGGACAGGGAGGAGATGTGGGGACATAGAACCATCTCCCAGCAGGGAGGCAGCAGGGACTTGGGCAGGCGGTGAGAGGGAGCTGCTGCCACAAATGCTGTGCGAGGGAGGGCTCAGGCACCTCCCCACAACCCCCTGCACAGCAGGCGCCTTCCCTGGGACACCCCCTGTTCTACTCTCCTACCAGCACAGCCTCTGCCCTCAAGCCCCCGCTGTCCCCAGCAGGAGCTGCCTTATCTGCAGGCAGAGCTGCAGCACAGGAGGGTCTGCTGAGTGTCCATCTGTCCCTCCCTGGCCTTGCCTACCCTGGCAGCAGCACGCTGGCATTCAATGTGCTTGGGGAAAGGGGGGTATGGGGCCAGGGTGAGGGGTGTGCAGATGGGCACTTTGAGCCTGGATTCCTCTGCTCTCAGCAGTGTCCAGGTTCTTCTCAGGAGAACCTCCTTAGTGCAATTACCCTGCAGCTCAAGGACACACCAGCAGAGAACAACTGAAACCAATGAAGGAAAAGGATCTGCCAACTGTCTACATGCAGTTTGGCAAATGCTTTGAGAGGTATAATTATAAAATGGAAATGTTTTTTCTCAGATAATCCTGATATATTATCACTCTATTTCTGTTCCTTTAGCAGGACAACATATACAAAACAAATGCCCAACAGCAGCTCTGTGAGTGAGTTCCTCCTGCTGGCATTCGCAGACACGCGTGAGCTGCAGCTCCTGCACTTCGCGCTCTTCCTGAGCATCTACCTGGCTGCCCTCCTGGGCAACGGCCTCATCCTCAGTGCCGTAGCCTGCCACCACCGCCTCCACACCCCCATGTACTTCTTCCTCCTCAACCTCGCCCTCCTCGACTTGGGCTGCATCTCCACCACTCTGCCCAAAGCCATGGCCAATGCCCTCTGGGACAACAGGGCCATCTCCTATCAAGGCTGTGCTGCACAGGTCTTTTTCTTTCTGTTCTTTATATCAGCAGAATATTTTCTTCTCACTGCCATGGCCTACGACCGCTACATTGCCATCTGCAAGCCCCTGCACTACGGGAGCCTCGTGGGCAGCAGAGCTTGTGCCCAGATGGCAGCAGCTGCCTGGGGCAGTGGCTTTCTGTATAGTATCCTGCACACGGCCACTACATTTTCCCTGCCCCTCTGTCTAGGCAATGCTGTGGACCAGTTCTTCTGTGAGATTCCCCAGATCCTCAAGCTCTCCTGCTCAGATGCCTACCTCAGGGAAGTTGGGGCACTTTTGTTTAGTTTTTCTTTAGTATTTGGTTGTTTTGTTTTCATTGTTTTCTCCTATGTGGAGATCTTCAGGGCAGTGCTGAGGATGCCCTCTGAGCAGGGCCGGCACAAAGCCTTTTCCACGTGCCTCCCTCACCTTGCCGTGGTCTCCCTGTTTGTCAGTACTGGCATATTTGCCTACCTGAAGCCCCCCTCCATCTCTTCCCCATCCCTGGACCTGGTGATGGCTGTTCTATACTCACTGTTGCCTCCAGCAGTGAATCCCCTCATTTACAGCATGAGGAACCAGGAGCTCAAACATGCAGTGAGGAAACTATTTTATACCTCTTCCTTCAGTATTAATAATGTGCATAAAATACTAATAGGATTTCTGCAAACAAACACTCTTAATGCAAATTCTTGAAAGTAATTTTCTTTATTATTATTTCCTATAATTTGTGGCTTTGATTTATTGTTATTCTAAGCCTCCTAATTATTATTTTATTATTATTATTATGAAGTCAATAATTTCAAATACCTTTACAGTCAATATTCTTGTTTAAATAAATCAATAATGAAACGGGGACAATTTCATTAGTCTCTACTGCAGTCTGTTCCCATCGCCAGTGCCTCCAGCAGTGAACCCACTCATCTAAAACGTGAGGAACCTGGAACTAACGGTTGCAGTGAGGACACTGATTGAATACATATTCTTCAGCTTCTTTAAGATACTTTTTTTTCTTTTTATTTGTCTGTGTTGTTATTTCCATTAGCTATTGTTTCAGATATAAATAATATTAATCTTAACCTCCTACTTCTTAAAGATTTACCTATAGAACCAGGCTTCCTGTGTAGATAAACACAATAAGAACCCAGAAGAAATTCATTGGTCTGAGCTGCCATCTCTTCCTATCACCTCTGGAGCTGGGGGAGCACTTGTTGGGGCACTTGTGTTTTAGTGTTTCTTTAGCCTTTAGTTCTTTTGTTTTCATTGTGCTGTCCTATGTGCAAATCTTCAGGGCAGTGCTAAGGATACCCTCTGAACAGGGCTGGCACAAAGCCTTTTCCACATGCCTCCCACACCTGGCCATGGTCTTCCTCTTTCTCAGCACTTCCATGTTTGCCTACCTAAAGCCTGCTTCCATCTCTTCCCCATCTCTGGACTTGGTGGTGGCACTTTTGTACTCAGTGGTACCTCCAGCAGTAAACCCCCTCATCTACAGCATGAGGAACCAGGAGCTCAAGGTTGCAGTGAGGAAACTGTTTCTATACGTGCTTCTTAAGCATCAGTGTTGTTAACATTATTGTGATTTGTATCATATCATTTTTTGTACTTAGTATTATTATCATATTGTACTACTAATAATAATCCTCTAAATGCTACCATTCTACTTGAGAAACTGACATGAGACATTTTCATTTCATTTTTCATTTTTATTGTTTTCATAACTTTTGATATTGGCTTAATTTTTTAAGTAATTTATTTACTTTGACTACGTCTTCTAATCCACCTATTGAACTAGCCACTATCCATCATTTATCAGCAGTCTTGGTGACTGGGGGAGGTCCCAGTTGACTGGCAGCTAGCAAACGTGACGCCCATCTACAAGAAGGGCCAGAGGGCAGACCCGGGAAACTACAGGCCTGTCAGTTTGACCTCAGTGCCAGGGAAGCTCATGGAGCAGATCCTCCTGAGAGTCATCACGCAGCACTTGCAGGGCAAGCAGGCGATCAGGCCCAGTCAGCATGGGTTTATGAAAGGCAGATCCTGTTTGACGAACTTGATCTCCTTCTATGACAAAGTGACGCGCTGGGTGGGTGAGGGAAAGGCTGTGGATGTGGTCTACCTTGACTTCAGCAAGGCTTTTGACACCGTCTCCCACAGCATTCTCCTCAAGAAACTGGCTGCTCTTGGCTTGGACTGGCGCACGCTTCGTTGGGTTAGAAACTGGCTGGATAGCCGGGCCCAAAGAGTCGTGGTGAATGGAGTCAAGTCCAGTTGGAGGCCAGTCACTAGTGGCGTCCCCCAGGGCTCGGTGCTGGGGCCGGTCCTCTTTAATATCTTCATTGATGATCTGGACGAGGGCATCGAGTGCACCCTCAGTAAGTTCGCAGATGACACCAAGTTAGGTGCATGTGTCGATCTGCTTGAGGGTAGGAAAGCTCTGCAGGAGGATCTGGATAGGCTGCACCGATGGGCTGAGGTCAACTGCATGAAGTTCAAGGCCAAGTGCCGGGTCCTCCACCTGGGGCTCAATAACCCCAAGCAGAGCTACAGGCTGGGAGAGGAATGGTTGGAGAGCTGCCAGGCAGAGAAGGACCTGGGAGTGATGGTGGATAGTTGGCTGAATATGAGCCAGCAGAGTGCTCAGGTGGCCAAGAAGGCCAATGGCATCCTGGCTTGTATCAGAAACAGTGTGACCAGCAGGGCTAGGGAGGTGATCGTCCCCCTGTACTCAGCTCTGGTGAGGCCGCACCTCGAGTACTGTGTTCAGTTTTGGGCCCCTCGCTACAAGAAGGACATCGAGGTGCTTGAGCGAGTCCAGAGAAGGGCAACAAAGCTGGTGAGGGGCCTGGAGAACAAGTCCTACGAGGAGCGGCTGAGGGAGCTGGGCTTGTTCAGCCTGGAGAAGAGGAGGCTCAGGGGCGACCTTATCGCTCTTTTTAGGTACCTCAAGGGAGGCTGTAGCGAGGTGGGGGTTGGCCTGTTCTCCCACGTGCCTGGTGACAGGACGAGGGGGAATGGGCTTAAGTTGAGCCAGGGGAGTTTTAGGTTAGATGTTAGGAAGAACTTCTTTACCGAAAGGGTTGTGAGGCATTGGAACAGGCTGCCCAGGGAAGTGGTGGAGTCACCATCCCTGGAAGTCTTCAAAAGACGTTTAGATGTAGAGCTTAGGGATATGGTTTAGTGGGGACTGTTAGTGTTCGGTCAGAGTTTGGACTCGATGATCTTGAGGTCTCTTCCAACCTAGAAATAGAAATAGAAATTCTGTAATTAAACTAGACTTCCTCTGTAAGTATAGACAATAAAGAAGACAGCATAAATCCATTGGACTCAGTATCCCTCTCTTCCCATCTCCTCTGATTCTGAGGGAGCAGCCCCAGCACGCAGGAGAGGCTCAGGGCAAAGAGACTCACTGCCTGCTGGACTCTGCCTCTCTGCTGCCTTCGGGTTGGGGCTGCTGCTTCCCTGGAGCCATGGCCATGGCCAGTAGCAGGACTTGGCCTTGTCACTGCTGCTCCCTTTGGCTTCCTCATTGTTCTCTTGTGCTTTCACATTCAACTAAGTCTTGAGATCTCATGTATCTTGCTGACAATCTTGTTGTCTGTTCAGTGGTATCTCTTTCATTGCACAGCTCTTCCAAAGCTGGTGGAAGGAATATACCCAAGGAACTACTGCATGAACAGGCCTCTTGCTTTTCGGGGCTTCACTGTAGATCAGAATCTCAGAGTGCTCAGTGTAGTGCTGGACTGGGAGCTCCCTTCTTGGCTGCACATGGCTCAGCAAACAATAACTGCCTTTGACTGGCCTGGAACTATCCCGGTTGTGCTTAGTCTGATGGCAAATGGCATCCTGGAGAGGAATGTGGAGCTGCTCTGTGGCTGGGCCAGGCCTCTTGTGCTAGCCGGGGGAGCGGGGCTGGCCCTGCGGGGCACAGGCACTGTGTGCTGGGGATCTGCCAGGCAAGAGAGCAGGGCTCCTGCAGCTTCACGGACCTCCATCTCCTGAGCCGTGCCTGGCCCCAGTGCAGGGGCTGCTGGGGAGGCCCAGAGCCGCCTTTGTGCCAGCAGCTGCGGTGCCTTTGAGGGGCTGCGGCTGTGGTGGCCATGCCCAGAGCCCTGCAGCAGCCTGCAGTGGGCGCTGCCCTGGGGCCAGCTCAGCCTGGGCTGCTGTGCTGGTGTGGGGTTTAGCTGCTCAGCACGGTAAAACCACCACAGCTGGGGAGAGGGCAGGGAGGTGGGGAGAGGTGGGCAGGGGCTGGGCTGGGCTGGGCAGTGCCCGACAGAGGGCAACAGCAGCGTCAGGGAGCAGTGGCAGCATGCCGGGGAGGGCTCCCAGCAGGGCTTGGTGCTGCAGAGCCAGGGCTGCGTGAAGGGAGCCCAGAGCTGCAGGGGCAGGGGAGAGGAGGCCGCTCTGGGCCCTTGCTGGCCTGGGCAGAGCAGGAAGGGGGCCCAGGGCATTCGTCCCTTCCACGCAGCCTGCCAGGACCTACAAGGTGCTCATGGAGAATCCAGGGACAGGATCTGCCCCTTGGTGAGCAGGGAGAGGGCAAAGCTTCTCTGAAAAAGAGGCTGAAACTGAAAAATGTCCCTCCCCTGTCCCATGGTGTGACAGAGCCAGTGTGGAACAGGTTTCCTTTATTTGATATAGTTCTTGTATAACTTGCATTGATGGTGGCACAGAAAGAGCGTTCTTTCACCAGTGATGCACATCCTTCCTCATGTTAGGACAAAACTCAACATCCTTCACTCTGCTTATTCTTGTGAGGAATGTTTTAACAATTCGTGTCCATAAAGAACAATTCTGTTTGAATCCTGTCTGCCTCTGGGCCCTGCACTGGCAATTTAATTCTTGAACCACAGATGCAGTGTGTCCCAATCTCCCCCTCATTCTAGTCAATTTATCAAATCTTCAGAAAATACTCCTTAAATTTATGAACCTGTTTGCTTTTGTTATTCCGGACTTCTATTTCTAACAGTTACAGCCTTTTTTCCTGTCTTCTTCGAGATTAACTTAACACTGCTATAGATGTGTCTGTGAATGGCTGGGGAAGAATGTTTTAATTACTCGTGAAGTGTCAATAAGAAAGCTGTTTGTGTTTGATGTCTGGGGGTTTCAGAACAACTGATAACAACTAGTGACTGTTATGGGATACTATGCAGACCTTTGGTATCTGGTTAGGGGGGCCGAGAGATTAAGAGGAAGGAAAAAGAAGCTGAAGGACGGCTGGGAGACAAGACCTGCAGGGAATGTTCTATAAACTTGGTATGGTGCCAAGTGAGTACAAAGGGGAGAGGAAGACTACGAGCCTTCAGCATGAAAGACCCCTAGAGACCCCCAGAGGAGACCCCCAGAGGAGACTGCGCATGCTCCAGTAGGAGGGACTGCACCCCGGAAGCTAATTATAATAATCTATTTTTTTAGAAGTAGTAATGAATATGTATTAGTCTAGGAGCATAAAAATCAGCTGCTTGATGTAACTGGTGTGCGTCCTGGTGGAGCGGAGACTCCCGGTGCACCCAGCGCTGTTTGCTTACCTCTATTCCTTTATATTCTTTCAATAAATCCTATTTTTTTAATCCTAATTTGAATCCTGAGCCATTTATAACAGTTTCATGATTATCTATTTGCTTGTCCAGTGAATCCGTCAATCTGTCTATAAACTGCATATAAGGTTCATTGACTCCTTGTCGTATGCTAGTAAAAGAAGGCTGGCTCCTTCCTGTTTCTGGCAGTTTCAGCAGGGCTTGTAATGCTAGTTGGGCTGACTGTCGCAAGATGGCATTGTTGAGCCAAGTTGTAATCGTGGGTCCATTAACGGCTCAGTTCCCATAAGCTGAGGAAGCCCCGCACCCATAAGAGGGTCGCCTAATGTTCTTTCTAAATTCTGCAGTGCCACTATCTCACACAGTTCTCTCCATTTCTGTTCCCATAACAATTTTTGAGTCGGGGTGAGGATCATAGCAGCTATTTGGCGACAATCATACGGAACCAGCAACTGACCTGTCATCACATTTTCTAATAATGATTGTGTAAAAGGTGCATGCAATGCGTAGGTCGTGACTGTTTTTCTCAGTTCCTTTATCAAGTCCCGCTGAAAAACATTATACTCATTTGGCCCATTATTCCGTACTGTTACTGGAAAAGCCATGCCTATCAGGTCTCCATCTCTCAATGCCTCTCGGAGTATACCGTCCCAACGCTTGCAAGGGTCAAAATCTTTACTTGATCGAGGGGCCTCGCTTTGGGAAGAGATGGGGGCCATAGAAACATCCCTTGTCAGGGGCACCGATGGTGACAAAGGTGGAGGAAATGGGCTAGGGTTTGTTTCAGCCTCCTTTTCAAAATCAATCAGGTTGATCTTTTCTGTCAGTGCACAAGCACCTTCTTGTGCTTCGCTTGCTTGTGACACTGCAGTTTGTACCTTTTTTTTTTTCTGCCCACCAAGCTCTTAACATTTCAGTTACTAAACGCCAAGTTGTCATTACATACACTACTATGGTATTTCCCCGAGAAGCAGCATCCCAAATAGTCCCTGCATGTTCCCAAGTAGCTAAATCAAACATCGCTGATACAGTTGACGGGGCAAGTTTTTTTGCAAAAACTTTTAACAGTAGTTTCAGTTTATATGGATCAACTTTATCCCTCTTTTCTCTAAGAGTTTGCTCAACAATTTCACTATTGTCTCCTCCTTGGCCGATAGGTTCACCCCCATACTTCTGCCCGCTGCTCACCTGGGGTTAGGTGTGGTCCCGGGGTGGAAGCTGCAGTCCTGCTGTCAGCTCAATTCATTCAGCGGGGTTCCCTTTGGTCCCAATGCCTACGTTGCTCGTCCCAAATCTCCCATCACATTGAGGTCATTTGCAGGGAATTGATCACACAACTCAAGGCTGGTGTGCAACTGAAGCATTTATCGTTCACGCGACTACCACGCTCTTACTCTGCTCGTTGATTTGTTGCCATGCTGATCGCTCGTGCTGGTTGTTTTCTCAACTCCTCAATTGTTACTTCTTCTTCGACTTTATGCAACTTGTCTTGTACCTTATCTTGCATTTTTTTTACTAGCTACTTTGTTTCTGTGTCTAGCAGATTCCACAGGCTTCCAAACTGAGCTCCCATAGGGGGTATCCAGTACCTGAGGGAATTATTTGGAGGTGATTAGTTGCCTAGAAACTTAGGCAACTAACAGCTTTCTGAAGATCCAGGTGAAGTCAAGTGCACGTGACCCATGGGGCAGAGCTTTGTACGGAGTGCACCGTCATTATATGCCAAATCATTGAAAGTAATGACCAGGAAAGACTAAGAGGAACTCATGGTGGATGAATTGGCTAGCCAGCTATGGAATTACAAAGAAACTCTCTATTCTTCCCTACGAACCTGTGTCTTGTCTATGGAGAAACTGTCCGAGTAGGTCCAACAGCTACAAGAGAATACATTTTCCTCCCCACCTCCACGAACCAATACCTCAGCTGTCAGGCGTAAGTGTCCCTCTACTCAAGAAAGGTGATATAGTGGGTACATACCACATGCAGCTCTGTGGTTTTAACTGTGTGACAACAGAGAAGCCATGAGAAAATGGGATGGAAAATCTACCTCCATCCTAGAGGCATGGATACATGAAGCACAAGGAAAAGCATTCACAAAAAGTGGTTCTTCTGAGAAAATTGCTGCTCCTGTTTCTAGTGGGCAGTCCTCCAAACAGAGTAATGAATACTATGAGCGGGACTAGAGAGGTTCTACCTCCAACCGGGGGGAGGAATGGGGCAACTGGGTGTATTGGACTTTGAGGATTACTTGCTTAACACAGACCCACAGGAGGTGTTAGGTTTTAAAGGACACCAATGCACAGTGTACTGTAATGCCATCAAGCTAAAAGGGCCAGAACCCAATTGTATTTCTGGAATGATGGGAGAATCCCAGTAGTCAACTGTATTGGAGGCTGATGTGAGTCTAATGGGAAAGAGTGGCAAAAGCAACCCCTTGAGACTGGCCCAGAAGCTCTGTGAACCCTTAGTATAGACTCCTTCAGGAAAGGGTAGTTCAAAGATCCAAAGGCTTATCTTTAAACAGTTGTCTACCTTGCCCGCTCTCTCACAGGGCCCTTCTGCTCTGGAGGTGCTGATGGCCAATGAGCAGCAGGTGCCAATCGCTACCACAACAGTGCACCTGAGGCAGTATTGCACTGACAGAGACTCCCTGACTCCCCTGCATGAGCTGGTTCATTGACTGGAGAGCCAAGGAGTGATCAGCAAGGCTCTCTCACCCTTTAATAGTCCCATATGGACAGTGCAAAATTCTACGGGGGAGTGGAAGATAATGGTGGATGTCTGTGGCCTGAATGAAGTCCCACCACTGCTGATTTTGACATAAAACAAAGGAAGGTCAAAGGACCTACACAGGAGATCCTGAGGCAGGCTGGCCAGGTTCAGGGGGACCCCTGCTTGAGGACGGGCTGGGTATCGGTCAGTGTGTGGTGAGCAATTGCACTGTGCATCGCTTGATTTACTAAACTACATTATCATCATCAGCAGCAGCAGCAGCAGCAACATCTCTTCCTTTCCTTTGCTATCAAACCATCTTTATCTCAACACATGAGCATTTCAGGGATGAGGATGAGCTACATGGTGCTGAGTTGTCTGCCAGGATAAAGCACAACATGCTTGACAACCAGAGTCCAAAGCACAAATCACACTTTAAAAAATCAGTCTCTGACATCTACAGAGAGAAGCCTTCCTCTGAGACCAGTGCTGGTTCTGCAGGAGCAGTGCCCATGTGCAGGAGTGTAGAGGAAAAGAGTCCCATCCCAGCAGCACGGCCAGGGAACACCAGCGTTTGGGGCATGCAGAGCTGCTCTCTTGCCACTGCTGCCCTCTCCTGCTGAGCCCTGATGGTGGGGTCAGGCTCAGCTGCTCCTATCACTTGGTGCCAGTGCTGCTGTGGGGCTGTGCTGGGACTGCAGGCAGGGACAGGCAGTGGGCACGACAGTGGCACAGCTGGCCTCCACTGCAGCACTTCCCTCCTAAGGGGGGATCTCCTCCAAGGTGGACTGAGCAGACCTCAAATGCTCAATCTGGTGTGAGCAAGCAGAGGAGGGCTCAGCAGCCCCAGGGCACACAGCAGCCCCAGCAAAGGAGCCTGGCCAGTGATTCCTTGCAGCCCTGGGGCAATGGCAGTGACCCCATGAGCTGGGTCTGCCTCCCAGCCTGCCCAGCACAGCCCTGCAGAGTGCCCCCATGCTCTGGGCACCACAGCCCCCTCGCTCTGCAGAGCAGCACCACCGGCTGGGGCTGGGGCTGCAAGGATGCTTCCCCTGAGTGTCTTGTAGGCTGGCTTCAGGCACACAACTTCTGGATGTGAGCATGATCTTCACTGTGCACTAAGAGCTGAGAGACCGCCAACAGGCACGGGGCTGGAACATTGCCTGCAAGGTCCCTCCTGCCCTAGCACCTCACAGGACTGGCACAGAACTGGATCCTGAGTGTCAGAGAGGCTGGGAGCCCAGCAGGTGTGCCATGGGCTTGGAGGACCACAATGAGATCACTTCTACCTGGGCAGCTCCTGGCCCAAAAAGGGGGTGTTTTCTAGGTGTGGTATTATAAGCTCAGTGGTGCGTCAGAAACACTAAGTCCAGCAGGAAGCAAATGGCTGTTAAATGGCCTGTGAGTTGAGCTCTTTTTGAAGTAGCTGACAGGTCACCCTTGACTCCTGGCTGGGATCTGTGCCTTTAGGCTCACATCTGCCAGTGTCCATGGTAGGGCAGCAGAAGGCACTTGCTGTGCATGTAGTTTCTGAGATCGGCTCCTTCTAAGTACCTGGTAGGCCCCATAGTGGAAGAGGTCTGGAGTAGGGGTTGTCATGTCAGAGGTGTCAGCTTTTGCCTGAAGTCATCCTTTAGGACTGCTTTCAGTTTTCGACACAGAGGGGGCCACTGCCTCCAAGACGCTTGGGGCAAACTGAACCATGCATGAGGGTTTGGAAAAAGATAGCCTGGGAGCACAGAAGCCATTCCGTATCCAGAAGTTGGAGGCAGGAAACAAAATTTTGAGGTGGTACAAGAGCTGCTGGGCACATTGTGCAGGGTTCACCTACAGCCTGTGTGTTCTTTTCCATCCTGACTTAGGTGCCACGTCAATCTCAAGAAAGGAGTAGCCAACAGAAATGAGACAGGTACTCTGAGATCATGAAAGCCATCAGAAAGCAGCCCCTGAGAAAATGACTGATATGGGGAAGTCAGGAGAAGCCTGGTCAGGAGAGATGTGAGATTTGGGGGAGGAAAGAGGAGTTTGGCTAGCAGAAATTAATGATTTCTGTGAGGTTCGAACATTCAGGCAATGTTGATTCTGCTGTAACACTGACTTCAAACAGTCATGTAAAGCCTTTCCCTTATTTTAATGAGTGATATTAATCCCCAAACCTAAATACTACTCTACACCCTGACAGGAATCCACTATTCTTATGCCTGACTTCAAAGTATCCCTTGAAGCCAAAACTCAGCCCATAGCCCCTTTCCCTTACCTTTACTCTCTTGCTTACCCTGATCTGATCAGCTTGTGGGCCAAAAGAAGGAGAAGGGTGGGAATGCTCTGAGGAGCTCAGGTCTGCCTCAGCATCTCCTGCCCCAGGAGGAGGATCATAACTGTGGCAGGGACTGTGAGGTCACTTCTGTCTCTGTACTTGATAGGGCAGCAGCAGGAACGTGTCACAGAAAGGGACTGTGAGGTCACTTGTGTCTGGAGGTGGCAGGTCAGCCTTGCCTTCTCCCTGGGATCTGCACTTTTGAGCTGACATCTGGCAGTCGCCCTGCTAGGCCAGCAGAAGGCACCTGCTTGGCATGCTGACTGTTGGCATTGCTTCCTTGCAACACTGTGCAGGGCTGCGGAGGTGTCAAAATGAAGTTCTTCTAGTAGCATCACAGTACCCACCACATCCCACAGACCCCAAGACTAGCCCTGAGCCAGACATGGGTGTGCAGGGTCTCCTCTCCCAGTGGCTGTGGTCAGGCCTTGGCCCTTCAGCTTCATTAAAACCAACCAAGATTTTTCTCAGCACAGTGCTTTGCCTGTCTGTAACCATGGCCTCCAATTTTCTGCCCTAACAAGGCCCTGGGGAGGCTTTGTTAGTAACAGCCCTCAGTGGGGCCCATTAATACTCCAAGTCACTTCAAGTTTTCTTTCTGACTTTAGCTTCTCAAGTGGTTACATCACTCTCCTCTCAGTACCTGAGCTGAGTACAGGGGGACAATCACTTTCTTAGCCCTGCTGGTCACACTGCTTCTTATACAAGCCAGGATGCTGTTGGCCTTCTTGGCCACCTGAGCACACGGCTGGCCCATATTCAGTCAACTATCAACCATCACTCCCAAGTCCTTCTCTGCCAGGCAGCTCTCCAACCACTCATCTCCCAGCCTGTAGCTCTGCTTGAGGTTGTTGAGCCCCAGGTGAAGAACCCGGCACTAGAACCCCAGAAAACCGAAGAGCAGGGAGCAACCTCTTGGCTATGTTCCTGGCAGCAGCTTTGGAGAGGCGTCCAGGCTTCTGGGTTTGCCCAGAGCAAGACCCTCCTGTTACTGTTGTGCTTTCAGAGAGGCAGCTGTGACCCAGGGTTGCACAGTGCCTGCTGCTGCCTGCAGTCACAGGGATGCCACTGCAGAGAGAACAGGACTGTCACCAAGGCATATGAGATATGATGGTTTATCCGAATAAAAGAGCACAAGAGAACACACTGAAAGCCAAAAGAGAGAAGCAGTGAAAAGGCCACGTCCTGCTGCTGGCCATGGCCATGGCTCCAGAGAAGCAGCAGCCCCTACCCAAAATCCATGTAGCAGCTGGGCTCTTGGCCCAGAGACCCTCCTGTGTGCTGGGGCTGATCCCCCAGCTCCAGAGGGGATGGGAAGAGATTGCAGCAGATAACAATGTAGTTCTGTTTTTGTTTTGTTTTTGTTTTGTTTTTGTTTTTTTATTTATTATGTTTCTCTACATAACCTGCTTCTTTCAATAATTAGATGACTGGGTCACTATAAATGAAAAAATAGAAATAAGAAAATCAGGTAGCAGGTTAAGGATAACATAATTTAAATCAAAAGAAAAAAATTGTAGAAAATATTTATAGAGAAATATAGTAACAAAAATTTTCCTCACAGTTCCTGAAATAATCAGGGAACTCACAAACATTATTGATTGCAAAGAAGCATGTATCCAAAGAGTTTCCTTACTGCATCCTTGAACTCCTGGTTCCTCATGCTGTAGATGAGAGGGTTCACTGATGAAGGAACAACTGAGTAGAGAACTGACACAATAAGATCCATGGATGGGGAAGAGATGGAGGGGGGTTTCAGGTAGGCAAACATGCCAGTACTGATAAAGAGGGAGACGACGGCCAGGTGAGGGAGGCACATGGAAAAGGCTTTGTGTCGGCCCTGCTCGGAGGGAATCCTCAGCACTACCCTGAAGATCTGCACGTAGGATAACATGATGAAAACAAAGCAAAGAAAGGCTAAAGAAACACTAAACACAAGTGCCCAAACTTCCCTGAGAGAGGCATCTGAACAGGAGAGCTTGAGGATCTGTGGGATTTCACAGAAGAACTGGTCCACAGCATTGCCTTGGCAGAGGGGCAGGGAAAATGTGTTGGCCGTGTGCAGGACAGCATTGAGAAAGCCACTGCCCCAGGCAGCTGCTGCCATCTGGGCACAAGCTCTGCTGCCCAGGAGGCTCCCGTAGTGCAGGGGCTTGCAGATGGCAACATAGCGGTCGTAGGCCATGACGGTGAGAAGGTAATATTCTGCTACAACCAAGAAAGCAAAGAGAAAGAGTTGGGCAGCACAGCCTTGGTAAGAGATGGCCCTGGTGTCCCAGAGGGCATTGGCCATGGCTTTGGGCAGAGTGGTGGAGATGCAGCCCAGGTCGAGGAGGGCGAGGTTGAGGAGGAAGAAGTACATGGGGGTGTGGAGGCGGTGGTCGCAGGCTACGGCGCTGAGGATGAGGCCGTTGCCCAGGAGGGCAGCCAGGTAGATGCCCAGGAAGAGTGTGAAGTGCAGGAGCTGCAGCTCGCGCGTGTCTGCAAATGCCAGCAGGAGGAACTCACTCACTGAGCTGACGTTGGGCATTTTCTGACATTGAAGAATTGTCTGTAGAGAAGGAGAAGGCAGAAAAAGTTTAGAAGACAATTCTCTGAGGAAAACCTACTACAAGCCTTAGAGCACTCTCATCTGAAGCCTCTCTTTGCAAAAGGAGCTTTCTGCAGCTCCATCGCTTGAGTCCCAGCTGATGCTGGGTGAGACTGGCACTGCAAGCATGGATTGCTGGGGCCTTTAGAGGTGTCCTTCCTTCTGTGAAGCAGTCAGAAAGCAGGAACAAGGGGGAAACTCAAGTTCAGTCCACTTATGGGATCCATGAACTTTGCAGGGTTGTTGCAAAAAACACCTCCAACCACACTGTAGAGCGAGTCAGATTTTATTATGCTTAGTAGAACAATCACACTCTTGCGTTTCCAAAGAAGTGGAGACAGCTTAAAGCAAAGAAGCTCCAACCCCAGTGCAGATGGACAGAATCCTCACCTTATCCCCAAGTGCATGAGCAGGATCTCAGCTTTTCCCTCTTCGCAAAGGCTGCAGAGGCCTCACTCCAGCTGCCCACAGACAGCCATCCAGCAGCACAGACATGTTAGTACGGAGGTGTCTTTTCTTTGAAGTATCTGGATAACACAAGGATGCCAGGAGAGAGCTGCATCCTGCGGGAGAGAAGAGTGTAGCCCAGGATGATGCCCCACGGACAGAGCTGGATACTCGCAATCTGGGGTGTCCCAATACCCAATCTGCATCCCCTGCAGTGTCTGGAGGAGACTTGGACACCCAACTCTTGGCTAAAAAGAGCAGCTGGGTTATGACACTCCAAGGGGCTTCTGCCAGACTTTCTCACCTTGCACTGCAGCCCAGCAGGACTCTCAAAGCCTACTGCATTGCCCACTGCCCTCCCAGAAACAAGACCCAGCACGAGACCCTTCCAGGACCTGCAGCTGCATGGCCCTGCAGCCAGACACTTACCTTGTCAAGGGCTGTGCAGGTTTCTCCTGCAGGCAGCTCTCAGCATCCTCCCACTGCCAACTGCCTCCAAGCCCTCTCTCCTCTCCTCTCTGTGTGCCAGCTGCGGACAGAGCCCCCAGCCCTACTGCACTGTGCAGAGGAGCTGCTCCTAGGCACAGCTGTCTCTCTGCAACAGGATCACTTTTGAAATGAGTTTTCTCTATCCCACGAGCCCGGCCCAGCTCAGCAGCACAGCACCAGCCCAAGGCACTGCAATCACCCCTCTGGGGGCTTTGCTGATGAGCCCACACACGAACCTCAGGCACTTAGAGACAATTGAAGACATCTCTCCAGAAGTCCAAGTCAGAGGCAAGTTTCCTGCAGTGTCCCCCTGAGGGCCAGCACTGACACAGCCTCCCTTGGAGCTCGTTAGAGCAGAACCCTGGAGGCAGTGAGGACAAGGAGACAAAGGCAATGTGAAGGTGACACTGATGTGTAGGAAACCTGGATGTGTGTCACCAAGCACAAGGGCTGGGCCTTGACCCCAAGTGCTTGGGAAGTGAGATCCTTTCCCTTCACACCTTTCACAGGGCTCTTCATGGAGCAGTAGGAGATGGGGATGTGCATGGCCAAGTGCAGGAGAATGGTACGACCCCTGCTTTGTTCATTGTTGGGGTTGAGGAGGCAATGAGGCCCTGGTGCTTTAACGATCACCTGTCTCCTCATAGGCCTCAATGACAGTGACAACAGCCATAGTCATGGACACAAAGACCTGGGTCCTGCTGGGACTTTGAGCCTTGCCATAGCCCTTTATCCTCTCCATACCAGCCTGTCCTAGGGTCCCCTAGACCTGTACCTCTTTTCCTGAGGGCTGCAAACACTCTTCCCTGTGGTGCCACACTGGATCTGAGCTGATTCGGATAACTCAGACTTTCTTGGTGGCCATGCTCCTCGTAAGGCAACTCTGTAGAAAGCTGGCCTGGTTCCTCGTGAGCAGGCACCACTGCTCCTATGGCATCCCTCGTGGTGCCCAGGCCCTCCTCCTCCTGGGCGCTGCTCACTCAGCAGGGTCCCAGTCTGCCCTGATGTGTGGGGTTCCTATTGTTATGGCGAAGGACGAGGCTCGTCTCCTTGTAAATGACAAGAGATTTCTATAGGCAAAATCCTGCATTTTCTCAGGGTTCCTCGACACTGATGCTCCATTCTGTCAGCCATTCATGGCTGCAGGCAGACAGTTCAACCTTCATGTGATTGTGCTATCTCTGACAGGATAGTAGCATCAGGACTTCAGGAAAGTTTGGATAATACAGGAGTAATCACTTGAATGGAACTGCAACACAGAGTCACAGAAAAACAGTGGGTGGAAGGCTGCCAGATTCTACTTTTTCTGTTCTTCCTTCTCATGCATGCTGTCAGTTTGTCTGGAGCTGGGTCCTGAATGTTATGGGGCTGTGCAGGTCAAAGTTCAAAGGGCCAAAGCCCAGCTGGAGCTCCATCTGTCTATTACTGTCAAAGACAATAAACACTGCTTATAGAAATACTTTAAGTAGAGGAGGATTGAGGAGAATCATCATCCTTCATTGGACATGGGGGAAATCTGTTAATGATCTAGAGATAAGGTAAAGGCTGAGACACTTAACGCCTTCTTTGCCTTAGACTCTAGCAGCAAGACCAGTTGTTCCCCTGGATATTTCTACTTCCTTGTAGCCAGTGCCAACCTTCCATGGTGCACTTTGTGGCAGTTTTTCCTCTCCTGCTGTTTCCTACTACCACAAAAAGCTCCATCAGGGTGGAAACCACTCCTGAAGTAGGCAGCCCAACCCAGCAGGCTCCTTGCGGCCTCTCAGCCAACCAGACACAAATCATCTCAGCAGCATCTTCCAAGCCAGGGGCCTGCTGCTGGCCTTGCAGCTTCTTGGCTACACACAGCCAAGCCTCGTGCCTGCTACTGCCCACTCATGGACTCAAGCAGAAGGGACAGGACAACCCATCTGGGGGCCTTCTTTCTGTCTGGGTCCTCCTGGCTCTGGAGGCAGAGGGGATCCCCCAGTCAGCATGCCAAGCAGGTGCCTTCTGCTGGCCTAGCAGGGCCACTGGCAGCTGTCAGCCCAAAAGTGCAGATCCCAGGGAGAAGTCAAGGCTGACCTGCCACCTCCAGACACAAGTGACCTCACAGTCCCTTTCTGTGACACCTTCCTGCAGCTGCCCTATCAAATGCACAGGCAGAAGTAGCCTCACAGTCCCTGCCACTGGGTCATAGTTTAACCAGGCCGGCAGCTAAACACCACACAGCCATTCGCTCAACCTCCCCACTCCCTCTCTGGGACGGGAGAGAGAAATGGAAAGTGAAGCCCGTGAGTTGAGATGAAGACAGTTTAATAAGACAGGAGAATAATAATAACAATAATAATAATAACAATTATAATAATAATACAATGATTATAATAGTACTACTAATAATAATATGTACAAACAAGTGATGCACAATGCAATTGCTCACCACCCGCGAACCGATGCCTAGCCTAACCCCAAGCAGTCCGGCCCCCCTCCCCTGGCTAGCCACCCCTATGTATTGTCTAGCATGACGTCAGATGGTATGGAATACCCCTTTGGCTAGTTTGGGTCACCTGTCCTGGGTCTGTCCCCTCCCAGCTCTTACTGCACCCCCAGCCTGCCTGTTGGCAGGACAGAGCAAAAGGCTGAGATGTCCTTGGCTTGGTATAAGCACTGCTCTGCAACAATTAAAACATCGGGGTGTTATCAGCACTCTTCTCATTCTAAGCCAAAACACAGCATTCTACCAGCTACTAGGAAGAAAATTAACTCTGTTCTAACTGAAACCAGGACATCTATCCACCCCTTATTCCATACCATTTATGTCATACTCAGGTTACACTCTTTTCCATACATTCTAATTAGTCACCATTTTCCTGTAGGGTATATAGTAGTCATAGTAGTGGTAACATACAGTATTATATAGTAATTAACATGGTACAATTCAGTTCATGGGCTATTCTCACCCAGTATTAAATCCCCTTGAGGTACACACCGGACCTCTCCGTTCTTTTGCATCACCCACCAAGTGTATCCAGGTCCCTGAGCGAAAACAATTCCACCAATAGGTTTGCCTTTTCCTGAGGCAGGAGTAGCCCAGACTGTTTTACCCAGCATATTTCTTACATGCACTACAGGAACTTTATCCCCATCTACAGTACGTAACAGGTTTGATTGGTCAGGTCCAGCTTGGTTGGCAGATCCCCTAGTATTGACTAACCAGGTGGCCTTTGCCAAATGCGTGTCCCAATTCTTGAATGTCCCAGCGCCCATTGCTTTCAATGTAGTCTTTAACAGTCCATTGTATCGTTCAACTTTCCCGGGGGCTGGTGCATGATAGGGGATGTGATACACCCACTCAATACCATGCTCTTTGGCCCAAGTGTCTATAAGGTTGTTTCGGAAATGAGTCCCATTATCTGACTATTCTTTCTGGGGTGCCATGTCGCCATAGGACTTGCTTTTCAAGGCCCAGGATAGTGTTCCGGGCGGTGGCATGAGGCACAGGATATGTTTCCAGCCATCCGGTGGTTGCTTCCACCATTGTAAGTACGTGGCGCGTGCCATTGCGAGTTTGAGGGAGTGTGATGTAATCAATCTGCCAGGCCTCTCCATATTTATATTTCAGCCATCGTCCTCCATACCAAAGAGGCTTTGACCGTTTGGCTTGCTTGATTGCAGCACATGTTTCACAGTCATGAATAACCTGTGCTATAGCATCCATGGTCAGGTCCACCCCTCGATCACGAGCCCATCTGTATGTTGCATCTCTACCTTGATGGCCTGAGGTGTCATGCGCCCATCGGGCTGTAAATAATTCACCTTTATGCTGCCAATCCAGGTCCACCTGAGCTACTTCAATCTTAGCAGCCTGATCCACCTGCTGGTTGTTTTGATGTTCTTCAGTAGCCCGATTCTTGGGCACATGAGCATCTACATGGCGTACCTTTACAGCCAGGTTCTCTACCCGAGCAGCAATATCTTGCACAATGCAGCAGCCCAGATGGGTTTGCCCCTGTGAGGAATGTTTTAACAATTCGTGTCCATAAAGAACAATTCTGTTTGAATCCTGTCTGCCTCTGGGCCCTGCACTGGCAATTTAATTCTTGAACCACAGATGCAGTGTGTCCCAGTCTCCCCCTCATTCTAGTCAATTTATCACTTCTTAAATTTATGAACCTGTTTGCTTTTGTTATTCCGGACTTCTATTTCTAACACGGCTATAGATGTGTCTGTGAATGGCTGGGGAAGAATGTTTTAATTACTCGTGTGTCTGGAAGTTTCAGAACAACTGATAACAACTAGTGACTGTTATGGGATACTATGCGGATCTTTGGTATCTGGTTAGGGGGGGCCGAGAGATAAAGAGGAAGGAGAAAGAAGCTGAAGGACAGCTGGGAGACAAGACTTGAAGAGAATGTTCTATAAACTTGGTATGGTGCCAAGTAAGTACAAAGGGGGAGAGGAAGACTACGAGCCTTCAGCATGAAAGACCCCCAGAGACCCCCAGAGGAGACCCCCAGAGGAGACTGCACATGCTCCAGTAGGAGGGACTGCACCCCGGAAGCTAATTTTAATAATCTATTTTTTTAGAAGTAGTAATGAATATGTATTAGTCTAGGAGCATAAAAATCAGCTGCTTGATGTAACTGGTGTGTGTCCTGGTGGAGCGGAGACTCCCGGTGCACCCAGCGCTGTTTGCTTACCTCTATTCCTTTATATTCTTTCAATAAATCCTATTTTTTTATTTAATCCTAACTTGAATCCTGAGCCATTTATAACAGTTTGGGGGCTCGTCCGGGATGGCTATAGTTCCTGAATTCTGACTTAATCTAGGAGAGGCGCCCCACCATTTGGTGGCTCCTGTTTGAGTCAGATCAGGACTAATGCCATCCTGAACCTGAATAGAGGTAAGCAAAGAATTTGATTTTTTTTGAGCTCCCTTGCCGGCTGTTTTTTTGCCCGTAATTCTGTGCGCGAAGATCTGGATGAAGACGACAGGGTCGTTTGGATACTGTTCAGTTGGATTCCGGTGTCCGGGATCGAACCGGATGAAGACGACAGTCGTTTGTGGATACCGTCTGGTTCGATCCCAGACGAAGACAGCAGAGATGCTTGTGGATACCGTCCAGTTGGATTCTGGATGAAGATGACTGATTCGTAAGATACCGTCCGGTTGGGTAAAGGTGCGTTTGCTAGTGTTTGTGTGTGAGAGTGTAACTGAGTCTTCTAAAGTCAGCGTGGAGGTCTTTTTGTTTTCTCACCAGTTCTAATCTCCTGTCGGAGGGGGCTGGGCTGGTGAATGGAGTGATACGTGGGTGGGTGATAGGTCCTAAACCCCCTGCAAGACACTCTCACTGGGGGCAACCAAGGGCTGTGGGAATTGCCACTAGTAAAATTCCCGGATGGGTCAGATAAAATCGAAGACCAAAGACCAGAAAGGGAGCAAATTACCAGATATATGACCAAAAAGTCCATTATGAATAATGATTAGAAATTGGAACAATAGGGGCCCCAGAAAATTAAAGAGTAAATTGAAAATGATCCAGTATTATATGATAGAATGACCAAAAGAACCCTTAAGACCCCATGTATTTTGATCCACGGAGGACGGGGTCTGTCAGGCTTTAAACATTAATAGTAGAATACCTGTGGATCCGGAAAAGAGCAAGCTGAAACAATGGAATTAGAAATTAGAGAGCAATTGATTAAGAATGAATATGTGCTGCATTTGTGCCTGCACTTATACCACCAGATAACAGGAGCCTCTCGGACCCCGAGAACCAGATCAAAAACAACCTCATGGTTCAGATTTTAATCAAGGGGTCTGAGATAAGGAGGACTGTTCACAAAGGGACAGGTTAGGAATATGTATATGTATAGGAATGTTTATGTATATGTAACTCTTTACTAAAGCAATTTGCCATGTTAGGCGTGTACGACTTTGGTGGGACTACCCGCCCCGTGCTGCATGGAACTGAGTAAACATACCTACTTTACAATCTTACGGATTGTGGAGTCAGCTTTCTGTGAGTCATTTTGGTGAGCCAGGCAGGAGACACTCTGCTCGGCTGTGGGATCGGCTGCAGCGTGGACACCCCTAGGTGCACCCTGAGCGTTTTGCTCGGAGGGGACTCCACTCTCAGCTGCTCACCGCAGGAGCAAAGATCTCCCGAAACTGCAGACAAACGGTATGTTTTCAGCTGCTGGAGGGATACTAACTGGAGTGTTAATAATTGTATGTGTTTTTATGTATGTATTTTGTGTTGAAAGTATTTGTGTAAGTGTAAGGGTTTGAAACAAAGTGTTACAAGTCACTTCACGAAGAACACAGTCAGAGACAATACTTGTTTGGTTGGTTTGGTTGGTTATCATTCTAAATTATATTCCTGTAGTATGAATGAGATGTGCTGGAGGCCTCCGTGTGCGATTGTGCTGTGTGAGTGAGACGCAGCGTTGCTGCAAAGCGAGTGCAGAGTTCCGATCCGTGGTTCTGTACTCTCCGCAAGGGGAGTGGGCAGAGATGAACAAAGTGCTTGACAGACTGAAAAGAAGTGCTGTTTTATCCAAGTTTGAGTGGTGGTGCCTAATATATGGGCCCGGTGTATCTTGTGTATCTCGTGTATCCTATTTTTGCTCTTAAATGTTTTGACTGTGACAAGAACAAGGCAGGAGCATGATCTGACTCTACTGGTGCTTTCGGCTGTGCTTCCTGCAACATATGAGGCCCGCACAGGCCGAGACCTGGACTCGCTGAGACCTGAACAGGCCGAGAGACTGGAGCGGCGCCGAGAGACTGGAGCGGCGCTGGGAGACCAGAGAAACTACGGAGGGACTACCGCTGGACGGAGAGAGCCCTGGGACGCTGCAGAGCCACGGACGGCTCTGAGAGACAAAGAATAGACCTGACAGAAGCTGCAAAACGCGGGGAAATTGAAGTAATTGCAGAACATCCGAGATCGAGTTGCTACGGGAGATCAGAGGCGTCAGTGGACACCGGCAGTCGACTCTCACCGTGAGGCGAGTCAGCGCAGAGCAGAGGGGCGGACATTAGGACCCTGCAGCCTGTCTGACGTAACCATGGAGGCAGATTAATTTGAATCCTGAGCCATTTATAACAGGCACCAATTGCCACGTCTCCCACAACACCCTCCCTGTTCTCCAGCAACAGACCAAGGAGAACACCTTTCCTAGTTGGCTCCCTTAGCACCTGCACCAAGAAGAGATCATCTAGGTGCTTTATGAACTTTCTGGACTTGCTCGTGACAGCTGTGTGGTGATCCCAGTTGACGTCGGGCAAGTTGAAATCTCCCATAAGGACAAGAGGAGTTGATCTCGAGGCATCTCTTAGTTCTGCAAAGAATAATTCATTGGCATTGTCGTCCTGGCCGGGTGGTCTGTAATAGATTCCCACAACGGCATCCCATTTATCTGTTCGTCCCTTAAAGTTGATAAGGCAGCACCAGGAATGTGTCACAGAAAGGGACTGTGAGGTCACTTCTGCTTGAAGTAGGTGGCAGGTAACCCTTGAGTTCTCCCTGGGAACTGCACTTTTGGGCTGACATCTGGCAGTGGCCCTGCTAGGCCAGCAGAAGGCACCTGCTTGGCGTGCTGACTGGGGGAGCCCCTCTGCCTCCAGAGCCAGGAGGACCCAGACAGAAAGAGGTCAGAGGTTGGACTCGATGATCTAGAGGTCTCTTCCAACCTAGAAATTGTGTGTGTGTGTGTGTGTCTGTGTGTGAAGGCCCCCATATGGGTTGTCCTGTCCCTTCTGCTTGAGTCCATGGCTAGGCAGCAGCAGGCACAAGGCTTGGCTGTGTGTAGCCAAGAAGCTGCAAGGCCAGCAGCAGGCCCCTGGCTTGGAAGCTGCTGCTGAGGTGACTTGTGTCTGCTTGGCTGAGAGGCCGCAAGGAGCCTGCTGGGTTGGGATGCCTACTTCAGGAGTGGTTTCCAACATGATGGAGTTTTCTTTGGTCGTAGAAAAGAGCAGGAGAGAAAAAAATGCAACAAAGTGCTGTGGAAGGTTGGCACTGGCCACAAGAAGGAAGAAATGTGTCTCTCAAAGGGTCGTGCTGTCTTGCCAGAGGTCACTCTCTGATCAGACCCTTGCTTTGTTTTTCAAAGAAAAGCTGGTGAGGGCTGACGAGAAATGGGTGAAAGCAAACTGTGAGAGCAAGTTGGTGAACTGAGATGGGTGTCTGCAGACTTCAAGGAAATAGGTCAGACTGTGGCCCAGCATAGGAAAGCCTGCAGAGGAGAAGGCAGAGCGTGCTAGTAGAAATGGCAGGCCCAACAGCCTTGAAATTTCTGTCCCCTCGGCTAGAGCTTATGAGGAGATACATGTATGTTATATTTATTGTGATGAGGCCTCATTGATTCCTTGCAACCCCATGCAGCACCACGGAGGTGTCACACCAGTGTTGTTCTCATGGCATCACACTGCCCACCACAGCCCACAGACCCCAGGAACAGCCTTGAGCCAGATGTGGGGGTGCAGGATCTCCTTTCCCAGTTCCAGGGGTCAGGCCTTGGCTCTTCTGCTTCACTAAAACCAACCAAGACTTTTCTCAGCATAGTGCTTTGCCTGTCTGTAACCATGGCCTCCAATTATCTGCCCTAACAAGGCCCTGGAGAGGCTTTGTTAGTAACAGCTCTCAGTGGTGCTCATTAATACTCCAAGTCACTTCAGCTTTTCCTTCTGACTTGAGCAAGTAAAGTGGTTACATCACTCTCCTCTCAGTACCTGAGCTTCATAGACTGAGCACCAAAATACACCATGGAACTTATTAAAATGCAGAAACTGCTAACATCTTTTCCACAGTTGTCTTCAAGCCTTCATGCCTTGTGCAGCTAATTGCAGAGCCTGCAAGACGTAGTTAAGGAAGATTTCAAAAAACACCTAGTGAAAATGTGTTTTGTTTTTAAAGGCTGAATTTTGCTGCATTTCAGTTTTGAGCATCATTCTCCTATTGCTATTGATCCAGGGGGATTTCTTTGGAGACCTTTATCAGGAGGAAAAGCAGAATCTGGAGGTCTGACACCTCTGCTGCCAGCAGTGGTCTTTGTCCCCATAACTGCAGCCCAACCCAGCACGTGAAACCCTTTCTCACACAAGTCAGGGGTTCTTTGGGAAAAAAAATAAAAAAATAAAAATAAAATAAAATAAAATAAAATATCAAAACGACCATTGGAACCTGAGAAATTCAGCCTGAATCTTACTAGAAAACTGGACATCCATGGTCTCTCTTGGGTTTTCTGTGGAAAACTCAGAATGAAAACTAAAGAAAATATTTCTTCAAGTGGCTGTAGTTGTACCCATGATCTTGGGGAAATTGTCCCCTTCCAGCCACGGAAAATTAAACTGAGTAATGTGAAAAGAGCTGCCCAGTCAACAGAGTAGCTATTGACTGGGCAGCTCTTTTCACAAGGCAGATATCCCAAAACCCCACTGGTGGTGCCCTCTTGGAACTTTGCAGTACCCTCTCCCGAAGCAGTCTATGCTGAGGATACACAAGATGATATCTCTGGGCCAGTCCCATTAGGGTGCTTGTGCCATTCCTGCCCAGTTAGACTCACTTCAGCCTCCAGTACAGTTAACTGCTGGGATTCCCCTGTCACTTGAAAAATATAGGTGGGTTCTACCTCTTTCTAGCTTGATGGCATTAGGGCACCCAGTGTACCTGTGTCCAGTAGAGCCTGATACATTGGTGGGACTGATGTGCCAGGCCATCTAATATACCCAGTCCAGTAAACCCGACTGTCCTTTTCCTCCCTGCTTCCCCCTGTCTGGAAGGAAGACCCCTCTAGTCCTGCTCATAGTATTCATTACGGTGTCTGGTAGATGGCCCACTGGAAAGCATGTCCCACCATGGCAGAGGAGAGGGCACTGACAGCCGAGGGACATATTTGGGTGGGGAAGACGGGGCCCAGCAGAGACAAGGAGTCAAGGCACTTGGGTGGGGGAGGCCAGCAGAAGCAGCCCAAGGGGTGGTGCTGCTGTTGAGGACACGTTTGTGGCAGCAGCCTGAGTGGGCAGCAGCTGTGCACAGGCGAGGGGAGGCCAGGAAGCGCATGGCAAGAGCGCTCCTGCCAGCGGAGCCAAGGCCGGGGCCAAGCCCATGGGCAGAGGCAGGCCCAGGGCAGGGGGCTGCAAGGGCCATGCTGAGCTCCCTGCCCCTGCAGCACCGCCCTGGCCCTCGACCTCCTCTCCCCTGCCCCTGCAGCTCTGGGCTCCCTTCTTGCATCCCTGGCTCTGCAGCACCAAGCCCTGCTGGGAGCCCTCCCCTGCATGCTGCCACCGCTCCCTGACGCTGCTGTTGCCCTCTGCCGGGCACTGCCCAGCCCAGCTCAGCTCCTGCCCACCTCTCCCCACCTCCCTGCCACAGCTCCACATTCCTCTCCAGCATGCCATTTGCCATCAGACTAAGCACCATGGGGACAGTCCCAGGCCAGTCAAGGCCAGTTATTGTTTGCTGAGCCATGGCCAGCCAAGAAGGGAGCTCCCAGTCCAGCACTACACTGAACACTCTGAGATTCTGATCCACGGTGAAGCCCCAAAAAGCAAGAGGCCCATTCATGCAGCAGTTCCTTGGGTATATTCCTTCCACCAGATTTGGAAGAGCTGTGCAATGAAAGAGATGCCACTGTATAGACAACAAGATTGTCAGCAAGATACATGAGATCTCAAGACTTAGTTGAATGTGAAAGCACAAGAGAACAATGAGGAAGCCAAAGGGACCAGCAGTGACAAGGCCACGTCCTGCTGCTGGTCATGGCCATGGCTCCAGGGAAGCAGCAGCCCCAACCCGAAGGCAGCAGAGAGGCAGAGCCCAGCGGGCAGGAAGGGGCAGCCCCGAGGGCCACCATGGGCTGCTCCTGCATGTGTCAGCTGGGCTCTTGGCCCTGAGCCCCTCCTGCATGCTGGGGCTGCTCCCCCAGCTCCAGAGAAGATGGCAAGAGAGGGATACTGAGACCAATGAATTTCTGCTGACTTCTTTATTGTCTTTATCTACCTAGGAAGCCTGGATCTGTGTGTACATTAGATACGGTAAAAACTAACACAAAATGTAACATTCAGAATGCTGATAAATATGTTATAAAAAAAAAAACAAAATATTGTTAAAATATTAACAGAGAAAAGTAATTTTTAAAATGTTCTATCATTTTCCCAAATATCCTTTGATTTCTGTTAGGATTATTATTAATGACAATGTTATGATAACACTTGTAATGATAAAAATGATACAATATAATGTGAATAAAAATATTTGCATATTATTAAGAATACATCTTCTGAACACATCGTGGATGCTTAAGAAGAACATATGGAAACAGTTTCCTCACTGCATTCTTCAGCTCCTGGTTCCTCATGCTGTAGATGAGGGGGTTCAGAGCTGGAGGCACCACCGAGTAGAGAAGTGTAACCACCAAGTCCAGGGATGGCGAGGAAATGAAGGGGGGCTTCAGGTAGGCAAATATGGCAGTACTGACAAACAGGGAGACCACGGCCAGGTGAGGGAGGCACGTGGAAAAGGCTTTGTGCCAGCCCTGCTCAGAGGGAATCCTCAGCACTGCCCTGAAGATCTGAACATAGGACACCACAATGAAAACAAAACAACGAAAGCCTAAAAAAACACTAAACACAAGAGACAAAACTTCCCTGAGGTAGGTACCTGAGCAGGAGAGCTTGAGGATGTGGGGGATTTCACAGAAGAACTGGTCCACAGCATTGCTGTGGCAGAAGAGCAGGGAAAATGTGTTGGCCGTGTGCAGGACAGCAATAAGAAAGCCACTGTCCCAGGCAGCTGCTGCCATCTGGGCACAAGCTCTGCTGCCCACGAGGCTCCCGTAGTGCAGGGGCTTGCAGATGGCAACGTAGCGGTCATAGGCCATGACGGTGAGAAGGGAAAACTCTGCATAAAAAAGAAGACTAAAAAAAGTACTTGTGCAGCACATCCTTGATAGGAGATGGCCCTGTTGTCCCAGAGGGCATTGGCCATGGCTTTGGGCAGAGTGGTGGAGATGCAGCCCACATCGAGGAGGGCGAGGTTGAGGAGGAAGAAGTACATGGGGGTGTGGAGGCGGTGGTGGCAGGCTACGGCGCTGAGGATGAGGCCGTTGCCCAGGAGGGCAGCCAGGTAGATGCCCAGGAAGAGTGCGAAGTGCAGGAGCTGCAGCTCACACATGTCTTCGAATGCAAACAGGCGGAATTCAGTGATGGAGCTGCTGATGAACATCTGCATTTTGGGGGATGCGTTCCTGCACATAGACATATATTACATAGAACAGTAATAATGTGCAACAGACTTATCAGAGAAAAACTCATCCCATTTCCCATCTAAAGTTGTCAGAAAATTGTCCACTTCCAGGAAGACATTTGGCAGGTCCCTTTCATGAGTTCTTCCTGATGCCTGAGGGTATCCCTGGGAGCAGGTATCCTCTGTGAGCAATGGAAAAGTCAGTTATGTCCAATAGCCAGGGGAAAGGTGGAACATGGGGTAATCTCAGACTCACTTCACTGCTGGTATCAAAGAACCTTGCCCCAGTGTTGCTCCCAGGTCACCCAACTTCAGAGCAGATATATATATATGGATTTTTTTAATTTTTAATTCATAGGGTCAGATTTTTGTTGTTGCTACCCTACCACACCAGCTGAGCTTTTCTAAAACAGAATTCCTGGGCTTTTCTCCTGCACTTAATGGGAAACTTTGTGCATCCTAAGAGAAAAAGGGATTGTCCCTATAGCGTAGCGTGTCCTTTAGTGAGGACAGAGAATCCGTCCATCAGTGCTGGTCTCAGCCACCTCGTGTGAGCTGCAGGAAAGTTCTACTCAGAGGTTGACCTGAGAAGAACCTGGACATTGCTGAGAGCAGAGGAATCCAGGCTCAAAGTGCACATCTCCAGACCCCTAAACCAGTCCCTGTACTCCCCTTCCTCCAAGCACACGGAGTGCTCACTCCATGGGCATGTGAAACCCCCATCCCCAGCCAGCCTGGGAACAAGACCAGCAGCAGCACGGCCAGCTGGAGAAGCCAGCAGGAATGCCAGTGTGCTACTGCCAGGGGAGGCAAGGCCAGGGAGGGACAGACGGACACTCAGCAGACCCTCCCGTGCTGCAGCTCTGCCTGCAGATGAGGCAGATCATGCTCATTGCAGGTGATCTGTGCTCACCTCAAGTCAGCAGAGACCTCCAAAAGACAGGGCACTGGTCACTGGAGAATTTGCAGCTCCAAAAGATCAGCTAGGATAAAACCTGAGAGGACCACAATGATGATGTTGGTGTAGTTTCTGGGCTGAAGTGTCGGAAGGGACTTTATGAAGTTCATTGATTAAATATTGATCTCTCACTGCAATGTTCTAGGAGTCTCAGTCTGCAGTACAAACCTGACCACCTATTACCATGAAACCGGCCTCCACTCTACCACAGGTATCTGCAAGCACAGGCTACAGAAAAAGTCTTGCCATTCAGGTAGCCCCTGCCTTGGTCTTCCTTTTCAAAAATCCAATCATAAATGCCATTCTCTAAAGCATTTTCTACTCCTTTCTGGAGAAACAGAGAGACCCACCCTGCCAGATGCTATCAGCCATCGGATGTGCCAGCTGTACAAGACCCCTCTGGCAACCCCACCTGCAGTGCCCTGCTGCCAGAGCCTCACGGTGTCAAGAGCCTGCAGATGTGTCCTGCCACACGCTGCCCTCTGTTGTTGTGCTCCTCAGTGCCTCCAAGCCCTCTCTCCTTCTCTCCTCTCTGTGTGCCAGCTGCGGTCAGAGCCCCCAGCCCTGCTGCGCTGTGCAGAGGAGCTGCTCCTGAGCATGTCTCTCTGCAGCGCTTGCCAGGAGCTCCCCTTGGGACCAGGAGCCCGGCCCAGCTCAGCAGCACAGCACCCGACCATGGCATCACTTGCTCTGTGCCCTTGGGCTCCCTTGAGGTGTCCCCAAGGCCTCAGGGCTGACAGCTCCCCAAGGCAGCAGGGTCTCTGCTGGGGTGTGGTGGTTAAAGCAGACTGAAGTCATCACTGTCTGCTCCTAGATGAATTTCGGAGAGACTGATTTTATGCTCTTAAAGTTTGATTGTCAAACATGAGAACAAATATTTCCCGCCCTTAACTCTTATTGTGTTCCCACTGCATGGCAGGACACCTCAGCCACGACTGACAGGGATCATTTCACCCCTCTGAATGTGTCCTAACAAGAGAGGGGGGAACTGAATGCTCTAAAAGGTTTCCCAAGAAGGGAATTGGACACTAAGACAGCATTTGTTGAGTTTTCCCAGTAACACACATGGAAGATCCTCTACCCATACACAAATCTCTTCTTCCTCTCTCACATGACCAGCATGGAGACTGGGATGTGGAACACCCTCAACACTGTGCTTGTGCCTGACACAAACACCTGCAGATGCCGTGCTTCCTTCTGGAGACCATGCCCTACGGTCAGCCCTGGGCTGTATGCCATCCCTGTTCTCTGCAAGGCTCGAGAAGTGGAAGGTCTGACTCCAGAAGGCAGCTGTACATGAACCAGGGGATTTCTGTCATGTACAGGAATTATTTCTTCTCCTCCCAGCTATTCTTCTGTGGCCCCAGTGTCATAGATATCTTCTGTGGTTTTGCCCCACTGCTGGTGCTGTTCTGCAGTGCAAAGGTGATACTCACGGTCTTTGCTTTCATAATCTACATTTTGGATCCAATCTTCCTCTTCCCTCTCATGCAGTTTTCAGGTGTGTGTGTGTCCTGTATTGGCAGGCCAAGGCCTTATCCACCTGCTCTTCTGTCCTCACGAGTGTCACTGTTTTCTAAGATACTGCCATCACTGTCTGTGAGAAGCCCAAATACAGCCCTCCTCGGAGATCTTCATGAAGCCCTTTCCTAAACCACCATCCTCCCAGTCAGTCCTCAGGTTGCCTAGAGGTGGTATGGGAAGGGTGAGAGAAGTTCAAGTGGATCTGCAGATGTCATCATAAGACCTATCTCAAAGACCTTGGAAAGGACAGATGGATCAAAGACATTCCTCAGAACTTGGAAATGACAGATGTCAAACTCATCTGCTAATAGGAGGGCAAGCAGAAGAATGATAAAGCCTAATCAAGGAATAAAATGCCAGCCTCAGCCTTAGCCCCCAAACCAGACCTAAACTGAAGTCCTCAAAGCTTGCCCTTATCCTAAACCTTGAGCAGGATCCTTGAGCAAAACACCAATCCCTCCCTCGATGCTTTGCCATTCCCTTGACCCTGGAGGGTGACCTCTAATCCCTAAACATTAACCTGATCATCTAACCCCCAAAGCCCTCCAGCATGCACACAGCACATCTCAGCTTCAACCTCACTCCTATCCCTAACTTCAGCTGTTTGTCTCCTTGGGGCAGGGCAGGGACTGTGAGGTCCTGCAGCAGTCCCATGGCATTGGAAGAGGCATGTGAGGTGACAGGTATGTGATCAGATCAGAGGCCACAAGGAGGAGCTGGCTGGGAAAGCTGGGATGAGGTCAGGTGTGCCTCAGGATCTGGTGGGCCTGCAGGAGGCACATGGCGGTGAAGGAGGCTGGGAGGTCACTTCTGTCCGTGGAGCTAATGGACAAGCAGGAGGAATGTGGCACAGATAGGGATTGTAAACGGCAGAAGCATGCACTTGGAATTGAAGATGATGGTGAGGCACCTTCTGTTCTGGTCAGGTGAGAGACCACAGGAAGGCTGATGGGATGGGAGTCATGCTTGAAGTAGAGCTCGTGAGACCATAGAATGAGAGAATGGCTCCTGTTGGAAGGGACCTTAAAGGTCACCTAGTTCCAGCCCCCTGGCAATAAGCAGGGATGTCCCCCATGAGATCAGGTTGCCCAGGGCATCATCTAACCTGCTCTTGATCAGCTCCAGGGATCGGGCATCCCTAAGGTCTCTCAGCAACCTGTTTCAGTGCCTCACCTCCCTCTGAGTGAAGAGTTTCCTCCTAACCTCTAATCTAAATCTCCCCCCTTTTAGCTTAAAACCATTCACCCTTGTCCTATCATTATCTAATTGAGCAAAGAGTCACTCTCCATCTTTTTATAAGCTCCCTTTAAGTACTGAAAGGCCACAAAGAAGTCACCCCTGAGCCTTCTTTTCTCCAGGCTGAGCAGCCCCAGCTCTCTCAGTCTTTCTTCATAGGAGACATGCTCCAACCCCTTGATCATCTTTGTGGCCCTCCTCTGGACTTGTTCTAACAGACCCACACCCTTCTAGTGCTGGGAGCCCCAGTTATGGATGCAGGACTCCAAGTGGGGCCTCACAAGGGCAGAGTACAAGGAGTAGAAGTAGAAGTGACCTCCCTCCACCTGCTGGCCACTCCTCTGCTTATGGAGCCCAGGATGCTGTTGGCCTTCTGGGCTACAAGCGTAGAAATATCAATGTCGATCTCACTGTCTACGTCATATTAAACAGTACAAGTCCCAGGACAGACCCCTGAGGTACAAGACTCATCACCAGCCTCCACTTGGACATAGAGCCATTGAGCACCACTCTCTGGGTGTGACCTTCAAGCTAACTCCTTATCCACTGAATGGTGCACCTAAGAAATGCATATCTCTCTAATTTGGAGATCAGGATGTCATGTGGGACAGTGTCAATGGTCTTACAAAAGTCCAAGTAGATGACATTGGTTTGTCTTCTGTTGTTGTCTGATGTGGTCACTCTATTGTAGAAAGCCATCACATTGGTCAGGCACAATTTGGACTTTGGTGAAGCCATGCTGGTTGTCTGAGATCACCTCTTTGTCTTGCATGTGCCTTGACATTGATTCCAGGAGGATCATTTCCATGATCTTGCCAGATCATGGCAAAGGGCACAAAGACCTTTGTGTCCTTTACTCTCCTGAGTACAATACGACTTCCTTCTCAGGAATGGAGTAGCCAACACAGGTGAGACAGATACTATGTGATCACGGATGTCATCAGAAAGCTGATCCCAATAAGATATGGAGAGGTCAGAAGCAGCCTGGACAAGAGACATATGAGATTTTGGTGTGGGAAGACGAGCATGGCCAGCAGAAATTAATGGTTTCATAGAGGTAAAAACATTCCTGCAATGCCAATACTGCAGTAACAATGAATTAAAAAAGCCACATATGGCCCTTAATTATTTGAACCAGTAATTTTAATCCCTAAACCTAAATGCTACTACAACACTCTAAAAGGAATCAATTTTCTCTCTTGATAACCGTAATCCCTTCCCTTAAAACTAACATTAAAATGCTCTATTTAACCCTAGACTCCCTGGCAGATGTAAAACACCTGTAAACCACAGAGCTTATCCATACCTTAACCACAGACCTGACAGCACAAGCAGAACATGAAACAATCCCAATAAAACTTTGCTTAATCTCTAACACAGAATTGAAAAAGAGGTACCAAGGGGGCTAGAGAAAACTCAGCTTTACCTCAGGATCTCCTGCCCCAGCAGGAGCAATGTGACTGTGGCAGGGACTGTGAGGTCACTTCTGTCTCTGCACTTGATAGGCCAGCAGCAGGAACCTGTCACGGAAAGGGACTGTGAGGTCACTTGTGTCTGTAGGGGACAGGTCAGCCTTGCCTTCTCCCTGGGAGCTGCACTTTTGGGCGGACATCTGGCAGTGGCCCTGCTAGGCCAGCAGAAGGCACCTGCTTGGCATGCTGACTGGGGGATCCCCTCTGCCTCCAGAGCCAAGAGGACCCAGGCAGAAAGAAGGCCCCCAGATGGGTTGTCCTGTCCCTTCTGCTTGAGTCCATGAGTGGACAGCAGCAGGCACAAGGCTTGGCTGTGTCTCCACAAGAAGCTGCAAGGCCAGCAGCAGGGCCCTGGCTTGGAAGCTGCTGCTGAGGTGACTTGTGTCTGGTTGGCTGAGAGGCCGCAAGGAGCCTGCTGGGTTGGGATGCCTACTTCAGGAGTGGTTTCCACCATGATGGAGCTATCTGTGGTAGTAGGAAAGAGCAGAAGAAAAAACTTCCACACAGTGCACCTTGGAAGTTAAGCATTGTCTACAAGGAGGAAGAAATGTCCCTCAAAGGGTCGTGCTGTGGTGCCAGAGGTCACCCTCTGATCAGACCCTGGCTTTGTGTTTCAAGGAACAGGTGGTGAGGGCTGACAAGACATGGGTGAAAGCAAGGAATGAGAGCAAGATGGTGAACAGAGATGGATGTCTCCAGACTTCATGGAAATAGGTCAGACTGTGGCACATGATAGGAAAGCCTGTAGAGGGGATGGCAGAGGGTGCTGGTAGAAATGGCAGGCCCAACAGCCCTGAAATTTCTGTCCCCTCGGCTAGACCTTATGAGGAGATACATGTATGTTATAGTCATTGTGATGAGGCCTCATTGATTCCTTGCAGTCCTGTGCAGCACCTCGGAGGTGTCACACCAGTGTTGTTCTCATGGCATCACACTGCCCACCACATCCCATAGACCCCAGGAAAAGTCTTGAGCCAGATGTGGGGGTGCGGGGTGTCCTCTCACAGTTCCAGGGGTCAGGCCTTGGTCCTTCTGCTTCGATAAAACCAACCAAGACTTTTCTCAGCACAGTGTTTTGTCTGTCTGCAATCATGGCCTCCAATTATCTGCCCTAACAAGGCCCTGGGGAGGCTTTGTTAGTAACAGCCCTCAGTGGGCCCATTAATACTCCAAGTCACTTCAGCTTTTCCTTCTGACTTTACTTGCTCAAGCGGTTACATCACTCTCCTCTCAGTACCTGAGCTTCATAGACTGAGCACCAAAATACACCATGGAACTCATTAAAATGCAGAAACTCCTAACATATCTTCAATAGTTTCTTCAATGCCTTGTATAGCTAATTACAGAGCTTGCATGGCGTACTTAAGGAAGAAAATTTCAAAAAGCAGCTAATAAAAAATATTTTCCATTTTTAACGACTGAATTTTGCTGCATTTCAGTTTTGACCTCTGACCGCAGCTGGCACGGGGAGAGGAGAGAAGGAGAGAGGGCTTGGAGGCACTGAGGAGCGCAACAACAGAGGGCAGCGTGTGGCAGGACACATCTGCAGGCTCTTGACACCGTGAGGCTCTGGCAGCAGGGCACTGCAGGTGGGGTTGCCAAAGGGGTCTTGTACAGCTGGCACATCCGATGGCTGATAGCATCTGGCAGGGTGGGTCTCTCTGTTTCTCCAGAAAGGAGTAGAAAATGCTTTAGAGAATGGCATTTATGATTGGATTTTTCAACAGGAAGACCAAGGCAGGGGCTACCTGAAAGGCAAGACATTTTCTGTAGCCTGTGCTTGCAGATACCTGCGGTAGAGCAGAGGCTGGTTTCATGGTAATAGGTGGTCAGGTTTGTACTGCAGACTGAGACTCCTAGAACATTGCAGTGAGAGATCAATATTTAATCAATGAACTTCATAAAGTCCCTTCCCACACTTCAGCCCATAGACTCCACCAACATCATCTTTGTGGTCCTCTCAGGTTTTATCCTAGCTGATCTTTTGGTGCCGCAAATCCTCCAGTGACCAGTGCCCTGTCTTTTGGAGGTCTCTGCTGACTTGAGGTGAGCACAGATCATTTGCAATGAGCATGAGCTGCCTCCTCTGCAGGCAGAGCTGCAGCACAGGAGGGTCTGCTGAGTGTCCGTCTGTCCCTCCCTGGCCTTGCCTCCCCTGGCAGCAGCACGCTGGCATTCCTGCTGGCTTCTCCAGCTGGCCGTGCTGCTGCTGGTCTTGTTCCCAGGCTGGCTGGGGATGGGGGTTTCAGAGGCAGTGGTGTGCCCTCGGAGTGTTTGGGGAAAGGTGAGTACGGGGACAAGGTGAGGGGTGTGGAGATGGGCATTTTGAGCCTGGATTTCTCTGCCCTCAGCAGTGTTCAGGTTCTTTTCAGATGAACAACTGAGTACAACTTTCCTGCAGCTCTCACAGGGCAGCTGAGACCAGCACTGATGGAGAGGCTGGCTGTCGTCTCTGAGAGACACTGCACTAGAGGCACAGTCTCTTTGTCTCTGAGGATCCACAAGGTTTTACTTTGAGTGCAGCAGAATGCCCAGGATTTATGCCTTAGAAACAGTTCTCCGGTGTGGTGGGGCAGCTAGAACAAAAACCACAAAACAAATAATTACATATCTAAATCTCCAAACGTCTGCTCTGCAGTAGGGTGAACTAGGAGCAAAACTGGGAAATCTCTTTGGTATCAGCAGTAAAGTTAATCTGACACTACCCCATGATCCTACCATGTTCCTACCATATTGCTACCATGCTACTCCCTCTGGCTGTAGTGCAGGACTGATTCTTCCATTGCCCACAGAGGAGTCCCCTGCTCCCAGAGACACTCTCAGGCAGAATCAATGAAAGAGAGCTTCAAAATACCTGCCTGGAAATGGGCAATCTTTTGGTGATTTTAAATGAGAAAATGGAAAGGGTTTTACTCAGATATGTCTGTGGTACATTATCACTGCCTTTGTCTTCCTTGTACAGGACCTCATGACCAGAAACAACAGATATCCAATGTCATCTCCATCACGGAGTTCCTGCTGCTGCCATTCGCAGACACGCACGAGCTGCAGCTCCTGCACTTCCCCTCTGTCACAGCAATGCTGTGGACCAGTTCTTCTGTGAAATCCCCCAGATCTTCAAGCTCTCCTGCTCAGATGCTTAACTCATGGAAGTCAGCATTCTTCTGGTTAGTGGTTGCTTAGGTGTTGGTCGTTTTGTTTTCATTGTGCTGTCCTATGTGCAGATCTTCAGGGCAGTGCTGAGGATACCATCTGAGCAGGGTTGGCACAAAGCCTTTTCCACATGCCTCTCTCACCTGGCCGTGGTCTCATTGTATTTCAGTACTGCCATGATTGCCTATGTGAAGCCCCCCTACATCTCTTTCCCATCCCTGGATGTGGTGGTGTCATTTCTGTACTCAGTGCTGCCTCCAGCATTGAACCCCCTCATCTACAGCATGAGGAAGAAAGAGCTCAAGGAGGCACTGAGGATGTTATTGCAATATTCAGTATTTCAAAAAGGAACTGGTCTTCTGCATCTGATTCCCTGAAGTATACCTGGACAAGGCAGAAACAGCTTTGTTCATCTATTTCAAAAAATGTTCATCCTTTTCAATTTCATACCAATATTTTAAATAATTTTATAATTTCATTTTATAAATTTAAGATATTTTTTTTCCTCTATCTCCTTCTACCTTTTCTTCTTATCCAAAGACCTCATGTAGAGGTGCTGTTAAGCTCTTTGTAGCTAACTAAATAAAGGAACCAGCAGGTAGGCAGTTTCTGTGGATCTCATTTCTCATAAACTCTTCTCAGGTACAGCAGTGGTTGTGGGATGAAGATCCCTGCTGCAACGTGGTGGAAAGCCCTGGTGTCCTCCTTTGGGGCTGCCCTTTCCGCCCTGGAAGGCACTCCCTCCCTGCAGCCTTTGGAGGGGACTTCCAAAGCCCATCTAGCCACCCCCACTAGCCACGCATGGACACCTACACCAGGCAGCACAGGCCCATTTCCAGTTGGGTTTGGGGTATCTCCAGTTGAGGAGGACTCCCCCACTTTGGGGGAAACCTGATCGAGTGCTTGGTATTGGAAACATGATCCAGGTCTTGATCTTGCTCACAGTAAAAGTGGTTTCCTGTGTGCAATTCCCATGTCTTGTCCAATCACCGGGCATTGCTGAGACTGTCAGAGGAAAAGATCTGAGAGCAAATCCATGTCTCACAGACAGCTCATAGCAGCAGACAGAGATGAAGTAGACATGTTTTCTTGGTATTAGTCAGAACCAAAATGGTCACCGAGGCCTCTGTATTCAGTAAAAAGAGATCAAGGATGAGAAGAGAACAGGAAGTTCATAAAAAGCCACCAGGACAAGGGCCATTTTCTGCCCCTGCAGGAGACTGACCCTGGGCAAGGCCCAGCTTGGGAAGCAGCTGTGTTGGACGTTCATGGTGGGCAGTGAGCTGGGCAGGAGGCAGCCATGTGCCCTGGGAGCACAGGAGGGAAGGCTCAGGGGCACCTCACCGCAGCCTGCCAGGAGCTGCAGGGATGTCAGGAAGAGCCCCTGCGAGGCCAGACTATGCCCTGTGATGTGCAGGGAGCCCTCCTCTTGCCATGCTGCGTGTGCTGGCTGCAGCAGCAGGAACCCCCAGCCAGCCCCTGCATGGGGCATGGGGCTCTGCCACCCGCCTGGCCCCGGGTTTGGCTCCTTGTCTCTGCTGGGCCCCACCTTCCACACTCAGATATGTCCCTTGGCTGTCGGCTCCCTTTCCCCTGCCCTGTGGGAATACCAAGCCGGGGCGGACAGGTTACCATTAGGTGCAGTGGTGCTTGTGTAATTCACATGGGTGATGGCATAAATGCTGGTTCCTTCACCAGTGATTCACAACCTTCTTCATGTCAGGCCAAACTCAACGTCCTTCTCTCTGCTTTTCCTCATGGATGAACTGGATTAGGTCTCCTTGATTATTCTGAGGCACAATGCAATGCTTTTTGCCTTCTACTACTCCAGCACAATATGTGTAACTTTCGCTTACTCTGCACATTGACCTGCAGGGTCATTCCACATTTTTTGCTTTCAAAACTTTAGTTGGACGGGGGTCATTTCCAAAGTGGGGCAAGTGGATGTGTTCTGCCTCAGCCATTTCAAGCATGCTATATTTATACTTACCAGCCTGAGTTTGCTAAAGATGACCCAGGAAGGTAAACGGATGTTCACATGGCTAGAAGGAATAAGGGAGAGTATCTCAGGTTTCCAATGGCCATTTCAAATCTAGGTCAATCCAAGGAACCCACTGAAGAAGAGGTTTGTCTTTGAAGGGGTGTTGCTGTGCTGGACTGGGCTGCAGTTACAGGGACAAAGACCACTGCTGGCAGTGGAGGTGCCTTGGGAACTCCACCTGGCTCCACCTGATTTTCCCAAAGGGCTCTGGCATCCTGCAGGTCTTTTCTGACATCTGCTGCTCCGGGGAAGTGCCTCAAACACAACGGGGCCACTGGAGGTTTTCCCTGGTTGCTTATGGTCAGACAGCAAAGCTCTGCCAGAATACCCAGTCTTTTTTTCAGTACTTGAATAATAAAGCAACAACTCATCAGCTCAAAAGACTCAATCCTTTCTGTAAAATGTCTCATGTGAAGTGTAATTTCTATCATGAAGAAATGTGATTTTTCAGGATGCATATTCATCCCAGGAGAAGAAATACTGGTGTTCACCTGTAGTTGCATTGTCATTGCTTTTCTATCATGGTGTGCTCCCTCCCTCATCTTCCAGGCACAAAACTCATCTTGATTACATAGACCCTGCTGAATGTCCCCTTTCCAGCTGCCTGTCTGGACCTATGCACTTCCCATCATTCTCCTGGTTTGCCCCCCTCTTACCCTTTAATCATTCAGACCACTCTCAGTGACCCAGTTGCTGCTTGGAATTTCAGTGAGTTCAAGGTCGCCCATCTCTCAGCAGTCTGTCTAATGGTTTCCTTAGTAAGACCCTCCTCGTTTATCATTGAATTAGTATGAAATGGATTAATATTAACACAATTACTTAAAATTTCCTATTAATCACTGTAAAATACATCATGTACAGTCATCCTTTTGGGAAGGTAAACATCACAGGAGGCAACAAAATAAGGAACTTGAACTTTTTTTTTTTTTTTGAAAATTGCAGCATGATTTCCTGTTGTTTGTTTTGAAATAGGAAAACCCCTGTTCTTCCCACCTAAGCAGGGCTTCAAAGGAGAAACCCTAGACCAATATAACCAGGAGAATGATGCTCTAAACTGAAACACAACAAAATTCAGCCTTTAAAATGAAGAAAGATTTTTATTAGATACTCCTTGAAATCTTCCCCCTTAACTACAACATGAAAGCTCTCCAATTAGCTGATCAAGTCTTGAAGACTTGAAGAAAATGTTGGGAGAGACATGGCTCCTTAGGACTTTCTGTGTTTTAATGAGTTCCATTGTATGTTTTGGTGCTGAGTCAATGAAAGTTGGGTACTGAGAGGAGAATGATGCAACTGAGTTAAAAAGCAAATTCAAAAGGAAAAGCTGAAGTGACTTGGAGTATCAATGGGCCCCACTGAGGGCTGTTACTAACAAAGCCTCCCCAGGGACTGCTTAGGGCAGATAATTGGAGGCTATGATTAGACAGGCAAAGCACTGTGATGAGAAAAGTCTTGTTTGGTTTTGGTGAAGCAAAAGGTCCAAAGCCTGACCCCAGCCACTGTGAGGTGAGATCCTGCACCCCCCTGTCTGGCTCAGGACTTTTCTTGGGGGTCTGAGGAATGTGGTGGGCAGTGTGATGCCATGAGAGGAAAACTTGTATGACACCACCCTGCCTCTGCACAGGGTTGCAAGGAAGCAAAGAGGCTGCACTGCAATAACTATATCTCGTTTTCTCAAAAGCTCTAGGCAAAGCGTCAGGACTGTTGGGGCCTTCCCTTTTTACCAGCAACCTCTGTCTTTTCCTCTACACGCTTTCCTATGCTGTCCCACACTTTGTCCTATTTCCTGGAAGTCTGCAGACACCCAACTCTGTTCACCACCCTGCTCTCATCCCAGAATTTCCATCACTTTACCAATGTCTCATGAACCCTCACCAGATGTTCCTTGAAACACAAAGCTAGGGTCTGATTATAGATACTCACCAGCATCTTCCAAGCCATGGGCCTGCTGCTGGCCTTGCAGCTTCTTGTGGAGACACAGCCAAGCCTTGTGCCTGCTGCTGCCCACTCATGGACTCAAGCAGAAGGGACAGGACAACCCATCTGGGGGCCTTCTTTCTGCCTGGGTCCTCTTGGCTCTGGAGGCAGAGGGGATCCCCCAGTCAGCATGCCAAGCAGGTGCCTTCTGCTGGCCTAGCAGGGCCACTGCCAGATGTCAGCCCAAAAGTGCAGATCCCCGCGAGAAGTCAAGGCTGACCTGCCACCTCCAGACACAAGTGACCTCCCAGTCCCTTTCTGTGACACATTCCTGCTGCTGCCCTATCAAGTGCAGAGACAGAAGTGACCTCACAGTCCCTGCCACAGTCACATTCCTCCTGCTGGGCCATGAGATCCCGAGACAGAGCTGAGCTCACTCTCGTCTCCTCGGTACCTCTTTTTCACTTTCTGGGTTAGAGATTAAGCAAAGTTTTAGTGGGAGTGTTTGGTGTTCTGCTTGTGGTGACAGGTCTGTGGTTAAGGTACAGACAAGCTCTGTGGTTTAGGGATGTTTTAGGTCTGCCAAGAAGTCTAGGGTTAAATAGAGCGTTTTAATGTTAGTGTTGACAGAAGGGATTAGGGTAATCAAGAGAGAAAACTGCTTCATTTCAGAGTATTATATTAGTATTTAGGTTGGGGAATAAAATTACTGTTTCAAGTAAGTTAAGGGCCATATGTGACTGTTTTAAGTCAGTCTTACTGCACTACTGGCATTGCATGAATGCTCTTACCTCTATGAAATCATTAATTTCTGCTGTCATGCTCCTCTTCCCACCCCATAATCTCACTGCTGCTCCTGACATCCCCATATCTTACTGGGATCAGCTTTCTGATGACATTTACCATCTCAGTGTATCTGTCTCACCTCTGTTAGCTCCTCCATTCCTGAGAAGGAAGTGGCATTGTAGTCAGGAGGGAAAAGGACACAAAGGTCTTTAGGCGCATCCTGCACAATGTGCCCATCAGCTCTGCACCTCCACAAAATCACACTTCCTACCTACAAGTTTTGTTTTCCAAATGGCTTCTGTGGATCCAGGGTTACTTTTCCCAGGCCCTCTCACATGTTTCAGTTTTGGATGTACAGGGATGGGATAAGGAAAGCCAAGGCATGGATGGAACTCAGCTTATCTGGGGATGAAAAGCATAACAGGAAGAGATCCTATAGGTACTTTGCTCATAAAAGAAAGGCCAAGGAGATTGTACCCCATCTGATGGATGAGAAGGGTGAACTGGTAATGACAGACATGGAGAAGCCTGAGGGACTCAACAACGTCTTTGCCTCAGTCTTCCCTGCCAGTCAGGCTTCCCAAGTCTTTCATTCCCTGAACCCATAGTTGGTGGCTGGGGGTGCAAATTCCCACCTGTTGTAAGTGAAGAGAAGATTTGAGGCCACCTGAAGAAGCTCAAGAAGTACAAGTCTATGGGGCTTGATGACTTGCATTCCAGGGAGTGGAATGCTGTGGCTGAGACTGTGGATGTTCCATCCTTGGGGGTGTTCAAGGCCATGTTAGATGAGGCCCTGAGGAACCTGATCTAGGGGGTGGTGTCCCTGCCTATGGCAGGGGGGCTGGAACTAGATGATCGTCAAGGTGCTTTCCAACTCAACCATTGTATGATTCTGTGATTGTGCTTCAGAGGGAAAGTAATAATAATAATAATAATAATAATAATAATAATAATAACAACAACAACAACATGGTATTGAGTTTCAGAATACTCAGTGATCCTTTGTTTCAACTCACGTTGGAAAGATCAAGACTGGGAAAAGTGCTCCATGCCAACATAAAGGGAGATAAAAAAGGGTCAACAGTGTTGGCCCAAGTGCCCATGACTGAAGGGCGCTGCTGGTAACTGGCTGGCAGGAGCACTTTGTACTACTAATGTCCAGCCAACTTCTCCACCCCCCAACTTCATCCCCTTCTTCAGTGTGAATATCAGCAATGTGGCTAAAGGGAGACTCCAGGAGACTATGGAAAAGGCCTTGCCAAATCCAGATTCACCACATTCCCTTCTCTCCCCTCCCCTACTGCTTCACCTGTGGCAGGACTTTCTCCATCACGTTCCCATGGGCAGAGGTGACAACTGCAAATCTCCCAGTCCTTTTTCTTGTGCTTCCTGAAGACAAGTTTGCTGTCTGCTTTTTCCAAGTCCCCAGAAATCTCTCTGATCCAAACGCTTGATGGCCTGGTCCAGAAAGGCAGGGTAGTGTGACATAGCAGAGAGGGGTATCTGTAATGAGCCTGTGAGAGGGAGGTTACAGAAATCTCACAGAGACACTGGGGGTTGGTTCTGGAGTCACACAGGGCAACGACAGCGCTCTGTGAGGTGTCCACATCTGAGCTGGCCTTCCACGCTCCTCATACACACAGGACTGTTGCGAGACACGAGTCTCTGCCTTGCACACCACGCACAGTGCACTGCAGTGCCTGCAGTGTCCCTCTGGCTCCTGCAGCCACTGCCAGAGGCTGGGAGGCACCTCAGCCCTGCAGTGCTTTGCCCTGCTCTGCCCTTCTCTGAGATGCCCCAAGGCATGAGGAGTGGTCACAGGGACCTTGCTTCAAGGAAGCACATCTCAGAGCTGGATTCAGGTGCCTTCCCAAGGAATGTTACTTAACCTTGTGACACTGTCTGCCCCACCGGCCTTCATGAGACTTGTACGAATGGCTGATGGCTTTTGTGCTCACTCCTGTTCATCTCTCTCTGTGTGTATGATATGCCTGCTGGCACCAGCAGCAATGGGATTCCTTTTATACATCTCCCATGAACCCTCAGGGGGCCCTGCTCTTCTCCTGGACATCCTACCTCCCAGGGAGCCTGTATGAGATGAGCAATGAGCAGTGGACTGGCCAGCCATTGGTGAACCTCCTTCGATGCACTGTATATCTCTGAGCTGGTGGTGATGCTCTCCAGAGTAAGAAAAATGACAACAAGATAACAGAACAAACCTTGAGCCTGCAATGTATTGTGGGTCATATGCAGAAAAAAATGGGCTATGTTTTTGATTGTGAAACATCTCCAGTCATCAGTCTCTTCAAGCCATCCTTGAGCTCCTGGTTCCTCATGCTATAGATGAGGGGATTCACTGTTGGAGGCACCACCGAGTACAGAAATGATACCACCATGTCTAAGGATGCAGGGGAAATGGAGGAGGGCTTCAGGTAGGCAAACATGACAGTGCTGACAAAAAGGGATACCACGGTCAGGTGAGGGAGGCACGTGGAAAAGGCTTTGTGCTTGCCCTGCTCAGAGGGCATCCTCAGCACCACAATAAAGACCTGCACATAGGACACCACAATGAAAATAAAGCAACCAAGGACTAAAGAAACGCTAAACACAAGTGCCCAGACTTCCCTGAGGTAGGCATCTGAGCAGGAGAGCTTGAGGATCTGGGGGATTTCACAGAAGAACTGGTCTACAGCATTGCCTTGGCAGAGGGGCAGGGAAAATGTAGTGGCCGTGTGCAGGACAGCATTGAGAAAGCCACTGCCCCAGGCAGCTGCTGCCATCTGGGCACAAGCTCTGCTGCCCAGGAGCCTCCCGTAGTGCAGGGGCTTGCAGATGGCAACGTAGCGGTCATAGGCCATGATAGTGAGAAGGGAAAACTCTGAACCAAAGAAGAAGACGAAAAAGAAGACTTGTGCAGCACATCCTTGGTAGGAGATGGCCCTGGTGTCCCAGAGGGCATTGGCCGTGGCTTTAGGAATAGTGGTAGAGATGGATCCCAGGTCGAGGAGGGCAAGGTTGAGGAGGAAGAAGTACATGGGGGTGTGGAGGCGGTGGTGGCAGGCTACGGCGCTGAGGATGAGGCCGTTGCCCAGGAGGGCAGCCAGGTAGATGCCCAGGAAGAGCGTGAAGTGCAGGAGCTGCAGCTCACGCGTGTCTGCGAATGCCAGCAGGAGGAACTCGGAGATGGTGCTTCTGTTGGACATCTGCTTTTTTGGGGATGTGATCCTGAACAAAGAAGAGAAAGAATAGTAACAATGTACAACAGATTCATCAGAGAAAAACTCATCCCATTTCTCATTTAGAATTGCCAGAAAATTGTCCATTTCCAGGAAGACATTTGGTAGGTATCTTTCCTGAGTTCTTCCTGATGCCTGAGGGTATCCCCGGGAGCAGGGGACTCCTCTGTATTCAATGCAAGAGTCAGTTATGCCCAATAGCCAGAGGTAAGGTGGAACATGGGGCAATCTCAGACTCACTTCACTCCTGATAATAAAGAACCTTGCCCCAGTGTTGCTCCCTGGTTACCCAACTTCACAGCAGATATATATATATGATTTTTTTAAATTTTCATTTTATAGGGTCAGATTTTTTGTTGTTACTGACCTACCACACCTGCTGAGTTTTTCTAAAACAGAAATCCCGGGCATTTCTCCAGCACATAAGTGGAAATGTCGTGCATCCTAAGGGAAAAAGGGACTGGCCCTATAGTGCAGTGTCCTTTAGTGAGGACAGATAATCTGTCCATCAATACTGGTCTCAGCCACCATGTGAGTGTTGCAGGAAAGTTGTACTCAGAGGTTGACCTGAGAAGAACCTGAATACTGCTGAGAGTAGAGGAATCCAGGCACAAAGTGCCCATCTCCACACCCCTCATCCTGTCCCCATACTCCTCTTCCAGCCAAACACTCCTAGGGCTCATGGAATGGGCATGTGAAACCCCCATCCCCAGCCAGCCTGGGAACAAGACCAGCAGCAGCACAGCCAGCTGGAGAAGCCAGGAGGAATGCCAGCGTGCTGCTGCCAGGGGAGGCAAAGCCAGGGAGGGACAGACGGACACTCAGCAGACCCTCCTGTGCTGCAGCTCTGCCTGCAGATGAGGCAGCTCCTGCTGGGGACACCGGGGGATTGAGGGCAGAGGCTGTGCTGGAGGGAGAGGAGAGCACGGTGTGTCCCAGGGAATGCTCCTGCCGTGCAGGGGGTTGCAGGTAGGTGCCTGAGCCCTCCCTCGCACAGCATTTGTGGCAGCAGCTCCCTCTCACCACCTGCCCAAGTCCCTGCTGCCTTCCTATTTCTCTGCTTGGAGATGGTTCTATGTCCCCACATCTCCCTGTCCATGCTCACAGACCCCATCCATGCTTCCACTGCACTGCAAGATTCGGAAAGCACAGAAACTAAAAAAGCCTTCCTCTTCAGATTAACCAAGCCTCAGTTTTCCTCTGGAAATGCCCTTTTATAAATGCCATTGTGTATAGCACATTCTATTCCACATTAAATGTAGAGTAAAAGTCATCCTGACAGATGCTATCAGCCATCAGATGTGCCAGCTGCAGAAGACCACTCTGGCAACCCGATCTGCATTGCCCTGCCAGAGCCTCACGGTGTCAAGAGCCTGCAAATGTGTCCTGCCACACGCTGCCCTCTGTTGTTGCGCTCCTCAGTGCCTCCAAGCCCTCTCTCCTTCTCTCCTCTCACCTGTGGTCAAAGCCTCCAGCCCTGCTGTGCTGTGCAGAGGAGCTGCTCCTGGGCACAGCTGTCTCTCTGCAGCGATGCCTCTTGCCAGGAGCTGCCCTTGGGCTCAGGAGCCCGGCCCAGCTCAGCAGCACAGCACCCGACCATGGCATCGCTTGCTCTGTGCCCTTGGGCTCCCTTGAGGTGTCCCCAAGGCCTCAGGGCTGACAGCTCCCAAAAGCAGCAGGGTCTCTGCTGGGGTGTGGTGTCTGAAGCAGACTGAATTCATCACCGACTGGCCTTCTCTGAACACAGGAGAGATGACTTTTAGAAATGTTATTTCTACTGTTAGAGTATGGTTGTCAAACATGATGTGCTTTAACCTGGTGTGCAGCTCAGCACCACACAGCTGTTAGCTCACACCAACACCTCCCAGCCCCAAATGCTTATGTGTTGTAGTAAGGGCAGTTTGAAGTACTGAAGGGGAAGAGGAATAATAATAGCACTTATTTTTATTACTATTATCGTTATGTACAAAGCAAGCTATACACAGTGCAATTGCTCATTCCTGACTGATCTCCAGCCTGTCCCCAACTGGTAGAACATTGCATTAACCATCTGCACCTGCTCTTCTTTGACCTTCAACCACTGCATAAATGGAAGGGTCCTCCCAGGGACTGGGTGAGGGAGACAACTCTTTAACATCCTCTGTCTCCAAGGCAGCTATCCCAAAACTCCACCTGTACCCTTTTGGATCTTGGAAGTACCCTCTCATGGGGAAGTTTATGTTAAGGTTTCATAGATCAACATTCTTCTCCCTCCTTTCTTTTCTGGGCAGTAGTTCTTTTCCATTCTTATGAGCCTGATTTTCACACCCATTGTTTTCTCCTGCATGTAGAGGCAATGGATCCTGGCAAAGGTTGGTGTTCTGGCCTAGCAAGAGCAGACCTGGGGGGTCTGGTCTAGGCCCCAGACTAGACCTGGGGCCTGTCACAGTGGCTGGAGTGGCTGCGGGACATGTCAGAGGTGTTGGAGTAGCTGCAGGGCCTGTACCAGGCTTGGAGCAGCACTGACTGAGGCTCCCTTTGGAATTCCCTTTGGAATTGCCGAGGTGATAACCTCTCCTTTTCAAGCACTTCTGCAATTTTTAAGGATTCTGCACGTGCTCAGGGGGGAAGTTCCAAAGCACTGGAGGTGCCCACTGCTCTAGGTTTCTGCCCAGATCCTCCCATGCTCCCTGCCAATCCTAAGTCTCCTGCCTTGCGGCAGGTCTCAGGAAGGCATTCTTCAAGAGTTGTTTATCCATAAACAATAGCTGAAAGATATTCTGGAGACATCACAGTAGGACCATCCCATGGGTATCCAAAGCTTTGTAGAGCTAGTGTAATTAGCCTGGAGGAGAAGGGGGAGGTGAAGGAGAAAGAGAGAGTGCATAAGTGGAGAAGTGTCTCTCCCGTTTCTCCTCATGGATTGGCTCCCTAAAGCAAAAAGATCAAGAGTGTAATTCTTAATAGTTTCTGAGTGATGGTTCCTGAGGTATGGAGGTGATGGCAATGCTCAGTACAAAGAACAGATTTGTCACATGACCAGTAATTTTCCTGACTCATAAGCCAGTGCTACACAACATAGCAAAATAACTTTATACCAGACCCAGAAATGATAAACAGCGCAATGGGAACACATGCAGCAAGTAATGTGCTATACAACACATTTCTGAAAACAAGCCCAACAGACCTGAGATCCAAAATGTCGACCTTGTGATCAGCAACTATTAAACTGGTCTAATGCTTATAACAATTTATCTTTAGCACTCTGTGGTAAGATCTGTCCTTATCTCAACCCTTCCTGCCCCACACCGGGTGCCAAAAAGACTGCTGTGGTTTAACGCGACAGTTTGAGTACATGGAATTATTTGAACAAGTCCAGATCAAGGGGCTAGAGCAAGTCTTCTATGAAGGCACACTGAGAGAACTGGTACTGTTCTGCCTGGAGAAGACAAGGCACCGGGGAAACCGTAGAGCAACCTACCAGTGCTTTGAGAGGACCTACAGGAAAGCTGGGGAGACAGTCTTTGTCTGGGATTGTAGTGATAGGACAAGGAGTAATGACTTTAAAATAGAAGATGGCAGGTTTAAATTAGATACATGGAAGAAATTCTTTCCTCTGAGGATGGTGAGGCACTGGAACAGGTTGCCTGGAAAAGCTGTGAATGTCCCATCCCTGGAAGTGTTCAAGGACAGGTTGGAATGTATTTTGAGCAACCCGGTCTAGTGCAAAGTGTCCCTGCCCACTGCAGGGGAGTTGGAATAGGACGATCTCTAGGTCCTTCCAACCCAAACCACAAACCCATGTTTCTATGATTATCTACGACACTGCCATCATTGACCATGTGAAGCTCATAAAGGCTCTCCTCAGAGATTTTAACCAAGCCCTTTCCCAAAATTTCATCATCCCCCTGGCCAGTCGTCAGGTTGCTTAGAGTTGGTTTTGGAAGAAGGAGAGAGGTGCTGGTACAGCTGCTGACATCATCATAAGACATATCTCAAAGACCTTGGAAAGGACAAATTGATTAAAGTCATTCCTCAAGACTTAGAAAAGGCAGATGTCAAACCCATCTTCTACTAGAAGGCTGAGCAAAAGGATGATTAAGCCTAACCAAGGATTATAACGCCAGCCTTCACCCTAGCCCCCAGTCAAGAACTAAACAAATCTCCAATCTCCAAAGCTTGATCTTCCCCTATAAATTGAGCAGGCATCTTGAGAAGAACACCGATCCTTCCCTTAAAGCCCTACCATTCCCATAACCCTAGAAGGTGAACTCTAATCCCTAAATGTTAATCTGAACACCTAATTCCCAAAACTCTCCACCATGCACACAACACATCTCAGCTTCAACCCCACTCCTACCCCTTACTTCAGCTGTTTGTCCCCTTGGGGCAGGGCAGGGACTGCGAGGTCCTGCAGCAGTCCCATGGCATTGGAAGAGGCATGTGAGGTGACAGGTATGTGATCAGATCAGAGGCCACAAGGAGGAGCTGGCTGGGAATGCTGGGATGGGATCAGGTGTGCCTCAGGATGTGCTGGGCCTGCAGGAGGCACATGGCGGTGAAGGAGGTTGGGAGGTCACTTCTGTCTCTGGATCTGACAGACCAGCAGGAGGAATGGGGCACAGATAGGAACCCTAAAGGGCAGAAGCATGCACATGGCATTGAAGATGATGGTGAGGCACCTTCTGTTCTGGTCAGGTGAGAGACCACAGGAAGGCTGATGGGATGGGAGTCGTGCTTGAGGTATAGCTCATGAGACCATAGAATCAGAGAATGGCAAGGGACTTTAAAGATCACCTATTGCCAGCCCTCTGGCCATAAGCAGGGATGCCCCCCAGGAGAACAGGTTGCCCAGAGCCCTTTGGACAGGAATCTCTTCCTCTGTTGCATCAACTACACCTCTCAGCTTGGTGTCATCTGCACACTTGCTGAGGGTGCACTCGACCCCACTGTCTATGTCATTAATAAAAATATTAAATAATATGGGCCCGAGGACAGACCCCTGAGGTACAATACTTGTCACCAGCCTCCACTTGGACATAGAGTCGTTGACCACCACACTCTGGGTGTGATCTTTAGGCCAACTCCTTATCCACTGAATGGTTCACCCATCAAATGCGTATCTCTCTAATTTGGAGACCAGGATGTCATATGGGACAGTGTCAATGGTCTTACAGAATTACAAGTAGATGACTTAGGTCTGTCTTCTCTTGTTGCCTGATGCGGTCACTCCACTGTAGAAAGCCATCACATTGGTCAGGCACGATTTGGCCTTTGGTGAAGCCATGCTGGCTGTCTGAGATCACCTCTTTGTTTTGCATGTGCCTTGACATTGATTCCAGGAGGATCTTTTCCATGATCTTGCCAGACACAGAGGTGAGGCTCAGCATTCAATAGTTCCATGGCTTCTCATTTCTACCCTTTTTAAAAATGGGAGTGATGTTTTCCTTTTTCAGGTCACCAGGGACTTCACCCGACCGCCAGGACTCTTCAAATATGATGGGGAGATGCTTGGCAACTACATCAGCCAGTTCCCTCAGGACTCTGGGATGCATGTCATCAGGCCCCATAGACTTGTACTTGTTGAGTTCCAGCACGTGGTCTCAAACATGTTCTTCACTTAGAGTGGTTGGGACTTTGCACCCCCAGCCTCCATCCATGGGTTCAGGGAAATGAAAAACTTGGGAAGCCTCACTGGCAGGGAAGACTGAGGCAACGATGTTGTTGAGTCCCTCAGCCTTCTCCATGTCTGTCATTATGAGTTCACCCTTCTCATTCATCACAGGGTTACAATGTCCTTGGCCTTCCTTTTCTGAGCAAGGTACCTTTAGAATCCCTTCCTATTACTCCTTGCATCCCATGAGAATAATAGTTCCATCTGTGCCTTGGCTTTTCTTATCCCATCCCTGCACACCCAAAACTGAAACATGTGAGAGGGCCTGGGAAAAGGAACCCTGGCTCCATAGAAGCCACTTGGGAAACAAAACTTGTAGGTAGGAAGCATGATTTTGTGGAGGTGCAGAGCTGATGGGCACATTGTGCAGGATGCTCCTAAAGACCCATATGTCCTTTTCCCTCCTGACTACAATGCTACTTCCTTCTCAGGAATGGGGTAGCCAACAGAGGTGAAATAGATACACTGAGATGTTAAATGTCATCAGAAAGCTGATCCCAATAAAATATGGCACAGTCTGGAGCAGCTTGGACAAGAGACTGTAGATGCTAGATGCTACACTAACACTGATTTAAAACAGTCATGTATTGCCGTCACCTTATTTGAACCAGTAATTTTAATCCTTAAAACTAAATGCTACTAAATACTAAACACTACTCGACCTCTCTGAGAGGAATCCACTACTCAAAGTATGCACTGAAGCAAAACACAGCCCATAGTCCCTTTCCCTTACCTTTCCCTTACCTTTACACTCCTGCTTACCCCAATCCCTACCCTAAACACTAACATTAAAATGCACTATTTAGCCCTAGAGAAGTTGTTGGCAGGCTTTAAAATTCCCTAAACCACAGGGTTTGCCCATACGCTTATGACAGACCTGATATGCACAGAAGAACACCAAAGATTCCCATTAAACCTGTGTTTATCCTCTAACCTAGAATGGTGAGCCCTAGTCCCTAAAGGACTACAGAAAGGTCAGCCCTACCTCAGGCTGTCCTTACCCAGCAGGAGGAATGTGACTCTGAAGTCACTTCTGCATCTGCACGTGATAGGGCAGCAGCAGGAACGTGTCATAGAAAGGGACTGTGAGGTCACTTGTGTCTGGAGGTGGCAGGTCAGCCTTGACTTCTCCCTGGGATCTGCACTTTTGGGCTGACAGCTGGCAGTGGCCCTGCTAGGCCAGCACAAGGCACCTGCTTGGCATGCTGACTGGGGGATCCCCTCTGCCTACACACCCAGGAGGACCCAGGCAGAAAGAAGGCCCCAACATGGGTTGTCCTGTCCCTTCTGCTTGAGTCCATGACTGCACAGCAGCAGGCACAAGGCTTGGCTGTGTCTAGCCAAGAAGCTGCAAGGCCAGCAGCAGGCCCATGGATTGGAAGCTGCTGCTGAGGTGACTTGTGTCTGGTTGGCTGACAGGCTGCAAGGAGCCTGCTGTGTTGGGATGCCTACTTCAGGAGTAGTTTCCACCCTGATGGAGCTTCCTTTGGTAGTAGGAAAGAGCAGGAGAGAAAAAACTTCTTTGGAGTATACCTTGGAAGTTATGCATTAGCACGATAGAATAAGAAATGTCCCTCAAAGTGTCGCACTGTGGTGCCAGAAGTCACCCTCTGATCAGACCCTGACTTTGTGTTTCAAGGAACAGCTGGTGAGGGTTGACGAGACATGGGTGAAACAAAGGATGAGAGGAAGGTTGTGGACAGAGATGGGTTTCTGCAGACTTCAAGGACATAAGTCAGAATGTGATAGAGTCTGCAGAGGAGAAAGCAGAGGGTGCTGGTAAAAATGGCAGGCCCAACAGCCCTGAGTTTTCTGTCCTCTTGGCTAGAGCTTAGGAGGAGATATGTTATATTCATTCTGATGAGGCCCCATAGATTCCTTGCAACATTGTGAAGCTCCTCGAAGATGTCATACCAGTGTTCTTCTCATGGCATCACACTGCCCACCACATCCCACAGACAACAGGAACAGCCTTGAGCCAGACGTGCGGGTGCAGGATCTCCTCTCACAGTTCCAGGGGTCAGGCCTTGGCTCTTCTTCTTCACTAAAACCAACCAAGACTTTTCTCAGCACAGTGCTTTGCCTGTCTGTAACCATGGCCTCCAATTATCTGCCCTAACAAGGCCCTGAGGAGGCTTTGTTAGTAACAGCCCTCAGTGGGGCCCATTATTACTCCAAGTCACTTCAACTTTTCCTTCTGACTTTACTTTCTCTAGCAGTTGCATCATTCTCCTCTCAGTACCTGAGCTTCATAGACTCAGCACCAAAATACACCATGGAACTCATTAAAATGAAGAAATTCCTAACATCTCCTCCATAGTTTTCTTCAAGGTTTCACACCTTGTGCAGCAAATTGCAGAGTTTACCTGACGTAGTTAAGGGAAAAGATTTCACAAAGCACATAATAAAAATACTTTCTTATTTCAAAGGCTGAATGTTGTTGCATTTCAGTTTGGAGCATCATTCTCCTATTGTTCTTCATCCACGGTGACTTTTTTGGAGACCTGCATCAGGAGGAAAAGCAGAATCTGGAGGTCTGACACCTCCACTGCCAGCAGTGGTCTTTGTCCCTGTAACTGCAGCCCAGCCCAGCACATGAAACCCTTTCTAAGACATGTCAGGGGTTCCTTGGGAGAAAATAAAATATAAAATAAATAAAATAAAATAAAATAAAATAAAATAAAATAAAATAAAATAAAATAAAATAAAATAAAATAAAATAAAATAAAATAAAAGTTGAAATGACCATTTGGAATCTGAGAAATTCAGCTTGAATTGCAGTAGACACCTGGACAGCCATGGTTCTCTTGGGTCTTCTGTGGCAAACTCAGGATGAAAACTAAAGAAAATATATCTTTATTGGCTGTAGCTGTACCCATGAGCTTGGCCTCTTTTGGGAAATTGCCCCTTCCAGCCACACAAACCTAAATTGAGTAAAGTGAAAAGAGCTGCCCAGTCAATGGAGTAGGGCAAAGTCCTACGTCCTGTGCTATAGGTGCAGAAGGCAAAAAGAATTGCATTGTGCCTGACACTACTCTGGGACGTGTCACCCAGGTCAGGCAACTTTACCTTAGTGCTGACAAGTCCATCACTAAACCACGGTACCAAGCTCTACATCGACATCATGTCAGATGTTCACGTGTGCAGGCAGACAGTTCAGCCTTTGCGTGATTGTGCGCTCTCTGACAAGACAGCAGGATCAGGAGCTGCAGGAAAGTTTGGATAATACAGGAGTAACCAGCTGCATTGAATTGCAGCACAGAGTCACAGAATGGTAGGCGATGGAAGGCTGCCAGGTTGCACCTTTTCTGTGCTTCCTTCTCATGCATGCTCTCAGTTTCTCTGGAGCTGTGTCCTGAATGTTATGGGGTTGTGCAGGTCTAAATTAGAAGGGCCAGAGGAAGGTGATTAAAGGATTGGAGCATCTCAATCCCATCCAATTGGTTCCTAGCCTGAATCAAGAGGAGTGTGGACAACAGGTTGAGAGAGGTGATCCTCCCCCTTTACGCAGATCTGGTGAGGCCACACCTGGAATAGTGTGGGCAGTTTGGGGCTCCCCAGTACAGGAGGGGCATAGAATGTCTAGAGAGGGTCCAGCACAGAGCCAGGAAGGTGATTGAGGGATTTGAGCATCTGTCCTCTGAGGAAAGACTAAACACGCTGGGCCTGTTTAGCCCAGAGAAGAGGAGATTGAGAAGGGATCTTATCAACCTCTACAAATACCTGAGGGGACAATGTAAAGAGAATGGTGCCAAAATCTTCTTAGTGGTGGCCAGTGATAGGACCTGGCAGCCTTCCATCCCCTACCCTTCTGTGACTCTGTGCTGCAATTCCATTCAGCTGGTTACTTCTGTATTATCCAAACTTTCTTACAGCTCCCGATGCTGCGATCTTGTCAGAGACAGGACAATCACATGAAGGTGGAACTGTTTGCCTGCAGACAATAGCTGTTAACAGAATGGAGCATCAATGTAGGTGAACAAGGAGAAAATACAGGATTTTGCCTACATACACCTCTTGGCATTTACAAGGAGAAGAGCCCAGTCCTGCACCGGAGAAAGAGTAACCCCACACATCAGGGCAGGCTGGGACCCTACTGAGTGAGTAGTGGCCAGGAGGGGAGGAGCATGGCCACCAAGAAGATCTGAGTTATCAGACTCAGCTGAGATCTATAAGAGACCACCAACAGAAGGGACTGCAGCCAGCAGGGAAAGAGGTGCAGCTATGAGAGTCCTTAGGAAAGGCTGCTGTGGAAAGGATTAAGGGCTGTGACAAGACAGAGTCTCAGCAGGACCCAGGTCTTTGTGCCCATGGCTATGGCTGTTGTCTCTGCCACTGAGGCCTATGGAGAGACAGCTGATCGTTAAAGCACCAGGGCCTCATTGCCTCCTCGCCCCCACCAATGAACCAGGCAGGCGTCATACCATTCTCCTGCACTTGGCTGTGCACATCCCCATTTCCTACTGCTTCACAAAGAGCCCTGAGCAATTTGGGAAGAGAAAGGATCTCCTTCCTAGGGAACATGGGTCAAGGCCTGGCCCTTGTGCTTGGTGACACACATCCAGTTTTCCTACACCTCAGTGTCATCTTCACATTGCCTTTGTCTCCTTGTCCTCACTGCCTCCAGGGTTCTGCTCTAACGAGCTCCAAGGGAGGCTGTGTCAGTGCTGGCCCTCAGGGGGACACTGCAGGAAACTTGCCTCTGACTTGGACTTCTGGAGAGATGTCTTCAATTGTCTCTGAGTGCCTTAGGTTAGTGGGCTCAACAGCAAAGCCCCCAGAGGGGTGATTGCAGTGCCTTGGGCTGGTGCTGTGCTGCTGAGCTGGGCCGGGATCATGGGACAGAGAGAGCTCGTGGCAAGAGGGCCCTGGTGCAGAGAGACAGCTGTGCCCAGGAGCAGCTCCTCTGCACAGCACAGCAGGAAAGAGACACAGAGGCAGACACGGAGAGGAGAAAAGGAGAGAGGGGCTGAAGGCACTTGGCAGTGAGAGGATTCTGAGAGCTGCCTGCAGGAGAGTCCTGCACAGCCCTTGACAAGGTAAGTGCCTGGCTGCAGGGCCATGCAGCTGCAGGTCCTGGAAGGGTCTCCTGCTGGGTCTTGTTTCTGTGAGGGCAGTGGGAAATGCAGTAGGCTTTGAGAGTCTTTGAGGTTCTGCTGCAAAAAGAGGGGCTTAGGCTGGGGGTGTTCTTAGGCTTGTAATAGGTTTTAGTTTAAGTAGTCTGTTCTAACTTTGCTCTGCCTTCTCCTCTTCAACATACAGCCATTTTCTAGGTTAGAGAATGATGAACAGCAGCTCTGTGAGTGAGTTCCTCGTGCTGGCATTCACAGACACGCGCGAGCTACAGCTCCTGCACTTTGCGCTCTTCCTGGGCATCTACCTGGCTGCCCTCCTGGGCAACGGCCTCATCCTCAGCGCCGTAGCCTGCCACCACCGCCTCCACACCCCCATGTACTTCTTCCTCCTCAACCTTGCCCTCCTCGACCTGGGCTGCATCTCCACCACTCTGCCCAAAGCCATGGCCAATGCCCTCTGGGACACCAGAGACATCTCCTATCAAGGATGTGCTGCTCAAGTTCTCTTTTTTGTCTTCTTCTTTGGCTCAGAATTTTCCCTTCTCACTGTGATGGCCTACGACCGCTACGTTGCCATCTGCAAGCCCCTGCACTACGGGAGCCTCCTGGGCAGCAGAGCTTGTGCCCAGATGGCAGCAGCTGCCTGGGGCAGTGGCTTTCTCAATGCTGTCCTGCACACAGCCACTACATTTTCCCTGCCCCTCTGCCATGGAAATGCTGTGGACCAGTTCTTCTGTGAGATTCCCCAGATCCTCAAGCTCTCCTGCTCAGATGCCTACCTCAGGGAAGTTTGGGCACTTGTGTTTAGTTTTTCTTTAGCCTTTGGTTCTTTTGTTTTCATTGTGTTGTCTTATGTGGAGATCTTCAGGACAGTGCTGAGGATACCCTCTGAGCAGGGCAGGCACAAAGCCTTTTCCACGTGCCTCCCACACCTGGCCATGGTCTTCCTCTTTCTCAGCACTTCCATGTTTGCCTACCTGAAGCCTGCTTCCATCTCTTCCTCATCTCTGGACTTGGTGGTGTCACTTTTGTACTCAGTGGTACCTCCAGCAGTGAACACCCTCATCTACAGCATGAGGAATCAGGAGCTCCAGGTTGCAGTGAGGAAATTGTTTCTCTATGTGCTTCTTAAGCATCAGTGTTGTTAACATTACTGTGATTTGTATCATACCATTTTTATACTTAGTATTATTATCATATTGTAATAATAATAATAATCCTCTAAACGCTACAATTCTATTTGAGAAACTGACATAAGAGATTTTCATATCATTTTTTTATTATTATTTATTATTTTCATAACTTTTGATATTGCTTTAATTTATTTAGTAATTTTTTTACTTTGACTACATCTTCCATTCCACCTATTGAACTAGGCTTCCTCTGTAGGTATAGACAATAAAGAAGACAGAATAAATTCAATGGTCTCAGTATCCCTCTCTTCCCATCTTCTCTGGAGCTGGGGGAGCAGCCCCAGCATGCAGGAGGGGCTCAGGGCCAAGAGCCCAGCTGCCACATGCAGGAGCAGCCCATGGTGGCCCTCGGGGCTGCCCCTCACTGCCCGCTGGGCTCTGCCTCTCTGCAGTCTTTGGGTTGGGGCTGCTACTTCTCTGGAGCCATGGCCATGGCCAGCAGCATGATGTGGCCTTTTCCCTGCTGCTCTCTTTAGGTCTCCACATTTTTATCCTGTGCTCTTTTTTATGGATAAGCCATCAGATCTCATGTACTTTGGTGACAGTCTTGTTGTCCCTGCAGTGGCATCCCTGTGGCTGCAGGCAGCAGCAGGCACTGTGCAGCCCCGAGTCACATCTGTCTCCCTGCTAGCACCACAGTAATAAAAGGGTCTTGCTCAGGGCAAACCCAGAAGTCTGGACACCTCTTTCAAATGTGCTATTGGAAATAGAGCTAAGAGGTTGCTCCCTGCTCTTCTGTTTTCTGGGGATCTTCATGGAATGCAGGACTCAGGATGAAAGTCCCAGGGTGGTTTGTGGGGAAACAAGGGCAGCACTAAGAGCTCCCTTTATGGGGGCACTTGCCCAAGCAGATGACAACTGGTGTTGGACTCATCAGCATGAGACTGCACCCCCTGCAGTGGGGCTGATGGCCGAAGCCAGCCTGGAGAGCTTCCAGGAGATGTCAGAGGATCTCCAGGGACAGGGTGCTCAGTGGGTAGTGATTAGAACCTCATAAAATGACTGTGCAAGGTCGTTTCAGGTAACAAACAAGGTGAATCTGAGGAGTGCATGGGCAGCTCAGACTGCTCAGGCTGGGCCAGCTGTCACTGCAGGTTCCCCTCCCAGCCTCTTGCCCACCTGCAGCCAACTAACTCCTGGGGTAGAGTGAGAAGCAGAGAAGGCCTTGACGCTGTGCCAGCACTGCTCAGGGACAGAGACTACAGCCATGGGTGACCAACACTGCTCTGGTCACGTATCAGAAACACAGCACCACAGGGGGTGGTCTGCAGACAGTAACTTTGTCCAAGCCAGAACCAGTGCAGTGCCCCTGATGGACAAGAAGGCTCCCTCTAAGCTTGGGAAGGAGCCAGGAAGGTGATAATAAGCACCAGGACAATTGAGGAAGCCCAAAGGCCCTTCTGAAGGGTCACCGAGTGCCACCTGAGAGGCAGTGCTGGGCAGTGGGGAGGGTCAGGAGAAAGGCTTGGGTGAAGGATGTGAGAAACAAGGAAATGTCACTGCCATTGCCCCAGGGCTGCAACAGATCTCTCGCAAGGCTCATTGATGGGGATTTGTGAGCCCAGGGGCCAGAAATGAATGTAGCCTGCAGAGCATGAGCCTGTCCGAGGTGGACTGAGCAGAGCTGAAGTGCTCAATCTGGTGTGAGCAGGCAGGGGAGAACTCTGCAGCCCCACAGCACACAAAAGCCCCATCAAAGGAGCCTGGCGAGTGATTCCTTGCAGCCCTGGGGCAATGGCAGTGACCCCCTGAGCTGGGTCTGCCTCCCAGCCTGCCCAGCACAGCCCTGCAGAGTGCCCCTGTGCCCCGGGCACCACAGCCCCCTCGCTCTGCAGAGGAGCACCACCAGCTGGGGCTGGGGCTGGGGCTGGGGCTAGGGTTGGTGCTGGGCGGGTGCTTCCCCTGAGTGTCTTCTAGGCCAGCTTCAGGCTCATGGCTTCTGGATACAAACAAGTTCTTCACTGTGCCCAAGGAGCTGAGAGACCACCAACAGGCATGGGGCTGGAACATTGCCTGCAAGGTCCCTCCTGCCCTAGCACCTCACAGGACTGGCACAGGACTGGCTTCTGAGTGTCAGAGAGGCTGGGAGCCCAGCAGGCTTGAAGGATGAAAACCAGCTCACTTCTACCTGGGCAGGCCCTGGCCCAAAAAGGGGGTGTTTTGTAGGTCTGGTATTATGATGGCAGAGGTGCATCAGAAGCTGTCAGCCTAGTAGGAAGCTAATGGCTGTTAAGTGGCTGGGAGTTGACTTCTTTCTGAAGTAGCCGACAGCTCAACCCTTGACTCCTGGCTGGGATCTGTGCCTTTAGGCTCACATCTGCCGGTCTTCATGACAGGCCGGCAGATGCACCAGCTCTGCACACAGATTGTGAAATCCCCTCTTTCTAAGTACCTGGTAGGCCCCATAGAGGAATAGGTCTTGAATAGGTGTTGTCTTGTCAGAGGTATCTGTTTTTGCCTAAACTCATCCTTCAGGCCTGCTTCTGTGGTGTTGCAGAACTGCTGGGCACATTGTGCAGAGTGCTCCTACAGATGTTTCTCTCCTTCTCCATGCTGGTTCTCCAAACTTCCCCTAAGAAGATGACTGATATGGGGAAGTCAGGAGAAGCCTGGCCAACAGAGATGTGAGATTTGTGGGAGGGCAAAGGAGCGTGGACAGCAGAAGCTAATGATTTTGCAGAGGTAAGAATGTTCAGGTAATGTTGATCCTACCATAAAGCAGACTTAAAGCAGTCATGTGAGGCCCTTGCCCTATTTTAACCTGTAACGTTAATCCACAGAGCTAAATGCTACTCCACACCCTGACAGGAATCCACTGCTCTAATATTTGACCACAAGATCCTTTGAAACCAAAACTACTCCACAGCCCCATTACATCACCCTTACTCTCTTCTTCACCCTGATCCCTGCCCTTAATGCTATGATTAACACACTCTATTTAGCCCTAGATTTTTTGCAGACCTAAACAAAATCCTAAACCAAAGAATTTGTACGTACCTTAAGCACAAACCTGACACCACAAGCCGAACACCAAACCCTTCCACTACGCATTTGATTCATCTCTGTCAGGGGAAGGTGAGCCCTAGTCCCTAATCTCATACATGAAAGCCTAACACCCAAAGTCACGGTTCCTTTGCATTAACTTCTTCACATCCAACCCTTTTCCTGACCCTACTCTTAAACACTTAAGGTGCTTGGCACTTATCCCAAGCACTTTAGGTGCTAGGCCCATGGGGCAGGATAGGAACCATGAGGTTGTTCTGCAGTCACATGGCATTCAAAGCTGAATGTGAGGGGCCATGGATCTGACCAGGTTGTGGGTCACAAGGAGGAGATAGATGGGAATGCTCTGAGAAGCTCAGCTCTGCCTCAGCATCTCCTGCCCCAGCACGAGGAATGTGACTGTGGCAGGGACTGTGAGGTCACTTCTGTCTCTGCACTTGATAGGGCAGCAGCAGGAGCGTGTCACAGAAAGGGACTGTGAGGTCATTTGTGTCTGTAGTTGGCAGGTTACCCTTGACATAGACCTGGGATCTGCACTTTTGGGCTGACGTCTGGCAGTGGCCCTGCTAGGCCAGCAGAAGGCACCTGCTTGGCATGCTGACTGGGGGATCCCCTCTGCCTCCAGAGCCAGGACGACCCAGGCAGAAAGAAGGCCCCAACATGGGTTGTCCTGTCCCTTCTGCTTGAGTCCATGACTGCACAGCAGCAGGCACAAGGCTTGGCTGTGTCTCCACAAGAAGCTGCAAGGCCAGCAGCAGGCCCCTGGCTTGGAAGCTGCTGCTGAGGTGACTTGTGTCTGGTTGGCTGAGAGGCCGCAAGGAGCCTGCTGGGTTGGGATGCCTACTTCAGGAGTGGTTTCTACCCTGATGGAGCCTGCTTTGGCAGTAGGAAAGAGCAGGAGAGAAAAACTTGCCACAAAGTGTGCCCTGGAAGGTTGGAACTGGCCACGAGGAGGAAGAAATGTCCCTCAAAGGGTCATGCTGTTGTCCCACAGATCACCCTCTGATCAGACCATGGCTTTCTGTTTCAAGGAACAGCTGGTGAGGATTGACGAGACATGGGTTAAAGGAAGCGATGAGAGCAAAGCGTTGAACAGAGATGTTTGTCTGCAGACTTCAAGGAAATAGGGCAATGTGTGGGACAGCATTGGAAAGCCTGCAGAGGAGAAGGCAGAGAGTGCTGGTAAAAGGGGAAGGTGCTAAGAACCTTGAGATATTTGTCTCCTTGGCTACAGCTTATGAGGAGAGATGTTATACTCCTTGCAATGAGACCTCATTGATTGTTTGCAACCCTGTGCAGCAGCTCAGAGGTGACATACCACTGTTCTTCGCTTGGCATCACCCTGCCCACCACATCCTACAGACCCCAGCAAGAGCCTTGAGCCAGATGTGGGGGTGCAGGATCTCCTGTTCCAGTGGCTGGGGCCAATCCTTGGCCCTTCTGCATCACCAAAACCAACCAAGACTTTTCTCAGCACAGTGCTTCGCCTGTCTGCAATCATGGCCTCCAATTATCTGCCCCAACAAGGCCCTGGGGAGGCTTTGTTAGTAACAACCCTCAGTGGGGCCCATTAATACTCCAAGTCACTTCAACTTGTCCTTCTGACTTCACTTTCTCTAGCAGTTGCATCATTCTCCTCTCAGTACCTGAGCTTCATAGACTCAGCACCAAAATACACCATGGAACTCATTAAAATGCAGAAACTCCTAACATCTCTTCCATAGTTGTCTTCAATGCCTTGTGCAGCTAATTGCAGAGCTTGCAAGATATAGCTAAGGAAGAAGATTTCAAAGAGCAACCAATAAAAAGATTTTTTTTATTTCAAAGGCTGAATTTTGCTGCATTTCAGTTTTGAGAATCATTCTCCTATTGCTATTCATTCAGGGTGACTTCTTTGGAGACCTTCATCGAGAGGAAGAGCAGAGTGTGCTGGTCTGACACCTCCACTGCCGGCAGTGGTCTTTGTCCCTGTAAGTTCAGCCCAGCCCAGCACATGAAACCCTTATAAGATAAGTCAGGGGTGCCTTCAGAAAATAAATAATAAACTTAAAATAAATAAAATAAAATAAAATAAAATAAAATAAAATAAAATAAAATAAAATAAAATAAAATAAAATAAAATAAAATAAAATAAAATAAAATAAAATAAAGATTTAAATGACCATTGGATCCTGAGAAGTTCAGCCTGACTCTCAGTAGACACCTGGACATCCATGGACTATCTTGGGTCATCTGTGGAAAACTCAGGGTGAAAAATAAAGAAAGTATATCATTATTGGCTGTAACTGTACCCATGAGCTTGGCCTCATTGCGGAAATTGTCCCCTTCCAGACATGGAAACCTGAATAAAGTGAAAAGAGCTGTCCAGTCAATAGAGTAGGGCAAAGTCCTACTTCGTGTGCTGTAGATGCAGAAGGTAAAAAGAATTGCATTGTGCCTGACACTACTCTGGGACGTGTCACCCAGGTCAGGCAACTTTACCTTAGTGCTGACAAGGCCATCACTATACCATGCTACAAAGCTCCACATCTACACCTTGGCTCTCCAGTCAATGACCCAGCTCATGGATGGCAATCAGGGAGTCTCGGTTAGCGTGACGCTGCCTCAGGTGCGCCACCATGGTAGCCATTGGCACCTGCTGTTCTTCAACCCTCAGCAAACCCACAACAGAAGGATTCTGTGGAAGGCCAAGCAAGGTAGACAACTGTTTCATGTCCTTTGTCTCCAAGGCACCTCTGCCAAAGCCTCACCTGTGGTGCCCTCTTGGAACTCTGAATTCCCTCTCCTGAAGCAGTCTATGCCGAGGATGCACATAGCCTCTGGGCCAGTCCCAATCGGGTGCTTTTGCCATTCCTTCCCAGTTAGATTCACTTCAGCCTCCAGTACTGTTATTTCTTGGGATCCCCCTGTCACTCCAGAAATACAGGTGGGTTCTACCTCTTTCTAGCTTGATGGCATTAGGGTACTCTGTGCACCGCTGTGCAGTAGTGCCTGATACATTTGTGGGTCTGATGCACCAGGCCATTAAATATACCCAGTCCAGTAAACCCGATGGTCCCTTTCTTCCCCGACTCCCCCTGTCTGGAAGCAAGCCCCCTCTAGTCCTGCTCATACTATTCATTACGGTGTCTGGTAGACGAACCACTGGAAACATGTCCCACCACAGCACAGTCAGCCCACAGTACAGGGGCAGGGCAATGACAGCCAAGAGACGCATTTGGCTGCAGGTGTTGTGGTAAAACTCAGGCTGAAATACTCAAGAGCAAGACACCTCAAACGGCTGAGCCAGAACCCATCTGCATATCCCAGTTTGGGAATCATCTCCTTCCATCAGGGCTATGAAAGCAAAAAATGTGAAATGCCCCGTCAGGTCAATGCACACAGTAAGGTAAACTCACAGGTATTGTGCTGGAGTCTGAGAAAGCAAAAAGCATTGTGTTGTGCCTCAGACTAATCAAGGAGACCTAATGCAGTTCGTCTCTGAGATAAAGCAAACACTCTAAGAATTGTGAAGGAGATGGAATCGTGGCCTAACATGAAGAAGAATGTACATCACTGGTGAAGGAACTGTCTTTCTATTCCATCACCAAACTGGATTAGACAAGCACCTCAACACCTAAAGGTCATATCTCCCATGACTCTGTCAATCCACGGGGCAGGGGAAGGGAGATGACAGTGAAGGAAGGTATTTGGGTGGGGAAGGTGGGGCCCAGCAGAGACAAGGAGTCAAGGCAGTGGGATGGGGAGGCCAGCAGAAGCAGCCCAAGGGGTGGTGCTGCTGGTGAGGACACGTTTGTGGCAGCAGCCGGAGTGGGCAGCAGCTGTGCGCAGGCGAGGGGAGGCCAGGAAGCGCATGGCAAGAGCGCTCCTGCCAGCAGAGCCAAGGCCGGGGCCGAGCCCAAGGACAGGGGGCTGTAAGGGCGATACTGAGCTCCCTGCCCCTGCAGCAGCCGCTCTGGCCCTCAGCAGATGTGATGGCCGGCTGCACGGGGAGGTGCTGGCGTGCATCAGAGAGCAGCAAGGAGGGCACTGGAGAGGGCCAGGACCAGGCGGGTGGCAGAGCCCCATGCAGGGGCTGGCTGGGGGTCCCCTCTACTGCAGCCAGCGCACGCAGCGTGGCAGGAGGAGGACAGGCTGGGCTCGTGGCCACCTTGCTGGGGAAGAGCCCTGATCTGGAGGACAAAGCTTTTCCTGCTCAGAAGGACAAGGAGCTCTGGCTTTGCCCCATGCTTTGTGTCTTCACCCTCTCCCTGTGCACCACAGAGCAGAGGCAGGCCCTGGGCCCTTCCTGACATCCCTGCAGGCCCTGGTGATATCAGTTCAGAAGGACATTTGGTTCTCTCCCTTTTAGAATAATAAAACCAAATTTGAAATACGTTGCTATGTTTAATTAGATGGAAGACTAGAAACTTTTTATGTCTGATGCTACCTTAGTCACTAACACCTTATCTGTAAGGCCATACAAAATTGTAACCCAGATTGGAGGAGAGGGATAAGATAATCTAGGGCTGGAGTATGTGTTTTTAAAGAATAGCTGAGGAACTTGTGGTATACATGCAGTGCTATAGGCTGGGAGGTGAGTGGTTGGAAAGCTGCCTGGCAGAGAAGGGCCTGGGAGTATTGGTTGATAGTCGGCTGAATATGAGCCAGCAGTGTGCCCAGGTGGCCAAGAAGGCCAACAGCATCCTGGCTTGTATAAGAAGCAGTGTGGCCAGCAGGGCTAGGGAAGTGATTGTCCCCCTGTACTCAGCTCTGGTGTGGCCACACCTCAAGTACTGTGTTCAGTTTTGGGCCCCTCAATACAGGAAAGACATCGAAAGACATCTCTACAAGAAGGACATCGAGGTGCTTGAGCGAGTCCAGAGAAGGGCGACGAAGCTGGTGAGGGGTCTGGAGAACAAGTCCTACGAGGAGCAGCTGAGGGAGCTGGGCTTGTTCAGCCTGGAGAAAAGGAGGCTCAGGGGCGACCTTTTTGCTCTCTACAGCAACCTCAAAGGAGGCTGTAGCAAGGTGGGGGTTGGTCTCTTCTCCCACGTGCCCAATGACTGGATGAGGTGGGAATGGGCTAAAGTTGTGCCAGCGGAGGTTTAGTTTGGATGTTAGGAAGAACTTCTCTTCCGAAAGGGTTGTTAGGCATTGGAATGGGCTGCCCGGGGAAGTGGTGGAGTCACCATCCCTGGACGGCTGCAAGGAATTACTTGCCAGGCTCCTTTGCTGGGGCTGCTGTGTGCCCTGGGGCTGCAGAGCTCTCCTCTGCCTGCTCACACCAGACTGAGCACTTGAGCTCTTGTCAGTCCACCTCAGGCATAACATGGTGCTCAGCGGTAAATATTGGGGTCATCTTTCCAAGTTAAGGTTACAGTTTCTCAGAGACTGGCAGTACAGTGGTCTGCTTGTGGGAATTGAAAAGTTACTAAATATTCCTCATGTTTGGGGTTGGAATATCTTTTTCTTTCATTTTTCTTTTCCTTTCCCTTACTTATGTGTCTATCTCTCTGAGTTTTTATGGTTTTGTTTTGTTTTGTTTTGTTTTGTTTTCCCCTTCTCCCTCTAGATGTATTTCCTCCTCTCCCTCTAGAGGAGGAGGAAGCAGGCAGCTCATACATGTGTAGTGTCTGCTTGGGGTGAGCAAGGAGGAGTCTGGCTATGGTGCCAGGAGATGGAGGTCTGTGAAGCTGCAGGAGCCCTGATCTCCTGCCTGGGAGATCCCCAGCACACAGTGCCTGTGCCCCGCAGGGCCAGCCCCAGTCCCCAGGCCAGCACAAGAGGCCTGGCCCAGCCACAGAGCAGCCTGCCCCGAGCAGGGGCCTGCACAAAGAGCTTTCCCCTTCTCATTTCTGCTTTTATACAGGCCCAGCAATGCTGCCCTGCTCTTCCCCAGGGCCATCCCTGCTCCCAGAGAGCCTTGCCCAGGGCAGTGTGTCCGTGCTGGCCAGGTCAGCCATTGCTGCTTCCTGCCCTGTGCTCCCCACAGAGCCCCAAGCTGGCGGTGCTGCTGTGAGAGCCAGGGGCTGTGGTGCCCTGGGACCCCCGGGGGTCTCCCCCCTGCCCATGCTGCTCAGGGTGGGCTGGAGACCTATGTCCATGGGGATCTCTGCTGCTGAGCCCCTTTCCATCTGCCCTGATGGCTCAGCAGCACAGGGCAGTGCTGGGCAGGGCCATGGAGTGTCTCTAAGGGCACAAAGGGCAGGCGAGTGCTGCACCAGACCTGGTCCATGAGGCCTCAAGAAGGTTATCCTCAATTATTCTACACTCTTAGAGGTCTCTGTCCGCTGGCTCTTCAGCACCACTCCTGGCATGGCAGAGCTGTCCTTACCCCATGGACTCCTCATATTCCCTTTTTTCTTTACGAAACTCTTCTTTGGATGGCCATTAATTTTATGGGATTCTAATCCCTACCAACTCAGCGTTGCATGTTCTCCCTGCAGATCCCCTGACATCTCCTGGCAGCTCCAGATTCCTCTCCAGGCTGACAGTGGCCATGAGCCCCACTGCAGGGGGGCAGTGACATGCAGATGAGTCCAAGACCAGTTGTTGTCAGGTGCTGCCATAAAGCTCTTGGTCAGGCCCTTGGTCCCTCACAGACTGCCCTTGGACTTTAAGTCTATGTCCTTCACTCCACAAAGTCCCAAATAGAACCCCATTTGTTGCTGTGGTGCTAGCCGGGAGGCAGCTGTGACCCAGGGCTGCACAGTGCCTGCTGCTGCCTGCAGGGACAGGGATGCCACTGTAGAGACAACAGGACTGTCACCAAGGTACATGAGATATCAGGGCTTACCCAGAAAAACAAAAAAAGAAGCACAATGTGGAAGCAAAAAGAGAGCAGCAGTGAAAAGGCCAGGTCCTGCTGCTGGCCATGGCCATGGCTCCAGGGAAGCAGCAGCCCTGACCCGAAGGCAGCAGAGAGGCAGAGCCCAGCGGGCAGTGAGGGGCAGCCCCAAGAACCACCAGGGCTGCTCCTGCATGTGGCAGCTGGGCTGTTGGTCCTGAGCCCCTCCTGCGTGCTGGGGCTGCTCCCCCAGCTCCTGAGGAGATGGCAAGAGAGATGGCAGCTGAGACCAATCAGGTTCTAACAGCTTCTTAATTGTCTTTATCTAGAAGGCAGGCATGGTTCTACAGGTACATGAGATATTTTTGTGAAAAAAAAAATAAAAATAATTAAAAGATTTGAAAATAAAGATACCATTATAAAATGAAAATCTAATAATGCAGTATAATATATTACAAAAGAAGTATAGCAAAAGAATATTCTAACAATTTTTTAGAAAAACAGTGAGTCCTGGCTGGATTGGGGGCTTCAATATTACTGACGAAGGAACATGTATCCAAAGAGTTTCCACAAGGCATCCTTGAGCTGCTGGTTCCTCATGCTGTAGATGAGGGGGTTCAGTGCTGGAGGCAACACTGAGTACAATAATGACACCACCAGGTCCAAGGATGGCGAAGAGATGGAGAAGGGCTTCAAGTAGACAAATATGGCAGTACTGACAAAGAGGGAGACCACGGCCAGGTGAGGGAGGCACATGGAAAAGGCTTTGTGCCGGCCCTGCTCAGAGGGCATCCTCAGCACCACCCTGAAGATCTGCACATAGGACACCACAATGAAAACAAAACAACCAAATGTTAAAGAAAAACTAAAGAGAAGTACCCCGACTTCCCTGAGGTAGTAGTCTGAGCAGGAGAGCTTGAGGATGTGGGGGATTTCACAGAAGAACTGGTCCACAGCATTGCCTTGGCAGAGGGGCAGGGAAAATGTAGTGGCTGTGTGAAGGACAGCATTGAGAAAGCCACTGCCCCAGGCAGCTGCTGCCATCTGGGCACAAGCTCTGCTGCCCACGAGGCTCCCGTAGTGCAGGGGCTTGCAGATGGCAATGTAGCGGTCATAGGCCATGACGGTGAGAAGGTAATATTCTGCTCCAAACAATAAGACAAAAAAGAAGACCTGTGCAGCACATCCTTGATAGGAGATGGCCCTGGTGTCCCAGAAGGAATTGGCCATGGCTTTGGGCAGAGTGGTGGAGATGCAGCCCAGGTCGAGGAGGGTGAGGTTGAGGAGGAAGAAGTACATGGGGGTGTGGAGGCGGTGGTTGCAGGCTACGGCGCTGAGGATGAGGCCGTTGCCCAGGAGGGCAGCCAGGTAGATGCCCAGGAAGAGCGCGAAGTGCAGGAGCTGCAGCTCGTGCGTGTCTGCGAATGCCAGGAGAAGAAAATCTGTGATAGAGCTGATGTTGGGCATTTTCTGACATTGAAAACCGTTTTCTGTTAAAGAGGAAATTGCGGAAAAATGTTAAAACAAATTTCTCTGAGGAAAACCTATTGTATGTCATAGAGCACCCCCAAACAGAGCCTGTCTCTTTGCAGGAGAACCTTTCTGCATCTGTCTTGCTTGAGCCGTGGCTGGTGCTGGCTGAGAGGGGCACTGGGAACAGGGGCTGCTGTGGCTCCACAGGAGTTCTTCCTGCTGTGCAGCTGGAGGGAGGCAGAAACACGGCAGAAAATTACATTCCGTCCACTGTTCAGATCCATGAGATCTGCAGTGTTGTTGCAAAAAACTCATCTTAATACAGAGGCAGAGCTGCAGGGATTTTGTTTCCTTTGTTTTGTTCCTATTATCCCAGTAACACTTGGCAGAGGTATTGGATGGTTGAGCTCCCTGACATTTCCTGTGCACTTCCAGAGAAACCCTGTGGGTGCCAGGAGGCAAAGGGGCTGTCCCTTGGTGAAGACTGAGCAGAGCAGCTCTGTTGATCAGACCAGTTCTCAGCAGTCAATTGTCACCCCTCTGAGCTGCAGGACAATTGCTCTCAGGTGTTTCCCTGAGTAAAAAATGTAGATGGCTGCTAATCGAGGAGGACGAAATCAAGACAGAATTTGAGAGCTTCTCGTACGGGCTCTGCCTGTACTGCTGGCCATGCCTGTCCCTCAGCCCATGGGCTGCAGGGGGAGAGGAGGCCAGGGTGGGGCTGCTCCAGGGGAAGGTGTCTGCACTGCAGGGCATGGCCGTGAGGTGCCCGAATCCCCCCTGCTACTGCGTTTCTGCCAACAACTCTTTCTGGCTGCCTGCCCCTCTGTGCTGCCTGCAGCTGTCCCTGCCGGGAGCTGCTTCTCTGTGCCCTCCTCTTCTTTCCCCCTGCCCGTGCTCACAGACCCCATCCCACACGGCTGTGCTCAGCGCTGTCCTGCTGCACCCGGCCACCAACAGGGCCCTGCCAAGGGGCACCTCCATGGCTGCAGGAGCTACGGGGCAGCTGACAGAGAGCCCGGCATGGCCAGCCAGGGCAGAGTGTTCTGGGCTGACCAGGGGCATCTGCCTTAGGGCACTCCAGGGGGCTTCAGCCAGGCTTCCTCCCCTCGCAGGGCAACCCAGCAGGACTCTCAAAGGCTACTGCATTGCCCACTGCCCTCCCAGAAACAAAACCCATCAGGAGACCCTTCCAGGACCTGCAGCTGCATGGCCCTTCAGCCAGACCCATACCTTGTCAAGGGCTGTGCACATTTCTCCAGCAGGCAGCTCTCAGCATCCTCCCACTGCCAACTGCCTCCAAGCCCTCTCTCCTTCTCTCCTCTCTGTGTGCCTCTCTCCTCTCTGTCTCCTCTCTCTGTGTTGTGGTCAGAGCCCCCAGCCCTGCTGCGCTGTGCAGAGGAGCTGCTCCTGGGCACAGCTGTCTCTCTGCACCACGGCCCTCTTGCCACGAGCTCTCTCTTTCCCACGGGCCTGGCCCAGCTCAGCAGCACAGCACTAGCCCAAGGCACTGCAATCACCCCTCTGCGGGCTTTGCTGATGAGCCCACGAACCTCAGGCACTCAGAGACAATTGAAGACAGCTCTCCAGAAGTCCAGGTCAGAGGCAAGTTTCCTGCCCCCCCACCGAGGGCCAGCACTGACACAGCCTCCCTTGGAGCTCATTAGAGCAGAACACAGGAGGCAGTGAGGACATGGAGACAAAGGCAATGTGAAGGTGACACTGATGTGTGGACAAGTTGGATGTGTGTCACCAAGCACAAGGGTCAGGCCTTGACCTCCAGCCCCTTGGAAGGGAGATCCTTAGCAGTCACACCTTGCTCAGGGTTCTTTGTGGGGCAGTAGGAGATGGGGATGTGCATTGCCAAGTGCAGGAGAATGGCACGACCCCTGCCTGGGTCATGGGTGCATGCACAGAGACAATGAGGACCTTGTGCTCATTATCAAGATGTCTCTTCACAGGCCTCAGTGGCAGTGAGTTTCAGTCAGGCCTCAGTGTTGGGACTTTCAGCCTTGGTAGAACCCTTGCTCTTCTCTACACCAGGCTGTCCTAGGGACTCCCAGACCTTCACCTCTTTACCAGCTAGTTGTAGGCACTTGTCCGTGTGGTGTCACACCGGGTCTGAGCTGAGTATGGTAACTCAGATCTTCTTGGTGGCCATGCTCCTCATAAGGCAGCTCTGTAGGAAGCTGGCCTGGTTCCTGGTGAGCAGGCACCACTGCTTGTATGCGCCGCACTGATGTTTCATTCTCTCAGCTGTTAATGTCTGTACACAAATGGTTCAACCTTTCTGTGATTGTGTTGTCTCTGACAAGACAACAGCAGCAGGAGTTGCAGGAAAGTTTGGATAACACAGGAGTAACCAGTTGAATGCAATTGCAGCACAGTGTCACAGAAGCACAGGATGTGGAAGGTTGCCAGGTTCTACCTCTTCTGTGCTTCATTATCATGCAAGCTGTCAGTTTGTCTGGAGCTGTGTCCTGAATGTTACGGGGCTGTGCAGGTGAAAATTAGAAGGGACAAAGCCCAGCTGGAGCTCCATCTGTATATTTATGTCAAAGAAACAAAAACTATTTATATATTAACTCCAAATAAAGGAGGATTAAGGAGAATCATCATCCTTTATTGGACGTGGGGGGAAAGCTGGTGACAAGAAAGGACGTAAAGGCTGAGGTACTTAATTCCTTCTTTGCCTCAGTCCCCAGCAGCAAGACCAGCTTTTTCCCCTGGACATTTCTTCCTCCTCATGGCCAGTACCAAAGTTCCAGGGCACGCTTCATGGCAGTTTTTTTCTGCTGCTCTTTCCTACTGCCAAAGAAAGCTCCGTCAGGGTGGAAACCACTCCTGAAGTAGGCATCCCAACCCGTCAGCCTTCTTGCATCCAGTCAGCCAAGCAGACACAAGTCACCTCAGCAGCAGCTTCCAAGCCAGGGGCCTGCTGCTGGCCTTGCAGCTTCTTGGCTACACACAGCCAAGCCTTGTGCCTGCTGCTGTGCAGTCATGGACTCAAGCAGAAGGGACAGGACAACCCATGTTGGGGCCTTCTTTCTGCCTGGGTCGTCCTGGCTCTGGAGGCAGAGGGGATCCCCCAGTCAGCATGCCAAGCAGGTGCCTTCTGTTGGCCTAGCAGGGCCATTGACAGATGTCAGTCCTCACTTGGCTTTGAATGCCATGAGACCGCACGGCAACCTCATGGTTCCTGCCCTGCCTCAAGGGGCCAAGCACCTAAAGTTAGAGGGCTTGAAGGTGGGGAGGTTAATGCACAGGAAGAGGGGCTTTAGGTGTTAGATGTTCATGTATGGTGTTAGGGACTAGGGCTCATCTTTCTGAGTTAGAGATTAAGGCAAATTTAGTGGAAGTGTTTGGTCTTCTGTTTAAGGTGTGCTGTCTGTGCTTAGGGCATGGGGAAGCTCTGTGGTTTAAGGTTTTTTTTAGGTCTGTAAAGATGTTGTCTAGGGTTAAACAGAGCATTTCAATGCTAGGACTAAGGGCAGGGATCAAGGTAAACAAAAGAGTAAGGGTAAGGGAAAGAGGCTATGGGCTGAGTTTTGGCTTCAAGGGATACTGTGAGGTCTGACATTAGAGTAGTGGATTCCTGTCAGGGTGTGGAGTAGCATTTAGGGTTAGGGATTGAGTTTACAGGTTGAGACCTTGGAAGGACCTCACATGAATTTTTGAAGTCAGTGTTAGAACAGCATGAACATTACCTGAACATTTTTTCATCTTCCAAATCATGAATTTCTGCTGCCCTAGCTCCTCTTCCCTCCCCTAAATCCCACATCACTCTTAGCCAGGGTTCAGCTGACCTCCCCATAGCAGTAATCTTGTTGGGATTAGCTTTCTGATGGCTCTCATGATCTCAGAGTATCTGTCTCACCTCTGTTGGCTACTCCATTCCTAAGACAGAAGTGGCACGTAAGGCAAAATGGAAGAGGACAGAAACATGTCTAGGAACACCCTGCACCATGTGCCCAGCAGCTCTGCACAACCACAGAAGTGAGCTTCCTGATGTTAAGTTTTGGTTCCAGAATGGATTCAGGCTAATTTTTTCCAGGCCCTCAGGCATGCTTCATTTTCCCCCAGGGATCTTGGAGGCACTGGCTGCCTCTGTGTAGAAAACTGAAAGCAGCCGTGGAGGATGACTTTAGGCAAAAGCTGAAATCTTTTGATTTTGACATGACAACCAGAGGTGCTGCTCTGCAGAGCGAGGGGGCTGTGCCTGGGGCACGGGGGCACTCTGTAGGGCTGTGCTGGGCAGGCTGGGAGGCAGACCCAGCTCATGAGGTCACTGCCATTCCCCAGGGCTGCAAGGAATCATTCGCCAGGCTCCTTTGCTGGGGCTTATGTGTGCCAAGGGGATGCTGAGCTCTCCTCTGCCTGCTCACAGCAGACTGAGCACTTGAGCTCTGCTCAGTCCACCTCAGACATAACATGGTGCTTGGCAGTAAATATTGGGGTCATCTTTCCAAGACAAGGTAGCAGTTTCTCAGAGACTGACAGCACAGCAATCTGCTTGTGAGAACTGATGAGTTACTAAATATTCCTCATGTTTGGGGTTGCAATTCCTCTTTCTTTATTTTTTCTTTTCCTTTCCCTTCCTTATGTGTCTATCTTTCTGTGAGTTTTTATGTCCTTTCACTTCTCTCTCTAGATGTGTTTCCTCCTCTCCCTCTAGAGGGGGAGGAAGCAGGCAGCTCACGCATGTGTAGTTTCTGGTTGAGGAGAGAAACGAGGAGGCTGGCTATGGTGCAGCTGCAGGAGTCCTGCTCTCTTGCCTGGCAGATCCTCAGCACACAGTGCCTGTGCCCCGCAGAGCCAGCCCCACTCCCCAGGCCAGCACAAGAGGCCTGGCCCAGCCACAGAGCAGCTCCAGAGTCCTCTCCAGGATGCCATTTGCCATCAGACCCAGTAACTGCAGGACATGCCAAGGCCATGCCACTTATTACTGTTTGCTGGGCCATGTGCTACCAAGAAGTCAGATCCCAGTCCAGCCCTTTGTCCTTCAGCTATCACTATGGGACTGATCCATCCTGAAGCCCAGAAAAACAAGAGGGCTGTCCAGGGAGGAGCTCCTTGGGTGTATTTCTGACAACTGCTTTAGAAGAGGTGTACGGAGATGTGGAGGAGATGCCACTCTAGGGACATCAGGAAAGTCACCAAGGTGCATGAGATCTGATGGCTAACCCACGTATAAGAGCACAAGAGAACAATGTGGAAGCCAAAAGAGAGTAGCAGTGAAAAGGCCACGTCCTGCTGCTGGCCATGGACATGGCTCCAGGGAAGCAGCAGCCCTGACCCGAAGGCAGCAGAGAGGCAGAGCCCAGCGGGCAGTGAGGGGCAGCCCCGAGGGCCACCAGGGCTACTCCTGCATGTAGCAGCTGGGCTTTTGGCCGTGAACCCCTCCTGTGTGTTGGGGCTGCTCCCCCAGCTCCAGAGTACATGGGAAGAGATGGCAGCTGAGACCAGTGAATTTATGCTTTATTGTCTATACCTACAGAGGATGCCTAGTTCAATAGGTTGATTAGAAGATGTACTCAAAGTAAAAAATTACTAAATAAATTCAACTAATATCAGAAGTCATGAAAATAATAAAAAGAAAAGAAAAATGATATGAAAATCTGTCATGTTCATTTCTCAAATACAATAGTAGTCCTGACAGTATTATTATTAATGTTTATAATATGATAATAATACTAAGGATAAAAATAATATGATAAAAATCACAATAATATTAACAATATTGATGTTTAATAAGCACATACAAAAACAGTTTCCTCACTGCATCCTTGAGCTCCTGGTTCCTCATGCTGTAAATGAGAGGGTTCACTGCTGGAGGCAACACTGAGTACAGAAGTGACACCAGCAGATCCAGGGATGGGAAAGAGATTGAGTTGGGCTTCAGGTAGGCAAAAATGCCAGTGCTGACCATCAGGGAAACCACGGCAAGGTGAGGGAGGCACGTGGAAAAGGCTTTGTGCCGGCCCTGTTCAAAGGGCATCCTCAGCACTGCCCTGAAGATCTGCACATAGGACAGCACAATGAAAGCAAAACAACCAAATGCTAAAAATGCGCTAAAGACCAGAAGACCAGCTTCCCTGAGGTAGGCATCTGAGCAGGAGAGCTTGAGGATCTGGGGGATTTCACAGAAGAACTGGTCCACAGCATTGCCTTGGCAGAGGGGCAGGGAAAATGTAGTGGCCGTGTGCAGGACAGCATTGAGAAAGCCACTGCCCCAGGCAGCTGCTGCCATCTGGGCACAAGCTCTGCTGCCCACGAGGCTCCCGTAGTGCAGGGGCTTGCAGATGGCAACGTAGCGGTCGTAGGCCATGATGGTGAGAAGGAAATACTCCGATGACATCAACAAGACAAAGAGAAAAACCTGTGCAGCACATCCTTGATAGGAGATGGCCCTGTTGTCCCAGAGGGCATTGGCCATGGCTTTGGGCAGAGTGGTGGAGATGCAGCCCAGGTCGAGGAGGGCGAGGTTGAGGAGGAAGAAGTACATGGGGGTGTGGAGGCGGTGGTGGCAGGCTACGGTGCTGAGGATGAGGCCGTTGCCCAGGAGGGCAGCCAGGTAGATGCCCAGGAAGAGCGCGAAGTGTAGGAGCTGCAGCTCGCGCGTGTCTGCGAATGCCAGCAGGAGGAACTCACTCACAGAGCTGATGTTGGGCATTTGCTGGCATTGGACACAGTTGTCTGTTGAAGAAAAAAGACAGAACAAAGTTAGAGGAGGCTTCTCTGAGGAAAACCTATTGCAAGTGTTGGAGCACTCCCCTGCCTGAGCCTCTCTTTGCAGGATAACCTTTCCACAGCTCTCTTGCTTGAGCTTGCAGAGGAGTCCATGCTGCTGTTTATCAGGGGGGAGCAGGAATATGGGGTAAACTCTCGTTCAGTCCACTGATCAGGTCACTGGAATTTACAGTGCTGTTTCAAACAATGCATCCCAATGCAGAACAGGGATTCAGATGCCACTGCTGAACACTCTCTTTCTCAGATGCCCTGTGTCAGCCCTCTGTAAGCTGCAGGACCACAACACTTAGGTGTTTCCCTGAGATGGAACTGAAGAAAACTGAGAGCAAAGAAGCTGCAGTCCAAGTGCAGCTGGACAGGAATCTCACCTTGTCTGTCTGTTGTGAGCAAGTTCTCAGCTCTTCCCTCCTAGCAAGAGGTGTAGAGGTCATTGCACTTATTGCACCTCATTGCAGCTGCCCACAGACAGCCATCCAGCAGCATGGACATGGCCTTAGCAAGGAGATGTCTTCTCCTTGGGGCACGTGGATAACACAAAGATGCCACAAGAGAGCTGCATCCTGCTGGACAGCAGCCTGCAGCCCAGGAGGATGCCCCACAGACAGAGCTGGATATCTGAAAGCTGGAGTGTCCCATATCCCAGCTGCAGCATTGCACAGTCTGGAGGAGGCTTGGCCACTCTGCTCATTGCTGTCCAGGGGAACCTGCTTTAGGGCACTCCAAGGAGCTTCTGCCAGACTTCCTCACCTCGCAGGGCAACCCAGCAGGGCTCCCAAAGCCTACTGCATTGCCCACTGCCCTCCCAGAAACAAGACCCAGCACGAGACCCTTCCAGGACCTGCAGCTGCATGGCCCTGCAGCCAGGCACTTACCTTGTCAAGGGCTGTGCAGGTTTCTCCTGCAGGCAGCTCTCAGCATCCTCCCACTGCCAACTGCCTTCAGCCCCTCTCTCCTTTTCTCCTCTCCGTGTCTGCCTCTGTGTCTCTTTCCTGCTGTGCTGTGCAGAGGAGCTGCTCCTGGCCACAGCTCTCTCTCTGCACCACGGCCCTCTTGCCACGAGCTCTCTCTGTCCCACGAGCCCGGCCCAGCTCAGCAGCACAGCACCAGCCCAAGGCACTGCAATCACCCCTCTGGGGGCTTTGCTGATGAGCCCACGAACCTCAGGCACTCAGAGACAATTGAAGACATCTCTCCAAAAGTGCAAGTCAGAGGCAAGTTTCCTGCAGTGTCCCCCTGAGGGCCAGCACTGACACAGCCTCCCTTGGAGCTTGTTAGAGCAGAACCCTGGAGGCAGTGAGGACAAGGAGACAAAGGCAATGTGAAGGTGACACTGAAATGTACATAAAGTGGATTTGTTTCACTAAGTACCAGGGTACAGACAGTAATGAATGATTTAAAATTTGAAAATACAGAAAAGGAAGATAAAATAGTAATTAACGTTAACAATAACAATGGCAATAGCAATAACAATAGCAATAATAATATGTACAAGGCAAGTGATGCACCATGCAATTGCTGAGAAGCCCCTCACCGATGCTCAACCTATCCCTGAGCATTGGCCCCACTGACCCTGGTCAGCCGGCATCAGGATCTCTTGTGCACATCCCTTGACCTTAATTTCTTTTAGTGCAAAATCAGCTCTCAGAGGAATTTGGTGTATTTTCTTCCCTTTCTCTAATACTCCCTCTGCTGTGTCACCCCACCCAGTAATGCCATCGATGTAGTGCAGGTGCTCAGGAGCTTCCTCCTCTTCCAGGGCAGTCTGAATCATGCTGCTGGCATGGCAGCACTCAGCATTGTGGGACTTCATTCAGGCCACGATAGGCCTCTGTTAGTGCACTCGGTTGCTGCTATACTGACTCAGGTGCACGGCTGTGGTATGGATTGGCACCAGCTGTCCTTCAGCCCTCATCAACCCCACAACAGCATAATGTCCTCTGTCTCCAAGGCAGCTATGCCTAAAGCCCACTGATACCCTTTTGGGTCCCTGAGATACCTATCCTCTCCTGAAGCAGTCTCTTCCAAGGATGCACAGAGTCTCTGGGCCAGTGCCAGTGGGTTGCTTTTGCCACTCCTTCCCACTTAGACACACTTCAGCCTCTAGTACAGTTCAGAGTTGGGATCCCCCTGTCACTGCAGACATACAAATGGGTTCGACCCTCTGTAGCTTGATGGCATTAGGGTTCACTGTGCAGTGGTGCCCACTAGCTCCTGATACTTCTGTGGGTCTGATGTGCAAGGACATCAAATCCACACAGTCCAACAAACCCGACTGTCCCCTTCCTCCCCCTGGCTGGAGGCACAGCCCCTCTAGTCCTGCTCATAGTATTCAGTACTGTGTCTGGAGGACAGCCCGCTGGAAATTGGAGCAGCAGTTCTCTAAGAACCCCTTTTAGTGATTGTTTTTCCTTGCCACTCACATACCCGTGCCTCTAGATTTTCCATCCCACTTTCTCATGTGCTCTCCATGGTCACACCGGTAAAACCACAGGGTGGCACATAGTGTGTACCCACCATATCTCCTTTCCTGCCCTCTAATTCCAGGGAGGGGTGCTGTTTCTCCCAGCACCACAGCAGCATAGGGATAGGGATCGCGTGATTAGTCATAAGAGCGTGATGCTCTTATGACTTCTTTCTCTTCGTCCTCCTACTCATATGATGGCCCAGCTTTTCTGAAGCCTGCCTTGTCTTCTGACTAACTGACTTTCACATCCATTGTTTTTTCTTGCATAGAGGAGCAAGTGATACAGACAGAGCTTGGTTTTCTGGCTCAGACACAGGGCCCAGAAAAAGAGCTGGAGTTGCTGCAGGGCATTTTGCAGATGCTGTAGTGGCTGCAGGGTCTGTCAGAGGGGTTGGAGTGACTGCAGGGCTTTTCACAGAGGCTGGAGTGGCATTGATTGTTTTTGAAGGGGTTTTGCCCCGTTTTGTCTTTGAAGGGGTTTGACGTGCTGGGCACAGATGCAGTTACGGGGATAAAGACCACTGCTGGCAGTGGCATTGTGTTTCAAAGGCTGGGCTACATCCATCTGGAAACACCTGTGAGCTTGAAGATGATAGAACCTCCTGTGGTGAGGTGCCACTACTGCAGGGGGAGAGGGGAAGGAGTGTAAGACATGTGGGACCTCCAGACAGAGTGGTGAGTGCAGAGCAGTAAGTGTGTTCTGGGCATTAAGAAGGCCTGAAAGAGCATAGCATGGCCTTGCTGAAGGTGAGGACCTTGAGGTTTGATGTGAGGGTAGCAGGGGAAAGAGGATGTGGAGTTCAGTTCTGGGATAGAGGGACAGAGGAATTCTGTCTTCTGGCAAAGACAGAAGCAGGTTTGGGTCCAGGACATCCTAGGTGACTGAGGATTATTAACAGGACTTAAAAGAAGCTAGAAGAGTTTGCAGGGATCTCCCAGGCTTTGGCAAAAACCCAGGCAACCACAGCTTTGAGTTAGAAAGAACAGGCAGGGATGTCATAGAAACATTGAGTGGCTGGGGTTGGAAGTGACCTTAAAAATCCTCTAGTTCTGACTCCCTGCCATGGGCAGGGATGCCACCCACTAGATCAGGTTGCCCTGAGCCTCTTCTAACCTGGTCTCAAACACCTCCAGGGATGGGTATAGTGGGTTTACGTGGCAATGTTACCTGGGGGGCTGCAGGGGTGGCTTCTTTGAGAAGAATCCAGATGCCCCATGTGAGATAAGGGCTGGTTTCAGCCAGCTCCAAGGGGACCTGCTCCTGAGAGCCAAGCCAATAAACGATGTTTGAGCCTTTGTGAGGGCAGATTTAAGAAAGGGGAAAACAAACAAACAAACAAAAAATGCTGCTCAACAGCAGCTAGGAGAGCGAGGAGTAAGAAACAGCCTTTCAGACACCAAGGTCAGTGCAGCAGGAGGGCAGGAGGTGCTCCAGGCATGCAGCAGCAGTTCTGCTGTGGCCTGTGGAGAGGCCTCTCATGGAGCAGGTGGACGTGGCCTGGAGGAGGCTGCGGCCCATGGAGAACCCCCGCAGGAGCAAGCCCTGGACCCGAGCTGCAGCCCGTGGAAAGGAGCCCACATGGAGCAGGGGGTCTGAGGGGAGCTGCCGCCTGTGGGGTGCCCGTGCTGGAGCAGTTTGCTTCTGGGGGATGGACCCTGTGGTACGGAGACATGTGGGAGCAGTTCCTGAAGAGCTGCTGCCTGTGGGCAGCCCCCATGGGCTCAGTTTGGGAAGGACAGCATCCTGTTGGAGGGACCCCACATGGAGCAGAGGCAGAGAGTGATTGTGAAGGAACATCGGAGACGAAGTGCTACAGACTGGCCATTCCCCTGCAATGCTCGAGGGAAGGAGGTGGAAGAAGGTGGATAGGGGGAAGTTGTTTTTATTTTGTTTTCTTTGATTCTCAATCCTATAGCTTGCTAGTAATAGGCAGTAAAATTAACTAATTTCCCTACGCTGAGTCTGTTTTTCCCTTGATGATAACTGTAAACTAATCTCCTGGTGCTTACCTCAAACCTTGAGCCCTTTTATTCATATTTTCTTCCTGTTTACCATTGAGGAGGGGGACTGGGGAGTCAGATAGCAGTTGTAGTGGAGCTCAGCTGCTCACCTGAGCAAAACAACCAAATGAAGCAGAAGAAGAAGGGCAATGTCATGATTGTGAAACAAATCAAGGCATCAGTTTCCTCAAGACATCCTTGAGCTCCTGGTTCCTCATGCTGTAGATGAGGGGGTTCACTGCTGGAGGCACCACCGAGTAGAGAAATGAAATCACCAGGTCAAGGGATGGAGAAGAGATTGAGGGGGGTTTCAGGTGGGCAAACATGATGGTGCTGACAAACAGGGAGACCACGGCCAGGTGAGGGAGGCACATAGAAAAGGCTTTGTGCCGGCCCTGCTCAGAGGGCATCCTCAGCACTGCCCTGAAGATCTGAACATAGGACACCACAATGAAAACAAAACATCCAGTGGTTAAAGAGGCACTAAACATGAAAAGCTGACCTTCCCTGAAGTGGACAGCTGAGCAGGAGAGCTTCAGGATCTGGGGGACTTCACAGAAGAACTGGTCCACAGCATTGCCATGGCAGAGGGGCACTGAAAATGTACTGGCCGTGTGCAGGACAGCATGGAGAAAGCCACTGCCCCAGGCAGCTGCTGCCATCTGGGCACAAGCTCTGCTGCCCAGGAGGCTCCCGTAGTGCAGGGGATTGCAGATGGCAACGTAGCGGTCATAGGCCATGACAGTGAGAAGGGAATACTCTGCTCCAACCAAGAAGAATATGAAGAAGACCTGTGCCGCACATCCTTGATAGGAGATGGCCCTGGTGTCCCAGAGGGCATTGGCCATGGCTTTGGGCAGAGTGGTGGAGATGCAGCCCACGTCGAGGAGGGCGAGGTTGAGGAGGAAGAAGTACATGGGGGTGTGGAGGCGGTGGTGGCAGGCTACGGCGCTGAGGATGAGGCCGTTGCCCAGGAGGGCAGCCAGGTAGATGCCCAGGAAGATCGCAAAGTGCAGGAGCTGCAGCTCGCGCGTGTCTGCGAATGCCAGCAGGAGAAACTCAGTGATGGTGCTTCTGTTGGACATCTGCTTTTTTCAGGATGTGATCCTGAAAAAAGAAGAGGATGAGAGTAATAAAATACAAGAAATGTATCAGAGGGAAACGAATGCTCTTTCTCATTTAAAATCATCACCTATATTGCGACATTTGGCAGATCCCTTTCATGCATCCTGATTCATTCTGCCTGACGGTGTCTGTTGGAACAGGGGGCTCTACTGTGGGCAGTGCAGGAGTCAGCCCTGTCCTACAGCAAGAGGTGAAGAGGAACATGGGGAAATGTTGGTTTCACTTCCTTCTTGATCACAAAATGCTTTGCCCCAGTATCGCTCCCAGTTCACCAAACTGCAGAGCAGAGCTGTGGAGCCTTATTTATTGATTGATTGATAGATTGATTGATTGATTTGATTTTTTTGTTTCCTCTGTCCCACCACTCTTGGAGTGTTTCCAAGTCACAAACCCTGGCTATTTGTGCTGAACTCAAAGGGAATCCTTGTAGATCATTATCAGAGAAAAAGGGACTGTCACTTTAGTGCACGGTGTTCTCCTTCAGGCCAGTCTGTCCACCAAGTGTGGTTTCAGCTGCATTGTGAGAGCTGCAGGAAAGTTCTATTCACATGTTTGACTGAAAAGAACAAAGACCCTGCTGAGAGCAGAGGAATCCAGGCTCACAGTGCCAATCTCCACACCCCTCACCCTGTCCCTCCACCCAAGCACACCAAGGGCTCACCCCATGGGCATGTGAAACCCCCATCCCCAGCCAGCCTGGGAACAAGACCAGCAGCAGCATGGCCAGCTGGAGAAGCCAGGAGGAATGCCAGCGTGCTGCTGCCAGGGGAGGCAAGGCCAGGGAGGGACAGACGGACACTCAGCAGACCCTCCTGTGCTGCAGCTCTGCCTGCAGATAAGGCAGCTCCTTCTGGGGACACCGGGGGCTTGAGGGCAGAGGCTGTGCTGGTGGGAGAGGAGAGCAGGTGGTGTCCCAGGGAAGGCATCTGCCCTGCAGGGGGTTGCGGGGAGGTGCCTGAGCCCTCCCTCGCACAGCATTTCTGGCAGAAGCTCCCTCTCACTGCCTGCCCATGTCCCTACTTGTTTCTATGTCCCTGCTGGGAGCCGGTTCTCTGTCCCCACATCCCCTCCCTGTCCATGCTCAGAGACCCCATCCAACAAGCTGTGTGCTTCCTGAGTACAGAACATCACAGGGGTTGCAGCTCCTGAAGACCTGACAAGCCCTGAGGAGACAACAAACGTTGTTTCAGTCTTCAGGCTGAGGTGCCTGAAGGGATTTGATCACATTAATTGCTGCCATATTGATCTCTCCCTGCAATACTCTTGCAGTCTCAGTCTCCTGTACAATCCAGACAATTCATTGTCATGAACCCTGCCTTCCTTCAACACCACGAATCTGAAAGCACAGAATCCAAGCAAGTCTTCCATTTCAGATAAACCAATCCTCGGTCTTCCTGCTAAAATGCCCCCTCAAAAATACCATTCTCTAAAACATCTTCTATGCCACATTACAGGTAGAATAAGACACATCCTCACAGATGCTATCAGCCATCAGATGTGCCATCTGTAGAAGACCCCTCTGGCAACCCCACCTGCATGGCTCTGCTGCCAGAGCCTCACGGTGTCAAGAGCCTGCAGATGTGTCCTGCCACATGCTGCCCTCTGTTGTTGCACTCCTCAGTGCCTCCCAGCCCTCTCTCCTTCTCTCCTCAATGTGTGCCAGCTGCGGTCAGAGCCCCCAGCCCTGCTGTGCTGTGCAGAGGAGCTGCTCCTGGGCACAGCTGTCTCTCTGCACCACGGCCCTCTTGCCATGAGCTCTCTCTGTCCCACGAGCCCGGCCCAGCTCAGCAGCACAGCACCAGCCCAAGGCATTGCAATCACCCCTCTGGGGGCTTTGCTGATGAGCCCATGAACCTCAGTCACTTAGAGACAATTGAAGACATCTCTCCAGAAGTCCAAGTCAGAGGCAAGTTTCCTGCAGTGTCCCCCTGAGGGCCAGCACTGACACAGGCTCCCTTGGAGCTCTTTAGAGAAGAACCCTGGAGGCAGTGAGGACAAGGATACAAAGGCAATGTGAAGGTGACACTGATGTGTAGGAAAACTGAATGTGTTTCACCAAGCACAAGGGCCAGGCCTTGACCCCAAGCGCTTGGGAAGTGAGATCCTTTCCCTTGACAGGTTGGTCAGGGCTCTTTGTGGGGCAGTAGGAGATGGGGATGTGCATTGCCAAGTGCAGGAAAATGGTACGACCCCTGCCTGCTTCATGGGTGGGGGCAAGGAGGCAATGAGGCCCTGGTGCTTTAACAGTCAGCTGTCTCCTCTTAGGCCTCAGTGGCTTAGACAGCAGCCATAACCATGGACACAAAGACTTTGGTCCTGTTGGGGACTTTCAGCATTTCCAGTGTCCTTGCTCTTCTCTGAACCAGTTTGAGCAAGCACCACTACTCGTACAGCATCCCTCATGGAGACTGTTCACAAATCTATGGAGCTGGATGGGATATAGCTGAGGGTACTGAGGGAGCTGGCAGAAGTGCTCACCAAGCTGCCTTCCATCATTTATCAACAGTCCTGGCTATCAGAGGTGTTCCCAGACAGCTGGTGACTAGCAACTGTGATGCTCACCTACAAAGTGGCTGGAAGGAGGATCGTGGAACTACAAGCCCGTCAGTCTGAATCCCCAATAAGGATGTGTATCTGTTAGAAGGAGTCCAGAGGAGGGCCATGAGGACAATCAATGGGCTGCAGCCCTTTTCCTAGGAACATGCTGAGGAAGATGGTTTGTTCAGCCTGGACAAGAGAAGGCTCTGGGGAGACCTTAAAGAGCCCTTCCAGTACCAATAGGGGGCCTACAGGACAGCTGGGGAGGGACTCTTCATCAGTGTCATGATAGGACGAGCGGTAATGGTTTTAAACTGAAAGAGAGTAGATTTAGATTAGCCATTAGAAAGAAGTTCTTGACTTAGAGGGTGGTAAGGCAGTGGAACAGGCTGCCCAGGGAAGCTGTGGATGCCCTGTCCCTGGAAGTATTCAAGGCTAGGTTGGATGGGGCTTCGAGCAACCTTGTCTAGTGGAAGCCGACTCGATGGTGGGGCAGAGTGAGAAGCAGAGAAAGCCTTGATGCTGTGCAAACACTGCACAGGAACAGCGACTACAGCCGTGGGCAACCAACGGTGCTCTGGTCACATATCAAAAACACAGCACCGCAGGGGCTGCTCTGCAGAAGAACTCTTTCCCAGCCAGAATCAGTGTCCCCACAATGGACAAGAAGCTCTGGAAGGAGCCAGGAAGGTGCTAATAAGCACCAGGACAATTGAGGAAGCCCAAAGGCCCTTCTGAAGGGTCACCGAGTGCCACCTGAGAGACAGTGCTGGGCAGTGGGGAGGGCCAGGAGAAACAATTGTGTGAAGGTTGTGAGAAACAAGGAAATGTCATTGCTATTGCCGCAGGGCTACAACGAATCACTCACTGGCCTCCTCTGTCAGGGCAGCATGAGCCCAGGAGACAGCAGTGAATGGAGCCCACAGAGCATGAGCCTGTCTGAGGTGGACTAACCAGAGCTCAAGTGCTCAGTCTGGTGTGAGCAGGCAAAGAAGAGCTCTGCAGCCCCACGGCACACAGCAGCCCCAGCAAAATGGGCATGGCAAGTGATTCCTTGCATCCCTGGGACAACGGCAGTGACCCCATATGCTGGGTCTGCCTCCCAGCCTGCCCAACACAGCCCTGCAGATTGCCCCTGTGCCCTGGGCACCACAGCCCCCTCGCTCTGCAGAGCAACACTGCCAGCTCTGAATTAAAAGTTACCCTGGATCCATTGGATGGCTTGGCCGTCATAAAGTAACCATTCTGAAAAGGTAAGGGGGTTCAGGTAATATTGATGCTGCTGCAACACTGACTCTGAAAATACTCCCTTTAGACTCTTACTGTGTTTCTAACCCCTAACTGCTACTCCTCACCTTGACTGTAATCCACTACTCTCTTGCTTAACCTCAAACCTTAACTTCAAGCCAAAGCTCAAACCAGAAGCCTTTACCATTTACCTCTCTCTCACCCTAATCCTTGTCCTTATCACTAGGATTAAAATACTCTATTTAACCTTAGCACTCAGGCCAGCCCTAAACAAAACCCTATCCCAAAAAACTTGTCCATAACATAAATACGGACCTGAACATCCTAAGACTGTGAACTATGCCTAACCCAGGAAAGCTCTAATCCCTAATTCCTAAACCCTAACAGAGATGTAAGATTTGAGAGAAGGAATAAGGGTTCTTCCAGCAGAAATTAAGGATTTATTGGAAGAGGATTCAGGTTATGCTGATTCTCCAGTAGCAGTGACTTAAAACAGTCAAATGTGGCCCTTCCCCTCTTTCAGCCGATAACCTGAATTCATAAATCTAAATACTACTCCACATCCTGACAGGAATTCACTGCTCCAATGTTTGATTTCACAGTATCCACTGAAGTATCCACAGAACTCAGCCCATAGCCTTGTTCCCTTACCTTTACTCTAGTGGTTATCTTGATCCCTGCCCTTAACACTTGATTCTAAGTGCTCTATTTACCCCCAGACTTCTTGGCAGACCTACGCAAAACCTTAAAGTACACAGTTTACCCATACCCTAACCAGAGACGTCACACCCTAAACAGAACACCAAACCCACCCAATAAACCTTTGCTTAATCGCTAACCCAGCAAGGTGAGTCCTACCCACTGATCCCAAACCTGAATGATGAACAGTCAAAGCCCCTGTTCCTGTGCGTTAATCTCCTCAGATTCAACCCATCTCCTAACCTTAACTTTAGGTGCTTGACCCCTTGGGGCACCGAAGGAATTGAGAGCTTGCTGTGATTCCATCATAAAGCTGACTTAAAGCACTCATGTGAGGCCCTTACCCTATTCTGACCTGTAATATTAATTCATAAATCTAAATGCCACACCACACCCTGAGAGGAATCCACTGCTCTAATTTTTGAACAAAATATCCCTTGAAGTCCCAAATCAGTCCCAAACCCTTTTCCATTACCTTTACGCTCTTGCTCAGCCTGATCCCTGCCCTTAACACTAGCATTAAAATGCTCTAATTAACTCTAGTATTCTTGCAGATCTAAACAAAATGCTAAACCAAAGAGCTTCCACATGCCCTAACCACAGACCTGACACCCCAAGCAGAACACCAAACCCTCCTACTAAAAATTTGCTTAATGTATAACCCAGAAAATTTTGCTGTACTCCCTAATGCCATAAAAGAACAACAAACATCCAAAGCCTGTCTTCCTGTGCATTAACCTCCTCCATTAACTGTAACCCTTTTCCTGACTTTTAAATTTAGGTTCTTTTTCCCTAGGGGCAAGGCAGGAACAGTGAGGCTGCTCTACAGCCACATGGCATTCAAAGATGGATGTGAGGGGCCATGGATCTGATCAGCTTGTGGGTCACAAAGAGGAGATGGATGGGAGTGCTCTGAGGAGCTCAGCTCTGCCTCAGGGTCACTCTTGCCCCAGCAGCAGGAACGTGACTGTGGCAGTGACTGTGAGGTCACTTCTGTCTCTGCACTTGATAGGGCAGCGGCAGGAACGTGTCACAGAAAGGGACTGGGAGGTCACTTGTGTCTGGAGGTGGCAGGTCACCCTTGCCTTCTCCCTGGGAGCTGCACTTTTGGGCTGACATCTGGCAGTGGCCCTGCTAGGCCAGCAGAAGGCACCTGCTTGGCATGCTGACTGGGGGATCCCCTCTGCCTCCAGAGCCAGGACGACCCAGGCAGAAAGAAGGCCCCAACATGGGTTGTCCCGTCCCTTCTGCTTGAGTCCATGAGTGGGCATCAGGAGGCACAAGGCTTGGCTGTGTCTAGCGAAGAAGCTGCAAGGCCAGCAGCAGGCCCCTGGCTTGGAAGCTGCTGCTGAGGTGACTTGTGTGTGCTTGGCTGAGAGGCCGCAAGGAGCCTGCTGGGTTGGGATGCCTACTTGAGGAGTGGTTTCCACCCTGATGGAGCAGTCTGTGGTAGTAGGAAAGAGCAGGAGAGAAAAAAAATCAATGCAAACCACCCTAGAAGATTGGCACTGGCCATGAGGTGTAAGAAATTTCCAGGGGAACAACTGGTCTTGCTGCTACAAACTGAGGCAAAGACGGAATTAAATACCTCAGACTTTACCTCATCCCTTGTCACCACGTTTTCCCCCCAAAATCCTATAAAGAATGATGATGCTCCTTAATCCGCCTTTATTTTAGGTATTTATATAAATATTTTTTTTATTGTCTTTGTCAGTAATAGATGGATTGAGCTCCACCTGCGCTTTGGCCCTTCTAATTTTGACCTGCACAGCCCCGTAACATTCAGGACACAACTCCAGAGAAACTGACAGCATGCATGAGAAAAAAGCACAGCAAATGTTGAACTTGACTGCCTCCCATCCCCTGCTTTCTATGACTGTGTTGTAATTCCATTCAAATAGTTACTCCTGAATTATCCAAATATTCCTGCAACTCTTGATGCTGCTGCTGTCTGGTCAGAGATAGCACAATTACACTAAGGTTGAACCATCTGCCTGCTGACATTAACAGCTGATAGAATGGAACATGACTGTGGGTGAACTTTGAGAATCTGCAGGATTTTGACTTCAGAAAACTTTTGACTTTTACATGGAGAAGAGCCCAGTCCTGTACCAGAGGAAGAGAAACCCCACACATCAGGGCAGACTGGGACCCTGTTGAGTGAGCAGTGCCCAGGAGGAGGAGGGCCTGGGCACCACGAGGGATGCCATACGAGCTGTGGTGCCTGCTCACGAGGAACCAGGCCAGCTTCCTACAGAGCTGCCTTACGAGGGGCATGGTCACCAAGAAGAACTCAGTTATCACGCTCAGCTCAGATCTGCTGTGACACCACAGAGATAAGGGTCTGCAGCCAAAAAGGAAAAATGTGGAGGTCTTGGAGTCCCTAGGAAAGCCATGTATAGACAGGGTAGAGGGCTGTGAAAAACCTGAAAGTCCCAACAGGACCAGGTCTCTGTGTCCATGGCTATGGCTGTTGTCTCTGCCACTGACGCCCATGAGGAGACAGCTTATCATTAAAGCATCAGGGCCTCATTGCTTCCTCGCCCCCACCCTTGAACCAGGCAGGGGTCGTACCATTCTCCTGCACTTGGCAATGCACATCCCCATCTCCTAATGCCCCACAAAGAGCCATGAGCAGGGTGTGGAGGGAAAGGATCTTCCTTCTCAGGGACTGGAGGTCAAGGCCTGTCCCTTGTGCTTGGTGACACACATCCACTTTTCCTACACATCAGTGTCACCTTCACATTGCCTTTGTCTCCTTGTCCTCACTGCCTCCAGGGTTCTGCTCTAACGAGCTCCAAGGGAGGCTGTGTCAGTGCTGGCCCTCAGGGGGACACTGCAGGAAACTTGCCTCTGACTTGGACTTCTGGAGACATGTCTTCAATTGTCTCTGAGTGCCTGAGGTTTGTGGGCTCATCAGCAAAGCCCCCAGAGGGGTGATTGCAGTGCCTTGGGCTGGTGCTGTGCTGCTGAGCTGGGCCGGGCTCATGGGACAGAGAGAGCTCATGGCAAGAGGGCCCTGGTGCAGAGAGACAGCTGTGCCCAGGAGCAGCTCCTCTGCACAGTGCAGCAGGGCTGGGGGCTCTGACCGCAGCTGGCACACAGAGAGGAGAGAAGGAGAGAGGGCTTGGAGGCACTGAGGAGCACAACAAAGGGCAGCGTGTGGCAGGACACATCTGCAGGCTCTCGACACCATGAGGCTCTGGCAGCAGGGCACTGCAGGTGGGGTTGCCAGAGGGGTCTTCTACAACTAACATCCAAAGCCTGTCTTCCTGTGCATTAACCTACTCAACTTTAACCATTTCCTAACCTTTAAATTTAGGTCCTTTTTCCCTAGGGGCAAGGCAGGAATATCATATCAATTTTCAATATCATACCAGTATTTTAAATAATTTTATAATCTCATTTTATAAATTTAAGATATTTTTCTTCCTCTATCTCCTTCTACCTTTTCTTCTTAACCAAAGACCTCATGTAGAGGTGCTGCTAAGCTCTTTGTAGCTAACTAAATAAAGGAACCAGCAGGTAGGCAGTTTCTCTGGATCTCATTTCTCATAAACTCTTCTCAGGTACAGCAGTGGTTGTGGGATGAAGATCCCTGCTGCAACGTGGTGGAAAGCCCTGGTGTCCTCCTTTGGGGCTGCCCTTTTCTGCCCTGGCAGGCACTCCGTCCCTGCAGCCTTTGGAGGCGACCTCCAAAGCCCATCTAGCCACCCCCACTAGCCACGCGTGGACACCTACACCAGGCAGCCCAGGCCCATTTCCAGTTGGGTTTGGGGTATCTCCAGTTGAGGAGGACTCCCCCACTTTTGGGGAAACCTGATCGAGTGCTTGGTATTGGAAACATGATCCAGTTCTTGATATTGTTCACAGTAAAAGTGTTTTCCTGTGTGCAATTCCCATGTCTTGTCCAATCACCGGGCATTGCTGAGACTGTCAGAGGAAAAGATGTGAGAGCAAATCCATGTCTGACAGACAGCTCATAGCAGCAGACAGAGATGAAGTAGACATGTTTTCTTGGTGTTAGTCAGAACCAAAATGGTCACCGAGGCCTCTGTATTCAGTAAAAAGACATCAAGGATGAGAAGAGCATGTATTGATAGGAAGGCCATGAAAAGCCACCAGGACAAGGGCCATTTTCTGTCCCTGCAGGAGACTGACCCTGGGCAAGGCCCAGCTTGGGAAGCAGCTGTGTTGGACGTTCATGGTGGGCAGTGAGCTGGGCAGGAGGCAGCCATGTGCCCTGGGAGCACAGGAGGGAAGGCTGAGGAGCACCTGACCGCAGCCTGCCAGGAGCTGCAGGGATGTCAGGAAGAGCCCCTGCGGGGCCAGGCTGTGACCTGTGATGTGCAGGGAGCCCTCCTCTTGCCATGCTGTGTGTGCTGGCTGCAGCAGAGGGGACCCCCAGCCAGCCCCTGCATGGGGCATGGGGCTCTGCCACCTGCCTGGCCCCGGGTTTGACTCCTTGTCTCTGCTGGACCTCACCTTCCACACTCAGATGTGTCCCTTGGCTGTCGGCTCCCTTTCCACTGCCCTGTGGGAATACCAAGCCGGGGCGGACAGGTTACCATTAGGTGCAGTGGTGCTTGTGTAATTCACATGGGTGATGGCACAAATGACGGTTCCTTCACCAGTGATGCACATCCTTCTTCATGTTAGGCCAAACTCAACGTCCTTCTCTCTGCTTTTCCTCATGGATGAACTGGATTAGGTCTCCTTGATTATTCTGAGGCACAATGCAATGCTTTTTGCCTTCTGCTACTCAAGCACAATATGTGTGACTTTCCCTTAGTCTGCACATTGACCTGATGGGTCATTCCACACTTTTTGCTTTCAAACCTTAGTTGGAGGGCCATTTCCAAAGTGGGGTAATCTGATGGGTTCTGGCTCAGCCATTTCAAGCATTCTATACTTGAGTTTTTCAGCCTGAGTTTGCTAAAGATGACTCAGGAAGGTAAATGGATATTCACGTGTCTAGTAGGAACACAGAAGGGTATCTCAGCTTTCCAAGGGCCATTTCAAATCTAGGTGAATCCCAGGACCCCACTGAAGAAGAGGTTTGTCTTTGAAGGGGTGTTCCTGTGCTGGGCTGGGCTGCAGTTACAGGGACAAAGACCACTGCTGGCAGTGGAGGTACCCTGGGAACTCCACCATGCTCCACCTGATTTTCCCAAAGGGCTCTGGCATCCTGCAGGTCTTTTCTGACATCTGCCAGTCCAAGGAAGTGCCTCAAACACAACGGGGCCACTGGAGGTTTTCCCTGGTTGCTTATGGTCAGACAGCAAAGCTCTGCCAGAATACCCAGTCTTTTTTTCAGTACTTGAATAATAAAGCAACAACTCATCAGCTCAAAAGACTCAATCCTTTCTGTAAAATGTCTCATGTGAAGTGTAATTTCTATCATGAAGAAATGTGATTTTTCAGGATGCATATTCATCCCAGGAGAAGAAATACTGGTGTTCACCTGTACTTGCATTGGCATTGCTTTTCTATCATGGTGTGCTCCCTTCCTCATCTTCCAGGCACAAAACTCATCTTGATTACATAGACCCTGATGAATTTCCCCTTTCCAGCTGCCTGTCTGGACCTACGCACTTCCCATCATTCTCCTGGTTTGCCCTCCTCTTACCGTTTAATCATTCAGACCACTCTCAGTGACCCAGTTGCTGCTTGGATTTTCAGTGAGTTCAAGGTCGCCCATCTCTCAGCAGTCTGTCCAATAGTTTCCTTAGTAAGACCCTCCTCGTTTATCATTGAATTAGTATGATATGGATTAATATTAACACAATTACTTAAAATTTCCTATTAATCACTGTAAAATACATCATGTACAGTCATCCTTTTGGGAAGGTAAACATCACAGGAGGCAACAAAATAAGGAACTTGAACTTTTTTTTTTTTTTTTTTTTGAAAATTGGAGCATGATTTCCCGTTGTTTGTTTTGAAATAGGAAAAACCCTGCTCTTCCCACCTAAACAGGGCTTTAAAGGAGAAACCCTAGACCAATATAACCAGGAGTATGATGCTCTAAACTAAAACACAACAAAATTCAGCCTTTAAAATGAAGAAAGATTTTTATTAGATGCTCCTTGAAATCTTCCCCCTTAACTACAACATGAAAGCTCTCCAATTAGCTGATCAAGTCTTGAAGACTTGAAGAAAATGTTGGGAGAGACATGGCTCCTTAGGAGTTTCTGTGTTTTAATGAGTTCCATTGCATGTTTTGGTGCTGAGTCAAAGAAACTTGGGTACTGAGAGGAGAATGATGCAACTGTGCGAAAAAAACAAACTCAAAATGAAAAGCTGAAGTGACTTGGAGTATTAATGGGCCCCACTGAGGGCTGTTACTAACAAGGCCTCCCCAGGGACTGCTTAGGGCAGACAATTGGAGGCCATGATTATAGACAGGCAAAGCACTGTGCTGAGAAAGGTCTTTCTTGGATTTGGTGAAGCAGAAGAGCCAAGGCCTGACCCCTGGAACTGTGAGGGGAGATCCTGCACCCCCCTGTCTGGCTCAGGACTTTTCCTGGAGGTCTGAGGAATGTGGTGGGCAGTGTGATGCCTGAGAAGAACACTGGTATGACACCACCCTGCCTCTGCACAGGGTTGCAAGGAAGCAAAGAGGCTGCATTGCAATGACTATATGTCATCTTCTTATAAGCTCTAGGCAAAGCGTCAGGACTGTTGGGGCCTTCCCTTTCTACCAGCAACCTCTGCCTTCTCCTCTGCACGTTTTAATATGCTGTCCCACACTTTGTCCTACTTCCTGGAAGTCTGCAGACACCCATCTCTGTTCACAACCTTGCTCTCATCCCAGCATTTCCATCATTTCACCGTCTCATCAACCCTCACCAGCTGTTCCTTGAAAAGTGAAGCTAAGGTCACATCATAGATACTCACCAGCAGCTTCCAAGCCAGGGCCCTGCTGCTGGCCTTGCAGCTTCTTGGCTACGCACAGCCAAGCCTTGTGCCTCCTGCTGTCCAGTCATGGACTCAAGCAGAAGGGATGGGACAACTCATCTGGGGGCCTTCTTTCTGTCTGGGTCGTCCTGGGTGTGTAGGCAGAGGGGATCCCCCAGTCAGCATGCCAAGCAGGTGCCTTCTGCTGGCCTAGCAGGGCCACTGCCAGATGTCAGCCCAAAAGTGCAGATCCCAGGTCTATGTCAAGGCTGACCTGCCACCTCCAGACACAAGTGACCTCCCAGTCCCTTTCCATGACACGTTCCTGCAGCTGCCCTATCAAGTGCAGAGACAGAAGTGACCTCACAGTCACTGCCACAGTCACATTCCTCCTGCTGGGGCAGGAGATCCTGAGATAGAGCCGAGCTCACTCTAGTCTCCTCGGTACCTCTTTTTCACTTTCTGCCTTAGAGATTAAGCAAAGTTTTAGTGGGAGTGTTTGGTGTTCTGCTTGTGGTGTCAGGTCTGTGGTTAAGGTATGGACAAGCTCTGTGGTTTAGGGATGTTTTAGGTCTGCTAAGAAGTCTAGGGTTAAATAGAGCATTTTAATGTTAGTGTTAACGGAAGGGATTAGGGTAATCAAGAGAGAAAACTGCTTCATTTCAGAGTATTATATTAGAATTTAAGTTGGGGAATAAAATTACTGTTTCAAGTAAGTTAAGGGCCATATGTGACTGTTTTAAGTCAATGTTACTGCACTACTGGCATTGCATGAATGCTCTTACCTCTATGAAATCGTTAATTTCTGCTGGCCATGCTCCTCTTCCCACCCCATAATCTCACTGCTGCTCCTGACCTCCCCATATCTTGTTGGGATCAGCTTTCTGATGACATTTAACATCTCAGTGTATCTGTCTCACCTCTGTTGGCTCTTCCATTCCTGAGAAGGAAGTGGCATTGTAGTCAGGAGGGAAAAGGACACAAAGGTCTTTAGGAGCATCCTGCACAATGTGCCCATCAGCTCTGCACCTCCACAAAACTGTGCTTCCTACCTACAAGTTTTGTTTCCCAAGTGGCTTCTGTGTGTCGTGGTTTAACCCGGCTGGCAGCTAAACACCACGCAGCCGTTCACTCACCTATCCACCCCTTATTCCATACCATTTATGTCATGCTCAGGTTACACTCTTTTCCATACATTCTAATTAGTCACCTATAGTAGTCATGGTAGTGGTAACATACAGTATTATATAGCAATTAACATGGTACAATTCAGTTCATGGGCTATTCTCACCCAGTATTAAATCTCCTTGAGGTACACACCGGACCTCTCCGTTCTTTTGCATCACCCACCAAGTGTATCCAGGTCCCTGAGCGAAAACAATTCCACGAATGGGTTTGCCTTTTCCTGAGGCAGGAGTAGCCCAGACTGTTTTACCCAGCATATTTTTTACATGCACTACAGGAACTTTATCCCCATCTACAGTACGTAACAGGTTTGATTGGGCAGGTCCAGCTCGGTTGGCAGATCCCCTAGTATTGACTAACCAGGTGGCCTTTGCCAAATGCGTATCCCAGTTTTTGAATGTCCCAGCGCCCATTGCTTTCAAGGTAGTCTTTAACAGGCCATTGTATCGTTCAACTTTCCCGGAGGCTGGTGCATGATAGGGGATGTGATACACCCACTCAATACCATGTTCTTTGGCCCAAGTGTCTATAAGGTTGTTTCGGAAATGAGTTCCATTGTCTGACTCTATTCTTTCTGGGGTACCATGTCGCCATAGGACTTGCTTTTCAAGGCCCAGGATAGTGTTCCGGGCGGTGGCATGAGGCACAGGATATGTTTCCAGCCATCCGGTGGTTGCTTCCACCATTGTAAGTACGTGGCGCTTGCCATTGCGAGTTTGAGGGAGTGTGATGTAATCAATCTGCCAGGCCTCTCCATATTTATATTTCAGCCATCGTCCTCCATACCAAAGAGGCTTTGACCGTTTGGCTTGCTTGATTGCAGCACATGTTTCACAGTCATGAATAACCTGTGCTATAGCGTCCATGGTCAGGTCCACCCCTCGATCACGAGCCCATCTGTATGTTGCATCTCTACCTTGATGGCCTGAGGTGTCATGGGCCCATCGGGCTATAAATAATTCACCTTTATGCTGCCAATCCAGATCCACCTGAGCTACTTCAATCTTAGCAGCCTGATCCACCTGCTGGTTGTTCTGATGTTCTTCAGTAGCCCGATTCTTGGGCACATGAGCATCTACGTGGCGTACTTTCACAGCCAGGTTCTCTACCCGAGCAGCAATATCTTGCCACAATGCAGCAGCCCAGCTGGGTTTGCCCCTACGCTGCCAGTTGTTTTGCTTCCATTGCTGTAACCATCCCCACAGGGCATTTGCTACCATCCATGAATCGGTGTAGAGATAGAGAACTGGCCATTTTTCTCGTTCAGCAATGTCTAAAGCCAGCTGAATGGCCTTCACTTCTGCAAACTGACTCGATTCACCTTCTCCCTCAGCAGCTTCTGCAACTCGTCGTGTAGGACTCCATACAGCAGCCTTCCATCTTCGATGCTTCCCCACAATACGACAGGACCCATCAGTGAACAGGGCATATTTCTTTTCATTCTCTGGTAACTGGTTGTACAGTGGAGCTTCTTCAGCACGACCCACCTCCTCCTCGGATGATATCCCAAAGTATTTACCTTCTGGCCAGTCCATAATCACTTCCAATATTCCTGGGCGACTGGGGTTTCCTATTCGAGCCCGCTGAGTAATTAGTGCAATCCACTTGCTCCATGTAGCATCAGTTGCATGATGCGTAGAAGAGACCCTTCCCTTGAACATCCAGCCTAGTACCGGCAATCGGGGTGCTAGGAGGAGCTGCTCTTCAGTACCGACCACCTCTGAAGCAGATCGAACTCCTTCATATGCTGCCAGTATCTCCTTTTCAGTTGGAGTATAGCGGGCCTCAGACCCTCTGTATCCCCGGCTCCAAAACCCCAGGGGCCGACCTCGAGTTTCCCCAGGTTCTTTCTGCCAGAGGCTCCAGGTGGGGCCGTTCTCCCCGGCTGCAGTGTAGAGCACATTCTTTACATCTGGTCCTGTTCGAACTGGCCCAAGGGCTACTGCATGGACTATTTCCTGCTTAATTTGTTCAAAGGCTTGTCGTTGTTCAGGGCCCCATTCAAATTCATTCTTCTTACGGGTTACTTGGTAGAGCGGGTTTACAATCAGACTGTAATTTGGGATGTGCATTCTCCAAAAGCCCACAACACCTAGGAAAGTCTGTGTTTCTTTTTTGTTAGTTTGTGGAGACATAGCTGTTATTTTGTTGATCACATCCATTGGGATTTGACGACGTCCATCTTGCCATTTTATTCCTAAAAACTGGATCTCTCGTGCAGGTCCTTTGACTTTATTTTGTTTTATGGCAAAACCGGCTTTCAGAAGGATTTGGACTATTTTCTTCCCTTTCTCGAAAACTTCCTCTGCTGTGTCACCCCACACAATAATGTCATCGATGTACTGCAGGTGTTCAGGAGCTTCCCCCTGCTCTAGTGCAGACTGGATCAGCCCATGGCAAATAGTAGGGCTGTGTTTCCACCCCTGGGGCAGCCGATTCCAAGTATATTGGACTCCCCTCCAAGTGAAAGCAAACTGTGGCCTGCACTCTGCTGCTAGAGGGATGGAGAAAAATGCATTAGCGATATCAATTGTGGCGTACCACTTGGCTGCCTTCGATTCAAGTTCGTACTGAAGTTCCAGCATGTCCGGCACTGCAGCACTCAGTGGTGGCGTCACTTCGTTCAGGCCACGATAGTCCACTGTTAGTCTCCACTCGCCATTAGACTTTCGCACTGGCCATATGGGACTATTGAAAGGTGAATGAGTCTTGCTGATCACTCCTTGGCTCTCCAATTGACGAATTAGCTTATGGATGGGAATCAGGGAGTCCCGGTTAGTGCGATATTGCCGCCGGTGCACAGTTGTGGTAGCGATTGGCACTTGCTGTTCTTCGACCCTCAGCAACCCCACAACAGAGGGGTCCTCTGAGAGACCAGGCAAGGTAGATAATTGTTTAATGCCCTCTGTCTCTAAGGCAGCAATACCAAAAGCCCACCGGAACCCTTTTGGGTCCTTGCAATATCCTCTTCTGAGATAGTCTATGCCAAGGATACATGGAGCATCCGGGCCAGTCACAATACGGTGCTTTTCCCACTCATTCCCAGTCAGACTCACTTCAGCCTCCAATACAGTCAACTGCTGAGATCCCCCTGTCACTCCACAAATATAGATGGGCTCTGGTCCTTTATAGCTCGATGGCATTATAGTGCATTGTGCACCGGTGTCTACTAAAGCCTTATACTTCTGTGCGTCTGCTGTGCCAGGCCATCGAATCCACACAGTCCAATAAACTCGATTATCCCTTTCCTCCCCCTGGCTGGAGGCAGGGCCTCCCTAATCCTGGTCGGAATCTTCTTCGTTTCTGTGTTTGAAGGACTGTCTGCTGGAAGTTGGAGCAGCAAACTTTTCAGAGAATCCCTTCTTCCTGATTGTTTTCTTTTGCAACTCACGTACCCGTGCCTCTAGGGTCGCGGTAGATTTTCCATCCCATTTTCTCATGTCCTCTCCATGGTCTTGTAAGTAAAACCACAGGGTGGCACGGGGTGAGTACCCACCATATCGTCTTCCTTGTGTGGGTGAACGCCTACCCCTGACAGCTGAGACACTGCTTTGTACAGGTGCGAAGGAGAATAATCTCTCTTCAAGTTGGTGAACCTTTTCAGAAAGTTTCTCCCAAGTGTTCTCCTTTGGTCGGTGGGCACTGGTTGGTTCAGGTGGGGAGGACAATAGATTCTCTTCAAGTTGGTGAACCTTTTCAGAAAGTTTCTCCACAGCTGAGACGCAGGCCTGTAAGGAAGAGGAGAGACTTTCTTCGTACTGCCGGAGTTGTTTAGCCGCTTCACCCACTGTGGGTTCCTCATCCTCTTTCCAGGCCATTATTGCCAATGAGCTGGCATATGATGATGGTGCACTCCGTACAAACTTCCGCCACATGGGTCGTGTACACTTGACTTCATCTGGATCTGTGGATGTTTGATTGAGGTCTGGATCCTCATAAATCACTTCCCGTACGGCTAATTCCCTCAGGTACTGGATTCCCTTCTCCATAGTGGTCCACTTGCCTGGTAGACATAAAATATCTTCCTTGAAGGGATACCTTTCCCTCACAGCTGAGAGGAGACGCCTCCAGAGGCTGGTGGGTCGTGCTCCATCTGCAATTGCTTTGTCAATGCCGGCGTCTCGAGCAAGGGATCCCAGCCGCTTGGCTTCCCTGCCGTCTAATTCCACACAATTGGCTCCAGAGTCCCAGCACCGGAGCAGCCAGGTGACAAGCTGCTCACCTATACAGCGACCAAAATCTTTTCGCACATCTCGTAGCTCGCGCTCATTTAGGCTTCGGGTAGTTACTGTTGCTCTTTCGGCATCCTCATCTTCCTCCTCCTGAATCCTTGACGGCCCAGCGTCGTCATCATCTTCGTCATCTCTATACTTAGTTTTGGCAGAAGCCTTACCTGGATTGGCAGAAGACTCTCTGCGTTCTAAACGACTTGAATTTCTGTACCATATTTTCACCTTCTCTACAGGGGCAGCTTGCACTGCTACTGCTCGTTTCTCTGACTTTGTTACAGGGTCTGCCACAGGGGTTGGAATGCCCTCTGCAGGGTCAACTTGCACTGCTACAGCTCGTTTCTCTGACACGGCCACAGGAGCTGGAGCGGCTACAGGAGCTGGAGCAGTTGCAGGAACCGGAGCTGTAGCGGCTACAGGAGCTGGAGCTGGAGCTGGAGCAGTTGCAGGAGCTGGGACTGGAGCAGCAGTAGGAGCTGGAGCTGGAGCGGCTTCAGGAGCTGGAGCTGGAGCGGCTTCAGAAGCTGGGACTGGAGCAGTTGCAGGAACTGGGACTGGAGTAGCGGCCGGAGCTGGAACTGGAGCGACTGCAGGAACTGGGACTGGAGCAGCTGCAGGAGCTGGAGCTGGAGCGGCTTCAGGAGCTGGAGCTGGAGCGGCTGCAGGAGCTGGGACTGGAGCAGCTGCAGGAGCTGGGACTGGAGCGGCTGCAGGAGCTGGGACTGGAGCGGCTGCAGGAGCTGGAGCTGGAGCGGCTGCAGGAGCTGGGACTGGAGCGGCTGCAGGAGCTGGGACTGGAGCGGCTGCAGGAGCTGGGACTGGAGCGGCTGCAGAATCCACCGTAGGGGTCACAGTGGCCGTTGGATCTGTCACAGGGCTTGGAGTGGCCGCAGGGTCTGTCACTAAGTTGACAGCAGTATCAATGGCAGCTCGATAGGCATGAGCCAGGCCCCAGCACGTTACAATGATTTGTGTTACTTTGGAACTGCCAGAATCATTACACCTTTTTTTCAAGCATTCTGCCAGTTTTTGAGGATTTTGCCATTGTTCAGGGGTGAATTTCCAACACACTGGGGGTGCCAACTGCTCTAGATGCCTGCCCATATCCACCCATACTCCCTGCCACCCACAACTATACTGCCTCCGGGCAGATCTCCGGATGAGCTTCATAAGTAGTTGTTTAACTTTAAGCAGAATCTGAAGTGCATTCAGGAGGCAGAACAACAGGACTATGCTGGTCTGAGTATCCCAAGGATATTCAATATCTTGGAGAGCTATTGTAATAAACTCGGAGGATAAGAGGGTGGTGAAGGAGGAAGGGAGAGTGATCAAGGAGGGTACAGGGGTGGTGAAGGAGAAAGGGAGAGTGATCAAGTAAGAAAAATTATCTTCCCCTTTCCCCTCCACAGATTGACTCCCTAATGAAAAAAGGCAACAGATACAATTGCTAATAGTTTCCAAAATACAGTTTCCAAAGTATAGAATCGAAGATGTTACTGAGTACAAATACCAGGTTAGAGTCATGGCCAGATATTTCATCATCTCATAAGCCACTGATACAACACACAGTACCATAATGGTCTGAAACCAGGGCCCAGAGAGGATAAACAACATGACAGAGAGCACATACGGAAAATAACGTGCTACAATACTCAATTTGGAAAACAGGCGCAGCAGAGTTGAGATTAAAGCAATCAGCATTATGACAAGTGACTATTAAGCAGGTCTAACACTTATACCAAGTTTAGTTTAACACCCTCTGGTCAGATCTGCTGTTATCTCAGCCTTTCGGGCCCCACGTTGGGCGCCAAAAAGACTGTCGTGGTTTAACCCGGCCGGCAGCTAAATACCACGCAGCCGTTCGCTCACCCTCCCCCCTCCCTCTCTGGGACGGGGGAGAGAAATGGAAAGTGAAGCCCGTGAGTTGAGATAAAGACAGTTTAATAAGACAGGAAAATAATAATAATAATAATAATAATAATAATAATAATAATAATAATAATAATAATAATAATAATAATAATAATACAATGATGATAATAGTACTACTACTAATAATATGTAGAAACAAGTGATGCACAATGCAATTGCTCACCACCCGCTGACCGATGCCCAGCCTAACCCCAAGCAGTCCGGCCCCCTCCCCCCGGCTAGCCACCCCTATCTATTGTTTAGCATGACGTCAGATGGTATGGAATACCCCTTTGGCTAGTTCGGGTCACCTGTCCTGGGTCTGTCCCCTCCCAGCTCTTACTGCACCCCCAGCCTGTTGGCAGGACAGAGCAAAAGTCTGAGGTGTCCTTGGCCTGGTATAAGCACTGCTCTGCAACAATTAAAACATCGGGGTGTTATCAGCACTCTTCTCATCCTAAGCCAAAACACAGCATTCCACCAGCTACTAGGAAGAAAATTAATTCTGTTCTAACTGAAACCAGGACAGGCTCCCATAATGCAGGGGCTTGCAGATGGCAACGTAGCGGTCATAGGCCATGACAGTGAGGAGGAAATACTCTGCTCCAACCAAGAAGAATAAAAAGAAGACCTGTGCAGCACAGCCTTGATAGGAGATGGCCCTGGTGTCCCAGAGGGCATTGGCCATGGCTCTGGGCAGAGTGGTGGAGATGCAGGCCAGGTCAAGGAGGGCGAGGTTGAGGAGGAAGAAGTACATGGGGGTGTGGAGGCGGTGGTGGCAGGCTACGGCACTGAGGATGAGGCCGTTGCCCAGGAGGGCAGCCAGGTAGATGCCCAGGAAGAGCGCAAAGTGCAGGAGCTGCAGCTCGCGCATGTCTGCGAATGCCAGCAGGAGGAACTCTGTGATGGAGCTGATGTTGGACATCTGTTATTTCTGGTCATGAGGTCCTGTACAAGGAAAAGAAAGGCAGTGATTGTGTACCACAGACATAACTGACGAAAAACCCTTTCTATATTCTCATTTAAAATCACCAAAATATTGCCCATTTCCAGGCAGATATTTTGAAGCTCTCTTTCATTGATTCTGCCTCTTCTGGTAGCAGGGGATCCTCTGTGAACAATGGAAGAATCAGTCCTGCACTACAGCCAGAGGGAGTAGCATGGTAGGAACATGGTAGGAACATGGGGTAGTCTCAGATTAACTTTACTGCTGATATCAAAGAGATTTCCCCAGTTTTGCTGCTAGTTCACCCAACTGCAGAGCAGAGGTGTGGAGGTTTAGATATGTAATTATTTGTTTTGTATTATTGGTTCTAGCTGCCCCACCACACTGGAAAACTGTTTCTAAGGCATAAATCCTGGGCATTCTGCTGCACTCCAAGTAAAACCTTGTGGATCCTCAGAGGCAAAGAGACTGTCCCTTCAGTGCAGAGCGTACCTCAGAGACAACAGCCAGCCTCTCCATCAGTGCTGGTCTCAGCTGCCCTGTGAGAGCTGCACAAAAGTTGTACTCAGTCGTTCATGTGAAAAGGACCTGAACACTGCTGAGGGCAGAAGAATCCAGGATCAAATTGCACATCTCCACACCCCTCACCTTGTCCCTGTACTCATCTTTCCCCAAACACCCTGACGGCACACCAATGCCTCTGAAACCTCCATCCCCAGCCAGCCTGGGAACAAGACCAGCAGCAGCATGGCCAGCTGGAGAAGCCAGGAGGAATGCCAGCGTGCTGCTGCCAGGGGAGGCAAGGCCAGGGAGGGACAGACGGACACTCAGCAGACCCTCCTGTGCTGCAGCTCTGCCTGCAGAGGAGGCAGCTCATGCTCTTTGCAAATGATCTGTGATCATCTCAAACTGGCAGAGACCTCCCAAAGGCAGAGCACTGGGCATTGGAGGGTTTGCAGCTCCTAAAGAAAAGCTAGGATAAAACCTGAGAGGACCACAAAATGATGATATTGGTGTAGTCTGTGGGCTGAGGTGTGGGAAGGGACTTTATAAAGTTCATTGATTCAATATTGATCTCTCACTGCAATGCTCTAGCAGTCTCAGTCTGCAGTACAAACCTGACCACCTATTACCATGAAACCGGCCTCCATTCTACCACAGGTATCTGCAAGCACAGGCTACAGAAAAAGTCTTGCCTTTCAGGTAGCCCCTGCCTTGGTCTTCCTTTTCAAAAATCCAATCATAAATGCCATTCTCTAAAGCATTTTCTGCTCATTTCTGGAGAAACAAAGAAACTCACCCATACAGATGCTATCAGGCATTGGATGTGCCAGCTGCAGAAGACCCCTCTGGCAACCCCACCTGCAGTGTCCTGTTGCCAGAGCCTCACGGTGTCAAGAGCCTGCAGATGTGTCCTGCCACACGCTGCCCTCTGTTGTTGCGCTCCTCAGTGCCTCCAAGCCCTCTCTCCTTCTCTCCTCTCTGTGTGTCAGCTGCGGTCAGAGCCCCCAGCCCTGCTGCGCTGTGCAGAGGAGCTGCTCCTGGCCACAGCTGTCTCTCTGCAGCGCTTGCCAGGAGCTGCCCTTGGGCCCAGGAGCCTGGCCCAGCTCAGCAGCACAGCACCCGACCATGGCATCGCTTGCTCTGTGCCCTTGGGCTCCCTCGAGGTGTCCCCAAGGCCTCAGGGCTGACAGCTCCCCAAGGCAGCAGGGTCTCTGCTGGGGTGTGGTGGTTGAAGAAGACTGAAGGCATCACTGACTGCTTCTCTCTGTAGATGTCAGAGACTGATTTTTAAGTGTGATTTGTGCTGTTGGACTGTGGTTGTCAAACATGAGTACAAATGTTTCCCTCCCTTAACCCCTATTCTGTTCCCAGTGTATTGCAGGACACATCAGCCATGACAGGCAGGGATCATTTCACCCCTCCGAACGTGTTCTAACAAAAGAGGGGGGACCAGAATGCTGTAAAAGGTTTCCATGAAGGAAATAGGGCACTAAGACACCATTCATTGAGTTTCCCTAGCTGTCCATCCGGGAGATCCTCTACCCATACACAAATATCTTCTTCCCCGGTTAATTGTCCAGCACGGTGACTGGGATGTGGAACACCCTCATCACTATGCTGGTGCCTGACACCAAACACCTGCAGATGCTCGTGGCCTTCTTCCTGGGGGAGGTTTGTCCTCCTTGCACAGCTCCAGCACCCTGCGCCAGATGCTGGCCAGCTTCCTGTCTGGGGACAGCACCCTCTTTGCTCACAGAGGTGGCAGCACTCTCAGCTGCGCCTTCTGCATGACCGCAGTGCTTCCTGCTGGGGGCCATGCCCTACAGTCAGCCCTGGGCTGTATGCCATCCCTGTTCTCTGCAAGGCTCAAGAAGTGGAAGGCCTGACTCCAGAAGGCAGCTGTACCTGAACCAGGGGAATTTCTCTCATGTACAGGAATTCTTTCTCCTCCTCCCAGCTCTAGCATTGTGGCCCCAGTGTCGTAGACACCTCTTGCGTGGTTTTGCCCCATTGCTGGAGCTCTCCTGCAGTGCCACAGTGATACTCATGGTCTTTGATTTCATAATCTACATTTTGGATCCAATCTACCTCTTCCCTCCCATACAGTTTTCATGTGCGTGCATCCTGTGTTGGTAGGCTCAAGCCCTTATCCACTTGCTCTTCTGTCCTCATGAGTGTCACTGTTTCCTATGACACCATGATTATCTCCATGTGAAGTGCAGAACAGTGCATAACATAAGCTACTAATACAATCAGCAAGTCAAAAATAAATAATTAAATAATAAATCAGTATCTTATTTCCTTCAAGCATTTGGTACAGCATCTTTCTTATTTATTTATTTATTTATTTATTTATTTATTTATTTATTTATTGTGACTGTACAGCAATCATAACATTAGTCCACACAGGAACAGGACATACTCTTAGGCATGAATAAAATTTCTCTTTTATTGAGAAGAACTTTTGGTCTTCCTCCTCAGAGATTTTAACCAAGCCCTTTCCCAAATCATCATCATGCTCCCTGTCTGTCATCAGGTTGCTTAGAGGTGGTGTGGGAAGGGCAAGAGAGGTGCTGTTGGAGATGCAGATGTCACCATAAGACCTCTCTCAAAGACCTTGGAAAAGCCAGATATAGGAGAGACGTTGCTCAGGATTTGGAAAAGGCAGAGGTAAAAGGCATCTTCTACAAGAAGGCTAAACAGAAAGCTGATTAAGCCTAACTAAGGATTAAAATGCCATCCTTAAATCTAGCCTTCAAATCAAATCTAAATTAAAAGCCTCAAAACTTGTCGTTATCCTAAACCGTGAGCAGGCACCTTGAGCAGAACACCAATCCATCCCTCGATGTCCTTGCCATTCCCTTAACCCTGGAGGGTGACCTCTACTTCCTAAACATTAACCTGATCATCTAACCCTCAAAGCCCTCCACCATGCACACAGCACATCTCAGCTTCAACCCCACTCCTATCCCTATCTTCAGCTTCTTGTCCCCTTGGGGCAGGGCAGGGACTGTGAGGTCCTGCAGCAGTCCCATGGCATTGGAAGAGGCATGTGAGGTGGCAGGTATGTGATCAGATCAGAGGCCACAAGGAGGAGCTGGCTGGGAAGGCTAGAATGGGATCAGGTGTGCCTCAGGATGTGCTGGGCCTGCAGGAGGCACATGGCTGTGAAGGAGTTCTCATTTCTACCCTTTTTAAAAATGGGAGTGATGTTTTCCTTTTTCCAGCCAGCAGGGAGTTCACCTGACTGCCAGAACTCTTCAAATATGATGGAGAGAGGCTTGACAACTACATCAGGCAGTTCCCTCAGGACCCTGGGTTGCATGTCATCAGGCGCCATAGACTTGCATGTGTTTAGTTCCTTCAGGTGGACTCAAACCCACTTACAGCGGGTGGGACTTGGCCCCTCAGCCTCCATCCATGGGTTCAGAGAAATGAAAGACTTGGGAAGCCTGACTGGCAGGGAAGACTGAGGCAAAGATGCTGCTGAGTACCTCAGCCTTCTCCATGTCTGTCATTACCAGTACACCCTTCTCATACATCAGATGGGGTACAGTCTCCTTGGCCTTTCATATCTGAGCAATGTATCTATAGAATCTATTCCTGTTATTCTTTGCATCCCTTGCCAAGCTCAGTTCCATTCATGCATTGCTTTCCTTTTCCCATACCTCCACATCTGAAAGAGAAACATGCATGAAGGCTTGGGAAAAGTAACCCTGGATCCACAGAAGCCATTTGCGAAAAAAAAAAAAAAAAACATGTAGGTCGGAAGCATGATTTTGTGGAGGTGCAGAGCTGATGGGCACATTGTGCAGGATGCGCCTAAAGACCTTTGTGCCCTTTTCCCTCCTGAGTACAAGCCTGCTTCATTCTCAGGAATGGAGGAGCCAACAGAGGTGAGACAGATACACTGAGATGGTAAATGCCATCAGAAAGCTGATCCCAACAAGATATGGGAAGGTCAGGAGCAGCCTGAACAAGAGAGATGTGAGATTTTGGGGTGGTAAGAGGAGCATGGCCAGAAGAAATTAATGATTTCATAGAGGTAAGAGCATTCATGCAATGCCGGTAGTGCAATAACACTGACTTCAAAAAGTCACATATGGTCCTTACCTTACTTGAGCCAGTAATTTTAACGCTTAAACCCAAATGCAACTGCAACACTCAGAAAGGAATCAATTTTCTCTCTTGATAATCGTAATCCCTTCCCTTGACACTAACATTAAAATGCTCTATTTAACTCTAAACTCCTTGGCAGAGGTAAAACACCCGTAAACCACAGAGCTTGCCCATACCTCAACCACAGACGTGACAGCACAAGCAGAACACCAAACAATCCCACTAAAACTTTGCTTAATCTCTAAGGCAGAAAGTAAAAAGAGATACTGAGGGGGCTAGAGAAAGTTCAGCTCTGCCTCAGCATCTCGTGCCCCAGCAGCAGGAATGTGACTGTGGCAGGGACTGTGAGGTCACTTCTGTCTCTGCACTTGATAGGGCAGCAGCAGGAATGTGTCACAGAAAGGGACTGTGAGGTCACTTGTGTCTGGAGGTGGCAGGTCAGCCTTGACTTCTCCCTGGGAGCTGCACTTTTGGGCTGACAGCTGGCAGTGGCCCTGCTAGGCCAGCAGAAGGCACCTGCTTGGCATGCTGACTGGGGGATTCCCTCTGCCTCCAGACCCAGGAGGACCCAGGCAGAAAGAAGGCCCCCAGATGGGTTGTCCTGTCCCTTCTGCTTGAGTCCATGAGTGGGCAGCAGCAGGCACAAGGCTTGGCTGTGTCTAGCCAAGAAGCTGCAAGGCCAGCAGCAGGCCCCTGGCTTGGAAGCTGCTGCTGAGGTGACTTGTGTCTGGTTGGCTGAGAGGCCGCAAGGAGCCTGCTGGGTTGGGATGCCTACTTCAGGAGTAGTTTTCACCCTCATGGAGCTTCTTTTGGTAGTAGGAAAGAGCAGTAGAGAAAAAACTGCCAGAAAGTGTGTAATGGAAGGATGGCACTGGCCATGAGGAGGAAGAAATGTCCAGGGGAACAACTGGTCTTGCTGCTAGAAACAGAGGCAAAGAAGGCATTAAGTGTCTCAGCCTTTAACTCATCCCCTGTCAGCAGGTTTTCCCCCCAAAATCCAATAAAGCATTATGATTCTCCCTAATCCTCCTTCATTTAAACTATTTATATATTTGTTTATTTATTTATTTATTTATTTTTTGTCTTTGACAGTAATAGATGGATTGAGCTCCAGCTGGGCTTTGGCCCTTCTAATTTTCACCTGCACAGCCCCATAACATTCAGGACACAGCTCCAGAGAAACTGACAGCATGCATGAGAAGGAAGCACAGGAGCGGTTGAACCTGGCAGCCTTCCATCACCTACTCTCCCATGATTCTATGCTGCAATTCCATTCAGCTGGTTACTCCTGAATTATCCAAACTTCCCTGCAACTCTTTCTGCTGCTGCTGTCTGGTCAGAAATAACACAATCACAGGAAGCTTGAACTGTCTGCCTGCTGACATTAACAGCTGATAGAATGGAACATCACTGTGGGTGAACCTTGAGAAATTGCAGGATTTAGACTTCAGAAAACTCTTCACTTTCACATGGAGAAGAGCCCAGTCCTGTACCAGAGGGAGAGAAACCCCACACATCAGGGCAGCCTGGGACACTGCTGAGTGAGCAGTATCCAGCAGGAGGAGGGCCTGGGCACCACGAGGGATGTCATATGTGCTGTGGTGCCTGCTCACCAGGAACCAGGCCAGCTTCCGACAGAGCTTCCTTATGAGGAGCATGGTCACCAAGAAGATCTGAGTTCCCAGACTCAGCTCAGACTTGGTGTGACACCACATGGACAAGGGTCTGCAGCCAGCAGTGAACGATGTGGAGGTCTCGGAGTCCCTAAGAAAGCCATGTTTAGACAGGATAAAGGGCTATGGCAAGGCTCAAAGTCCCAGTAGGACCCAGGTCTTTGTGTCCATGGCTATGGCTGTTGTCTCTGCCACTGAGGCCTATGAAGAGACAGCTGATCGTTAAAGCACCAGGGCCTCATTGCCTCCTCACCCCCAACCATGAAGCAGGCAGGGGTCGTACCATTCTCCTGCACTTGGCAATGCATATCCCCATCTCCTACTGCCCCACAAAGAGGCCTGAGCAAGTTGTGAAGGGAAAGGATCTCCCTTCCCAAGCACTTGGGGTCAAGGCCTGGCCCTTGAGCTTGGTGAAACACATCCAATTTTCCTGCACATCAGTGTCACCTTCACACAGGTTTTGTCTCCTTGTCCTCACTGCCTCCAGGGTTCTGCTCTAACGAGCTCCAAGGGAGGCTGTGTCAGTGCTGGCCCTCAGGGGGACACTGCAGGAATCTTGCCTCTGACTTGGACTTCTGGAGAGATGTCTTCAATTGTCTCTGAGTGCCTGAGGCTCACGGGCTCATCAGCAAAGCCCCCAGAGGGGTGATTGCAGTGCCTTGGGCGGGTGCTGTGCTGCTGAGCTGGGCCGGGCTCGTGGGACAGAGAGAGCTCGTGGCAATAGGGCCCTGGTGCAGAGAGACAGCTGTGGCCAGGAGCAGCTCCTCTGAACAGCGCAGCAGGACTGGGGGCTCTGACCGCAGCTGGCACACAGAGAGGAGAGACGGAGAGAGGGCTTGGAGGCACTGAGGAGCGCAACAACAGAGGGCAGCGTGTGGCAGGACACATCTGCAGGCTCTTGACACCGTGAGGCTCTGGAAGCAGGGCCATGCAGGTGGGGTTGCCAGAGGGGTCTTCTACAGCTGGCACATCTGACAGCTGGTAGCATCTGGCAGGGTGGTTCTCTCTGTTTCTCCAGAAAGGAGTAGAAAATGTTTTAGAGAATGGCATTTATGATTGGATTTTTCAAAAGGAAGACCAAGGCAGGGGCTACCTGAACGGCAAGACATTTTCTGTAGCCAGTGCTTGCAGATACCTGCGGTAGAGTGGAGGCTGGTTTCGTGGTAATAGGTGGTCAGGTTTGTACTGCAGACTGAGACTGCTAGAGCATTGCAGTGAGGGATTAATATTTCATCACTGAACTTCATAATGTCCCTTCCCAAACCTCAGCCCACAGACTACACCAACATCATCATTGTGGTCCTCTGATGTTTTATCCTAGCTTATGTTTAGGAGCTGCAAACTCTCCAATGCCCAGTGCCCTGTCTTTGGGAGGCCTCAGCCAATTTGAGATGAGTACAGATTGCCTGCACTGAGCATGAGCAGCCTCCTCTGCAGGCAGAGCTGCAGCACAGGAGGGTCTGCTGAGTGTCCGTCTGTCCCTCCCTGGCCTTGCCTCCCCTGGCAGCAGCACGCTGGCATTCCTCCTGGCTTCTCCAGCTGGCCATGCTGCTGCTGGTCTTGTTCCCAGGCTGGCTGGTGATGGGGCTCTCACATGCCCATGGAGTGAGCCCTCGGTGTGCTTGGGGGAAGGGGAGTATGGGGACAGGGTGAGGGGTGTGGAGATGGGCACTTTGAGCCTTGATGTCTCTGCTCTCAGCAGTGTCCTGGTTTGTTTCAGGCAAACATAGGAGTGCAATTTTCCAGTAGGTCAAAGAGACACCAGCAAAGGGCAGTTGATACTAGGACTAACACACAGACTTGATGTGCTCTCCCAAGGACACTACACTGAATACATCGCTATGTTGATGAAACAGAAGGTTTTACTTTGAGTACAGTGGGGCTGCTAGAACAAAAGAGAAAATAAAAGTCACTATATGATCTTTACCACTAGCTTAGGGCAGGACTGACTCCCACATTGCTCACAGCAAGTCCCGTGCCCTCTAGCAGCACCAGACAGAACTCATAAAAGGGACCTGCCAAAAGACTGAATGGAAATGGAGAATCATTTGGGAGGGATTAAATGAAAAATGGAATGATTTTTCGTCTGAAAAGAGAAATGCAGGCCTAAAAGAAAAATGGATATATATTATTTTTTATTTTGTAAGATAACTCTGTTAAGATAACTCTGATAAACACTCAGTGTTTCTCTTTTCCTTGGGCAGGACCCCATGCCCAGAAGCAGGAAATGCCCAACAGCAGCTCTGTCAGTGAGTTCCTCCTGCTGGCATTTGCAGACACGCGCAAGCTGCAGCTCCTGCACTTCGCGCTCTTCCTGGGCATCTACCTGGCTGCCCTCCTGGGCAACGGCCTCATCCTCAGCGCCGTAGCCTGCGACCACCGCCTCCACACCCCTATGTACTTCTTCCTCCTCAACCTCGCCCTCCTCGATGTGGGATCCATCTCCACCACTCTGCCCAAAGCCATGGCCAATGCCCTCTGGGACACCAGGGCCATCTCCTATCAAGGCTGTGCTGCACAGATCTTTTTCTTTCTCTTCTGCATATCAGCAGAGTATTATAACCTTACTGTCATGGCCTACGACCGCTATGTTGCCATCTGCAAGCCCCTGCACTACGGAAGCCTCCTGGGCAGCAGAGCTTGTGCCCAGATGGCAGCAGCTGCCTGGGGCAGTGGCTTTCTCAATGCTGTCCTGCTCACGGCCACTACATTTTCCCTGCCCCTCTGCCAAGGCAATGCTGTGGACCAGTTCTTCTGTGAAATCCCCCACATCCTCAAGCTCTCTTGCTCAGAATCCTATCTCAGAGAAGTTTGGGCAGTTCTGTTTAGTATCTTTTTAGCATTTGGTTGTTTTGTTTTCATTGTTTTCTCCTATGTGCAGATCTTCAGGGCAGTGCTGAGGATGCCTTCTGAGCAGGGACGACACAAAGCCTTTTCCACATGCCTCCCTCACTTGGCTGTGGTCTCCCTGTTTCTTAGCACTGGCATATTTTCCTACCTGAAGCCCCCCTCCATTTCCTCTCCATCCCTGGACCTGGTCGTCGCACTTCTGTACTCGGTGGTTCCTCCAGCAGTGAACCCCCTCATCTACAACATGAGGAACCAGGAGCTCAAGGATGCAGTGAGGAAACTGTTTCCATACATGTTTCTTAAGCATCCATGATGCTTTCAGAAGATGTATTCTTAATAATATGCAAATATTTTGATTCACATTATATCATATCATTTCTATCTTTACAAGTGTTATCATAACATTGTCATTAATAAGAATCGCAAGAGAAATCAAAGTGTATTCGGGAAAATGACACAACATTTTTTAAATTATTTTTCTCTGTGAGTATTTTAACAATATTTCATTTTGTTTTTAATAATCTCATTCTTACCATTCTGAATGTTATTTCTTGTGTTAGGTTTGACCACATCATCTAATCTACATACAGAACCAGGCTTCCTTGGTAGATAAAGACAATAAAGATGTCAGTGGAATTTCATTGGTCTTAGTATCCTTCTCTTCCCATCTTCTGTCGAGCTGGGGGAGCAGCCCCAGCATCCAGGAGGGGCTCAGGGCCAAGAGCCCAGCTGCACGGGTAGGAGCAGTGTATTTGGATTCGACCTTGTGGATCTAGGTGACAGTCCTGTCGTCTCTATAGCAGGGCCAGCACAAAGCCTTTTCCACGTGCCTCCCTCACCTGGCCATGGTGTCCGTCTTTCTCAGGCCTGTCATGGTTGCCTGTCTGAAGACCCTTCCATCTCCTCCCCATCCCTGGATGTGATGGTGGCAGTTCTGTACTCAGTGGTGCCTCCAGCTGAGCACGTCCTCATCTGCAGCATGAGGAGCCAGGAGCTCAAGGATGCTTTGTGGAAATTGATGGGTAGATGTGTCTTGGATGCAAGAAATTTCTGATCTGCTTCTGCACATGACTTGCAATGTCAATAATTGGAGGAAGAGCCAATATACCTGTTGTGTTTTTGTTTTTTTTTTTTTTTTTTTTTTGTGGTTGTATTTGTGCATATTCTTATTACATTAATTCAGCTAATGAACACCCATTACAATGATATTGATGTACCTGTTGAATATAGCTTATAGACTTTGTGCATGTGAAGCCATGCTCTCTGTGACTTTAAACTTAAGGAAGGAGCTAGCACGGCGACTTAGTCTGACGTCCTTCCTCTGAGACCTGGTCTGGCTCTGCAGGGGCAGTGCCCATGTGCAGGGGTGCAGAGGAAAAGAGTCCCATCCTAGCAGCACGGCCAGGGAGCACCAGCGCTTGGGGCATGCAGAGCTGCTCTCTTGCCACTGCCGCCCCCTCCTGCTGGGCCCTGCTGGTGGGGTCAGGCCCGGCTGCTCCTGGAGCTTCGTGCCAGTGCTGCTGTGGGGCTGTGCTGGGACTGCAGGCAGGGACAGGCAGTGGGCACGGCAGTGGCACAGCTGGCCTCCACTGCAGCACTTCCCTCCTAAGGGGGGATCTCCTCCGAGGTGGACTGAGCAGAGCTCAAGTGCTCAGTCTAATGTGAGGAGTCAGAGGAGAGCTCTGCAGCCCCATGGCACACAAAAGCCCCACCAAAGGAGCCTGGTGAGTGACTCCTTGCAGCCCTGGGACAATGGCAGTGACCCCATGAGCTGAGTCTGCCTCCCAGCCTGCCCAGCACAGCCCTGCATAGTGCCCCCATGCCGCGGGCATCACAGCCGCCTCGATTTGCAGAGCAGCACTGCCAGCTGGGGCTGGGGCTAGGAGGGCGCTTCCCCTGAGTGTCTGCTACGCCAGCTTCAGGCTTCTGGACTTGAGTGTGATCTTCACTGTGCACTAGGAGCTGAGAGACCGCCAACAGGCATGGGGCTGGAACATTGCCTGCAAGGTCCCTCCTGCCCTAGCACCTCACAGGACTGTCACGGAACTGGCTCCTGTGCATCAGAGAGGCTGGGAGCCCAGCAGGTGTGCCATGAGCTTGAACGATGAAAACCAGCTCACTTCTACCTGGGAAGGTCATGGCCCAAAAAGGGGGTGTTTTGTACGTGTGGTATTATAAGCTCACAGAATTTCTAGGTTGGAAGAGACCTCAAGATCATTGAGTCCAACCTCTGACCTAACGCTAACAGTCCCCTCTAAACCATATCCCTAAGCTCTACATCTAAATGTCTTTTAAAGACCTCCAGGGATGGTGACTCCACCACTTCCCTGGGCAGCCTGTTCCAATGCCTCACAACCCTTTCGGTAAAGAAGTTCTTCCTAACATCCAATCTAAACCTCCCCGGGAGCAACTTAAGCCCATTCCACCTCGTCCTGTCACCAGGCACGTGGGAGAACAGACCAACCCCCACCTCGCTACAGCCTCCTTTAAGGTATCTGTAAAGAGCAATAAGGTCGCCCCTGAGCCTCCTTTTCTCCAGGCTGAACAAGCCCAGCTCTCTCAGCCACTCCTCATAGGACTTGTTCTCCAGGCCCCTCACCAGCTTCGTCGCCCTTCCCTGGACCCGCTCAAGCACCTCGATGTCCTTCTTGTAGTGAGGGGCCCAAAACTGAACACAGTACTCGAGGTACGGCCTCACCAGAGCCGAGTACAGGGGGACAATCACCTCCCTAGCCCTGCTGGCCACACTGTTCCTGATACAAGCCAGGATGCCGTTGGCCTTCTTGGCCACCTGAGCACACTGCTGGCTCATATTCAGCTGACTATCAACCATCACTCCCAGGTCCTTCTCTGCCTGGCAGCTCTCCAACCACTCATCTCCCAGCCTGTAGCTCTGCTTGGGGTTATTGCACCCCAGGTGGAGGACCCGGCACTTGGCCTTGTTGAACTTCATGCAGTTGACCTCAGCCCATCGGTGCAGCCTATCCAGATCCTCCTGCAGAGCCTTCCTGCCCTCAAGCAGATCGACACACATTGAGCTTGGTGTCATCTGCAAACTTACTGAGGGTGCACTCAATGCCCTCGTCCAGATCATCGATGAAGTTACTAAAGAGGACCGGCCCCAACACCGAGCCCTGGGGAACGCCACTAGTGACTGGCCTCCAACTGGACTTGACTCAATTTACCACAACTCTTTGGGCCTGGCTATCCAGCCAGTTTCTAACCCAACGAAGCATGTGCCAGTCCAAGTCAAGAGAGTCCAAGTCCAATACAAAACAAATAATTACATATCTAAACCTCCACACATCTGTTCTGCAGTTGGGTGAACTAGGAGCAAAACTGGGGAAATCTCTTTGATATCAGCAGTAAAGTTAATCTGAGACTACCCCATTTTCCTACCATGTTCCTACCATGTTACTACCATGCTACTCCCTCTGGTTGTAGTACGGAAATGATTCTTCCATTGCCACAGAGGAGTCCCCTGCTCCCAGAGGCACTCTCAGGCAGAATCAATGAAAGAGAGCTTCAAAATATCTGCCTGGAAATGGAAAAACTTTTGTTGATTTTAAATGACAATATGGAAAGGGTTTTCCTCAGTTATGTCTGTGGTACACAATCACTGCCTTTCTCTTCCTTGTACAGGACCACATGACTAGAAATAACAGATGTTCAAAGTCAGCTCCATTTCTGAGTTCCTCCTGCTGGCATTCGCAGACACGCGTGAGCTGCAGCTCCTGCACTTCGCGCTCTTCCTGGGCATCTACCTGGCTGCCCTCCTGGGCAATGGCCTCATCCTCAGTGCCGTAGCCTGCGACCACCGCCTCCACACCCCCATGTACTTCTTCCTGCTCAGCCTCGCCCTCCTCGACCTGGGCTGCATCTCCACCACTCTGCCCAAAGCCATGGCCAATGCCCTCTGGGACAACAGGGCCATCTCCTATCAAGGATGTGCTGCACAGGTCTTTTTGTTTGTCTTCTTGATTGCATCAGAATTTTATGTTCTCACCGTCATGGCCTACGACCGCTACGTTGCCATCTGCAAGCCCCTGCACTACGGGAGCCTCCTGGGCAGCAGAGCTTGTGCCCAGATGGCAGCAGCTGCCTGGGGCAGTGGCTTTCTCAATGCTGCCCTGCACACGGCCAACACATTTTCCCTGCCCCTCTGCCAAGGCAATGCTGTGGACCAGTTCTTCTGTGAAATCCCCCAGATCCTCAAGCTCTCTTGCTCAAATACCTACCTCAGGGAAGTTAGAGCACTTGTTTTTAGTGTTTTTTTTGTTAGCATTTTACATGTTTACATGTTAGCATGTAACATTTTGTTAGCATTTGGTTGTTTTGTTTTCATTGTGTTGTCCTATGTGCAGATCTTCAGGGCAGTGCTGAGGATGCCCTCTGAGCAGGGCCGGCACAAGGCCTTTTCCACATGCCTCCCTCATCTGGCTGTGGTCTCCCTCTTCATTAGCACTGGCATATTTTCCTACCTGAAGCCCCCCTCCGTTTCCTCTCCATCCCTGGACCTGGTCGTTGCACTTCTGTACTCGGTGGTGCCTCCAGCAGTGAACCCCCTCATCTACAGCATGAGGAACCAGGAGCTCAAGAAAGCAGTGAGGAAACTGTTTCCATACATGCTTCTTAAGCATCCATGATGTGTTCAGAAGATGTATTCTTAATAATGTGCAAATATTTTGATTCACATTATATCATATCTTTTTTATCATTACTAGTGTTTTCATAACATTATCATCAATAAGAATCCCAAGAGAAATCAAAGAGTATTTGGGAAAATGACACAATTTTTTACATTATTTTTCTCTGTTAGTATTTGAACAATATTTCATTTTGTTTTTTATAATCTCATTCTTACCATTCAGAATGTTACATCTTTTGTAAGGTTGACCACATCATCTAACATACATACAGAACCAGGCTTCCTTGGTAGATAAAGACAAATAAAGATACCATCAGAATTTCATTGGTCTTAGTATCCTTCTCTTCCCATCTTCTGTCGAGCTGGGGGAGCAGCCCCAGCATCCAGGAGGGGCTCGGGGCCAAGAGCCCAGCTGCCATGGTTAGGAGCAGTGTATTTGGATTAGAACTAGTGTATCTAGGTGACAGTCCTGTCGTCTCCATAGCAGGGCCAGTACAAAGCCTTTTCCACGTGCCTCCCTCACCTGGCCATGGTGTCCGTCTCCCTCAGGCCTGTCATGGTTGCCTGCCTGAAGCCCCCCCCCATCTCCTCCCCATCCCTGGACCTGGTGGTGGCAGTTCTGTACTCAGTGGTCCCTCCAGCAGAGCATGTCCTCATCTGTAGCATGAGGACCCAGGAGCTCAAGCATGCCTTGTGGATATAGATGACTAGATGTGTCTTGGATACAAGAATTTTTTGATCTGCTTCTGCACATGTCTTATAATGCAAATAATTGGCTTAATACCAGTATACCTGTTTTGTTTTGTTTTGTTTGTGGTTGTGTTTGTGCATATTCTTATTACATTAATTCAGCTAATGAACACCCATTAAGATGATATGGATGTACCTGTTGAATATAGCTCATAGACTCTGTGCATGTGAAGCCATGCTCTCCATGAATTTAACCTTAAGGAAGTTAAGATTTAACTACCTTTTTTGTCTGACATCCTTCCTCTGAGACCAGGCCTGGCTCTGCAGGGGCAATGCCCGTATGCAGAGGTGCAGAGGAAAAGAGTCCCATCCCAGCAGCACGGCCAGGGAGCACCAGCGTTTGGGTCATGCAGAGCTGCTCTCTTGCCACTGCCGCCATGTCCTGCTGAGCCCTGCTGGTGGGGTCAGGCCCGGCTGCTCCTGGAGCTTGGTGCCAGTGCTGCTGTGGGGCTGTGCTGGGACTGCAGGCAGGGACAGGCAGTGGGCACGGCGGTGGCACAGCTGGCCTCCACTGCAGCACTTCCCTCCTAAGGGGGGATCTCCTCCAAGGTGGACTGAGCAGAGCTCAAGTGCTCAATCTGGTGTGAGCAGGCAGAGGAGAGCTTTGCAGCCCCAGGGCACACAAAAGCCCCAGCAAAGGAGCCTGGCCAGTGATTCCTTGCAGCCCTGGGGCAATGGCAGTGACCCCATGAGCTGGGTCTGCCTCCCAGCCTGCCCAGCACAGCCCTACAGAGTGCCCCCATGCCCCAGGCACCACAGCCCCCTCCCGCTGCAGAGCAGCACCGCCAAATGGGGCTTGGACTGGGGCTGGGGCTTGGAGGGTGCTTCCCCTGAGTGTCTCCTAGGCCAGCTTCAGGCTTCTGGACTTGAGTGTGATCTTCACTGTGCACAAGGAGCTGAGAGACTGCCAACAGGCATGGGGCTGGAACATTGCCTGCAAGGTCCCTCCTGCCCTAGCACCTCACAGGACTGGCACGGAACTGGCTCCTGTGTGTCAGAGAGGCTGGGAGCCCAGCAGGTGTGCCATGAGCTTGGAGGATCACAACCAGATCACTTCCACCTGGGCAGCTCCTGGCCCAAAAAGGGGGTGTTTTGTAGGTGTGGTATTATAAGCTCAGTGGTGCATCAGAAAAACTAAGTCCAGCAGGAAGCAAATGGCTGTTAAATGGCCTGTGAGGTGACTGCTTTTTGAAGTAGCTGACAGGTCACCCTTGACTCCTGGCTGGGATCTGTTCCTTTAGGCTCACATCTGCCAGTGTCCATGGTAGGGCAGCAGAAGGCACTTGCTGTGCATGTAGTTTCTGAGATCGGCTCTTTCTAAGTAGCTGGTAGGCCCCATAGAGGAAGAGGTCTTGGATAGGGGTTGTCATGTCAGAGGTGTCAGCTTTTGCCTGAAGTCATCCTTTAGGACTGCTTTCAGTTTTCTACATAGAGGGGGCCACTGCCTCCAAGACTCTTGGGACAAACTGAACCATGCATGAGGGTTTGGAAAAAGATAGCCTGGGTGCACAGAAACCATTTCATATCCAAACATTGGAGGCAGGAAACAAAATTTTTAGGGTGGTACAAGAGCTGCTGTGCATATTGTGCAGGGTTCACCTACAGCCTTTGTGTTATTTTCCATCCTGACTTAGGTGCCACGTCAGTCTCAAGAAAGGAGTAACCAACAGATATGAGACAGATACTCTGAGATCATGAAAGCCATCAGAAAGCTACCCCTACGAAGATGACTGATATGGGGAAGTCAGGAGAAGCCTGGCCAGGAGAGATGTGAGATTTGAGGGAGGGAAGAGGAGTTTGGCCAGCAGAAATTAATGATATCTGTGAGGTTCGAACATTCAGGCAATGTTGGTTCTGCTGTAATGCTGGCTTAAAACAGTCATGTAAAGCCATTCCCCTATTTTAGCCAGTGTCATTAATCCCCAAGCCTAAATGCTACTCCACACCCTGACAGGAATCCACTATTCTTATGCCTGATGTCAAAGTATCCCTTCAAGCTAAAACACAGCCCATAGCCATTTGCCTTTATCTTTAGTCTCTTGCTCACTCTGATCTGATCAGCTGGTGGGCCGCAAGGGGGAGATGGGTGGGAATGCTCTGAGGAGCTCAGCTCTGCCTCAGCATCTCCTGCTCCAGCAGCAGGAATGTGACTGTGGCAGGGACTCTGAGGTCACTTCTGTCTCTGCACTTGATAGGGCAGCAGCAGGAACGTGTCACAGAAAGGGACTGTGAGGTCACTTGTGTCTGGAGGTGGCAGGTCTCCCTTGCCTTCTCCCTGGGAGCTGCACTTTTGGGCTGACATCTGGCAGTGGCCCTGCTAGGCCAGCACAAGGCACCTGCTTGGCATGCTGACTGGGGGATCCCCTCTGCCTCCAGAGCCAGGAGGACCCAGGCAGAAAGAAGGCCCCAACATGGATTGTCCTGTCCCTTCTGCTTGAGTCCATGAGTGGGCAGCAGCAGGCACAAGGCTTGGCTGTGTCTAGCCAAGAAGCTGCAAGGCCAGCAGCAGGCCCATGGCTTGGAAACTGCTGCTGAGCTGACTTGTGTCTGCTTGGCTGAGAGGACACAAGGAGCCTGCTGGGTTGGGATGCCTACTTCAGGAGGGGTTTCCACCACAGGGATGCCATACGAGCAGTGGTGCCTTCTCACAAGGAACCAGGCCAGCTTCCTACAGAGCTGCCTTATGAGATATTTGGGTCCATGGCTATGGCTATTGTCTCAGCCACTAAAGCTTTTGAGGAGACAGCTAATCATTAAAGCACCAGAGCCTAATTGACTCCTCATGGGCTCATCAGCAATGCCCCCAGAGAGGTGATTATAATGCCTTGGGCTGGGCCTGTGCTGCTGAGCTGGGCCGGGCTCCTGGAACATGAAAAAAAAAACACATTTCAAAAAGTCCCATGAAGCTGATAGACATCTGTGCCCAGGAGCAGCTCCACTGCACAGCGCAGTAGGGTTGGGGGCTCTGACTGCAGCTGGCATGCAGAGAGGAGAGAAGGAGAGAGGGCTTGGAGACAGTTTTGAGTGGGAGGATGCTGAGAGCTGCCTGCAGGAGAAACCTGCACAGCCCTTGACAAGGTAAGTGCCTGGCTGCAGGGCCATGCAGCTGCAGGTCCTGGAAGGGTCTCGTGCTGGGTCTTGTTTCTGGGAGTGGGCAATACAGTAGGCTTTGAGAGTCCTGCTGGGCTGCTCTGCAAGGTGAGGAAGTCTGGCAGAAACCCCTTGGAGTACCATAATCTAGCTACTCCTGGTCATATAAAACAGGGATGGCCAAACTCCTAAAGAAACTGCATGGGATGCAGATTGGATATTGGGATACCCCAGCTTGTGAATATCCAGCTCTGTCTGAGGGTTGTCCTCCTGGGCTGCAGGCTGTTCTCCTGCAAGATGCAGCTCTCTCGAGGCATCCCTGTGTTATCCAGGTGCCCCAAGGAGGAGGCAGTTCTGTGTTAAGGTCATGTCCGTGCTGCTGGATGGCTGTCTGTGTGCAGCTGGAGTGAGTCCTCTACACCCCTGGTTAGGAGAGAAGAGCTGAGATCCTGCTCATGCACCTGCAGACAAAGTGAATATTCTGTCCATCTGCACTTCTACTGCAGCTTCTGTGCTCCCAGCTGTCTCAGCTTTCTTCTCAGAGAAATCCCTGACCATGTTCATCATGCTAACCATTACAGGGATAACTACTAGATAACAAAAGAAAATTCTACCTTGCTCAAGCAAGAAAGCTGCAGGAAGGTTCTCCTGCAAAGAGAGAGGTTCAGGCTAGGGCATGCTTTAAGACTTGCAATGGATTTCCTGAGAGAAGTTTGTTATAACGTTTCTCTGCCATCTCATCTTCAGCAGACAACTGTGTCCAGAGTCAGCAAATGCCCAATGTCAGCTCTGTGAGTGAGTTCTTGCTGCTGGCATTCGCAGACACGCGCAAGCTGCAGCTCCTGCACTTCGCGCTCTTCCTGGGCATCTACCTGGCTGCCCTCCTGGGCAACGGCCTCATCCTCAGCGCCGTAGCCTGCCACCACCGCCTGCACACCCCCATGTACTTCTTCCTCCTCAACCTCGCCCTCCTCGACCTGAGCTGCATCTCCACCACTCTGCCCAAAGCCATGGCCAATGCCCTCTGGGACACCAGGGCCATCTCCTATCAAGGCTGTGCTGCACAGGTCTTCTTTTTTGTCTATTTTATTGGAGCAGAGTATTCTCTTCTCACTGTCATGGCCTATGACCGCTACGTTGCCATCTGCAAGCCCCTGCACTACGGGAGCCTCGTGGGCAGCAGAGCTTGTGCCCAGATGGCAGCAGCTGCCTGGGGCAGTGGCTTTCTCAATGCTGTCCTGCACACGGCCAACACATTTTCCCTGCCCCTCTGCCAAGGCAATGCTGTGGAGCAGTTCTTCTGTGAAATCCCCCAGATCCTCAAGCTCTCCTGCTCAAATGCCTACCTCAGAGAAGTCTGGGTTCTTGTGCTTAATGTTTCTTTAGTCTTTGGTTGTTTTGTCTTCATAGTGCTGTCCTATGTGCAGATCTTCAGGGCAGTGCTCAGGATGCCCTCTGAGCAGGGCCGGCACAAAGCCTTTTCTATGTGTCTCCCTCACCTGGCCGTAGTCTCTCTGTTTGTCAGCACTGCTGTGTTTGCCAACCTGAAGCCCCCCTCCATTTCCTCGCCATCCCTGGACCTGGTGGTCACACTTCTCTACTCAGTGGTGCCTGCAGCTCTGAACCCCCTCATCTACAGCATGAGGAACCAGGAGCTCAAGGATACAGTGAGGAAAATGTTTCCATACATGCTTCTTAAGCATCCATGATGTGTTCAGAAGATCTATTCTTAATAATATGCAAATATTTTGATTCATATTATATCATACCGTTTTGATCGTTACTAGTGTTATCGTAAGTTTGTCATTAATAGTAATCCTAACAGAAATCAAAGGGTATTTGGGAAAATGATACAACATTTCTTAAGTTATATTTCTTTGTTAGTATTTGAACTACATTTCATTTTGTTTTTAATAATCTCATTCTTAGCATTCTGAATGTTACATCTGATGTAAGGTTTGACCACATCATCTAATGTACATACAGAACCAGGCTTCCTTGGTAGAGAAAGACAATAAAGATGTCACTGGATTTTCATTGGTCTTAGTATCCTTCTCTTCCCATCTTCTGTCAAGCTGGGGGAGCAGCCCCAGCATCCAGGAGGGGCTCAGGTCCAGGAGCCCAGCTGCCACAGTTAGGAGCAGTGTGTTTGGATTAGACCTTGTGGATCTAGGTGGCAGTCCTGTCGTCTCTATAGCAGCGTGTCGTGGTTCCGCTCTAGTGGGCAGCCAAGCTCCACCACAGCAGCTCTCTCACTCCCCCTCCTCAAAGAAGAATGGGGAGAAAATATGTGAAAAGGGCTCAAAGGTTGAGATAAGGACGAGAAAATCACTCAGTAATTATTGTAACGGGCAAAACAGACTCAGCATAAGAAGATAGTAAGATTTATTGCGCATTACTAACAAGCTAGAGAAGTGAGAAACAAAGGAAAGAAACCAAAAGGACCTTCCACCCCCCAACCACCCTCTTCCACCTCCTCCCCCCAAGCGGCGCAAGGGAACGGGGGAATGGGGGTTATGGTCAGTCTACAGCACTTCTTCTCTGCCGCTCCTTCTCGGTCACTCTCGTCCCCTGTGCTGTGGGGTCCCACCCACGGGATGCAGTCCTTGATGAACTGATCCGGCGTGGGCTTCCCACAGGCAGCAGCTCTTCCAGAACTGCTCCAGATATGTGTCTGTACCACGGGGTCCATCCCACAGGAGAAAACTGCTCCAACATGGCTCCCCTATGGGCAGCAGCTCCTGCCAGGTCACCTGCTCCTGCGTGGGCTCCTCTCCACGGGCTACAGGTCCGGCCCGGAATCTGCTCCGGCAGGGGTCTTCCACAGGCGGCAGCCTCCGTCGGTGCAGGGCCACCTGCTCCACCGTGGTCTCCTCCACGCGCTGCAGCGTGGAACCCTGCTCCACCGTGGTACTCCATGGGCTGCAGGGGGACATCCTGCTTCACCATGGTCCTCACCACAGTCTGCAGGCGACTTCTGCTCCGGTGCCTGGAGCACCTCTCCCCATCCTTCTACACTGACCTTGGTGCCTGCAAGGCCGTTCCTCACTCCTCTCACTCTCCCGGCTGCTGTGTGGCGCTGCGTTTTTTTCCCTGTCTTAAATATGCTCTCACAGAGGCGCAAAACAACATCGCTTATTGGCTCAGCTCTGGAAACCAGTGGGGCCCTTCCCAAACATGGGGCAGCTTCTAGATCCTTCTCACAGAAACCACCCTTATGGTCCCCTGCTACCAAAACCTTGCCACATAAACCCACTACAGAGAGCCTTCATGGTGTAGTTGAGGAGGAAGATTTCAAAGAGCATCTAATAAAAATCTTTTTTCATTTTAAAGGCTGAATTTTGTTGTGTTTCAGTTTAGAGCATCATTCTCCGATAGGTATTGGTCTACGGTTTCTCCTTTGGAGCCCTGCATAGGTAGGAAAAGGTGTTTTTTCCTATTTAAAAACTAAGAACAGGAAAACACACTGGAATTTCCAAGAAAACACAGTTCAAATTCCTAATTTGGTTGCCTCCAGTAATGTTTACGTTCCCTAAAGGATGGCTACGTACACAATGTATTTTAAAATTATTAATAGGAAATTTAAAATAATAGTGTTAATATCCATCCATATCATATTAATTCAATGATAAATGATGAGGGTCTTACTAAGGAAAACGTTAGACAGACTGCTGAGAGATGGGTGAGCTTGAACTCACTGAAACTCCAAGCAGCAACTGGGTTGGTGAGAGCGGTCTGAATGGTCAAAGAGTAAGGGGAGGGCAAACCAGGGGAAAGATGGGAAGTCCAGGTCCAGAGAGGCAGCTGGAAAGGGGGCATTCAGCAGGGTCTGTGTAATCAAGATGGGTTTTGTGCCTGAAAGATGAGGGAGGGAGCACACCATGATAGAAAAGCAATGACAATGCAAGTACAGGTGAACACCAGTATTTCTTCTCCTGCGATGAATGTACATCCTGAAAAATCACATTTCATGATAGAAATTACACTTCACATGAGACATTTTATGGAAGGGATGGAATCTTTTGAGCTGATGTGTTGTTTTATTAAGTACTAAATAAATTACTGGGTAATTACTGTGTGTCCTGGCACTGCAGAGCTCCCATCAGCCCATGCATCCTTTGGCTTAACTTTACTGTGATGATCCACTCACTGCCCACCCAACACAAGGCACACAGTGTCCCAGGACAACCCTTAGGATATTCTGGTGGCTCGCAATACCTCCTTGATGCCACCAGTCCTGTCACTTGTCGATCCCAAGAAGCTGCTTCTTGACAGGTCAGGGTCTCCAGGGGCAATGGGCATCCACCAGTAAAGACTCAGTCCAGCCCTGACTCCCTCACCCAGCACCCCATGCCCTCATGCCCCTATGTCCAGGTGGCACCCAAGTACAAGACCGAGGCCTTGAGCCTGGTATTCCCTGAGCATCTTCTTCACTCCAGATTGGGAAGAAGAGCCCTGAGCACTGAGCAACTTCATTTTATGAACAAGATGCCACAACAGAGGCCAGGTGTCATTTAGGGATAAACACATTCAGAGAAAGCCTCTGGGTCACAGATGATGTGGTGAAAACTAACACAAAACGGAACATTCAGAATGCTAAGAATTGCATTATAAAATTAAAAAAAAAATATATTTAAAATATTAACAGAGAAAAATAATTTAAAAAAATATTATATCATCTTCCCAAATACCCTTTTATTTCTGTTAGGATTATTATCAATGATAATGTTATGATAGCACTAGTAAAGATAAAAATGAAATAGCATAATATGAATCAAAATTCCACATTATTAGAAATACATCTTCTGAACACATTACTGATGCTTAAGAAGCATGTATTGAAACAGTTTTCTCACTGCATCCTTCACCTCTTGGTTCCTCATGCTGTAGATGAGGGGGTTCAGTGCTGGAGGCACCACTGAGTACAGAAGTGCGACCACTAGGTCCAAGGATGGAGAGGAAATGGAGGGGGGCTTCAGGTAGGCAAATATGGCAGTGCTGACAAACAGGGAGACGACAGTCAGGTGAGGGAGGCACATGGAAAAAACTTTGTGTCGTCCCTGCTCAGAGGGCATCCTCAGCACTGCCCTGAAGATCTGCACGTAGGACAGCACAATGAAAACAAAACATCCAAAAAATAAAGAAACAGTAAACACAAGTGCCCCAACTTCCCTGAGGTAGGCATCTGAGCAGGAGAGCTTGAGGATGTGGGGGATCTCACAGAAGAACTGGTCCACAGCATTGTCATGGCAGAGGGGCAGGGAAAATGTAGTGGCTGTGTGCAGGACAGCATTGAGAAAGCCACTGCCCTAGGCAGCTGCTGCCATCTGGGCACAAGCTCTGCAGCCCACGAGGCTCCCGTAATGCAGGGGCTTGCAGATGGCAACGTAGCGGTCATAGGCCATGACGGTGAGAAGGGAAAACTCTGAGCCAAAGAAGAAGACAAAAAAGAGAACTTGAGCAGCACACCCTTGATAGGAGATGGCCCTGTTGTCCCAGAGGACATTGGCCATGGCTTTGGGCAGAGTGGTAGAGATGGATGTGAGGTCAAGGAGGGCGAGGTTGAGGAGGAAGAAGTACATGGGGGTGTGGAGGCGGTGGTCACAGGCTATGGCGCTGAGGATGAGGCCGTTGCCTAGGAGGGCAGCCAGGTAGATGCCCAGGAAGAGCCCAAAAGTCAGGAGCTGCAGCTCGCGCGTTTCTGCAAATGCCAGCAGGAGGAACTCGCTCACTGAGCTGATGTTGGGCATTTCCTTGTTCTGGGCATGGGGTCCTGCCCAAGGAACAGAAAGACGGTGATTATTAACATTAGAATTATCTAAGGAAAAGGATTTCCATTTCTAATTTAAGCCTCCCAACATGCTTGATCACATCCATGAAGATATTTGGCAGATTCCTTTCTTGCATTTGGATTGATGCTGCCTTAGACTGTGCTTTGGAACAAAGGACTCTGCTATAGGCAATGCAGGAGTCAGTCCTGTCCTACACCAATAGGTAAATAACATAAGAATACTTGTATCTTTTCTTCTAGCTTAGCCATTACTCCTGTGGAGAATATCTAAGGCAGAAATCCTGTACATTTCTTTCTTATTGCACATGAAATATTGTGGATCCTGTGGATCCTCTCCATGGTTTCAGTTGATCTGTGTTGCAGGAAAACTGCATTCAGAAGTTCACCTGAGAATAATCTGGACACTGCTGAGAGCAGAGCAATCCAAGCTCAAAGTGTCCACCTCCAGACCCCCCACTCTGTCCCCATACTGCCATACTCCCCTTCCCCCAAGCACACCGAGGGCTCTCCCCATGGGCATGTGAAACCCCAATCCCCAGCCAGCCTGGGAACAAGACCAGCAGCAGCACGGCCAGCTGGAGAAGCCAGGAGGAATGCCAGCGTGCTGCTGCCAGGGGAGGCAAGGCCAGGGAGGGACAGACGGACACTCAGCAGACCCTCCTGTGCTGCAGCTCTGCCTGCAGACGAGGCAGCTCATGCTGGGGACACCGGGGGCTTGAGGGCAGAGGCTGTGCTGGTGGGAGAGGAGAGTAGGGGGTATCCCAGGGAAGACGCCTACCCTGCAGGGGATGGCAGGGAGGTGCCTGAGCCCTCCCTTACACAACATTTCTGGCAGCAGCTCCCTCTTACTGCCTGCCCATGTCCCTGCTACCTGCCCATATCCTTGCCAGGAGCTAGATTAGCGTCAGCTCAGTAAAAACCTGAGGAGACCACAAACATGAGGTTGGTGCAATCTTTAAGCTGAGGTGGCTAAAGGCAATTTATGAAGTTCATTTCTGACATATGGATCTCTCAGTGCAATGCTCCAGGAGTCTCAGTCTCCTACACAATGCTGACAACAAATTACCATGAAACCTATCTGCACTCCACTGCCATAAGCTCAAAACACAGACTATAGAAAAAATCTTACCCTTCAGGTAACCCCAGTTTTAGCCTTCCTCTCTAAATGTCCAATCATAAATGTCATTCTCAAAAGCATTTTCTGCTCATTGCTGGAGAAACAGAGAGACCCACCCTGACAGATACTATCAGCCATCAGATGTGCCAGCTGTAGAAGACCCCTCTGGTAACTCCACCTGCATGGCCCTGCTTCCAGAGCCTCACGTTGTCAAGAGCCTGCAGATGTGTCCTGCCACACGCTGTCCTCTGTTGTTGCACTCCTCAGTGCCTCCAAGCCCTCTCTCCTTCTCTGCTCTCTGTGTGCCAGCTGCGGTCAGAGCCCCCAGCCCTGCTGCGCTGTGCAGAGGGGCTGCTCCTGGCCACAGCTCTCTCTCTGCACCAGGGCCCTCTTGCCAGCAGCTCTCTCTGTCCCACGAGCCCGGCCCAGCTCAGCAGCACAGCACCAGCCCAAGGCACTGCAATCACCCCTCTGGGGGCTTTGCTGATGAGCCCACGAACCTCAGGCACTCACAGACAATTGAAGACATCTCTCCAGAAGTCCAAGTCAGAGGCAAGTTTCCTGCAGTGTCCCCCTGAGGGCCAGCACTGACACAGCCTCCCTTGGAGCTCGTTAGAGCAGAACCCTGGAGGCAGTGAGGACAAGGAGACAAAGGCAATGTGAAGGTGACACTGATGTGTAGGAAAAGTGGATGTGTGTCACCAAGCACAAGGGTCTTGACCCATGTCCCCTGGGAAGGGAGATCCTTAGCAGTCACACCTTTCTCAGGGCTCTTTGTGGGGCAGTAGGAGATGGGGATGTGCATGGCCAAGTGCAGGAGAATGGTACGACCCCTGCCTGGTTCTTGGGTGCATGCATAGGGATAATGAGGACCTTGGGCTCATTATCAAGTTTTCTCTTCAGATTCGTCAATGGCAGTGAGTTTCAGTCAGGCCTCAGAGTAGGGACTTTCAGCCTTGGTAAAACCCTTGATCCTCTCCACACCAGGTTGTCCTAGGGAATCCCAGACCTGTACCTCTTAAGTGGCTATTGTAGGCACTTGTCCGGCGGTGTCACACTGAGTCTGAGCTGAGTCTGATAACTCAGATCTTCTTGGTGGCCATGCTCCTCATAAGGCAGCTCTCTAGGAAGATGGCCTGGTTCTTGCTGAGCAAACACCACTGCTTCTATGGCATCCCTCGTGGTGCTCAGGCCCTCCTCCTCTTGGGCACTGCTCACTCAGCAGGGTCCCAGTTTTCCCCATGTGTGGGGTTCCTCTTTGGTGCAGGACTGGGTTCTTCTCCTTGTAAATGCCAAGAGGATTCTCTAGGCAAAATATTGCATTTTCTCAAGGTTCGCCCACACTGATGCTCCATTCTCTCAGATGAAGAAAGCATCCCAACACATCATAATCATAGTGGCCTCTCAGCCAAGCAGACACAAGTCACCTCAGCAGCAGCTTCCAAGCCAGGGGCCTGCTGCTGGCCTTGCAGCTTCTTGGCTAGACACAGCCAAGCCTTGTGCCTGCTGCTCCCCACTCATGGACTCAAGCAGAAGTGACAGGACAACCCATGTTGGGGCCTTCTTTCTGCCTGGGTCCTCCTGGCTCTGGAGGCAGAGGGGATCCACCAGCCAAGCAGGTGCCTTCTGCTGGCCTAGCAGGGCCACTGCCAGATGTCAGCCCAAAAGTGCAGCTCCCAGGGAGAAGTCAAGGCTGACCTGCCACCTCCAGACAGAAGTGACCTCACAGTCCCTTTCTATGACACGTTCCTGCTGCTGCCCTATCAAGTGCAGATGCAGAAGTGACTTCAGAGTCACATTCCTCCTGCTGGGTAAGGACAGCCTGAGGTAGGGCTGACCTCTCTCTAGTTCTTTAGGGACTAGAGCTCACCATTCTAGGTTAGAGGATAAACACAGGTTTAATGGGAATCTTTGGTGTTCTTCTGTGCATATCAGGTCTGTCATAAGCTTATGGGCAAACCCTGTGGTTTAGAGTATTTTAAGGCCTGCCAACAACTTCTCTAGGGCTAAATAGTGCATTTTCATGTTAGTGTTTAGGGTAGGGATTGGGGTAAGCAGGAGTGTAAAGGTGAGGGAAAGGTAAGGGAAAGGGGCTAAGGGCTGTGTTTTGCTCCAGTGCATACTTTGAGTAGTGGATTCTTCTCAGAGAGGTGGAGTAGCATTTAGTATTTAGTAGCATTTAGTTTTAAGGATTAAAATTACTGGTTCAAATAAGGTGACGGCAATACATGACTGTTTTAAATCAGTGTTAGTGTAGCATCTAGCATCTACAGTCTCTTGTCCAAGCTGCTCCTGACTGTGCCATATTTTATTGGGATCAACTTTCTGATGACATTTAACATCTCAGTGTATCTATCTCACCTCTGTTGGCTACCCCATTCCTGAGAAGGAAGTCGCATTGTAGTCAGGAGGGAAAAGGACATATGGGTCTTTAGGAGCATCCTGCACAATGTGCCCACCAGCTCTGCACCTCCACAAAATCACACTTCCTACCTACATGTTTTGTTTCCCAAGTGGCTTCTATGGAGCCAGGGTTCCTTTTCCCAGGCCCTCTCACATGTTTCAGTTTCGGGTGTGCAGGGATGGGATAAGGAAAGCCAAGGCACAGATGGAACTATTATTCTCATGGGATGCAAGGAGTAATAGGAAGGGATTCTAAAGGTACCTTGCTCAGAAAAGGAAGGCCAAGGACATTGTAACCCTGTGATGAATGAGGAGGGTGAACTGATAATGACAGACATGGAGAAGGCTGAGGGACTCAACAACATCGTTGCCTCAGTCTTCCCTGCCAGTGAGGCTTCCCAAGTTTTTCATTTCCCTGAACCCATGGATGGAGGCTGGGGGTGCAAAGTCCCAACCACTCTAAGTGAAGAACATGTTTGAGACCACCTGCTGGAACTCAACAAGTACAAGTCTATGGGGCCTGATGACATGCATCCCAGAGTCCTGAGGGAACTGGCTGATGTAGTTGCCAAGCATCTCCCCATCATATTTGAAGAGTCCTGGCGGTCGGGTGAAGTCCCTGGTGACCTGAAAAAGGAAAACATCACTCCCATTTTTAAAAAGGGTAGAAATGAGAAGCCATGGAACTATTGAATGCTGAGCCTCACCTCTGTGTCTGGCAAGATCATGGAAAAGATCCTCCTGGAATCAATGTCAAGGCACATGCAAGACAAAGAGGTGATCTCAGACACCCAGCATAGCTTCACCAAAGGATAAATCATGCCTGACCAATGTGCTGGCTTTCTACAATGGAGTGACCACATCAGACAACAAGGGAAGACCGACCAATGTCATCTACTTGGACTTCTGTAAGACCATTGCCATGGTCCCACATGACATCCTTCTCTCCAAATTGGAGAGATATGCATTTGATGGGTGCACCATTCAGTGGGTAAGGAGTTGGCCTGAAGGTCACATGCAGGGAGTTGTGCTCAATGGCTCTATGTCCAAGTGGAGGCTGGTGATGAGTCTTGTACCTCAGGGGTCTGTCCTCGGACCCGTACGGTTTAATATGTTTATTAGTGACATAGACAGTGGGGTCGAGTGCACCCTCAGCAAGTGTGCAGATGACACCAAGCTGAGAGGTGCAGTTGATGCAACAGAGGAAGGGATTCCTGTGCAAAGGGTCCTGGGCAACCTGTTCTCCTGGGGGGCATCCCTGCTTATGGCCAGAGGGCTGGCAATAGGTGATCTTTAAAGTCCCTTGCCATTCTCTGATTCTATGGTCTCATGAGCTATACCTCAAGCATGACTCCCATGCCATCAGCCTTCCTGTGGTCTCTCACCTGACCAGAACAGAAGGTGCCTCACCATCATCTTCAATGCCTTGAGCATGCTTCTGCCCTTTACGGTCCCTATCTGTGCCACATTCCTCCTGCTGGTCCATCAGATCCAGAGACAGAAGTGACCTCCCAGCCTCCTTCAACAGCCATGTGCCTCCTGCAGGCCCAGCACATCCTGAGGCACACCTGATCCCATCACAGCATTCCCAGCCAGCTCCTCCTTGTGGCCTCTGATCTGATCACATACCTGTCACCTCACATGCCTCTTCCAATGCCATGGGACTGCTGCAGGACCTCGCAGTCCCTGCCCTGCCCCAAGGGGACAAACAGCTGAAGTTAGGGATAGGAGTGGGGTTGAAGCTGAGATGTGTTGTGTGCATGGTGAAGAGTTTTGGGAATTAGGTGTTCAGATTAACATTTAGGGATTAGATGTCACCTTCTAGGGTTATGGGAATGGTAGGGCTTTAAGGGAAGGATCGGTGTTCTTCTCAAGATGCCTGCTCAATTTATAGGGGAAGATCAAGCTTTGGAGATTGGAGATTTGTTTAGTTCTTGACTGGGGGCTAGGGTGAAGGCTGGCGTTATAATCCTTGGTTAGGCTTAATCATCCTTTTGCTCAGCCTTCTAGTAGAAAATGGGCTTGACATCTGCCTTTTCTAAGTCTTGAGGAATGACTTTAATCAATTTGTCCTTTCCAAGGTCTTTGAGATAGGTCTTATGATGATGTCAGCAGCTGTACCAGCACCTCTCTCCTTCTTCCAAAACCAACTCTAAGCAACCTGACGACTGGCCAGGGGGATGATGAAATTTTGGGAAAGGGCTTGGTTAAAATCTCTGAGGAGAGCCTTTATGAGCTTCACATGGTCAATGATGGCAGTGTCGTAGATAATCATAGAAACATGGGTTTGTGGTTTGGGTTGGAAGGACCTAGAGATCGTCCTATTCCAACTCCCCTGCAGTGGGCAGGGACACTTTGCACTAGACCGGGTTGCTCAAAATACATTCCAACCTGTCCTTGAACACTTCCAGGGATGGGACATTCACAGCTTTTCCAGGCAACCTGTTCCAGTGCCTCACCATCCTCAGAGGAAAGAATTTCTTCCATGTATCTAATTTAAACCTGCCATCTTCTATTTTAAAGTCATTACTCCTTGTCCTATCACTACAATCCCAGACAAAGACTGTCTCCCCAGCTTTCCTGTAGGTCCTCTCAAAGCACTGGTAGGTTGCTCTACGGTTTCCCCGGTGCCTTGTCTTCTCCAGGCAGAACAGTACCAGTTCTCTCAGTGTGCCTTCATAGAAGACTTGCTCTAGCCCCTTGATCTGGACTTGTTCAAATAATTCCATGTACTCAAACTGTCGCGTTAAACCACAGCAGTCTTTTTGGCACCCGGTGTGGGGCAGGAAGGGTTGAGATAAGGACAGATCTTACCACAGAGTGCTAAAGATAAATTGTTATAAGCATTAGACCAGTTTAATAGTTGCTGATCACAAGGTCGACATTTTGGATCTCAGGTCTGTTGGGCTTGTTTTCAGAAATGTGTTGTATAGCACATTACTTGCTGCATGTGTTCCCATTGCGCTGTTTATCATTTCTGGGTCTGGTATAAAGTTATTTTGCTATGTTGTGTAGCACTGGCTTATGAGTCAGGAAAATTACTGGTCATGTGACAAATCTGTTCTTTGTACTGAGCATTGCCATCACCTCCATACCTCAGGAACCATCACTCAGAAACTATTAAGAATTACACTCTTGATCTTTTTGCTTTAGGGAGCCAATCCATGAGGAGAAACGGGAGAGACACTTCTCCACTTATGCACTCTCTCTTTCTCCTTCACCTCCCCCTTCTCCTCCAGGCTAATTACACTAGCTCTACAAAGCTTTGGATACCCATGGGATGGTCCTACTGTGATGTCTCCAGAATATCTTTCAGCTATTGTTTATGGATAAACAACTCTTGAAGAATGCCCTCCGGAGACCTGCCCCAAGGCCGGAGAGTTAGGAGTGGCAGGGAGCATGGGAGGATCTGGGCAGAAACCTAGAGCAGTGGGCACCTCCAGTGCTTTGGAACTTCCCCCCTGAGCACGTGCAGAATCCTTAAAAATTGCAGAAGTGCTTGAAAAGGAGAGGTTATCACCTTGGCAATTCCAAAGGGAATTCCAAAGGGAGCCTCAGTCAGTGCTGCTCCAAGCCTGGTACAGGCCCTGCAGCTACTCCAACACCTCTGACATGTCCCGCAGCCACTCCAGCCACTGTGACAGGCCCCAGGTCTAGTCTGGGGACTAGACCAGACCCCCCAGGTCTGCTCTTGCTAGGCCAGAACACCAACCTTTGCCAGGATCCATTGCCTCTACATGCAGGAGAGAACAGTGGGTGTGAAAATCAGGCTCCTAAGAATGGAAAAGAACTACTGCCCAGAAAAGAAAGGAGGGAGAAGAATGTTGATCTATGAAACCTTAACATAAACTTCCCCATGAGAGGGTACTTCCAAGATCCAAAAGGGTACAGGTGGGGTTTTGGGATAGCTGTCTTGGGGACAGAGGATATTAAAGAGTTGTCTCCCTCGCCCAGTCCCTAGGAGGACCCTTCCATTTCCACAGTGGTTGAAGGTCAAAGAAGAGCAGGTGCAGATGGTTAATGCAATGTTCTACCAGTTGGGGACAGGCTGGACATCAGTCAGTAATGAGCAATTGCACTGTGTATAGCTTGCTTTGAACATAACAATAATAGTAATAAAAATAATTACTATTATTATTATTATTTTGGTCTTTCAAATCGCCCTTACTTCAATACATAAGCATGTGGGGGCGTTGGTGTGAGGCAACCGCTGTGTGGTGCTGAGCTGCCCACCAGGTTAAAGCACATCATGTTTGACAATCACACTCTAACAGGACAAATAACATTTCTAAAAGTCATCTCCCCTGTGTTCAGAGAAGGCCAGTCGGTGATGAATTCAGTCTCCCTCAATGAGCACACCCCTGCAGAGACCCTGCTGCCTTGGGGAGCTGTCAGCCCTGAGGCCTTGGGGACACCTTGAGGGAGCCCAAGGGCACAGAGCAAGCGATGCCATGGTCGGGTGCTGTGCTGCTGAGCTGGGCCGGGCTCCTGGGCACAAGGGAAGCTCCTGGCAAGCGCTGCAGAGAGACAGCTGTGCCCAGGAGCAGCTCCTCTGCACAGCGCAGCAGGGCTGGGGGCTCTGACCGCAGCTGGCACACGGACAGGAGAGAAGGAGAGAGGGCTTGGAGGCACTGAGGAGCGCAACAACAGAGGGCAGCGTGTGGCAGGACACATCTGCAAGCTCTCGACACCGTGAGGCTCTGGCAACAGGACACTGCAGGTGGGGTTACCAGAGGGGTCTTCTGCAGCTGGCACATCCGACAGCTGATAGCATCTGGCAGGGTGGGTCTCTCTGTTTCTCCAGAAAGGAGTAGAAAATGCTGTAGAGAATAGCATTTATGATTGCATATTTCAAGAGGAGGACCAAGGCAGGGGCTACCTGAAAGGCAAGACATTTTCTGTAGCCAGTGCTTGCAGATACCTGCGGTAGAATGGAGACTGGTTTCATGGTAATAGGTGGTCAGGTTTGTACTGCAGACTGAGACTGCTAGAGCATTGCAGTGGGGGATCAATATTTCATCAATGAACTTCATAAAGTCCCTTCCCACACCTCAGCCCACAGACTGCACCGACATCATCCTTGTGGTCCTCACATGTTTTTTTCTAGCTGATATTAAGGAGCTACAAACCCACCAATGGCCAGTGCCCTGTCTTTGAGAGTCTCTCCTTGCTTGAGATGAGCACAGATCACCTGCACTGAGCATGAACTGCCTCCTCTGCAGGCAGAGCTGCAGCACAGGAGGGTCTGCTGAGTGTCCGTCTGTCCCTCCCTGGCCTTGCCTCCCCTGGCAGCAGCACGCTGGCATTCCTCCTGGCTTCTCCAGCTGGCCGTGCTGCTGCTGGTCTTGTTCCCAGGCTGGCTGGGGATGGGGGTTTCACATTCCCATGGGGAGAACCCTCAGTGTGCTTGGGGGAAGGGGAGTATGGGGAGAAGGTGAGGCATCGGGAGATGGGCACTTTGAGCCTGGATGTCTCTGCTCTCAGCAGTGTTCAGGTTCTTCTCAGGTCAACCTCTGAGTAGAACTTTCCTGCAGCTCTCACAGGGCAGCTGAGACCAGCACTGATGGACAGATTGTCTGTCCTCACTAAAGGACACTTCGCACTATAGGGACTGCCTCTTTTTCTCTTAGGATGCGCAAAGTTTCCCTTCAAGTGCAGGAGAAATGCTCAGGGTTTCTGTTTCATAAAAACTCAGCAGGTGTGGTAGGTTAGCAACCACAAAAAATATGACCATATAAAATAAAAATTAAAGAAATCTGTGTATATATATATGCTCTGAAGTTGGTTAACCCGGGAGCAACACTGGGGCAAGGTTCTTTGATATCAGCAGTGAAGTGAGTCTGAGATTACCCCAGGTTCTGCCTTTCCTCTGGCTATTGGGCATAACTGACTCTTCCATTGCCCACAAAGGAGGCCCCTGCTCCCAGGGATACCCTCAGGCAGCATCAGGAAGAACTCATGAAAGGGACCTGACAAATGTCTTACTGGAAGTGGACAACTTTTCTGGTGATATTAGATGAGAAATGGGATTAATTTTTCTCTGATAAATCTTTTGTACGTTACTACTGTTCTTCCTCTTCTATGTGCAGTAACACATCCCAAAAAAACAGATGTCCAACAGAAGCACCATCACTGAGTTCCTCCTGTTGCCATTCGCAGACACACGTGAGCTGCAGCTCCTGCACTTCGCGCTCTTCCTGGGCATCTACCTGGCTGCCCTCCTGGGCAATGGCCTCATCCTCAGTGCCGTAGCCTGCGACTACCGCCTCCACACCCCCATGTACTTCTTCCTCCTCAACCTCGCCCTCCTCGACATGGGCTGCATCTCCACCACTCTGCCCAAAGCCATGGCCAATGCCTTCTGGGACACCAGGGCCATCTCCTATCAAGGCTGTGCTGCACAGGTCTTATTCTTTCTCTTCTTTATAGCAGCAGAATATTCTATTCTCACTATCATGGCCTACGACCACTACGTTGCCATCTGCAAGCCCTTGCACTACGGGAGCCTCCTGGGCAGCAGAGCTTGTGCCCAGATGGCAGCAGCTGCCTGGGGCAGTGGCTTTCTCAATGCTGTCCTGCACACGGCCAACACATTTTCCCTACCCTTCTGCCAAGGCAATGCTGTGGACCAGTTCTTCTGTGAAATCCCCCACATCCTCAAGCTCTCCTGCTCAGATGCCTACCTCAGGGAAGTTGGGGCACTTGTGTTTAGTGTTTTTTTAGGCTTTGATTGTTTTGTTTTCATTGTGGTGTCCTATGTTCAGATATTCAGGGCAGTGCTGAGGATTCCCTCTGAGCAGGGCCGGCACAAAACCTTTTCCACGTGCCTCCCTCACCTGGCCGTGGTCTCCCTGATGGTCAGCACTACCATGTTTGCCTACCTGAAGCCCCCCTCCATCTCCTCTCCATCCCTGGACCTGGTGGTTACAGTTCTGTACACTGTGGTTCCTCCAGCAGCGAACCCCCTCATCTACAGCATGAGGAACCAGGAACTAAGGGATTCCATCAGGACTCTACTTGAATACACACATCTTCAGCAAATTCACCTATAATACTATGCCTAATATTAGAAATCCAGGCTTTTCTAAGAAAGAAAATAACATGATATCTTCAATTATTAAATATCTGTATTGTTATTTTCTCTCATTATTTCACTTTTGTTTAAATAATATTTTTCCTAGCACCGTAGAAGTCAATTATTTTCCGATAGAAGTTGGCTTCCCGTGTAGTTAAACCCAAAAAGAAATCCATCAGAAATTCACTCGTGTCAGTCTCTTCCTATCTCCTCTGGAGCTGGGGGAGCAACCTCAGCACACAGGAGGCTCTCTGGATCAAGAGCCCAGCTGCCACATGCAGGAGCATCCTCAGTGGCCCTTGGGGCTGCCCCTCACTGCCCGCTGGGCTCTGCCTCTCTGCTGCCTTCAGGTCGGGGCTGCTGCTTCCCTGGAGCCATGGCCATGGCCAGCAGCAGGATGTGGTCTTTTCACTGCTGCTCTCATTTAGCTTCCACACTGTACTTCTTTCTGTGCTAGTCTTGAGTTTTCATATGCCTTGGTGACAGTCCTGTTGTCTCTGCAGTGGCATCCCTGTAGCTGCAGACAGCAGCAGGCACTGTGCAGCCCTGGGTCACAGCTGCCTCCCTGCTAGCACCACAGTACCAAGAGGGTCTTTCTCAGGGCAAACCCAGGAGCCTGGACACCTCTTCCAAATGTGCTATCAGGAACACAGCCAAGGGGTTGCTCCCTGCTCTTCTGTTTTCTGGGCTTCTTCATGGAGTGTGGGACAGAGGCTGAAATTCCCAGGGTGGTTTCTGCAGAAACAAGGGCAGGACTAAGTACTCCTGTTGTGGCAGCACTTGCCTATGGAGATGACAACTGGTCTTGGACTCATCTGCATGGGACAGTACCCCCTGCAGTGGGGCTGATGGCTCATGCCAGCCTGGAGAGGAATCTGGAGCTTCCAGGAGATGTCAGGGGATCTCCAGGGACAGGGTGCTCAGTGGGTAGTGATTAGAACCTCATAAAATGACTGTGCAAGGTTGTTTCAGGTAACAAACAAGGTGAATCTGAGGAGTGCATGGGCAGCTCAGACTGCTCAGGCTGGGTCAGCTGTCACTGCAGGTTCTCCTCCCAGCCTCTTGCCCACCTGCAGCCAACTGACTCCTGGGGCAGAATGAGAAGCCGAGAAGGCCTTGATGCTGTGCAAGCACTGCTCAGGAACAGCAATCAGAACCACGGGTGACCAACACTGCTCTGGTCACATATCAAAAACACAGCACCACACGGCCTGATCTGCAGAGAGAAATGCAGTCCCAGCCAGTCTTTGTCCCCACAATGGATGAGAAGGCTGTGAGAAACAAGGACACTCAGGGCTTTAGCAGATCCTTAAAGTCCTGCCTGAGTCCCCAAATGGAAAGCAATCTATGTCTGGGTTGATGAGAAGGAAGTGGTGAGTACCGAATGGGGGACAGGGCTGAAGGGCCCTGCGTGAAGCTGGGCTGATGGAGAAGTGTCCGCCTTGCATGTGTGCCTCAGCCTGGGAGCAGGGGCCTGCCCATGGTGCGGGATGTCTGGGCTGTGCTCAGCCATGCCCCAGGAGATGACCTTGCTCTCTTCCTCCCCACCACTCCCCACACGGGGCAGGCCCTCAGGAAACACCCCTGAGCCTGGAGATGCACCAACCTGCTGCGATGAGGTGCCACTACTGCAGGGGCAGAAGGGAGGGTTGGAGAGACACATGGGGCCTGTGGGCAAGAGTGGTGTGGCCTGGGGAAGTGAGTGCCTGGGAAAAGTTACCCTGGAGCCATAGGAGCCATTCTGGAAAGAAAACTTGTAGGGAGGAACCACACTTTTGTGGCACTGCAGAGCTGCTGGGCAGATTGTGCAGGATGGACATTGGTGTCCTTTTCCATCGTGTCTTAAGTGGCGCTTTTCTCAGAAATAGAGTAGCCAAAAGACCAGTGACAGATAGTCTAAGATCATGAAAGGCATCATAAGCATGCCCCTAAAAAGATAACTGATATGGGGAAATCAGGAGAAGCCTGGCCAGGAGAAATGTAAGACTGAGAGGAGGGAACAGGGGCTTGGCCTGCAGAAATTAAGGATTTTGTAGAGGTAAGAGGGTTCAGGTTATGCTGATGCTGCTGTAACTGTGACTTAAAATAGTCATACAAGGCTATTCCCCAGCTTCAACCTGTAAACTTATTTCCTAAACCTAATTGCTACTCAGCACCCTGACAGGAATCCACTACTCTAATGACTGACTTCAACGTATCCCTAGAAGACAAAACTCAGCCCATAGCTGATTCATCCTAGCTCTTACTCTCTTAATCACTCTGATCTGTGCCCTTAATAGTAGCACTAAAATAGTCTATTTAACACTAGAAAACTGCTTAAGAGACCTAAACAAAACCCTAATTCCAAATGAATGTGTTGGGCCATGGACCTGATCAGCTTGTAGGCCACAAGGAGGAGATGGGTGGGAATGCTCTGAGGAGTTCAGCTCTGCCTCATCATCTCCTGCCCCAGCAGGAGGAATGTGACTGTGGCAGTGACTGTGAGGTCACTTCTGTCTCTGCACTTGATAGGGCAGCAGCAGGAACGTGTCACAGAAAGGGACTGTGAGGTCACTTGTGTCTGGAGGTGGCAGGTCACCCTTGCCTTCTCCCTGGGATCTGCACTTTTGGGCTGACATCTGGCAGTGGCCCTGCATGGCCAGCAGAAGGCACCTGCTTGGCATGCTGACTGGGGGATCCCCTCTGCCTCCAGACCCAAGACGACCCAGGCAGAAAGGAGGCCCCCATATGGGTTGTCCTGTCCCTTCTGCTTGAGTCCATGACTGCACAGCAGCAGGCACAAGGCTTGGCTGTGTGTAGCCAAGAAGCTGCAAGGCCAGCAGCAGTTCCCTGGCTTGGAAGCTGCTGCTGAGGTGACTTGTGTCTGGTTGGCTGAGAGGCCGCAAGGAGCCTGCTGGGTTGGGATGCCTACTTCAGGAGTGGTTTCCACCCTGATGGATCTTTCTTTGTTAGTAGGGAAGAGCAGGAGAAAAAATCTTGCCACAAAGTGTGCCGTGGAAGTTTGGAACTGGCCACGAGGAGGAAGAAATGTCACTCAAAGGGTCATGCTGTTGTCCCACAGGTCACCCTCTGATCAGACCATGGCTTTGTCTTTCAAGGAACAGCTCGTGAGGGTTGACGAGACATTGGAGATAGCCAGGTTTGAGAGCAAATTGGTGAACAGAGATGGCTGTATGAAGACTTCAAGGAAATAGGATAAATTGTGGGGCAGCATAGGAAAGCCTTCAGAGGAGAAGGCAGAGTGTGCTGGTAAAAAGGGAAGGTGTTGGGAATTGGCATAATTGTTCGATCTAAGCTTGCTTTAAGCAACCAGGGGTAGGCCTTAGAAATCTCAGGGCCTGCTGTAGCTGAGCAAACCAAGCTGCCAGAGTAACTGTGAGAAGCTCCCACTGCAATGACTCCCACATTACCCAATTAAGGAACTCAGATAATATTGTTATCAGCAGCTGGCCTCAAGGACTAGGTCTACGTGGCCGTTAAGCACAAAGGGGGTTGTTTTCCTAACTTCTAATCAAAAGGGGGGTTCTTTTCTTGCAGGTGGTGTTATTTTCTTAACGGTTTGTCTGAGTGCTTTTGACCAATAATCTTGTGTGAAACACTGTCCACCCCTGTAAAATTAACTATAAAAGTTGGGCTATTCGGGCAATAAAATGGTGAAGCATGATCTGACTCTGCTGGTGTCTGTCGTGCTTTCGTCCGTGCTTCGCAACAGGAAGGTGCTAAGAACCTTGAGATATTTGTCTCCTTGGTTAGAGCTTATGAGGAGAGATGTTATACTCGTTGCAATGGGGCCTCATTGACTCCTTGCAACCATGTACAGCAGCTCAGAGGTGACATACCACTGTTCTTCCCTTGGCATCACCCTGCCCACCACATCCCACAGACCCCAGGAAGAGCCTTGAGCCAGATGTGGGGGTGCAGGATCTCCTGTTCCAGTGGCTGGGGCCAACCCTTGGCCCTTCTGCATCGCCAAAACCAACCAAGACACTTATCAGCAGAGTGCTTTGCCTGTCTGCAATCATGGCCTCCAATTACCTGCCCTAACAAGTCCCTGGGGAGGCTTTGTTAGTAACAGCCCTCAGAGGGGCCCATTAATATTCCAAGTCACTTCAACTTTTCCTCCTGAATTTTCCTGGCTCAAGCAGTTACATCACTCTCCTCTCAGTACCTGAGCTTCATAGACTCAGCACCAAAATACACCATGGAACTCATTAAAATGCAGAAACTCCTAACATCTCTTTCATAGTTGTCTTTAAGACTTCATGCCTTGTGCAGCTACTTGCAGAGCTTGCAAGATGTAGTTAAGGAAGAAGATTTCAAAGAGCACATAATAAAAAGATTTTCTTATTTCAAAGGCTGAATTTTGCTGCATTTCAGTTTTGAACATCATTCTCCTATTGCTATTGATCCAGGGTGACTTCTTTGCAGACCTCCATATGGAGGAAAAGCAGAGTCTGGAGGTCTGACACGTCCACTGCCAGCAGTGGTCTTTGTCCCTGTAACTGCAGCCCAGCCCAGCACATGAAACCCTTTCTAAGACAAGTCAGGGGTTCCTCGGGAAACAATTAAAGTAATAAAATAAAATAAAATAAAATAAAATAAAATAAAATAAAATAAAATAAAATAAAATAAAATAAAATAAAGTAAAATAAAATAAAATAAAATAAAATAAAATAAAATAAAATAAAATAAAATAAATAAAGTAAGATTGAAATGACCATTGGATCCTGAGAAATTCAGCCTGACTCTCAGTAGACACCGGGACATCCATGGACTACCTTGGGTCATCTGTGGAAAACTCAGGGTGAAAAATAAAGAAAACATACCTTTATTGGCTGCAGCTGTACCCATGAGATTGGCCTCTTTGGGGAAATTGTCCCCTTCCAGACAAAGAAACCTAAATAGAATAAAGTGAAAAGAGTGGCCCAGTCAATAGAGTAGGGCAAAGTCCTACTTCCTGTGCTATAGATGCAGAAGGCAAAAAGAATTGCATTGTGCCTGACACTACTCTGGGACATGTCACCCAGGTCATACATCTTTACCTTAGTGCTGACAAGTCCATCACTAAACCACGCTGCCAAGCTCTGCATCTACACCTTGGCTCTCCAGTCGATGACCCAGCTCATGGATGGCAATCAGGGAGTCTCGGTTAGCATGACGCTGCCTCAGGTGCGCCACCATGGTAGCCATTGGCACCTGCTGTTCTTCACCCCTCAGCAAACCCCCAACAGAAGGATTCTGTGGAAGGCCAAGCAAGGTAGACAACTGGTTCATGTCCTTTGTCTCCAAGGCAGCTCTGCCAAAGCCCCACCTGTGGTGCCCTCTTGGAACTCTGAATTCCCTCTCCTGAAGCAGTCTACGCCGAGGATGCACATAGCCTCCGGGCCAGTCCCAATCGGGTGCTTTTGCCATTTCTTCCCAGTTCGACTCACTTCAGCCTCCAGTACAGTTAATGGGATCCCCTTGTCACTCCAGAAATACAGGTGGGTTCTACCTCTTTCTAGCTTAATGGCGTTATAGTACTCTGTGCACCAGTGTGCAGTAGAGCCTGATACATTTGTGGGTCTGATGTGCCAGGCCTTTAAATATACACAGTCCAGTAAACCCGATTGTCCAGGAACACTAGGAGAAGCAGCCCTCAGAGGTGGGGCCGAGCAGAGACAAGGAATCAAGGCAGTGGGCTGGGGGAGGCCATCAGAAGCAGCCCAACGGGTGGTGCTGCTGGTGAAGACACGTTTGTGGCAGCGGCCTGAGTGGGCAGCAGCTGTGTGCAGGCCAGGAGAGGCCAGGAAGCACATGTCAAGAGAGCTCCTGCCAGCAGAGCCAAGGCCAGGGCTGAGGCCAAGGGCAAAGGCAGACCCAGGGCAGGGGGCTGCAAGGGCCATGCTGAGCTCCCTGCCCCTGCAGCAGCCGCTCTGGCCCTCAGCAGACGTGCTGGCAGGCTGTGGGGAGGGGACAAATGCCCTGGGCCCCCTTCCTGCTCTGCCCAGGCCAGCAAGGGCCCAGAGCGGCCTCCTCTCCCCTGCCCCTGCAGCTCTGGGCTCCCTTTGCACAGCCCTGGCTCTGCAGCACCAAGCCATGCTGGGAGCCCTCCCCTGCATGCTGCCACCGCTCCCTGACGCTGCTGTTGCCCTCTGCCGGGCACTGCCCAGCCCAGCCCAGCCCCTGCCCACCTCTCCCCACCTCCCTGCCCTCTCCCCAGCCCAGCAGCCCAGGCTGTGCTGGCCCCAGGGCAGTGCCCACCACTGGCTGCTGCAGGGCTCTGGGCATGGCCACCACAGCCCTAGCCCCTTGTAAGGCACCGTAGCTGCTGGCACAAAGGCAGCTCTTGGCCTCCCCAGAAGCCCCCGTGCTGGGACCAGCGCCAGGTCAGGAGATGGAGGTCTGTGAAGCTGCAGGAGCCCTGCTCTCTTGCCTGGCAGATCCCCAGCACACAGTGCCTGTGCCCCGCAGGGCCAGCCCCGCTCTCCAGGCCAGCACAAGAGGCCTGGCCCAGCCACAGAGCAGCTCCACATTCCTCTCCAGCATGCCATTTGCCATCAGACTAAACACAGTCCCAGGCCAGTCAAGGCCAGTTATTGTTTGCTGAGCCATGTGCAGCCAAGAAGGGAGCTCCCAGTCCAGCACTACACTGAGCACTCTGAAATTCTGATCCACAGTGAAGCCCTGAAAAGCAAGAGGCCCATTCATGCAGCAGTTCCTTGGGTATATTCCTAGCACCAGATTTGGAAGAGCTGTGCAACGAAAGAGATGCCACTGTAGAGACAACAAGATTGTCAGCAAGATACATGAGACCTCAAGACTTAGTTGAATGTGAAAGCACAAGAGAACAATGAGGAAGCCAAAGGGAGCAGCAGTGACAAGGCCACGTCCTGCTGCTGGCCATGGCCATGGCTCCAGGGAAGCAGCAGCCCCGACCCGAAGGCAGCAGAGAGGCAGAGCCCAGCGGGCAGTGAGGGGAAGCCCCGAGGGCCACCGGGGCTGTTTCTGCATGTGTCAGCTGGGCTCTTGGCCCTGAGCCCCTCCTGCATGCTGGGGCTGCTCCCCCAGCTCCAGAGGAGATGGGAAGAGAGGGATACTGAGACCAATGAATTTCTGCTGACTTCTTTATTGTCTTTATCTACCTAGGAAGCCTGGATCTGTGTGTACATTAGATACGGTAAAAACTAACACAAAATGTAACATTCAGAATGCTGATAAATATGTTATAAAAAAACCAAAATATTGTTAAAATATTAACAGAGAAAAGTAATTTTTAAAATGTTCTATCATTTTCCCAAATATCCTTTGATTTCTGATAGGATTATTATTAATGACAATGTTATGATAACACTTGTAATGATAAAAATGATACAATATAATGTGAATAAAAATATTTGCATATTATTAAGAATACATCTTCTGAACACATCATGGATGCTTAAGAAGCATGTATTGAAACAGTTTCCTCACTGCATTCTTCAGCTCCTGGTTCCTCATGCTGTAGATGATGGGGTTCAGAGCTGGAGGCACCACCGAGTAGAGAAGTGTAACCACCAAGTCCAGGGATGGCGAGGAAATGGAGGGGGGCTTCAGGTAGGCAAATATGGTAGTACTGACAAACAGGGAAACCACGGCCAGGTGAGGGAGGCACGTGGAAAAGGCTTTGTGCTGGCCCTGCTCAGAGGGCATCCTCAGCACTGCCCTGAAGATCCGCATACAGGACACCACAATGAAAACAAAACAACCACAGCCTAAAGAAACACTAAAGACAAGTGCCCCGACTTCCCTGAGGTAGGCATCTGAGCAGGAGAGCTTGAGGATGTGGGGGATTTCACAGAAGAACTGGTCCACAGCATTGCCTCGACAGAGAGGCAGGGAAAATGTGTTGGCCGTGTGCAGGACAGCATTGAGAAAGCCACTGCCCCAGGCAGCTGCTGCCATCTGGGCACAAGCTCTGCTGCCCAGGAGGCTCCCGTAGTGCAAGGGCTTGCAGATGGCGATGTAGCGGTCATACGACATGACAGTGAGAAGGGAAAACTCTGCTCCAAACAAGAAAGCAACGAAAAAGACCTGTGCAGCACATCCTTGATAGGAGATGGCCCTGGTGTCCCAGAGGGCATTGGCCATGGCTTTGGGCAGAGTGGTGGAGATGCAGCCCACGTCGAGGAGGGCGAGGGTGAGGAGGAAGAAGTACATGGGGGTGTGGAGGCGGTGGTGGCAGGCTACGGCGCTGAGGATGAGGCCGTTGCCCAGGAGGGCAGCCAGGTAGATGCCCAGGAAGAGCGCGAAGTGCAGGAGCTGCAGCTCGCGCGTGTCTGCGAATGCCAGCAGGAGGAACTCGCTCACAGAGCTGATGTTGGGCATTTCCTGCCGTTCGTCAAGGGCACTGCAAAGAAGGTAAAATACAGTCTGTTAGGGGAAATTTCCCTGAACAATACTCATTTCTTTTCTCATTAAAGCCTTTACATTGCCTTTCTTTCAAGGTGCCCTTTTTGTCTCTCCCTGGTTGTAGCCCTGCTTTGTGCTTGCTGAGTGTCCTGTACACAGCAGCCACCTCTGCTCCACTGCAGTGGGAAATGTTGTTGCTGTGGGGGCAAACCTCAGCCAGAGGGCACATCCAGGAGGGCTGCTCTGTCCATCCTCTGGCTGCTGTCTGCTTGCAGCACTTACCTGGGGTATGGCTGTGCTCAGAGGTTGTGTTAAAAAATCACATCTTGATTTCAGGTCCTAAAGAACAGCTCAGAAAAGCCCTGGTGCAGTCTGAAAGCAAAGAGAAGGGAAGGGATATTCTGAGTTTCATCACTAACCACCTGCTCATGTCTCCGTTCAGTGCAATAGGAAGCTCAGTCACTTGTGCAAATCCAGCCACTCTGTTAACACAGAGCCTACCTCACAATCAGAGCAGGAAGAGGCAGGCAGAGAGTGCAGAAAGTGCCTTCTCCTTGCAGGCAGCTCCTGCCCTGCCCTTCTTCTGCCCAAGCCCCTGGGCTCCCTGGGCAGGCTGAGTACTGAGCCTGGCAGGTGGCAGAGGCCCTGCCCTGGCACACAGCCCCTGGGGCACAGCAGGGACCCTGCTCTGCACCACAGCCCTGGGCACCCCTGCCTGCACCCCCGGCTTCTCCTTCCTCCAGGACCTGCCACTGCATTGCCCTCAAGCCAAAGACTTACCAGGTTCAGGGCTGGGAAGTGTTCTCCACCACTGAGCTCTGTGCATCCTGCCACTTCTGCCTGTCTTTAAGCACTCTGTCTCTGCAGGCAGTGCCCCCAGCCCTGCTGCGCTGTGCAGAGGAGCTGCTCCTGGGCACAGCTGTCTCTCTGCACCACGGCCCTCTTGCCACGAGCTCTCTCTGTCTGAAGAGCCTGGCCCAGCTCAGCAGCACAGCACCAGCCCAAGGCACTGCAATCACCCCTCTGGGGGCTTTGCTGATGAGCCCACGAACCTCAGGCACTCAGAGGCAATTGAAGACAGCTCTCCAGAAGTCCAAGTCAGAGGCAAGTTTCCTGCAGTGTCCCCCTGAGGGCCAGCACTGACACAGCCTCCCTTGGAGCTCGTTAGAGCAGGACATTGGAGGCAGTGAGGACAAGGAGACAAAGGCAATGTGAAGGTGACACTGATGTGTAGGAAACGTGGATGTGTGTCACCAAGCACAAGGGCCAGGCCTTGACCCCAAGTGCTTTGAAAGGGAGATACTTTCCTTTACAGGTTGCTCAGGGCTCTTTGTGGGGCAGTAGGAGATGGGGATGTGCATTGTCAAGTGCAGGAGAATGCTACAGCCCCTGCCTGGTTCATGGGTGGGGGCGAGGAGGCTGCGAGGTCCTGGTTCTTCAAAGATAAGCTGTCTCCTCATAGGCCTCAGTGGCAGAGAAAACAGCCATGGCCATGGACACAAAGACCTGGTCCTTTTGGGACTTCCAGCCTTGTCACAGTCCTCTGCCCTGTCTATACATGGCTTTGCTAGGGACTCTGAGACCTCCACATCCTTCCTTTCTGGCTGCAGACCCTTATCTCTGTGGTGTCACAGCAGATCTGAGCTGAGCGTGATACCTCAGATCTTCTTGGTGGCCATGCTCCTTGTAAGGCAGCTGTGTAGGAAGCTGGCCTGGTTCCTCGTGAGCAGGCACCACTGCTCGTATGGCATCCCTCGTTGTACCCAGGGCCTCCTCCTCCTGGGCACTACTCACTCAGCAGTGTCCCAGTCTGCCCTGATGTGTGGGGTTTCTCTTCCTCTGGTACAGGACTGGGCTCTTCTCCATGTGAAAGTCAAGAGTTTTCTGAAGTCAAAATCCTGCAGTTTCTTAAGGTTCACCCGCAGTGATGTTCGATTCTATCAGCTGTTAATGTCAGCAGGCAGACAGTTCAACCTTCGTGTAATTGTGCTATATCTGACTAGACAGCAGCAGCAGCAAGAGTTGCAGGGAAATTTGGATTTTTCAGGAGTAACCAGCTAAATGGAATTGCAGCACAGTCACTCAAGGGCAGGGGATGGAAGGCTGTCAGGTTCCACATTTGCTGCGCTTTCTTCTCATGCATGCTGTCAGTTTCTCTGGAATCGTGTCCTGAATGTTATGGGGCTCTGCAGGTGAAAATTAGAAGGGCCAAAGCCCAGCTGGATCTCAATCCATCTATTACTGTCAAAGACAAAAAAAAATAATAATAAAATAATAATAAAAAAAAACTATTTTAAATGAAGGAGGATTGGGGAGAATCATAATCCTTTATTGGATTTTGGGGGGAAAACCTGGTGAAAAGGGATGAGGTAAAGGCTGAGACACTTAATGCCTTCTTTGCCTCTGTTACTAGCAACAAGACCAGTTGTTCCCCTGGATATTTCTTCCTCCTCATGGCCAGTGCCATCCTTCCAACGCACACTTTGTGGCAGTTTTTTTCTGCTGCTCTTTCCTACTACCAAACGAAGCTCCATGAGGGTGGAAACCCCTCCTGAAGTAGGAATCCCAAAACCAGCACGCTTCTTGCAGCCTCTCAGCCAACCACACACAAGTCACCTCAGCAGCAGCTTCCAAGCCAGGGGCCTGCTGCTGGCCATGCAGCTTCTTGGCTACACACAGCCAAGCCTTGTGCCTGCTGCTGTGCAGCCATGGACTCAAGCAGAAGGGACAGGACAACCCATGTTGGGGCCTTCTTTCTGCCTGGGTCCTGCTGGGTCTGGAGGCAGAGGGGATCCCCCAGTCAGCATGCCAAGCAGGTGCCTTCTGCTGGCCTAGCAGGGCCACTGCCAGATGTCAGCCCAAAAGTGCAGATCCCAGGGAGAAGTCAAGGCTGACCTGCCACCTCCAGACACAAGTGACCTCACAGTCCCTTTGCGTGACACGTTCCTGCTGCTGCCCTATCAAGGGCAGAGACAGAAGTGACCTCACAGTCCCTGCCACAGTCACATTGCTCCTGCTGGGGCAGGAGATGCTGAGGCAGAGCTGAATTTTCTCTGGCCCCCTCGGTATCTCTTTTTACTTTCTGGGTTAGAGATTAAGCAAAGTTTTAGTGGGAGTGTTTGGTGATCTGCTTGTGCTGTCACGTCTGTGGTTGAGGTATGGACAAGCTCTGTGGTTTACGGGTGTTTTACATCTGCCAAGGTGTTTAGGGTTAAATAGAGCATTTTAATGTTAGTGTTAAGTGAAGGGATTATGGTTATCAAGAGAGAAAATTGATTCCTTTCAGAGTGTTGTAGTAGCATTTAGGTTTAGGGATTAAAATCACTGTTTCCAGTAAGGTAAGGGACATACATTACTGTTTTAAATCAGTGTTACTGCAGCATCGACATTGCATGAATGCTCTTACCTCTATGAAATCATTAATTTCTGCTGGCCATGCTCCTCTTACCACCCCAAAATCTCACGTGTCTTGTTCAGGCTGCTCCTGACCTCCCCATATCTTATTAGGATCAGCTTTCTGATGATATTTACCATCTCAGTGTATCTGTCTCACCTCTGTTGGCTCCTCCATTCCTGAGAAGGAAGTGGCATTGTAGTCAGGAGGGAAAAGGGCATGAAGATCTTTAGACGCATCCTGCACAATGTGCCCATCAGCTCTGCACCTCCACAAAATCATGCTCCCGAGCTACAAGTTTTCTTTCCCAAGTGGCTTCTGTGGATCCAGGGTTACTTTTCCCAGGCCCTCTCACATGTTTCAGTTTTGGATGTGCAGGGATGGGATAAGGAAAGCCAAGGTATGGATGCAACTGATCTTCTCAAGGGATGCGAGTAATAATAGGAAGAGATCCTATAGGTACTTTGCTCAGAAAAGGAAGGCCAAGGAGAGTGTACCCCCTTCTGATGGATGAGAAGGGTGAACTGGTAATGACAGACATGGAGAAGGCTGAGGGACTCAACAACATCTTTGCCTCAGTCTTCCCTGCCAGTCAGGCTTCCCAAGTCTTTCACTTCCCTGAACCCATAGATGGAGGCCGGGGGGCAAAGTCCCTCCTGCTCTAAGTATAGAGGAGGTCTGAGTCCACCCGCAGAAACTGAGCACATACAAGTCTATGGGGCCTGATGACTTGCATCCCAGGGTCCTGAGGGAACTGGCTGATGTAGTCGTCAAGCCTCTCTCCATCATATTTGAAGAGTCCTGGCAGTCAGGTGAAGTCCCTGCTGACTGGAAAAAGGAAACATCGCTCCCATTTTTAAAAAGGGTAGAAATGAGAACCCATGGAACTACCGAATGGTGAGCCTCACCTCTGTGCCTCAAAAGATCATGGAAACGATCCTCCTGGAATTGATGTCAAGGCCCCTGCAAGACAAAGAGGTGATCTCAGACAGCCAGCGTGGCTTCACCAAAGAGTAAATCATGCCTGACCAATGTGCTGGCTTTCTACAATAGAGTGACCACATCAGACAACAACAGAAGACAAACCAATGTCATCTACTTGGACTTTTGTAAGACCATTGACACTGTCCCACATGACATCCTGATCTCCAAATTAGAGAGATATGCATTTCTTAGGTGCACCATTCAGTGGATAAGGAGTTAGCTTGAAGGTCACACCCAGAGAGTGGTGCTCAATGGCTCTATGTCCAAGTGGAGGCTGGTGATGAGTCTTGTACCTCAGGGGTCTGTCCTGGGACTTGTACTGTTTAATATGACGTAGACAGTGAGATCGACATTGATATTTCTACGCTTGTAGCCCAGAAGGCCAACAGCATCCTGGGCTCCATAAGCAGAGGAGTGGCCAGCAGGTGGAGGCAGGTGATTGTCCTCCTCTGCTCTGCCTTGTGAATCCCCACTTGGAGTCCTGCATCCAGGTCTGGGGCCCCCAGCACAAGATGGATGTGCATCCGTTAGAATGGGTCCAGAGGAGGGCCACAAAGATGATCAAGGGGCTGGAGCACGTCTCCTGTGAAGAAAGACTGAGAGAGCTGAGGCTGTTCAGCCTGGAGAAAAGAAGGCTCCGGGGTGACCTCTTCGTGGCCTTTCAGTACTTAAAGGGAGCTTATAAAAAGATGGAGAGTGACTCTTTGTTCAATTAGATAATGATAGGTCAAGGGTGAATGTTTTTAAGCTAAAAGAGGGGAGATTTAGATTAGAGGTTAGGAGGAAACTCTTCATTCAGAGGGAGGTGAGGCACTGGAACAGGTTGCCCAGAGAAGCTGTGAATGCCCCATCCCTGGAGCTGATCAAGGGTAGGTTAGATGATGCCATGGGAAACCTGATCTCATAGGGGGCATCCCTGCTAATGGCTGGGGGTTGGAACTAGATGACCTTTAAGGTCCCTTCCAACAGGAGCCATTCTCTGATTCTATGGTCTCACAAACTATACCTCAAGCATGACTCCCATGCCATCAGCCTTCCTGTGGTCTCTCACCTGACCAGAACAGAAGGTGCCTCACCATCATCTTCAATGCCATGTGCATGCTTCTGGCCTTTATGGTTCCTATCTGTTCCATTTCCTGCTGCTGGTCCATCAGATCCAGAGACAGAAGTGACCTCCCAGCCTCCCTCACAGCCATGTGCCTCCTGCAGGCCCAGCACATCCTGAGGCACACCTGACCTCATCCCAGCATTCCCAGCCAGCTCTTCCTTGTAGCCTCTGATCTGATCACATACCTGTCACCTCACATGCCTCTTCCAATGCCATGGGACTGCTGCAGGACCTCGCAGTCCCTGCCCTGCCCCAAGGGGACAAGCAGCTGAAGTTAGGGATAGGAGTGAGGTTGAAGCTGAGATGTGCTGTGTGCATGCTGGAGGGCTTTGGGGGTTAGATGATCAGGTTAATGTTTAGGGATTAGAGGGCACCCTCCAGGGTCAAGGGAATGGCAAAGCATCGAGGGAGGGATTGGTGTTTTGCTCAAGGATCCTGCTCAAGGTTTAGGATAAGGGCAAGCTTTGAGGACTTCAGTTTAGGTCTGGTTTGGGGGCTAAGGCTGAGGCTGGCATTTTATTCCTTGATTAGACTTTATCATTCTTCTGCTTGCCCTCCTATTAGCAGATGAGTTTGACATCTGTCATTTCCAAGTTCTGAGGAATGTCTTTGATCCATCTGTCCTTTCCAAGGTCTTTGAGATAGGTCTTATGATGACATCTGCAGATCCACTTGAACTTCTCTCACCCTTCCCATACCACCTCTAGGCAACCTGAGGACTGACTGGGAGGATGGTGGTTTGGGAAAGGGCTTCATGAAGATCTCCGAGGAGGGCTGTATTTGGGCTTCTCACAGACAGTGATGGCAGTATCTTAGAAAACAGTGACACTCGTGAGGACAGAAGAGTAGGTGGATAAGGCCTTGGCCTGCCAATACAGGACACACACACACATGAAAACTGCATGAGAGGGAAGAGGAAGATTGGATCCAAAATGTAGATTATGAAAGCAAAGACTGTGAGTATCACCGTGGCACTGCAGGACAGCTCCAGCAATGGGGAAAAACCACAGAAGGTGTCCACGACACTGGGGTCACAGAACAATGTCTGGGAGGAGAAGAAATAATTCCTGTACATGAGAGAAATTCCCCTGGTTCAGGTAAAGCTGCCTTCTGGAGCCAGACCTTCCACTACTCGAGCCTTGCAGAGAACAGGGATGACATACAGCCCAGGGCTGACTGTAGATCATGGTCCCCAGAAGGAAGCATGGCATCTGCAGGTGTTTGGTGGCAGGCACCAGAACAGTGTAGAGGGTGTTCCACATCCCAGTCACCGTGCTGGTCATGCGAGAGAGGAAGAAGAGATTTGTGTATGGGTAGAGGATCTTCCATTTGGATTGCTGGGAAAACTCAACAAATGGTGTCTTAGTGTCCAGTTCCCTTCATGGAAAACCTTTTAGAGCATTCAGGTCCCCCCTCTCTTGTAAGGACACATTCAGAGGGGTGAAATGATCCCTGGCAGTTGTGGCTAAGGTATCCTGCCATGCAGTGGGAACACAATAGAAGTTAAGGGAGGGAATCATTTTACTCACGATGGAAAATCAAACTTAAATAGCATAAATCACACTTCTAAAATCATTCTCTCCCAAGTTCAGCAAGGAGCAGTCAGCGAAGACTTCAGTCTACTTCAGGCACCACACCCCAGCAGAGACCCTGCTGCCTTCGGGAGCTGTCAGCCCTGAGGCCTTGGGGACACCTCGAGGGAGCCCAAGGGCACAGAGCAAGCAATGCCATGGTCGGGTGCTGTGCTGCTGAGCTGGGCCGGGCTCCTGGGCACAAGGGCAGCTCCTGGCAAGTGCTGCAGAGAGACAGCTGTGGCCAGGAGCGGCTCCTCTGCACAGCGCAGCAGGGCTGGGGGCTCTGACCGCAGCTGGCACACAGAGAGGAGAGAAGGAGAGAGGGCTTGGAGGCACTGAGGAGCGCAACAACAGAGGGCAGCGTGTGGCAGGACACATCTGCAGGCTCCTGACACCGTGAGGCTCTGGCAGCAGGGCACTGCAGGTGGGGTTGCCAGAGGGGTCTTGTACAGCTGGCACATCCGATGGCTGATAGCATCTGGCAGGGTGGGTCTGTCTGGTTCTCCAGGTAGGAGTAGAAGATGCTTTTTAAAATTTTAAATGGCATTTAAATGGCAATTTTAATTTAATTTAAATGGCAATTTTAAATGGCATTTAAAATTGGATTTTTCAAGAAAAAGACCAGGGCAGGGACTACCTGAAAAGCAAGACGTTTTTTTCAGTCAGTGTATTCATATTCCTGCAGTGGAGTGGACGAAGATTTCATGGTAATGAATTTTCAGGGTTGTACAGGAGACTGAGAATCCTGGAGCATTTTACGGAGAAATTAATATATCAGTAATGAAATTTGAAAACTACCTTCCCAAACCTCATCTCACAGACTGCACCAACATCATATTGTGGTCCTCTCAGGTTTTATCCTAGCTGATCTTGGGGAGCTGCAAAAGCCCTGGTACCCCCTGTCTTTGGGAGGTGTCTGCAGGCCAAGGCAGAGCAGAGATTGTTTGCAAAGAGAAGGAGCTGCCTCCTCTGCAGGCAGAGCTGCAGCACAGGAGGGTCTGCTGAGTGTCCGTCTGTCCCTCCCTGGCCTTGCCTCCCCTGGCAGCAGCACGCTGGCATTCCTCCTGGCTTCTCCAGCTGGCCGTGCTGCTGCTGGTCTTGTTCCCAGGCTGGCTGGGGATGGGGGTTTCACATGCCCATGGGGTGAGTCCTCGGTGTGCTTGGGGGAAGGGGAGTACGGGGACAGGGTGAAGGGTCTGGAGATGGGCACTTTGAGCCTGGATTCCTTTGCTCTCGGCCGTGTTCAGATTCTTTACAGGTCAACCTCTGAGTAGAACTTTCCTGCAGCTCTCACAGGATAGCTGAGACCAGCACTGATGGACAGATTGTCTGTCCTCACTAAAGGACACTCTGCGCTATAGGGACAGTCCCTTTTACTCTTGGGATGCACAAAGTTTCCCATCAAGTGCGGGAGAAATGCTCAAGAATTCTGTTTTAGAAAATCTCAACGAATGTGGTAGGTTAGCAACAACAAAAAATCTGACCCTATACAATCAAAATTAAAGAAATCTGTATATATATATATGCTCTGATGTTGGGTAACCCGGGAGCAACACTGGGGCAAGGTTCTTTGATATCAGCAGTGAAGTGAGTCTGAGATTACACCATGTTCCACCTTTCCTCTGGCTATTGGGCAAAACTGACTCTTCCATTGCCCACGGAGGAGTCCTCTGCTCCCAGGAATACCCTTCCCTTAGGCAGCATTAGGAAGAACTTATGAAAGGGACCTGCCAAATGTCTTCCTGGAAGTGGGCAATTTTCTGGAGATTCTAAATGAAAAATGTGGTGAGTTTTTTCCCTGATAAGTCTGTAGTACATTACTACTGTTCTTTCTCTTCTATGTGCAGGACCACATCCCAAAAATGCAGATGTCCAACAGAAGCACCATCACCGAGTTCCTCCTGCTGGCACTCGCAGACACGGATGAGCTGCAACTCCTGCACTTCGCGCTCTTCCTGGGCATCTACCATCAGTGAGGACTCTGCTTGAATACACACATCTTCAACATATTAACCTATAATAATATGGCTATAATTAGAAATTCCAGCTTTTTCAGGGAGTGGTGGCATCATGCAGGGGAGGTCTCCCAGCAGGGCTTGGTGCTGCAGAGCCAGGGCTGCGCGAAGGGAGCCCAGAGCTGCAGGGGCAGGGGAGAGGAGGCCGCTCTGGGCCCTTGCTGGCCTGGGCAGAGCAGGAAGGGGGCCCAGGGCATTCGTCCCCTCCCCGCAGCCTGTCAGCACGTCTGCTTAGGGCCAGGACAGCTGCTGCAGTGGCAGGGAGCTCAGCATGGCCCTTGCAGCCCCCTGCCTTGGGCCTGCCTCTGCCCTTGGGCTCAGCCCCAGCCTTGTCTCTGCTGGCAGGAGCGCTCTTGGCATGCGCTTCCTGGCCTCCCCTCGCCTGTGCACAGCTTCTGCCCACTCCGGCTGCTGCCACAAACGTGTCCTCACCAGCAGCACCACCCCTTGGGCTGCTTCTCCTGGCCTCCCCCACCCCACTGCCTTGACTCCTTGTCTCTGCTGGGCCCCACCTTCAACACTCAGATGTGTCCCTTGGCTGTTGTCCCCCTTTCCCCTGCCCTGTGGGAATACTAATCTGGGATGGACAGGTTACCGTTAGGTGCAGTGGTGCTTGTGTAATTCACATTGGTGATGGCACAAATGCTGGTTCCTTCACCAATGATGCACATGCTTCTTCATGTTAGGCCAAAATCAACAACCTTCTCTCTCTGCATTTCCTCATGGATCAACTGGATTAGGTCTCCTTGATTATTCTGAGGCACAATGCAATGCTTTTTGCCTTCTGCTACTCCAGCACAATATGTGTGACTTTCCCTTACTCTGTACATTGACCTGCAGGGTCATTCCATATTTGTTGCTTTCAAAATGTTAGTTGGACGGGGGCCATTTGCAAAGTGGGGCAAGCTGATGTGTTCTGCCTCAGCCATTTGAAGCATGCTATACTTGAGTTTTTCAGCCTGAGTTTGCTAAAGATGACCCAGGAAGGTCATCAACAGATGTTCAAGTGTCTAGTTTAAGTAAGGGAGAGTATCTCAGGTTTCCAATGGCCATTTCAAATCTAGGTCAATCCAAGGAACCCACTGAAGAAGAGGTTTGTCTTTGAAGGGGTGTTGCTGTGCTGGACTGGGCTGCAGTTACAGGGACAAAGACCACTGCTGGCAGTGGAGGTGCCTTGGGAACTCCACCTGGCTCCACCTGATTTTCCCAAAGGGCTCTGGCATCCTGCAGGTCTTTTCTGATATCTGCTGCTCCGGGGAAGTGCCTCAAACACAACGGGGCCACTGGAGGTTTTCCCTGGTTGCTTATGGTCAGACAGCAAAGCTCTGCCAGAATACCCAGTCTTTTTTTCAGTACTTGAATAATAAAGCAACAACTCATCAGCTCAAAAGATTCAATCCCTTCTGTAAAATGTCTCATGTGAAGTGTAATTTCTATCATGAAGAAATGTGATTTTTCAGGATGCATATTCATCCCAGGAGAAGAAATACTGGTGTTCACCTGTAGTTGCATTGTCATCGCTTTTCTATCATGGTGTGCTCCCTCCCTCATCTTCCAGGCACAAAACTCATCTTGATTACATAGACCCTGCTGAATGCCCCCTTTCCAGCTGCCTGTCTGGACCTATGCACTTCCCATTGTTCTCCTGGTTTGCCCTCCTCTTACCGTTTAATCATTCAGACCACTCTCTCTGTCCCACGAGCCCAGCCCAGCTCAGCAGCACAGCATCAGCCCAAGGCAGTGCAATGACCATCCTGTGGGCCTTTGCTGATGAGCCCACGAACCTCAGGCATTCAAAGACAATTGAAGACATCTCTCCAGAAGTCCAAGTCAGAGGCAAGTTTCCTGTAGTGTCCCCCTGAGGGCCAGCACTGACACAGCCTCCCTTGGAGCTCGTTAGAGCAGAACCCTGGAGGCAGTGAGGACAAGGAGACAAAGGCTGTGTGAAGGTGACACTGATGTGTAGGAAAAGTGGATGTTTGTCACCAAGCACAAGGGCCAGGACTTGACATCCATCCCATTTTAAGGGGGATCCTTTCCCTTCACACCTTGCTCAGGGCTCTTTGTGGGGCAGTAGGAGATGGGGATGTGCATGGCCAAGTGCAGGAGAATGGTACGACCCCTGCCTGCTTCATGGGTGGGGGCGAGGAGGCAATGAGGCCCTGGTGCTTTAACAATCAGCTGTCTCCTCATAGGCCTCAGTAGCAGAGACAACAGCAATAGCCATGGACACAAAGACCTGGGTCCTGTTGGGACTTTCAGCCTTGGTAGAGCCATTGATCCTCTCCACACCAAGCTGTCCTAGGGACTCCTAGACCTGTACGTCTTTTCCTGCTGGCTGCAGACCCTCTTCTGTGTAGTGCCACACTGGATCTCTGAGGAGTCTGATAACTCAGATCTTCTCGGTGACCATGCTTCTCGTAAGGGAGCTCTGTGGGAAGCTAACCTAGCTGCTGCTGAGCAGGCACCACTGCTCATATGGCATCCCTCGTGGTGCCCAGGCCCTCCTCCTCCTGGCCACTGCTCACTCAGCAGGGTCTCAGTCTGCCCTCATGTGTGGGGTTCCTCTTCCTCTGTTTCAGGACTGGGCACTTCTCCTTGTAAATGCCAAGAGGTTTCTGTAGGCAAAATCCTGCAGTTTCTCAAGGTTGCCCCACATTGATGCTCCATTCTGTCAGCTCTTCATGTCTACAGGCAGACAGTTCAAACTTTGCCTGTGATTGTGCTATCTCTGAGAAGACAGCAGCATCAGGAAAGTTTGGATAATACAGGAGTAACCAGTTGAATGGCATTGCAGCACAGAGCCACAGAAGAGAATGGAAGGCTGCCAGGTTCCACCTCTTCTGTGCTTCCTTCTCATGCAAGCAGTCAGTTTGTCTGGAGCTGTGTCCTGAATGTTATGGGGCTGTGCAGGTCAAAATTAGAAGGGCCAAAGCCAAGCTGGAGCTCAATCTGTCTGTGACTCTTAAAGACAATGAAAAACTCTTTATAAAAATACTATAAATAAGGGAGGATTAAGGAGAACCATCATCCTTTATTGGATGTAGTGGAAATCTGGTGAAGATCTTGAGATAACGTAAAGGATGAGGTACTTAATGCCTTCTTTGCCTCTGACTAGATCAGCGAGACCAGTTCTTCTGCTGTACATTTCTTCCTCCTCATGGCCATTGCCAATATTCCTGGGCACACATTGTGGCAAGTTTTTCTCTCCTGCTCTTTCCTACTACCACAGAAAGCTGGAAGGTGGAAACCACTCCTCAAGTAGGCATCCCAACCCAGCAGGCTCCTTGTAGCCTCTCAGCCAACCAGACACAAGTCACCTCAGCAGCAGCTTCCAAGCCAGGGGCCTGCTGCTGGCCTTGCAGCTTCTTGGCTACACACAGCCAAGCCTTGTGCCTGCTGCTGTGCAGTCATGGACTCAAGCAGAAGGGACAGGACAACCCATCTTGGGGCCTTCTTTCTGCCTGGGTCCTCCTGGCTCTGGAGGCAGAGGGGATCCCCCAGTCAGCATGCCAAGCAGGTGCCTTCTGCTGGCCTAGCAGGGCCACTGCCAGATGTCAGCCCAAAAGTGCAGGTCCCAGGGAGAAGGCAAGGCTGACCTGCCACCTCCAGACACAAGTGACCTCACAGTCCCTTTCTGTGACACGTTCCTGCTGCTGCCCTATCAAGTGCAGAGACAGAAGTGACTTCACAGTCCCTGCCACAGTCACATTGCTCCTGCTGGGCCATGAGATCCTGAGGCAGAGATGACCTCTCTCTCGCCCCCTAGGTACCTGTTTTTCTCTTTCTGGGTTAGAGAATAAGCAAAGTTTTAATGGGAGCATGTGTTGTCCTGCTAGTGGTGTCAGGTCTTTGGTTAAGGCATAGACAAGGTCTGCGGTATTAGGTCTGCCAATGAGTCTAGGATTAAATAGAGCATTTTAATGTCAGTGTTAAAGGAAGGTGTTGTGGTTAGTAAGAGAAAAAAAAAAAAAAAAAAAAGAATAAAAAAAAGATTCCTTTCAGAGTACTGTAGTAGCATGTAGGTTTAGGGATTGAAATTACTGTTTCAAGTAAGGAAAGGGCCATATGTGACTGTTTTAAGTCAGTGCTACTGCAGCATCCACATTACGTAAACCCTCTTCCTTCTATGAAATCGTAAGTTGCTGCTGGCCAAGCTCTTTTTCCCACAGAATCACAAAATCACAGAATTGTCTAGGTTGGAAGAGACCTCAAGATCATCGAGTCCAACCTCTGACCTAACACTAACAGTCCCCACTAAACCATATCCCTAAGCTCTACATCTAAACGTCTTTTGAAGACTTCCAGGGATGGTGACTCCACCACTTCCCTGAGCAGCCTGTTCCAATGTCTAACAACCATTTCGGTAAAGAAGTTCTTCCTAACATCTAATCTAAAACTCCCCTGGTGCAACTTTAGTCCAATCCCCCTTGTCCTGTCACCAGGCACATGGGAGAATAGACCAACCCCCACCTCACTACAGCCTCCTTTGAGGTAGCTGTAGAGAGCAAAAAGGTCTCCCCTGAGCCTCCTTTTCTCCAGGCTGAACAAGCCCAGCTCCCTCAGCCGCTCCTCGTAGGACTCCAGACCCCTCACCAGCTTTGTGTTTTCTCTGGACTTGCTGGAGCACCTCGATGTCCTTCTTGTAGTGAGGGGCCCAAAACTGAACACAGTACTAGAGGTGTGGCCTCACCAGAGCCGAGTACAGGGGGACGATCACTTCCTTAGCCCTGCTGGCCACACTGCTTCTGATACAAGCCAGGATGCTGTTGGCCTTCTTGGCCACATAAGCACACTGCTGCCTCTTGTTCAGCTGACTATCCACCAATACTCCCAGGTCCTTCTCCGCCTGGCAGCTTTCCAACCACTCCTCTCCCAGCCTGTAGCTCTGCTTGGGGTTATTGTGCCCCTGGTGCAGGACCCGGCACTTGGCCTTGTTGAACTTCATAGTTGGCCTCAGCCCATCGGTGCAGCCTATCCAGATCCTCCTGCAGAGCTTTCCTACCCTCGAGCAGATCGACACATGCACCTAACTTGGTGTCGTCTGCAAATTTACTGAGGGTGCACTCAATCCCCTCATCCAGATCATCGATGAAGATATTAAAGAGGACTGGCCCTAGTACTGAGTACTCATGATAAATCCAAAACACAGCTTCATACCAGCTACTAGGAGGAAAATTATCTTGATCCTAGCCAACTCCAGGACACCCACAGACTAAGGGCATGATATATCTGTGTGTATATCATCTGAGAAAAGGTGGTGGTGATTAATTGGAAAGTACTGGAGCTGAGCATGGTGCAGATGGTATGGAATATAGGATGGATATTGTCCATGTGTTGGCTGGGATAGACTTAATTTCCTTCCTATTAGATGATACAGTGCTGTGTTTTGTATATAGGATGCAGTTCCAGACAAAGTAACAGCATGAATGAGAAGGAAGAACAGAAAAAGTGGAATCTGGCAGCCTTCTATCCCCCACCCTTCACTGATTCTGTGCTGTAATTCCATTCAACTAGTTCCTGCTCTATTATCCAAACCGTCCTGCAACCTCCTGTTACTGTTATCTTGTGAGAAACAGCATAGTCAGGGTGAGCCATCTGCCTGCAGACATTAACAGCAAACAGAATGGAGCATCAGTGTGGGGCAACCTTGAGAAACTGTGGGATTTTGCCTACACAAACCTCCTGACATTTACAAGGAGAAGAGCCCAGTCCTGAAACAGAGGAAGAGGAACCCCACACATGAGGGCAGACTGAGACCCTGCTGAGTGAGCAGTGGCCAGGAGGAGGAGGGCCTGGGCACCACGAGGGATGCATACGAGCAGTGGTGCCTGCTCACCAGGAACCAGGCCAGCTTCCTACAGAGCTCCTCCTTATGAGTAGCATGGCCACCAAGAAGATTTGAGTTATCATACTCAGCTCAGATCGAATGTGACACTACCCACAGAAGGGTCTGCATCTGGCAGCGGAAGATTTGGAAGTCCAGGAGTCCCTCAGACAGCCTGGTGAGGAGAGGAGCAATGGCTGTGGAAAGGCTGTAAGTCTCATCAGGACTAAGGTCTTTCTGTCCATGGCTATGGCTGTTGTCTCTGCTACTGAGGCCTATGAGGAGACGGCCGATCGTTAAAGCACCAAGGCCTCATTGCCTCCTCGCTCCCACCCATGAAGCAGGCAGGGGTCGTACCATTCTCCTGCACTTGGCCATGCACATCCCCATCTCCTACTGCCCCACAAAGAGCCCTGAGCAAGGTGTGAAGGGAAAGGATCTCCCTTCCCAGAGGACAATGGTCAAGGCCTGGCCCTTGTGCTTGCTGACACACATCCAGTTTGTCTATGCCTCAGTGTCATCTTCACACAGCCTTTGTCTCCTTGTCCTCACTGCCTCCAGGGTTCTGCTCTAACGAGCTCCAAGGGAGCCTGTGTCAGTGCTGGCCCTCAGGGGGACACTGCAGGAAACTTGCCTCTGACTTGGACTTCTGGAGAGATGTCTTCAATTGTCTCTGAGTGCGTGAGGTTCGTGGGCTCATCAGGAAAGCCCCCAGAGGGGTGATTGCAGTGCCTTGGGCTGGTGCTGTGCTGCTGAGCTGGGCAGGGCTCGTGGGACAGAGAGAGCTGCTGGCAAGAGGGCCGTGGTGCAGAGAGACAGCTGTGCCCAGGAGCAGCTCCTCTGCACAGCGCAGCAGGGCTGGGGGCTCTGACTGCAGCTGGCACACAGAGAGGAGAGAAGGAGAGAGGGCTTGGAGGCAGTTGGCAGTGGGAGGATGCTGAGAGCTGCCTGCAGGAGAAACCTGCACAGCCCTTGACAAGGTAAGTGTCTGGCTGCAGGGCCATGCAGCTGCAGGTCCTGGAAGGGTCTCCTCCTGCTGGGTCTTGTTTCTGGGAGGGCAGTGGGCAATGCAGTAGGCTTTGAGAGTCCTGCTGGGTTGCAGTGCGAGGTGAGGAAGTCTGGCAGAAACCTCTTGTATAGCCATAGACCAGGTCTCCCTGGTCTGCCCAGAACACCCTGCTCGAGCAGGCCATGTCAGGCTCTCTGTCAGCTGCCTCATAGTTCTTGCAGCCATGGAAAAGAAGACAAGCTCCCAAGCTCCATCTGGCTTTCTGTGGCGCTCCTCCCTCAGCAGCCTTCTCCAGTGTCTTCTCCGTTTTTTCAGGGAAACAGTCTAACGGGATGGTCCTGCAACTCACATAAGGGTGACACAGGGCAGCTAAGAACAGGACTGGTGGGCAGAGCTGCTCTGCTTGATCTTCACCAAGGGATACTCCCACAGGGTATCAAGAGGAATGCACAGGAAATGTGAGGACTTTCAGCAACCCAATACCTGTCCTAGGCATTGCAGGGCCTACTGGGATAGAATAAAGCAAACAAAATCCCTACAGCTCAGCTCAGCACTCAGATGAGTTGTTTGCAACAACTGACAAGTAGAAGGCACTTGAGGTTCCCTCATGTTCCAGCTTCCCTCCTGCTGCACAGGAGGAAGGAACGCTAGGGAGCCCACAACTACCCATTCTTCCAGTGCCACTCTCAGCTAGCACCAGCTACAGCTCAAGCATGAGAGCTGCAGAAAATGTCTTCACATACTGAAGCTTGGTCTGGGGTGTACTCTAAGGCTTGCAATAGTTCTTCCTCAAATAAATCTTTTCTTTTTCTACAATTTTCTCTCAAATAGGCAGCCGTGTTCAATGTCAGAAAATGCCCAACATCAGCTCTGTGAGCGAGTTCCTGCTGCTGGCATTTGCAGACATGCGTGAGCTGCAACTCCTGCACTTCGCGCTCTTCCTGGGCATCTACCTGGCTGCCCTCCTGGGCAACGGCCTCATTATCACCACTGTAGCCTGTGACCACCGCCTCCACACCCCCATGTACTTCTTCCTGCTGAACCTCGCCCTCCTCGACGTGGGCTGCATCTCCACCACTCTACCCAAAGCCATGGCCAATGCCCTCTGGGACACCAGGGCCATCTCCTATCAAGGCTGTGCTGCTCAAGTTCTCTTTTTTGTCTTCTTCTTTGGTTCAGAGTATTCAATTCTAACTATCATGGCCTACGACCGCTACATTGCCATCTGCAAGCCCCTGCACTATGGGAGCCTCCTGAGCAGCAGAGCCTGTGCCCAGATGGCAGCAGCTGCCTGGGGCAGTGGCTTTCTCAATGCTGTCCTGCACACGGCCACTACATTTTCCCTGCCCCTCTGCCAAGGCAACTCTGTAGACCAATTCTTTTGTCAAATTCCACAAATCGTGAAGCTCTCCTGTTCAGATGCCTACCTCAAGGAAGTTGAGCTACTTTTGTTCAGTTTTTCTTTTGTAGTTGGTTGTTTTGTTTTCATTGTGTTGTCCTATGTGCAGATCTTCAGGGCAGTGCTGAGGATGTCCTCTGTAGAGGGCCGACACAAAGCCTTTTCCACGTGCCTCCCTCACCTGGCCGTGGTCTCTCTGTTTGTCAGTACAGACATGTTTGCCTACCTGAAGCCCCCCTCCCTCTCTTCCCCATCCCTGGACCTTTTGGTGGCAGTTCTGTACTCAGTGGTGCCTCCAGCAGTGAATCCCCTCATCTACAGCATGAGGAACCAGGATCTCAGGGATGCCTTGAGGAGACTGATGACTAGAGATGTTACAAAATCAAAAAAATAGCCCATTTTCTTCTGCATATGACCCAGAATGCATTGCACAGATACACACATAGAGACATGAACATGAGCGAGCACAAATGCCATCAGCCATTCCTACAAGTCTCATGAAGGCCAGTGGGGCAGACAGTGTCACGAGATTAATTAATATGCCTTGGGAAGTCACCTTTATCCAGCTCTGAGATGTGCTTGCTTGAAGCAAGGTCCCTGTGACCATTCCTCATGCCTTGGGGCACCTCAGAGAAGGGCAGAGCAAGGCAAAGCACTGCAGGGCTGAGGTGCCCCACAGCCTCTGGCAGTGGCTGCAGGAGCCAGAGAGACACTGCAGGCACTGCAGTGCACTGTGTGTGGTGTGCAAGGCAGAGACTCATGTCTCTCAACAGCCCCATGTGTATGAGGAGCGTGGGAGGCCAGCTCAGATGTGGACACCTCACAGAGCGCTGTCGTTGCCCTGTGTGACTCCAGAACCAACCCCCAGTGTCTCTGTGAGATTTCTGTAACCTCCCTCTCACAGGCTCATTACAGATACCCCTCTCTGCTATGTCACACTACCCTGCCTTTCTGGACCAGGCCATCAAGCGTTTGGATCAGAGAGATTTCTGGGGACTTGGAAAAAGCAGACAGCAAACTTGTCTTCAGGAAGGACAAGAAAAAGGACTGGGAGATTTGCAGTTGTCACCTCTGCCCATGGGAACGTGATGGGGAAAGTCCTGCCGCAGGTGAAGCAGTAGGGGAGGGGAGAGAAGGGAATGTGGTGAACCTGGATTTGGCAAGGCCTTTGCCATAGTATCCTGGAGTCTCCCTTTAGCCACATTGCTGATATTCACACTGAAGAAGGGGATGAAGTTGGGGGGGGGGGAGAAGTTGGCTGGACATTAGTGATACCAAGTCCTCCTGCCAGCCAGTTACCAGCAGCACCCTTCAGTCATGGGCACTTGGGCCAACACTCTTGACCCTCTTTTTTATCTCCCTTTATGATGTCATGGAGCACATTTCCCAGTCTTGATCTTTTCAACATGAGTTATTCTTTAATTCAGTGACTTCTTCCCTTGGAGTTCTGCTTGAAGAGTGGGAGGTGGAGGAAGAAGGAAAAAAAAAAAAAAAAAAAAAGTTGGGAAATATCTTTTGGTAAATGTTTGCATAAGACTATTCACAGAAAAAGCCTACTTTGGTAGGTAATCCTTGTCCACAGTGCTGTCAATAGTAAATAATAAATAAATAAATAAATAAAATAATAATAAAAAACCTATGAGACTAAATCAAAAGATTCGTAGAAAAAAAAAAAAAAAGCTGGTGGTGTTGCCATAAAAGACTCTTTCAGCTGTTACTTAGAGTCCTTTTATGCACAGGTTCCCATTGTTTCCTAGATGTACTTTCATGGCTGGTTTCCATTCTCTATTCAGAGGTGGCCACTGACTCCAGGATGCCCTGGGGTAGCTGAGGAATGCAGATGGGACAAGTGATGTGAGGGAGCACTTTTGGAGCACAAGCTGAGGTGCACGAACTGAGGCTAGGCCCTACAGGGGCTGTACAGGGCTGCTAAGCACAGAATCATAGAACTGCTCATGTTGGAAGGGACCTTAAAGAGCCTGTGGTTCCATAAGTTTCACAAACACACAAATCTCAAGCCTGTGCCACACTGGTGCTTGCCTAGGCCTTTTACTTCAGACGTAGGCCTTTTCCTGCAGCATATACCACATTCATCATGGCACAAAAATGCTGTTTCTACACCAGTGATCTGGAGCCTCCTTCATATTAGGCCACATTTCAGTGTCCTTCGTGCTGCTTGCAGGGTTTTGTCTCATGGATGAACTGGATCACAGAATCCCAGAATCATCTAGGTTGGAAGAGACCTCCAAGATCACCTAGTCCAACCTCTCACTTACCACTAAGAAGTCCTCCACTAAACCACATCACAAAGGATCACTGAGTATTCTGAAACTCAATATCATGCTTTTATTATTGTTATTGTTATTGTTATTACTGTTATTACTGTTATTATTACTTTCCCTCTGAAGCACAATCACAGAATCAGAGAATCATACAACGGTCGAGTTGGAAAGCACCTCGACGATCATCTAGTTCCAACCCCCCTGCCATAGGCAGGGACACCACCCCCTAGATCAGGTTCCTCAGGGCCTCATCTAACATGGCCTTGAACACCCCCAAGGATGGAACATCCACAGCCTCAGCCACAGCATTCCACTCCCTGGAATGCAAGTCATCAAGCCCCATAGACTTGTACTTCTTGAGCTTCTTCAGGTGGCCTCAAACCTTCTCTTCACTTACAAGAGGTGGGAATTTGCACCCCCAGCCACCACCTATGGGTTCAGAGAATGAAAGACTTGGGAAGCGTGACTGACAGGGAAGACTGAAGAAAAGAAGTTGTTGAGTCCCTCAGCCTTTTCCATGTCTGTCATTACCAGTTCACCCTTCTCATTCATCACAGGGGTACAATCTCCTTGGCCTTCCTTTTCTGAGCAAGGTACCTACAGAATCTCTTCCTGTTATTCTTTTCATCCCCTGCTAAACTCAGTTCCATCCGTTCCTTGGTTTTCCTTATCCCATCCCTGCACATCCAAAACTGAAACATGTGAGAGGGCCTGGGAAATGTAGACTGGGATCCACAGAAGCCACTTGGGAAACAAAACTTGTACATAGGAAGCGTGATTTTGTGGAGGTGCAGAGCTGATGGGCACATTGTGCAGGATGCTCCTAAAGACCTTTGTGTCCTTTTCCCTCCTGACTACAATGCCACTTCCTTCTCAGGAATGGAAGAGCCAAAAGAGGTGAGACAGATACACTGAGATGTTAAATGTCATCAGAAAGCTGATCCCAACAAGATATGGGGAGGTCAGGAGCAGCAGTGAGATTATGGGGTGGGAAGAGGAGCATGGCCAGCAGAAATTAACGATTTCATAGAGGTAAGAGCATTCGTGCAATGCCAGTAGTGCAGTAAGACTGACTTAAAACAGTCACATATGGCCCTTAACTTACTTGAAACAGTAATTTTATTCCCCAACCTAAATTCTAATATAATACTCTGAAATGAAGCAGTTTTCTCTCTTGATTACCCTAATCCCTTCCGTTAACACTAACATTAAAATGCTCTATTTAACCCTAGACTTCTTAGCAGACCTAAAACATCCCTAAACCACAGAGCTTGTCCATACCTTAACCACAGACCTGACACCACAAACAGAACACCAAACACTCCCACTAAAACTCTGCTTAATCTCTAACACAGAAAGTGAAAAAGAGGTACCAAGGAGACTAGAGTGAGCTCGGCTCTATCTCAGGATCGCCTGCCCCAGCAGGAGGAATGTGGCTGTGGCAGGGACTGTGAGGTCACTTCTATCTCTGCCCTTGATAGGCCAGCAGCAGGAACGTGTCACAGAAAGGGACTGGGAGGTCACTTGTGTCTGGAGGTGGCAGGTCAGCCTTGACTTCTCCCTGGGATCTGTACTTTTGGGCTGACATCTGGCAGTGGCCCTGCTAGGCCAGCACAAGGCACCTGCTTGGCATGCTGACTGGGGGATCCCCTCTGCCTCCAGACCCAGCAGGACCCAGGCAGAAAGAAGGCCCCAAGATGGGTTGTCCTGTCCCTTCTGCTTGAGTCCATGACTGGGCAGCAGGAGGCACAAGGCTTGGCTGTGTCTAGCCAAGAAGCTGCAAGGCCAGCAGCAGGCCCCTGGCTTGGAAGCTGCTGGTGAGTATCTATGATGTGACCTTAGCTTCACTTTTCAAGGAACAGCTGGTGAGGGTTGATGAGACGGTGAAATGATGGAAATGCTGGGATGAGAGCAAGGTTGTGAACAGAGATGGGTGTCTGCAGACTTCCAGGAAATAGGAGAAAGTGTGGGACAGCATATTAAAACGTGCAGAGGAGAAGGCAGAGGTTGCTGGTAAAAAGGGAAGGCCCCAACAGTCCTGACGCTTTGCCTAGAGCTTATAAGAAGATGACATATAGTCATTGCAATGCAGCCTCTTTGCTTCCTTGCAACCCTGTGCAGAGGCAGGGTGGTGTCATACCAGTGTTCTTCTCAGGCATCACACTGCCCACCACATTCCTCAGACCTCCAGGAAAAGTCCTGAGCCAGACAGGGGGGTGCAGGATCTCCCCTCACAGTTCCAGGGGTCAGGCCTTGGCTCTTCTGCTTCACCAAATCCAAGAAAGACCTTTCTCAGCACAGTGCTTTGCCTGTCTATAATCATGGCCTCCAATTATCTGCCCTAAGCAGTCCCTGGGGAGGCCTTGTTAGTAACAGCCCTCAGTGGGGCCCATTCATACTCCAAGTCACTTCAGCTTTTCCTTTTGAGTTTGTTTTTTTTTCGCACAGTTACATCATTCTCCTCTCAGTACCCAACTTTCATTGACTCAGCACAAAAATATACAATGGAACTCATTAAAACACAGAAACTCCTAAGGAGCCATGTGTCTCCCACCATTTTCTTCAAGTATTCAAGACTTGTTCAGCTAACTGGAGAGCTTTCATGTTGTAGTTAAGGGGGAAGATTTCAAGGAGCATCTAATAAAAATCTTTCTTCATTTTAAAGGCTGAATTTTGTTGTGTTTCAGTTTAGAGCATCATTCTCCTGGTTATATTGGTCTAGGGTTTCTCCTTTGAAGCCCTGCTTAGGTGGGAAGAACAGGGGTTTTCCTATTTCAAAACAAACAACAGGAAATCATGCTGCAATTTTCAAAAAAAAAAAAAAAGTTCAAGTTCCTTATTTTGTTGCCTCCAGTGATGTTTACCTTCCCAAAAGGATGACTGTACATGATGTATTTTACAGTGATTAATAGGAAATTTTAAGTAATTGTGTTAATATTAATCCATTTCATACTAATTCAATGATAAACGAGGAGGGTCTTACTAAGGAAACCATTAGACAGACTGCTGAGAGATGGGCGACCTTGAACTCACTGAAATTCCAAGCAGCAACTGGGTCACTGAGAGTGGTCTGAATGATTAAAGGGTAAGAGGGGGGCAAACCAGGAGAATGATGGGAAGTGCGTAGGTCCAGACACGCAGCTGGAAAGGGAAAATTCAGCAGGGTCTATGTAATCAAGATGAGTTTTGTGCCTGGAAGATGAGGGAGGGAGCACACCATGATAGAAAAGCAATGACAATGCAACTACAGGTGAACACCAGTATTTCTTCTCCTGGGATGAATATGCATCCTGAAAAATCACATTTCTTCATGATAGAAATTACACTTCACATGAGACATTTTACAGAAAGGATTGAGTCTTTTGAGCTGATGAGTTGTTGCTTTATTATTCAAGTACTGAAAAAAAGACTGGGTATTCTGGCAGAGCTTTGCTGTCTGACCATAAGCAACCAGGGAAAACCTCCAGTGGCCCCGTTGTGTTTGAGGCACTTCCCCGGAGCAGCAGATATCAGAAAAGACCTGCAGGATGCCAGAGCCCTTTGGGAAAATCAGGTGGAGCCAGGTGGAGTTCCCAAGGCACCTCCACTGCCAGCAGTGGTCTTTGTCCCTGTAACTGCAGCCCAGTCCAGCACAGCAACACCCCTTCAAAGACAAACCTCTTCTTCAGTGGGTTCCTTGGATTGACCTAGATTTGAAATGGCCATTGGAAACCTGAGATACTCTCCCTTATTCCTTCTAGCCATGTGAACATCCGTTTACCTTCCTGGGTCATCTTTAGCAAACTCAGGCTGGTAAGTATAAGTATAGCATGCTTGAAATGGCTGAGGCAGAACACATCCGCTTGCCCCACTTTGGAAATGACCCCCGTCCAACTAAAGTTTTGAAAGCAAAAAATGTGGAATGACCCTGCAGGTCAATGTGCAGAGTAAGTGAAAGTTACACATATTGTGCTGGAGTAGTAGAAGGCAAAAAGCATTGCATTGTGCCTCAGAATAATCAAGGAGACCTAATCCAGTTCATCCATGAGGAAAAGCAGAGAGAAGGACGTTGAGTTTGGCCTGACATGAAGAAGGTTGTGAATCACTGGTGAAGGAACCAGCATTTATGCCATCACCCATGTGAATTACACAAGCACCACTGCACCTAATGGTAACCTGTCCGCCCCGGCTTGGTATTCCCACAGGGCAGGGGAAAGGGAGCCGACAGCCAAGGGACATATCTGAGTGTGGAAGGTGGGGCCCAGCAGAGACAAGGAGCCAAACCCGGGGCCAGGCGGGTGGCAGAGCCCCATGCCCCATGCAGGGGCTGGCTGGGGGTTCCTGCTGCTGCAGCCAGCACACGCAGCATGGCAAGAGGAGGGCTCCCTGCACATCACAGGGCACAGTCTGGCCTCGCAGGGGCTCTTCCTGACATCCCTGCAGCTCCTGGCAGGCTGCGGTGAGGTGCCCCTGAGCCTTCCCTCCTGTGCTCCCAGGGCACATGGCTGCCTCCTGCCCAGCTCACTGCCCACCATGAACGTCCAACACAGCTGCTTCCCAAGCTGGGCCTTGCCCAGGGTCAGTCTCCTGCAGGGGCAGAAAATGGCCCTTGTCCTGGTGACTTTTTATGAACTTCCTGTCAATACATGCTCTTCTCATCCTTGATCTCTTTTTACTGAATACAGAGGCCTCGGTGACCATTTTGGTTCTGACTAATACCAAGAAAACATGTCTACTTCATCTCTGTCTGCTGCTATGAGCTGTCTGTGAGACATGGATTTGCTCTCAGATCTTTTCCTCTGACAGTCTCAGCAATGCCCGGTGATTGGACAAGACATGGGAATTGCACACAGGAAACCACTTTTACTGTGAGCAAGATCAAGACCTGGATCATGTTTCCAATACCAAGCACTCGATCAGGTTTCCCCCAAAGTGGGGGAGTCCTCCTCAACTGGAGATACCCCAAACCCAACTGGAAATGGGCCTGTGCTGCCTGGTGTAGGTGTCCATGCGTGGCTAGTGGGGGTGGCTAGATGGGCTTTGGAAGTCCCCTCCAAAGGCTGCAGGGAGGGAGTGCCTTCCAGGGCGGAAAGGGCAGCCCCAAAGGAGGACACCAGGGCTTTCCACCACGTTGCAGCAGGGATCTTCATCCCACAACCACTGCTGTACCTGAGAAGAGTTTATGAGAAATGAGATCCACAGAAACTGCCTACCTGCTGGTTCCTTTATTTAGTTAGCTACAAAGAGCTTAACAGCACCTCTACATGAGGTCTTTGGATAAGAAGAAAAGGTAGAAGGAGATAGAGGAAAAAAATATCTTAAATTTATAAAATGAAATTATAAAATTATTTAAAATATTGGTATGATATCGAAAAGGATGAGCAATTTTGAAATAGATGAACAAAGGTGTTTCTGCCTTCTCCAGATATACTCCAGGGAATCAGATGCAGAAGACCAATTCCTTTTTGAAATACTGAATATTGCAATAACATCCTCAGTGCCTCCTTGAGCTCTTTATTCCTCATGCTGTAAATGAGGGGGTTCACTGCTGGAGGTACCGTGGAGTACAGAACAGCCACCACCAGATTTAGATGTGGGGAGGAGATGTAAGGGGGCTTCAGGTAGGCAATTCTGGCAGGGCTGACCATCAGGGAGACGATGGCCAGGTGAGGGAGGCACGTGGAAAAGGCTTTGTGTCGTCCCTGCTCAGAGGGCATCCTCAGCACTGCCCTGAAGATCTGCACATAGGACAGCACAATGAAAACAAAACAACCAAATACTAAAGAAACACTAAACACAAGTGCCCCAACTTCCCTGAGGTAGGCATCTGAGCAGGAGAGCATGAGGATCTGGGGAACTTCACAGAAGAACTAGTCCACAGCATTGCCTTGGCAGAGGGGCAGGGAAAATGTGTTGGCCGTGTGCAGGACAGCATTGAGAAAGCCACTGCCCCAGGCAGCTGCTGCCATCTGGGCACAAGCTCTGCTGCCCTGGAGGCTCCCAGGAGGTCGAGGAGGGCGAGGTTGAGGAGGAAGAAGTACATGGGGGTGTGGAGGCGGTGGTGGCAGGCTATGGCACTGAGGATGAGGCCGTTGCCCAGGAGGGCAGCCAGGTAGATGCCCAGGAAGAGCGCGAAGTGCAGGAGCTGCAGCTCGCGCGTGTCTGCGAATGCCAGCAGCAGGAACTCTCTCACAGAGCTGCTGTTCATCATTCTCTGACTTTGTACTTGCTTGTCTGTTAAAGAGGAGAAGGCAGAGCAATGTTAGAACAGACTTCTCTGAGGAAAATAGGAAATAGAAGGGTGGATAACTCAAATTCAGAAAAATGTCAGACCAATGAGTCTTGCAGTATTATTGCAAACAACTGAGCTGATTGCGGAGCAAAGCTGCAACTATTTTCCTCACTTTATTTTATCCTAATTGCCCATATAACACATAGGAGAGGTATTGGATGGTGGAACTCCCTGACATTACTTCCACACTCCAGGTGATATCCTTTGGGTGCCAAGAGGCAAAGGACTTGTCCTCTGGCGAAGACTGAGCAGAGCAGCTCTTCCCATCAGTCCTGCTCTCTGCTGCCCTGGGCTACCCCTCTATGAGCTACAGGACCATCCCTCTCAGGTGCTGCCCTGAGAAGAAACAGGAGACAGCTGAGAGCAGAGAAGCCCCACTCCAAGTGCAGCTGAACAGCATCTTCACCTTTTCTCCAGGGGACTGATCAGGATCTCAGCTCTTCCCTCCTAGACAGGGCTGCAGAGGCCTCATTCCTGCTGCACACAGACAGACATCCAGCAGCATGGACATGATGTTAGTATGGAGGTGTATTTTCCTTGGGCAGCTGGATAACACAAGGATGCCACGAGAGAGCTGCATCCTGCGGGAGAGCAGCCTGCAGCCCAGGAGGTTACCCCACAGACAGAGCTGGATAACTGAAAGCTGGAGTGTCCCATATCCCAGCTACACCCCCTGCAGGGTCTGGAGGAGGCTTGGCCACTCCTCTCTTATCTGACCAGGTGTAGCTAGGTTATGACACTCCAAGGGGCTTCTGCCAGGCTTCCTCACCTCGCAGTGCAACCCAGCAGGACTCTCAAAGCCTACTGCATTGCCCACTGCCCTCACAGAAACAAGACCCAGTAGGGGACCCTTTCAGGACCTGCAGCTGCATGGCCCTGCAGCCAGACCCTTACCTTGTCAAGGGCTGTGCAGGTTTCTCCTGCAGGCAGCTCTCAGCATCCTCCCACTGCCAACTGCCTCCAAGCCCTCTCTCCTTCTCTGCTCTCCCCATGCCAGCTGCAGTCAGAGCCCCCAGCCCTGCTGCGCTGTGCAGAGGAGCTGCTCCTGGGCACAGCTGTCTCTGTGCTTCGTGGGACTATCTCAAATGTGTTTTCTTTGTCCCACGAGCCCGGCCCAGCTCAGCAGAACAGCACCAGCCTAAGGCATTGGAATTACCCCTCTGGGGCTCTTCTGATGAGCCCACGAACCTCAGGCACTCAGAGACAATTGAAGACATCTCTCCAGAAGTCCAAGTCAGAGGCAAGTTTCCTGCAGTGTCCCCCTGAGGGCCAGCACTGACACAGCCTCCCTTGGAGCTCATTAGAGCAGAACACTGGAGGCAGTGAGGACAAGGAGACAAAGGCTGTGTGAAGGTGACACTGATGTGTAGGAAAATTGGATGTGTGTCACCAAGCACAAAGGCCAGGTCTTGTCGCATTGCACACAGGAAGGGAGATCCTTTCCCTTGACAGGTTGCTCAGGGCTCTTTGTGGGGCAGTAGGAAATGGGGATGTGCATTGCCAAGTGCAGGAGAATGGTACGACCCCTGTCTGGTTCATGGGTGGGGGCGAGGAGTCCTCTTTAATATCTTTATCAATGATCTGGATGAGGGGATCGAGTGCACCCTCACTAAATTTGCAGATGACACCAAGTTAGGTGCGTGTGTCGATCTGCTCGAGGTTAGGAAAGCTCTGCAGTAAGATCTGAATAGGCTGGACCAATGGGCTGAGGTCAACTGCATGAAGTTTAACAAGGCCAAGTGCCGGGTCCTGCACCTGGGGCTCAATAACCCCAAGCAGAGCTACAGGCTGGGAGAGGAATGGTTGGAGAGCTGCCAGGCAGAGAAGGACCTGGGAGTGATGGTGGATAGTCGGCTGAATATGAGCCAGCAGTGTGCTCAGGGTCAAGGCTAGGGTCTGGCTGCAGGGCCATGCAGCTGCAGGTCCTGGAAGGGTCTCCTCCTGCTGGGTCTTGTTTCTGGGAGGGCAGTGGGCAATGCAGTAGGCTTTGAGAGTCCTGCTGGATTGCACTGCGAGGTGAGGAAGTCTGGCAGAAGCTCCTTGGAGTGTCATAACCTAGCTACCCCTGGTCAGATAAAAGAGGAGTGGCCAAGCCTCCTCCAGACCCTGTAGGGGGCGCAGCTGGGATATGGGACACTCCAGCTTTCAGATATCCAGCTCTGTCTGTGGGGCATCTTCCTGGGCTGCAGGCTGCTCTCCAGCAGGATGCAGCTCTCTTGTGGCATCCTTGTGTTATCCAGGTGCCCCAAGAAGAAGAAACCTCCGTGCTAAGACCATGTCCATGCTGTTGGATGACTGTCTGTGGGCAGCTGGAGTGAGACCTTTGCACCTGTCTGGGAGGAAAGAGCTGAAATCCTGATCAGTCCCCTGCAGACAAGGTGAGGACTGTGTCCATCTGCACTGGGACTGGAGCTTCTCTGCTCCGCAGTTTCTTCTCAGGGAAACACCTGAGTGGGATCATCCTGCAACTCACAGAGGGGTGACAAGGGGCAGCTGAGAGCAGGACTGATGGGCAGAGCTGCTCTGCTCAGTCTTCACCTAGGGACAGACCCTTTGCCTCCTGGCACCCACTGGATTTAACCAGGAGTGTGGAAGTAATGTCAGGGAGTTCAAAACTCCAATACCTCAACTAGGATAGGGCAACTGGGATAAAATAAAGTGAGGGAAATACTTGCAAGTCTGCCTTCCAATCAGCTCAGTTATTTGCAATGATACTGCAAAGCTCACTGATCTGATATTTGTCTGACTTTGAGTTATCCACCCTTCTGTTTTATTTCCTATTTTCCCCAGAGAAGCCTGTTCTAACATTGCTCTGCCTTATCTTCAACAGACAAGCAAGTACAAAGTCAGAAAATGCCCAACATCAGCTCTGTGAGCGAGTTCCTCCTGCTGGCATTTGTGGACACGCGCGAGCTGCAGCTCCTGCACTTCACGCTCTTCCTGGGCATCTACCTGGCTGCCCTCCTGGGCAACGGCCTCATCCTCAGCGCCATAGCCTGCCACCACCGCCTCCACACCCCCATGTACTTCTTCCTCCTCAACCTCGCCCTCCTGGACCTGGGCTGCATCTCCACCACTCTGCCCAAAGCCATGGCCAATTCTCTGTGGGACACCTGGGCCATTTCCTATCAAGGGTGTGCTGCCCAAGTACTTTTTTTAGCCTTCTTTTTTGATGTAGAGTATTCCCTTCTCACTGTCATGGCTTACGACCGCTACGTTGCCATCTGCAAGCCCCTGCACTATGGGAGCCTCGTGGGCAGCAGAGCTTGTGCCCAGATGGCAGCAGCTGCCTGGGGCAGTGGCTTTCTCAATGCTGTCCTGCACATGGCCACTACATTTTCCCTGCCCCTCTGCCAAGGCAATGCTGTGGACCAGTTCTTCTGTGAAATCTCACAGATCCTCAAGCTCTCCTGCTCAGATTCCTATCTCAGAGAAGTCTGGGCAATTCTATTTAGCATTTTGTTAGCATTTGGTTGTTTTGTTTTCATTGTGGTGTCCTATGTTCAGATCTTCAGGGCAGTGCTGAGGATGTCCTCTGAGCAGGGCCAGCACAAAGCCTTTTCCACGTGCCTCCCTCACCTGGCTGTCACCTCCCTGATGATCATCACTGCCATATTTGCCTACCTGAAGCCCCCCTCCATCTCCTCCCCATCCCTGGACCTGGTGGTCACAGTTCTGTACTCAGTGGTTCCTCTAGTAGCGAACCCCCTCATCTACAGCTTGAGGAACCGGGAACCAAGGGATTCCATCAGGACTCAGCAAATTCACCTGCAATACTATGCCTAGTATTAGAAATTCCAACTATTCTCAGAAAGAAAATAATATGATGTCTTCTGTTATTAAATGTGTGTATTATTATTTTCTCTCATTATTGCACTTTTGATTAAATATTATTTCTAGCCCCCTACAAGTCAATTATTTTCCTGTAGAAGATGGCTTCCTGTGTAAATAAACCTAATAAGAAAGCCATCAGAAATTCGTTGGTCTGAGCTGCAATCTCTTCCAATCTTTTCTGGAGCTGGGGGAGCAGCCCCAGCACGCAGGAGGGGCTCAGGACCAAGAGCCCAGCTGACACATGCAGGAGAAGCCCCGGTGGCCCTCGGGGCTGCCCCTCACTGCCCGCTGGGCTCTGCCTCTCTGCTGCCTTCGGGTCGGGGCTGCTGCTTCCCTGGAGCCATGGCCATGGCCAGCAGCAGGACATGGCCTTTTCGCTGATTCTTTCTTTTTGGTTCCTCATTGCTTTCTTGTGCTCTTGTATCTGTCTTAGTCTCGAGGTCTCATATTCATTGATGACTGTCCTGTTGTCTTTGCAGTGTCTGTGGCTACAGACAGCAGCAGGCACTGTGCAGCCCTGGTTCACAACTGGCCTACCTGCTAGCACCACAGTAACAGGAGGGTCTTTCTCAGGGCAAACCCAGGACCCTGGACACCTCTTCCAAATGTGCTATCAGAAATGGAGCCAAGAGGTTGCTCCCTGCTCTTCTGTTTCCTGGGGTTTGTCATGGAGTGAGGGACAGAGGCTGAAAGTCCCAGGGTGGTCCCTGAGGAACCAAGGGCTGGGCCAAGAACTCCTTTTGTGGCAGCACATGCCCAAATAGACAACACTGCCCACTGCAGTCAGTCAGATGGCCAATGCCAGCCTGGAGATGTCAGGAGATCTGCAGGGACATGGTGCTCACTGGGTAGTGATTAGAACCTCATAACATGTATGAGCATCCAAAGACGGGTCTGGTAAAGGAAAAGAGGAATCTGAAGATTTGATGGGCTAAAGGAGGGCTCTGCAATGCCAGAAGACGTGGTGGAGAGCCAGCAGGTGAAGGCCCGTAAGACTGCAAAGCAACAGTGGAGATTCTCCTTATAGGCTCCTGGGCTAGGTCTGGTGCAGCACTCGCCTGCCCTTTGTGCCCTCAGAAACACCCCATGGCCCTGCCCAGCACTGCCCTGTGCTGCTGAGGCATCAGGGCAGATGGAAAGGGGCTCAGCAGCAGAGATCCTCATGGAGTTGGGTCTGCTGCTCACCCTGAGCAGCATGGGCAGGGGGGAGACCCAGGGCACCACAGCCCCTGGCTCTCACAGCAGCACCGCCAGCTTGGGGCCCTGCAGGGATCATGGAGAAGGAAGCAGCAATGGCCAGCCAGGCTAGCACAAACACAGTGCCCTGGGCAAGGCTCCCTGGGAGCAGGGATGGCCCTGGGGAAGAGCAGGGCAGCATTGCTGGGCCTGCACTGATGGGTAAAGGGAAAAGGAAAACTCTTTGTGCAGGCCCCTGCTCGGGGCAGGCTGCTCTGTGGCTGGGCCAGGCCTCTTGTGCTGGCCTGGGGAGCGGGGCTGGCCCTGTGGGGCACAGGCACTGTGTGCTGGGGATCTGCCAGGCAAGAGAGCAGGGCTCCTGCAGCTTCACGGACCTCCATCTCCTGGCACCACGGACACCTCCTTGCTCCATGCATCCAGCAGATAAACACCTATCGGCCACCTGCTTTCTCTTCTTCTAGAGGAACTGGGGACAGAATAACAAAACCAAGTAAAACTCACAAATTTTGAGCCACAGAAGGCCCTGATGCTCTGCAAACACTGCTCAAAAACGGCGACCAGAACTGTGGGTCACCAGCACTGCTCTGGTCACATATCCGAAACACAGCACCTCATGGGCTGCTCTGCAGAGACTAACTCTGTCCCAGCCACAGCCAGTACAGGTCCCCTGATGAACAAGAAGGTTCCCTCCGAGCTCTGGAAAGAGACAGGAAATTGCTAATAAGCACCAGGACAATTGAGGAAGCCCAAAGGCCCTTCTGAAGGGTCACTAAGTGCCACCTGAGAGGCAGTGCTGGGCAGTGGGGAGGGCCAGGAGAAAGACTTGTGAGAAGGCTGTGAGAAACAAGGACACTCAGGGCTTTAGCAGATCCTTAAAGTCCTGCCTGAGTCCCCAAATGGAAAGCAGGGTATGTCTGTGGGTGGAGAAGTAGCCAAATCTTGGGACTGGGACAGGGCTGAAGGTCCCTGCGTGAAGCTGGACTGATGGAGAAGTGTCCACCTTGCATGTGTGCCTCAGCCTGGGAGCAGGGGCCTGCCTGCGGTGCGGGATGTCTGGGCTGTGCTCAGCCATGCCCCAGGAGATGACCTTGCTCTCTTCCTCCCCACCACTCCCCACACGGGGCAGGCCCTCAGGAAACACCCCTGAGCCTGGAGATGCACCAACCTGCTGCGGTGAGGTGCCACTACTGCAGGGGAAGAAGGGAGGCTTGGAGAGACACGTGGAGTCTGCGAGCAAGGGTGGTTTGGCCTGCGGAAGTGAGTGCCTGGGTAAAGTTACCCTGGAGCCATAGGAGCCATTCTGGAAAGGAAACTTGTAGGCAGGAACAGAACTTTTGTGGCACTGCAGAGCTGCTGGGCACATTGTGCAGGGTGCTCTGATGGACATTTGTGTCCTTTTCCATCGTGTATTAAGTGCCACTTTTCTCAGGAATAGAGTACCCAACAGAGCACTGACAGATAGTCTAAGATCATGAAAGGCATCATAAGCATGCCCCTAAAAAGATAACTGATATGGGGAAATCAGGAGAAGACAGCCCAGGAGAAATGTGAGACTGAGAGGAGGGAATAGGGGCTTGGCCAGCCAAAATTAAGGATTTTGTAGAGGTAAGAGGGTTCAGGTTCTGCTGATGCTGCCATAACTGTGACTTAAAATAGTCATATGAGGCTATTCCCTGGCTTCAACCTGTAAAGTTAATTCCTAAACCTAAATGCTACTCAGCACCCTGACAGGAATCCACTACTCTAATGAGTGACCTCAGCGTACCCCTAGAAGACAAAACTCAGCCCATAGCTGATTCATCCTAGCTCTTACTCTCTTAATCACTCTGATCTCTGCCCTTAATAGTAGCATTAAAATGGTATATTTAAAACTAGAAAACTGCTTAAGAGACCTAAACCAAACCCTAAATCCAAATAAATGTGAGGGGCCATGGATCTAATCAGCTTGTGGGTCACAAGGAGGAGATGGGTGGCAATGCTCTGAGAAGCTCAGCTCTGCCTCAGCAACTCCTGCCCCAGCAGGAGGAATGTGACTGTGGCAGTGACTGTGAGGTCACTTCTGTCTCTGCACTTGATAGGGCAGCAGCAAGAACGTGTCACGGAAAGGGCCTGTGAGGTCACTTGTGTCTGGAGGTGGCAGGTCAGCCTTGACTTCTCCCTGGGAGCTGCACTTTTGGGTTGACATCTGGCAGTGGCCCTGCTAGGCCAGCAGAAGGCACCTGCTTGGCATGCTGACTGGGGGATCCCCTCTGCCTCCAGAGCCTGGAGGACCCAGGCAGAAAGAAGGCCCCCATATGGGTTGTCCTGTCCCTTCTGCTTGAGTCCATGAGTGGGCAGCAGCAGGCACAAGCCTTGGCTATGTGTAGCCAAGAAGCTGCAAGGCCAGCAGCAGGCCCCTGGCTTGGAAGCTGCTGCTGAGGTGACTTGCGTCTGGTTTGCTGACAGGCTGCAAGGAGTCTGCTGGGTTGGGATGCCTACTTCAGGAGTGGTTTCCACCCTGATGGAACTTTCCTTTGCTAGTAGGAAAGAGCAGGGGAGAAGAAACTCAACAAAGTGCACCATGGAAGTTGCGCACTGTCCACAAGGAGGAAGAAATGTCCCTCAGAGGGTCATGCTGTGGTGCCAGAGGTAACCCTCTTATCAGACCATGGCTTCATGTTTCAAGGAACAGCTGGTGAGGGTTGACGAGACATCGGTGAAAGCAAGCGATGAGAGCAAGATGGTGAACAGAGATTGGTGTCTGAAGGCTTCAAGGAAATAGGACAAATTGTGGGACAGCATAGTAAAAGCTACATAGGAGAAGGCAGAGGGTGCTAGCAAGAATGGAGGGCCCAACAGCCCTGAGGTTTTTGTCCTCTTGACTAGAGCTTAGGAGGAGAGATGTTATATTCATTGTGATGGGGTCTCATGGATTCCTTACAACCCTGTGCAGCAGCTCAGAGGTGTAGTACCACTGTTCTTCTCATGGCATCACACTGCCCACCACATCCCACAGACCCCAGCAAGAGCCCTGAAATGGACATAGGGGTGCAGGATCTCCTCTCACATTTCCAGGGGTCAGGCCTTGGCTCTTCTGCTTCACTAAAACCAACAAAGACATTTCTCAACACAGTGCTTTGCCTGGCTGTAACCATGGCCTCCAATTATCTGCCCTAACAAGTCCCTGGGGAGGCTTTGTTAGTAACAGCCCTAAGTGGGGCCCATTAATACTCCAAGTCACTTCAGCTTTTCTTCCTGACTTTAGTTTCTCTAGCAGTTGCATCATTCTCCTCTCAGTACCTGAGCTTGATAGACTCAGCACCAAAATACGCCATGGAACTCATTAAAATGCAGAAATTCCTAACATCTCCTCCATAGTTTTCTTCAAGTCTTCCCAGCTTTTGCACCTAATTGCAGAACTTGCATGCTGTAGTTAAGGAATAAGTTTTCAAAAAGCACCTAAAAAAGATCTTTTCTAGTTTTAAAGGTTGATTTTTCTGCAATTCAATTTTGAGCATCATTCTCCTATTGCTATTGATCCAGGGTGACTTCTTTGGAGACCTCCATAGGGAGGAAAAGCTGAGACTGGAGGTCTGACACCTCCACTGCAAGCAGTGGTCTTTGTCCCTGTAAATGCAGCCCAGCCCAGCACGGGAAACCCTTTATAAGACAAGTCCGGGGTTCTTTGGGAAAAAAAATAAAAATAAAAATAAAAATAAAATAAAATAAAATAAAATAAAATAAAATAAAATAAAATAAAATAAAATAAAATAAAATAAAATAAAATAAAATAAAATAAAATTGAAATAAAATAAACTCGAAATGACCATTGGAACCTGAGAAATACAGCCTGAATCTTACTAGAAAACTGGACATCCATGGTCACTCTTGGGTCTGCTGTGGAAAACTCAGAATGAAAACTAAAGAAAATATTTCTTTAAGTGGCTGTAGCTGTACCCATGAGCTTGGCCTCTTTGGGGAAATTGTCCCCTTCCAGACACTGAAAACTAAATTGAGTAATGTGAAAAGACCTTCCCAGTCAATAGAGTAGCTATTGATTGGGCAGCTCTTTTCACAAGGCAGCTATGTCAAAGCCCCACCGGTGGTGCCCTCTTGCAACTTTGAAGTTCCCTCTCCTGAAGCAGTCTATGCTGAGGATGCACATAGCCTCCGAGCGAGTCCCAGTAGGCTGCTTTTACCATTCCTTCCCAGTTAGACTCAGTTCAACCTCCAGTACAGTTAACTTTTGGGATCCCGCTGTCACTCCAGAAATACAGGTGGGTTCTAACTCTTTCTGGCTTGATGGCAAAAGGATATTCTGTGCACCGGTGTCCAGTAGAGCCTGATATGTTTGTAGGTGTGATGTGTCAGGCCATTAAATATACCCAGTCCAGTAAACCTGATTGTCCCTTTCCTCCCTGCCTCCCCCTGGCTGGAAGCAGGACCCCTCTAGTCCTGCTCATAGTATTCATTACGGTGCATGGTAGATGGCCCACTGGAAACACATCCAACCATGGTAGGGGAGAGGGCACTGACAGCCATGGGATGAATTTCAGTGCAGGAGTTGGGGCCCAGCAGAGACAAGGAGTCAAGGCAGTGTGCTGGGGGAGACCAGCAGAAGCAGCCCAAGGGGTGGTGCTGCTTGTGAGGACATGTTTGTGGCAGCAGCCGGAGTGGGCAGCAGCTGTGCGCAGGCGAGGGGAGGCCAGGAAGCGCATGGCAAGAGCGCTCCTGCCAGCAGAGCCAAGGCCAGGACCAAGGCCAAGGGCAGAGACAGGCCCAGGGCAGGGGGCTGCAAGGGTCATGCTGAGCTGCCTGCCCCTGCAGCAGCCGCCCTGGCCCTCAGCAGATGTGCTGACTGGCACGCACAGGGAGGTGCTGGCGTGCATCAGAGAGCAGCAAGGAGGATGCTGGAGAGGGCTGGGGCCAGGTGGGTGGCAGAGCCCCGTGCAGGGGCTGGCTGGGGGTCCCCTCTGCTGCAGCCAGCGCATGCAGTGTGGCAGGAGGAGGGCAGGCAGGGCTTGTGGCCACCTTACTGGGGAAGAGCCCTGATCCGGAGGACAAAGCTTTTCCTGCTCGGAAGGCCAAGCAGCTCCAGCTTCTCCCCACACCTTGTGTCTTTACCCCCTCCTTCTGCACCACAGGGCAGAGGCAGGCCCTGGGCCCTTCCTGACATCCCTGCATATCCTGGTGAAATCACCAGTTCAGAAGGACATTTGGTTCTCTTCCTGTTAGAATAATAAAACCAGATTTGAAATATGTTGCTATGTTTAATTAGATAGAAGATTAGAAACTTTTTATGTCTGATGCTACCTTAGTCACTAACACCTTATCTGTAAGGCCATACAAAATTGTAACCAAGGATGGAAGAGAGGGATAAGATAATCTAGGGCTGGAGTATGTACCTGTAAAGAATAGATGAGGAACTTGTGGTATACAAGCAGTGCTATAGGCTGGGAGATGAGTGGTTAGAATGCTGCATGGTGGAGAAGGACCTGGGAGTGATGGTTGATAGTCAGCTGAATATGAGCCAGCAGTGTGCTCAGGTGGCCAAGAAGGCCAACAGCATCCTGGCTTGTATAAGAAGCAGTGTGGCCAGCAGGGCTAGGGAGGTGATCGTCCCCCTGTACTCAGCTCTGGTGAGGCCGCACCTCGAGTACTGCGTTCAGTTTTGGGCCCCTCGCTACAAGGACATGGAGGTGCTCGAGCGAGTCTAGAGAAGGGCGACGAAGCTGGTGAGGGGCCTGGAGAACAAGTCCTACGAGGAGTGGCTGAGGGAGCTGGGCTTGTTCAGCCTGGAGAAGAGGAGGCTCAGGGGCGACCTTATCGCTCTCTACAGCAACCTCAAAGGAGGCTGTAGCGAGGTGGGGGTTGGCATGTTCTCCCACGTGCCTGGTGACAGGACGAGGGAGAATGGGCTAAAGATGCACCAGGGGAGTTTTAGGTTAGATGTTAGGAAGAACTTCTTCACTGAAAGGGTTGTTAGGAATTGGAACAGGCTGCCCAGGGAAGTGGTGGAGTCACCATCCCTGGAAGTCTTTAAAAGACATTTAGATGTAGAGCTTAGGGATATGGTTTAGTGGGGATTGTTAGCGTTAGGTCAGAGGTTGGACTCGATGATCTTGAGGTCTCTTCCAACCTAGAAATTCTGTGATTCTGTGATCTTCCCCCTTTCTTTTTAATTGGTCATATCTTTGCCAGATATCAGAGACCCGTGCAGTGCCACATGAAATAGTTAGGAGTTATTTTGAAACCTCTTTGTTCTCTTATCCGAGATATCAGATACTTGCCCCATGCAAAAGTCAGCAGTTTTTGGAAACTCTTTTGCTCTCTTATCCCCTAGACCCGAGTCTCAAAGTTTACCCTTCAAACCCTCTATTGACACGAACTGCTAGATGATTCTTTTGCAAGATACAAGAACTATATACATTAATCACGCTGTTTCACTTAGACGTGTGGTTATAACAGGGTATGTAAGACAGAAGGTCACATTCATCATACCATGAGGCCCCTAGCATCGTTCATATCGACATGAATCAGATGAACATATATCACTGTTAAATGCTTGAAAAGGAGGTGTTATCACCCTGGCATTTCCAAAGAGACACATGCCACTGCAGTCTGCTGGGTCTTGGCCTGTGCTTACAGAGCCACAATCAATGTCACTCCAGCCTCTGTGAAAAGCCCTGCAGTCACTCCAACCCCTCTGACAGACCCTGCAGCTACTACAGCATCTGCAACATGCCCTGCAGCAACTCCAGCTCTTTCCTGGGCCCTGTGTCTGAGCCAGAAAACCAACCTGTGTCTGTATCACTTGCTCCTCTATGCAAGAAAAAACAATGGATGTGAAAGTCAGTTAGTCAGAAGATGCAGGCTTCAGAAAAGCTGGGCCATCATATGAGTAGGAGGACGAAGAGAAAGAAGTCATAAGAGCATCAGTAATCACACGATCCCTATCCCTATGCTGCTCTGGTGCTGGGAGAAACAGCGCCCCTCTCTGGAATTAGAGGGCAGGAAGGCAGATATGGTGGGCACACACTATGTGCCACCCTGTGGTTTTACCGGTGTGACCATGGAGAGGACATGAGAAAGTGCGATGGACAATCTAGAGGCACGGGTATGTGAGTGGCAAGGAAAAACAATCACTAAAAGGGGTTCTTAGAGAACTGCTGGTCCAATTTCCAACAGGCAGTCCTACAGACACAGTACTGAATACTATGAGCAGGACTAGAGGGGCTGTGCCTCCAGCCAGGGGGAGGAAGGGGACAGTCGGGTTTGTTGGACTGTGTGGATTTGATGTCCTTGCACATCAGACCCACAGAAGTATCAGGAGCTAGTGGGCACCACTGCACAGTGAACCCTAATGCCATCAAGCTAAGAGGGTCGAACCCATTTGTATGTCTGCAGCGACAGGGGGATCCCAACACTGAACTGTACTGGAGGCTGAAGTGTGTCTAAGTGGGAAGGAGTGGCAAAAACATTATTGGCACTGGCCCAGAGACTCTGTGCATCCTTGGAAGAGACTGCTTCAGGAGAGGATAGGTATCTCAGGGACCCAAAAGGGTATCGGTGGGCTTTTGGCATAGCTGCCTTGGAGACAGAGGACATTATACTGTTGTCTGCCTTGCCTTGGTCTCTCACAGGACCCTTCTGTTGTGGGGTTGGTGAGGGCTGAAGGACAGCTGGTGCCAATCCCTACCACAGCCGTGCACCTGAGTCAGTATAGCACCAACCGAGTGCACTAACAGAGGCCTATCGTGGCCTGAATGAAGTCCCACAATGCTGAGTGCTGCCATGCCAGCAGCATGATTCAGACTGCCCTGGAAGAGGAGGAAGCTCCTGAGCACCTGCACTACGTCGATGGCATCACTGGGTGGGGTGACACAGCAGAGGGAGTATTAGAGAAAGGGAAGAAAATACTCCAAATTCCTCCGAGAGCTGATTTTGCACGAAAAGAAATTAAGGTCAAGGGACATGCATAAGAGATCCCGATGCCGGCTGGCCAGGGTCAGTGGGACCAATGCTCAGGGATAGGTTGAGCATCGGTGAGGGGTTTCTCAACAATTGCATGGTGCATCACTTGCCTTGTACATATTATTATTAATATTATTATAGTTATTGTTATTATTAATATTTTATCTTCATTTTCTGTCTTTTAAAATATTAAATCATTCATTATTGTCTGCGCCCTTGTGCTTGGTGACACACATCCACTTTTCCTACACATCAGTGTCACCTTCACATTGCCTTTGTCTCCTTGTCCTCACTGCCTCCAGGGTTCTGCTCTAACGAGCTCCAAGGGAGGCTGTGTCAGTGCTGGCCCTCAGGGGGACACTGCAGGAAACTTGCCTCTGACTTGGACTTCTGCAGAGATGTCTTCAATTGTCTCTGAGTGCCTGAGGTTTGTGGGCTCATCAGCAAAGCCCCCAGAGGGGTGATTGCAGTGCCTTGGGCTGGTGCTGTGCTGCTGAGCTGGGCCGGGCTTGTGGGACAGAGAGAGCTCGTGGCAAGAGGGCCCTGGAGCAGAGAGACAGCTGTGCCCAGGAGCAGCTCCTCTGCACAGCGCAGCAGGGCTGGGGGCACTGCCTGCAGAGACAGAGTGCTTAAAGGCAGGCAGAAGTGGCAGGATGCACAGAGCTCACTGGGGGAGAACATTTCCCAGCCCTGAACACAGTAAGTCTCTGGATGGAGGGCAATGCAGTGGCAGGTCCTGGAGGAAGGAGAAGCCGGGGGTGCAGGCAGGGGTGTGCAGGGCTGCGGTGCAGAGCAGGGTCCCTGCTGTGCCCCAGGGGCTGTGTGCCAGGGCAGGGCCTGTGCTGCTTGCCAGGCTCAGCACTCAGTCTGCCTGGGGAGCTGCCCAGGGGCTTGGGCAGAAGAAGGGCAGGGCAGGAGCTGCCTGCAAAGAGAAGGCACTTTCTGCACTCTCTGCCTGCCTCTTCCTGCTCTGATTGTGGGGTAGGCTCTATATTAACAGGGTAGTGGGGCAGCCTCTATGCTATCGGCGTAGTTGGATTTGCACTGGTGACTGAGCTTCCTATTCCATTGAATTGAGACACAAACAAGTTAGTGATGCACCTGAGAATATCCCTTCTCTTCTCTCTGCTTACAGACTGCACCAGGGCTTTTCTGAGCTGTTCTTTAGGACTTGCAGACAAGGGGATGTGGTTTTTCAGCACAACCTCTGTGTGCATCCATCCCGCAGGTGAGTGCTGCAAGCAGCCAGCAGCTGGGTACCAGGGAATGGACAGAGCAGCCCTCCTGGATGTGCCCTCTGGTTTAGGTGTGCCTCCACAGCAATGACATTAACCATTTCACTAGATTAGAGATGTCCCACTGGGGACTGATGGGCAGAAGTGGTTGCTGTGTACAGGACGCTCAGCAAGCAGAAAGCAGGACTCCAGACAAGGAGATAGACAAAGGTCCTCTTGGAAACGGGTAATGTAAGGCTTTTACTGGGAATTTTAGTCAGAGACTTTACTCATAAGAGTTTATACTTTATATTTTCTTTCATTTCGCAGGCTCTATGTCCAAAGTCAGCAAATGCCCAACATCAGCTCTGTGAATGAGTTCCTGCTGCTGGCATTCGCAGACACGCGCGAGCTGCAGCTCCTGCACTTCGCGCTCTTCCTGGGCATCTACCTGGCTGCCCTCCTGGGCAACGGCCTCATCCTCAGTGCCGTAGCCTGTGACCACCGCCTCCACACCCCCATGTACTTCTTCCTCCTCAACCTCGCCCTCCTCGACCTGGGATCCATCTCCACCACTCTGCCCAAAGCCATGGCCAATGCCCTCTGGGACAACAGGGCCATCTCCTATCAAGGGTGTGCTGCCCAACTCTTTCTCTTTGCTTTCTTGGTTGGAGCAGAGTATTCCCTTCTCACTGTCATGGCCTATGACCGCTACGTTGCCATCTGCAAGCCCCTGCACTATGGGAGCCTCCTGGACAGCAGAGCTTGTGCCCAGATGGCAGCAGCTGCCTGGGGCAGTGGCTTTCTCAATGCTGTCCTGCACACGGCCAACACATTTTCCCTGCCCCTCTGCCAAGGCAATGCTGTGGACCAGTTCTTCTGTGAAATCCCCCAGATCCTCAAGCTCTCCTGCTCAGATGCCTACCTCAGGGAAGCTGGGGCACTTGTTCTTACTGTTTCTTTATGCTTTGGTTGTTTTGTTTTCATTGTTTTCTCCTATGTGCAGATCTTCAGGGCTGTGCTGAGGATGCCCTCTGATCAGGGCCGGCACAAAGCCTTTTCCACGTGCCTCCCTCACCTGGCTGTGGTCTCCCTCTTTGTCAGCACTGCCATGTTTGCCTATCTGAAGCCCCCTTCCCTCTCTTCCCCATCCATGGATCTTATTGTGTCAGTTCTCTACTCAGTTGTTCCTTCATCAGTGAACCCCCTCATCTACAGCATGAGGAACCAGGAGTTCAAGGATGCAGTAAGGAAACTGTTTGGATACATGCTTCTTTGCAATCAATAATGTTTGTGAGTTCCATGATTATTTCAGGAACTGTGAGGAAAATTTTTGTTACTATATTTCTCTATAAATATTTTCTACATTTTTTTTCTTTTGATTTAAATTATGTTATCCTTAACCTGCTACCTGATTTTCTTATTTCTATTTTTTCATTTATAGTGACCCAGTCATCTAATTATTGAAAGAAGCAGGTTATGTAGAGAAACATAATAAATTAAAAACAAAAACAAAACAAAACAAAAAAAAACATCAGAACTACATTTTATCAGCTGCCATCTCTTTCCATCCCCTCTGGAGCTGGGGTAGCAGCCCCAGCACACAGGAGGGGCTCAGGGCCAAGAGCCCAGCTGCTACATGGAGTTTGGGTGGGGGCTGTTGCTTCTCTGGAGCCATGGCCATGGCCAGCAGCAGGACGTGGCCTTGTCACTGCTGCTCTCTTTTGGCTTTCAGTGTGTTCTCCTGTGCTCTTTTATTCGGATAAGCTGTCAGATCTCATAGGCCTTGGTGACAGTCCTGTTCTCTCTGCAGTGGCATCCCTGTGACTGCAGGCAGCAGCAGGCACTGTGCAGCCCTGGGTTACAGCTGGCCTCCCGGATAGCACCACAGTAACAGGAGGGTCTTGCTCTGGGCAAACCCAGAAGCCTGGACGCCTCTCCAAAGCTGCTGCCAGGAACATAGCCAAGAGGTTGCTCCCTGCTCTTCTGTTTTCTGGGGTTCTAGTGCCGGGTTTTTCACCTGGGGCTCAACAACCCCAAACAGAGCTACAGGCTGGGAGATGAGTAGTTGGAGAGCTGCCTGGCAGAGAAGGACATGGGAGTACTGGTTGATAGTCGGATGAATATGGGCCAGTAGTGTGCTCAGGTGGCCAAGAAGACCAACAGCATCCTGGCTTGCATAAGAAGCAGTGTGGCCAGCAGGTCCAGGGAAGTGATTGTCCCCCTGTACTCAGTTGAGGTACTGAGAGGAGAGTGATGTAACCACTTGAGAAGCTAAAGTCAGAAGGAAAAGCTGAAGTGACTTGGAGTATTAATGGGCCCCACTGAGGGCTGTTACTAACAAAGCCTCCCCAGGGCCTTGTTAGGGCAGAAAATTGGAGGCCATGGTTACAGACAGGCAAAGCACTGTGCTGAGAAAAATCTTGGTTGGTTTTAATGAAGCTGAAGGGCCAAGGCCTGACCACGGCCACTGGGAGAGGAGACCCTGCACACCCATGTCTGGCTCAGGGCTAGTCTTGGGGTCTGTGGGATGTGGTGGGTACTGTGATGCTACTAGAAGAACTTCATTTTGACACCTCCGCAGCCCTGCACAGTGTTGCAAGGAAGCAATGCCAACTGTCAGCATGCCAAGCAGGTGCCTTCTGCTGGCCTAGCAGGGCCACTGCCAGATGTCAGCCCAAAAGTGCAGATCCCAGGTCTATGTAAAGGCTGACCTGCCACCTCCAGACACAAGTGACCTCACTGTCCCTTTCTGTGACACGTTCCTGCTGCTGCCATATCAAGTGCAGAGACAGAAGTGACCTCACAGTCCCTGCCACAGTTATGATCCTCCTCCTAGGGCAGGAGATGCTGAGGCAGAGCTGAGCTCCTCAGAGCATTCCCACCAATCTCCTCCTTGTGGCCCACAAGCTGATCAGATCAGGATGAGCAAGAGAGTAAAGATAAGGAAAAGGGGCTATGGGCTGAGTTTTGGCTTGAAGGGATACTTTGAGGTCAGGCATAAGAGTAGTGGATTCCTGTCAGGGTGTGGAGTAGCATTTAGAATTGACAATTAATGTCAGTGATTAAAGTAGTGCAAGGGCTTTACATGACTATTTTAAGTCAGCGTTACAGCAAAATTAACATTGCCTGAATGTTCGAACCTCACAGAAATCATTAATTTCTGCTGGCCAAACTCCTTTTCCCTCCCTCAAATCTCACATCTCTCCTGGCCAGGCTTCTCCTGACTTCCCCATATCAGTCATTTTCTTAGGGGCAGCTTTCTGATGGCTTTCATGATCTCAGAGTACCTGTCTCATATCTTTTGGCTACTCCTTTCTTGAGATTGACGTGGCACCTAAGTCAGGATGGTGAAGAACACAAAGGCTGTAGGTAAACCGTGCACAATGTGCCCAGCAGCTCTTGTACCACCCCAAAATTTTGTTTTCTGCCTCCAACTTTTAGATATGGAATGGCTTCTTTGCACCCAGGCTATCTTTTTCCAAACCCTCATGCATGGTTCAGTTTGCCGCAAGCGTCTTGGAGGCAGTGGCCCCCTCTGTGTCAAAAACTGAAAGCAGTCCTAAAGGATGACTTCAGGCAAAAGCTGACACCTCTGACATGACAACCCCTACCCAAGACTTATTCCACTATGGGGCCTACCAGGTACTTAGAAGGAGCCGATCTCAGAAACTACATGCACAGCAAGTGCCTTCTGCTGCCCTACCATGGACACTGGCAGATGTGAGCCTAAAGGCACAGATCCCAGCCAGGAGTCAAGGGTGACCTGTCAGCTACTTCAGAAAGAACTCACCTCACATGCCATTTAACAGCCATTCACTTCCTGCTGGACTTAGTGTTTCTGAGGCACCACTGAGCTTATAATACCACACCTACAAAACACCCCCTTTTTGGGCCAGGACCTGCCCAGGTAGAAGTGATCTGGTTGTGATCCTCCAAGCTCATGGCACACCTGCTGGGCTCCCAGCCTCTCTGACACTCAGAAGCCAGTTCCGTGCCAGTCGTGGGAGGTGCTAGGGCAGGAGGGACCTTGCAGGCAATGTTCCAGCCTCATGCCTGTTGGCAGTCTCTCAGCTCCTTGGGCACAGTGAAGATCATGTTTTTATCCAGAAGCCATGAGACTGAAGCTGACATTCAGGAGAAGCACCCTCCAAGCCCCAGCCCCAGTCCCAGCTGGCAGTGGTGCTCTGCTGAGCGAGGGGGCTGTGGTGCCTGGGGCATGGGGACACTCTGCAGGGCCATGCTGGGCAGGCTGGGAGGCAGACCCAGCTCATGGGGTCACTGCCATTGCCCCAGGGCTGCAAGGAATCCCTCACCAGGCTTCTTTGCTGGGGCTTTTGTGTGCCCTGGGGCTGCAGAGCTCTCCTCTGCCTGCTCACACCAGATTGAGCACTTGAGCTCTGCTCAGTCCACCTCAGACAGGCTCACGCTCCGTGGGCTCCATTCACTGCTCTCTCCTGGGCTCACACAGCCCCAGAAAAGAAGTCTGGTGAGTGATTTTTTGCAGGCCTGGGGCAATGGCAGTGATATTTCCTTGTTTCTCATGGTCTTCTCACATGTCTTTCTCATAGCCTTTCCCACTGCCCAGCACTGCCTCCCAGGTGGTAATAAGCCAACCTTCAGATGGGCCTTGGTCTTCTTCAGTCTTCCTGCTGCTTATTAGGACCTTCCAGACTCCTCACAGAGCTCAGAGGGAGCCTTCTTGTCCAGTGTGTGGCCCTGCACTGGCTCTGACTGTGACGAAGTAATTCTCTGCAGAGCAGCCCCTGTGGTGCTGTGTTTTCAATATGTGAGCGTACTGGGCCTGGCTGGGATGGAGTTAACTTTTCCTGTAGAAGCCCACACAGTGCTGTGCTCTGCTTGAGTAGCTAGAACAGCACTGGTATCACGGTTGTGTTTTGTCTACTGCTGAGCAATGCTGTCACAGCATCAGGAATCCCTCTAATCCTCCCTCCCCAAAGAGCCAGCAGGCTGCGGGTGCACAAGAGACAGGGAGGGGACATCACCAGGGCAGCTAACCTAAACCAGCCACAGAGATATTCCATACCATATGATGTCACACTCAGCAATAGAAGGTGGAAAATGGAAGGAGAGGGGAGAGGTGAGCTCCCGTTATGAAAACGACTGTCCTCCTGAAAATAAGCTCTATCTATTGAGGCCCTGTTTCAAGGAAGTGGTCAAGCATAACTGTCACAAATAGTTTTGCTATTTTTTTTTTTTAAATAACGTCTCTCAAAGGAGATGGGAATGCACTGCAGCTGAGACCTATGAATTTCTGCTTCCTTCTTTATTGTCTATAGCTACACAGAAAGCCTGGCTTTAGATATACATGAGATAATTATGAAAAGTAAAGAGATAAATGAACAGGTAGGAGGCTAACATGACATTAATTAAATCGACACCACAACTTGGAGAACATATTTATCAAGAAAAATAAAACCAAATTGCTATCCTAACTGTTTCTGAGATAAACTCAGAACGTAAAGGCACATAATTTTTTTTTTTAACAAATATGTATTCAAACAATTTCCTCAGTGCATCCTTGAGTTCCTGGTTCCTCATGCTGTAGATGAGGGGGTTCAGTGCTGGAGGTAACATGGAGTACAGAAAAGATACTGCAAGGTCCAGGGATGGGGAGGAGAATGAGGGGGGCTTCAGGTAGGCAAACATGATAGTGCTGACAAACAGGGAGACCACGGCCAGGTGAGGGAGGCATGTGGAAAAGGCTTTGTGCCGGCCCTGCTCAGAGGGTATCCTCAGCACTGCCCTGAGGATCTGCACATAGGATAACATGATGAAAACAAAGCAACAAAAGGCTAAAGAAACACTAAAAACTAGTGCCTCAACTTCCCTGAGGTAGGCATCTGAGCAGGAGAGCTTGAGGATCTGGGGGATTTCACAGAAGAACTGGTCCACAGCATTGCCTTGGCAGAGGGGCAGGGAAAATGTGTTGGCCGTGTGCAGGACAGCATTGAGAAAGCCACTGCCCCAGGCAGCTGCTGCCATGGTGGCACAAGCTCTGCTGCCCACGAGGCTCCCGTAGTGCAGGGGCTTGCAGATGGCAACGTAGCGGTCATAGGCCATGACAGTGAGAAGGGAATACTCTGCTGTGATAAAGAAGACAAAGAGAAAGACCTGTGCAGCACATCCTTGATAGGAGATGGCCCTGGTGTCCAACAGAGAATTGGCCATGGCTTTGGGCAGAGTGGTGGAGATGCAGCCCAGGTCGAGAAGGGCAAGGTTGAGGAGGAAGAAGTACATGGGGGTGTGGAGGCGGTGGTGGCAGGCTACGGCGCTGAGGATGAGGCCGTTGCCCAGGAGGGCAGCCAGGTAGATGCCCAGGAAGAGCGCGAAGTGCAGGAGCTGCAGCTCGCGTGTGTCTGCGAATGCCAGCAGGAGGAACTCAGTCACAGAGCTGATGTTGGGCATTTTCTGACATTGAACACTGTTGTCCGTAGAGAAGGAGAAGGCAGAAAAAGTTTAGAAGACAATTCTCTGAGGAAAGCCTACTGCAAGCCTTAGAGCACTCTCATCTGAAGCCTCTCTTTGCAAAAGGAGCTTTCTGCAGCTCTATCGCTTGAGTCCCAGCTGATGCTGGGTGAGACTGGCACTGCAAGCATGCAGTACTGGGGACTTTAGAGGTGTCCTTCCTTCTGTGAAGCAGTCAGAAAGCAGGAACAAGGGGGAAACTCAAGTTCAGTCCACTTATGGGATCCATGAACTTTGCAGGGTTGTTGCAAAAAACACCTCCAACCACACTGTAGAGCGAGTCAGATTTTATTATGCTTAGTAGAACAATCACACTCTTGTGTTTCCAAAGAAGGAGAGACAGCTTAAAGCAAAGAAGCTCCAACCCCAGTGCAGATGGACAGAATCCTCACCTTATCTCCAGGTACATGAGCAGGATCTCAGCTTTTCCCTCTTCTCCAAGAGTGCGGAAGCCTCATTCCAGCTGCCCACAGACAGCCATCCAGCAGCACAGACATGGGTTTAGTACAGAGGTGTCTTCTCCTTGAGGTACCTGGATAACACAAGGATGCCAGGAGAGAGCTGCATCCTGCGGGAGAGAAGAATGCAGCCTAGGACAATGCCCCACGGACAGAGCTGGATATTCGCAATCTGGGGTGTCCCAATACCCAATCTGCATCCCCTGCAGTGTCTGGAGGAGACTTGGACACCCAACTCTTGGCTAAAAAGAGCAGCTGGGTTATGACACTCCAAGGGGCTTCTGCCAGACTTTCTCACCTTGCACTGCAACCCAGCAGGACTCTCAAAGCCTACTGCATTACTCACTGCCCTCCCAGAAACAAGACCCAGCAGGAGGAGACCCTTCCAGGACCTGCAGCTGCATGGCCCTCCAGCCAGACCCTTACCTTGTCAAGGGCTGTGCAGGTTTCTCCTGCAGGCAGCTCTCAGCATCCTCCCACTGCCAAGTGCCTTCAGACCCTCTCTCCTTCTCTCCTCTGTGTGTGCCAGCTGCGGTCAGAGCCCCCAGCCCTGCTGCGCTGTGCAGTGGAGCTGCTCCTGGACACAGCTGTCTCTCTGCAACAGGATCACTTTTGAAATGAGTTTTCTCTGTCCCACGAGCCCGGCCCAGTTCAGCAGCACAGCACCAGCCCAAGGCACTGCAATCACCCCTCTGGGGCCTATGCTGATGAGCCCACGAACCTCAGGCACTCAGAGACAATTGAAGACATCTCTCCAGAAGTCCAAGTCCCAGGCAAGTTTCCTGCAGTGTCCCATTGAGGGCCAGCACTGACACAGCCTCCCTTGGAGCTTGTTAGAGCAGAACCCTGGAGGCAGTGAGGACAAGGAGTCAAAGGCAATGTGAAGGTGACAGTGATGTGTAGGAAACCTGGATGTGTGTCACCAAGCACAAGGCCCAGGACTTGACATCCAACCCATTTTAAGGGGGATCCTTTCCCTTCACACCTTGCTCAGGGCTCTTTGTGGGGCAGTAGGAGATGGGGATGTGCATGGCCAAGTGCAGGAGAATGGTATGATGCCTGTCTGGTTCATGGGTGGGGGCGAGGAGGCAATGAGGCCCTGGTGCTTTAACAATCAGCTGTCTCCTCATAGGCGTCAGTAGCAGAGACAACAGCCATAGCCATGGACACAAAGACCTGAGTCCTGTTGAGACTTTCAGCCTTGGTAGAGCCCTTGATCCTCTCCACACCAGGCTGTCTGAGGGACTCCTAGACCTGTATGTCTTTTCCTGCTGGCTGCAGACCCTCTTCTGTGTAGTACCACACTAGATCTCTGAGGAGTCTCATAACTCAGATCTTCTTGTTGGCCATGCTCCTCGTAAGGGAGCTCTGTGGGAAGCTGGCCTAGCTGCTGCTGAGCAGGCACCACTGCTCATATGGCATCCCTTGTGGTGCCCAGGCCCTCCTCCTAATGGCCACTGTTCACTCAGCAAGGTTCCATTCTGCCCTGATGTGTGGGTTTCTCTTCCTGTGGTGCAGTATGGGGTTCTTCTCCTTGTAAATGCCAAGAGGTTTCTGTAGGCAAAATCCTGCAGTTTCTCAAGGTTGCCCCACACTGATGCTCCATTCTGTCAGCTCTTCATATCTACAGGCAGACAGTTCAAACTTTGCGTGTGATTGTGCTATCTTTGAGAAGACAGCAGCATCAGGAAAGTTTGGATAATACAGGAGTAACCAGTTGAATGGCATTGCAGCACAGAGCCACAGAAGAGAATGGAAAGCTGCCAGGTTCCACCTCTTCTGTGCTTCCTTCTCATGCATGCTGTCAGTTTGTCTGGAGCTGTGTCCTGAATGTTATGGGAATGTGCAGGTGAAAATTAGAAGGGCCAAAGCCAAGCTGGAGCTCAATCTGTCTGTGACTCTTAAAGACAATGAAAAACTCTTTATAAAAATACCATAAATAAAGGAGGATTAAGGAGAACCATCATCCTTTATTGGATGTAGTGGAAATATGGTGAAGATCTTGAGATAACGTAAAGGATGAGGTACTTAATGCCTTCTTTGCCTCCGACTAGGTCAGCGAGACCAGTTGTTCCACTGGACATTTCTTCTTCCTCACGGCCAGTGCCATCCTTCCAATGCACACTTTGTGGCATTTTTTTTCTCTACTGCTCTTTCCTACAGCCAAAAAAAGCTCCATCAGGGTGGAAACCACTCCTGAAGTAGGCATCCCAACCCAGCAGGCTCCTTGTGGCCTCTCAGCCAACCAGACACAAGTCACCTCAGCAGCAGCTTCCAAGCCAGGGGCCTGCTGCTGGCCTTGCAGCTTCTTGGCTACACACAGCCAAGCCTTGTGCCTGCTGCTGCCCAGCCATGGACTCAAGCAGAAGGGACAGGACAACCCATGTTGGGGCCTTCTTTCTGCCTGGGTCCTGCTGGGTCTGGAGGCAGAGGGGATCCCCCAGTCAGCATGCCAAGCAGGTGCCTTCTGCTGGCCTAGCAGCACCACTGCCAGATGTCAGCCCAAAAGTGCAGCTCCCTGGGAGAAGTCAAGGCTGACCTGCCACCTCCAGACACAAGTGACCTCCCAGTCCCTTTCCGTGACACGTTCCTGCTGCTGCTCTATCAAGGGTAGAGACAGAAGTTACCTCACAATCACTGCCACAGTCATATTGCTCCTGCTGGGGCAGGAGATCCTGAGGTAGAGCTCACCTCTCTGTTGTCCCCTACAGACTGGGACTTACCTTTCTGGTTTAGAGAGTAAACAAAATTTTAGTTGGAAGGTTTACCGTTCTGTTTGTGGTGTCAGGTCTCTGGTTAGGGTATGGGAAAGCATTATGGATTAGGGTTTTGTTTAGGTCTGGCAAGAAGTCTTGGGATAAATAGAGCATTTAATGTTAGTGTTAAGGGCAGGGATTAGGGTGAGCAAGAGAGGAAATGTAAGAAACAGGCGCTACGGGCTGAGTTTACTTGAGGTGATATTTTGAGTTCTGCTTTACAATAGTGGATTCCTGTCAGCATGTTAGACTAACGTTTAGGTTGAGGGATTATTGTTATTGTTTAAAGGCGTTACAAGACTGAAGTCAGTGTTACAGCAGCATCAACATTACATGAACCCTCTTACCTCTACAAAGGTAAGCTTCCGAGCTCCTCTTCCCTTCTTCTTCCCTCCCCCAAATCTCACATTTCTCCTGGCCAGGCTACTCCTGACCTCCCCATATCAGTCATCTAACTCGGATCAGCTTTCTGATGGCTGTCATTATATCAGAGTACCTGTGTCACCTCTGTTGGCTACACTATTCTGTAGTATTAGAATACTCAATACTCTGTTGGCTATTTTATTCGGTTACTCACAAAGCCTCCCATGGGAATTGTTAGGGCAGATAACTGGAAGCCATGATTACAGGTTGGCAAAGGCACTGTGCTGAGAAAATCACTGTTTATTTTGGTGAATCAGAAGGGCCAAGGCCTGACCCCAGCCACTGGGAGGGGAGATCCTGCACCTCCAGCATCCGCATGTCTCACTCTTCCTGGGGTCTGTGGGGCAGGGGGTGATGCCCACAATATCACGTGAAGGGCAGTGATATGACACCTCCAGGTGTTTGCACAAGGTTGAAAGGAGAATACATGGTCCCAATGCCATGAGTATAACACATCTCCTCCTAAGCTAAGGCCAAGGGGAAAAAGTTGTCAGTACAGCTGCAGCCTTCCATTCTTGTCAGAGCCCTCTGCCTTCTCCTCTGCAGGCTTTCCTATGCTGTCCCACACTTTTCTGAAGGCTGCAGACAGACACTTCTCTTCCCCACCTTGCTCTCACTCTGGTGTTCCCATGATTTCACTGCTGCCTCTGCACTCTCACCAGCTGTTCCTTCAAACACAAGGGCATGGGCTGATCCAAACTCCTTCTGGGTGACCTCTCGACCCACTGCACAAGTGCCAGTGCCTCACCTTCAAGTCAAGAATTTCATCTGACTATCAAATCTAAATCTACCCTCTTGAAGTTTAAAACCATTCCCCTTGTCCTATGATAGAGTCATAGACATCATAAAAGCACAAATTTGGAAAGGACCTACAAGACCATTTGGTCCAACCTTCCTATCACTAATACTGCCTACTAAGCTACTGAGCCATAGCTCCTAGCATCTTGTCCTGCTGGTTCTTGAATACTGAGGGTCAGTGAGTCCACCACGTCCCTGAGCAGACCATTCTAGTTCCCGACTACTCTTTGAGAGAAAAAGTTTTTTGTGATATCTAATCTAAACATCCCCAGGCACAACTTGTGGCCATTTGCTAGAGTCCTATCATTAGTTATCTGAGAGAAGAGGCTGACCCCCACATCATCACAACCTCTCTTCAGGAAGTTGTAGAGTGCAATGAGGTCTCCCCTGAGCCTCCTCTTCGCCAAAGTAAATAGTCTCAGTTCCCTCAGCCACTCCTCATAAGACCTGTGCTCCAGTCCCCTCAACAGTTTGGTTGCCCTTCTCTGGATATGTTCCAGGACCTCAGTGTCCTTCTTGTAATGAGTGGCCCAAAACTGAACACAGTGCTCAAGGTGTGGCTTCACCAGAGCCGAGTACAGGAGGACAATCACCTCCCTGCTCCTGCTGGCTGCACTATTTCTAATACAGGCCAGGATGCCCTTGGCCTATTTGGCCACCTGGGCACACAGCTGGCTCATGTTCAGCTGAGCATCCATCAACACTCCCAGGTCCTTTTCCTCTTCATAGTCTAGCCACTCTGCCCCAAGCCTATAGCATTGCATGGAGTTATTGTGACCAAATTACAGGACCCTGCACTTGGCCTTGTTGAACCTCATCCCGTTCACCTCAACCCAGCAATCCAGCCTATCCTGATCCCTCTGAAAGGCCACCCTACCCTCATGTGGATCGTCACTACCTCCCAACTTGGTGTCATCTGCAGATTTAGTGAGGGTACACTCACTCCCCTCATCTAGGTCATCAATAAAGACATTAAACAAGATAGGTCGCAGTACCAACCCCTGGGGGACACCACTTGTAACAGGATGCCAACTGGACTAACCAAAAATCTTGGTTAAAATCTCTGAGGAGAGACATTATGGGCTTCACAAGGACAATGGTAGCAGTGTCACAGATAATCATAGAAACATGGGATCATAGAGTCATAGAATGGTTTGGGTTGGAAGGGACCTTAAAGATCCTCTTATTCCAACCATCCTCCTACTAGACCTGGCTGCTCAAAACTCATTTCAATCTGTTCTTGAACACTTCCAGGGATGGGACATTCCCAGCTTTTCCAGGAAACCTGTTCCAATGCCTCACCATCCTAAGAGGAAAGAATTTCTTCCATATATCTAATTTAAACCTGCCCTCTTCTAGTTTAAAGTCATTACTCCTTGTCCTATCACTATACCCCCAGACAAAGACTGTCTCTGCAGCTTTCCTGTAGGTCCTCTCTAAGCACTGGAAGGTTGCTCTAAGGTTTCTCCAGTGATGAGTAGTACCAGTTCTCTCAGCGTGCCTTCATAGCAGAAGTGCTCCAGCCCCTTGGTCATCTTTGTAGCCCTCCTCTGGACCTCTTCAAATAATTCCATGTACTCTAACTGCTGCGTTAAACCACAGAAGTCTTTTTGGCACACGGTGTGGGGCACAAAGTGTTGAGATAATGACAGATCTTACCACAGAGTGCTAAAGTTAAATTGTTATAAGCATTAGACCAGTTTAATAGTTGCTGATCACAATGTCAATCTTTTGGATCTCAGGTCTGTTGGGCTTGTTTTCAGAAATGTGTTGTATAGCACATTACTTACTGCCTGTGTGCTCATTGTGCTCTTTATCATTTCTGGAGCTGGTTTAAAGTTATTTTGCTATGTTGTGTAACACTGGCTTATGAGTCTAGAAAATTACTGGTCATGTGACAAATCTGTTCTTTGTACTGAGCATTGCCATCACCTCCATACCTCAGGAACCATCACTCAGAAACTATTAAGAACTACACTCTTGACCATTTTGCTTTAAGGAGCTAATCTAGGGGAGGAAAAGGGATGTACACTTCTCCACTTCTACACCTCCCCCTTCTCCTCCAGGGTAATTACACTACCTCTACAAAGCTCAGAATATCCATGGGATGGTCCTATTGTGATGTCTCCTGAATGTGTTTCAACTTTTGTTTAAGGATAAACAGCTCTTGAAGAATGCCCTCCAGAGACCTTCCCCAAGGCAGGAGACTTAGGAGTGGCAGGGAGCATGGGAGGATCTGGGCAGGCACCTAGAGCAGTGGGCACCTCCAGTGCTTTGGAACTTCCCCCCTGAGCACATGCAGAATCCTTAAAAACTGCAGAAGTACTTGAAAAGGAGGGGTTATCACCTTGGCAATTCCAAAGGGAATTCCAAAGGGAGCCTCAGTCAGTGTCACTCCAACCCCTGGGACAGGCCCTGCAGCTACTCCAACACCTCTGACATGTCCCGCAGCCACTCCAGCCACTGTGACAGGCCCCAGACTAGACCAGACCCCTCAGGTCTGCTCTTGCTAGGCCAGAGCACCAACCTGTGCCAGGATCAATTGCCTCTACATGCAGGAGAAAACAGAGGGTGTGAAAATCAGGCTCCTGAGAATGGAAGAGAACTACTGCCCGGAAAAGAAAGGAGGGAGAGGAATGTTGATCTATGAAACCTTGACATAGACTTCCCCACGAGAGGGTACTTCCAAGATCCAAAAGGGTACAGCTGGAGTTTTGGGATACCTGCCTTCAAGAGAGAGGATGTTAAAGAGCTGTCTACCTTGCCCAGTCCCTGGGAGGACACTTCCATTTGTGGACTTGTTGAAGGTCAAAGAAGAGCAGGTGCAGATGGTTACCACACTGTTCTACCAGTTGGGGACAGGCTGGACATCAGTCAGCAATGAGCAATTGCACTGTGTATAGCTTGCTTTGTACATAACAATAATAGTACTAAAAATAATTGCTATTATAATTCTTTCTCTACCATTTCAGTCCTTTCAACTGCCCTGACCTCAACCGATAAGCATGTGGGGGGGTTGGTGTGAGCTAACAGCTGTGTGGTGCTGAGCTGCCTGGCAGGTTAAAGCACATCATGTTTGACAACCACAGTCCAACAGCGCAAATCACAATTCTAAAAATCTTGTGTTCAGAGAGGAGCAGTAGATGATCAGTTCAGTCTGCCTCAGTGAGCACACCCCAGCAGAGACCCTGCTGCCTTGGGGAGCTGTCAGCCCTGAGGCCTTGGGGACACCTCAAGGGAGCCCAAGGGCACAGAGCAAGCGATGCCATGGTCGGGTGCTGTGCTGCTGAGCTGGGCCGGGCTCCTGGGCCCAAGGGCAGCTCCTGGCAAGCGCTGCAGAGAGACAGCTGTGCCCAGGAGCAGCTCCTCTGCACAGCGCAGCAGGGCTGGGGGCTCTGACCGCAGCTGGCACACAGAGAGGAGAGAAGGAGAGAGGGCTTGGAGGCACTGAGGAGTGCAACAACAGAGGGCAGCGTGTGACAGGACACATCTGCAGGCTCTTGACACCTTGAGGCTCTGGCAGCAGGGCACTGCAGGTGGGGTTTCCAGAGGGGTCTTCTACAGCTGGCACATCCAATGGCTGATAGCATCTGTCAGGGTCGTTGTCTCTATTTCTACAAAAATGAGTAGAAAATGCTGTATAGAATAACATTTATGATTGCATATTTCAAGAGGAAGACCAAGAGAGGGGGTACCTGAAAGGGAAGAATTTTTCTGTAGCCTGTGCTTGCAGATTCCTGCAGTGGAGGGGAGACATGGTTTCATGGTAATGGATTGACATTATTGTAGTGGAGACTGAGACTCCAAGAGAATTTCAGTGAGAGTGCTGGTTGTCTGCAATGAAGTATATAAAGTTCCTTTCCACACCTCAGCCCAGAAACTGCATCAACATCATTTTGTGTTCCTCTCAGGTTTTATCCTAGATGATCTTTAAGAGCTGCAAGCTCCCCGATTCCTAGTGCTGGGAGACATCCCTGTCTTTGGGAGGTCTCTGCCGGCTTGAAGTGAGCACAGATCATTTGCAATGAGCAGAAGCTGCATTGTCTGCAGGCAGAGCTGCAGCACAGGAGGGTCTGCTGAGTTTCCGTCTGTCCCTCCCTGGCCTTGCCTCCCCTGGCAGCAGCACGCTGGCATTCCTCCTGGCTTCTCCAGCTGGCCGTGCTGCTGCTGGTCTTGTTCCCAGGCTGGCTGGGGATGGGGGTTTCACATGCCCAGGTAGTGAGCCCTCGGTGTGCTTGAGTGAAGGGGAGTACGGGGACAGGGTGAGGGGTGTGGAGATGTGCACTTTGAGCCTGGATTCCTCTGCTCTCAGCAGTGTCTTTGTTCTTTTCAATCAAACATGTGAGTAGAACTTTCCTGCAGCTCTCACAGGGCAGCTGAGACCATACTTGATGGACGGACTGGCTGTCCTCCCTGAAGAACACTGTGCACTAAAGTGACAGTCCCTTTTCCTCTGATAATGATCTACAAGGATTCCCTTTGAGTCCAGTAGAAATAACCAGGGTTTGTGACTTGGAAACACTCTTCAGGAGTGGTGGGACAGCTGAAACAAAAAACTCAAAAAACAAAAATTTAAAATAAAATTAAAAAAAAGCCTCCACAACTCTGCTTTGCAGTTTGGTGACATGGGAGCAACACCGGGGAAAACCTCTTTGAGATCAGGATGGAAGAGAAACTGACATTTCCCCATGTTCCTCTTCACCTCTTGCTGTAGGACAGGACTGATTCCTGCACTGCCCACAGTAGAGCCCCCTGTTCCAACAGACACCGTCAGGCAGAATGAATCAGGATGCATGAAAGGGATCTGCCAAATGTCTGCCAGAAAGTGCACAATAAAAGTGATGATTTTAAATGAGAAATGGAATTAATTTTCCTCTGATGCATTTCTTGTACTTTATTATTCTCATCCTCTTCATTGTTCAGGACCACATCCCGAAAAATAAGATGTCCAACAGAAGCACCATCACAGAGTTCCTCCTGCTGGCATTCGCAGACACGCGCGAGCTGCAGCTCCTGCACTTTGCGCTCTTCCTGGGCATCTACCTGGCTGCCCTCCTGGGCAACGGCCTCATCCTCAGCGCCATAGCCTGTGACCACCGCCTCCACACCCCTATGTACTTCTTCCTCCTCAACCTTGCCCTTCTCGATGTGGGATCCATCTCCACCACTCTGCCCAAAGCCATGGCCAATGCCCTCTGGGACACCAGGGCCATCTCCTATCAAGGATGTGCTGCACAGGTCTTTTTCTTTCTCTTCTTCATATCAGCAGAGTATTATAACCTTACTGTCATGGCCTACGACCGCTACGTTGCCATCTGCAAGCCCCTGCATTACGGGAGCCTCGTGGGCAGCAGAGCTTGTGCCCAGATGGCAGCAGCTGCCTGGGGCAGTGGCTTTCTCAATGCTGTCCTGCACACGGCCACTACATTTTCCCTGCCCCTCTGCCAAGGCAATGCTGTGGACCAGTTCTTTTGCAAAATCCCCCACATCCTCAAGCTCTCCTGCTCACATGCCTACCTCAGGGAAGTTGGGGCACTAGTTTTTAGTGTTTCTTTAGTCTTTGGTTGTTTTGCTTTCATAGTGCTGTCCTATGTGCAGATCTTCAGGGCAGTGCTGAGGATGCCCTCTGAGCAGGGCCGGCACAAAGCCTTTTCCACGTGCCTCCCTCATCTGGCTGTGGTCTCCCTCTTCATTAGCACTGGCATGTTTTCCTACCTGAAGCCCCCCTCCGTTTCCTCTCCATCCCTGGACCTGGTCGTTGCACTTCTGTACTCGGTGGTGCCTCCAGCAGTGAACCCCCTCATCTACAGCATGAGGAACCAGGAGCTCAAGGATGCAGTGAGGAAACTGTTTCCATACATGCTTCTTAAGCATCCATGATGTGTTCAGAAGATGTATTCTTAATAATGTGCAAATATTTTGATTCACATTATATCATATCTTTTTTATCATTACTAGTGTTTTCATAACATTATCATTAATAAGAATCCCAAGAGAAATCAAAGAGTATTTGGGAAAATGACACAATTTTTTACATTATTTTTCTCTGTTAGTATTTGAACAATATTTCATTTTGTTTTTTATAATCTCATTCTTACCATTCAGAATGTTACATCTTTTGTAAGGTTGACCACATCATCTAACATACATACAGAACCAGGCTTCCTTGGCAGATAAAGACAAATAAAGATACCATCAGAAATTCATTGGTCTCAGTATCCCTCTCTTCCCAAATCCTCTGGAGCTGGGGGAGCAGCCCCAGCATACAGGATGTGCTCAGGACCAAGAGCCCAGCTTCCACATGTAGAAGCAGTGCATTTGGATTCGACCTTGTGGATCTAGGTGACAGTCCTGTTGTCTCTATAGCAGGGCCGGCACAAAGCCTTTTCCACGTGCCTCCCTCACCTGGCCATGGTGTCCGTCTCCCTCAGGCCTGTCATGGTTTCCTACCTGAAGCCCTCCTCCATCCCCTCTCCATCCCTGGACCTGGTGGTGGCAGTTCTGTACTCAGTGGTCCCTCCAGCAGAGCATGTCCTCATCTGTAGCATGAGGACCCAGGAGCTCAAGCATGCCTTGTGGATATAGATGACTAGATGTGTCTTGGATACAAGAATTTTTTGATCTGCTTCTGCAAATGTCTTATAATGCAAATAATTGGCTTAATACCAGTATACCTGTTTTGTTTTGTTTTGTTTGTGGTTGTGTTTGTGCATATTCTTATTACATTAATTCAGCTAATGAACACCCATTAAGATGATATGGATGTACCTGTTGAATATAGCTCATAGACTCTGTGCATGTGAAGCCATGCTCTCCATGAATTTAACCTTAAGGAAGTTAAGATTTAACTACCTTTTTTGTCTGACGTCCTTCCTCTGAGACCAGGCTCTGCAGGGGCAATGCCCGTGTGCAGAGGTGCAGAGGAAAAGAGTCCCATCCCAGCAACATGGCCAGGGAGCACCAGCGCTTGGGGCATGCAGAGCTGCTCTCTTGCCACTGCCGCCCTCTCCTGCTGAGCCCTGCTGGTGGGATCAGGCCCGGCTGCTCCTCACTTGGTGCCAGTGCTGCTGTTGGGCCGAGCTGGGACTGCAGGCAGGGACAGGCAGTGGGCACGAAAGTGGCACAGCTGGCCTCCACTGCAGCACTTCCCTCCTAAGGGGGGATCTCCTCCGAGGTGGACTGAACAGAGCTCATATGCTCAATCTGGTGTGAGCAGGCAAAGAAGAGCTCTACAGCCCCACGACACACAAAAGCCCCAGCAAAGGAGCCTGGCGAGTGATTCCTTGCAACCCTGGGGCAATGGCAGTGACCCCATGAGCTGGGTCTGTCTCCCAGCCTGCCCAGCACGGCCCTGCAGAGTGCCCCCGTGCCCCGGGCACCACAGCCCCCTCGCTTTGCAGAGCAGTACCACCAGCTGGGGCTGGGGCTGTAAGGATGCATCCCCTGAGTGTCTTCTAGACTGGCTTGAGGCACACAGCTTCTGGATGTGAGCGTGAACTTCACTGTGCACTAGGAGCTGAGAGACCGCCAACAGGCATGGGGCTGGAACATTGCCTGCAAGGTCCCTCTTGCCCTAGCGCCTCCCAGGACTGGCACGGAACTGGCTCCTGTGTGTCAGAGATCCTGCGAGCCCAGCAGGTGTGCCATGGGCTTGGAGGATCACAACCAGATCATTTCCACCTGGGCAGGTCCTGGCCCAAAAAGGGGGTGTTTTGTAGGTCTGGTGTTATATGCTCAGTGGTGTATGAGAAGCAGTAAGTCCAGCGAATAGCTGTTAAATGGCCTGTGAGGTGACTGCATTCTGAAGTAGCTGACAGGTCACCCTTGACTCCTGGCTGGGATCTGTGCCTTTAGGCTCACATCTGCCAGTGTCCATGGTAGGGCAGCAGAAGGCACTTGCTGTGCATGTAGTTTCTGAGATCGGCTCTTTCTAAATATCTGGTAGGCTGCATAGAGGAAGAGGTCTTGGATAGGGGTTGTCATATCAGAGGTGTCAGCTTTTGCCTGAAGTCATCCTTTAGGACTGCTTTCAGTTTTCTACACAGAGGGGGCCACTGCCTCCAAGACGCTTGGGGCAAACTGAACCATGCATGAGGGTTTGGAAAAAGATAGCCTGGGTGCACAGAAGCCATTCCATATCTAAAAGTTGGAGGCAGGAAACAAAATTTTGGGGTGGTACAAGAGCTGCTGGGCACATTGTGCAGGGTTCACCTACAGCCTTTGTGTTCTTTTCCATCCTGACTTAGAGGCCATGTCGGTTTCAAAAAAGGTGTAGCCAACAGATGTGAGGCAGATACTCTGAGATCATGAAAGCCATCAGAAACTGCCCGTACGAAGATGACTGAAATGGCGAAGTCAGGAAAAGACTGGCCGGGAGAGATGTGAGATTTGAGGGAGGAAAGAGGAGCTTGGCTAGCAGAAATTAATGATTTTTGTGAGTTTAGAACATTCAGGCAATGTTGATTCTGCTGGAAATGTGACTTAAAACAGTCATGTAAAGCCCTTCCCCTATTTTAACCAGAGACATTAATTCCCAAACATAAATGCTACTCCACACCCTGACAGGAATCCACTATTCTTATGCCTGACCTCAAAGTATCCCTTCAAGACAAAACTCAGCTCATAGCCCCTTTCCCTTACCTTTACTCTCTTGCTCACCCTGATCTGATCAGCTTGTGGGGCACAAGGAGGAGATGGGTGGGAATGCTCTGAGGAGCTCAGCTCTGCCTCAGCATCTCCTGCCCCAGCAGCAGGAATGTGACTGTGGCAGGGACTGTGAGGTCACTTCTGTCTCTGCACTTGATAGGACAGCAGCAGGAACGTGTCACGCAAAGGGACTGGGAGGTCATTTAACTCTGATCTAGCTGACAGGTCATCCTTGGCTTCTCCCTGGGAGCTGCACTTTTGGGCTGACATCTGGCAGTGGCCCTGCTAGGCCAGCAGAAGGCACCTGCTTGGCATGCTGACTGGGGGATCCCCTCTGCCTCCAGACCCAGGAAGACCCAGGCAGAAAGAAGGCCCCAACATGGGTTGTCCTGTCCCTTCTGCTTGAGTCCATGACTGCACAGCAGCAGGCACAAGGCTTGGCTGTGTGTAGCCAGGAAGCTGCAAGGCCAGCAGCAGGCCCCTGGCTTGGAAGCTGCTGCTGAGGTGACTTGTGTCTGCTTGGCTGGATGCAAGAAGGCTGGCGGGTTGGGATGCCTACTTCAGGAGTGGTTTCCTACCAGATAGAGCTTTCTGTTCTAGTAGAAAAAAACAGAAGAGAAAAAAACTGCCACAAAGTGTTCCATGGTAGGTTGGCACTGGTCACAAGGAGGGAGAAATGTCCCTCAAAGGGTCATGCTGTTGTGCCAGAGGTCACCCTCTGTCTTTGTGTTTCAAGGAACAGCTGGTGAGGGCTGACGAGACATCAGCGAAAGCAAGGGATGAAAGCAAGATGCTGAATTGAGATGGGTGTCTCAAGACTTCAAGAAAATAGGGCAATGTGTGGGACAGCATAGGAAAAGCTACAGAGGAGAAGGCAGAGGGTGCTGGTAAAAAGGAAAGGCCCTAACAGCCGTGAAGGTTTTGTCCCCTTGGCTAGAGCTTAGGAGGAGATATGTTATATTCATTGTGATGGAGCCTCATGGATTCCTTATAACTGTGTGCAGCAGCTCAGAGGTGTCACACCAGTGTTGTTCTCATGGCATCACACTGCCCACAACATCCCACAGACCCCAGCAAGAGCCTTGAGACAGATGTAGGGGTGCAGGATCTCCCCTCCCACTTCCAGAGGTCAGGCCTTGGCTCTTCTGCATCACCAAAACCAACCAAGACTTTTCTCAGCACAGTACTTTGCCTGTCTGTAACCATGGCCTCCAACTATCTGCCCTAACAAGACCCTGGGGAGGCTTTGTTAGTAACATCCCTCAGTGGGGCCCATTAATACTCCAAGTCACTTCAGCTTTTCCTTCTGACTTTACTTTCTCTAGCAGTTGCATCGTTCTCCTCTCAGTACCAGAGCTTCATAGACTGACCACCACAATACACCGTGGAACTCATTAAAATGTAGAAATTCCTAACATCTCCTCCATAGTTTTCTTCAAGTTTTCACACCTTGTGCAGCTAATTGCAGAGTTTGCATGATGTAGTTAAGGGAAAAGATTTCACAAAGCACATCATAAAAATATTTTCTTGATTCAAAGGCTGAATGTTGTTGCATTTCAGTTTGGAGCATCATTCTCATATTGCTTTTCATCCAGCGTGACTTCTTTGGAGACCTCCATAGGGAGGAAAAACAGAGTCTAGAGGTCTGACACCTCCACTGCCAGCAGTGGTCTTTGTCCCTGTAAGTGCAGCCCAGCTCAGCACATGAAACCCTTTCTAAGACAAGTCAGGGGTTCCTTGGGAAACAATTAAAGTAATAAATAAAATAACATAACATAACATAACATAACATAACATAACATAACATAACATAACATAACATAACATAACATAAAATAAAATAAAATAAAATAAAATAAAATAAAATAAAATAAAATAAAATAAAATAAAATAAAATAAAATTTGATATGACCATTGGGATCTGAGAAATTGTAAATGAATCTTAGTAGACAACTGGACATCCATGGACTATCTTGGGTCATTTGAGGAAAACTAAGGGTGAAAAATAAAGAAAATATACCACTATTGGATGTAGCTGTACCCATGAGCTTGGCCGCTTTTGGGAAATCGTCCCCTTCCAGACACAGAAACCTAAACTGAGTAATGTGAAAAGACCTGCCCAGTCAATAGAGTAGGGCAAAGTCCTGTTTCCTGTGCTATAGATGCAGAAGGCAAAAAGAATTGCATTGTGCCTGAAACTACTCTGGGACGTGTAACCCAGGTCAGGCAACTTTACCTTAGTGCTGACATGGCCATCATTAAATTATGCTACCAAGTTCTACAGCTACACCTTGGCTCTCCAGTCGATGACCCAGCTCATGGATGGCAATCAGGGAGTCTCGGTTAGTGTGACGCTGCCTCAGGTGTGCCACTATGGTAGCCATTGGCACCTGCTGTTCTTCAAACCTCAGCAAACCCCCAACAGAAGGATTCTGTGGAAGGCCAAGCAAGGTAGACAACTGTTCCATGTCCTTTGTCTCCAAGGCAGCTCTGCCAAAGCCCTACCAGTGGTGCCCTCTTGAAACGTTGAAGTTCCCTCTCCTGATGCAGTCTAAGCCGAGGATGCACATAGCCTCTGAACTAGTCCTATTGGGGTGTGTGATATATGGAGTAATATTTGTGTCAAGAAGATGGTTGACATAAAGAAGGGGGACATGTGGGGGTGTGGCCATCGAGGTTGGCAAGCCCCATGGTTGATGATACCATCAGACTCTTAAGGATGAGGCCATCAGGAATGTAAAAGTGCTTAGAGGGAACATAGAAGGCTGAGGACCTGTAACCCCGGTCATGGAACTTCACCTCGGTAATGACAAGTCCATCACTAAACCACACCATCAAGCTCTGCATCGACATCATGTCAGATGTTCATGTGTGCAGGCAGACAGTTCAACCTTTGTGTGATTGTGCGCTCTTTGATAAGACAGCAGCATCAGGACTCACAGGAAAGTTTGGATAATACAGGAGTAACCAGCTGAATGGAATTGCAGCACAGAGTCACAGAAGGGTAGGGGATGGAAGGCTGCCAGGTTCCACCTTTTCTGGGCTTCCTTCTCATGAATGCTGTCAGTTTGTCTGGAGCTGTGTCCTAAATGTTATGGGGCTGTACGGGGACGAATATAGAAGGGCCAAAGCCCAGCTGGAGCTCAATCCATCCGTTACTGTGAAAGACAATAAAAAATATTTATACAAATACTTCAGATAAAGGAGGATTAAGGAGAATCATCATCCTTTATTGGATGTGGGGGAAACATTGTGAAAATAGGAGAGGTAAAGACAGAGGTACTTAATGCCTTCTTTGCCTCAGTTTCTAGTAGGAAGACCAGTTGCTCCCCTGGTACTCATCCCCCTGAGCTGGGGGTAGGGAAAGAGAGCAGGATGAAGCCTTCATAATCTATGAGGAAATGGTTAGAGATCTGCTACTCCACGAAGATATACACACATCTATGGGGCCAGATGGAATCCACCTGTCACTACTGAGGGAGCTGGCAGAATCACTTCCCAAGCAGCTTTCCATCATTGATCAGCAGTCCTGGCTATCAGGGGAGGTCCCAGTCAATTGGCAACTAGCAAATTTGACAGCCATCTACAAGAAAGGCCAGAAGGACAATTCAGGGAACTGCAGGCCTGTAGGTCTGACCTCAGTGACAGGGAAGTTCATGGAGCAGATTGTCTTGACTACCATCACGGAACAGTTCCAGGACCACCAGGTGATCAGGTGTCCTGGTTTCAGTTAGCACAGAATTAATTTTCTTCCTAGTAGCTGGTGGAATGCTGTGTTTTGGCTTAGAATGAGAAGAGTGCTGATAACACCCCGATGCTTTAATTGTTGCAGAGCAGTGCTTATACTAAGCCAAGGACATCTCAGCCTTTGCTCTGTCCTGCCAACGGGCAGGCTGGGGGGTGCAGTAAGAGCTGGGAGGGGACAGACCCAGGACAGGTGACCCAAACTAGCCAAAGGGGTATTCCATACCATCTGACGTCATGCTAAACAATATATAGGGGTGGCTAGCCGGGGGGAGGGGGCCGGACTGCTCGGGGTTAGGCTGGGCATCGGTCAGCGGGTGGTGAGCAATTGCATTGTGCATCACTTGTTTGTACATACTATTATTACTTTCGTATTATCCCCATTGTATCATCATTATTATTATTGTTATTATTATTTTTGTTATTTTTTTTTCCTGTCTTATTAAACTGTCTTTATCTCAACTCACGGGCTTCACTTTCCATTTCTCTCCCCCGTCCCAGAGAGGGAGGGGGGAGGGTGAGCGAACGGCTGCGTGGTGTTTAGCTGCCGGTCGGGTTAAACCACGACAGTCTTTTTGGCGCCCAACGTGGGGCTCGAAAGGTTGAGATAACGGCAGATCTGATCAGAGTGTGTTAAACTAAAATTGGTGTAAGGATTAGACCTGCTTAATAGTCACTTGTCATGATGCTGATTGCTTTAATCACAACTCTGCTGCGCCTGTTTTCCAAATTGAGTATTATAGTACATTATTTTCCGTATTTGCTCTCTGTAGTGTTGTTTCTCCTCTCCGGGCCCTGGTTTCAGACCATTATGGTACTAAGTGTTATAGCAATGGCTTATGAGACGATAAGATATCTGGTCATGACTCTAACTTGGTATTTATACTCAGTAACATCGTGGACTCTGTACTTTGGAAACAGCATCTTGGGAACTATTAGCAATTATACCTATTGTTTTTCTCCATTAGAGAGTCAATCTGTGGAGGGGAAAGGGGAGGATATTTTTCCTTACTTGCTTACTCTCCCTTTCTCCTTCACCACCCCTGTATCCTCCTGGGTCACTCTGCCTTCCTCCTTCACCACCCTCTTATCCCCTGAGCTTGTTACAATAGCTCTCCAAGATATTGAATATTTCTGGAATACTCAGAATACCATAGTCTTGTTGTTCTGCCTCATGAATGCACTTCAGATTCTGCTTAAAGTTAAACAACTACTTATGAAGCTCATCCGGAGATCTGCCCGGAGGCAGTATAGTTGTGGGTGGCAGGGAGTATGGGTGGATATGGGCAGGCATCTAGAGCAGTTGGCACCCCCAGTGTGTTGGAAATTCACCCCTGAACAATGGCAAAATCCTCAAAAACTGGCAGAATGCTTGAAAAAAAGGTGTAATGATTCTGGCAGTTCCAAAGTAACACAAATCATTGTAACGTGCTGGGGCCTGGCTCATGCCTATCGAGCTGCCATTGATACTGCTGTCAACTTAGTGACAGACCCTGCGGCCACTCCAAACCCTGTGACAGATCCAACGGCCACTGTGACCCCTACGGTGGATTCTGCAGCCGCTCCAGTCCCAGATCCTGCAGCCGCTCCAGTCCCAGCTCCTGCAGCCGCTCCAGTCCCAGCTCCTGCAGCCGCTCCAGTCCCAGCTCCTGCAGCCGCTCCAGCTCCAGCTCCTGAAGCCGCTCCAGCTCCAGCTCCTACTGCTGCTCCAGTCCCAGCTCCTGCAACTGCTCCAGCTCCAGCTCCAGCTCCTGTAGCCGCTACAGCTCCGGTTCCTGCAACTGCTCCAGCTCCTGTAGCCGCTCCAGCTCCTGTGGCCGTGTCAGAGAAACGAGCTGTAGCAGTGCAAGTTGACCCTGCAGAGGGCATTCCAACCCCTGTGGCAGACCCTGTAACAAAGTCAGAGAAACGAGCAGTAGCAGTGCAAGCTGCCCCTGTAGAGAAGGTGAAAATATGGTACAGAAATTCAAGTCGTTTAGAACGCAGAGAGTCTTCTGCCAATCCAGGTAAGGCTTCTGCCAAAACTAAGTATAGAGATGACGAAGATGATGACGACGCTGGGCCGTCAAGGATTCAGGAGGAGGAAGATGAGGATGCCGAAAGAGCAACAGTAACTACCCGAAGCCTAAACGAGCGCGAGCTACGAGATGTGCGAAAAGATTTTGGTCGCTGTATAGGTGAGCAGCTTGTCACCTGGCTGCTCCGGTGCTGGGACTCTGGAGCCAATTGTGTGGAATTAGACGGCAGGGAAGCCAAGCGACTGGGATCCCTTATTAGAGACGCAGGCATTGACAAAGCAATTGCAGATGGAGCACGACCCACCAGCCTCTGGAGGCGTCTCCTCTCAGCTGTGAGGGAAAGGTATCCCTTCAAGGAAGATATTTTATGTCTACCAGGCAAGTGGACCACTATGGAGAAGGGAATCCAGTACCTGAGGGAATTAGCCGTACGGGAAGTGATTTATGAGGATCCAGACCTCAATCAAACATCCACAGATCCAGATGAAGTCAAGTGTACACGACCCATGTGGCGGAAGTTTGTACGGAGTGCACCATCATCATATGCCAGCTCATTGGCAATAATGGCCTGGAAAGAGGATGAGGAACCCACAGTGGGTGAAGCGGCTAAACAACTCCGGCAGTACGAAGAAAGTCTCTCCTCTTCCTTACAGGCCTGCGTCTCAGCTGTGGAGAAACTTTCTGAAAAGGTTCACCAACTTGAAGAGAATCTATTGTCCTCCCCACCTGAACCAACCAGTGCCCACCGACCAAAGGAGAACACTTGGGAGAAACTTTCTGAAAAGGTTCACCAACTTGAAGAGAGATTATTCTCCTTCGCACCTGTACAAAGCAGTGTCTCAGCTGTCAGGGGTAGGCGTTCACCCACACAAGGAAGACGATATGGTGGGTACTCACCCCGTGCCACCCTGTGGTTTTACTTACGAGACCATGGAGAGGACATGAGAAAGTGGGATGGAAAATCTACCGCGACCCTAGAGGCACGGGTACGTGAGTTGCAAAAGAAAACAATCAGGAAAAAGGGATTCTCCGAAAAGTTTGCTGCTCCAACTTCCAGCAGACAGTCCTTCAAACACAGAAACGAGGAAGATTCTGACCAGGATTAGGGGGGCCCTGCCTCCAGCCAGGGGGAGGAAAGGGACAATCGAGTTTATTGGACTGTGTGGATTCGATGGCCTGGCACATCACGCGCACAGAAGTATAAGGCTTTAGTAGACACCGGTGCACAATGTACTATAATGCCATCGAGCTATAAAGGACCAGAGCCCATCTATATTTGTGGAGTGACAGGGGGATCTCAGCAGTTGACTGTATTGGAGGCTGAAGTGAGTCTGACTGGGAATGAGTGGGAAAAGCACCGCATTGTGACTGGTCCGGATGCTCCATGTATCCTTGGCATAGACTATCTTAGAAGAGGATACTGCAAGGACCCAAAAGGGTTCCGGTGGGCTTTTGGTATTGCTGCCTTAGAGACAGAGGGCATTAAACAATTATCTACCTTGCCTGGTCTCTCAGAGGACCCCTCTGTTGTGGGGTTGCTGAGGGTCGAAGAACAGCAAGTGCCAATTGCTACCACAACTGTGCACCGGCGGCAATATCGCACCAACCGAGACTCCCTGATTCCCATCCATAAGCTAATTCGTCAATTGGAGAGCCAAGGAGTGATCAGCAAGACTCATTCACCTTTCAATAGTCCCATATGGCCAGTGCGAAAGTCTAATGGCGAGTGGAGACTAACAGTGGACTATCGCGGCTTGAACGAAGTCACGCCACCACTGAGTGCTGCAGTGCCGGACATGCTGGAACTTCAGTATGAACTTGAATCGAAGGCAGCCAAGTGGTACGCCACAATTGATATCGCTAATGCATTTTTCTCCATCCCTCTAGCAGCAGAGTGCAGGCCACAATTTGCCTTCACTTGGAGGGGAGTCCAATATACTTGGAATAGGCTGCCCCAGGGGTGGAAACACAGCCCTACCATTTGCCATGGGCTGATCCAGTCTGCACTAGAGCAGGGGGAAGCTCCTGAACACCTGCAGTACATCGATGACATTATTGTGTGGGGTGACACAGCAGAGGAAGTTTTCGATAAAGGGAAGAAAATAGTCCAAATCCTTCTGAAAGCCGGTTTTGCCATAAAACAAAATAAAGTCAAAGGACCTGCACGGGAGATCCAGTTTTTAGGAATAAAATGGCAAGATGGACGTCGTCAAATCCCAATGGATGTGATCAACAAAATAACAGCTATGTCTCCACCAACTAACAAAAAAGAAACACAGACTTTCCTAGGTGTTGTGGGGTTTTGGAGAATGCACATCCCAAATTACAGTCTGATTGTAAACCCACTCTACCAAGTAACTCGCAAGAAGAATGAGTTTGAATGGGGCCCTGAACAACGACAAGCCTTTGAACAAATCAAGCAGGAAATAGTCCATGCAGTAGCCCTTGGGCCAGTTCGAACAGGACCAGATGTAAAGAATGTGCTCTACACTGCAGCCGGGGAGAACGGCCCCACCTGGAGCCTCTGGCAGAAAGAACCTGGGGAAACTCGAGGTCGGCCTCTGGGGTTTTGGAGTCGGGGATACAGAGGATCTGAGGCCCGCTATACTCCAACTGAAAAGGAGATATTGGCAGCATATGAAGGAGTTCGATCTGCTTCGGAGGTGGTCGGTACTGAAGCGCAGCTCCTCCTAGCACCCCGATTACCGGTACTAGGCTGGATGTTCAAGGGAAGGGTCCCCTCTACGCATCATGCAACTGATGCTACATGGAGCAAGTGGGTTGCACTGATTACTCAGCGGGCTCGAATAGGAAACCCCAGTCGCCCAGGAATATTGGAAGTGATCATGGACTGGCCAGAAGGCAAATACTTTGGGATATCATCAGAGGAGGAGGTGGGTCGTGCTGAAGAAGCCCCACTGTACAACCAGTTGCCAGAGAATGAAAAGAAATATGCCCTGTTCACTGATGGGTCCTGTCGTATTGTGGGGAAGCATCGGAGATGGAAGGCTGCTGTATGGAGCCCTACGCGACGAGTTGCAGAAGCTGCTGAGGGAGAAGGTGAATCGAGTCAGTTTGCAGAAGTGAAAGCCATTCAGCTGGCTTTAGACATTGCTGAACGAGAAAAATGGCCAGTTCTCTATCTCTACACCGATTCATGGATGGTAGCAAATGCCCTGTGGGGATGGTTACAGCAATGGAAGCAAAACAACTGGCAGCGTAGGGGCAAACCTATCTGGGCTGCTGCATTGTGGCAAGATATTGCTGCTCGGGTAGAGAACCTGGCTGTGAAAGTACGCCACGTAGATGCTCATGTGCCCAAGAATCGGGCTACTGAAGAACATCAAAACAACCAGCAGGTGGATCAGGCTGCTAAGATTGAAGTAGCTCAGGTGGACCTGGATTGGCAGCATAAAGGTGAATTATTTATAGCCCGATGGGCCCATGACACCTCAGGCCATCAAGGTAGAGATGCAACATACAGATGGGCTCGTGATCGAGGGGTGGACTTGACCATGGACGCTATAGCACAGGTTATTCATGACTGTGAAACATGTGCTGCAATCAAGCAAGCCAAACGGTCAAAGCCTCTTTGGTATGGAGGACGATGGCTGAAATATAAATATGGAGAGGCCTGGCAGATTGATTACATCACACTCCCTCAAACTCGCAATGGCAAGCGCCACGTACTTACAATGGTGGAAGCAACCACCGGATGGCTGGAAACATATCCTGTGCCTCATGCTACCGCCCGGAACACCATCCTGGGCCTTGAAAAGCAAGTCCTATGGCGACATGGCACCCCAGAAAGAATAGAATCAGATAATGGGACTCACTTCCGAAACAACCTTATAGACACTTGGGCCAAAGAACATGGTATTGAATGGGTGTATCACATCCCCTATCATGCACCAGCCTCCGGGAAAGTTGAACGATACAATGGCCTGTTAAAGACTACCTTGAAAGCAATGGGCGCTGGGACGTTCAAAAACTGGGATACGCATTTGGCAAAGGCCACCTGGTTAGTCAATACTAGGGGATCTACCAACCGAGCTGGACCTGCCCAATCAAACCTGTTACGTACTGTAGATGGGGATAAAGTTCCTGTAGTGCATGTAAAAAATATGCTGGGTAAAACAGTCTGGGCTACTCCTGCCTCAGGAAAAGGCAAACCTATTCGTGGAATTGTTTTCGCTCAGGGACCTGGATATACTTGGTGGGTGATGCAAAAGAACGGAGAGGTCCGGTGTGTACCTCAAGGAGATTTAATACTGGGTGAGAATAACCCATGAACTGAATTGCACCATGTTAAATAGTATATTATACTGTATGTTATCACTACCATGATTACTATAGGTGACTAATTAGAATGTATGGAAAAGAGTGTAACCTGAGCATGACATAAATGGTATGGAATAAGGGGTGGATAGATGTCCTGGTTTCAGTTAGCACAGAATTAATTTTCTTCCTAGTAGCTGGTGGAATGCTGTGTTTTGGCTTAGAATGAGAAGAGTGCTGATAACACCCCGATGCTTTAATTGTTGCAGAGCAGTGCTTATACTAAGCCAAGGACATCTCAGCCTTTGCTCTGTCCTGCCAACGGGCAGGCTGGGGGGTGCAGTAAGAGCTGGGAGGGGACAGACCCAGGACAGGTGACCCAAACTAGCCAAAGGGGTATTCCATACCATCTGACGTCATGCTAAACAATATATAGGGGTGGCTAGCCGGGGGGAGGGGGCCGGACTGCTCGGGGTTAGGCTGGGCATCGGTCAGCGGGTGGTGAGCAATTGCATTGTGCATCACTTGTTTGTACATACTATTATTACTTTCGTATTATCCCCATTGTATCATCATTATTATTATTGTTATTATTATTTTTGTTATTTTTTTTCCCTGTCTTATTAAACTGTCTTTATCTCAACTCACGGGCTTCACTTTCCATTTCTCTCCCCCGTCCCAGAGAGGGAGGGGGGAGGGTGAGCGAACGGCTGCGTGGTGTTTAGCTGCCGGTCGGGTTAAACCACGACATCAGGCCCAGTCAGAAGTTATTTATCAAAGGCAGGTCCTGCTTGACAAACGTGATATCGTTCTATGACAAGGTGATGCACTCAGTAGATGAGGGAAAGGCTGTGGATGTGGTCCACCTGCAATGCAGTAAGGCTTTTGACACCATTTCCCACAACATTCTCCCGAAGAAGCTGGCTGCTCAAGGTTTAGAGCTTCTTTGGATTAAAAACTGGCTGGGTGGCTGGGCCCAAAGAGTCGTGCTGAATGGAGCTAAATCCATTTGGAGGTCAGCCACTAGTGGTGATCCCCAGGGCTCAGTACTGGGGCCAGTTCTCATCTTCATCAGTGATCTAAATGAGGAGATGGAGTGCACCCTCAGTAAATTTGCAGACAACACCAAGTTAGGCACAAGTATTGGTCTGCTCCAGGGTAAGAGGGCTCTGCAGAGGGACCTGAATAGGCTGGACTCATGGGCCAAGGCCAAATGTATGAAGTTCAACAAGGCTAAGTGCTGGCTCCTGCACTTGGGGCAGCAGAGACACCGTGATCAGGCAGGTTGTTTTCCCAGGGTGAGGCTCATCCCCTGCACACCAGGTGTGCTGGCCCTTGCAATGTGGAGGATATCCAAAATGTGGATTTCCAAATGTGGGAACCTTGGCTGCATACTTTGTGGTAGTGAGGGCCTGCATTCCCATGTTCCCTTGCAATATTTGAGCGCACACATGCAGAGTGACCAGGGAGGGCAGGAAGCAGATGGCTCTCTACTCTCTCTTCTGGGAGCAATATGGAGTGGCTTTGTAGTGAGACAGAAATGGTGTCCACCTGTTGCACCTGCCGGGCTGAGAAACCCAGACAGGGGGGCCACGACCCATCCTGGCAGATGCCTCTACCCAGACTGTCCTCCCAAGGCCTGAAATAGCTGCCCAGACCTTCAGCTGAAGGAACTCCAGAATTTGGAGGTCCCCCTAAGGCCTGAAGGCAGAGGTTGTGTTTTGTGGGTGCAATCGTGACCAGATAGACACACTCTCTAAGCAAGTGGCCAGGTTGCAAGAGGAGCTCGGCAGGCTGCGATGCATCCAAGCGAGAGATCGACGCGTGGTATCACAAGCTGGCATAGACTGAGCAACAGTTTTACAAACTTGCCTTAACTCCTTGCAATGGGGTGGTAAAATGGTTTCCAACCTGAAACCAGCAGAATTGATGGACTTACAAGAGGAGGGATACCAGACCTTTGTCTCCACTCAGAGCAGACTGAAGAACCTCCCCCTTGCTTCTGAAGTGCCCCTACACAACAGATACGATGCTCTGGCACTCAAACAAGGAGAGGGTGTCAATAACAGCAATGGTAATGGTACCAAAGCACCAGAAAGGACAACTGTAAAAAGGTAGACCAGCATACCACTTCTTTAAGGACCCGTTAGACAAAAACAAAAACAAACAAACAAACAAAGAACAAAACAAAACAAAACAAAACAAAACAAAAAAACAGACAGTGTTGGTGATTGGAGATTCCTCTCTGAGTGGCAGTGATGCACCCATTTTCTGCTCAAACAATCTCTCTTGAGAGGTTTGCTACCTGCCTGGGGCCGGTATTTGTGACATCACAAAGAAGCTACCGAGCTTGTTCAAGCTGGCGGACTATCACCCATTCCTGCTCTTGCACGTAGGGACAACTGAGGCCATGACAAGGAGGCTCAGAAGCACCCAAAGGGACTTTCTGCCCCTTGGAAAGATGCTGAAGGGATCTGGATCACAAGTAGTGTTCTCCTCGATCCTGCCAGTCAGAGACTGGGAACTGAGGAGGAGGCGGCGTATGGATGCACCTGACCAAGTGGGACAATAGTGTTTTGGGCAGCAAGCTGGCCAGACTCATTAGCAGGGCTTTAAACTAGATTTGATAGGGGAAGGGGATGTACTTGTAAGTGACTCGGAAGAACCCCTGAGTGCCAATAACCTTAATAAATATCAGGGAAACACCTGTGAATCATCCCATAGGAATTAGGAAGGGCTCCTCTAAAAAGGTGATGTGGCCCATAGCCCAGCTGATGGGCCTCTACACCAATGCATGCAGAATGGGAAACAAGCAGGAGGACCTGGAAGCCATGGTGCAATTAGAAAAGGACGATCTACTGACTGATGTCATCTACTTGGATTTCTGTAAGGCCTTGGACACGGTCCCATATGATATACTACTCTCTGAATGGGAAAGATATCGGATTTGAAGGGTGGACGACCTGGTGGAAAAGAAACTGACTTGATGGCCACAACCAGAGAGTAGGGGTAATGGTTCTATGTCTAGGTGGAGGCTGGTGATGAGCGGTGTTGTTCAGGGGTCTGTCCTGGGACCAGAAATGTTTAATATCTTCAACAATGACTTAGTAGGATTGAGTGCACCCTCAGCAAGGTTGCAAATGACCCTAAACGGTGTGATGCAGTTGATACAATAGAAGGAAGGGATGCCATCCAGAGGGACCTGGACAAGCTTGAGAACTGGGCCCACGTGAACTTAATGAGGTTGAACAAGACCAAGTGCAAGTTGTGGCACCCGGGTTGGGGTGGGGGCGATCCTGGACATGAGTACAGACTGAGAGAAGAACACATTGAGAGAAGCCTTGTGGGGAAGGGCTTGGGGTACTGGTGGACAAAAGGTTTGACGTGAGCCAGCAGTGAGCACTTGCAGCACAGAAGGCCAACTGCATCGTGGGCTGCATCAAGAGAGGAGTGGCCAGCAGGTGGAGGCAGGTGACTGTCCCCCTCTGCTCTGCCCTTGTGAGGCCTCACCTGGAGCACTGTGTCTAGATTTGGGGCCACCAGCACAAGAAAGATGTGGACCTCTTACAGAGAATCTAGAGGAGAGCTACAAAGATGATCAGAGGACTGGAGCACCTCTCCCATGAAGACCGGCTGAAGGAATTAGGTTTGTTCAGCCTGGAGAAGAGAAGTCTCCAGGGAGACCTCCTTGCATCTTGTCAATACTTAAAGGGGTCTTTTTAAAAAAAATGGAGGACTCTTTACTCAGGTAGATAATGACAGGAGGATGTGGGAATGATCTTAAACTAAAAAGGGGAGATTTAGACTAGACATTAGACATTAGGAGGAAAATCTTCACTGTAAGGGTAGTAAGGTAGTGGAACAGGTTGCCCAGAGAAGTTGTGGATGCTCCATCCCTGGAGGTGTTCAAGGCCAGGCTGGATGGGGCCTTGGCCAACCTGATCTAGTGGGTGGAATCTGGGAGGACTTCAGTCAGATGATTTTGAAGGTCCCTTCCAACCCAAGCCATACTATGATTCTATGATGCTAGGATGAAAATTAATTAAATCCTAACCAAAACCAGGACACAAATAGGCTAAGGGCAAGATATCTCTGTGTGTATATCAAAAGACAGGAAAAGTGGTGATAGTTATTTAGAAAGTGTCAGACCTGAGTATGACATAGGAACAATGGTGCGGAATAAGGGCTGGATACAGTCTGAGTTTTAGATGGGATAGACTTAATTTTTCTTCCTAGTAGCTGGTATAGTGCTGTACAGAATCAGCGAATCAGAGAGTAGTTTGGGTATGAAAGGACCTTAAAGATCATAAAATTCCAACCCCTCTGCCATGGGCAGACACACCTTCCACTAGACCAGGTTGCTGAAAGCCCCATCCAACCTGGCCTTCAAAACTTCCAGTGAGGGGGGATCCACAACATTTCTGGGCAGCCTGTTGCAGTGCCTCACCACCCTCTGAGTAAAGAACTTCTTTCTAATACCTAATCTAAATCTACCCTCTTTCGGTTTAAAACCATTTCCCCTAGTCCTATCACTACACTATTTGATGAAGAGTTCCTCCCCAGCTTTCTTACAACCCCCTTTAAGTATTAGAAGACCACTATAACATCTCACCAGAGCCTTCTTTTCTCCAGGCTGAACAACACCAAATCCCACAGCCTGTCTTCAGAGGAGAGGTGCTCCAGTCCCTTGATCATCCTCGTGGCCCTCCTCTGGATTCGTTCTAATAGACCTGTGTCCTTCTTGTTCTGGGGGCCCCAGAGCTAAACACAATACCTGATGTGTGGCCTCACCAGGGCTGAGTACAGAGGCACAATCACTTCCCTACTCCTGCTGACCACACTATTCCTGGTACAAGCCCGCATGCTGTTGGCTCTCTTGGCCACCTGAGCACACTGCTGGCTCATATTCAGCTGACTATCAACCATTACTCCCAAGACCCTTTCCAATGGGCAGCATTCCACCTGCCATTCCCCAGCATTGCATCAGGTTGTCATCCCCCAAGTGCAGGACCCAGCACTTAGCCTTGTTGATCTTCATAGATTTGGCCTTGGCCCATGGGTGCAGCCTATCTAGAACCCTCTGCAGAGTCCTCCTACCGTTGAGCAGACCAACACCCACTCAACCTGGTGTTGTCTGCAAACTTACTGAGGGTGCACTCACTCGATCCCCTTGTCCAGATCATTGATGAAAATATTAAAGGGAACTGGCCTCAGAACTGAGCCCTGGAGGTCACCACTAGAGAACGGCCTCCATCTGCATTTAGCTCCATGTACCACAGTTCTTTGGGCTCAGCCATCCAGAGTGTTTTTAATCCAAGGAAACATATACCCGTCCAAGCCTCAAGCAGCCAGTTTCTCTGGGAGAATGCTGTAGGAAACAGTGCCATAATCCTTACTGAGGTCCAGATAAACCACAGCCACAGCCATTACGTCATCTGCTGAGTGCATCACCTTGTCATAGAAGGAGTTCAGATTTGTCAAGTAGATCCTGACTTTGATAAAGCCCTACTGACTGGGCCTGATCACCTTGTAAGTGTAAGTCTTGTAAGTGTTGCCTGATGGTACTCAAGATAATCTGCTTCATGAACTTCCTCATCACTGGTCAGACTGACAGGCCAGTAGTTCCCCGACACCTCCTTCCAGCCCTTGTAGACGCACATTATATTTGTCAGTCACCAGTCTACTGGTCCCTCTCCCGATAGCCAGGACTGATGATCAATGATGGAAAGCAACTTGGGAAGCGATTCTGCCAGCTCCCTTGGTAGTGACAGGTGGATCCCATGTGGTCCCATGGATGTGTGTAAATCTTTGCGCAGTAGCAGGGCTCTAACTATTTCCTCATTCATTATGAAGGCTTCATTCTGCTCCCTGTACCTATCTACCAGCTCAGGAGGCTGAGTATCAGAACAACAGGTCATGTTGCTGAAAACTGAGGCAAGGAGTACATTAAGAGAACATTAAGTACCTCAGCCTTTTCCTCAACTCTTGTGAATATGCTTCCCCCTACATCCCATACAGGATGAAGATTCACCTAAGTGCTCTTTTTTTTTTCTTTTTCTTTTTTTTTTCTTCTTATTTTAATGTATTTACACATAAAAATATGCAGCATAGGTCTTTGAAGGTAATAGTCAGATTGAGCTTCAGTTGGGATTTGGCCATTCTGAATTTGTCCCTGCACAACTTCATGACATTCAGGATTCAATTCTACACAAAATGACTGGATGGCATGGATGGAAAGAAGCAAAGAAAAGGTGGAACCTGGCAACCTTCCATCCTCTAACCTTCTCCAAGTTTGTGCTGGAAATCCATTCAACTAGTTACTCCTGTATTATACAAACTGTCCTGCAACTGCTGATGTTGTTATCTTGTGAGAGACAGCACAATCAGGGTGAGACATCTTCCTGAAGACATTAAATGCTGACAGAATGCAACATTGGTTGGGGGAACCACGAGAAATTCCAGGATTTACCTACAGAAACCTCCTGACATTTACAAGGAGAAGAGCCTAGTCGTGCAGCAAAGGAAGAGGAACCCCACACATCAGAGCAGACTGGGACCCTGCTGAGTGAGCAGTGCCCAGGAGGAGGAGGGCCTGGGCACCACGAGGGATGCCATATGAGCAGTGGTGCCTGCTCAGCAGGAACCAGGCCAGCTTCCTACAGAGCTGCCTTACGAGGAGCATAGTGACCAAGATGATCTGAGTTATCAAACTCAGCTCAGATCTGGTGTAACACCACACAGACATGTGTCTACAAATAGTCAGTAAAGAGGTACAGATCTGGGAGTCTCTAGGGTATCCTGGTTTGGAGAGGAGCAAGGGCTATGGCAAGACTCAAAGTCTGAAAAGGTCCAATATCTTTGTGTCCATGGCTATGGTTCTTGTGTCTGTCACTGAGGCCAAAGAGGAGAGAGCTAATCGTTAAAACACCAGGGCCTCATTGCCTCCTCACCCCCAACCATGAAGCAGGCAGGGGTCGTACCATTCTCGTGCACTTGGCCATGCACATCCCCATCTCCTACTGCCCCACAAAGAGCCCCGAGTACTGCATGAAAAGAAAGGATCTCCCTTCCCAAGCACTTGAGGTGAAGGCCTGGCCCTTGTGCTTGATGACACACATCCAGTTTTCCTACACCTCAGTGTCACCCTCAAATTGCCTTTGTCTCCTTGTCCTCACTGCCTCCAGTGTTCTGCTCTAACGAGCTCCAAGGGAGGCTGTGTCAGTGCTGGCCCTCAGGGGGACACTGCAGGAAACTTGCCTCTAACTTGGACTTCTGGAGAGATGTCTTCAATTGTCTCTGAGTGCCTGAGGTTCGTGGGCTCATCAGGAAAGCCTCCAGAGGAGCCTTGAGCTGGTGCTGTGCTGTTGAGCTGGGCCGGGCTCATGGGACAGAGAAAACACTTTTTAAAAAGTCCCATGAAGCAGAGAGACAGCTGTGCCTAGGAGCAGCTCCTCTGCACAACGCAGCAGGAAAGAGACACAGAGGCAGACACACAGAGAGAAGAAAAGGGGCCAGGGGCTGAATTCAGTTGTGAGTGAGAGGATGCTGAGAGCTGTCTGCAGGAGAAATGTGTACAGCCCTTGACAAGGTAAGTGCCTGGCTGCAGGACCATGCTGCTGCAAGTCCTAGAAGGGTCTCCTCCTGCTGGGTCTTGCTCCTGGGAGGGAAGTGGCCAATGCAGTAGGCTTTGAGAGTCCTGCTGGGTTGCAGTGTGAGGTGAGGAAGTCTGTCAGAAGCCCCTTGGAGTGCCCTAAGGCAGGTGCCCCCGGTCAGCCCAGAACACCCTGCTCTGGCTGGCCATGCCGGGCTCTCTGTCAGCTGCCCCGTAGCTCCTGCAGCCATGGAGGTGCCCCTTGGCAGGGCCCTGTTGGTGGCAGGGTGCTGCAGGGCAGTGCTGAGCACAGCCGCGTGGGATGGGGTCTGTGAGCACGGGCAGGGGGAAAGAAGAGGTGGGCGCAGAGCAGCAGCTCCTGGCAGGGACAGCTGCAGGCAGCAGAGAGAGGGGCAGGCGGCCAGAAGGAGCTGTTGCCAGAAACACCGTGGCAGGGGGGATTTGGGCACCTCGTGGCCATGCCCTGCAGTGCAGACGCCTTCCCCTGGAGCAGCCCCTCCCTGGCCTCCTCTCCCCCTGCAGCCCATGGGATGTGGGGCAGGCATGGCCAGCAGTACATGCAGAGCCCATACGAAGAGATGCTCTCAAACTCTGGCATGATTTGGCCCTCCTTGATTAGCAGTCATCTACATTTTTTCTCAGGGAAACACCTGAGAGCGATTGTCTTGCAGCTCAGAGGGGTGACAATTGCCTGCTGAGAACTGGTCTGATCGACAGAGCTGCTCTGCTCAGTCTTCACCAAGGGACCCTTTGCCTCCTGGCACCCACAGGGTTTCTCTGGAAGTGCACAGGAAATGTCAGGGAGCTCAACCATCCAATACCTCTCCTAAGTGTTATCGGGATAATAGGAACAAAACAAAGGAAACAAAATCCCTGAAGCTCTGCCTCTGTATTAAGATGATTTTTTTGCAACAACACTGCACATCTCATGGATCTGACCAGTGGACGGAATGTAATTTTCCCCCATGTTTCTGCCTCTCTCCAGCTGCACAGCAGGAAGAACTCCTATGGAGCCACAGCAGCCCCTGCTCCCAGTGTTCCTCTCAGCCAACACCAGCCACAGCTCAAACAAGAAAGATGCAGAAAGGTTCTCCTGCAAAGAGAGAGGCTCTGTTTGGGGGTGCTCTACGACACACAATAGGTTTTCCTCAGAGAAATGTGTTTTAACATTGTTCTGCAATTTCCTCTTTAACAGAAAACGGTTTTCAATGTCAGAAAATGCCCAACATCAGCTCTGTGAGCGAGTTCCTCCTGCTGGCATTCGCAGACACGCGCGAGCTGCAGCTCCTGCACTTTGCGCTCTTCCTGGGCATCTACCTGGCTGCCCTCCTGGGCAACGGCCTCATCCTCAGCGCCGTAGCCTGCGACCACCGCCTCCACACCCCCATGTACTTCTTCCTCCTCAACCTCGCCCTCCTCGACGTGGGCTGCATCTCCACCACTCTGCCCAAAGCCATGGCCAATGCCCTCTGGGACACCAGGGCCATCTCCTATCAAGGCTGTGCTGCTCAGGTCTTTTTCTTTCTGTTCTTTATATCAGCAGAATATTTCCTTCTCACCATCATGGCCTACGACCGCTACATTGCCATCTGCAAGCCCCTGCACTACGGGAGCCTCGTGGGCAGCAGAGCTTGTGCCCAGATGGCAGCAGCTGCCTGGGGCAGTGGCTTTCTCAATGCTGTCCTGCACACGGCCACTACATTTTCCCTGCCTCTCTGCAATGGCAATGCTGTGGACCAGTTCTTTTGTCAAATCCCCCAGATCCTCAAGCTCTCCTGCTCAGATGCCTACCTCAGGGAAGTTGGGGCACTTGTGTTTACTGTTTCTTTAGTCTTTGGTTGTTTTGTTTTCATTGTGTTGTCCTATGTTCAGATCTTCAGGGCAGTGCTGAGGATGCCCTCTGAGCAGGGCCAGCACAAAGCCTTTTCCACGTGCCTCCCTCACCTGGCCGTGGTCTCTCTGTTTGTCAGCACTGGCATTTTTGCCTACCTGAAGCCACCCTTCATTTCCTCTCCATCCTTGGACCTAGTGGTCGCACTTCTGTACTCAGTGGTGCCTCCAGCACTGAACCCCCTCATCTACAGCATGAGGAACCAAGAGGTGAAGGATGCAGTGAGGAAACTGTTTCAATACATGCTTCTTAAGCATTAGTAATGTGTTCAGAAAATGTATTTCTGATAATATGCAATTTTGATTCATATTATAAAATATCATTCTTATCATTACTAGTGTTATCAATACATTATCATTAATAATAATCATAAAAGAAATAAAATGTTATTTGGGAAAATGATACAATATTTTAAAAATTATTTTTCTCTGTTAGTATTATAAAAATATTTTATTTTGTTTTTAATAATATTATTCTTAGCATTCTAAATGTTACATTTTGTGTTTGCTTTGACCATATCATCTAACATACATAGAGAACGAGGCTTCCTTGGTAGAGAAAGACAATAAAGATATCATCAGAAATTCATTGGTCTCAGTATTCCTCTCTTCCCATCTCCTCTGGTGCTGTGGGAGCAGCCTCAGCAACCAAGAGGGGCTCGGGCCAAGAGCCCAGCTGCCACTTATTGTATTTCGATTAGACTTTGTGGATCTAGGTGACAGTCCTGTCATCTCTATAGCAGGGCCAGCACAAAGCCTTTTCCAGGTGCCTCCCTCATCTGGCCGTGGTGTCCGTCTTTCTCAGGCCTGCCATATTTGCCTACCTGAAGCCCTCCTCCATCTCCTCCCCATCCCTGGATGTGGTGGTGGCAGTTCTGTACTCAGTGGTGCCTCCAGCAGAGCACGTCCTCATCTGTAGCATGAGGAGCCAGGAGCTCAAGCATTCCTTGTGGAAATTGATGGCAAGATGTGTCTTGGATGCAAGAAATTTTTGATCTGCTTCTGTACATATATTGTAATGCAAATAATTGATGGAATAGCCAGTATACCTGTTTCGTTTTGTTTTGTTTGTCATTGTGTTTGTGCATTTTCTTATTACATTAATTCAGCTAATGAGCACCCATTAAAATGATATGGATGTACCTGTTGAATATAGCTCATAGACTCTGTGCATGTGAAGCCATGCTCTCTGTGAATTTAACCCCACTCCACCCCTATCTTCAGCTGCTTGTCCCCTCGGGGCAGGGCAGGGACTGTGAGGTCCTGCAGCAGTCCCATGGCATTGGAAGAGGCATGTGAGGTGACAGGTATGTGATCAGATCTCAGGCCACAAGGAGGAGCTGGCTGGGAATGCTGGGATGAGGTCAGGTGTGCCTCAGGATCTGCTGGACCTGCAGGAGGCACATGGCTGTTAGGGAGGCTGGGAGGCCACTTCTGTCTGTGCAGCTGACGGACCAGCAGCAGAAATGTGGCACTGATAGGGACCGTAAAGGCCAGAAGCATGTTCAAGGCACGGAAGATGATGGTGAGGCACCTTCTGTTCCGGTCAGGTGATAGACCACAGGAAGCCTGATGGGATGGGAGTCATGCTTGAGGTATAGCTAGTGAGACCATAGAATGAGAGAATGGCTCCTGTTGGAAGGGACCTTAAAGGTCACCTAGTTCCAACCCCCAGCCATAAGCAGGGATGCCTCCTACGAGATTAGGTTTCCCAGGGCCTCATCTACACTGCTCTTGAACAGCTCCAGGGATGGGGCATCCCTAAGGTCTCTCAGCAACCTGTTCCAGTGCCTCAGCTCCGTCTAAATGAAGAGTTTCCTCCTAACCTCTAATCTAAATCTTCCCTCTTTTAGCTTAAAACCATTCCCCCTTGTCCTATCATTATCTAATTGAGCAAAGAGTCACTCTACATCTTTTTATAAGACCCCTTTAAGTACTGAAAGTCACAAAGAGGTCACCCCAGAGCCTTCTTTTCTCCAGGCTGAACAACCCCAGCTCGCTCAGCCTTTCTTCATAGGAGACATGCTCCAGCCCCTTGATCATTTTTGTGGCCCTCCTCTGGACCTGTTCTACCAGATGCACATGCTTCTCGTGCTGGGGACACGAGTCCTGGATGCAGGACTCATCCTCAGCGCCGTAGCCTGCGACCACCACCTCCACACCCCCATGTACTTCTTCCTCCTCAACCTCGCCCTCCTCGACTTGGGCTGCATCTCCACCACTCTGCTCAAAGCCATGGCCAATGCCCTCTGGGACAACAGGGCCATCTCCTATCAAGGGTGTGCTGCCCAAGTACTTTTTTTAGTCTTTTTTTTTTTGATGCAGAGTTTTCCCTTCTCACCGTCATGGCCTACCACCGCTACGTTGCCATCTGCAAGCCCCTGCACTACGGGAGCCTCCTGGGCAGCAGAGCTTGTGCCCAGATGGCAGCAGCTGCCTGGGGCAGTGGTTTTCTTATTGCTGTCCTGCACACAGCCAACACATTTTCCCTGCCCTTCTGCCAAGGCAATGCTGTGGACCAGTTCTTCTGTGAAATCCCCCACATCCTCAAGCTCTCCTGTTCAGATTCCTATCTCAGAGAAGTTTGGGCAATTCTGTTTAGCATTTTGTTAACATTTGGTTGTTTTGTTTTCATTGTGGTGTCCTATGTGCAGATCTTCAGGGCAGTGCTGAGGATGCCCTTTGAGCAGGGCCGGCACAAAGCCTTTTCCATGTGCCTCCCTCACCTGGCCGTCGTCTCCCTGATGGTCAGCACTTCTATTTTTGCCTACCTGAAGCCCCCCTCAATTTCCTCCCCATCCCTGGACCTTGTGGTCACAGTTCTGTACACCGTGGTTCCTCCAGTAGCAAACCCACTCATCTACAGCTTGAGGAACCAGGAACTAAGGGATTCCATCAGGACTCTACTTGAATACACACATCGTCAGCAAATTCACCTATAATACTATGCCGAATATTAGAAATCCCAGCTATTCTCAGAAAGAAAATAATATGATGTCTTCTATTATTAAATGTCGGTTTTATTATTTTCTCTCATTATTTCACATTTGATTAAATATTATTCCTAGCCCCCTACAAGTCAATTATTTTTCTGTAGAAGATGGCTTCCTGTGTAGATAAACCTGATAATAAAGTCATCAGAAATTCATTGTTCTGAGCTGCCACCTCTTCCCATCTCCTCTGGAGCTGGGGGAGCAGCCCCAGCATGCAGGAGGGGCTCAGGGCCAAGAGCCCAGCTGCCACATGCAGGAGCAGCCCTGGTGGCCCTCGGGGCTGCCCCTCACTGCCCGCTGGGCTCTGCCTCTCTGCTGCCTTTGGGTCGGTGCTGCTGCTTCCCTGGAGCCATGGCCATGGCCAGCAGCAGAACGTGGCCTTGTCACTGCTGCTCTCTTTTGGCTTCCTCACTGTTCTCTTGTGCTCTTATGTTTGGATAAGCCCTTAGATCTCATGCACCATGGTGACAGTCCTGTTCTCTCTGCAGTGGCATCCCTGTGGTAGCAAGCAGCAGCAGGCACTGTTCAGGCCTGGGTCACAGCTGGCCTTCCTACTAGCACCACAGTAACAAATGGGGCTGCTCACGGCAAACCCAGAAGCCTGGACACCTCTTCCAAATGTGCTATCAGGAATGGAGCCAAGGGGTTGCTCCCTGCTCTTCTCTATTCTGGGGGTTTGTCATGGAGTGAAGGACAGAGGCTGAAAGTCCCAGGGTGGTCCCTGAGGAACCAAGGGCAGCACTAAGAGCTTCCATTATGACAGAACTTGCCTAAGGAGATGACAACTGATCTTAAATATATCTGCATGGGACTGCACCCCCTGCAGCGGGGCAGATGGCAGATTGCAGCCTGTAGAGGAATCTGGAGTTTCCAGGAGATGTCAGGGGATCTGCAGGGACAGGGTGCTCAGTGGGTAATGATTATAACCTCATAAAATGACTGACCATGCAAAGAAGGGTCTGGTAAAGGAAAACGGGAATCTGAGGATTCGATGGGCTAAAGGAGGGCTCTGCAATGCCACAAGAGGTGGTGAAGAGCCAGCAGGCAAAGGCCCATAAGACTGCAGAGTAATTGATTATATGCATTTTGAAGTGCTGTGGGTGAGGTCTGGTGCAGCACTCACTTGCCTTTTGTGCCCTCAGACACACCCCATGGCCCTGTCCAGCACTGCCCTGTGCTGCTGAGCCATCAGGGCAGGTGGAAAGGGGCTCAGCAGCAGAGATCCCCAGGGACGTAGGTCTGCTGCCCACCCTGAGCAGCACAGGCAAAGGGGAGACCCGCGGGTGTCCCAGGGCACCACAGCCCCTGGCTCTCACAGCAGCACCGCCAGCTTGGGGCCCTGAGGGAGCACAGGGAAAAAAGCAGCAATGGCCAGCCAGGCTAGCACAGACACACTGCCCTGGGCAAGGCTCTCTGCGAGCAGGGATGGCCCTGGGGAAGAGCAGGGCAGCATTGCTGGGCCTGCACTGATGGGGAAAGGGCAAAAGGAAAGCTCTTTGTGCAGGCCCCTGCTCGGGGCAGGCTGCTCTGTGGCTGGGCCAGGCCTCTTGTGCTGGCCTGGGGAGCGGGGCTGGCCCTGCGGGGCACAGGCACTGTGTGCTGGGGATCTGCCAGGCAAGAGAGCAGGGCTCCTGCAGCTTCACGGACCTCCATTTCCTTGCACCATAAAGAGCCTCCTCCTTGCTCACCTCCACCAGAAACTACACGTGCATGAGCTGTCTGCTTCTTCCTCCTCTGAAGGGAGAGGAGGAAATTCATCTAGAGAGAGAGGGGAACGAACATATAAACTCACAGAGAGATAGACACATAACGAAGGGAAAGGAAATGGAAAATAAAAGAAAAAGAAATTCCTACCCCAAACATGAGGAATATGTAGTAACTTCGCTATTCCCATAAGCAGACCACTGTGCTGCCAGTCTCTGAGAAACCGATACCTTGTCTTGGAAAGATGACCCCAATATATACTGCTGAGAACCATGTTATTTCCCATGTGGCCTGACCAGAGCTCAAGTGCTCAATCTGGTGTGAGTACACAGAGGAGAGCTCTACAGCCCCAGGGCACGCAGCAGCCCCGACAAAAGGGCACTTCTGTCTCTGCATTTGATAGGGCAGCAGCAGGAACGTGTCATAGAAAGGGACTGTGAGGTCACTTGTGTCTGGAGGTGGCAGGTCAGCCTTGACTTCTCCCTGGGATCTGCACTTTTGGGCTGACATTTTGCAGTGGCCCTGCTAGGCCAGCACAAGGCACCTGCTTGGCATGCTGACTGGGGGATCCCCTCTGCCTCCAGAGCCTGGAGGACCCAGGCAGAAAGAAGGCCCCCATATGGGTTGTCCCATCCCTTCTGCTTGAGTCCATGACTGCACAGCAGCAGGCACAAGGCTTGGCTGTGTCTCCACAAGAAGCTGCAAGGCCAGCAGCAGGCCCATGGCTTGGAAGATGCTGGTGAGTATCTATGATGTGACCTTAGCTTCGTTTTTCAAGGAACAGCTGGTGAGGGTTGATGAGACCGTGAAATGATAGAAATGCTGGGATGAGAGCAAGGTGGTGAACAGAGATGGGTGTCTGCAGACTTCCAGGAAATAGGATAAAGTGTGTGACAGCATATTAAAACGTGCAGAGGAGAAGGCAGAGTGATTTCTGAAATTTCTGATCTGCTTCTGCACATGACTTGCAATGTCAATAATTGGAGGAAGAGCCAATATACCTGTTGTGGTTTTTTTTTTTTTTTTTTTTGTGGTTGTATTTGTGCATATTCTTATTACATTAATTCAGCTAATGAACACCCATTACAATGATATGGATGTACCTGTTGAATATAGCTTATAGACTTTGTGCATGTGAAGCCATGCTCTCTGTGACTTTAAACTTAAGGAAGGAGCTAGCACGGCGACTTAGTCTGACGTCCTTCCTCTGAGACCTGGTCTGGCTCTGCAGGGGCAGTGCCCATGTGCAGGGGTGCAGAGGAAAAGAGTCCCATCCCAGCAGCACGGCCAGGGAGCACCAGCGCTTGGGACATGCAGAGCTGCTCTCTTGCCACTGCCGCCCTGTCCTGCTGAGCCCTGCTGGTGGGGTCAGGCCCGGCTGCTCCTGGAGCTTGGTGCCAGTGCTGCTGTGGGGCTGTGCTGGGACTGCAGGCAGGGACAGGCAGTGGGCACGGCAGTGGCACAGCTGGCCTCCACTGCAGCACTTCCCTCCTAAGGGGGGATCTCCTCCAAGGCGGACTGACCAGAGCTCAAGTGCTCAATCTGATGTGAGCAGGCAGAGGAGAGATCTGCAGCCCCAGAACACACAGAAACCTCAGCAAAGGAGCCTGGCGAGTGATTCCTTGCAGCCCTGGGGCAATGGCAGTGACCCAATGAGCTGGGTCTGCCTCCCAGCCTGCCCAGCACAGCCCTGCATAGTGCCCCCGTGCCTCGGGCACCACAGCCCCCTCGCTTTGCAGAGCAGCACCACTAGCTGGGGCTGGGGCTGGGGCTGGGGCTGGGGCTGGGAGGGCGCTTCCCCTGAGTGTCTGCTAGGCCAGCTTCAGGCTTCTGGACTTGAGTGTGATCTTCACTGTGCACAAGGAGCTGACAGACCACCAACAGGCATGGGGCTGGAACATTGCCTGCAAGGTCCCTCCTTCCCTAGCACCTCACAGGACTGTCACGGAACTGGCTCCTGTGCATCAGAGAGGCTGGGAGCCAAGCAGGTGTGCCATGAGCTTGGAGGATCACAACCAGATCACTTCTGCCTAGGCAGGTCCTGGCCCAAAAAGGGGGTGTTTTGTAGGTGTGGTATTATAAACTCAGTGGTGCATCAGAAACACTAAGTCCAGCAGGAAGCAAATGGCTGTTAAATGGCCTGTGAGGTGAGCTCTCTCTGAAGTAGCTGACAGGTCACCCTTGACTCCTGGCTGGGATCTGTGCCTTTAGGCTCACATCTGCCAGTGTCCATGGTAGGGCAGCAGAAGGCACTTGCTGTGCATGTAGTTTCTGAGATCGGCTCTTTCTAAGTACCTGGTAGGCCCCATAGTGGAAGAGGTCTGTCCTGGTTTCAGTTAGAACAGAATTAATTTTCTTCCTAGTAGCTGGTGGAATGCTGTGTTTTGGCTTAGGATGAGAAGAGTGCTGATAACACCCCGATGTTTTAATTGTTGCAGAGCAGTGCTTATACCAAGCCAAGGACACCTCAGCCTTTTGCTCTGTCCTGCCAACAGGCAGGCTGGGGGTGCAGTAAGAGCTGGGAGGGGACAGACCCAGGACAGGTGACCCGAACTAGCCAAAGGGGTATTCCATACCATCTGACGTCATGCTAAACAATATATAGGGGTGGCTAGCCGGGGGGAGGGGGCCGGACTGCTCGGGGTTAGGCTGGGCATCGGTCAGCGGGTGGTGAGCAATTGCATTGTGCATCACTTGTTTGTACATATTATTATTAGTAGTACTATTATCACCATTGTATTATTATTATTATTATTATTATTTTTATTATTATTATTATTTTTATTATTATTATTATTATTATTATTATTATTATTATTATTATTATTATTATTATTATTATTATTATTATTATTATTATTATTTTATTGTTATTATTATTTTCCTGTCTTATTAAACTGTCTTTATCTCAACTCACGGGCTTCACTTTCCATTTCTCTCCCCCGTCCCAGAGAGGGAGGGGGAGGGGGAGCGAACGGCTCTGTGGTGTTTAGCTGCCAGCCGGGTTAAACCACGACAAGGTCTTGGATAGGGGTTGTCATGTCAGAGGTGTCAGCTTTTGCCTGAAGTCATCCTTTAGGACTGCTTTCATTTTTCTACACAGAGGGGGCCACTGCCTCCAAGATGCTTGGGGCAAACTGAACCATGCATGAGGGTTTGGAAAAAGATAGCCTGGGTGCACAGAAGCCATTCCGTATCCAAACGTTGGAGGCAGGAAACAAAATTTTGGGGTGGTACAAGAACTGCTGGGCACATTGTTCAGGGTTCATATACAGCCTTTGAGTTATTTTCCATCCTGACTTAGGTGCCATGTCAGTCTCAAGAAAGGAGTAGCCAACAGATATGAGACAGATACTCTGAGATCATGAAAGCCATCAGAAAGCTGCCCCTAAGAAAATGACTGATATGGGAAAGTCAGGAGAAGCCTGGCCAGGAGAGATGTGAGATTTGAGGGAGGGGAGAGATCAGCAGAAATTAATGATATCTGTGAGGTTAGAACATTCAGGCAATGTCGATTCTGCTGTAACGCTGGCTTAAAACAGTCATGTAAAGCCCTTCCCCTACTTTAATCAGTGACATTAATCCCCAAACCTAAATGCTACTCCACACCCTGACAGGAATCCACTACTCTTATGCCTGACCTCAAAGTATCCCTTGAAGCCAAAACACAGCCTATAGCCGCTTTCCTTTATCTTTACTCTCTCACTCACCCTGATCTGATCAGCTTGTGGGCCACAAGGAGGAGATGGGTGGGGATGCTCTGAGGAGCTCAGCTCTGCCTCAGGATCTCCTGCCCCAGCAGGAGCAATGTGACTGTGGCAGGGACTGTGAGGTCACTTCTGTCTCTGCACTTGATAGGGCAGCAGCGGGAACATGTCACAGAAAGGGACTGTGAGGTCACTTGTGCCTGGAGGTGGCAGGTCACCCTTGACTTCTCCCTGGGATCTGCACTTTTGGGCTGACATTTTGCAGTGGCCCTGCTAGGCCAGTAGAAGGCACCTGCTTGGCATGCTGACTGGGGGATCCCCTCTGCCTCCAGAGCCAGGAGGATTCAGGCAGAAAGAAGGCCCCAACATGGGTTGTCCTGTCCCTTCTGCTTGAGTCCATGACTGGGCAGCAGCAGGCACAAGGCTTGGCTGTGTCTAGCCAAGAAGCTGCAAGGCCAGCAGCAGGCCCCTGGCTTGGAAGCTGCTGCTGAGGTGACTTGTGTCTGCTTGGCTGAGAGGCCGCAGGGAACCTGCTGGGTTGGGATGCCTACTTCAGGAGGGGTTTCCACCCTGATGGAGCTTTCTGCGGTAGTAGGAAAGATCAGGAGAGAAAAAAGTGCCACAAAGTGTTCCAGGAAGGCTGGCACTGGTCACAAGGAGTAAGATATATCCCTCAAAGGGTCATGCTGTGGTGCCAGAGGTCACCCTCTGATCAGACCCTGGCTTTTTGTTTCAAGGAACAGCTGGGGAGGGCTGACGAGACATTGGTGAAAGTAAGGCATGAGAGCAAGATGGTGAACAGAGATGTGTGTCTCCAGACTTCAAGAAAATAGGGCAATATCTGGGACAGTATTGGAAAGGCTGCAGAGAAGGCAGAGGGTGCTGGTAAAAAGGGAAGGCCCAACAGCCTTGAAGGTTTTTCCCCTTGGCAGTAGCTTATGAGGAGAGATGTTATACTCATTGCAATGGGGCCTCATTGATTCCTTGCAAACCTATGCAGCAGCTCAGAGGTGTCATACCAGTGTTCTTCTCATGGCATCCCACTGCCCACCACATCTCACAGACCCCAGGAAAAGCCTTGAGCCAGACATGGCGGTGCAGGATCTCCCCTTCCAGTGGCTGGGGTCAGGCCTTGGATCTTCTGCTTCACTAAAACCAACAAAGACTTTTCTCAGCACAGTGCTTTGCTTGTCTGCAACAATTATCTACCTTAACTAATCCCTGGGGAGGCTTTGTTAGGAACAGCCCTCAGTGGGGCCCATTAATACTCCAAATCACTTCAGCTTTTCCTTCTGACTTTACTTTCTCTAGCAGTTGCATCGTTCTCCTCTCAGTACCTGAGCTTCATAGACTAAGCGCTACAATACACCATGGAACTCATTAAAATGCAGAAATTCCTAACATCTCTTCCATAGTTTTCTTTAAGGTTTCATGCCTTGTGCAGCTAATTGCAGAGCTTGCACAACATAGTTAAGGGAAAAGATTTCACAAAGCACATAATAAAAATATTTTCTTGTTTCAAAGGCTGAATGTTGTTGCATTTCAGTTTGGAGCATCATTCTCCTATTGCTATTCATCCAGGGTGACTTCTTTGGAGACCTCCATAGGGAGGAAGAGCAGAGTCTGGAGGTCTGACACCTTCACTGCCAGCAGTGGTCTTTGTCCCTGTAAGTGCAGCCCAGCCCAGCACATGAAACCCTTTCTAAAACAAGTCACGTTTTTTTTGGGGGGGGATAAAATAAAATAAATAGAATAAAACTAAAAAGAAAAGAAAAGAAAAGAAAAGAAAAGAAAAGAAAAGAAAAGAAAAGAAAAGAAAAGAAAAGAAAAGAAAAGAAAAGAAAAGAAAAGAAAAGAAAAGAAAAGAAAAGAAAAGAAAAGAAAAGAAAAGAAAAGAAAAGAAAATTGAAATGACCATTGGCACCAGAGAAATTCAGATTAAATATTAGTAGGTACCTGGTCATCCATTGTCTCTCTTGGGTCTTCTGTAAAAAACTCAGGATGAAAAGTAAAGACATTTACTATTTTTACCCTACTCTATTGTCCAGTCAATAGAGTAGGGCAGTCCTACTTCCTGTGCTGTAGATGCAGAAGGCAAAAAGAATTGCATTGTGCCTTACACTACCCAAGTATGTGTAACCCAGAACAAGTCTTACAAGGAGCAGCTGACGGAGCTGGGCTTGTTCAGCCTGGAGAAAAGGAGGCTCAGGGGTGACCTTTTTGCTCTCTACAGCTACCTCAAAGGAGGCTGTAGCGAGGTGGGGCTTGGTCTGTTCTCCCACGTGCCCAGTGACCGGATGAGGGGGAATGGCCTAAAGTCGTGCCAGTGGAGGTTTAGGTTGGATATTAGGAAAAACTTCTTTTCTGAGAGGGTTGTTAGGCATTGGAATGGGCTGCCCAGGGAAGTGGTGGAGTCACCATCCCTGGAAGTCTTTAAAAGGTGTTTAGATGTAGTGCTTAGTGATATGGTTTAGCAGAGGACTTCTTAGTGTTAGGTCAGAGGTTGGACTAGGTGATCTTGGAGGTCTCTCCCAACTTAGATGATTCTGTGATTCTGTGATCGTCTAGTCAAACCTTCTTCTATGGACAGGGACAATTTCCATTAGATTAGGTTGCCCAAAGTCACCTGCCAACTGGCCTTGAACAAGGGCTCACCTTTCTGCATTGGAGTTTAAGCAACGGTTTGTTGGGAGGATTTGGTGTTCTGCATAGGGTTTAGGTCTGTGGCTGGGGTATGGACAAGCTTCGTGGTTTATGGTTTTCTTTAGGTCTGCCAAGAAGTCATCTAGGGTTAAATAAAGTGTTTTAATGCTAGTGTTAAGGGAAGGGATTAGGATGAGCAAGAGAGTAAAGGTAAGGAAAGGGGCTATGGGCTGAGTTCTGCTTGAAGGGATACTCTGAGGTCAGGTATTACTGCAGGGGATTTCTGTCAAGGTGTTGGAGCAACATTCTGGTTTTGGGATTAGGGTTACTGGTCCAAACAGGGTAAGGGTTTTACATGACTGTTTTAAGCCAGTTTTAAAGCACCATCAATATTGCATGAAACCTCTTACCTCTACAAAATCGTTAATTTCTGCTTCCTAAACTCCTCTTCCGTCCCCTAAATCTCACTTCCCTCTTGGCCAGGCTTCTCCTGACATCCTCATATTGGTTTTCTTATTGGGATCAGCTTTCTGTTGGCTTTCATAATCTCACAGTATCTGTCTCACTCTGTTGGCTACTCTGTTCCTGAGACAGAAGTGGTGTTGTAGTCGGTAGGGAAAAGGGCACAAAGTTCTGTAGGAGCATCCTGCACGTTCCCATCCACTCCACACCTCCACAAAAGTGTACATCCTATGAAGAAGCGTTGGTTCCAGAATGACTCCTATGGATCCAGGGTAACATTTTGCAGGCCTTCGTGCAGGATTTACCTCCTCTCAGGCATCTTGGAGGCAGTAGCCACCCCTAAGGAGAAAACTAAAAACAGCTATGAGATATGAGTTTAGTCAAAATTTGAGATCTCTGACATGACAACCAGAGGTGCTGCTCTGCAGAGCGAGGGAGCTGTGGTGCCCAGGGCACGGGGGCACTCTGCAGGGCAGTGCTGGCAGGCTGGGAGGCAGACCCAGCTCATGGGGTCACTGCCATTGCCCCAGGGCTGCAAGAATCACTTGCTATGCTCCTTTGCTGAGTCTGTTGCGTGCCCTGGGGCTGCAGAGCTCACACCAGACTGAGCACTTGAGCTCTGCTTAGTCCACATGGGACAGGCTCACACTCTGCGGGCTCCATTCACTGCTGTCTCCTGGGCTCACGCTGGCCTGACAGAGTAGGCCAGTGAGTGATTTTTTGCAGGCCTGGGTCAATGGCAGTGATATTTCCTTGTTTCTCATGGTCTTCTCACATGTCTTTCTCATAGCCTTTCCCACTGCCCAGCACTGCCTCCCAGGTGGGAATAAGTCAACCTTCAGATGGGCCTTGGTCTTCTTCAGTCTTCCTGCTGCTTCTTAGGACCTTCCAGACTCCCCACAGAGCTCAGAGGGAGCCTTCTTGTCCAGTGTGTGGCCCTGCACTGGCTCTGACTGTGACGAAGTAATTCTCTGCAGAGCAGCCCCTGTGGTGCTGTGTTTTCAATATGTGACCGTTATGGGTCTGGTTGGGATGGAGTTAACTTTTCCTGTAGAAGCTCACCCAGTGCTGTGCTCTGCTTGAGTAGCTAGAACAGCACTGGTATCACGGTTGTGTTTTGTCTACTGCTGAGCAGTACTGTCATAGCATCAGGAATCCCTCTAATCGTCCCTCCCCAAAGAGCCAGCAGGCTGCGGGTGCACAAGAGACAGGGAGGGGACATCACCAGGGCAACTAACCTAAACCAGCCACAGAGATATTCCATACCATATGATGTCACACTCAGCAATAGAAGGTGGAAAATGGAAGGAGAGGGGAGAGGTGAGCTCCCGTTATGAAAACGACTGTCCTCCTGAAAATAAGCTCTATCTATTGAGGCCCTGTTTCAAGGAAGTGGTCAAGCATCACTGTCACAAATAGTTTTGCTATTTTTTTTTTTAAATAACGTCTCTCAAAGGAGATGGGAATGCACTGCAGCTGAGACCTATGAATTTCTGCTTGCTTCTTTATTGTCTATAGCTACACAGAAAGCCTGGCTTTAGATATACATGAGATAATTATGAAAAGTAAAGAGATAAATGAACAGGTAGGAGGCTAACATGACATTAATTAAATCGACACCACAACTTGGAGAACATATTTATCAAGAAAAATAAAACCAAATTGCTTTCCTAACTGTTTCTGAGATAAACTCAGAACGTAAAGGCACATTATTTTTTTTTTAAAGAAATATGTATTCAAACAATTTCCTCAGTGCATCCTTGAGCTCCTGGTTCCTCATGCTGTAGATGAGGGGGTTCAGTGCTGGAGGTAACATGGAGTACAGAAAAGATACTGCAAGGTCCAGGGATGGGGAGGAGAATGAGGGGGGCTTCAGGTAGGTAAACATGATAGTGCTGACAAACAGGGAGACCACGGCCAGGTGAGGAAGGCACATGGAAAAGGTTTTGTGCCGGCCCTGCTCAGAGGGCATCCTCAGCACTGCCCTGAAGATCTGCACATAGGACACCACAATAAAAACAAAACAACCAAAGCCTAAACAAAAGCTAAATGCAATAAGTACAACTTCCCTGAGGTAGGCATCTGAGCAGGAGAGCTTGAGGATCTGGGGGACCTCACAGAAGAACTGTTCAAGGACATTGCCTTGGCAGAAGGGCAGGGAAAATGTAGTGGCCGTGTGCAGGACAGCAGTGAGAAAGCCACTGCCCCAGGCAGCTGCTGCCATCTGGGCACAAGCTCTGCTGCCCACGAGGCTCCCGTAGTGCAGGGGCTTGCAGATGGCAACATAGCGGTCGTAGGCCATGACGGTGAGGAGGAAATACTCTGCTGTGATAAAGAAGACAAACAGAAAGACGTGTGCAGCACATCCTTGATAGGAGATGGCCCTGATGTCCCAAAGGGCATTGGCCATGGCTTTGGGCAGAGTGGTGGAGATGGATCCGAGGTCGAGGAGGGCAAGGTTGAGGAGGAAGAGGTACATGGGGGTGTGGAGGTGGTGGTCGCAGGCTACGGCGCTGAGGATGAGGCCGTTGCCCAGGAGGGCAGCCAGGTAGATGCCCAGGAAGAGCGTGAAGTGCAGGAGCTGCAGCTCGTGCATGTCTGCGAATGCCAGCAGGAGGAACTCACTCACAGAGCTGATGTTGGGCGTTTGCTGGTTGTGGCCATGGGTTTCTTCCAAGGAGGGAAAAGGCAGTAAGAAAATACAACAAAATTATCTGTTGATATCTGATTCAATTTCAACCTATTAAGCAGACTTTAGTCAGGTCCATTTCATGAGCTCTGACTGATGTTGCCTGAGGGTGTCCCTGGGATCAGGAGACTCTGTTGTGGGCAGTGTAGTTAACAGTCCTTACCTATAAAAAAAAGTAAAGAGGAACACGGGGTATTCTCAGATTATTTTAACTCTTGATATGAACAAATTGCTGCTCCCAAGTCCACTAGCAGCAAAGAAGCTCTGTGGCAATTTCTTTTTTCACAGAATCACAGAATCACAGAATCACAGAATTTCTAGGTTGGAAGAGACCTCAAGGTCATCGAGTCCAACCTCCAACCTAACGCTAACAGCCCTCCACTAAACCATATCCCTAAGCTCTACATCTAAACGTCTTTTGAAGACTTCCAGGGATGGTGACTCCACCACTTCCCTGGGCAGCCTGTTCCAATGTCTAACAACCCTTTCAGTGAAGAAGTTCTTCCTAACATCTAACCTAAAACTCCCCTGGCTCAACTTAAGCCCATTCCCCCTCGTCCTGTCACCAGGCACATGGGAGAACAGGCCAACCCCCACCTCGCTACAGCCTCCCTTGAGGTACCTAAAAAGAGCGATAAGGTCACCCCTGAGCCTCCTCTTCTCCAGGCTGAACAAGCCCAGCTCCCTCAGCCACTCCTCGTAGCACTTGTTCTCCAGGCCCCTCACCAGCTTCGTCGCCCTTCTCTGCACCCGCTCAAGCACCTCGATGTCCTTCTTGTAGCGAGGGGCCCAAAACTGAACACAGTACTCGAGGTGCGGCCTCACCAGAGCTGAGTACAGGGGGATGATCACCTCCCTCGCCCTGCTGGTCACGCTGTTCCTGATACAAGCCAGGATGCCGTTGGCCTTCTTGGCCACCTGAGCACACTGCTGGCTCATATTCAGCTGACTATCCACCATCACTCCCAGGTCCTTCTCTGCCTGGCAGCTCTCCAACCATTCCTCTCCCAGTCTGTAGCTCTGCTTGGGGTTATTGCGCCCCAGGTGCAGGACCCGGCACTTGGCCTTGTTGAACTTCATGCAGTTGACCTCAGCCCATCGGTGCAGCCTATCCAGATCCTCCTGCAGAGCTTTCCTACCCTCGAGCAGATCGACACACGCACCTAACTTGGTGTCATCTGCGAACTTACTGAGGGTGCACTCGATGCCCTCGTCCAGATCATCAATGAAGATATTAAAGAGGACCGGCCCCAGCACCGAGCCCTGGGGGACGCCACTAGTGACTGGCCTCCAACTGGACTTGGCTCCATTCACCACGACTCTTTGGGCCCGGCTATCCAGCCAGTTTCTAACCCAGCGAAGCGTGCGCCAGTCCAAGCCAAGAGCAGCCAGTTTCTTGAGGAGAATGCTGTGGGAGACGGTGTCAAAAGCCTTGCTGAAGTCAAGGTAGACCACATCCACAGCCTTTCCCTCATCCACCCAGCGCGTCACTCTGTCATAGAAGGAGATCAGGTTCGTCAGGCATGACCTGCCTTTCATAAAGCCATGCTGACTGGGCCTGATCGCCTGCTTCCCCTGCAATTGCTGCATGATGACTCTCAGGAGGATCTGCTCCATGAGCTTTCCTGGCACTGAGGTCAAACTGACAGGCCTGTAGTTTCCCGGGTCTGCCCTCCGGCCCTTCTTGTAGATGGGCGTCACGTTTGCTAGCCGCCAGTCGATTGGAACCTCCCCTGATAGCCAGGACTGTTGATAAATGATGGAAAGTGGCTTGGCCAGCTCCTCTGCCAGTTCTTTCCATACTGTCATTCCTGGTGCAGTACAAGTGAAACCTTGTGGATCCTCAGAGTCACAGATACTATTCCTCTAGTGTAGAGTGTACTACAGAGAGCACAGCCAGTCTGTCCATCCGTTCTGGTCTCAGCTGCCCTGTGCTGGTGGGAGAGAAGAGCAGCGATTGTCCCAGGGAGGTGCCTGAGCCCTCCCTCACACAGCATTTCTGGCAGGAGCTGCCTCTCACCGCCTGCCCATGTCCTTGCTGGGAACTGGTTCTCTGTCCCTACATCTCTTCCCTGTCCATGCTAACAGACCCCATCGCACAAGCTGTGTGCTCAGACTCACTCAGATTCCACTCCACTGCAAGAATCTTAAAGCAGAGAATCCAAAAAAGCCTTTCTCTTCAGACTAACCAAGCCACAGTCTTCCTCCTGAAACGCCCATTCATAAACGCCATTCTCTAAAGTATCTCCTAGTCCAAATTACAAGTAGAGTGAGGCCCACCCTGACAGATACTATCAGCCATTGGATGTGCCAGCTGTAGAAGACCCCTCTGGCAACCCCACCTGCATTGCCCTGCTGCCAGAGCCTCACGGTGTCAAGAGCCTGCAGATGTGTCCTGCCACACGCTGCCCTCTGTTGTTGCGCTCCTCAGTGCCTCCAAGCCCTCTCTCCTTCTCTCCTCAATGTGTGCCAGCTGCGGTCAGAGCCCCCAGCCCTGCTGCACTGTGCAGAGGAGCTGCTCCTGGGCACAGTTGTCTCTCTGCAGCGCTTGCCAGGAGCTCCCCTTGGGCCCAGGAGCCCGGCCCAGCTCAGCAGCACAGCACCCGACCATGGCATTTCTTGCTCTGTGCCCTTGGGCTCCCTCGAGGTGTCCCCAAGGCCTCAGAGCTGACAGCTCCCGAAGGCAGCAGGGTCTCTGCTGAGGTGTGGTGTTTGAAGCACACTGAACACATCACCAACTGCCCTTCTCTGAACACAGGGGAAATGACTTTTGAAAGGGTGATTAGTGCTTTTAAACTGTGGTTGTCAAATATGATGTGCTTTAACCTGGCAGGCAGCTCGGCACCACATGGCTGTTATCTCGCAACCATCTCTAAAAAGACAATGGGTTGAAATGCAATACAAGCTTTCAGAAGGATTCGGAACATTTGCTTCCCTTTCTCAAATACTTCTTCTGCTGTGGTGCCCCATGTGATGATGACACCAGCATGCTGGAGTTGTTCAGGAGCTTCCCTGTGTTCTTGAGCACTCTGGGTCAGCCCATGGCAAATGGTAGGGCTGTGTTTCCAGCCCTGGCGCAGTTGATTCCAGGTGGGCAGGACACCCCTCCATGTGAAAGCAAAGTGTGGCTTGTGTACTGCTGTGAAAGGGATGGACAAAAATGCATTAGGAATATTAATTGTGGCATAGCACTTGACTGCCTTTGACTCCAGTTCATACTGAATGAAGTTCTAGCATACCCGGCACAGCAGCAGCCAGTGGTGGTGGGACTTGATTCAGGCCACAGAAGGCCATCGTTATCTTTGACTCACCATTAGAATTTTGCACTGTCCATATGGGACTATTAAAGGGTGAGAGAGTCTTATTGATCAGTCCTTGGCTCTCCAGTTGATGAACCAGCTCATGCAGGGGAATCAGGGAGTCTCTGTTAGTGTAATACTGCCTCAGGTGCACGGCTGGTAGTGATTGGCACCTGCTGCTCATTGGCCATCAGCACCTCCAGAGCAGAAGGGTCCTGTGAAAGAGTGGGCAAGGTAGACACAACTGGTTAATGTCCTCCATCTCCCAGGCAGCTATGCCAAAAACCCACCAGTGAAATTTGGATCTTGCAAGTACCCTCTTTGAAGCAGTCTATGCCAAGGATGCACAAAGGCTCCAGGATAGTCTCAGTGGGATGCTTTTGCCACTCTTTCCCTGTGAGACTCACTTCAGCCTCCAGCACTGTTAACTGCTGGGATCCCCCTGTCACTCCAGAAATACAAATGGCTTCTGGCCCTTGATGACATCACAGTACACTGTGCACCGCTGTCCACTAGAGCCTGATTCTGCTGTGGGCCTGATGTGCCAGCCATTAAATCCTTAAAGTCGAATAGCACACAATTGTCTGTTTTCTCCCCCTGGCTTGAGGCAGGATCCCTCTAGTCCTGCTCATAGTATTCATTAGTGTGTCTGGAGGACTATCTGCTGGAAACTGGAGAAACAATATTCTCAGAACACCTTTTTGCCAATATTTTTCCTTTCACTTCTTGTAGCTGTGCCTCTAGAATGGCGGTAGATTTTTCCATCCCTTTTTCTTAGGGCTTATAGGGTTATCATCATGGGGGACTCCCTTCTGAAAGGGACAGAGGGCCCAATATGACAACTGGGCCCAACCCACAGACTTCTCACGGAGAAGAGACATTGCTAAGAAAGTTAAGTGCATGGTACAGCCCACCGGCTACTACCTGTTACTGGTCTTTCAGGCTGGAAATGAAAAGGTAGCAAAGAGAAGTCTGAGAGCAATCAAAAGGGACTTTAGAGCTTTGGGGAGACTACTTAAAGGATCAAGGGCACAGGTTGTGTTTGCCTCTGTCCTTCCGATAAGGGGGGATCAATGCTGACAAACAGACTCATCACATTAATACATGGCTTCGGGACTGGTGCATTCAACAGAACTTTGTTTTTTTCCAATCACAGGAAAGTCTATGTGACACCGGTTCCACTGGCACCAGATGGGATGCGCCTCTCTCGGAGAGGGGTAAGGATTTTGGCTCAGGAGTTGCCAGGGCTGATAGATAGGGCTTTAAACTAGAGTCGAAGGGGGAAAGGGATAAAACCAGGCATGCTGGTGATGAGCTGGTGATGGTGCACTAGAATCAGAGGGACTGTGTGCCAGTGAGGCCTTTCGGTCAGCTCCACAAGGTGCTGCATGCAATGAAGTGCATTTGAAGTGCTTCTACACAGATGCATGCAGTATGAGGAATAAAATGGATGAGTTAGAAGTCTTGGCCCAGTCCCACAGCTACGACATCATTGGCATAAGCAAAACCTGGGGGGATGAGTCCTATGGCTGGTGTGCTGCAATAGATGGCTCCAGGCTCTTCAGGAGGGACAGGCAGGGCAGGTGAGGAGGTGGGGGTGGTGGTGATGTATGTGAAGGAGGGGCTGGACTGTAGGGAGCTTCAAGTTGGGGATGGCAAAGTTGAGAGCCTCTGAGTAAGGATTAAGGGATGAACAAATGAAGGGGATGTCATCGTGGGAGTCTATTACAGACCACCCAAACAGGATGATGACACCAATGAGTTATTCTTTGAGGAACTAAGACATACCTTGAGATCAACTCCCCTTGTCCTTATGGGGGAATTCAACTTGCCAGAAGTTAATTGGGTATATCACACAGCCAACACGAGCAGGTCCAGAAGGTTCTTAAAGCACCTAGATGATAACTTCTTGGTGCAGGTGCTAAGAAAGCCAACCAGGAAAGGTGCCTTCCTTGATCTGTTGCTGGAAAACAGAGAGGGTCCTGTGGGAGACATGGCAATTGGTGGCCGTCTTAGTCATAGAGACCATGAAGCAGTTGAGTTTAAACTTTTTTGGTGACAGAAGGAAAACTGCCACCAAAACTTCAGCCCTGGATATGGGGAAAGCAGACTTCAGGCTGCTCAGGGAACTAGTCAGCAAGGCCCCTGGGAAGCTGCTTTTGAAGGTTTTGGCATCCATCAGTGTTGGACAGCCTTTAAGCACTGCCTCCTAAAAGCACATGATCAGGGAATTCCAAAATATTGGAGGTCAAGCAGGCAGTGCAGAAGACCAGCCTGGCTGACCAGGGATCTTCTGGAGCTTAGGCATAACAAGAAATTGTATGGCTGCTGGAAGTGGGGTCAGTCAATGTGGAAGGAATCCAGGGACACTGTTCGCGTTCGTAGGGAAAAAATTTGTGTGGCCAAAGCTCAACTAGAGTTGAAGCTGGCCACATCTGTGGGAGACAATTCAAGATGTTTTTTTAGATATGTGAACAAAAAAAAGGAGAACCAAAGAAAACATAGGTCCTTTACTTGACGGGCAAGGTCTCCTCACAGACGAGGACATAGGCAAAGCAGAGACGTTTAATGCTTTCTTCACCTCTGCCTTCAATGCTGATGATGGGCTTTGGGACCCTGGGTGCCCTGAGTTGGAGGACCATGCTGATGTGAATGACAAACTCCCAACTGACCCTGAACGTGTGCAGAATTTCCTGCTCCACCCAGATCCATACAAGTCCATGGGTCCAGATGGGATCCATCCCAGGGTGCTTAAAGAGCTGGCTGATGTCATCGCATGACCTCTCTCAATTATTTTTCAATGGTCTTGGGAATCTGGAGAGGTCCCAGTAGATTGGAAGCTGGCAAATGTAGTCCCAATTTTCAAGAAGGGCAAGAAAGAAGACCCTGGCAACTACAGGCCTGTCAGTCTCACATCAGTTCCTTGTAAAATTAATGAGAAGATTATCCTAGGAGTTATTGAAGCGCACCTGGGAGAAAAAGCAGTCACTGGTCCCAGCCAACATGGGTTCATGAGGGGTAGGTCCTGTTTGACAAATTTGATTTCCTTTTATGATAAGATCACCCATCTAGTCGATCAAGGGAAACCAGCTGATGTGATCTTTTTGGATTTCAGTAAGGCTTTTGACACAGTTTCTCAAAGGACCCTACTGGACAAAATGTCCAGCATACAACTTAACAAAAACATCATGCAACGGGTGAGCAATTGGCTGAAGGGTAGGGCACAAAGAGTTGTGGTAAACGGGGCCACATCAGGCTGGTGGATCGTCACCAGTGGGGTCCCCCAAGACTCCATTTTAGTGCTAGTCCTCTTCAATGTCTTTATACATGATTTGGAGGTAGGACTAGAAGGTGTTCTGAGCAAATTTGCCGACGACACCAGACTTGGAGAAATTGCAGATTCTGCTGAGGGTAGAAAGGCCTTGCAGAGAGACCTGGACTGATTGGAGAGCTGGGCAATCACCAACCACATGAAGTTTAACAAAGACAAGTGCTGGGTCCTGCACCTGGGATGGGGCAACCCTGGCTATACATACAGACTGGGCGATGAGATGCTGGAGAACATCCCCACAGAGAGGGATCTACGGGTTGTGGTTGAAAGGAAGTTGAATATGAGCCAGCAGTGTGCCCTGGCAGCCAGGAGGACCAATCATATCCTGGGGTGCATCAAGCACGGCATTGCTAATCGGTCGAGGGAGGAGATTGTACTGCTCTACTTTGCCCTGGTGTGACCTCACCTTGAGTACTGTGTGTAGTTCTGGGCACCACAGTACAAGAAGGACATTAAACTGTTGGAGAGTGTCCAGGGGAGGGCGATGAAGATGGTGAAGGGCCTAGAGGGGAAGACGTATGAGGAGCGGCTGAGGGCACTGGGCCTGTTCAGCCTGGAGAAGAGGAGGCTGAGGGGGGACCTCATTGCAGTCTACAACTTCCTCATGAGGAGGAGCAGAGGGGCAGGAGCCGATCTATTCTCTGTAATCAACAGTGATGGAACCCAAGGGAATGGCATCAAGCTGAGGCAGGGGAAGTTTAGGGTGGACATCAGGAAGAAGTTCTTTACTTATAGGGTTGTCGCACACTGGAACAGGCTCCCCAGGGACGTAGTCACTACACCAAGCCATTCAGAGTTTAATAAGCATCTGGACTGTGCCCTTAGTCATATGGTTTGAATTTTTGGGTAGACCTGTGTGGTGCCAGGAGCTGGACTTGATGATCCTTATGAGCCCCTTCCAACTCAGGATATTCTATGATTCTATGGCATATTTTTTTTTTGTGACTTTTTCCCATTGTAACAGAAGAGCTGTAGCTAACTGCTTCTGGAAGACAACTGGAATAGCTTCTTCAGTGCATGCTTGAGTTCCTGGTTCCTCATGCTGTAGATGAGTGGGTTCACTGCTGGAGGTATCACCGAGTAAAGAACTGTCACCACCACGTCCACGTGTGTGGAGTAGATGGAGGGGGGCTTCAGGTGGGCAAATGTGGCAGTGCTGATAGACAGGGAGACCACGGCCAGGTGAGGGAGGCACGTGGAAAAGGCCTTGTGCTTGCCCTGCTCAGAGGGCATCATCAACACAGTCCTGAAGATCTGCACATAGGACACCACAATGAAAACAAAACAACCAACACCTAAAAAGAAGCTAAAGGCAATGAGCCCAACTTCCCTGAAATAGTCTGAGTCTGAGCAAGAGAGCTTGAGGATGTGGGGGACTTCACAGAAGAACTGGTCCACAGCATTGCCTTGGCAGAGGGTCAAGGAAAATGTAGTGGCCGTGTGCAGGACAGCATGGAGAAAGCCACTGCCCCAGGCAGCTGCTGCCATCTGGGCACAAGCTCTGCTGCCCACGAGGCTCCTGTAGTGCAGGGGCTTGCAGATGGCAACGTAGCGGTCATAGGCCATGATGGTGAGAATATAAAATTCTGACCCAATCAAGAAAACAAACAGAAAAACCTGTGCAGCACATCCTTGATAGGAGATGGCCCTGGTGTCCCAGAGGGCATTGGCCATGGCTTTGGGCAGAGTGGTGGAGATGCAGCCCAGGTCGAGGAGGGCGAGGTTGAGCAGGAAGAAGTACATGGGGGTGTGGAGGCGGTGGTCACAGGCTACGGCGCTGAGGATGAGGCCGTTGCCCAGGAGGGCAGCCAGGTAGATGCCCAGGAAGATCGCAAAGTGCAGGAGCTGCAGCTCGCGCGTGTCTGCAAATGGCAGCAGGAGGAACTCGCTCACTGAGCTGATGTTGGGCATTTGCTTACTTTGGTCAAGGAGACTGCAAAATGAGAAAAAAAACATATTTAAGAGAGTGAGACGGTGTGTTATGAGTAATGACTATGAGCAAAAATCAGTTAATCCCCAATTAAAATCTTACATTCCCTCTTTCCATGAGGATCTTTGTGTCTCTCCCTGTCTGGAGCCCTGCTTTCTGCGTGCTGAGTGTCCTGTACACTGCAGCCTCCTCTGCCCAGCAGCTCCCAATGAGCCTACTCTGCTTCATTCGAGGTTCCAAGAGGGAAGGTTCCTGGGCAGTGGCTCCCTCTGCTGAGTGAGGGGTGTTTGGCTGTGTGACCCTGTGTGCATCTTCCCTGTTCAATACCCAGGAGACAAAACCAGCAGGTGGATCATGAGTGTCTGGCTGGAGAAAACAGGGAGCATCTCCTCCTGCTTCACCCTTCGTGCACAGCACTCCCTGTCAGAATCAGGCACCACCAGCTGCCACGCCGGGCAAGGGAGAGAAGCAGGCACGGGCAGGCAGGGCGGATCCAACCCAGTGCAGAGGCTGCGGTGTCGGTGAGGTACCGCCTGTTCTCATAGCCCTGTGCCATCTACCCTGCACAGACAGCAGAGGGACAAGAGATCTGGAGTGTAAGAAGCGTTTGGAATGTGCTCCTGGTCATATGGTAGGAGTTTGGGGGTAAGACCTGTATGGAGCCAGGAGTTGGACTCGATGATCCCTGTGGGTCCCTTCCAACTCAGGATATTTTATGATTCTCTGATTCTGTGCCTTCTTCCACAGAGGAAGGTAGAGGGGGTCTGCAGCAAATGTGTCTACTGACACAGAGATTTAGGGTTCAGACACCCCATATTCTCAGCCCCCCAGGTTATACATGCCGTGACAGAAGCTGTGAGGGGAAGAGAGGAGACCAGGGGCTGCTGCGAGGAAGGCGCCTGCACTGCAGGGGATGGCAGGGAGGGAGCAGCTCCCTCTCACTGCCTGCCCATGTCCCTGCTGCCTGCAGCTGTTCTGCCAGCAGCTCTTTTGCTGTCCCTACGTCTCCTCCCGTCCATGCTCACAGCCCCCATCCCACCTGCTGTGTGCCCAGCTCTGCCCTGCAGAAACCTCCTGGGGATGGGGACAGCTCCGGGGACATCTCCCTGTCTGCAGCTCCTAAAGAACAGCTCAGAAAAGCCCTGGTGCACCCTGTAAGCAGAGAGAACTGAAGGGATATTTTGAGGATCTTCACTAATGTGTTCATGTCTCCGTTCAGTGCAATAGGAAGCTCAGTCACTTGTGCAAATCCAACTACCCCGTTAACATAGAGCCGACACCACAATCAGAGCAAGATGAGGCAGGCAGAGAGTGCAGAAAGTGCCTTCTCTTTGCAGGCAGCCCCTGCACTGCCCTTCCTCTGCCCAAACCCCTGGGAAGATCCCCAGGCAGGCTGAGTTCTGAGCCTGGCAAGCAGCAGAGGCTCTGCCCTATCACACAGCCCCTGGGGCACAGCAGGGACCCTGCTCTGCACCACAGCCCTGGGCAACCCAGCCTACACTCCCGTCTTCTCCTTCCTCCAGGACCTGCAGCTGCATTGCCCTCCAGCCAGAGACTTACCGGGTTCAGGGCTGGGAAGTGCTCTCCCCCAGTGAGCTCTGTGCATCCTGCCACTTCTGCCTGCCTTTAAGCACTCTGTCTCTGCAGGCAGTGCCCCCAGCCCTGCTGCGCTGTGCAGAGGAGCTGCTCCTGGGCACAGCTGTCTCTCTGCACCACGGCCCTCTTGCCACGAGCTCTCTCTGTCCCACGAGCCCGGCCCAGCTCAGCAGCACAGCACCAGCCCAAGGCACTGCAATCACCCCTCTGGGGGCTTTGCTGATGAGCCCACGAACCTCAGGCACTCAGAGACAATTGAAGACAGCTCTCCAGAAGTCCAAGTCAGAGGCAAGTTTCCTGCAGTGTCCCCCTGAGGGCCAGCACTGACACAGCCTCCCTTGGAGCTCGTTAGAGCAGAACCCTGGAGGCAGTGAGGACAAGGAGACAAAGGCAATGTGAAGGTGACACTGAGGTGTAGGAAAACTGGATGTGTGACACCAAGCACAAGGGCCAGGCCTTGACCCCTGTCCTCTGGGAAGGGAGATCCTTACCCTTCAGACACTGCTCAGGGCTCTTTGTGGGGCAGTAGGAGATGGGGATGTGCATGGCCAAGTGAGGAGAATGGTACAACCCCTGCCTGCTACATGGGTTGGCGAGGAGTTAATTAGGTTTTGTTGCTTTAGTGATTAGCTGTCCCCTCATAAGGCTCAGTGGAAGAGACAACAGCCATGGCCATGGACACAAATATCTCATAAGGCAGCTCTGTAGGAAGCTGGCCTGGTTCCTGGTGAGCAGGCATCACTGCTCCTATGGCATCCCTCGTGGTGCCCAGGCACTCCTCCTCCTGGACACTGCTCACTCAGAAGGGTCCCAGTCTGCCCCGATGTGTGGGGTTCCTTTCCCTCTGCTGCAGGACTGGTTTCTTCTCCTTGCAAATGTCAAGAGGTTTTTGTAGACAAAATTTGCGTTTTCTCTATGTTAGCTCACACTGATGCTCCATTCTGTCAGCTCTTCATGTCTGCAGGAAGACAATTCAACCTTCCTGTGATTGTGCTCTCTCGGACAAGACAGCAGCATCAGGACTCACAGGAAAGTTTGGATAATACAGGAGTAACCAACTGAATGCAATTGCAGCACAGAGCCACAAAAGGGTAGGGGATGGAAGGCTGCCAGGTTCCATCTCTTCTGTGCTTCCTTCTCATGCATGCTGTCAGTTTGTCTGGATCTGGGTCCTGAATGTTACGGGGTTGTGCAGGTGAAAACTGGAAAGGCCAAAGACCAGGTGGAGCTCAATCTCTCTATGACTCTCAAAGACAATAAACACTGCTTATAGGAATACTTTAAATAAAGGAGGATAAAGGAGAGTCATCATCCTTTATTGGATGTGGGGGAAATCTGGTGAAGATCTCAAGATAAGGTGAAGGCTGAGGTACTTAATTTCTTCTTTTTCCCAGTCTGTAGCAGCAAGACCAGTTGTTCTTCTGGACATTTCTTCCTCCTCATGGCCAGTGCCAGCATTCCAACGCACGCTTTGTGGGTGTTTCTCTTCTCCTTCTCTTTCCTAATGCCACAGAAAGCTCCATCAGGGTGGAAACCACTCCTGAAGTAGGCATCCCAACCCAGCAGGCTCCTTGAGGCCTGTCAGCCAACCAGACACACCTCAGTGACATCTTCCAAGCCGTGGGCCTGCTGCTGGCCTTGCAGCTTCTTGTGGAGACACAGCCAAGCCTTGTACCTCCTGCTGCCCACTCATGGACTCAAGCAGAAGGGACAGGACAACCCATGTTGGGGCCTTCTTTCTGCCTGGGTCGTCCTGGCTCTGGAGGCAGAGGGGATCCCCCAGTCAGCATGCCAAGCAGGTGCCTTCTGCTGGCCTAGCAGGGCCACTGCCAGATGTCAGCCCAAAAGTGCAGCTCCCAGGGAGAAGTCAAGGGTGACCTGCCACCTCCAGACACAAGTGACCTCCCAGTCCCTTTCTGTGACACGTTCCTGCTGCTGCCCTATCAAGGGCAGAGACAGAAGTGACCTCACAGTCACTGCCACAGTTATGTTCCTCCTCCTGGGGCAGGAGATCCTGAGGCAGAGCTCACCTCTCCCTAGTCCCTTAGGGACTAGGGCTTGCTTTTCTGAGTAAGAGAGTAAACAGAGGTTTATTGGGAATGTTTGGTGTTCTTCTGTCGTTAGGGTATGGATAAGCTCTGTGGTTTAGGGTTTTATTTAGGTCTGCCAAGAAATCTAAGGATCAGTAGAGCATTTTAATACTAGTGTCCACGGAAGGCATTTGGGTGAGTAAGAGAATAAAGGAAAGAGAATGGGGCTATGGGCTGAGTTTTGCTTGAAGGGATCCTTTGAATTCAAGCATTAGAGTAGGGGATTCCTGTCAGAGTGTTGGAGTAGCATTTAGGTTTCAGGATTAAAATTACTGCCTAAATAAGTTAAAGGGTCATACATGATTCATTCAAGTCATTGTTACTACAGCGTCAACATTACATGCACCTTCTTATCTCTATGAAATCATTAATTTCTGCTGGCCATGCTCATTTTCTCACCCCAAATTCTCACATTTCTCTTGTCCATGCTTCTCCTAACCTCCCCGTATCTTAGTGGGGTCAGCTTCCTGATGACATTCATGATCACAGAGTATCTTTTTCACTTCTGTTGGCTCCTCCATTCCTGAGAAGGAAGTAGCATTGTAGTCAGGAAAGAAAGGACACAAATGTCTTTAGGAGCATCCTGCACAATGTGCCCATCAGCTCTGCACCTCCACAAAACTGTGCTTCCTACCTACAAGTTTTGTTTCCCAAATGGCTTCTGTGGATCAAGAGTTACTTTTCCTAGGCCCTCTCACATGTTTCAGTTTTGGGTGTGCAGGGATGGGAAAAGGAATGCCAAGGCATGAATGGAACCCAGCTTGGAAAGGGGTTCAAGGAATAATAGGAAGAGATTCTACAGGTATATTGCTCGGAAAAGAAAGGCCAAGAAGAGTGTACCCCCTCTGATGGATGACAAGGGTGCACTGGTAATGACAGACATGGAGAAGCCTGAAGGACTCAACAACTTCTTTTCTTCAATCTTCCCTGTCAGTCAGGCTTCCCAAGTCTTTCATTCCCTGAACCCATAGATAGAGGCTGGGGGGTGCAAATTCCCACCTCTTGTAAGTGAAGAGAAGGTTTGATGCCACCTGAAGAAGCTCAAGAAGTACAAGTCTATGGGACTTGGTGACTTGCATTCCAGGGAGTGGAATGCTTTTGCTGAGGCTGTGGATGTTCCATCCTTGGGGGTGTTCAAGGCCACGTTAGATGAGGCCCTGAGGAACCTGATCTAGGGGGTGGTGTCCCTGCTTGTGGGGGGTTGGAACTAGATGATTGTCGAGGTGCTTTCCAACTCAACTGCTGTATGATTCTCTGATTCTGTGATTGTGCTTCAGAGGCAAAGTAATAATAACAGTAATAACAGTAATAACAATAACTATAATAATAATTATTATGTATAATTATTATAAGCATGGTATTGAATTTCAGAATACTCAGTGATCCTTTGTGATATGGTTTAGTGGAGGACTTGTTAGTGGTAGGTGAGAGGTTGGACTCGGTGATCTTGGAGCTCTCTTCAAGCCTAAATGATTCTGGGATTCTGTGATCCAGTTCATCCATGTGACAAAACCCTGCAAGCAGCACGAAGGACACTGAAATGTTGCCTCACATGAAGGAGGCTCCAGATCTCTGGTGTAGAAACAGCATTTTTGTGCCATGACCAACGTGGTATATGCTGCAGGAAAAGGCCTACGTCTGAAGTAAAAGGCCTAGGGCAGCAGCAGTGTGGCACAGGCTTGAGATTTGGGTGTATGTGAACCTTATGGAACCACATAGGATCTTTAAGGTCCCTTCCAACATGAGCAGTTCTATGATTCTGTGCTTAGCAGCCCTGTACAGCCCCTGTAGGGCCTAGCCTCAGTTCATGCCCCTCAGCTTGCGCTCCAAAAGTGCTCCCTCACGTCACTTGTCCCATCTGCATTCCTTGGCTACCCCAGGGCATCCTGGAGGCAGTGGCCACCTCTGAATAGAGAATGGAAACCAGCCATGAAAGTAGATCTAGGAAACAATGGGAACCTGTGCATAAAAGGTCTCTAAGTAACAGCTGAAAGAGTCTTTTATGGCAACACCACCAGCTTTTTATTTTTCTATGAATTCTCTTGATTTAGTCTCATAGGTTTTTTATTATTATTATTTTATTTGTTTATTTATTTATTTTATTTATTATTGACAGCACTGTGGACAAGTACTATCTACAAATGTATGCTTTTTCTGTGAATAGTCTTATGCAAACATTTACCAAAAGATATTTCCCAACTTTTTTTTTTTTCCTTTTTTCTTCTTCCTCCACCTCTTCCGTCTTCAAGCAGAACTCCAAGGGAAGAAGTCACTGAATTAAAGAATAACTCATGTTGATGAGATGATGACTTGGAAAAGTGCTCCATGCCATCATAAAGGGAGATAAAAAAGGGTCAAACGTGTTGGCCCAAGTGCCCATGACTGAAGGATGCTGCTGGTAACTGGCTGGCAGGAGGACTTCGTACCACTAATGTCCAGCCAACTTCTCCCCCCCCAACTTCATCCCCTTCTTCAGTGTGAATATCAGCAATGTGGCTAAAGAGAGACTCCAGGAGACTATGGCAAAGGCCTTGCCAAATCCAGGTTCACCACATTCCCTTCTCTGCCCTCCCCTACTGCTTCACCTGTGGCAGGACTTTCTCCATCACGTCCCCATGGGCAGAGGTGACAACTGCAAATCTCCCAGTCCTTTTTCTTGTGCTTCCTGAAGACGAGTTTGCTGTCTGCTTTTTCCAAGTCCCCAGAAATCTCTCTGATCCAAACGCTTGATGGCCTTGTCCAGAAAGGCAGGGTAGTGTGACATAGCAGAGAGGGGCATTTGCAATGAGCTTGTGAGAGGGGGGTTACAGAAATCTCACAGAGACACTGGGGGTTGATTCTGGAGTCACACAGGGCAACAGCAGCACTCTGTGAGGTGTCCGCATCTAAGATGGCCTCCCACGCTCCTCATACACACAGGGCTGTTGAGAGACACGAGTCTCTGCCTTGCACACCACACACAGTGCACTGCAGTGTCTGCAGTGTCCCTCTGGCTCCTGCAGCCACTGCCAGAGGCTGGGAGGCACCTCAGCCCTGCAGTGCTTTGCCCTGCTCTGCCCTTCTCTGAGATGCCCCACGGCATGAGGAATGGTCACAGGGACCTTGCTTCAAGGAAGCACATCTAAGAGCTGGAAAATGTGCCTTCCCAGGGCATGTTACTTAACCTTGTGACACTGTCTGCCCCACCGGCCTTCATGAGACTTGTAGGAATGGCTGATGGCATTTGTGCTCACTCCTGTTCATCTCTCTCTGTGTGTATGATATGCCTGCTGGCACCAGCAGCAATGGGATTCCTTTTATACATCTCCCATGAACCCTCAGGGGGCCCTGCTCTTCTCCTGGACATCCTACCTCCCAGGGAGCCTGTATGAGATGAGCAATGAGCAGTGGACTGGCCAGCCATTGGTGAACCTCCTTCGATGCACTGTATATCTCTGAGCTGGTGGTGATGCTCTCCAGAGTAAGAAAAATGACAACAAGATAACAGAACAAACCTTGAGCCTGCAATGTATTGTGGGTCATAGGCAGAAAAAAATGGGCTATGTTTTTGATTGTGAAACATCTCCAGTCATCAGTCTCTTCAAGCCATCCTTGAGCTCCTGGTTCCTCATGCTATAGATGAGGGGATTCACTGTTGGAGGCACCACCGAGTACAGAAATGACACCACCATGTCCAAGGATGCAGGGGAAATGGAGGAGGGCTTCAGGTAGGCAAACATGACAGTGCTGACAAAAAGGGATACCACGGCCAGGTGAGGGAGGCACGTGGAAAAGGCTTTGTGCTGGCCCTGCTCAGAGGGCATCCTCAGCACTGCCCTGAAGATCTGAACATAGGACACCACAATGAAAACAAAACAACCAAGGACTAAAGAAACGCTAAACACAAGTGCCCAGACTTCCCTGAGGTAGGCATCTGAGCAGGAGAGCTTGAGGATGTGGGGGATTTCACAGAAGAACTGTTTCACAGCATTGCCTTGGCAGAGGGGCAGGGAAAATGTAGTGGCCGTGTGCAGGACAGCATCGAGAAATCCACTGCCCCAGGCAGCTGCTGCCATCTGGGCACAAGCTCTGCTGCCCACGAGGCTCCCGTAGTGCAGGGGCTTGCAGATGGCAATGTAGCGGTCATAGGCCATGACGGTGAGAAGGGAAAACTCTGCTCCAAACAAGAAAGCAACGAAAAAGAGTTGGGCAGCACATCCTTGATAGGAGATGGCCCTGGTGTCCCAGAGGGCATTGGCCATGGCTTTGGGCAGAGTGGTGGAGATGCAGCCCACGTCGAGGAGGGCGAGGTTGAGCAGGAAGAAGTACATGGGGGTGTGGAGGCGGTGGTGGCAGGCTACGGCACTGAGGATGAGGCCGTTGCCCAGGAGGGCAGCCAGGTAGATGCCCAGGAAGAGCGCGAAGTGCAGGAGCTGCAGCTTGCGCATGTCTGCGAATGCCAGCAGGAGGAACTTGCTCACAGAGCTGATGTTGGGCATTTGCTGGTTTTGGCCATAGGGTTCTCCCAAGGAGGGAAAAGGCAGTAAGAAAATACAACAAAATTATCTGATGATATCTGATTCAGTTTCAGCCTATTAAGTAGATATTAAGCAGGTCCATTTCATGAGCTCTGTCTGTTGGTTCCCAAGGGTGTCCCTGGGAGCAGGGGACTCTGCTTTGGGCAGTGTAGTTAACAGTTCTTACCTATAGAAAGAAGTAAAGAGGAACATTGCATATTCTCAGATTATTTTAATTCTTATGAACAAATTGTTGCTCCCAAATCACCTAACGGCAGAGAAGGGCTGTGGCGATTTCTTTTTTCTATACTGTCATTCCTGCTGCTCTACATTGAAAACCTTGTGGATCCTCAGAATCACAGATTCCTCTACTACGGAGTGTACTTCAGAGAGCACAGCCAGTCTGTCCATCACGTCTGGTCTGTCTGTGCTGGTCTCTCTGTGTCTCTCTGTGTCTGGTCTTTCTGTGCTGCCCTGTGCTGGTGGGACAGAAGAGCATCGATTTTCCCAGGGAGGTGCCTGAGCCCTCCCTTGCACAGCATTTCTGGAAGCAGCTCCCTCTCACCGCCTGCCCATGGCCCTGCTGGGAACTGGTTCTCTGTCCCCACATCTCCTCCCTGTCCACGCTAACAGACCTCATCCCACAAGCTTTGTGCTCACACTCACTCAGATTCCCCTCCACTGCAAGAATCTTAAAGCAGAGAATCCAAAAAAGCCTTCCTCCTCAGACTAACCAAGCCTCAGGCTTCCTCCTGAAATGCCCATTCATAAATGACATACTCTAAAGTTTCTCCTAGTCCAAATTACATGTAGAGTGAGAGCCACCCTGAAATATGCTGTATCAGGCTTATGATGTGCCAGCTGTAGAAGACCCCTCTGGCAACCCCACCTGCTGCCAGAGCCTCCCGGTGTCAAGAGCCTGAAGATGTGTCTTGCCACACGCTGCCCTCTGTTGTTGCACTCCTCAGTGCCTCCAAGCCCTCTCTCCTTCTCTCCTCTCTGTGTGCCAGCTGTGGTCAGAGCCCCCAGCCCTGCTGCGCTGTGCAGAGGAGCTGCTCCTGGGCACAGCTGTCTCTCTGCACCACGGCCCTCTTGCCACGAGCTCTCTCTGTCCCACGAGCCCGGCCCAGCTCAGCAGCACAGCACCAGACCAAGGCACTGCAATCACCCCTCTGGGGGCTTTGCTGATGAGCCCACGAACCTCAGGCACTCAGAGACAATTGAAGACATCTCTCCAGAAGGCCAAGTCAGAGGCAAGTTTCCTGCAGTGTCCCCCTGAGGGCCAGCACTGACACAGCCTCCCTTGGAGCGCGTTAGAGCAGAACCCTGGAGGCAGTGAGGACAAGGAGACAAAGGCAATGTGAAGGTGACACTGAGGTGTAGGAAAACTGGATGTGTGTCACCAAGCACAAGGGCCAGGCCTTGACCCATGTCCCCTGGGAAAGGAGATCCTTAGCAGTCACACCTTGCTCAGGGCTCTTTGTGGGGCAGTAGGAGATGGGGATGTGCATGGCCAAGTGCAGGAGAATGGTACAGACCCTGCCTGCTACATGGTTTGGGGCGAAGAGGCAATGAGGCACTGGTGCTTTAACAATCAGCTGTCTCCTCATAGGCCTCAGTGGCAGAGACAACAGCCATAGCCATGGACACAAAGACCTGAGTCCTGATGGGACTTTCAGCATTGCCACAGCCATTACTCCTCTCCTCACCAGAGTGTCTGAGGGACTCCCAAATCTTATACTGCTGGATGCAGACCCTTCTGTGGGTAGTGTCACATTCAACCTGAGCTGAGTCTTATAACTCAGATTTTCTTGGTGGCCATGCTCCTCATATGGCAGCTCTGTAGGGAGCTGGCCTGGCTCCTGGTGAGCAGGCACCACTGCTCGTATGGCATCCCTTGTGGTGCCCAGGCCCTCCTCCTCCTGGGCACTGCTCACTCAGCAGGGTCCCAGTCTGCCCTGATGTCTATGGTTCCTCTTCCTCTGGTGCAGGATAGGGCTCTTCCCCGTGTAAATGTCAGGAGGTTTGTGTAGGCAAAATCCCGCAGTTTCTCAAGGTTGCCCCACACTGATGCTCCATTCTGTCAGCTGTTAATGTCTGCAGGCATATGGATCACCCTGACTATGCTGTTTCTCACAAGATAACAGTAACAGGAGTTTGCAGGACAGTTTGGATTATACAGCAGGAACTAGTTGAATGGAATTACAGCACAGAATCAGTGAAGGGTGGGGGACAGAAGGCTGCCAGATTCCACTTTTCTGTTCTTCCTTCTCATGCATACTGTTACTTTGTCTGGAACTGTGTCCTATATACAAAATACAACACTGTATCATCTAATAAGAAGGAAATTAAGTCTATCCCAGCCAACACACGGACAATATCCACCCTATATTCCATACCATCTGCACCATGCTCAGCTCCAGTACTTTCCAATTAATCACCACCACATTTTCTCAGATGATATACACACAGATATATCATGCCCTTAGTCTGTGAGTGTCCTGGAGTTGGCTAGGATCCAGATAATTTTCCTCCTAGTAGCTGGCATGAAGCTGTGTTTTGGATTTAGCATGAGTACTCAGTACTAAGGCCAGTCCTCTTTAATATCTTTATCAATGATCTGGATGAGGGGATCGAGTGCACCCTCACTAAATTTGCAGATGACACCAGGGTAGGTGCGTGTGTCAATCTGCTCGAGGGTAGGAAAGCTCTGCAGGAGGATCTGGATAGGCTGGACCAATGGGCTGAGGCCAACTGTATGAAGTTCAACAAGGCCAAGTGCCGGGTCCTGCACCTGGGGCACAATAACCCCAAGCAGAGCTACAGGCTGGGAGATGAGTGGTTGGAAAGCTGCCAGGCAGAGAAGGACCTGGGAGTATTGGTGGATAGTCAGCTGAACAAGAGTCAGCAGTGTGCTCAGGTGGCCAAGAAGGCCAACGGCATCCTGGCTTGTATCAGGAACAGTGTGACCAGCAGGGCTAAGGAAGTGATCGTCCCCCTGTACTCGGCTCTTGTGAGGCCACACTTCGAGTACTGTGTTCAGTTTTGGGCCCCTCGCTACAAGAAGGACATCGAGGTGCTCCAGCAAGTCTAGAGAAAACACAAACCTGGTGAGGGATCTGGAGAACAAGTCCTACGAGGAGCGGCTGAGGGAGCTGGGCTTGTTCAGCCTGGAGAAGAGGAGGCTCAGGGGCGACCTTTTTGCTCTCTACAGCTACCTCAAAGGAGGCTGTAGAGGGGTGGGGGTTGGCCTGTTCTCCCACATGCCCAGTGACAGGATGAGGGGGAATGGGATAAAGTTGCACCAGGGGTGTTTTAGTTTGGATATTAGGAAAAACTTCTTTACCGAGAGGGTTGTTATGCATTGAAATGGGCTGTCCAGGGAAGCGGTGGAGTCACCATCCTTGGAGGTCTTTAAAAGGTGTTTAGGTGTTGAACTTAGTGATATGGTTTAGTGGAGGACTGGTTAGTGTTAGGTCAGAGGTTGGACTCAATGATCTTGAGGTCTCTTCCAACCTAGACAATTCTGTGATTCTGTGATTCTGTGGGAAGAAGAGCTTGGCCAGCAGAAACTTATGATTTCATAGAAGTAAGACGGTTTATGTAATGTAGATGCTGCGGTACAACTGACTTAAAACAGTCACATATGGCCCTTTCCTTACTTGAAACAGTCATTTTAATCACTAAACATAAATGTTACTACAGTACTCTGAAAGGAATCATTTTTTTTTTCCTCTTGCTAACCCTAATGTCTTCCCTTAACACTAACATGCAAATGCTCTATTTAACCCTAGACTCCTTGGCAGACCTAAAAAACCCTAAACCATAGGTCTTGTTTATGCCTTAACCAGAGACCTGACACCACTAGCAGGACAACACACACTCCCACTAAAACTTTGATTATTCTCCAAACCAGAAAGAGAAAAACAGGTACCTAGGGGGCAAGAGAGAGGTCAGCTCTGCCTCAGGATCTGATAGCCCAGCAGGAGGAATGTGACTGTGGCAGGGACTGTGAGGTCACTGCTGTCTCTGCACTTGAGAGGGCAGCAGCAGGAACGTGTCACGGAAAGGGACTGGGAGGTCACTTGTGTCTGGAGGTGCCAGGTCACCCTTTACTTTTGAGAAGTCAAGGCACCTGCTTGGCATGCTGACTGGGGGATCCCCTCTGCCTCCAGACCCAGGAGGACCCAGGCAGAAAGAAGGCCCCCATATGGGTTGTCCTGTCCCTTCTGCTTGAGTCCATGAGTGGGCAGCAGGAGGCACAAGGCTTGGCTGTGTCTAGCCAAGAAGCTGCAAGGCCAGCAGCAGGTCCATGGCTTGGAAGGTGCTGCTGAGGTGACTTGTGTCTGGTTGGCTGAGAGGCCGCAAGGAGCCTGCTGGGTTGGGCTGCCTACTTCAGGAGGGGTTTCCACCCTGATGGAGCTTTCTGTGGTAGTAGGAAAGAGCAGGAGAGAAAAAACAGCCACAAAGTGAAACTTGAAGTGTAGCTCTGACCATGAGCTGGAAGAAATATCCAGGGGAACAACTGGTCTTGGTGGTAGAGACTGAGGAAAAGAAGGCATTATGTTCCTCAGGTTTTGTCATCAGGTTTTCCCACACACCCATTAAAGATGATCATTCTTCTAAATCCTCTTTTATAAAAGTATTTATATAAATTTTTTTTTTTTTTTTTTGTCTTTGACAGTAGTAGATGGATTGAGGTCCAGCTGGGCTTTGGCCCTTCTAATTTTCACCTGCACAGCCCCATAACATTCAGGACACAGCTCCAGACAAACTGTCAGCATGCATGAGAAGGAAGCACAGAAGAGGTGGAACCTGGCAGCCTTCCATCCCCTACTCTCCTGTGATTCTATGCTGCACTTTTATTCAGCTTCTTACTCCTGTATTATCCAAACGTTCCATGCAGCTCCTGATGCTGCTATCTTGTCAGAGACAGCACAGACACGGGAAGGTTGAACTGTCTGCCTGCAGACATGAACACCTGACAGAATGGAGCATCTGTCCAGTGGAATCTTGAGAAACTGCAGTAGTTTGCCTAAAGGAACAACTTGAACAATAAGTGCCTAGTCCTGTGCCAGAGGAAGAGGAACTACACATCAGGGCAGACTCTACTGAGTGAGCAGTGACCAGGAGGAGGAGGGACGGGGCACCACGAGGGATGCCTTATGAGCTGTGGTGCCTGCTCACCAGGAACCAGGGCAGCTTCCTACAGAGCTGCCTTATGAGGAGCAGGACCTCCAAGAAAATCTGAGTTATCATACTCAAGCTCAGATCCAGTGTGGCACCACACAGAAGAGGGTCTGCAGCCCTCAGGAGGTACAGGTCTGGGAGTCCCTAGGACAGCTTGGTGTGGAAAGGATCCAGGGCTCTACGAGGGCTCAGTCACAACCCAGGTCTTTGTGTCCATGGCTATGGCTGTTGTCTCTGCCACTGAGGCCTAAGAGGAGACAGCTGATCGTTAAAGCACCAGGGCCTCATTGCCTCCTCGCCCCCACCCATGAAGCAGGCAGGGGTCGTACCATTCTCCTGCACTTGGCAATGCACATCCCCATCTCCTACTGCCCCACAAAGAGCCCTGAGCAACCTGTCAAGGGAAAGGATCTCCCTTCCTGTGTGCCATGCAACAACACCTGGCCCTTGTGCTTGCTGACACACATCCAATTTTCCTCCACATCAGTGTCACCTTCACATAGCCTTTGTCTCCTTGTCCTCACTGCCTCCAGGGTTCTGCTCTAACGAGCTCCAAGGGAGGCTGTGTCAGTGCTGGCCCTCAGGGGGACACTGCAGGAAACTTGCCTCTGACTTGGACTTCTGGAGAGCTGTCTTCAATTGTCTCGGAGTGCCTGAGGTTCGTGGGCTCATCAGAAGAGCCCCAGAGGGGTAATTCCAATGCCTTAGGCTGGTGCTGTGCTGCTGAGCTGGGCCGGGCTCGTGGGACAGAGAAAACACATTTGAGATAGTCCCACGAAGCACAGAGACAGCTGTGGCCAGGAGCAGCTCCTCTGCACAACGTAGCAGGGCTGGGGGCTCTGACTGCAGCTGGCATGGGGAGAGCAGAGAAGGAGAGAGGGCTTGGAGGCCGTTGGCAGTGGGAGGATGCTGAGAGCTGCTTGCAGGAGAAACCTGCACAGCCCTTGACAAGGTGAGTGTCTGGCTGCAGGGCCATGCAGCTGCAGGTCCTGAAAGGGTCCCCTCCTGGGTCTTGTTTCTGGGAGGGCAGTGGGCAATGCAGTAGGCTTTGAGAGTCCTGCTGGGTTGCCCTGCGAGGTGAGGAAGTCTGGCAGAAGCCCCTTCGAGTGTCATAATCTAGCTACACCTGGTCAGATAAGAGAGGAGTGGCCAAGCCTCCTCCAGACCCTGCAGGGGATGCAGCTGGGATATGGGACACTCCAGCTTTCAGTTATCCAGCTCTGTCTGTGGGGTAACCTCCTGGGCTGCAGGCTGCTCTTCCGCAGGATGCAGCTCTCTCGTGGCATCCTTGTGTTATCGAGGTACCACAAGGAAAAGACACCTCCATACTAACATCATGTCCATGGTGCTGGATGGCTGTCTGTGGGCAGCAGGAATGAGGCCTCTGCAGCCCTGTCTAGGAGGGAAGAGCTGAGATCCTGATCAGTCCCCTGGAGAAAAGGTGAAGATTCTGTTCAGCTGCACTTGGAGTGGGGCTTCTCTACTCTCAGCTGTCTCCTGTTTCTTCTCAGGGCAGCACCTGAGAGGGATGGTCCTGTAGCTCATAGAGGGGTAGCCCAGGGCAGCAGAGAGCAGGACTGATGGGAAGAGCTGCTCTGCTCAGTCTTCGCCAGAGGACAAGTCCTTTGACTCTTGGCACCCACAGGATATCACCTGGAGTGTGGAAGTAATATCAGGGAGTTCCACCATCCAATACCTCTCCTATGTGTTATACGGGCAACTAGGATAAAATAAAGTGAGGAAAATAGTTGCAGTTTTGCTCCTCAATCAGCTCAGTTGTTTGCAACAATACTGCAAAGCTCATTGGTCTGACATTTTTCTGACTTTGAGTTATCCACCCTTCTGTTTTATTTCCTTTTTTCCTCAGAGAAGTCTGTTCTAACATTGCTCTGCCTTCTCCCCTTCAACAGACAAGCAAGTACAAAGTCAGAGAATGCCCAACATCAGCTCTGTGAGCGAGTTCCTCCTGCTGGCATTTACAGACACGCGCGAGCTGCAGCTCCTGCACTTCGCGCTCTTCCTGGGCATCTACCTGGCTGCCCTCCTGGGCAACGGCCTCATCTTCAGCGCCGTAGCCTGCCACCACCACCTGCACACCCCCATGTACTTCTTCCTCCTCAACCTCGCCCTCCTCGATGTGGGATCCATCTCCACCACTCTACTCAAAGCCATGGCCAATTCTCTCTGGGACAACAGGGCCATTTCCTATCACGGGTGTGCTGCCCAAGTACTTTTTTTAGTCTTTTTTTTTGATGCAGAGTTTTCCCTTCTCACCGTCATGGCCTATGACCGCTATGTTGCCATCTGTAAGCCTCTGCACTATGGGAGCCTCGTGGGCAGCAGAGCTTGTGCCCAGATGGCAGCAGCTGCCTGGGGCAGTGGCTTTCTCAATGCTGTCCTGCACACAGCCAACACATTTTCCCTGCCCCTCTGCCATGGCAATGCTGTGGACCAGTTCTTCTGTGAAATCCCCCAGATCCTCAAGCTCTCCTGCTCAGATTCCTATCTCAGAGAAGTTTGGGCAATTCTGTTTAGCATTTTGTTAGCATTTGGTTGTTTTCTTTTCATTGTGGCGTCCTATGTGCAGATCTTCAGGGCAGTGCTGAGGATGCCCTCTTCTCAGGGCCGGCACAAAGCCTTTTCCACGTGCCTCCCTCACCTGATTGTCACCTCCCTGATGATCAGCACTTCCATTTTTGCCTACCTGAAGCCCCCCTCCATTTCCTCCCCATCCCTGGACCTGGTGGTCACACTTCTGTACACTGTGGTTCCTCCAGTAGCAAACCCACTCATCTACAGCTTGAGGAACCGGGAACTAAGGGATTCCATCAGGACTCTACTTGAATACACACATCGTCAGCAAATTCACCTATAATACTATGCCTAATATTAGAAATCCCAGCTATTCTGAGAAAGAAAATAATATGATGTCTTCTATTATTAAATGTCGGTTTTATTATTTTCTCTCATTATTTCACTTTTGATTAAATATTATTCCTACCCTCCTACAAGTCAATTATTTTTCTGTAGAAATTGGCTTCCTGTGTAGATAAACATAATAAGAAAGCCATCAGAAATTCATTGGTCTGAGCTGCTGTCTCTTCCCATCTCCTCTGGTGCTGGGGGAGGAGCAGCCCCAGTATTCAGGAGGGGCTCAGGACCAAGAGCCCAGCTGACACATGCAGGAGCAGCCCCAGTGGCCCTCGGGGCTGCTCCTCACTGCCCGCTGGGCTCTGCCTCTCTGCTGCCTTTGGGTCAGAGCTGCTGCTTCCCTGGAGCCATGGCCCTGGCCAGCAGCAGGATGTGGCCTTTTCACTGCTTCTTTCTTTTTGGTTCCTCATTGCTTTCTTGTGCTCTTGTATCTGTCTTAGTCTCGAGGTCTCATATGCATTGATGACAGTCCTGTTGTCTTTGCAGTGTCTGTGTCTGCAGGCAGCAGAAGGCACTGTGCAGCCCTGGGTAACAACTGGCCTACCTGCTAGCACCACAGTAACAAGAGGGTCTTTCTCAGGGCAAACCCAGGACCCTGGACACCTCTTCCAAATGTGCTATCAGGAATGGAGCCAAGAGGTTGCTCCCTGCTCTTCTGTTTTCTGGGTTTGTCATGGAGTGAGGGACAGAGGCTGAAAGTCCCAGGGTGGTCCCTGAGGAACCAAGGGCTGGGCCAAGAACTCCCTTTGTGGCAGCACATGCCCAAATAGACAACACTGCCCACTGCAGTCAGTGAGATGGCCATTGGCAGCCTGGAGATGTCAGGAGATCTGCAGGGACATGGTGCTCACTGGGTAGTGCTTAGAACCTCATAAAATGTATGAGTATCCAAAGACGGGTCTGGTAAAGGAAAAGGGGAATCTGAGAAGTCCATGGGCTAAAGGAGGGCTCTGCAATGCCAGAAGACGTGGTGGAGAGCCAGCAGGTGAAGGCCCGTAAGACTGCAAAGCAACAGTAGAGACCCTCCTTACAGGCTCCTGGGCCAGGTCTGGTGCAGCACTTGCCTGCCCTTTGTGCCCTCAGAAACACCCCTTGGTCCTGCCCAGCACTGCCCTGTGCTGCTGAGCCATCAGGGCAGGTAGAAAGGGGCTCAGCAGCAGAGATCCCCAGGGACGTAGGTCTGTTGCCCACCCTGAGCAGCATGGGCAGGGGGGGAGACCCGCGGGGGTCCCAGGGCACCACAGCCCCTGGCTCTCACAGCAGCACCGACAGCTTGGGGCCCTGAGGGAGCACAGGGAGGGAAGCAGCAATGGCCAGCCAGGCTAGCACAGACACACTGCCCTGGACAAGGCTCCCTGGGAGCAGGGATGGCCCTGGGGAAGAGCAGGGCAGCATTGCTGGGCCTGCACTGATGTGGAAAAGGCAAAGGGAAAGCTCTTTGTGCAGGCCCCTGCTCGGGGCAGGTTGCTCTGTGGCTGGGCCAGGCCTCTTGTGCTGGCCTGGGGAGCGGGGCTGGCCCTGCGGGGCACAGGCACTGTGTGCTGGGGATCTGCCAGGCAAGAGAGCAGGGCTCCTGCAGCTTCATGGACTTCCATCTCCTTGCACCATAAAGAGCCTCCTCCTTGCTCACCTCAACCAGAAACTACACATGCATGAGCTGTCTGCTTCTTCCTCCTCTGAAGGGAGAGGAGGAAATTCATCTAGAGAGAGAGGGGAACGAACATATAAACTCACAGAGAGATAGACACTTGAGGAAGGGAAAGAAAATGGAAAATAAAAGAAGAAATTCCTACCCCAAACATGAGGAATATGTAGTAACTCCTCTATTCCCATAAGCAGACCACTGTGCTGCCAGTCTCTGAGAAACTGATACCTTGTCTTGGAAAGATGACCCCAATATATACTGCTGAGCACCATGTTATGTCCCATGTGGCCTGACCAGAGCTCAAGTGCTCAGTCTGGAGTGAGTACACAGAGGAGAGCTCTACAGCCCCAGGGCACACAGCAGCCCCGACAAAAGGGCACTTCTATCTCTGCACTTGATAGGGCAGCAGCAGGAACGTGTCACACAAAGGGACTGTGAGGTCACTTGTGTCTGGAGGTGGCAGGTCACCCTTGACTTCTCCCTGGGATCTGCACTTTTGGGCTGACATCTGGCAGTGGCCCTGCTAGGCCAGCAGAAGGCAGCTTGGCATGCTGGATTGGCATGCCTCCAGAGCCAGGAGGACCCAGGCAGAAAGAAGGCCCCCAGATGGGTTGTCCCATCCCTTCTGCTTGAGTCCATGAGTGGACAGCAGCAGGCACAAAGCTTGGCTGTATCTAGCCAAGAAGCTGCAAGGCCAGCACCAGACCCATGGCTTGGAAGGTTCTGGTGAGTATCTATGATGTGACTTTAGCTTCGTTTTTCAAGGAACAGCTGGTGAGGGTTGATGAGACGTTGGTGATATGATGGAAATGCTGGGATGAGAGCAAGGTGGTGAACAGAGATGGGTGTCTGCAGACTTCCAGGAAACAGGACAAAGTGTGGGACAGCATAGGAAAGCGTGCAGAGGAAAAGACAGAGGTTGCTGGTAAAAAGGGAAGGCTCCAACAGTCCTGACGCTTTGCCTAGAGCTTTTGAGAAAATGAGATATAGTCATTGCAATGCAGCCTCTTTGCTTCCTTGCAACCCTGTGCAGAGGCAGGGTGGTGTCATACCAGTTTTCTTCTCGTGGCATCACACTGCCCACCACATTCCTCAGACCCCCAGGAAAAGTCCTGAGCCAGACAGAGGGGTGCAGGATCTCTCCTCGGAGTGGCTGGGGTCAGGCCTTGGGCCTTGTCTTCACTAAAACCAACCAAGACTTTTCTCAGCACAGTGTTTTGCCTGTCTGTAACCATGGCCTCCAATTATCTGTCCTAACAAGGCCCTGGGGAGGCTTTGTTAGTAACAGCCGTCATTGGGACCATTAATACTCCAAGTCACTTCAACTTTTCCTTTTGAGTTTGCTTTTTCGCTCAGTTGCATCATTCTCCTCTCAGTACCCAAGTTTCTTTGACTCAGCACCAAGATACACCATGGAACTCATTAAAACACAGAAACTCCTAAGGAGCCATGTCTCTCCCACCATTTTCTTCAAGTCTTCAAGACTTGATCAGCTAATTGGAGAGCTTTCATGTTGTAGTTAAGGGGGAAGATTTCAAGGAGCATCTAATAAAAATCTTTCTTCATTTTAAAGGCTGAATTTTGTTGTGTTTCAGTTTAGAGCATCATTCTTATGTTTGTATTGGTCTAGGGTTTCTCCTTTGAAGCCCTGTTTAGGTGGGAAGAGCAGGGTTTTTCCTATTTCAAAACAAACAACAGGAAATCATGCTGCAATTTTCAAAAAAAAAAAAAAAAAAAAAGTTCAAGTTCCTTATTTTGTTGCCTCCAGTGATGTTTACCTTCCCAAAAGGATGACTGTACATGATGTATTTTACAGTGATTTAAATAACTGTGTTAATATTAATCCATATCATACTAATTCAATGATAAACGAGGAGGGTCTTACTAAGGAAAGCATTAGACAGGCTGCTGAGAGATGGGCGACCTTGAACTCACTGAAACTCCAAGCAGCAACTGGGTCACTGAGAGTGGTCAGAATGATTAAACGGTAAGAGGAGGGCAAACCAGGAGAACCATGGGAAGTGCATAGGTCCAGACAGGCAGCTGGAAAGGGGGCATTCAGCAGGGTCTATGTAATCAAGATGAGTTTTGTGCCTGGAAGATGAGGGAGGGAGCACACCATGATAGAAAAGCGATGACAATGCAACTACAGGTGAACACCAGTATTTCTTCTCCTGGGATGAATATGCATCCTGAAAAATCACATTTCTTCATGATAGAAATTACACTTCACATGAGACATTTTACGGAAGGGATTGAATCTTTTGAGTTGATGAGTTGTTGCTATATCATTCAAGTACTGAAAAAAATACTGGGTATTCTGGCAGAGCTTTGCTGTCTGACCATAAGCAACCAGGGAAAACCTCCAGTGGCCCTGTTGTGTTTGAGGCACTTCCCCGGACCAGCAGATGTCAGAAAAGACCTGCAGGATGCCAGAGCCCTTTGGGAAAATCAGGTGGAGCCAGGTGGAGTTCTCAGGGCACCTCCACTGCCAGCAGTGGTCAATGTGGAAGCCAAAAGAAAGAGGCAGTGAAAAGGCCACGTCATGCTGCTGGCCATGGCCATGGCTCCAGGCAAGCAGCAGCCCCAACCCGAAGGCAGCAGAGAGGCAGAGCCCAGCGGGCAGTGAGGGGCAGCCCCGAGGGCCACCGGAGCTGCTCCTGCATGTGGTAGCTGGGCTCTTGATCCTGAGCCCCTCCTGCGTGCTGAGGCTTCTCTCCCAGCTCCAGAGGAGATGGGAAGACAGAGAAACTGAGATGAATGATATTCTGAGGGACTTGTTATTGTCTTTACATATTCATTAAGCTTCCTTCTTTAGCTAAATTAGATGACTGGATAAAAGAAATTAAAAAAAATATTACAAGATGTTAAAAATACATTTATTTAAATCAAACCCAAGAAACTTATATTAATCGTAAAAACAAATTAACAAAAAAATTTCCTAATAAATTCTTTAATAAACTGGGAAATTCTTTGCAGCCAGGGTACCTTTTTCCAAACTCTCATGCATGGTTCAGTTTGCCCCAAGCATCTTGGAGGCAGTGGCCCCCTCTGTGTAGAAAACTGAAAGCAGTCCTAAAGGATGACTTCAGGCAAAAGCTGACACCTCTGATATGACAACCCCTACCCAAGACCTCTTCCACTATGGGGCCTACCAGGTAATTAGAAAGAGCCAATCTCAGAAACTACATGCACAGCAAGTGCCTTCTGCCGCCCTACCATGGACACTGGCAGATGTGAGCCTAAAGGCACAGATCCCAGCCAGGAGTCAAGGGTGACCTGTCAGCTACTTCAGAATGCAGTCACCTCACAGGCCATTTGACAGCCATTAGCTTCCTGCTGGACTTAGTATTTCTGAGGCACCACTGAGCTTATAATGCCACACCTACAAAACACCCCCTTTTTTGGCCAGGAGCTGCCCAGGTGGAAATGATCTGGTGGTGATCCTCCAAGCTCATGGCACACCTGCTGGGCTCCCAGCCTCTCTGACACACAGGAGCCAGTTCTGTGCCAGTCCTGTGAGGTGCTAGGGCAGGAGGGACCTTGCAGGCAATGTTCCAGCCCCATGCCTGTTGCGGTCTCTCAGCTCCTTGTGCACAGTGGAGATCACACTCAAGTCCAGAAGCCTGAAGCCAGCCTAGAAGATACTCACCCTCCCCAGCCCCCGCCCCAGCCCCAGCCCCAGCTGGCAGTGCTGCTCTGCAGAGCGAGGGGGCTGTGGTGCCTGGGGCATGGGGACACTCTGCAGGGCCGTGCTGGGCAGGCTGGGAGGCAGACCCAGCTCAGGGGGTCACTGCCATTGCCCCAGGGCTGCAAGGAATCACTCACCAGGCTTTTTTGCTGGGGCTTCTGTGTGCCCTGGGGCTTCTGAGCTCTCCTCTGCCTGCTCACACCAGATTGAGCACTTGAGCTCTGCTCAGTCCACCTTGGAGGAGATCCCCCCTTAGGAGGGAAGTGCTGCAGTGGAGGCCAGCTGTGCCACTGCCGTGCCCACTGCCTGTCCCTGCCTGCAGTCCCAGCACAGCCCCACAGCAGCACTGGCACCAAGCTCCAGGAGCAGCCGGGCCTGATCCCACCAGCAGGGCTCAGCAGGACAGGGCGGCAGTGGCAAGAGAGCAGCTCTGCATGCCCCAAACGCTGGTGTTCCCTGGCCGTGCTGTTGGGATGGGACTCTTTTCCTCTGCACCCCTGCACACGGGCACTGCCCCTGCAGAGCCAGGCCTGGTCTCAGAGGAAGAATGTCAGAATAAGATGGCAGTGCAGGCTCCTTCCTTAAGTTCACAGGCAGACAGGCTCTTTTTGTATAGTCGCTGAGATAGACTTGAAAAATACATACCAAAGTGGAATTGGGATGAATAATATCATTTTAGTGGGTAACGTTAACCGAACTAAAACTAAGGAAATCGAGTAATAAAATTGCACACAAGCACACAAACAAAAAGAAAAAGACTATAGGCCGTTCCTATTACAAGTAACATTATGACTCATCTGCAGAAGCAGACTGAGTACTTACTGTCCTGCAACACATCTAAACAGCAATTTCCACAAGGCTTCCTTGAGGTCCTGATTCCTCATACTGTAGATGAGAGGATTCAGTACTGGAGGCAGCACCGAGTACAGAACTGCTATCACCAGGTCCAAGGATGGCGAGGAGATGGAGGGGGGCTTCAGGTAGGTAAACAGGACAGTGCTGACAAAGAGGCTGACCACGGCCAGGTGAGGGAGGCAAGTGGAAAAGGCTTTGTGCCTGCCCTGTTCAGAAGGCATCCTCAGTACAGCACTGAGGATCTGCACATAGGACACCACAATGAAAATAAAACAACCAAATGTTAATGTCAAACTAAAAAGAAGTGCACCCACTTTCCTGAGGTAGGCATGTGAGCAGGAGAGCTTGAGGATGTGGGGGATCTCACAGAAGAACTGGTCCACAGCATTGCCTTGGCAGAGGGGCAGGGAAAATGTGTTGGCCATGTGCAGGACAGCATTGAGAAAGCCACTGCCCCAGGCAGCTGCTGCCATCTGGGCACAAGCTCTGCTGCCCACGAGGCTCCCGTAGTGCAGGGGCTTGCAGATGGCAACGTAGCGATCGTAGGCCATGACGGTGAGGAGACAATATTCTGCTACAAGCAAGAAAACAAAGAGAAAGAGTTGGGCAGCACATGCTTCATAGGAGATGGCCCTGTTGTCCCAGAGGGCATTGGCCATGGCTTTGGGCAGAGTGGTGGAGATGGATCCCACATCGAGGAGGGCGAGGTTGAGGAGGAAGAAGTACATGGGGGTGTGGAGGCGGTGGTGGCAGGCTACGGCGCTGAGGATGAGGCCGTTGCCCAGGAGGGCAGCCAGGTAGATGCCCAGGAAGAGCGCGAAGTGCAGGAGCTGCAGCTGGTGTGTGTCTGCGAATGCCAGCAGGAGGAACTCGCTCACAGAGCTGATGTTCGGCATTTCCTGGTTCTGAGCATGAGTTACTGCCCAAGGATGAAAAAATCTTTAACAAATATGAAGACATACCTGAGGTAAAGTTCTTACATTTCTCACATAACTGCCCTGGAAACCATTTCAGTCAGACATTTAGCAGGTCCCTTTCTTGTGTTCTTCTTGATGCTGCCTGAGGGTGTCCGGGGTGGCAAGGGACCATGCTCTGGGCAATGTGTCAGTCCTGCCCCACAGCCAGAGGTAATCTCATATTCAATCACCTGATAATAAAGAACTTTTCAATATTGTTGCTCCCAATTCACCCAACTGCAGAGCAGGGCTGCTGGGATTTATTTTTGTATTTTCTGTCTTTCTGCCCAACCCACTCTGTTTTGTAAGGCATAAGAACTGGGCATTTCAAGTGAAAACTTGTAGATCCTCAGATAAAGAGGATGATTCCTTCAGTGCCGAGTTTCATTTAGAGATGACAGCCATGCTTAGGCTCATTTGGCCTGTGCTGGTATTTATTGAGCTACAAAATTATTGCATTCATAGGTTCATAGAGACATGAAGTCATAGACTATCCCAGCTTGCAAGGGGCCCACAAGGATATTCAAATCCCACCCCTGAATCTGTACATGAAAACTCCAAGAGGAATCCAGGCTCAAAGTGCCCATCTCCAGACCCCTCACACTTTCCCCGTACTCCCCTTCCCCCAAGCACACCGAATGCCAGCGTGCTGCTGCCAGGGGAGGCAAGGCCAGGGAGGGACAGACGGACACTCAGCAGACCCTCCTGTGCTGCAGCTCTGCCTGCAGATGAGGCAGCTCCTGCTCATTGCAAATGATCTGTGCTCTGCTTTGGCCTGCAGACACCTCCCAAAGACAGACAGTCATGTCTTCTGTAGCTGCTAAAGATCAGCTAGTATAAACTACAATCCTGACAACGAATTACCATGAAACCTGCCTCCCCTCCACTACAGGAGTATGCAAGCACACTGTGCAGAAAAAGCCTTACCCTTCACTTAAGTCAAGCCTCAGCCTTCCTCTTGAATTGCCCCTCATAATGCCGTTATCTAAAGCACTGCAGAAACAGAGAGACCTAACCTGCCAGATGCTATCAGCCATCGGATGTGCCAGCTGTACAAGACCCCTCTGCCAACCCCACCTGCAGTGCCCTGCTGCCAGAGCCTCACAGTGTCAAGAGCCTGCAGATGTGTCCTGCCACACGCTGCCCTCTCTTGTTGTGCTCCTCAGTGCCTCCAAGCCCTCTCTCCTCTCCTCTCTGTGTGCCAGCTGCAGTCAGAGCCCCCAGCCCTGCTGCGCTGTGCAGAGGAGCTGCTCCTGGCCACAGCTGTCTCTCTGCACCACGGCCCTCTTGCCAAGAGCTCTCTCTGTCCCACGAGCCCGGCCCAGCTCAGCAGCACAGCACCAGCCCAAGGCACTGCAATCACCCCTCTGGGGGCTTTGCTGATGAGCCCACGAACCTCAGGCACTCCGAGACAATTGAAGACATCTCTCCAGAAGTCCAAGTCAGAGGCAAGTTTCCTGCAGTGTCCCCCTGAGGACCAGCACTGACACAGCCTCCCTTGGAGCTCGTTAGAGCAGAACCCTGGAGGCAGTGAGGACAAGGAGACAAAGGCAATGTGAAGGTGACATTGAGGTGTAGGAAAAGTGGATGTGTGTCACCAAGCACAAGGGCCAGGTCTTGTTGCATGGCACACAGGAAGGGAGATCCTTTCCCTTGACTGGTTGCTCAGGGCTCTTTGTTGGGCAGTAGGAGATGGGGATGTGCATGGCCAAGTGCAGGAGAATGGTACGACCCCTGCCTGGTTCATGGGTGGGGGCGAGGAGGCAATGAGGCCCTGGTGCTTTAGCAATAAGCTGTCTCCTCATGGGCCTCAGTGGCAGAGACAACAGCCATAGCCACGGACACAAAGACCTGGGTCCTGTTGGGACTTTGAGCCTTGCCACAGCCATTACTCTTCTCCTCACCAGGCTGTTTGAGGGACTCCTGGACTTCCAAATCTTCCACTGCTGGATGCAGACCCTTCTGTGGGTAGTGTCACGTTCGATCTGAGCTGAGTCTGATAACTCAGATCTTCTTGGTGGCCATGCTGCTCATAAGGAGCTCTGTAGGAAGCTGGCCTGGTTCCTGGTGAGCAGGCACCACTTCTCGTATGGCATCCCTCGTGGTGCCCAGGCCCTCCTCCTCCTGGGCCCTGGTCACTCAGCAGAGTCCCAGTCTGCCTCCATGTATGGGGTTCCTCTTCCTCTGGTGCAGGACTGGGTTCTCCTCCTTGTAAATGTCAGGAGGTTTGTGTAGGCAAAATCCCGCAGTTTCTCAAGGTTACCCCACACTGATGCTCCATTCTGTCAGCTGTTAATGTCTGCAGGCATATGGATCACCCTGACTATGCTGTTTCTCACAAGATAACAGTAGCAGGAGTTTGCAGGACAGTTTGGATAATAGAGCAGGAACTAGTTGAATGGAATTACAGCACAGAATCAGTGAAGGGTGGGGGATAGAAGGCTGCCAGATTCCACTTTTTCTGTTCTTCCTTCTCGTTCATGCTGTTACTTTGGAACTGCGTCCTATATACAAATCAAAGGACTGCATCATCTAATAAGAAGGAAATTAAGTCTATCCCAGCCAACACATGGACAATATCCAGCCCATATTCCATACCATCTGCACCTTGCTCAGCTCCAGTACTTTCCAATTAATCACCACCACCTTTTTTCAGATGATATACACGCAGATATATCATGCCCTTAGTCTGTGGGTGTACTGGAGTTGGCTAGGATCAAGATAATTTTCCTCCTAGTAGCTGGTATGAAGCTGTGTTTTGGATTTAGCATGAGGCCCATAGTACTAGGGCCAGTCCTCTTTAATATTTTTGTCAATGATCTGGATGAGGGGATCGAGTGCACCCTCAGTAAATTTGCAGATGACACCAAGTTAGGTGCATGTGTCGATCTGCTTGAGGGTAGGAAAGCTCTGCAGTAGGATCTGGATAGGCTGGACCAATGGGCTGAGGTCAACTATGAAGTTCAACAAGGCCAAGTGCCGGGTCCTGCACCTGGGGCACAATAACCCCAAGCAGGGCTACAGGCTGGGAGATGAGTGGTTGGAAAGTTGCCAGGCAGAGAAGGACCTGGGAGTGATGGTTGATAGTCGGCTGAATATGGGTCAGCAGTGTGCTAAGGTGGCCAAGAAGGCCAACGGCATCCTGGCTTGTATAAGAAGCACTGTGGCCAGCAGGGCTAGGGAAGTGACTGTCCCCCTGTACTCGGCTCTGGTGAGGCCACACCTCTAGTACTGTGTCCTAGTAGATCAGTTTTGGGCCCCTCGCCACAAGAAGGACATCGAGGTGCTCCAGCAAGTCCAGAGAAAACACAAAGCTGGTGAGGGGTCTGGAGTCCCACGAGGAGCGGCTGAGGGAGCTGGGCTTGTTCAGCCTGGAGAAGAGGAGGCTCAGGGGTGACCTTTTAGCTCTCTACAGCTACCTCAAAGGAGGCTGTAGCGAGGTGGGAGTTGGTCTGTTCTCTCACATGCCCAGTGACAGGATGAGGGGGAATGGGCTAAAGTTGCACGAGGGGTGTTTTAGGTTGGATGTTAGGAAGAACTTCTTTACCGAAAGGGTTGTTAGGAATTGGAATGGGCTGCCCAGGGAAGTGGTGGAGTCACCATCCCTGGAGGTCTTTAAATATGTTTAGATGTTGAACTTAGTGATATGGTTTAGTGGAGGACTGGTTAGTGTTAGTGTACTGGGTCTGGCTGGAATGTTAACTTTCCCGGCAGCAGCCCATTCAGTGCCGTACTCTGTACTTGTAGCTGGAACAGCAGTGTTATCACACCAGGGTTGTGTCTACTGCTGAGCAGCAGTGGCACAGCATTGGGCCTTTCTCTAACCCTCCCAGGGGGTGGGCAAAAAGTCAGGAGAGAAACATCACTAGGGCAGCTGACCTAAACCAATCAAAGGGATATTCCATACCATGTGGTGTCACGCTCAGCAATAAAAGGTGGAAACAGGAAGAAGAGGGGAGGGGTGGGCTCTCGTTGAGAAGATGTCGGTCCTCCTCTCGAACACCGGCTGCGTGCGTTGAGGCCTTGCTTCAAGGACGTGGTCAATCATCGCTCATTTGTGGGAAGTAGAGAGTAATTTCTTTCCTCTGCAATTCCATACAGCCTTCATTTATTTTGTTTGTTTTTTTTCCTCCCTTCTTTTTATTTTTCCTTTTCCCCTCCCTTTTCCCCTTTCCCTCTTTATTTCCCCTTAGTTAAATTGTTTAGTTCATGGTAGTCTTTATTTAATTATTCTAATTATTTCCCTTTAATTAAATTATCCTTATCTTAACCCGTGAGTTGTTCTTTGCTTTACTTCTCTGTCTCCTCATCTAAAGGAGGGGGAGTGAGAGAGCGGTTGTGGGGTTTAGCTGCCCAGCACGGTAAAACCACCACACCCATCCCTGGAGCTGATCAAGAGCAGGTTAGATGAGGCCCTGGGCAACCTGAACTCATAGGGAGCATCCCTGTCCATGGCCAGGGTCTTAGAACCAGATGACCTTTAAGGTTGCTTCCAACAGGAGCCATGCTCTGATTCTATGGTCTCACAAACTATACCTCAAGCATGACTCCCATGCCATCAGCCTTCCTGTGGTCTCTCACCTGACTAGAACAGAAGGTGCCTCACCATCATGTTCAATGCCATGTGCATGCTTCTGGCCATTACAGTCCCTATCTGTGCCACATTTCTGCAGCTGGTCCGTCAGCTCCACAGACAGAAGTGGCCTCCCAGCCTCCTTCACAGCCATGTGCCTCCTGCAGGCCCAGCACATCCTGAGGCACACCTGATCCCATCCCAGCATTCCCAGCCAGCTCCTCCTTGTGGACTGTGATCTGATCACATACCTTTCACCGCACATGCCTCTTCCAATGCCATGGGACTGCTTCAGGACCTCACAGTCCCTGCCCTACCCCAAGCATAAAAGCCACACAAGGTAGGGGTAGGAGTGGGGTTGAAGCTGAGATGTGCTGTGTGCAGGGTGGAGGGCTTTGAGGGTTAGATGATCAGGTTAATGTTTAGGAATAAGAGGTCACATTCCAGGGTTAAAGGAATGGCAAGGGCTTCAAGGAATTGTTTGGTGTTGTGCCTAAGGAACCTGCTCAGGGTTTAGAATAAGGGCAAGCTTTGAGGACTTCAGTTTAGGTCTGGTTTGGGGCCTAAGGCTAAGGCTGGCACTTTTCTCCTTGGTTAGGCTTAATCATCCTTCTGCTTGCCCCTCTACTAGAAGATGGGTTTGACGTCTACCTTTTCCAAATCCTGAGGAAAGTCTTTGATCCATCTGTCCTTTCCAAGGTATTTGAGATAGGTCTTATGACAGTGTTAACACCTCCACCAGCACCTCTCTCACCCATCACACACCACCACTAAGCAACCTGAGGATTGACCAGGGGGATGATGAAGGTTTGGAAGGAGCTTGGTTAAGATCTGTGAGGTGAGCATCTGCATGATTAGGAAGAGGAAGATTGGATACAAATGCAAATTATGAAAGCAAAACCAAGAGTATCACCATGGCACTGCAGGACAGCTCCAGCAATGGGGGAAAATCACACAAGGGGTGATTGACACAGGGGCCACAGAACTGTAGCTGGGAGGAGGAGAAAGAATTCCTGTACATGAGAGAAATTCCCCTGGTTCAGGTACAGCTGCCTTCTGGAGTCAGGCCTTCCGATTCTTGAGCCTTGCAGAGAACAGGAGTGGCATACAGCCCCAGGCTGATCATAGGACTTGCCCCCAGCAGGAACCACTGTGATCATGCAGGAGGGGCAGCTGAGAGTTGATTAAGGAGATGTTTGGGAGGCAAGGGTAATAGGCATTGGGGAGGCAAGGACAATCCCCAGACAAGGACTGTATATCTCAAAACAAGACACTGGAACTCATGATAAGGAAATGGCAGATGGACAGAGAAACAAATGTAAGGACTATAAATCTCGAAACTGGACATTGGAATTCATTATAAAGATACAACAAACGGAAGAATTAGCAACAACCAGCTCTTGCAATTAGGAAACACGCCAATTCAGCAGAATCCTGACCAAAGGTGAAAAGTACACTGTGAGGAAGACTCGGGGTCTTCCTCCCAAAGACCACTGCCCACATCCTGAAGACCCCTGCCCACAATTCTTGGGAGGCTCTATGCAGGTGCAAGGTGCCAAAAGGCTAATTAGCATGAGAAGCGAGGGAAGGTGGGGATAGGTAATGAATATGTATAGGCGCTTGTAGAATATTGATAGATTGATTGTATAAATTCAAGACTGCTTTCCGCTTTGGGTATGCATGATAGGTGGAGAGATCCCCCGTGCATCCAGCGCTGCAATAAAGAATATACCACTTAAAGGAATTTCGACTTCGATCTGTGAATCAGAGTGCTGCCACTTCTGTGAGCAAAGGGGGTGCTGTCCCCAGCCAGGAAGATGGCCAGCATCTGGCACCGGGTGTTGGAGCTGTGCAAGGAGGACAACTCTCTACAAGGAAGAAGGTGTCGTGGTTTAACCCGGCTGGCAGCTAAACACCACGCAGCCGTTCGCTCACCCTCCCCCCTCCCTCTCTGGGACGGGGGAGAGAAATGGAAAGTGAAGCCCGTGAGTTGAGATAAAGACAGTTTAATAAGACAGGAAAATAATAATAATAATAATAATAATACAATGATGATAATAGTACTACTACTAATAATATGTACAAACAAGTGATGCACAATGCAATTGCTCACCACCCGCTGACCGATGCCCAGCTTAACCCCGAGCAGTCCGGCCCCCTCCCCCCGGCTAGCCACCCCTATATATTGTTTAGCATGACGTCAGATGGTATGGAATACCCCTTTGGCTAGTTCGGGTCACCTGTCCTGGGTCTGTCCCCTCCCAGCTCTTACTGCACCCCCAGCCTGCCTGTTGGCAGGACAGAGCGAAAGGCTGAGATGTCCTTGGCTTGGTATAAGCACTGCTCTGCAACAATGAAAACATCGGGGTGTTATCAGCACTCTTCTCATCCTAAGCCTAAACACAGCATTCCACCAGCTACTAGGAAGAAAATTAATTCCGTTCTAACTGAAACCAGGACACACTGCTGCTCTATTTTGGCTTCCAATTTGTTCTCATGCTCCTGTGTTTGGGTTAGCCCTGAGATCTTGTCTCCCTTGGTGACAGTCCTGTTGCCTCTGCAGTGGCATCCCATTCCCTGAAGGCAGCAGCAGGCACTGTGCAGCTCTGGGTCACTGCTGGCCTCCCTGCTAGCACAACTATAATACAAGGGGCTGCTCACGGCAAACCCAGAAACCTGGAAGCTTCTTCCAATGCTGCTGCCAGGACTAGAGCCAATGGGTCTCGCAGGAAAAGCTTAATGGACTCGCAGCATAATGGACCAGCATCACCATAGTTGGCCCCAGCCCAGGAGACACTAGAGAGGCCCAGAGCTGCCTTTGTGCCTGCAGCTGCGGTGCCTTGCGAGGGGCTGGGGCTGTGGAGGCTGTGCCCAGAGCCCTGCAGCAGCCAGAGGTGGGCACTGCCCTGGGGCCAGCACAGCCTGGGCTGCTGGGCTGGACTGGGCTGGGGAGAGGGCAGGAAGGTGGGGAGAGATGGGCAGGGGCTGGGCTGGGCTGGGCAGTGCCCGGCAGAGGGCAACAGCAGTGTCAGGGAGCGGTGGCAGCGTGCAAGGGAGGGCTCCCAGCAGGGCTTGGTGCTGCAGAGCCAGGGCTGCGTGAAGGGAGCCCAGAGCTGCAGGGGCAGGGGAGAGGAGGCCAAGGGCCAGGGCGACTGCTGCAGGGGCAGGGAGCTCAGCATGGCCCTTGCAGCCCCCTGCCCTGGGCCTGCCTCTGCCCTTGGGCTCGGCCCCGGTTTTGGCTCTGCTGGCAGGAGCGCTCTTGGCATGCGCTTCCTGGCCTCCCCTCGCCTGCACACAGCTGCTGCCCACTCAGGCTGCTGCCACAAACGTGTCCTCACCAGCAGCACCACCCCTTGGGCTGCTTCTGCTGGCCTCCCCCAGCCCACTGCCTTGACTCCTCATCTCTTCTGGGCCCCACCTTCCACACCCGAATGCATCCCTTGGCTATCAACACCCTCTCCACTGCACCATGGAATGAGAGTGCCATGGTGGGACGTGTTTCCACTGGGCTGTCTACCAGACACAGTAATAAATACGACAAGCAGGACTAGAGGGGTCCTCCTTCCAGCCAGGGGCAGGCTGGGAGGAATGGGACAACGGGATTTACTGGACTGGGTATATTTAATGGCCTGGCACATCACACCCACAAATGTATCAGGCTCTACTGCACACCTCTGCACAGAGTACCCTAATGCCATCAAGCTAGAAAGAGGCGGAACCCACCTGTATTTCTGGAGTGATAGGGGAATCCCAAGAGATAACTGTACTTGAGGCTGAAGTGAGTCTAACTGGGAAAGAATGGCAAAAGCACCCCATTGGGACTGGCTCAGAGGCTATGTGCATGCTCGGCATAGACTGCTTCAGGAGAGGGAACTTCAAAGTTCCGAGACGGCACCACCATTGGGGATTTGGCATAGCTGCCTTGTGAAAAGACCTGCCCAGTCAATAGCAACTCTATTTGAGTAATGTGACTTTTCACATTACTCAATTTAGTTTTCCGTGGCTGGAAGGGATCAATGTCCCCAAAGAGGCCAAGCTCATGGGTACAGCTACAGCCACTTGAAGAAATATTTTCTTTAGTTTTCATTCTGAGTTTTCCACAGCAGAACCAAGAGAGACTGTGGATGTCCAGTTTTCTAGTAAGATTCAGGCTGTATTTCTCAGGTTCCAATGGTCATTTCAAATTTATTTTATTTCAAATTTATTTTATATTATATTTTATTTTATATTATATTTTATATTATTTATTTTATTTTATTTTATTTGTTTTAATTTTATTTTTTTCCCAAGGAACCCCTGACTTGTCTTAGAAAGGGTTTCCCGTGCTGAACTGGGCTGCATTTACAGGGACAAAGACCACTGCTGGCAGTGGAGGTGTCAGACCTCCAGTCTCTGCTTTTCCTCCCTATGGAGGTCTCCAAAGAAGTCAACCTGGATCAATAGCAATAGGAGAATGATGCTCAAAATTGAATTGCAGAAAAATCAACCTTTAAAACCAGAAAAGATTTTTATTAGGTGCTTTTTGAAAACTTCTTCCTTAACTACAGCATGCAGGTTCTGCAATTAGGGGCAAAAGCTGTGAAGACTTGAAGAAAACTATAGAGGAGATGTTAGGAGTTTCTTAATTTTAATGAGTTCCATGGTGTATTGTGGTGCTCAGTCTATGAAGCTCAGGTACTGAGAGGAGAATGATGCAACTGCTTTAGCAAGTAAAGTCAGGAGGAAAAGCTGAAGTGACTTGGAGTATTAATGGGCCCCACTGAGGGCTGTTCCTAACAAAGCCTCCCCAGGGCCTTGTTAGGGCAGATAATAGGAGGCCATGGTTACAGACAGGCAAAGCACTGTGCTGAGAAAAGTCTTGGTTGGTTTTGGTGATGCAGAAGAGCCAAGGCCTGACCCCTGGAAGTGGGTGGGGAGATCCTGCACCCCTACATCTGTCTCAAGGCTCTTACTGGGGTCTGTGGGATGTTGTGGGCAGTGTGATGCCATGAGAACAACACTGGTGTGACACCTCTGAGCTGCTGCACACAGTTGTAAGGAATCCATGAGGCTCCATCACAATGAATATAACATATCTCCTCCTAAGCTCTAACCAAGGGGACAAAACCTTCACGGCTGTTAGGGCCTTCCCTTTTTACCAGCACCCTCTGCCTTCTCCTCTGTAGCTTTTCCTATGCTGTCCCACACATTGCCCTATTTTCTTGAAGTCTTGAGACACCCATCTCAATTCAGCATCTTGCTTTCATCCCTTGCTTTCGCTGATGTCTCGTCAGCCCTCACCAGCTGTTCCTTGAAACACAAAGACAGGGTCTGATCAGAGGGTGACCTCTGGCACAACAGCATGACCCTTTGAGGGACATTTCTCCCTCCTTGTGACCAGTGCCAACCTACCATGGAACACTTTGTGGCAGTTTTTTTCTCTTCTGTTTTTTTTTCTACTAGAACAGAAAGCTCTATCTGGTAGGAAACCACTCCTGAAGTAGGCATCCCAACCCAGCAGGTTCCTTGCGGCCTCTCAGCCAACCAGACACAAGTCACCTCAGCAGCAGCTTCCAAGCCAGGGGCCTGCTGCTGGCCTTGCAGCTTCTTGGCTACACACAGCCAAGCCTTGTGCCTGCTGCTGTGCAGTCATGGACTCAAGCAGAAGGGACAGGACAACCCATATGGGGGCCTTCTTTGTGCCTGGGTCCTCCTGGGTCTGGAGGCAGAGGGGATCCCCCAGTCAGCATGCCAAGCAGGTGCCTTCTGCTGGCCTAGCAGGGCCACTGGCAGCTGTCAGCCCAAAAGTGCAGCTCCCAGGGAGAAGTCAAGGCTGACCTGCCACCTCCAGACACAAGTGACCTCACAGTCCCTTTGTGTGACACGTTCCTGCTGCTGCCCTATCAAGTGCAGAGACAGAAGTGACCTCACAGTCCCTGCCACAGTCACATTCCTCCTGCTGGGGCAGGAGATGCTGAGGCAGAGCTGAGCTCCTCAGAGCATTGCCACCCATCTCCTCCTTGTGACCCACAAGCTGATCAGATCCATGGCCCCTCACATTTATTTGGATTTAGGGTTTGGTTTAGGTCTCTTAAGCAGTTTTCTAGTTTTAAATATACCATTTTGATGCTAGTATTAAAGGCAGAGATCAGAGTGATTAAGAGTGTAAGAGCTAGGATGAATCAGCTATGGGCTGAGTTTTGTCTTCTAGGGGTACGCTGAGGTCACTCATTAGAGTAGTGGATTCCTGTCAGGGTGCTGAGTAGCATTTAGTTTTAGGAATTAACTTTACAGGTTGAAGCCAGGGAATAGCCTCATATGACTATTTTAAGTCACAGTTATGGCAGCATCAGCATAACCTGAACCCTCTTACCTCTACAAAATCCTTAATTTTGGCTGGCCAAGCCCCTATTCCCTCCTCTCAGTCTCATGTTTCTCCTGGGCTGTCTTCTCCTGATTTCCCCATATCAGTTATCTTTTTAGGGGCATGCTTATGATGCCTTTCATGATCTTAGACTATCTGTCAGTGCTCTGTTGGCTACTCTATTCCTGAGAAAAGTGGCACTTAATACACGATGGAAAAGGACACAAATGTCCATCAGAGCACCCTGCACAATGTGCCCAGCAGCTCTGCACTGCCACAAAAGTGTGGTTCCTGCCTACAAGTTTCCTTTCCAGAATGGCTCCTATGGCTCCAGGGTAACTTTTCCCAGACACTCACTTCCCCAGGCCACACCACTCTTACCCACAGGCCCCATGTGTCTCTCCAAGCCTCCCCTCTGCCCTTGCAGTAGTGACACCTCACCGCAGCAGGTTGGTGCATCTCCAGGCTCAGGGGTGCTTCCTGAGGGCCTGCCCCGTGTGGGGAGTGGTGGGGAGGAAGAGAGCAAGGTCATCTCCTGGGGCATGGCTGAGCACAGCCCAGCCATCCTGCACCGTGGGCAGGCCCCTGCTCCCAGGCTGAGGCACACATGCAAGGCGGACACTTCTCCATCAGCCCAGCTTCACGCAGGGACCTTCAGCCCTGCCCCAGTCCCAAGATTTGGCTACTTCTCCACCCACAGACATACCCTGCTTTCCATTTGGGGACTCAGGCAGGACTTTAAGGATCTGCTAAAGCCCTGAGTGTCCTTGTTTCTCACAGCCTTCTCACAATTCTTTCTCCTGGCCCTCCCCACTGCCCAGCACTGCCTCTCAGGTGGCACTCAGTGACCCTTCAGAAGGGCCTTTGGGCTTCCTCAATTGTCCTGGTGCTTATTAGCACCTTCCTGGCTCCTTCCAGAGCTCAGAGGGAGTCTTCTTTTTCCATCAGGGGCCCTGTACTTGCTCTGGCTGGGGCAGTTACTCTCTGCAAAGCAGCCCCTTGTGGTACTGTGTTTTGGTTGTGTGACCAGTGATGGTCACCCACAGTTGTGGTTGCTGTTTTTGAGCATTTCTTGCACAGCATCAGGGCCTTCTGTGGCTCACAATTTCTGAGTTTTACTTGGTTTTGTTATTCTGTCCCCAGTTCCTCTAGAAGAAGAGAAAGCAGGTGGTTGATAGGTGTTTATCTGCTGGATGCATGGAGCAAGGAGGTGTCCGTGGTGCCAGGAGATGGAGGTCCATGAAGCTGCAGGAGCCCTGCTCTCTTGCCTGGGAGATCCCCAGCACACAGTGCCTGTGCCTCGCAGGGCCAGCCCCGCTCCCCAGGCCAGCACAAGAGGCCTGGCCCAGCCACAGGGCTGCCTGCCCCGAGCAGGGGCCTGCACAAAGAGCTTTCTCCTTCTCATTTCTGCTTTTATATAGGCCCAGCAATGCTGCTCTGCTCTTCCCCAGGGCCATCCCTGCTCCCAGAGAGCCTTACCCAGGGCACTGTGTCCATGCTGGCCTGGACAGCCGTTGCTTCTTCCATCCCTGTGCTCCCCACAGGGCCGCAAGCTTGCAGTGCTACTGTGAGAGCCAGAGGCAGTGGTGCCCTGGGACCCCCGGGGGTCTCCCCCGTACCCGTGCTGCTCAGGGTGGGCAGCAGACCTACGTCCATGGGGATCTCAGCTGCTGAGCCCCTTTCCATCTGCCCTGATGGCTCAGCAGCACAGGGCAGTGCTGGGAAGGGCCATGGGGTGTCTCTGAGGGCACAAAGGACAGGCGAGTGCTACACCAGACCTCGCCACAGCACTTCAAAATGTATATTCTCAATTACTCTGCAGTCTTATGGGCCTTTGCCTGCTGGCTCTTCAACACCTCTTGTGGCATTGCAGAGCCCTGCTTTAGCCCATGGACTTCTCAGATTCCCCTTTTCCTTTAACAGACCTTTTTTTGGATGGTCACACATTTTATGAGGTTCTAATCACTACCCACTGAGCACATTGTCCCTGCAGATCCCCTGACATCTCCTGGAAGCTCCAGATTCCTTTACAGGCTGGAATCTGCCATCTGCCCAGCTGCAGGGGGTGCAGTCCCATGCAGATAAATTTAAGATCAGTTGTCATCTCCTTAAGCAAATTCTGCCATAACGGGAGCTCTTGGTCCTGCCCCTGGTTGCTCAGGAACCACTTTCAGCCTGTGTCCTTCATTCTATGATGAACACCCAGAATACAGAAGAGAAGGGAGCAACCCCTTGGCAGTGTTCCTGATAGCACATTTGGAAGAGGTGTCCAGGCTTCTGGGTTTGCCGTGAGCAGCCCCTCTTGTTACTGTGGTGCTAGCAGGGAGGCAGCTTTGACCCAGGGTTGCACAGTGCTTGCTGCCGCCTGCAGCCACAGGGATGCCACTGCAGAGACAACAGGACTGTCACCAAGGTAAATGAGATCTGAGGGCTTACCCAGAACAATGTGGAAGCCTAAGGAGCAATAGTGAAAATGCCACGTCCAGCTGCTGGCCATGGCCATGGCTCCAGGGAAGCAGCAGCCCCAAACCAAAGGCTGCAGAGAGGCAGAGCCCAGCGGGCAGTGAGGGGCAGCCCCGAGGCCACCAGGGCTGCTCCTGCATGTGGCAGCTGGGCTCTTGGTCCTGAGCCCCTCCTGCGTGCTGGGGCTGCTCCCCCAGATCCAGAAGAGATGAGAAGAGATGGCAGCTGAGAACAGTGAAATTCTAATGGCTTTATTATTGGGTTTATCTACACAGGGAGTCATCTTCAATAGGAAAATAATTGATTCTAGAGGGGGTTAAAAATAATATTATTTAATTAAAAAGTGAAATACTTAGAGAAAATAATAATACAGACATTAAATAACAGAAGACATGATATTATTTTATTTCTGAGAATAGCTGGGATTTCTAATATTGGACATAGTATTATAGGTGAATTTGCTGAAGATGTGTGTATTCAAGTACAGTCCTGATGGAATCCCTTAGTTCCCGGTTCCTCATACTGTAGATGAGAGGGTTTGCTGCTGGAGGTACCACTGAGTACAGAAATGACACCACCAGGTCCAAGGATGGTGACGAGATGGAGGGAGTCTTCAGGTAGGCAAACATGCCAGTGCTGACCATCAGGGAGACGACAGCTAGGTGAGGGAGGCATGTGGAAAAGGCTTTGTGCTGGCCCTGCACAGAGGGCATCCTCAGCACTGCCCTGAAGATCTGCACATAAGATACCACTATGAAGACAAAACAACCAAAGGCCAAAAAAATACTAAACACAAGTGCCCAAACTTCCCTGAGGTAGGCATCTGAGCAGGAGAGCTTGAGGATCTGGGGGATTTCACAGAAGAACTGGTCCACAGCATTGCCTTGGCAGAGGGGCAGGGAAAATGTAGTGGCCGTGTGCAGGACAGCATTGAGAAAGCCACTGCCCCAGGCAGCTGCTGCCATCTGGGCGCAAGCTCTGCTGCCCAGGAGGCTCCCGTAGTGCAGGGGCTTGCAGATGGCAACGTAGCGGTCATAGGCCATGACAGTTAGTATTGAATACTCTGAACCAAAGAAGAAGACAAAAAGGAGAACTTGAGCAGCACATCCTTTATAGGAGATGGCCCTGGTGTCCCAGAGGGCATTGGCCATGGCTTTGGGCAGAGTGGTGGAGATGCAGCCCACGTCGAGGAGGGTGAGGTTGAAGAGGAAGAAGTACATGGGGGTGTGGAGGCGGTGGTCGCAGGCTACGGCGCTGAGGATGAGGCCGTTGCCCAGGAGGGCAGCCAGGTAGATGCCCAGGAAGAGCGCGAAGTGCAGGAGCTGCAGCTCGCGCGTGTCTGCGAATGCCAGCAGGAGGAACTCGCTCACAGAGCTGATGTTGGGCATTCTCTGACTTTGTACTTGCTTCTCTGTTGAAGGGGAGAAGGCAGAAAAACGTTAGAACAAACTTCTATGAAGAAAACTGGAAATAAAACAAAAGGCTGGCTAACTCATATTCAGACAAATGTCAGATCAATGAGCTTTGAAGTATTGCTGCAAAAGACTGAGCTGAATGCAAAGCAGAGCTGCAACTATTTCCCTCACTTTATTTTATTCTAGTTGCCCTATCCTAGTTGAGGTATTGGATTTTGAAACTCCCTGACATTACTTGTACACTCACGGTGAAATCCTGTGTTTGCCAGGAGGCAAAAGGGCTGTGCCTAGGTGAAGACTGAGCAGAGCAGCTCTGCCCAGTGGTCCTGTTCTCAGTTGCTCTGTGTCACCTCTCTGAGCGGCAGGACCATCCCACTCAGATGTTTCCTGAGAAGAAACAAAAGAAAACTGAGAGCAGAAAAGCCTGAGTCCAAGTGCATCTGGACAGAATCCTCACCTTGTCTCACAGGGTCTTAGCAGGATCTCAGCTCTTCCCTCCTAACCAGGGCTGCAGAAGCCTCACTCCAGCTTCCCAGAGACAGCCATCCAGCAGCACATCCAGGCATGGCCTTAACACGGAGGTGTCTCCTCCTTCGGGTACCTGGATGCTGCAAGGGCACAAGGATGCCACGAGAGAGCTGCATCCTGCTGGAGAGCAGCCTGCAGCCCAGGAGGACACCCCTCAGACTGCTCTGGATATTCAAAAGCTGGGGTAACCCAATATTCAAACTGCATCCCCTGCAGTGTCTGGAGGAGGCTCGGCCACCACACTCCTGGCTGACCAGGGGTAGCTAGGTTATGACATTCCAAGGGGCTTCTGCCAGACTTCATTAACTCACACTGCAACCCAGCAGGACTCTCAAAGCCTACTGCATTACTCACTGCCCTCCCAGAAACAAGACCCAGCAGGAGGAGACCCTTCCAGGACCTGCAGCTGCATGGCCCTGCAGCCAGACACTTACCTTGTCAAGGGCTGTGCAGGTTTCTCCTGCAGGCAGCTCTCTGCATCCTCCCACTGACAACTGCCTTCAGCCCCTCTCTCCTTTTCTTCTCTCTGTGTCTGTGCCTCTGTGTCTCTTTCCTGCTGTGCTGTGCAGAGGAGCTGCTCCTGGCCACAGCTGTCTCTCTGCACTACGGCCCTCTTGCCACAAACTCTCTCTATCCCATGAGCCTGGCCCGGCTCAGCAGCACAGCACCAGACCAAGGCACTGCAATCACCCCTCTGGGGGCTTTGCTGATGAGCCCAAGAACCTCAGGCACTCAGAGACAATTGAAGACATCTCTCCAGAAGTCCAAGTCAGAGGCAAGTTTCCTGCAGTGTCCCCCTGAGGGCCAGCACTGACACAGCCTCCCTTGGAGCTCATTAGAGCAGAACCCTGGAGGCAGTGAGGACAAGGAGACAAAGGCTGTGTGAAGGTGACACTGATGTGTAGGAAAACTGGATGTGTGTCACCAAGCACAAGGGCAAGGTCTTGTCACATGGCACACATGAAGGGAGATCCTTTCCCTTCACACCTTGCTCAGGGCTCTTTGTGGGGCAGTAGGAGATGGGGATGTGCATTGCCAAGTGCAGGAGAATGGTACGACCCCTGCCTGGTTCATAGGTGGGGGCGAGGAGGCAATGAGACCCTGGTGTTTTAACGATAATCTGTCTCCTCATAAGCCTCAGTGGCAGAGACAACAGCCATACTCTTGGACACAAAGACCTGGGTCCTGTTGGGACTTTCAGCCTTTCCACAGCCCTCTATCCTGTCTAAACCTGGGTCTTAAAAGGACTCCCATACCTGCACATCATTCACTGCTGGCTGCAGACCCTTGTCCGTGTGGTGTCACACCAAGTCTGAGCTCAGTCTGATAACTCAGATCTTCTTGGTGGCCATGCCCCTCGTAAGACAGCTCTGTAGGAAGCTGGCCTGGTTCCTGGTGAGCAGGCATCACTGCTCGTATGGCATTCCTCATGGTTCCCAGGCCCTCCTCCTGCTGGACATTACTCACTCAGCAGGGTCCCAGTCTGCCCTGATGTGTGGGGTTTCTCTTCCTCTGGTACAGGACTGGGCTCTTCTCCATGTAAAAGTCAAAAGTTTTCTGAAGTCAAAATCCTGCAGATTCTCAAGGTTCACCCGCAGTGATGCTCCATTCTATCAGCTGTTAATGTCAGCAGGCAGACAGTTCAACCTTCGTGTAATTGTGCTCTCTCTGACCAGAGATACCTTGCAGCAGCAAGGGTTGTAGGGAAATTTGGATAATTCAGGAGTAACCATCTGAATGGAACTGCAGCACAGTCACAGAAGGTAGGGGATGGAAGGCTGTCAAGTTCCACATTTGCTGTGCTTTCTTCTCATGCATGCTGTCAGTTTGTCTGAAGCTGTGTCCTCAATGTTAAGGGGCTGTGCAGGTCAAAATTAGACGGGCCAAAGCCCAGCTGGAGCTCAATCCATCTATTACTGTCAAAGACAATTAAAAAAATAAAATAAGATAAAATAAAAAGATATAAATAGTTTAAATGAAGGAGGATTAGGGAAAATTATAATCCTTTATTGGATTCTGGGGGGAAAACCCAGTGACAAGGGATGAGGTAAAGTCTGAGGCACTTAATGCCTTCTTTGCCTCTGTTACTAGCAGCAAGACCAGTTTTTCCCCTGGACATTTCTTCCACAACATGGCCAGTGCCAATCTTCCATTGCAAACTTTGTGGAATTTTTTCTCTCCTGCTCTTTCCTACTATCACAGAATGCTCCATCAGGGTGGAAACCACTCCTGAAGTAGGCATCCCAACCCAGCAGGTTCCTTGCGGCCTCTCAGCCAAGCAGACACAAGTCACCTCAGCAGCAGCTTCCAAGCCAGGGGCCTGCTGCTGGCCTTGCAGCTTCTTGGCTACACACAGCCAAGCCTTGAGCTTCCTGCTGGGCAGTCATGGACTCAAGCAGAAGGGACAGGACAACCCATCTGGGGGCCTTCTTTCTGCCTGGGTCCTCCTGGGTCTGGAGGCAGAGAGGATCCTCCGGTCAGCATGCCAAGCAGGTGCCTTCTGCTGGCCTAGCAGGGCCACTGGCAGCTGTCAGCCCAAAAGTGCAGCTCCCAGGGAGAAGTCAAGGGTGACCTGCCACCTCCAGACACAAGTGACCTCACAGTCCCTTTGCGTGACACGTTCCTGCTGCTGCCCTATCAAGTGCAGAGACAGCAGTGACCTCACAGTCCCTTTCTGTGACACGTTCCTGCTGCCCTACCAACGGCAGAGACAGAAGTGACCTCACAGTCACTGCCACAGAAACATTCCTCCTGCTGGGCCATGAGATCCTGAGGTAGAGCTGAGCTTTCTCTAGCCCCTTCGGTATCTCTTTTTCATTTTCTGGGTTAGAGAATAAGCCAAGTTTTAGTAGGAGTTTTTGGTGTTCTGCTTGTGCTGTCAGGTCTGTGGTTAAGGTATGGACAAGCTCTGTGGTTTACGGGTGTTTTTTGTCTGTCAAGGAGTCTAGGGTTAAATAAGGCATTTTAAAGTATGTGTTAAGTGAATGGATTACAGTTTTCAAGAGAGAAATTTGATTTCTTTCAGTTTGTTGTAGTAGCATTTAGGTTTATTTAGCGTTAAAATTACTAGCTCAAGTAAAGGGCCATATATGACTGTTTTAAGTCAGTCTTACTGCACTACCGGCATTGCATGAATGCTTTTACCTCTATGAAATCATTAATTTCTGCTGGCCATGCTCCTCTTACCACCCCAAAATCTCACGTGTCTTGTTCAGGCTGCTCCTGACCTCCCCATATCTTATTAGGATCAGCTTTCTGATGACATTTAACGTCTCAGTGTATCTGTCTCACCTCTGTTGGCTCCTCCATTCCTGAGAAGGAAGTGGCATTGTAGTCAGGAGGGAAAAGGACACAAAAATCTTTAGGCGCATCCTGAGCAATGTGCCCATCAGCTCTGCACCTACACAAAATCATGCTTCCAACCTACAAGTTTTGTTTCCCAAGTGGCTTCTGTGGATCCAGGGTTACTTCTCCCAGGCCCTCTCACATGTTTCAGTTTTGGATGTGCAGGGATGGGATAAGGAAAGCCAAGGCATGGATGGAACTCAGCTTATCTGGGGATGATAAGCATAACAGGAAGAGATCCTATAGGTACATTGCTCAGAAAAGAAAGGCCAAGGAGAGTGTACCCCCTCTGATGGATGAGAAGGGTGAACTGGTAATGACAGACATAGAGAAGGCAGAGGGACTCAACAACTTCTTTTCTTCAGTCTTCCCTGCCAGTCAGGCTTCCCAAGTCTTTCATTCCCTGAACCTATAGATTGAGGCTGGGGGGTGCAAATTCCCACCTGTTGTAAGTGAAGAGAAGGTTTGAGGCCACCTGAAGAAGCTCAAAAAGTACAAGTCTATGGGGCTTAAAGACTTGCATTCCAGGGAGTGGAATGCTGTGGCTGAGGCTGTGGATGTTCCATCCTTGGGGGTGTTCAAGGCCATGTTAGATGGCCCTGAGCAACCTGATCTAGGGGGTGGTGTCCCTGCCTATGGCAGGGGGGTTGGAACTAGATGATCGTCGAGGTGCTTTCCAACTCAACCGTTGTATGATTCTCTGATTCTGTGATTGTGCTTCAGAGGGAAAGTAATAATTACAGTGATAGTGATAGTGATAGTGATAGTGATAGTGATAGTGATAGTGATAGTGATAGTGATAGTAATAATAATAATGATAATAATAATAATAATAATAATGAAAGCATGATATTGAGTTTCAGAATACTCAGTGATCCTTTGTGATATGGCTTAGTGGAGGACTTGTTTGTGGTAGGTCAGAGGTTGGACTAGGTGATCTTGGAAGTCTCTTCCAGCCTAGGTGATTCTGGGATTCTGTTCATCCATGAGACAAAACCCTGCAGGCAGCATGAAGGACACTGAAATGTGGCCTCACATGAAGGAGGCTCCAGATCTCTGGTGTAGAAACAGTATTTTTGTGCCATGACCAACATGGTATATGCTGCAGGAAAAGGCCTACATCTGAAGTAAAAGGCCTAGGCCAGCACCAGTGTGGCACAAGCTTGAGATTTGGGTGTATGTGAAACTTATGGAACCACAGGATCTTTAAGGTCCCTTCCAACATGAGCTGTTCTATGATTCTGTGCTTAGCAGCCCTGTACAGCCCCTGTAGGGCCCAGCCTCAGTTCATGCCCCTCAGCTTGTGCTTCGAAAGCGCTCCCTCACGTCACTTGTTCCATCTGTTTTTCTTGGCTACCCCAAGGGTGTCCTGGAGGCAGTGGCCAACTCTGAATAGAGAATGGAAACCAGCCATGAAAGCAGATCTAGGAAAAAATGGAAACCTGTGCATAAAAGGACTCTAAGTAACAGCTGAAAGAGTCTTTTATGGCAGCACCACCAGCTTCTTTTCTATGAATTCTCTTGATTTAGTGTCATAGGTTTTTTATTATTATTATATTTATTTATTTATTTATTTATTTATTTACTATTGACAGCACTGTGGACAAGTACTATCTACCAAAGTATGCTTTTTCTGTGAATAGTCTTATGCAAACATTTACCAAAAGATATTTCCCAACTTTTTTTTTTTTTTTTACTTTTTTTTTTTTTCTTCTTCCTCCACCTCCCACTCTTCAAGCAGAACTCCAAGGGAAGTAGTCATTGATTTAAAGAATAACTCACGTTGAAGAGATCAAGACTGGGAAATGTGCTCCATGCCATCATAAAGGGAGATAAAAAAGAGGGTCAACAGTGTTGGCCCAAGTGCCCATGACTGAAGGGTGCTGCTGCTAACTAGCTGGCAGGAAGACTTGGTATCACTAATGTCCAGCCAACTTCTCCCCCCCCCAACTTCATCCCCTTCTTCAGTGTGAATATCAGCAATGTGGCTAAAGGGAGACTCCAGGAGACTATGGCAAAGGCCTTGCCAAATCCAGGTTCACCACATTCCCTTCTCTCCCCTCCCCTACTGCTTCACCTGCGGCAGGACTTTCCCCATCACGTTCCCATGGGCAGAGGTGACAACTGCAAATCTCCCAGTCCTTTTTCTTGTCCTTCCTGAAGACAAGTTTGCTGTCTGTTTTTTCCAAGTCCCCAGAAATCTCTCTGATCCAAACGCTTGATGGCCTGGTCCAGAAAGGCAGGGTAGTGTGACATAGCAGAGAGGGGCATCTGTAATGAGCCTGTGAGAGGGGGGTTACGGAAATCTCACAGGGACACTGGGGGTTGGTTCTGGAGTCACACAGGGCAACGGCAGCGCTCTGTGAGGTGTCCACATCTGAGCTGGCCTCCCACGCTCCTCATACACACGGGGCTGTTGAGAGACACGAGTCTCTGCCTTGCACACCATGCACAGTGCACTGCAGTGCCTGCAGTGTCCCTCTGGCTCCTGCAGCCACTGCCAGAGGCTGGGAGGCACCTCAGCCCTGCAGTGCTTTGCCTTGCTCTGCCCTCCTCTGAGATGCCCCAAGGCATGATGAATGGTCACAGGGACCTTGCTTCAAGCAAGCACATCTCAGAGCTGGATAAAGGTGACTTCCCAAGGCATGTTAATTAATCTCGTGACACTGTCTGCCCCACTGGCCTTCATGAGACTTGTAGGAATGGCTGATGGCATTTGTGCTCACTCGTGTTCATCTCCCTATGTGTGTATCTGTGCAATGCATTCTGGGTCATATGCAGAAGAAAATGGGCTATTTTTTTTGATTTTGAAACATCTCTAGTCATCAGTCTCCTCAAGGCATCCTTGAGATCCTGGTTCCTCATGCTGTAGATGAGGGGATTCACTGCTGGAGGCACCACTGAGTACAGAACTGCCACCAAAAGGTCCAGGGATGGGGAAGAGAGGGAGGGGGGCTTCAGGTAGGCAAACATGTCTGTACTGACAAACAGAGAGACCACGGCCAGGTGAGGGAGGCACGTGGAAAAGGCTTTGTGTCGGCCCTGCTCAGAGGGCATCCTCAGCACTGCCCTGAAGATCTGCACATAGGACAACACAATGAAAACAAAACAACCAAATACAAAAGAAAAACTGAACACAAGTAGCTCAACTTCCTTGAGGTAGGCATCTGAACAGGAGAGCTTCACGATTTGTGGAATTTGACAAAAGAATTGGTCTACAGAGTTGCCTTGGCAGAGGGGCAGGGAAAATGTGTTGGCCGTGTGCAAGACAGCATGGAGAAAGCCACTGCCCCAGGCAGCTGCTGCCATCTGGGCACAAGCTCTGCTGCTCAGGAGGCTTCCATAGTGCAGGGGCTTGCAGATGGCAATGTAGCGGTCGTAGGCCATGATCGTTAGAATTGAATACTCTGAACCAAAGAAGAAGACAAAAAAGAGAACTTGAGCAGCACAGCCTTGATAGGAGATGGCCCTGGTGTCCCAGAGGGCATTGGCCATGGCTTTGGGTAGAGTGGTGGAGATGCAGCCCAGGTCGAGGAGGGCAAGGTTGAGCAGGAAGAAGTACATGGGGGTGTGGAGGCGGTGGTCGCAGGCTATGGCGCTGAGGATGAGGCCGTTGCCCAGGAGGGCAGCCAGGTAGATGCCCAGAAAGAGCGCGAAGTGCAGGAGTTGCAGCTCACTCATGTCTGCAAATGCCAGCAGGAGGAACTCGCTCACAGATCTGATGTTGGGCATTTTCTGACATTGAACACGGCTGCCTATTTGAGAGAAAATGGTAGAAAAAGTTATAAAACACTTCTTTGTGGAAGAACTATTGCAAGCCTTAGAGTACACCCCAGAGCAAGCCTCAGTATGTGAAGACATTTTCTGCAGCTCTCATGCTTGAGCTGTGGCTGGTGCTAGCTGAGAGTGACACTGGAAGAATGGGTAGTTGTGGGCTCCCTAGCATTCCTTCTTCCTGTGCAGCAGGAGGGAAGCAGGAACATGAGGGAACCTCAAGTGCCTTCTTCTTGTTAGTTGTTGCAAACAACTCATCTGAGTACTGAGCTGAGCTGTAGGTATTTTGTTTGCTTTATTCTATCCCAGTAGGCCTGGCAAAGCTTAGGATAGGAATTGGGTTGCTGAAAGTCCTCACATTTCCTGTGCATTCCTCTTGATACCCTGTGGGAGTGTCCCTTGGTGAAGATCAAGCAGAGCAGCTCTGCCCACCAGTCCTGTTCTTAGCTGCCCTGTGTCACCCTTATGTGAGTTGCAGGACCATCCCATTAGACTGTTTCTCTGAAAAACTGGAGAAGACACTGGAGAAGGCTGCTGAGGGAGGAGGGCCACAGAAAGCCAGACAGAGCTTGTGAGCTTGTCTTCTTTTCCATGGCTGCAAGAACTATGAGGCAGCTGACAGAGAGCCTGACATGGCCTGCTCGAGCAGGGTGTTCTGGGCAGACCAGGGAGACCTGACCTATGGCTATACAAGAGGTTTCTGCCAGACTTCCTCACCTCGCACTGCAACCCAGCAGGACTCTCAAAGCCTACTGCATTACCCACTGCCCTCCCAGAAACAAGACTCAGCAAGAGGAGACCCTTCCAGGACCTGCAGCTGCATGGCTCTGCAGCCAGACCCTTACCTTGTCAAGGGCTGTGCAGGTTTCTCCTGCAGGCAGCTCTCAGCATCCTCCCACACCCAGCTGCCTCCAAGCCCTCTCTCCTTCTCTCCTCTCTGTGTGCCCACTGCGGTCAGAGCCCCCAGTCCTGCTGCACTGTGCAGAGGAGCTGCTCCTGGCCACAGCTGTCTCTCTGCAGCAGGGCCCTCTTGCCACGAGCTCTCTCTGTCCCACGAGCCCGGCCCAGCTCAGCAGCACAGCACCAGCCCAAGGCACTGCAATCACCCCTCTGGGGGCTTTGCTGATGAGCCCACAAACCTCAGGCACTCAGAGACAATTGAAGACATCTCTCCAGAAGTCCAAGTCAGAGGCAAGTTTCGTACAGTGTCCCCCTGAGGGCCAGCACTGACACAGCCTCCCTTGGAGCTCGTTAGAGCAGAACCCTGGAGGCAGTGAGGACAAGGAGACAAAGGCTGTGTGAAGGTGACACTGAGGTATAGACAAACTGGATGTGTGTCAGCAAGCACAAGGGCCAGGCCTTGACCCCTGTCCTCTGGGAAGGGAGATCCTTTCCCTTCACACCTTCCACAGGACGCTTCCTGGTCAGTAGGCGATGGGGATGTGCATGGCCAAGTGAGGAGAATGGTACGAGCCCTGCCTGGTTCATGGGTGGCGGCAAGGAGGCAATGAGGTCCTGGTGTTTTAATGAGAAGCAGTGTCCTCATAAGCCTGAGTAACAGAGACAACAGCCATAGCTGTCCCTTTGGCTAGAGCTTAGGAGGAGATATGTTATACTCATTGTGATGGGGCCTCATTGATTCATTACAACGTTGTACAGCACCTCAGAGATGTCATACCACTGTTCTTCTCATGGCATTACACTGCCCACCACATCCCACGGACCCCAGCAAGAGCCCTGACACAGACATGGGGGTGCAGGATCTCCCCTCCCACTTCCAGGGATGAGGCCTTGGCTCTTCTGCTTCGTCAGAAGAATACAAGACTTTTTTCAGCACAGTGCTTTGCCTGTCTGTAACCATGGCCTCCAATTATCTGCCCTAACAAGGCCCTGGGGAGGCTTCATTAGTAACAGCCCTCAGTGGGCCCATTAATACTCCAAATCACTTCAACTTTTCCTCCTGACTTCACTTTCTCTAGCAGTTGCATGATTCTCCTCTCAGTACCTGAGCGTCATAGCATCAGACCAAAATACACCATGGTACTCATTAAAATGCAGAAACTCCTGACATCTCTTCCATAGTTTTCTTCATGACTTCAAGACTTGTACAGCTAATGGCAGAGCTTACATGAAGTAGTTAAGGAAGAAGATTTCAAAAAAACAGCTAATACAAAACTTTTTTTTTGTTTTAAAGGCTGAATTTTGCTGTATTTCAGTTTTGAGCATCATTCTCCAATTACTATTGATCCAGGGTGACGTCTTTGGAGGCCTTGATCGGGAAGAAAAACCTCCCGAGGTCTGACACCTCCACTGCCAGCAGTAGTCTTTGTCCCTGTAACTGTAGCACAGTTCAGCACGTGGAAAACTTTTTAAGATAATCAGGGAAAAAATAAAAAATAAAATAAAATAAAATAAAATAAAATAAAATAAAATAAAATAAAATAAAATAAAATAAAATAAAATTAATTTGAAATGACCGTTGGATCCTGAGAAATTTAAAATGAATATTGTAAACAACTGGACATCCAGGGTGTCTCTTTGGTCTTCTGTGGAAAACTCAAGGTGAAAAGTGAAAAAAAAAAAAATCTTCCTGTGGCTGTAGCTGTACCCATGATCTTGGACTCTTTTGGGAAATTGTCCCCCTCCAGCCACACAAACCTAAACTGAGTAATGTGAAAAGACCTGCCTAGTCAATAGAGTAGGGCAAAGTCCTACTTCCTGTGTTGTAGATGCAGAAGGCAAAAAGAATTGCATTGTGCCTGACACTACTCTGGGACGTGTCACCCAGGTCAGGCAACTTTACCTTAGTGCTGACAAGTCCATCACTAAAGCACGCTCCCAAGCTCTGCATCTATACCTTGGCTCTCCAGTCGATGACCCAGCTCATGGATGGCAATCAGGGACTCTCGGTTAGCGTGACGCTGCCTCAGGTGCGCCACCATGGTAGCCATTGGCACCTGCTGTTCTTCAACCCTCAGCAAACCCCCAACAGAAGGATTCTGTGGAAGGCCAAGCAAGGTAGACAACTGGTTCATGTCCTTTGTCTCCAAGGCAGCTCTGCCAAAGCCCCACCGGTGGTGCCGTCTTGGAACTCTGAATTCCCTCTCCTGAAGCAGTCTATGCTGAGGATGCACATAGCCTCCGGGCCAGTCCCAAAGGGGTGCTTTTGTCATTCCTTCCCAGTTAGACTCACTTCAGCCTCCAGTACAGTTAACGCTTGGGATCCTGCTGTCACTCCAGAAATACAGGTGGGTTCTACCTCTTTCTAGCTTGATGGCATTAGGGTACTCTGTGCACTGGTGTCTACTAGAGCCTGGTATATTTTGTGGGTCTGATGTGCCAGGCCATAATAATAATTATATCTGTGTCTATAATAATAATAATAATTATTATTATTATTATTATTAATATTATTATTATTATTATTATAGTGAAATATATAATAACAACAATTTATTGCTATTGTTGTTATTATTATTTCCTTTGTGTCCTATTAATCTGCTTTTATATCAACTCATAAACTTTTACTTTTTTTTTTCTCCCTCTTCTCTCCTGCAGTCCATTGGATGAATATCTGTACAGTTCTGAGCTGCCTGCTGGGTCAAACCACAGCAAGGCTTTTTGGTGCCTAGCATGGAGCACAAAGGTTGAGATGACAGAGCTGACCACAGCATTTTAAAAGTAAATTGTTATAAGCATTAGATCAGTTTAACAGTTGCTGATCACAGCATTGATATTTTTGATCTGGGGTCTGTGGTGCTTGTTTTCAGAATTGTGTTGTACAGCACATTACTAATTGTCATCCATGGCGTGCTCTTTATCCGTTCTGGGGGCTGGTTTAACGTTACTGTTTTGCTGTATTGGATAATGCTGACTTATGTCAGGATAAAATAATTGCTCCTCCATATCTCAGGAACCATCTCTTCATCTCTTAGAAATTATTTAGAATTACACTCTTTTAAACTCTTTGCCTTTTCTCCTTGGGGAGTAAACCTATGCAGGGTGTGTGGAACTGGGATGGACAGTGGGGGATGCTTTTCACCACTTCTTCCCTCTCTCTTTCTCCTGCACCTCCCCCTTCTCCTCCAGGACAGGCATATAGCCTGTCCAAAGCCACTCCAAACCCTGCAACAGGCCCTGCAGGCACTCCAGCTCCTGAGGTGGGCCCAAAGTTAAACTGACACTCGTGACAGGCCCTATGGCTACTCCCAAACCTGCGATGGGCCGTGCAGCCACTCCAGCACCTGCAATGGGCCCCATGGCTGGGCCAGAGAACCAGCCTGTGCCAGTATCGGTTGCCTCTTTATGCAAGAGAAAACAATGGGTGTAAAAGTCAGTTTTTCTTTAGAAAGGAAAGAAACTCAGGCACCCAGACAAGAAAGGAGGAGGAAGTAGAAGAGGCAGGTTTCTCCTAAGTTGGTCCATCATGGAGGCAGGATGACCAAGAGGAAGAGGTCATATAAGCATCAGAAACCATGTGATCCCTATCCCAGTGTAAGCTACGAGACATGGGAAAGTATTTTAGCCATCATCTCGGTGAGCACATTGTCAGCTGGCTGCTCCAGTGCTGAGAGAAGGGGGCTAACAGTCTGGATTTAGAGGGCAGGGAAGCCAAGCAGCTGGGATCCTCCTGTAGGTGAGAGGTGATTGAGAAAGCCAGTGGAAAAGGGCACAAGGAACTTAATCCTCTCAGGCCTGAAAGAAAGGTATCCCTTGAAGGAAGATCTTCTATGTCAACCAGGCAAGTGGACCACCATGCAGAGGGGTATCCTGTACCTAAGGGAATTACCCATGCTGAAGGCGATTTGTAGAAACCTAGAAACTAACAGCTGTCCAAAGATCCAGATAAAGTCAACTGCACATGACCCATGTGACAGAAGTTTGTACAGAGCACACCATAATCATATGCCAATTCGTTGGCAGTAATGACCAGGAAAGTCCAAGAGGAACCCATGGTGGATGAATCGGCTAGCCAGCTATGGCATTACAAAGAAAGTCTCTCTTCTTCCCTACGAACCTGTGTCTCGTCAATGGAGAAACTGTCTGAGTAGGTCCAAGAACTACAAGAGAATACATCTTCCTCCCTACCTGTACGAACCAATACCTCAGCTCTCAGGTGTAAGTGTCCCTCTACTCAAGAAAGGTGATATAGTGGGTACATACCACGTGCAGCTCTGTGGTTTTAACTGTGTGATCACGGAGAAGCCATGAGTAAATGGGATGGAAAATCTACCTCCATCCTAGAGGCATGGATACATGAAGCGCAAGGAAAAACATTCACAAAAAGTGGTTTGTCTGAGAAAATTGCTGCTCCTGTTTCTAGTGGGCAGTCCTCCAAACAGAGTAATGAATACTATGAGCGGGACTAGAGGGGTTCTACCTCCGTCTGGGGGGAGGAAGGAGGCAACTGAGTGTATTGGACTTTGAGGATTACTCGCTTGGCACATCAGACCCACAGCAGGTGTTAGGTTTTAAAGGACACCAATGCACAGTGTAGTGTAATGCCATCGAGCTAAAAGGGCCAGAACCCAATTGTATTTCTGGAATGATGGGAGAATCCCAGTAGTTAACTGTATTGGAGGCTGATGTGAGTCTAATGGGAAAGAGTGGCAAAAGCAACCCCTTGAGACTGGCCCAGAAGCTCTGTGCATCCTTAGTATAGACTCCTTCAGGAAAGGGTACTCCAAAGATCCAAAGGCTTACCTTTAAACAGTTGTCTACCTTGCCCACTCTCTCACAGGGCCCTTCTGCTCTGGAGGTGCTGATGGCCAATGAGCAGCAGGTGCCAATCGCTACCACAATAGTGCACCTGAGGCAGTATTGCACTAACAGAGACTCCCTGATTCCCATGCATGACCTGGTTCATTGACTGAAGAGCCAAGGAGTGATCAGCAAGGCTCTCTCACCCTTTAATAGTCCCATATGGACAGTGCAAAATTCTACGGGGGAGTGGAAGATAATGGTGGATGTCTGTGGCCTGAATGAAGTCCCACCACTGCTGATTTTGACATAAAACAAAGGAAGGTCAAAGGACCTACACAGGAGATCCTGAGGCAGGCTGGCCAGGTTCAGGGGGACCCCTGCTTGAGGACGGGCTGGGTATCGGTCAGTGTGTGGTGAGCAATTGCACTGTGCATCGCTTGATTTACTAAACTACATTATCATCATCATCATCAGCAGCAGCAGCAACATCTCTTCCTTTCTTTTGCTGTCAAAAAGTCGTTATCTCAACACATGATCATTTCGGGGGTGAGGATGAGCAACGTGGTGCTGAGCTTTCTGCCAGGATAAAGCACAACATGCTTGACAACCAGAGTCCAACAGCACAAATCACACTTTAAAAAATCAGTCTCTGACATCTACAGAGAGAAGCCTTCCTCTGAGACCAGTGCTGGTTCTGCAGGGGCAGTGCCCATGTGCAGGAGTGTAGAGGAAAAGAGTCCCATCCCAGCAGCACGGCCAGGGAACACCAGCGCTTGGGGCATGCAGAGCTGCTCTCTTGCCACTACTGCCCTCTCCTGCTGAGCCCTGATGGTCGGGTCAGGCTCAGCTGCTCCTCTCACTTGGTGCCAGTGCTGCTGTGGGGCTGTGCTGGGACTGCAGGCAGGGACAGGCAGTGGGCACGGCGGTGGCACAGCTGGCCTCCACTGCAGCACTTCCCTCCTAAGGGGGGATCTCCTCCAAGGTGGACTGAGCAGAGCTCAAGTGCTCAATCTGCTGGGAGCAGGCAGAGGAGAGCTCTGCAGCCCCAGGGCACGCCGCAGCCCCATCAAAGGAGCCTGGCGAGTGATTCCTTGCAGCCCTGGGGCAATGGCAGTGACCTCATGAGCTGGGTCTGCCTCCCAGCCTGCCCAGCACAGCCCTGCAGAGTGCCCCCATGCTCTGGGCACCACAGCCCCCTCGCTTTGCAGAGCAGCACCACCGGCTGGGGCTGGGGCTGCAAGGATGCTTCCCCTGAGAGTCTTGTAGGCTGGCTTCAGGCACACAACTTCTGGATATGAGCATGATCTTCACTGTGCACTAGGAGCTGAGAGACCGCCAACAGGCATGGGGCTGGAACATTGCCTGCAAGATCCCTCCTGCCCTAGCACCTCACAGGACTGGCACGGAACTGGCTCCTGTGTCTCAGAGAGGATGGGAGCCCAGCAGGTGTGTCATGAGCTTGGTGGATCACTACCAGATCACTTCTACCTGGGCAGGTCCTGGCCCAAAAAGGGGGTGTTTTGTAGGTGTGGTATTATAAGCTCAGTGGTGCCTCAGAAACACTAAGTCCAGCAGGAAGCAAATGGCTCTTAAATGGCCTGTGAGTTGAGCTCTTTTTGAAGTAGCTGACAGGTCACCCTTGACTCCTGGCTGGGATCTGTGCCTTCAGGCTCACATCTGCCAGTGTCCATGGTAGGGCAGCAGAAGGCACTTGCTGTGCATGTAGTTTCTGAGATCGGCTCTTTCTAAGTACCTGGTAGGCCCCATAGAGGAAGAGGTCTTGGGTAGGGGTTGTCATGTCAGAGGTGTCAGTTTTTGCCTGAAGTCATCCTTTAGGACTGCTTTCAGTTTTCTACACAGAGGGGGCCACTGCCTCCAAGACGCTTGGGGCAAGTTGAACCATGCATGAGGGTTTGGAAAAAGGTAGCCTGGGTGCACAGAAGCCATTCCATATCCAAAAGTTGGAGGCAGGAAACAAAATTTTGGGGTGGTACAAGAGCTGCTGGGCACATTGTGCAGGGTTCACCTACAGCCTTTGTGTTCTTTTCCATCCTGACTTAGGTGCCACGTCAGTCTCAAGAAAGGCGTAGCCAACGGATATGAGACAGATACTCTGAGATCATGAAAGCCATCAGAAAGCTGTCCCTAAGAAGATGACTGATATGGGGAAGTCAGGAGAAGCCTGGCCAGGAGAGATGTGAGATTTGAGGGAGGGAAAAGGAGTTTGGCCAGCAGAAATTAATGATTTCTGTGAGGTTCGAACATTCAGGCAATGTTAATTTTGCTGTAACGCTGACTTAAAATAGTCATGTAAAGCCCTTCCCCTATTTTAACCAGTGACATTAATCCCCAAACCTAAATGCTACTCCACACCCTGACAGGAATCCACTGTTTTTATGCCTGACCTCAAAGTATCCCTTCAAGCCAAAACTCAGCCCATAGCCCCTTTTCCTTATCTTTACTCTCTTGCTCATCCTGATCTGATCAGCTTGTGGGCCACAAGGAGGAGATTGGTGGGAATGCTCTGAGGAGCTCAGCTCTGCCTCAGCATCTCCTGCCCCAGGAGGTGGATCATAACTGTGGCAGGGACTGTGAGGTCACTTCTGTCTCTGTACTTGATAGGGCAGCAGCAGGAACATGTCACGGAAAGGGACTGTGAGGTCACTTGTGTCTGTAGGTGGCAGGTCACCCTTGACTTCTCCCTGGGAGCTGCACTTTTGGGCTGACATCTGGCAGTGGCCCTGCTAGGCCAGCAGAAGGCACCTGCTTGGCATGCTGACTGTTGGCATTGCTTCCTTGCAACACTGTGCAGGGCTGCGGAGGTGTCAAAATGAAGTTCTTCTAGTAGCATCACACTACCCACCACATCCCACAGACCCCAAGACTAGCCCTGAGCCAGACATGGGTGTGCAGGGTCTCCTCTCCCAGTGGCCGTGGTCAGGCCTTGGCCCTTCAGCTTCATTAAAACCAACCAAGATTTTTCTCAGCACAGTGCTTTGTCTGTCTGTAACCATGGCCTCCAATTATCTGCCCTAACAAGTCCCTGGGGAGGCTTTGTTAGTAACAGCTCTCAATGGGGCCCATTAATACTCCAAGTCACTTCAGCTTTTCCTTCTGACTTTAGCTTCTCAAGTGGTTACATCACTCTCCTCTCAGTACCTCAACTGAGTACAGGGGGACAATCACTTCCCTGGACCTGCTGGCCACACTGCTTCTTATGCAAGCCAGGATGCCGTTGGTCTTCTTGGCCACCTGAGCACACTACTGGCCCATATTCAGCCGACTATCCACCATCACTCCCATGTCCTTCTCTGCCAGGCAGCTCTCCAACTACTCATCTCCCAGCCTGTAGCTCTGCTTGGGGTTGTTGAGCCCCAGGTGAAGAACCCGGCACTAGAACCCCAGAAAACAGAAGAGCAGGGAGCAACCTCTTGGCTATGTTCCTGGCAGCAGCTTTGGAGAGGCGTCCAGGCTTCTGGGTTTGCCCAGAGCAAGACCCTCCTGTTACTGTGGTGCTATCTGGGAGGCCAGCTGTAACCCAGGGCTGCACAGTGCCTGCTGCTGCCTGCAGTCACAGGGATGCCACTGCAGAGAGAACAGGACTGTCACCAAGGCCTATGAGATCTGACAGCTTATCCGAATAAAAGAGCACAGGAGAACACACTGAAAGACAAAAGAGAGCAGCAGTGACAAGGCCACGTCCTGCTGCTGGCCATGGCCATGGCTCCAGAGAAGCAGCAGCCCCCACCCAAACTCCATGTAGCAGCTGGGCTCTTGGCCCTGAGCCCCTCCTGTGTGCTGGGGCTGCTCCCCCAGCTCCAGAGGGGATGGAAAGAGATGGCAGCAGATAACAATGTAGTTCTGATGTTTTTTTTTTTGTTTTGTTTTGTTTTTGTTTTTAATTTATTATGTTTCTCTACATAACCTGCTTCTTTCAATAATTAGATGACTGGGTCACTATAAATGAAAAAATAGAAATAAGAAAATCAGGTAGCAGGTTAAGGATAACGTAATTTAAATCAAAAGAAAAAAAATGTAGAAAATATTTATAGAGAAATATAGTAACAAAAATTTTCCTCACAGTTCCTGAAATAATTATGGAACTCACAAACATTATTGATTGCAAAGAAGCATGTATCCAAACAGTTTCCTTACTGCATCCTTGAACTCCTGGTTCCTCATGCTGTAGATGAGGGGGTTCACTGATGAAGGAACAACTGAGTAGAGAACTGACACAATAAGATCCATGGATGGGGAAGAGAGGGAGGGGGGCTTCAGATAGGCAAACATGGCAGTGCTGACAAAGAGGGAGACCACAGCCAGGTGAGGGAGGCACATGGAAAAGGCTTTGTGCCGGCCCTGAGAAGAGGGCATCCTCAGCACAGCCCTGAAGATCTGCACATAGGACAGCACTATGAAAACAAAACAACCAAAGACTAAAGAAACACTAAACACAAGTGCCCCAACTTCCCTGAGATAGGCATCTGAGCAGGAGAGCTTGAGGATCTGGGGGATTTCACAGAAGAACTGGTCCACAGCATTGCCTTGGCAGAAGGGCAGGGAAAATGTGTTGGCCGTGTGCAGGGCAGCATTGAGAAAGCCACTGCCCCAGGCAGCTGCTGCCATCTGGGCACAAGCTCTGCTGCCCACGAGGCTCCCATAGTGCAGGGGCTTGCAGATGGCAACGTAGCGGTCGTAGGCCATGACAGTGAGAAGGGAATACTCTGCTCCAACCAAGAAAGCAAAGAGAAAGAGTTGGGCAGCACACCCTTGATAGGAGATGGCCCTGTTGTCCCAGAGGGCATTGGCCATGGCTTTGGGCAGAGTGGTGGAGATGGATCCCAGGTCGAGGAGGGCGAGGTTGAGGAGGAAGAAGTACATGGGGGTGTGGAGGCGATGGTGGCAGGCTACGGCGCTGAGGATGAGGCCGTTGCCCAGGAGGGCAGCCAGGTAGATGCCCAGGAAGAGCGTGAAGTGCAGGAGCTGCAGCTCGCGCGTGTCTGCGAATGCCAGCAGGAGGAACTCGCTCACAGAGCTGATGTTGGGCATTTGCTGACTTTGGACATAGAGCCTGCGAAATGAAAGAAAATATAAAGTATAAACTCTTATGAGTAAAGTCTCTGACTAAAATTCCCAGTAAAAGCCTTACATTACCCGTTTCCAAGAGGACCTTTGTCTATCTCCTTGTCTGGAGTCCTGCTTTCTGCTTGCTGAGCGTCCTGTACACAGCAACCACTTCTGCTCATCAGTCCCCAGTGGGACATCTCTAATCTAGTGAAATGGTTAATGTCATTGCTGTGGAGGCACACCTAAACCAGAGGGCACATCCAGGAGGGCTGCTCTGTCCATTCCCTGGTGCCCAGCTGCTGGCTGCTTGCAGCACTCACCTGCGGGATGGATGCACACAGAGGTTGTGCTGAAAAACCACATCCCCTTGCCTGCAAGTCCTAAAGAACAGCTCAGAAAAGCCCTGGTACAGTGTGTAAGCAGAGAGAAGAGAAGGGATATTCTCAGGTGCATCACTAACTTGTTTGTGTCTCAATTCAATGGAATAGGAAGCTCAGTCACCAGTGCAAATCCAACTACGCCGATAACATAGAGGCTGCCCCACTACCCTGTTAATATAGAGCCTACCCCACAATCAGAGCAGGAAGAGGCAGGCAGAGAGTGCAGAAATTGCCTTCTCTTTGCAGGCAGCTCCTGCTCTGCCCTTCTTCTGCCCAAGCCCCTGGGCAGCTCCCCAGGCAGGCTGAGTGCTGAGCCTGGCAAGCAGCAAAGGCCCTGCCCTGGCACACAGCCCCTGGGGCACAGCAGGGACCCTGCTCTGCACCGCAGCCCTGCACACCCCTGCCTGCACCCCCGGCTTCTCCTTCCTCCAGGGACTGCAGCTGCATTGCCCTCCAGCCAGAGACTTACCGGGTTCAGGGCTGGGAAATGTTCTCCCCCAGTGAGCTCTGTGCATCCTGCCACTTCTGCCTGCCTTTAAGCACTGTGTCTCTGCAGGCAGTGCCCCCAGCCCTGCTGCGCTGTGCAGAGGAGCTGCTCCTGGCCACAGCTGTCTCTCTGCACCACGGCCCTCTTGCCACGAGCTCTCTCTGTCCCACGAGCCCGGCCCAGCTCAGCAGCACAGCACCAGACCAAGGCACTGCAATCACCCCTCTGGGGGCTTTGCTGATGAGCCCACGAACCTCAGGCACTCAGAGGCAACTGAAGACATCTCTCCAGAAGTCCAAGTCAGAGGCAAGTTTCCTGCAGTGTCCCCCTGAGGGCCAGCACTGACACAGCCTCCCTTGGAGCTCGTTAGAGCAGAACCCTGGAGGCAGTGAGGACAAAGAGACAAAACCTGTGTGAAGGTGACACTGATGTGTAGGAAAACTGGATGTGTTTCACCAAGCACAAGGGTCAGGGCTTGACTCCCTACTCAAGGAAGGGAGATTCTTTCCCTTCACACCTTGCTTAGGGTTTTTCCTGGGACACTGGAAGATGGGGATGTGCATTGCCAAGTGCAGGAGAATGGTATGACCCCTGCCTGCTTCATGGGTGGGCAAGAAGTTAATTAGGCTCTGTTGCTTTAGTGATTAGCTTTCTCCTCAAAAGCTTTAGTGGCAGAGACGACAGCCATAGCTATGGACACAAATATCTCATAAGGCATCTCTGTAGGAAGCTGGCCTGGCTCCTGGTGAGCAGGCACCACTGCTCGTATGGCATCCCTTGTGGTTCCCAGGCCCTCCTCCTCCTGGCCACTGCTCACTCAGCAGGGTCCCAGGCTGCCCTGATGTGTGGGTTACTCTTCCTCTGGTGCAGTACTGGGTTCTTCTCCTTCTAAATGTCAAGAGATCTCTGTATGCAAAATCCTGCAGCTTCTCGTGGTTCGCCCACACCCATTCTCCATTCTGTCAGCTCTTCATGTCTGCAGGCAGACAGCTCAGCCTTCCTGTGATTGTGCTATCTCTGAGAAGACAGCAGCATCAAGAGCTGCAGGAAAGTTTGGATAACACAGCTGTAATCAGTTGAATGGAATTGCAGCACAGAATCAGAGAAGGGTAGGGGATGGAAGGCTGCCAGGACCCACATTTGCTGCGCTTCCTTCTCATGCATGCTGTCAGTTTGTCTGGAGCTGTGTCCTGAATGTTATGGGGCTGTGCAGGTCAAAATTAGAAGGGCCAAAGCCCAGCTGGAGCTCCATCTTTATATTAATGTCAAAGACAATAAAAAACTGCTTATATAAATACTTTAAATAAAGGAGGATTAGGGAAAATCGTCATCCTTTATTGGATGTGGGGGAAATCTGGTAATGATCTAGAGATAAGGTAAAGGCTGAAGTACTTAATGCCTTCTTTGCCTCAGACTCTAGCAGCAAGACCAGTTCTTCCCCTGGATATTTCTTCCTCCTTGTAGCCAGTGCCAACCATCCATGGTGAAATTTGTGGCACTTTTTTCTCTCCTGCTCTTTCCTACTACCAAAGGAAGCTCCATCAGGGTGGAAACCACTCCTGAAGTAGGCATCCCAACCCAGTAGGCTCCTTGCGGCCTCTCAGCCAACCAGACACAAGTCACCTCAGCAGCAGCTTCCAAGCCAGGGGCCTGCTGCTGGCCTTGCAGCTTCTTGGCTACACACAGCCAAGCCTTGTGCCTGCTGCTGCCCAGTCATGGACTCAAGCAGAAGGGACAGGACAACCCATGTTGGGGGCTTCTTTCTGCCTGGGTCCTCCTGGGTCTGGAGGCAGAGGGGATCCCCCAGTCAGCATGCCAGGCAAGAGCCTTCTGCTGGCCTAGCAGGGCCACTGCCAGATGTCAGCCCAAAAGTGCAGATCCCAGGGAGAAGGCAAGGGTGACTTGCCTCCTCCAGACACAAGTGACCTCACAGTCCCTTTGCGTGACAGGTTCCTGCTGCTGCCCTATCAAGTGCAGAGACAGCAGTGACCTCCCAGTCACTGCCACAGTCACAATCCTGCTGCTGGGGCAGGAGATGATGAGGCAGAGCTGAGCTCCTCTGATCATCCCCGCCCATCTCCTCCTTGTGGTCCACAAGCTGATCAGATCAGAGTGAGCAAGAGATTAAAGATAAAGGAAAGCGGCTATGGGCTGTGTTTTGGCTTGAAGGGATACTTTGAGGTCAGGCATAAGAACAGTGTATTCCTGTCAGGGTGTGGAGTAGCATTTAGGTTTGGGGATTAATGTCACTGGTTAAAATAGGGGAAGGGCTTTACATGACTATTTTAAGCCAGCGTTACAGCAAAATCAACATTGCCTGAATGTTCTAACATCACAGAAATCATTCATTTCTGCTGACCCCTTCCCTCCCTCAAATCTCACATCTCTCCTGGCCAGGCTTCTCCTGACTTCCCCATATCAGTCATCTTCCTAGGGGCAGCTTTCTTACGGTTTTCATGATCTCAGAGTATCTTTCTCATATCCGTTGGCTACTCCTTTCTTGAGACTGACGTGGCACCTAAGTCAGGATGGAAAAGAACACAAAGGCTGTAGGTGAACCCTGCACAATGTGCCCAGCAGCTCTTGTACCACCCCAAAATTTTGTTTCCTGCCTCCAACTTTTGGATATGGAATGGCTTCTGTGCACCCAGGCTACCTTTTTCCAAACCCTCATGCATGGTTCAACTTGCCCCAAGCGTCTTGGAGGCAGTGGCCCCCTCTGTGTAGAAAACTGAAAGCAGTCCTAAGGGATTACTTCAGGCAAAAGCTGACACCTCTGACATGACAACCCCTACCCAAGACCTCTTCCTCTATGGGGCCTACCAGGTACTTAGAAAGAGCCGATCTCAGAAACTACATGCACAGCAAGTGCCTTCTGCTGCCCTACCATGGACACTGGCAGATGTGAGCCTAAAGGCACAGATCCCAGCCAGGAGTCAAGGGTGACCTGTCAGCTACTTCAGAAAGCAGTCACCTCACAGGCCATTTAACAGCCATTTGCTTCCTGCTGGACTTAGTGTTTCTGACGCACCACTGAGCAAATAATACCACACCTACAAAACACCCCCTTTTTGAGCCAGGACCTGCCCAGGTAGAAGTGATCTGGTTGTGATCCTCCAAGCTCATGGCACACCTGCTGGGCTCCCAGCCTCTCTGACACTCAGGAGCCAGTTCCGTGCCAGTCGTGGGAGATGCTAGGGCAAGAGGGACCTTGCAGGCAATGTTCTAGCACCATTCCATGTTGGCGGTCTGTCAGCTCCTTGTGCACAGTGAGGATCATGTTTGTATCCAGAAGCCATGAGCCTGTAATTGGCTTAGAAGACACTCAGGAGAAGTGGCCTCCAAGCCCCAGTGCCCCAGCCCCAGCCCCAGCCCCAGCTGGCGGTGCTGCTCTGCAGAGCGAGGGGGCTGTGGTGCCTGGGGCATGGGGGCACTCTGCAGGGCTGTGCTGGGCAGGCTGGGAGGCAGACCCAGCTCATGGGGTCACTGCCATTGCCCCAGGGCTGCAAGGAATCACTCCCCAGGCTCCTTTGATGGGGCTTTTGTGTGCCCTGGGGCTGCACAAATCTCCTCTGTCTGCTCAAACCAGATTGAGCACTTGAGCTCTGCTCAGTCCACCTTGGAGGAGATCCCCCCTTAGGATGGAAGTGCTGCAGTGGAGGCCAGCTGTGCCACCGCCGTGCCCACTGCCTGTCCCTGCCTGCAGTCCCAGCACAGCCCCACAGCACCACTGGCACTAAGCTCCAGGAGCAGCTGGGCCTGACCCCACCAGCAGGGCCCAGCAGGACAGGGCGGCAGTGGCAAGAGAGCAGCTCTGCATGCCCCAAGCGCTGGTGCTCCCTGGCCGTGCTGCTGGGATGGGACTCTTTTCCTCTACACCCCTGCACACGGGCACTGCCCCTGCAGAGCCAGGCCTGGTCTCAGAGGAAGGCTTCTCTCTGTAGATGTCAGAGACTGATTTTTTAAAGTGTGATTTGTGCTGTTGGACTCTGGTTGTCAAGCATGTTGTGCTTTATCCTGGCAGAAAGCTCAGCACCACGTTGCTCATCCTCACCCCCGAAATGATCATGTGTTGAGATAACGACTTTTTGACAGCAAAAGAAAGGAAGAGATGTTGCTGCTGCTGCTGATGATGATGATGATAATGTAGTTTAGTAAATCAAGCGATGCACAGTGCAATTGCTCACCACACACTGACCGATACCCAGCCCGTCCTCAAGCAGGGGTCCCCCTGAACCTGGCCAGCCTGCCTCAGGATCTCCTGTGTAGGTCCTTTGACCTTACTTTTTTTTATGTCAAAATCAGAGGTGGTGGGACTTCATTCAGTCCACAGACGTCCACCATTATCTTCCACTCCCCATTAGAATTTTGCACTGTCCATACGGGACTATTAAAGGATGAGAGAGCCTTGCTGATCACTCCTTGGCTCTCCAGTCAATGAACCAGGTCATGCAGGGGAATCAGGGAGTCTCTGTCAGTGCAATACTGCCTCAGGTGCACTGTTGTGGTAGCGATTGGCACCTGCTGCTCATTGGCCATCAGCACCTCCAGAGCAGAAGGGCCCTGTGAGAGAGTGGGCAAGGTAGACAACTGTTTAAAGGTAAGCCTTTGGATCTTTGAAGTACCCTTTCCTGAAGGAGTCTATACTAAGGATGCACAGAGCTTCTGGGCCAGTCTCAAGGGGTTGCTTTTGCCACTCTTTCCCATTAGACTCACATCAGCCTCCAATACAGTTAACTGCTGGGATTCTCCCATCATTCCAGAAATACAATTGGGTTCTGGCCCTTTTAGCTCGATGGCATTACACTACACTGTGCATTGGTGTCCTTTAAAACCTAACACCTGCTGTGGGTCTGATGTGCCAAGCGAGTAATCCTCAAAGTCCAATACACTCAGTTGCCTCCTTCCTCCCCCCAGACGGAGGTAGAACCCCTCTAGTCCCGCTCATAGTATTCATTACTCTGTTTGGAGGACTGCCCACTAGAAACAGGAGCAGCAATTTTCTCAGACAAACCACTTTTTGTGAATGTTTTTCCTTGCACTTCATGTATCCATGCCTCTAGGATGGAGGTAGATTTTCCATCCCATTTTCTCATGGCTTCTCCGTGATCACACAGTTAAAACCACAGAGCTGCACGTGGTATGTACCCACTATATCACCTTTCTTGAGTAGAGGGACACTTACACCTGAGAGCTGAGGTATTGGTTCGTACAGGTGGGGAGGAAGATGTATTCTCTTGTAGTTCTTGGACCTACTCAGACAGTTTCTCCATAGACGAGACACAGGTTCGTAGGGAAGAAGAGAGACTTTCTTTGTAATGCCATAGCTGGCTAGCCGATTCATCCACCATGGGTTCCTCTTGGTCTTTCCTGGTCATTACTGCCAACGAATTGGCATATGATTATGGTGCGCTCTCTACAAACTTCTGTCACATGGGTCATGTGCAGTTGACTTCATCGGGATCTTTGGACAGCTGTTAGTTTTCTAGGTTTCTACAAATCGCCTTCAGCATGGGTAATTCCCTCAGGTACAGGATACCCCTGTGCATGGTGGTCCACTTGCCTGGTTGACATAGAAGATCTTCCTTCAAGGGATACCTTTCTTTCAGGCCTGAGAGGATTAAGTTCCTTGTGCCCTTTTCCACTGGCTTTCTCAATCACCCCTCACCTACAGGAGGATCCCAGCTGCTTGGCTTCCCTGCCCTCTAAATCCAGACTGTTAGCCCCCTTCTCTCAGCACTGGAGCAGCCAGCTGACAATGTGCTCACCGAGATGATGGCTAAAATATTTTCCCATGTCTCGTAGCTTACACTGGGATAGGGATCACATGGTTTCTGATGCTTATATGACCTCTTCTTCTTCGTCATCCTGCTTCCATGATGGCCCAACTTAGGAGAAACCTGCCTCTTCTTCCTCCTCCTTTCTTGTCTGGGTGCCTGAGTTTCTTTCCTTTCTAAAGAAAAACTGACTTTTACACCCATTGTTTTCTCTTGCATAAAGAGGCAACCGATACTGGCACAGGCTGGTTCTCTGGCCCAGCCATGGGGCCCATTGCAGGTGCTGGAGTGGCTGCACGGCCCATCGCTGGAGTTGTTCTGGCTGCAGGGCCTTTTGGATGTGTTGGAGTGGCTGCAGTGCCTATCATAGGTTTGGGAGTAGCTATAGGGCCTGTCACGAGTGTCAATTTAACTTTGGGCCCACCTCAGGAGCTGGAGTGCCTGCAGGGCCTGTTGCAGGGTTTGGAGTGGCTTTGGACAGGCTATATGCCTGTCCTGGAGGAGAAGGGGGAGGTGCAGGAGAAAGGGAGAGGGAAGAAGTGGTGAAAAGCATCCCCCACTGTCCATCCCAGTTCCACACACCCTGCATAGGTTTACTCCCCAAGGAGAAAAGGCAAAGAGTTTAAAAGAGTGTAATTCTAAATAATGTCTAAGAGATGAAGAGATGGTTCCTGAGGTATGGAGGCAGCAATTATTTTATCCTGTCATAAGTCAGCGTTATCCAATACAGCAAAACAGTAACCTTAAACCAGCCCCCAGAAGGGATAAAGAGCACACCATGGATGACAATTAGTAACGTGCTGTACAACACAATTCTGAAAACAAGCACCACAGACCCCAGATCAAAAATATCAATGCTGTGATCAGCAGCTGTTAGACTGATCTAATGCTTATAACAATTTACTTTTAAAATGCTGTGGTCAGCTCTGTCATCTCAACCTTTGTGCTCCATGCTAGGCACCAAAAAGCCTTGCTGTGGTTTGACCCAGCAGGCAGCTCAAAACTGTACAGATATTCATCCAATGGGCTGAAGGAGAGAAGAGGGAGAAAAAAAAAAGTAAAAGTTTATGAGTTGATATAAAAGCAGATTAATAGGACACAAAGGAAATAATAATAACAACAACAATAGCAATAAATATTTATTATTATATATTTCATGATGACAATGATGATGATGATGATTATTATTATTATAGACACAGATATAATTATTATTATGGCCTGGCACATCAGACCCACAAAATGTATCAGGCTCTACTAGACACCAGTGCACAGTGTACCCCAATGTCATCAAGCTAGAAAGAGGTAGAACCCACCTGTATTTCTGGAGTGACAGGGGGATCCCAGAAGTTAACTGTACTGGAACTGTACTGGAGGCTGAAGTCAGTCTAACTGGGAAGGAATGGTCAAAGCACCCCACTGGGACTGGCCCAGAGGCTATGTGCATCCTTGGCATTGACTGCTTTAGGAGAGGGAATTCTGAGTTTCAAGGTGGGGCTTTGACATAGCTGCCTTGGAGACAAAGGGCATGAAACTGTTGTCTACCTTGCTTGGCCTTCCACAGAATCCTTCTGTTGGGGGTTTGCTGAGGGTTGAAGAACAGCAGGTGCCAATGGCTACCATGGTGGCACACCTGAGGCAGCGTCGCGCTAACCAAGACTCCCTGATTGCCATCCATGAGTTGGGTCATCAACTGGAGAGCCAAGGTGTAGATGTAGAGCTTGGGAGCGTGCTTTAGTGATGGACTTGTCAGCACTAAGGTAAAGTTGCCTGACCTGGGTGACACGTCCCACAGTAGTGTCAGGCACAATGCAATTCTTTTTGCCTTCTGCATCTATAGCACAGGAAGTAGGACTTTGCCCTACTCTATTGACTAGGCAGGTCTTTTCACATTACTCATTTTAGGTTTGTGTGACAGGAGGGGGACAATTTCCCAAAAGAGGCCAAGCTCATATGTACAGCTACAGCCACAGGAAGATTTTTTTTTTCACTTTTTACCTTGAGTTTTCCACAGAAGACCCAAGAGACACCCTGGATGTCCACTTGTCTACTAAGATTCATTTAGAATTTCTCAGGATCCAACGGTCATTTCAAATTTATTTTATTTTATTTTATTTTATTTTATTTTATTTTATTTTATTTTATTTTATTTTATTTATTTTTTTTTTTCCCTGATTATCTTAAAAAGGTTTCCATATGCTGAACTGTGCTACAGTTACAGGGACAAAGACCACTGCTGGCAGTGGAGGTGTCAGTCCTCCAGAATCTGTTTTTCTTCCCAATGAAGGTCTCCAAAGAAGTCCCCCTGGATCAATAGCAATAAGAGAGTGATGCTCAAAACTGAAATGCAGCAAAATTCAGCCTTTAAAACAAACAAAAAAAAAGAATTGTATTAGCTGTTTTTTTGCAATCTTCTTCCTTAACTACTTCATGCAAGCTCAGCCATTAGCTGTTCAAGTCTTGAAGTCATGAAGAAAACTATGGAAGAGATGTCAGGAGTTTCTGCATTTTAATGAGTACTATAGTGTATTTTGGTCTGATGCTATGACGCTCAGGTACTGAGAGGAGAATAATGCGACTGCTAGAGAAAGTGAAGTCAGGAGGAAAAGTTGAAGTGACTTGTAGTATTAATGGGCCCCACTGAGGGCTGTTACTAATGAAGCCTCCCCAGGGACTAATTAGGGTAGATAATTGTAGGCCATGATTACAGACAGGCAAAGGCACTGTGCTGAAAAAAAGTCTTGTATTCTTCTGACGAAACAGAAGAGCCAAGGCCTCATCCCTGGAAGTGGGAGGGGAGATCCTGCACCCCCATGTCTGTGTCAGGGCTCTTGCTGGGGTCTGTGGGATGGGGTGGGCAGTGTGATGCCATGAGAAGAACAGTGGTATGACACCTCTGAGGTTCTGTACAACACTGAAATGAATCAATGAGGCCCCATCACAATGAGTATAACATATCTCCTCCTAAGCTGTAGCCAAAGGGGCAGCTCTGGCTGTTGTCTCTGCCACTAAGGCCTAGGAGGAGACGGCTGATCGTTAAGGCACCAGGGCCTCATTGCCTCCTTGCCGCCACCCATGAACCAGGCAGGGCTCATACCATTCTCCTCACTTGGCCATGCACATCCCCACCTCCTACTGACCGGGAAGCGTCCTGTGGAAGGTGTGAAGGGAAAGGATCTCCATTCCCAGAGGACAATGGTCAAGGCCTGGCCCTTGTGCTTGCTGACACACATCCAGTTTGTCTATACGTCAGTGTCATCTTCACACAGCCTTTGTCTCCTTGTCCTCACTGCCTCCAGTGTTCAGCTCTAACGAGCTCCAAGGGAGCCCCTTTGGCTAGTTTGGGTCAGCTGTCCTGGGTCTGTCCCCTTCCAGCTCTTACTGCACCCCCAGCCTGCCTGTTGGCAGGACAGAGCAAAAGGCTGAGATGTCCTTGGCTTAGTATAAGCACTGCTCTGCAACAATTAAAACATCGGGGTGTTATCACCACTCTTCTCATCCCAAGCCAAAACACAGCATTCCACCAGCTACTAGGAAGAAAATTCTGTTCTAACTGAAACCAGGACAATGATGAAATATTAATCCCTCACTGCAATGCTCTAGCAGTCTCAGTCTGCAGTACAAACCTGACCACCTATTACCATGAAACCAGCCTCCACTCTACCGCAGGTATCTGCAAGCACAGGCTACAGAAAATGTCTTGCCTCTCAGGTAGCCCCTGTCTTGGTCTTCCTTTTGAAAAATCCAATCATAAATGCCATTCTCTAAAACATCTTCTACTCCTTTCTGGAGAAACAGAGAGACCCACCCTGACATGCTATCAGCCATCAGATGTGCCAGCTGTAGAAGACCCCTCTGGCAACCCCACCTGCAGTGCCCTGCTACCAGAGCCTCACGGTGCCAAGAGCCTGCAGATGTGTCCTGCCACATGCTGCCCTCTGTTGTTGCGCTCCTCAGTGCCTCCAAGCCCTCTCTCCTTCTCTCCTCTCTGCGTGCCAGCTGCGGTCAGAGCCCCCAGCCCTGCTGTGCTGTGCAGAGGAGCTGCTCCTGGGCACAGCTGTCTCTCTGCAGCGCTGCCTCTTGCCAGGACTTCCCCTTGTGCCCAGGAGCCCGGTCCAGCTCAGCCCGACCATGGCATTGCTTGCTCTGTGCCCTTGGGCTCCCTCGAGGTGTCCCCAAGGCCTCAGGGCTGACAGCTCCCGAAGGCAGCAGGGTCTCTGCAGGGGTGTGCTCACTGAGGCAGACTGAACTGATCATCTACTTCTCCTCTCTGAACACAAGATTTTTAGAAGTGTGATTTGCGCTGTTGGACTGTGGTTGTCAAACATGATGTGCTTTAACCTGGTGGGCAGCTCAGCACCACACAGAGGTTAGCTCACACCAACACACCCACATGCTTATCAGTTGAGGTCAGGGCAGTTGAAAAGACTGAAATGGTGGAGAAAGAATTATAGTAGTGTTAGAAATGGCTCAGGATTCAAATTAGGATTAAATAAAAAATAGGATTTATTAAGAGAATATAAAGGAATAGAGGTAAGCAAACAGCGCTGGGTGCACCGGGAGTCTCCGCTCCACCAGGATGCACACCAGCCACATCAAGTAACTGATTTTTATGCTCCTAGACTAATACATATTCATTACTACTTTAAAAAAAAAAACACAGGTTATTATAATTAGCTTCCGGGGTCCAGTCCCTCCTACTGAAGCATGCGCATCAGTCTCCTCTGGGGGTCTCTAGGGGTCTTTCATGCTGAAGGCTCGTAGTCTTCCTCTCCAAGTTTTTTTCTCGTGCTTCCCCTTTGTACTCCTTTGGCACCGTACCAAGATTATAGAACATTTTCTGCAGGTCTTGTCTCCCAGACATCCTTCAGCTTCTTTTTTCTTCTTCTTAATCTCTTGGCCCCCTGGCCAGATACCAGAGGTTTGCATAGTATCCCATAACAGTCACTAGTTGTTATCAGTTGTTCTGAAACCCCCAGACATCAAAGACTTCATACAAACACAATAGCTTTCTTATTGACACTTCACCAGTAATTAAAACATTCTCCACCAGCCATTCACAGGGACAGTCACACCTATAGCAGTGTTAAGTTAATCTCGAAGAAGACAGAAAAAAGGCTGTAACTGTTAGAAATAGAAGTCCGGAATAACAAAAGCAAACAGGTTCATAAATTTGAGGAGTATTTTCTGAAGACTTGATAAATTGACTAGAATGAGGGGGAGACTGGGACACACTGCATCTGTGGTTCAAGAATTAAATTGCCAGTGCAGGGCCCAGAGGCAGACAGGACTGTTCTTTATGGACACGAATTGTTAAAACATTCCTAACAATAGTAATTATTTTTAGTACTATTATTGTTATGTACAAAGCAAGCTATGCACAGTGCAATTGCTCATTACTGACTGATGTCCAGCCTGTCCCCAACTGGTAGAACATTCTGGTAACCATTTGCACCTGCTCTTCTTTGACCTTCAACAAGTCCACAAATGGAAGGGTCCTCCCAGGGACTGGGCAAGGTAGACAGCTCTTTAATATCCTTTAAAACTCCACCTGTACCCTTTTGGATCTTGGAAGTACCCTCTCATGGGGAAGTTTATTTCAAGGTTTCATAGATCAACATTCTTCTCCCTCCTTTCTTTTCTGGGCAGTAGTTCTTTTCCATTCTCAGGAGCCTGATTTTCACACCCACTGTTTTCTCCTGCATGTAGAAGCAGTGGATCCTGGCAAAGGTTGGTGCTCTGGCCTAGCAAGAGTAGACCTGTGGGGTCTGGTCTAGGCCCCAGACTAGACCTGGGGTCTGTCACAGGGGCTGGAGTGGCTGCGGGACATGTCAGAGGTTTTGGAGTAGCTGCAGGACCTGTCGCAGGGCTTGGAGTGGCACTGACTGAGGCTCAATGAGCACAGACCAAGTCCCAGCACATTCCAGGGATTTGTGTCCCTTTGGAATTTCCAAGGTGATAACCCCTCCTTTTCAAGCACTTCTGCAGTTTTTAAGGATTCTGCACGTGCTCAGGGGGGAAGTTCCAAAGCACTGGAGGTGCCCACTGCTCTAGGTTCCTGCCTAGATCCTCCCATGCTCCCTGCCACTCCTCACTCTCTGGCCTTGGGGCAGGTCTCTGGAGGGCATTCTTCAAGAGTTGTTTATCCTTAAACAACAGTTGAAACACATTCAGGAGACATCACAGTAGGACCATCCCATGAATATTTTAAGCTTTTTAGAGTTAGTGTAATTAGCCTGGAGGAGAAGGGGGAGGTGAAGAAGTGGAGAAGTGTCCCTCCCTCTTCCTCTCCTAGATTGGCTCCCTAAAGCAAAAAGGTCAAGAGTGTAATTCTTAAGTTTCTGAGTAATGGTTCCTGAGGAATGGACATGATGGCAATGCTCAGTACAAAGAACAGATTTGTCACATGACCAGTAATTTTATAGACTCATAAGGTAGTGTTACACAACATAGCAAAATATCTTTAAACCAGCCCCAAAAATGATAAAGAGCACAATGGGAACACAGGCAGTAAGTAATGTGCTATACAACACATTTCTGAAAACAAGCCCAACAGACCTGAGATCCAAAATGTCGACCTTGTGATCAGCAACTATTAAACTGGTCTAATGCTTATAGCAATTTAACTTTAGCACTCTGTGGTAAGATCTGTCATTATCTCAACCCTTCATGCCCCACACTGGGTGCCAAAAAGACTTCTGTGGTTTAACGCGGCAGTTCGAGTACATGGAATTATTTGAAGAGGTCCAGAGGAGGGTCACAAAGGTGATCAAGGGGCTGGAGCACTTCTGCTATGAAGGCGTGCTGAGAGAACTGGTACTACTCAGCACCTGAGAAACCTTAGAGTAACCTACCAGTGCTTAGAGAGGACCTACAGGAAAGCTGGGGAGACAGTCTTTGTCTGGGGGTGTAGTGATGGGACAAGGAGTAATGACTTTAAACTAAAAGAGGGCAGGTTTAAATTAGATATATGGAAGAAATTCTTTCCTCTGAGGATGGTGAGGCATTGGAACAGGTTTCCTGGAAAAGCTGTGAATGTCCCATCCCTGGAAGTGTTCAAGGAGGTTGCAATGAGTTTTGAGCAACCAGGTCTAGTAGGAGGATGGTTGGAATAAGAGGATCTTTAAGGTCCCTTCCAACCCAAACCATTCTATGACTCTATGATCCCATGTTTCTATGATTACCTGTGACACTGCTACCATTGCCCTTGTGAAGCCCATAATGTCTCTCCTCAGAGATTTTAACCAAGATTTTTGGTTAGTCCAGCTGGCATCCTCTTACAAGTGGTGTCTCCCAGGGGTTGGTACTACAACCTGTCTTGTTTAATATCTTTATTGATGACCTAGATGAGGGGATTGAGTGTACCCTCAGTAAGTCTGCAGACGACACCAAGTTGAGAGGTAGTGTTGATCTGTCTGAGGATATGTAGGTGGCCTTTCAGAGGGACCTGGATAGGCTGGATTGCTGGGTTGAGGTGAATGTGATGAGGTTCAACAAGGCCAAGTGCAGGGTCCTGCACTTTGGACACAATAACTCCATGCAACACTATAGGCTTGGGGCAGACTGGCTAGAAGACTGTGAAGAGGAAAAGGACCTGGGAGTGTTGATGGATGCTCGGCTGAACATGAGCCAGCCGTGTGCCTAGGTGGCCAAGAAGACCAAGGGTTTTCTGGCCTGTATTAGAAATAGTGCAGCCAGCAGGAGCAGGGAGGTGATGATCCTCCTGTACTCGGCTCTGGTGAGGCCACACCTCGAGCACTGTGTTCAGTTTTGGGCCACTCATTACAAGAAGGACATTGAGGCACTGGAACATGTCCAGAGAAGGGCAACCAAACTGTTGAGGGGACTGGAGCACAGGTCTTATGAGGAGCGGTTGAGGGAACCGAGACTATTTACTTTGGCGAAGAGGAGGCTCAGGGGAGACCTCATTGCACTCTACAACTTCCTGAAGAGAGGTTGTGATGAAGTGGGGGTCAGCCTCTTGTCTCAGATAACTAACTAATAATAGGATTCGAGGAAATGGCCACAAATTGTGCCTGGGGATGTTTAGATTAGATATCATGAAAAACTTTTTCTCTCAAAGAGTAGTCGGGAACTGGAATGGTCTGCTCAGGGAGGTGGTGGACTCACTGACCATCACAGTGTTCAAGAAGCACCAGGACAAGGTGCTAGGAGATATGGCTTAGTAGCTTAGTGGGTAGTATTAGTGATAGGAAGGTTGGACTAAATGGTCTCGTAGGTCCTTTCCAAATCTGTGTTTTTATGATTTCTATGACTCTATCATAGGGCAAGGGAAATGGTTTTAAACTTCAAGAGGGTAGATTTAGATTTGATAGTCAGAAGAAATTCTTGACTTGGAGGTGAGGCACTGGCACTTGTGCAGTGGCTCCAGAGGTCACCCAGAGGGAGATTGGATCAGCCCATGCCCTTGTGTTTGAAGGAACAGCTGGTGAGAGTGGAGAGGCAGCAGTGAAATCATGGGAACACCAGAGTGAGAGCAAGGTGGGGAAGAGAAGTGTCTGTCTGCAGCCTTCAGAAAAGTGTGGGACAGCACAGGAAAGTGTGCAGAGGAGAAGGCAGAGGGCTCTGACAAGAATGGAAGGCTTCAGCTGCACTGATATCATTGTCCCCTTGGCCATGGCTTATGAGAAGACGTGTTATACTCATGGCATTGGGACCATGTATTCTTCTTTCAACCCTGTGCAAACACTGGGAGGTGTCATATCACTGCCCTTCACATGATATTGTGGACATCACCCCCTACCCCACAGACCCCAGGAAGAGTGAGACATGGGGATGCTGTGGGTGCAGGATCTCCCCTCCCAGTGGCTGGGGTCAGGCCTTCACCTTCTGATTCACCAAAACAAACCAAGAGTTTCTCAGCACAGTGCCTTTGTCTCTCTGTAATCATGGCTTCCAGTCATCTGCCCTAACAATTCCCACAGGAGGCTTTGTGAGTAACCAAATAAAATAGCCAACAGAGTACTGAGTATTCTAATACTACAGAATAGTGTAGCCAACAGAGGTGAGACAAGTACTCTGATATAATGACAGCCATCAGAAAGCTGATCCCAGTTAGGTGACTGATATGGGGAGGTCAGGAGTAGCCTGGCCAGGAGAAATGTGAGATTTGGGGGAGGGAAGAGGAAGGGAAGAGGAGCTCGGAAGCTTACCTTTGTAGAGGTAAGAGGGTTCATGTAATGTTGATGCTGCTATAACACTGACTTCAGTCTTGTAAGGCCTGTAAACAATAACAATAATCCCTCGACCTAAATATTAGTCCAACAATCTGACAGGAATCCACTGTTGTAAAGCAGAACTCAAAATATCACCTCAAGAAAAACTCAGTGCAGAGCCCCTGTCCCTTACATTTACACTCTTGCTCACCCTGATCCCTGCCCTTAACACTACCATTAAATGCTCTATTTATCTCTAGACTTCTTGCCAGACCTAAACAAAACCCTAAGCCATAATGCTTGCCCATACCTTGACCACAGAGCTGACAACACAAACAGAACACCAAACCTTTCAACTAAAACTTTGTTTACTCTCTAAACCAGAAAGGTAAGCCCCAGTGCATAGAGGACAACAGAGAGGTGAGCTCTGCCTCAGGATCTCCTGCCCCAGCAGCAGGAATGTGACTGGGGCAGGGACTGTGAGGTCACTTCTGTCTCTGCACTTGATAGGGCAGCAGCAGGAACATGTCACGGAAAGGGACTGGGAGGTCACTTGTGTCTGGGGGTGGCAGGTCAGCCTTGACATAGACCTGGGATTTGTACTTTTGGGCTGCCAGCTGCCAGTGGCCCTGCTAGGCCAGCAGAAGGCACCTGTTTGGCATGCTGACTTGGGGGATCCCCTCTGCCTCCAGAGCCAGAAGGACCCAGGCAGAAAGAAGGCCCCAACATGGGTTGTCCTGTCCCTTCTGCTTGAGTCCATGACTGGGCAGCAGGAGGCACAAGGCTTGGCTGTGTCTCCACAAGAAGCTGCAAGGCCAGCAGCAGGCCCATGGCTTGGAAAACGCTGGTGAGGTGACTTGTGTCTGGTTGGCTGAGAGGCCGCAAGGAGCCTGCTGGGTTGGGATGCCTACTTCAGGAGGGGTTTCCACCCTGATGGAGCTGTCAGTGGTGGAAGGAAAGAGAAGGAGAGGAGAAACAACCATGAAGCGTTCCCTGGAATGTTGGCACTGGCCATGAGGAGGAAGAAATGTCCAGGGGAACAACTGGTCTTGCTGCTAGAGTCTGAGGCAAAGAAGGAATTAAGTACCTCAGCTTTTACCTTATCTATAGATAATCACCAGACTTCCCCCACGTCTAATAAAGGATGATGATTCTCCGTAATCCTCCTTATCATTTCCATAAACAGTTTTATATTGTCTTTGACATAAATACACGGATTGAGCTCCAGCTGGGCTTTGGCCCTTCTAATTTTGACCTGCACAGCCCCATAACATTCAGGACACAGCTCCAGACAAACTGACAGCATGCATGAGAAGAAAGCACAGAAGAGGTGGAAACTGGCAGCCTTCCATCCCCTACCCTTCTCTGACTCTCTGCTGCAGTTCCATTCAACTGGTTACTCCTGAATTATCCAAATTTCCCTGCAACTCTTGCTGCTGCTGCTGTCTTGTCAGAGATATCACAATCACAGAAAATTTGAATTGTCTGCCTGCAGACATAAAGAGCTGACAGAATGGAGCATCAGTGTGGGCAAACCTCAAGAAGCTACAGGATTTTGCCTACAGAAGCCTCTTGACATTTACAAGAAGAGCCCAGTCCTGCAACAGAGGAAGAGGAACCCCACACATGAGGGCAAACTGGGACCCTGCTAAGTGAGCAGTTCTCAAGAAGGAGGAGGGCCAGGGCACCACAAGGGATGCCATACAAGCAATGGTGCCTCTTCACCAGGAAGCAGGCCAGCTTCCTACAGAGATGACTTGTGAGATATTTGTGTCCATGGCTATGGCTATTGTCTCTGCCACTAAAGCCTTTGAGGAGAAAGCTAATCACTAAAGCAACAGAGCCTAATTAGCTCCTTGCCCACCCATGAACCAGGCAGGGGTCATACCATTCTCCTGCACTTGGCCATGCACATCCCCAACTCCTACTGCCCCACAAAGAGTCCTGAGCAAGGTGTGACTGCTAAGGATCTCCTTTCCCAGGGGACATGGGTCAAGGCCAGGCCCTTGTGCTTGGTGACACACATCCAGTTTTCCTACACCTCAGTATCACCTTCACATTGCCTTTGTCTCCGTGTCCTCACTGCCTCCAGGGTTCTGCTCTAACGAGCTCCAAGGGAGGCTGTGTCAGTGTTGGCCCTCAGGGGGACACTGCAGGAAACTTGCCTCTGACTTGGACTTCTGCAGAGATGTCTTCAATTGTCTCTGAGTGCCTGAGGTTCGTGGGCTCATCAGCAAAGCCCCCAGAAGGGTGATTGCAGTGCCTTGGGCTGGTGCTGTGCTGCTGAGCTGGGCCGGGCTCGTGGGACAGAGAGAGCTCGTGGCAAGAGGGCCGTGGTGCAGAGAGACAGCTGTGCCCAGGAGCAGCTCCTCTGCACAGCGCAGCAGGGCTGGGGGCTCTGACTGCAGAGACAGAGTGCTTAAAGGCAGGCAGAAGTGGCAGGATGCACAGAGCTCACTGGGGGAGAACACTTCCCAGCCCTGAACCTGGTAAGTCTCTGGCTGGAGGGCAATGCAGTGGCAGGTCCTGGAGGAAGGAGAAGCCGGGGGTGCAGACAGAGGCACCCAGGGATGTGGTGCAGAGCAGGGCCCCTGCACTCAGCCTGCTCGGGGAGCCCAGGGGCTTGGGCAGAGGAAGGTCAGAGCAGGGGCTGCCTGCAAAGAGAAGGCACTTTCTGCGCTCTCTGTCTGCCTCTTCCTGCTCTGATTGTGGGGCAGGCTCTGTGTTAACAGAGCGGTTGGATTTGCACAGGTGACTGAGCTTCTACTGCCTTCAACTGAGACATGAACAGTTTAGTGACGAACCTGAGAATATCCCTTCTCTTCTCTCTGCTTACAGACTGCACCAGGGCTTTTCTGAGCTGTTCTTTAGGACCTGCAGACCAGGGGGATGTGTTTTTTCAGCACAACCTCTGTGTTCATCCATCCCCCAGCTGAGTGCTGCAAGCAGCCAGCAGCTGGGCACCAGGGGATGGACAGAGCAGCCCTCCGGGATGTGCCCTCTGGTTAAGGTGTGTCTCCACAGCAACAACATTAACCATTTCACTGGATTAGAGGTGTCCCACTGGGAGCTGATGGACAGAAGTGGCTGCTGTGTACAGGACATTCAGCAAGCACAAAGAAGGGCTCCAGACAAGGAGATAGACAAAAGTCCTCTTGGAAACAGGGAATGTAAGGATTTTACTGGGAATTTTGTTCAGAAACTTTACTCATAACAGTCTATACATGTATATTTTCTTTCATTTCGTAGGGTCTATGTCCAAAGTCAGCAAATGCCCAACATCAGCTCTGTGAGCGAGTTCCTCCTGCTGGCATTCGCAGACACACACGAGCTGCAGCTCCTGCACTTCGCGCTCTTCCTGGGCATCTACCTGGCTGCCCTCCTGGGCAACGGCCTCATCCTCAGCGCCGTAGCCTGCCACCACCGCCTCCACACCCCCATGTACTTCTTCCTCCTCAACCTCGCCCTCCTGGACCTGGGCTGCATCTCCACCACTCTGCCCAAAGCCATGGCCAATGCCCTCTGGGACAACAGGGCCATCTCCTATCAAGGCTGTGCTGCACAGGTTTTTCTGTTTGTTTTCTTGACTGGGTCAGAATTTTATATTCTCACCGTCATGGCCTACGATCGCTACGTTGCCATCTGCAAGCCCTTGCACTACGGGAGCCTCGTGGGCAGCAGAGCTTGTGCCCAGATGGCAGCAGCTGCCTGGGGCAGTGGCTTTCTCCATGCTGTCCTGCACACGGCCACTACATTTTCCTTGACCCTCTGCCAAGGCAATGCTGTGGACCAGTTCTTCTGTGAAATCCCCCACATCCTCAAGCTCTCTTGCTCAGACTCAGACTATTTCAGGGAAGTTGGGCTCATTGCCTTTAGCTTCTGTTTAGGTGTTGGTTGTTTTATTTTCATTGTGGTGTCCTATATTCAGATCTTCAGGACTGTGTTGATGATGCCCTCTGAGCAGGGCAAGCACAAGGCCTTTTCCACGTGCCTCCCTCACCTAGCCGTGGTCTCCCTGTCTATCAGCACTGCCACATTTGCCCACCTGAAGCCCCCCTCCATCTACTCCACACACGTGGACGTGGTGGTGACAGTTCTTTACTCGGTGATACCTCCAGCAGTGAACCCACTCATCTACAGCATGAGGAACCAGGAACTCAAGCATGCACTGAAGAAGCTATTCCATTTGTCTTCCAGAAGCAGTTAGCTACAGCTCTTCTGTTACAACGGGAAAAAGTCACAAAAAATATATATAAAAATGCCATAGAATCATAGAATATCCTGAGTTGGAAGGGACTCATAAGGATCATCAAGTCCAGCTCCTGGCACCACACAGGTCTACCCAAAAATTCAGACCATATGACTAAGGGCACAGTCCAAATGCTTATTAAACTCTGAATGGCTTGGTGCAGTGACTACGTCCCTGGGGAGCCTGTTCCAGTGTGCGACCACCCTATAAGTGAAGAACTTCTTCCTGATGTCCACCCTAAATTTCCCCTGCCTCAGCTTGATGTCATTCCCTTGGGTTCCATCACTGTTGATTACGGAGAATAGATCGGCTCCTGCCTCTCTGCTCCTCCTCATGAGGAAGTTGTAGACTGCAATGAGGTCCCCCCTCAGCCTCCTCTTCTCCAGGCTGAACAGGCCCAGTGCCCTCAGCCGCTCCTCATACATCTTCCCCTCTAGGCCCTTCACCATCTTCATCGCCCTCCCCTGGACACTCTCCAACAGTTTAATGTCCTTCTTGTACTGTGGTGCCCAGAACTACACACAGTACTCAAGGTGAGGTCACACCAGGGCAAAGTAGAGCAATACAATCTCCTCCCTCGACCGACTAGCAATGCCGTGCTTGATGCACCCCAGGATACGATTGGTCCTCCTGGCTGCCAGGGCACACTGCTGGCTCATATTCAACTTGCTTTCAACCACAACCCATAGATCCCTCTCTGTGGGGATGTTCTCCAGCATCTCATCGCCCAGTCTGTATGTATAGCCAGGGTTGCCCCATCCCAGGTGCAGGACCCAGCACTTGTCTTTGTTAAACTTCATGTGGTTGGTGATTGCCCAGCTCTCCAATCAGTCCAGGTCTCTCTGCAAGGCCTTTCTACCCTCAGCAGAATCTGCAATTTCTCCAAGTCTGGTGTCGTCGGCAAATTTGCTCAGAACACCTTCTAGTCCTACCTCCAAATCATTTATAAAGACATTGAAGAGGACTAGCACTAAAATGGAGTCTTGGGGGACCCCACTGGTGACCATCCACCAGCCTGATGTGGCCCTATTTACCACAACTCTTTGTGCCCTACCCTTCAGCCAATTGCTCACCCGTTGCATGATGTTTTTGTTAAGTTGTATGCTGGACGTTTTGTCCAGTAGGGTCCTTTGAGAAACTGTGTCAAAAGCCTTACTGAAATCCAAAAAGATCACATCAGCTGGTTTCCCTTGATCGACTAGATGGGTGATCTTATCATAAAAGGAAATCAAATTTGTCAAACAGGACCTACCCCTCATGAACCCATGTTGGCTGGGACCAATGACTGCTTTGTCTCCCAGGTGCGCTTCAATAACTCCTAGGATAATCTCCATAATTTTACAAGGAACTGATGTGAGACTGACAGGCCTGTAGTTGACAGGGTCTTCTTTCTTGCCCTTCTTGAAAATTGGGACAACGTTTGCCAGCTTCCAATCTACTGGGACCTCTCCAGATTCCCAAGACCATTGAAAAATTATTGAGAGAGGTCACGCGATGACATCAGCCAGCTCTTTAAGCACCCTGGGATGGATCCCATCTGGACCCATGGACTTGTATGGATCCAGGTGGAGCAGGAAATTCCGCACACGTTCAGGGTCAGTTGGGAGTTTGTCATTCACATCGGCATGGTTCTCCTGCTCAGGGCACCCAGGGTCCCAAAGCCCATCATCAGCATTGAAGACAGAGGTGAAGAAAGCATTAAACGTCTCTGCTTTGCCTATGTCCTCGTCTGTGAGGAGACCTTCCTCATCAAGTAAAGGACCTATGTTTTCTTTGGATCTCCTTTTTTTTGTTCACATATCTAAAAAAACATCTTGAATTGTCTCCCACAGATGTGGCCAGCTTCAACTCTAGTTGAGCTTTGGCCACACAAATTTTTTCCCTACGAACGCGAACAGTGTCCCTGGATTCCTTCCACATTGACTGACCCCACTTCCAGCAGCCATACAATTTCTTGTTATGCCTAAGCTCCAGAAGATCCCTGGTCAGCCAGGCCGGCCTTCTGCACTGCCTGCTTGACCTCCAATATTTTGGAATTCCCTGATCATGTGTTTTTAGGAGGCAGTGCTTAAAGACTGTCCAACACTGATGGATGCCAAAACCTTCAAAAGCAGCTTCCCAGGGGCCTTGCTGACTAGTTCCCTGAGCAGCCTGAAGTCTGCTTTCCCCACATCCAGGGCTGAAGTTTTGGTGGCAGTTTTCCTTCTGTCACCAAAAAAGTTTAAACTCAACTGCTTCATGGTCTCTATGACTAAGACGGCCGCCAATTGCCACGTCTTCCACAAGACCCTCTCTGTTTTCCAGCAACAGATCAAGGAAGGCACCTTTCCTGGTTGGCTTTCTTAGCACCTGCACCAAGAAGTTATCATCTAGGTGCTTTAAGAACCTTCTGGACCTGCTCGTGTTGGCTGTGTGATATACCCAATTAACTTCTGACAAGTTGAATTCCCCCATAAGGACAAGGGTAGTTGATCTCAAGGTCTGTCTTAGTTCCTCAAAGAATAACTCATTGGTGTCATCATCCTGGTTGGGTGGTCTGTAATAGACTCCCACGATGACATCCCCTTCATTTGTTCATCCCTTAATCCTTACTCAGAGGCTCTCAACTTTGCCATCCCCAACTTGAAGCTCCCTACAGTCTAGCCCCTCCTTCACATACATCACCACCACCCCCACCTCCTCACCTGCCCTGCCTGTCCCTCCTGAAGAGCCTGGAGCCATCTATTGCAGCACACCAGCCATAGGACTCATCCCCCCAGGTTTTGCTTATGCCAATGATGTCGTAGCTGTGGGACTGGGCCAAGACTTCTAACTCATCCATTTTATTCCTCATACTGCATGCATCTGTGTAGAAGCACTTCAAATGCACTTCATTGCATGCAGCACCTTGTGGAGCTGACCGAAAGGCCTCACTGGCACACAGTCCCTCTGATTCTAGTGCACCATCACCAGCTCATCACCAGCATGCCTGGTTTTATCCCTTTCCCCCTTCGACTCTAGTTTAAAGCCTTATCTATCAGCCCTGGCAACTCCTGAGCCAAAATCCTTACCCCTCTCCGAGAGAGGCGCATCCCATCTGGTGCCAGTGGAACCGGTGTCACACAGACTTTCCTGTGACTGAAAAAAAACAAAGTTCTGTTGAATGCACCAGTCCCGAAGCCATGTATTAATGTGATGAGTCTGTTTGTCAGCATTGATCCCCCCTTATCGGAAGGACAGAGGCAAACACAACCTGTGCCCCTGATCCTTTAAGTAGTCTCCCCAAAGCCCCAAAGTCCCTTTTGATTGCTCTCAGGCTTCTCTTTGCTACCTTTTCATTTCCAGCCTGAAAGACCAGTAACAGGTAGTAGCCGGTGGGCTGTACCATGCACTTAACTTTCTTAGCAATGTCTCTTCTCCGTGAGAAGTCTGTGGGTTGGGCCCAGTTGTCATATTGGGCCCTCTGTCCCTTTCAGAAGGGAGTCCCCCATGATGATAACCCTATAAGCCCTAAGAAAAAGGGATGGAAAAATCTACCGCCATTCTAGAGGCACAGCTACAAGAAGTGAAAGGAAAAATATTGGCAAAAAGGTGTTCTGAGAATATTGTTTCTCCAGTTTCCAGCAGATAGTCCTCCAGACACACTAATGAATACTATGAGCAGGAGTAGAGGGATCCTGCCTCAAGCCAGGGGGAGAAAACAGACAATTGTGTGCTATTCGACTTTAAGGATTTAATGGCCTGGTACATCAGGCCCACAGCAGAATCAGGCTCTAGTGGACAGCGGTGCACAGTGTACTGTGATGTCATCAAGGGCCAGAAGCCATTTGTATTTCTGGAGAGACAGGGGGATCCCAGCAGTTAACAGTACTGGAGGCTGAAGTGAGTCTCACAGGGAAAGAGTGGCAAAAGCATCCCACTGAGACTATCCTGGAGCCTTTGTGCATCCTTGGCATAGACTGCTTCAAAGAGGGTACTTGCAAGATCCAAATTTCACTGGTGGGTTTTTGGCATAGCTGCCTGGGAGATGGAGGACATTAACCAGTTGTGTCTACCTTGCCCACTCTCTCACAGGACCCTTCTGCTCTGGAGGTGCTGATAGCCAATGAGCAGCAGGTGCCAATCACTACCAGCTGTGCACCTGAGGCAGTATTACACTAACAGAGACTCCCTGATTCCCCTGCATGACCTGGTTCATCGACTGGAGAGCCAAGGACTGATCAATAAGACTCTCTCACCCTTTAATAGTCCCATATGGACAGTGCAAAATTCTAATGGTGAGTCAAAGATAACGATGGACTTCTGTGGCCTGAATCAAGTCCCACCACCACTGGGTGCTGCTGTGCCGGGTATGCTAGAACTTCATTCAGTATGAACTGGAGTCAAAGGCAGTCAAGTGCTATGCCACAATTAATATTCCTAATGCATTTTTGTCCATCCCTTTCACAGCAGTACACAAGCCAAACTTTGCTTTCACATGGAGGGGTGTCCTGCCCACCTGGAATCAATTGCGCCAGGGCTGGAAACACAGCCCTACCATTTGCCATGGGCTGACTGTCCTGGTTTCAGTTAGAACAGAATTAATTTTCTTCCTAGGAGCTGGTGGAATGCTGTGTTTTGGCTTAGGATGAGAAGAGTGCTGATAACACCCCGATGTTTTAATTGTTGCAGAGCAGTGCTTATACCAAGCCAAGGACATCTCAGCCTTTTGCTCTGTCCTGCCAACAGGCAGGCTGGGGGTACAGTAAGAGCTGGGAGGGGACAGACCCAGGACAGCTGACCCAAACTAGCCAAAGGGGTATTCCATACCATCTGACGTCATGCTAAACAATATATAGGGGTGGCTAGCCGGGGGAGGGGGCCGGACTGCTCTGGGTTAAGCTGGGCATCGGTTAGCGGGTGGTGAGCAATTGCATTGTGCATCACTTGTTTGTACATATTATTAGTAGTAGTACTATTATCATCATTGCATTATTATTATTATTATTATTATTATTATTGTTATTATTATTTTCCTGTCTTATTAAACTGTCTTTATCTCAACTCACGGGCTTCACTTTCCATTTCTCTCCCCCGTCCCAGAGAGGGAGGGGGGAGGGTGAGCGAACGGCTGCGTGGTGTTTAGCTGCCAGCCGGGTTAAACCACGACAGTCCCACAAACACTGACAGCAGCTGGACATGGTTGTTTTGGTGCTGGTCACCCTTCTCTTCCACACTGCTGTCTTGTAGCACTATTGAATGAGAACTGGCATTCCAGCCACCCAGTGCCCCTAGAAGTACAGCTTTCAAAAGTGAGGTGGAGGAAGCACTGAGGAAGTAGCCTGATCTGATGTGAAAGTTCTCCCTCCTCAGAGCAGATCTTGGCACTGGAAACATCCAGAGGTCCCTTCTGACACTCATCCTGAAGGAAAGAAGGGGCAGGAGAGGGAGGCATGGGCAGGGAATATTGCTGTGGGTTAAGGTATTGCTGACATTTGTATTCCCTCCCAGGCACCACAAAGTGTCAGATTCACTGAGAGTGGAGGGGACCTCCAAAGCCCATCTAGCTACCCACACTAGCCATGCATGGACACCTCCACCAGGCAGCCCAGGCCCATTTCCAGTTGGGCTTTGGTATCTCCAGTGATGGGGATTCGCCCACTTTTGGAGAAACATGATCCAGTGCTTGGTATTGCTCAGAGTAAAAGTTTTTTCCTGTGTGGAAAGTCATGTATTCCCATGTCTTGTCCTGTCACCGGGCACTGCTGAGATTGTCAGAGGAAAATACCTGAGAGCAAGTCCATGTCTCATAGGCACTTCATAGCAGCAGGCAGAGACGGGGTTGAAGGACTCAACGCTTTTTCTGTCTTAGTCTGTACCAAAAAGCTCCCCTAGGCCTCTGTATTCAGTAAAAGAGATCAAGGATGAGAAGAGCATGTATTGAGAGGAAGGCCATGAGAAGCCACCAGGACAAGGGCCATTTTCTGCCCCTGCAGGGGACTGACCCTGGGCAAGGCCCAGCTTCGGAAACAGCCGTGTTGAACGTTCATGGTGGGCAGCGAGCTGGGCAGGAGGCAGCCATGTGCCCTGGAAGCACAGGAAGGAAGGCTGTGGGTCACCTCACCACAGCCTGCAAAGAGCTGCAGGGATATCAGAAAGAGCCCAGGGCTAGGCTGTGCCCTGGGCCTATGAGCCCTGCCTGCCCTCCTCCTGCCATGCTGCATGCACTGGCTGCAGCAGAGGGGACCCCCAGCCAGCCCCTGCCACCTGCCTGGCCCCGGCCCTCTCCTGCGCCCTCCTTGCTGCTCTCTGATGCACGCCAGCACCTCCCCGTGCGTGCCGGCCAGCACATCTGCTGAGGGCCAGGGCAGCTGCTGCAGGGGCAGGGAGCTCAGCATGGCCCTTGCAGCCCCCTGCCCTGGGCCTGCCTCTGCCCTTGGGCTCAGCCCCAGCCTTGTCTCTGCTGGCAGGAGCGCTCTTGGCATGTGCTCCCTGGCCTCCCCTCGCCTGTGCACAGCTACTGCCCACTCAGGCTGCTGCCACAAACGTGTCCTCACAAGCAGCACCACCCCTTGGGCTGCTTCTCCTGGCCTCCCCCAGCTGACTGTCTTGACTCCTTGTCTCTGCTGGGCCCCACCTTCCACACCCAAATGCCTTCCTTCACTGTCATCTCCCTTTCCCTGCCCCGTGGGATGACAAAGTCATGGGACATATGACCTTTAGGTGTTGTCATGCTTGTGTAACCAGATTGGTGATGGCAGATAAAGACTGTTCCTTCACTAGTGATCAACACCCTTCTTCATGTTAGGCCACAACTGGACGTCCCTCACAATTCTTAGAGTGTTTGCTTTATCTCAGGGATGAACTGCATTAGGTCTACTTGATCAGTCTGAGGAACAACGCAATTTTTTTGCCTTCTCAACTCCAGCACAATACCTGTGAGTTTACCTTTCTGTGTGCATTGACCTGACGAGTCATTTCACATTTTTTGCTTTCATAGCCCTGACAGAAGGAGATGATTCCCAAACTGGGATATGCAGATGGGTTCTGGCTCAGCCATTTGAAGTGTCTTGCTCTTGAGTATTTCAGCCTGAGTTTTGTCACAACTCCTGCAGCCAAATGCGTCCCTTGGCTGTCATTGCCCTGCCCCTGTACTGTGGGATGACTGTGCTGTGGTGGGACATGTTTCCAGTGTTTCGTTTACCTAACACCGTAATGAATACTATGAGCAGGACTAGAGGGGTCCTGCTTCCAGCCAGGGGGAGGCGGGAAGAAAGGAACAATTGGGTTTACTGGACTGTATATTTAATGGCCTGGCACATCAGACCCACAAATGTATCAGGCTCTACTAGACACCGGTGCACAGAGTACCCTGATGTCATTAAGCTAGAAAGAGGTAGAACTCACGTGTATTTCTGGAGTGACAGGGGGATCCCAAGAAATAACAGTACTGGAGGCTGAAGTGGGTCTAACTGGGAAGGAATGGCAAAAGCACCCCATTAGGACTGGCCCAGAGGCTATGTGCATCCTCGGCATAGACTGCTTCAGAATAGGGAATTCAGAGGTCCAAGAGGGCACCACGTGTAGGGCTTTGGCAGAGCTGCCTTGGAGACAAAGGACATGAAACAGTTGTCTACCTTGCTTGGCCTTCCACAGAACCCTTCTGTTGGGGGTTTGCTGAGGGGTGAAGAACAGCAGGTGCCAATGGCTACCATGGTGGTGCACCTGAGGCAGCGTCACGCTAACCGAGACTCCCTGATTGCCATCCATGAGCTGGGTCATCGACTGGAGAACCAAGGTGTAGATGTAGAGCTTGGGAGTGTGGTATAGTGATGGACTTGTCAGCACTAAGGTAAAGTTGCCTGACCTGGGTTACACATCCCAGAGTAGTGTCGGGCACAATGCAATTCTTTTTGCCTTCTGCATCTATAGCACAGGAAGTAGGACTTTGCCCTACTCTGTTGACTGGGCAGGTCTTTTCACTCTACTCAATGTAGGTTTCTGTGTCTGGAAGGGGACAATTTCCCCAAAGAGGCCAAGCTCATGGGTACAGCTACAGCCAATAGGCAGAGGGGATCCCCCAGTCAGCATGCCAAGCAGGTGCCTTCTGCTGGCCTAGCAGGGCCACTGCCAGCTGTCAGCCCAAAAGTGCAGATCCCAGGGAGAAGTCAAGGCTGACCTGCCACCTCCAGACACAAGTGACCTCACAGTCCCTTTCCGTGACAGGTTCCTGCTGCTGCCCTATCAAGTGCAGAGACAGAAGTGACCTCACAGTCACATTCCTCCTTCTAAGGCAGAAGATCCTGAGGCAGAGCTGACTACTTTCTAGTTCCCACTGGACTGGGGCTCACCTTTCTGGGTTAGAGAGTAAACAAAGGTTTAATGGGAAGGTTTGGTGTTCTTCTGTGTTTAGGGTATGGGCAGGCTCTGTGGTTTAGTTCATTTTTACATCTGCCTAGAAGCCGAGGTTTAAATAGAGCATTTTAATACTAATGTTAAGGGAAGGGATTAGGGTGAGCAAGAGAGTAAAGGTAAAGGAAAGGGGCTATAGGCTGAGCTTTGCTTCAAGGGATACTTTGTGTTCTAGCATTACAGAAGTGGATTCCTGTCAGAGTGTTAGAGGAGCATTTAGATTTAGGGATTAAAACTACTGGTTAAAATAGTGTTAGGGCCATATATGACTGTACAAGTCAGTGTTACCTCACGATCTGCATTACATGATGCTTCTTCCCTCTACGAAATCATTATTTTCTGCTGCCCATGCTCCTCTTACCACCCCCAAACATCAAAATTCTCATGTCCAGGTGTTGTGGTTTAATCCAACCGCAGCTAAACACCACACAGCCATTCACTCATCCTCCCCCCTCCCTCTCTGGGATGGGGGAGAGAAACGGGAAAGTGAAGCCATGGACATAGCCATGGACACAAATTTCTGGTCCTGTTGGGACTTTCAGCCTTGTCACAGTCCTCTACCCTGTCTATACATGGCTTTGTTTGGGACTCCAAGACCTCCACATCTTTCCTTTTCAGCTGCATACCTTTATCTCTGTGGTGTCTCAGGGGATCTGAGCTGAGTCTGATACCTCAGATCTTCTTGGCGGCCATGCTCCTCATAAGGCAAGGAAGCTGCCCTGGTTCCTGGTGAGCAGGCACCACTGCTCTCTGGCATCCCTCCTGGTGCCCAGGCCCTCCTCCTCCTCACTACTCACTCAGCAGGGTCCCAGTCTGCCCTGATGTGTGGGGTTTTTCTTCCTCTGGTACAGGACTGGGCTCTTTTCCATGTGAAAGTCAAGAGTTTTCTGAAGTCAAAATCCTGCAGATTCTCAAGGTTCACCCACAGTGATGCTCCATTCTATCAGCCGTTAATGTCAGCAGGCAGACAGTTCAACCTTCGTGTAATTGTGCTATATCTGACCAGACAGCAGCAGCAGCAAGAGTTGCAGGGAAATTTGGATAATTCAGGACTAACCATCTGAATGGAATTGCAACACAGTCACAGAAGGTAGGGGATGGAAGGCTGTCAAGTTCCACATTTGCTGTGCTTTCTTCTCATGCATACTGTCAGTTTTTCTGAAGCTGTGTCCTGAATGTTATGGGGCTGTGCAGGTCAAAATTAGAAGGGCTAAAGCCCAGCTGGAGCTCAATCCATCTATTACTGTCAAAGACAATTAAAAAAATAAAATAAGATAAATATTATATAAATAGTATAAATGAAGGAGGACTAGGGAGGATCATAATCCTTTATTGGATTTTGGGGGGAAAACCCAGTAACAAGGGATGAGGTAAAGTCTGAGGCACTTAATGCCTTCTTTGCCTCTGTTATTAGCAGCAAGACCAGTTGTTCCCCTGGACATTTCTTCCTCCTCATGGCCAATGCCAACCTTCCATTGCACACTTTGTGGCATTTTTTTCTCTCCTGTTCTTTCCTACTACCAAAGGAAGCTCCATCAGGGTGGAAACCACTCCTGAAGTAGGCATCCCAACACACCAGGCTCCTTGTGGCCTCTCAGCCAACCAGACACAAGTCACCTCAGCAGCAGCATCCAAGCCATGGGCCTGCTGCTGGCCTTGCAGCTTCTTGGCTACACACAGCCAAGCCTTGTGCCTGCTGCTGTGCAGTCATGGACTCAAGCAGAAGGGACAGGACAACCCATCTGGGGGCCTTCTTTCTGCCTGGGTCTTCCTGGGTCTGGAGGCAGAGGGGATCCCCCAGTCAGCATGCCAAGCAGGTGCCTTCTGCTGGCCTAGCAGGGCCACTGCCAGATGTCGGCCCAAAAGTGCAGCTCCCAGGGAGAAGTCAAGGCTGACCTGCCACCTCCAGACACAAGTGACCTCCCAGTCCCTTTCTGTGACACGTTCCTGCTGCTGCCCTATCAAGTGCAGAGACAGAAGTGACCTCACAGTCCCTGCCACAGTCACATTCCTCCTGCTGGGGCAGGAGATCCTGAGACAGAGCTGAGCTCACTCTCGTCTCCTCGGTACCTCTTTTTCACTTTCTGTGTTAGAGATTAAGCAAAGTTTTAGTGGGAGTGTTTGGTGTTCTGCTTGTGGTGACAGGTCTGTGGTTAAGGTACAGACAAGCTCTGTGGTTTAGGGATGTTTTAGGTCTGCCAAGAAGTCTAGGGTTAAATAGAGCATTTTAATGTTAGTGTTGACAGAAGGGATTAGGGTAATCAAGAGAGAAAACTGCTTCATTTCAGAGTATTATATTAGTATTTAGGTTGGGGAATAAAATTACTGTTTCAAGTAAGTTAAGGGCCATATGTGACTGTTTTAAGTCAGTGTTACTGCAGCATTGGCATTGCATGAATGCTCTTACCTCTATGAAATCATTCATTTCTGCTGGCCATGCTCCTCTTACCACCCCATAATCTAAGTGCTGCTCCTGACCTCCCCATATCTTGTTGGGATCAGCTTTCTGATGACATTTAACATCTCAGTGTATCTGTCTCACCTCTGTTGGCTCTTCCATTCCTGAGAAGGAAGTGGCATTGTAGTCAGGAGGGAAAAGGACACAAAGATCTTTAGGAACATCCTGCACAATGTGCCCATCAGCTCTGCACCTCCACAAAATCATGCTTCCTATGTACAAGTTTTGTTTCCCAAGTGCCTTCTGTGGATCCTAGTCTACTTTTTCCAGGTCCTCTCACATGTTTCAGTTTCAGATGTGGAGGGATGGGATAAAGAAAACCAAGGCATGGATGGAACTGAGATTAGCAGGGGATGAAAAGAATAATAGGAAGAGATTCTACAGGTATATTGCTCAGAAAAGAAAGGCCAAGAAGAGTGTACCCCCTCTGATGGATGACAAGGGTTAACTGGTAATGACAGACATGGAGAAGCCTGAAGGACTCAACAACTTCTTTTCTTCAATCTTCCCTGTCAGTCACGCTTCCCAAGTCTTTCATTCCCTGAACCCATAGATAGAGGCTGGGGGGTGCAAATTCCCACCTGTTTTAAGTGAAGAGAAGGTTTGATGCCACCTGAAGAAGCTCAAAAAGTACAAGTCTATGGGGCTTGAAGACTTGCATTCCAGGGAGTGGAATGCTGTGGCTGAGGCTGTGGATGTTCCATCCTTGGGGGTGTTCAAGGCCATGTTAGATGAGGCCCTGAGGAACCTGATCTAGGGGGTGGTGTCCCTGCCTATGGCAGGGGGGCTGGAACTAAATGATCGTCAAGGTGCTTTCCAACTCAACCATTGTATGATTCTGTGATTGTGCTTCAGAGGGAAAGTAATAATAATAATAATAATAATAATAATAATAATAATAATAATAATAATAATAACAACAACAACGACATGGTATTGAGTTTCAGAATACTCAGTGATCCTTTGTTTCAACTCATGTTGGAAAGATCAAGACTGGGAAAAGTGCTCCATGGCAACATAAAGGGAGATAAAAAAGGGTCAACAGTGTTGGCCCAAGTGCCCATGACTGAAGGGCGCTGCTGGTAACTAGCTGGCAGGAGCACTTTGTACTACTAATGTCCAGCCAACTTCTCCCCCCCCCAACTTCATCCCCTTCTTCAGTGTGAATATCAGCAATGTGGCTAAAGGGAGACTCCAGGAGACTATGGCAAAGGCCTTGCCAAATCCAGGTTCACCACATTCCCTTCTCTCCCCTCTTCCACTGCTTCACCTGCAGCAGGACTTTCCCCATCATGTTCCCATGGGCAGAGGTGACAACTGCAAATCTCCCAGTCCTTTTTCTTGTCCTTCCTGAAGACAAGTTTGCTGTCTGCTTTTTCCAAGTCCCCAGAAATCTCTCTGATCCAAACGCTTGATGGCCTGGTCCAGAAAGGCAGGGTAGTGTGACATAGCAGAGAGGGGTATCTGTAATGAGCCTGTGAGAGGGAGGTTACAGAAATCTCACAGAGACACTGGGGGTTGGTTCTGGAGTCACACAGGGCAACGGCAGTGTTCTGTGAGGTGTCCACATCTGAGCTGGCCTCCCACGCTCCTCATACACACAGGGCTGTTGAGAGACACGAGTCTCTGCCTTGCACACCACACACAGTGCACTGCAGTGTCTGCAGTGTCCCTCTGGCTCCTGCAGCCACTGCCAGAGGCTGGGAGGCACCTCAGCCCTGCAGTGCTTTGCCCTGCTCTGCCCTTCTCTGAGATGCCCCACGGCATGAGGAATGGTCACAGGGACCTTGCTTCAAGGAAGCACATCTCAGAGCTGGATTCAGGTGCCTTCCCAAGGAATGTTACTTAACCTTGTGACAATGTCTGCCCCACCGGCCTTCATGAGACTTGTAGGAATGGCTGATGGCATCTGTGCTCACTCCTGTTCATCTCTCTCTGTGTGTATGATATGCCTGCTGGCACCAGCAGCAATGGGATTCCTTTTATACATCTCCCATGAACCCTCAGGGGTCCCTGCTCTTCTCCTGGACATCCTACTTCCCAGGGAGCCTTTATGAGATGAGCAATGAGCAGTGGACTGGCCAGCCATTGGTGAACCTCCTTCGATGCACTGTATATCTCTGAGCTGGTGGTGATGCTCTCCAGAGTAAGAAAAATGACAACAAGATAACAGAACAAACCTTGAGCCTGCAATGTATTGTGGGTCATATGCAGAAAAAAATGGGCTATGGTTTTGATTGTGAAACATCTCCAGTCATCAGTCTCTTCAAGCCATCCTTGAGCTCCTGGTTCCTCATGCTATAGATGAGGGGATTCACTGTTGGAGGCACCACCGAGTACAGAAATGACACCACCATGTCCAAGGATGCAGGGGAAATGGAGGAGGGCTTCAGGTAGGCAAACATGACAGTGCTGACAAAAAGGGATACCACGGCCAGGTGAGGGAGGCACGTGGAAAAGGCTTTGTGCCGGCCCTGCTCAGAGGGCATCCTCAGCACCACAATGAAGATCTGCACATAGGACACCAAAATGAAAATAAAGCAACCAAGGACTAAAGAAACGCTAAACACAAGTGCCCAGACTTCCCTGAGGTAGGCATCTGAGCAGGAGAGCTTGAGGATGTGGGGGATTTCACAGAAGAACTGTTTCACAGCATTGCCTCTGCAGAGGGGAAGGGAAAATGTGTTGGCCGTGTGCAGGACAGCATTGAGAAAGCCACTGCCCCAGGCAGCTGCTGCCATCTGGGCACAAGCTCTGCTGCCCAGGAGCCTCCCGTAGTGCAGGGGCTTGCAGATGGCAACATAGCGGTCATAGGCCATGATAGTGAGAAGGGAAAAATCTGAACCAAAGAAGAAGACAAAAAAGAAGACTTGTGCAGCACATCCTTGATAGGAGATGGTCCTGGTGTCCCAGAGGGCATTGGCCGTGGCTTTAGGAATAGTGGTAGAGATGGATCCCAGGTCGAGGAGGGCAAGGTTGAGCAGGAAGAAGTACATGGGGGTGTGGAGGCGGTGGTGGCAGGCTACGGCGCTGAGGATGAGGCCGTTGCCCAGGAGGGCAGCCAGGTAGATGCCCAGGAAGAGCGCGAAGTGCAGGAGCTGCAGCTCACGCGTGTCTGCGAATGCCAGCAGGAGGAACTCGGAGATGGTGCTTCTGTTGGACATCTGCTTTTCTGGGGATGTGATCCTGAACAAAGAAGAGAAAGAATAGTAACAATGTACAACAGATTCATCAGAGAAAAACTCATCCCGTTTCTCATTTAGAATTGCCAGAAAATTGTCCATTTCCAGGAAGACATTTGGTAGGTATCTTTCCTGAGTTCTTCCTGATGCCTGAGGGTATCCCCGGGAGCAGGGGACTCCTCTGTATTCAATGCAAGAGTCAGTTATGCCCAATAGCCAGAGGTAAGGTGGAACATGGGGCAATCTCAGACTCACTTCACTCCTGATAATAAAGAACCTTGCCCCAGTGTTGCTCCCTGGTTACCCAACTTCACAGCAGATATATATATATGATTTTTTTTAATTTTCATTTTATAGGGTCAGATTTTTTGTTGTTACTGACCTACCACACCTGCTGAGTTTTTCTAAAACAGAAATCCCGGGCATTTCTCCAGCACATAAGTGGAAATGTTGTGCATCCTAAGGGAAAAAGGGACTGGCCCTATAGTGCAGTGTCCTTTAGTGAGGACAGATAATCTGTCCATCAATACTGGTCTCAGCCACCATGTGATTGTTGCAGGAAAGTTGTACTCAGAGGTTGACCTGAGAAGAACCTGAACACTGCTGAGAGTAGAGGAATCCAGGCACAAAGTGCCCATCTCCAGACCCCTCATCCTGTCCCCATACTCCTCTTCCAGCCAAACACTCCTAGGGCTCATGGAATGGGCATGTGAAACCCCCATCCCCAGCCAGCCTGGGAACAAGACCAGCAGCAGCACAGCCAGCTGGAGAAGCCAGGAGGAATGCCAGCGTGCTGCTGCCAGGGGAGGCAAGGCCAGGGAGGGACAGACGGACACTCAGCAGACCCTCCTGTGCTGCAGCTCTGCCTGCAGAGGAGGCTGCTCATGCTCAGTGCAGGCAATCTGTACTCATCTCAAATTGGCTGAGGCCTCCCAAAGACAGGGCACTGGGCATTGGAGAGTTTGCAGCTCCTAAACATAAGCTAGGATAAAACATCAGAGGACCACAATGATGATGTTGGTGTAGTCTGTGGGCTGAGGTTTGGGAAGGGACTTTATGAAGTTCAGTGATGAAATATTAATCCCTCACTGCAATGCTCTAGCAGTCTCAGTCTGCAGTACAAACCCGACCACCTATTACCACGAAACCAGCCTCCACTCTACCACAGGTATCTGCAAGCACTGGCTACAGAAAATGTCTTGCCTTTCAGGTAGCCACGCCTTGGTCTTCCTTTTGAAAAATCCAATCTAAAACATTTTCTACTCGTTTCTGGAGAAACAGAGAGAACCACCCTGCCAGATGCTACCAGCTGTCGGATGTGCCAGCTGTAGAAGACCCCTCTGGCAACCCCACCTGCATGGCCCTGCTGCCAGAGCCTCACGGTGTCAAGAGCCTGCAGATGTGTCCTGCCACACGCTGCCCTCTGTTGTTGCGCTCCTCAGTGCCTCCAAGCCCTCTCTCCTTCTCTCCTCAATGTGTGCCAGCTGCGGTCAGAGCCCCCAGCCCTGCTGCGCTGTGCAGAGGAGCTGCTCCTGGGCACAGCTGTCTCTCTACACCAGGGCCCTCTTGCCACGAGCTCTCTCTGTCCCACGAGCCCGGCCCAGCTCAGCAGCACAGCACCAACCCAAGGCACTGCAATCACCCCTCTGGGGGCTTTGCTGATGAGCCCACGAACCTCAGGCACTCAGAGACAATTGAAGACAGCTCTCCAGAAGTCCAAGTCAGAGGCAAGATTCCTGCAGTGTCCCCCTGAGGGCCAGCACTGACACAGCCTCCCTTGGAGCTCATTAGAGCAGAACCCTAGAGGCAGTGAGGACAAGGAGACAAAGGCAATGTGAAGGTGACACTGATGTGCAGGAAAATTGGATGTGTTTCACCAAGCTCAAGGGCCAGGCCTTGACCCCAAGTGCTTGGGAAGGGAGATCCTTTCCCTTCACAACTTGCTCAGGCCTCTTTGTGGGGCAGTAGGAGATGGGGATATGCATTGCCAAGTGCAGGAGAATGGTACGACCCCTGCCTGCTTCATGGTTGGGGGTGAGGAGGCAATGAGGCCCTGGTGCTTTAACGATCAGCTGTCTCTTCATAGGCCTCAGTGGCAGAGACAACAGCCATAGCCATGGACACAAAGACCTGGGTCCTACTGGGACTTTGAGCCTTGCCATAGCCCTTTATCCTGTCTAAACATGGCTTTCTTAGGGACTCCGAGACCTCCACATCGTTCAATGCTGGCTGCAGACCCTTGTCCATGTGGTGTCACACCAAGTCTGAGCTGAGTCTGGGAACTCAGATCTTCTTGGTGACCATGCTCCTCATAAGGAAGCTCTGTCGGAAGCTGGCCTGGTTCCTGGTGAGCAGGCACCACAGCACATATGACATCCCTCGTGGTGCCCAGGCCCTCCTCCTGCTGGATACTTCTCACTCAGCAGTGTCCCAGGCTGCCCTGATGTGTGGGGTTTCTCTCCCTCTGGTACAGGACTGGGCTCTTCTCCATGTGAAAGTGAAGAGTTTTCTGAAGTCTAAATCCTGCAATTTCTCAAGGTTCACCCACAGTGATGCTCCATTCTATCAGCTGTTAATGTCAGCAGGCAGACAGTTCAAGCTTCCTGTGATTGTGTTATTTCTGACCAGACAGCAGCAGCAGAAAGAGTTGCAGGGAAGTTTGGATAATTCAGGAGTAACCAGCTGAATGGAATTGCAGCATAGAATCATGGGAGAGTAGGTGATGGAAGGCTGCCAGGTTCAACCGCTCCTGTGCTTCCTTCTCATGCATGCTGTCAGTTTCTCTGGAGCTGTGTCCTGAATGTTATGGGGCTGTGCAGGTGAAAATTAGAAGGGCCAAAGCCCAGCTGGAGCTCAATCCATCTATTACTGTCAAAGACAATAAATAAATAAATAAACAAACAAACAAATATATAATTAGTTTAAATGAAGGAGGATTAGGGAGAATCATAATGCTTTATTGGATTTTGGGGGGAAAGCCTGCTGACAGGGGATGAGTTAAAGGCTGAGACACTTAATGCCTTCTTTGCCTCTGTTTCTAGCAGCAAGACCAGTTGTTCCCCTGGACATTTCTTCCTCCTCATGGCCAGTGCCATCCTTCCATTGCACACTTTCTGGCAGTTTTTTCTCTCCTGCTCTTTCCTACTACCAAAAGAAGCTCCATGAGGGTGAAAACTACTCCTGAAGTAGGCATCCCAACCCAGCAGGCTCCTTGCGGCCTCTCAGCCTACCAGACACAAGTCACCTCAGCAGCAGCTTCCAAGCCAGGGGCCTGCTGCTGGCCTTGCAGCTTCTTGGCTAGACACAGCCAAGCCTTGTGCCTGCTGCTGTGCAGTCATGGACTCAAGCAGAAGGGACAGGACAACCCATATGGGGGCCTTCTTTCTGCCTGGGTCGTCCTGGCTCTGGAGGCAGAGGGGATCCCCCAGTCAGCATGCCAAGCAGGTGCCTTCTGCTGGCCTAGCAGGGCCACTGCCAGATGTCAGCCCAAAAGTGCAGATCCCAGGGAGAAGTCAAGGCTGACCTGCCACCTCCAGGCACAAGTGACCTCACAGTCCCTTTCTGTGACACATTCCTGCTGCTGCCCTATCAAGTGCAGAGACAGAAGTGACCTCACAGTCCCTGCCACAGTCACATTCCTCCTGCTGGGGCAGGAGATGCTGAGGCAGAGCTGAGCTTTCTCTAGCCCCCTCAGTATCTCTTTTTACTTTCTGCCTTAGAGATTATATAAAGTTTTAGTGGGATTGTTTGGTGTTCTGCTTTTTCTGTCACGTCTGTGGTTGAGGTATGGACAAGCTCTGTGGTTTACGGGTGTTTTACCTCTGCCAAGGAGTTTAGAGTTAAATAGAGCATTTTAATGTTAGTGTCAAGGGAAGGGATTACGATTATCAAGAGAGAAAATTGATTCCTTTCTGAGTGTTGCAGTTGCATTTAGGTTTAAGCGTTAAAATTACTGGTTCAAGTAAGGTAAGGTCCATATGTGACTTTTTGAAGTCAGTGTTACTGCACTACCGGCATTGCATGAATGCTCTTACCTCTATGAAATCATTAATTTCTTCTGGCCATGCTCCTCTTACCACCCCAAAATCTCACATGTCTCTTGTCCAGGCTGCTCCTGACCTCCCCATATCTTACTGGGATCAGCTTTCTGATGGCATTTAACATCTCAGTGTATCTGTCTCACCTCTGTTGGCTCCTCCATTCCTGAGAATGAAGCAGCGTTGTACTCAGGAGGGAAAAGGGCACAAAGGTCTTTAGGCGCATCCTGCACAATGTGCCCATCAGCTCTGCACCTCCACAAAATCATGCTTCCAACCTACATGTTTTTTTTTTTTTTTTTTTTTTTCGCAAATGGCTTCTGTGGATCCAGGGTTACTTTTCCCAAGCCTTCATGCATGTTTCTCTTTCAGATGTGGAGGTATGGGAAAAGGAAAGCAATGCATGAATGGAACTGAGCTTGGCAAGGGATGCAAAGAATAACAGGAATAGATTCTATAGATACATTGCTCAGATATGAAAGGCCAAGGAGACTGTACCCCATCTGATGTATGAGAAGGGTGTACTGGTAATGACAGACATGGAGAAGGCTGAGGTACTCAGCAGCATCTTTGCCTCAATCGTCCCTGCCAGTCAGGCTTCCCAAGTCTTTCATGTCTCTGAACCCATGGATGGAGGCTGAGGGGCCAAGTCCCGCCCGCTGTAAGTGAAGAGCAGGTTTGAGTCCACCTGAAGGAACTAAACACATGCAAGTCTATGGCGCCTGATGACATGCAACCCAGGGTCCTGAGGGAACTGCCTGATGTAGTTGTCAAGCCTCTCTCCATCATATTTGAAGAGTTCTGGCAGTCAGGTGAACTCCCTGCTGGCTGGAAAAAGGGAAACATCACTCCCATTTTTAAAAATGGTAGAAATGAGAACTCCTTCACAGCCATTGCCTCCTGCAGGCCCAGGAGATCCTGAGGCACACCCGATCCCATCACAGCATTCCCAGCCAGCTCCTCCTTGTGGCCTCGGATCTGATCACATACCTGTCACCTCACATGCCTCTTCCAATGCCATGGGACTGCTGCAGGACCTCACAGTCCCTGCCCTGCCCCAAGGGGACAAGAAGCTGAAGATAGGGATAGGAGTGGGGTTGAAGCTGAGATGTGCTGTGTGCATGGTGGAGGGCTTTGAGGGTTAGATGATCAGGTTAATGTTTAGGAAGTAGAGGTCACCCTTCAGGGTTAAGGGAATGGCAAGGACATCGAGGGATGGATTGGTGTTCTGCTCAAGGTGCCTGCTCACGGTTTAGGATAACGACAAGTTTTGAGGCTTTTAATTTAGATTTGATTTGAAGGCTAGATTTAAGGATGGCATTTTAATCCTTAGTTACGCTTAATCAGCTTTCTGTTTACCCTTCTTGTAGAAGATGCCTTTTACCTCTGCCTTTTCCAAATCCTGAGCAACGTCTCTCCTGTATCTGGCTTTTCCAAGGTCTTTGAGAGAGGTCTTATGGTGACATCTGCATCTCCACCAGCACCTCCCTCGCCCTTCCCACACCACCTCTAAGCAACCTGAGGACGGACAGGGAGGATGTTGATGGTTTGGGAAAGGGCTTGGTTAAAATCTCTGAGACCAAAAGTTCTTCTCAATAAAAGAGAAATTTTATTCATGCCTAAGAGTATGTCCTGTTCCTGTGTGGACTAATGTTATGATTGCTGTACAATCACAATAAATAAATAAATAAATAAATAAATAAATAAATAAATAAATAAATAAAATGCCATAACAAATGTTTGAAGGGAATAAGATACTGATTTATTATTTATTTATTTATTTATTTATTGACTTGCTGATTGTATTAGTAGCTTATGTTATGCACTGTTCTGCACTTCACATGGAGATATCATGGTGTCATAGGAAACAGTGACACCCATGAGGACAGAAGAGCAAGTGGATAAGGGCTTGAGCCTACCAACACAGGATGCACGCACATGAAAACTGTATGGGAGGGAAGAGGTAGATTGGATCCAAAATGTAGATTATGAAATCAAAGACCATGAATATCACCGTGGCACTGCAGGACAGCTCCAGCAATGGGGCAAAACCACACAAGAGGTGTCTATGACACTGGGACCACAGAACTGTAGCTGGGAGGAGGAGAAATAATTCCTGTACATAAGAGAAATTCCCCTGGTTCATGTACAGCTGCCTTCTGGAGCCAGACCTTCCACTTCTCGAGCCTTGCAGAGAACAGGGATGGCATACAGCCAGGGCTGACCGTAGGGCATGGTCCCCAGAAGGAAGCACGGCATCTGCAGGTGTTTGGTGGCAGGCACCAGCACAGTGTAGAGGGTGTTCCACATCCCAGTCTCCATGCTGGTCATGTGAGAGAGGAAGAAGAGATTTGTGTATGGGTAGAGGATCTTCCATGTGTGTTACTGGGAAAACTCAACAAATGGTGTCTTAGTGTCCAACTCCCTTCTTGGAAAACCTTTTAGAGCATTCAGTTCCCCCCTCTCTTGTTAGGACACATTCAGAGGGGTGAAATGATCCCTGGCAGTCGTGGCTGAGGTGTCCTGCCATGCAGTGGGAACACAATAAGAGTTAAGGGAGGGAATCATTTTACTCATGATGGACAATCAAACTTAAATAGCATAAATCACACTTCTAAAATCAGTCTCTCCCAAGTTCAGCAAGGAGCAGTCAGCGAAGACTTCAGTCTAATTCAGGCACCACACCCCAGCAGAGACCCTGCTGCCTTGGGGAGCTGTCAGCCCTGAGGCCCTGGGGACACCTCGAGGGAGACCAATGGCACAGAGCAAGCGATGCCATGGTCGGGTGCTGCGCTGCTGAGCTGGGCCGGGCTCCTGGGCCCAAGGGCAGCTCCTGGCAAGCGCTGCAGAGAGACAGCTGTGGCCAGGAGCAGCTCCTCTGCACAGCACAGCAGGGCTGGGGGCTCTGACCGCAGCTGGCACACAGAGAGGAGAGGAGAGAGGGCTTGGAGGCACTGAGGAGCGCAACAACAGAGGGCAGCGTGTGGCAGGACACATCTGCAGGCTCTTGACACCGTGAGGCTCTGGCAGCAGGGCCATGCAGGTGGGGTTGTGTCCTGGTTTCAGTTAGCACAGAATTAATTTTCTTCCTAGTAGCTGGTGGAATGCTGTGTTTTGGCTTAGAATGAGAAGAGTGCTGATAACACCCCGATGCTTTAATTGTTGCAGAGCAGTGCTTATACTAAGCCAAGGACATCTCAGCCTTTGCTCTGTCCTGCCAACGGGCAGGCTGGGGGGTGCAGTAAGAGCTGGGAGGGGACAGACCCAGGACAGGTGACCCAAACTAGCCAAAGGGGTATTCCATACCATCTGACGTCATGCTAAACAATATATAGGGGTGGCTAGCCGGGGGGAGGGGGCCGGACTGCTCGGGGTTAGGCTGGGCATCGGTCAGCGGGTGGTGAGCAATTGCATTGTGCATCACTTGTTTGTACATACTATTATTACTTTCGTATTATCCCCATTGTATCATCATTATTATTATTGTTATTATTATTTTTGTTATTTTTTTTTTTTCTTTTTTCCTGTCTTATTAAACTGTCTTTATCTCAACTCACGGGCTTCACTTTCCATTTCTCTCCCCCGTCCCAGAGAGGGAGGGGGGAGGGTGAGCGAACAGCTGCGTGGTGTTTAGCTGCCGGTCGGGTTAAACCACGACAGGTTGCCAGAGGGGTCTTCTACAGCTGGCACATCCGACAGCTGATAGCATCTGTCAGGATGGGTCTCTCTGTTTCTCCAGAAATGAGTAGAAAATGTTTTAGAGAATGACATTTATGATTGGATATTTGAAAAGGAAGACCAAGGCAGGGGCTACCCGAAAGGCAAGACTTTTTCTGTAGCCTGTGCTTGCAGATACCTGCGATAGAGCAGAGGCTGGTTTCATGGTAGTAGGTGGTCAGGTGTGTACTGAAGACTGAGACTCCTAGAACATTGCAGTGGGGGATCAATATTTAATCAATGAACTTCATAAAGTCCCTTCCCACACTTCAGCCCAGGAACTACACCAACATCATCATTCTGGTCCTCTCAGGTTTTATCCTAGTTGATCTTTTGGAGCTGCAAATCCTCCAGTGACCAGTGCCCTGTCTTTGGGAGGTCTCTGCTGGCTTGAGGTGAGTACAGATCACCTGCAATGAGCATGTGCTGCCTCGTCTGCAGGCAGAGCTGCAGCACAGGAGGGTCTGCTGAGTGTCCGTCTGTCCCTCCCTGGCCTTGCCTCCCCTGGCAGCAGCACGCTGGCATTCCTCCTGGCTTCTCTAGCTGGCCGTGCTGCTGCTGGTCTTGTTCCCAGGCTGGCTGGGGATGGGGGTTTCACACGCCCATGGAGTGAGCCCTCTGTGTGCCTGGGGGAAGGGGAGTACGGGGACAGGGTGAGGGGTGTGGAGATGGGCACTTTGAGCCTGGATTCCTCTGCTCTCAGCAGTGTCCTGGTTCTTTTCAGGTAAGGATGTGAATGTCATTGTCATACCGTTCAAAGAGATGCCAGAGGAGACCAGACTTGATGGACAGACTGTCTTTCCCCTCTGAATTATATTCTGAACTAAAGGGGGTGTCCCTTTCTCTGAAGATCCAGGTTTCACCTAGAGTGTAGCAGGAAGGAAAATATACAGAAAAGAAAATCCTACAACACTGCTTCCTCTTAGGAGAATTGGGAGCAAAACTGTGGATAATCACATATTGGTAAAGAATTGAATCTGGCATTACCCTATGTCCCTCTTTATCTGTTACTGTAGAGTAGGAATACCTCCTGCATTACCAAAGCAGAATCCTCTGCTCCCAGGGACACCCTCAGGCAGAATTGGATAGAGCTCATGAAAGGGACTTGCCAAACATGTCCTTGAATTAGGCCTTACAATAGGATAATTCTGTTGTATATCCTTACTGTATTTTTCCTCCTTAGACAGGACCACTGCCCAGAAACAGCAAATGTGTAACATCAGCTCTGTGAGTGAGTTCCTCCTGCTGGCATTCGCAGACACGCGCGAGCTGCAGCTCCTGCACTTCACGCTCTTCCTGGGCATCTACCTGGCTGCACTCCTGGGCAACGGCCTCATCCTCACCGCCGTAGCCTGCCACTACAGCCTCCACACCCCCATGTACATCTTCCTCCTCAACCTCGCCCTCCTTGACCTGGGCTGCATCTCCACCACTCTCCCCAAAGCCATGGACAATGCCCTCTGGGACACCAGGGCTATCTCTTATCAAGGATGTGTTGTCCAAGTACTCTTTTTAGACTTCTTCATTGGAGCGGAGTATTCCCTTCTCACCGTCATGGCCTACGACCGCTACATTGCCATCTGCAAGCCCCTGCACTACAGGAACCTTGTGGGCAGCAGAGCTTGTGCCCAGATGGCAGCAGCTGCCTGGGGCAGTGGCTTTCTCCATGCTGTCCTGCACACAGCCAACACATTTTCACTGCCCCCTTCCCAAGGCAATGCTGTGAAACAGTTCTTCTGTGAAATCCCCCAGATCCTCAAGCTCTCCTGCTCATCTGTCCACCTCAGGGAAGGTCGGCTTCTCATGTTTACTACCTGTTTAACCACTGGATGTTTTGTTTTTATTGTGTTGTCCTATGTGCAGATCTTCAGGGCAGTGCTGAGGATGCCCTCTAAGCAGGGCCGGCACAAAGCTTTTTCCACGTGCCTTCCTCACCTGGCCGTCGTCTCCCTGTTTGTCAGCACTATCATATTTGCCCACCTAAAACCTCCCTCCATCTCTTCCCCATCCCTGGACCTGGTGGTGTCATTTCTGTACTCAGTGGTACCTCCAGCAGTGAACCCTCTCATCTACAGCATGAGGAACAAGGAGCTTAATTATGCAACGAGGAAACTGTTTGGATACATGCTTCTTCAGAGTCAGTAATGTCTTTCATTTCCCAGTTTATTAAAGAATTTATTAGGAAATATTTTTGTTAATTTGTTTTTACAATTAATGTAAGTTTCTTGGGTTTGATTTAAATAAATGTATTTTTAACATCCTGATTTTTTTTTTTTTTAATTTCTTTTATCCAGTCATCTAATATAGCTAAAGAAGCAAGCTTAATGAATATGTAAAGACAATAACAAATCCCTCAGAATATCATTCATCTCAGTTTCTCTCTCTTCAAATCTCCTCTGGAGCTGGGGGAGCAGCCCCAGCACGCAGGAAGGGCTCAGGGCCAAGAGCCCAGCTGCCACATGCAGGAGCAGCCCCGGTGGTCCTCGGGGCTGCCCCTCCCTGCCCGCTGGGCTCTGCCTCTCTGCTGCCTTCGGGTCGGGGCTGCTGCTTCCCTGGAGCCATGGCCATGGCCAGCAGCAGGACGTGGCCTTTTCACTGCTGCTCCCTTTGGTTTCTACATTGTTCTCTTGTGCTCTCACATTCAACTAAGTCCTGAGATCGCATGTACCTTGGTGACAGTCTTGTTGTCTGTACAGTGGCATCTCTTCCATTACACAGCTCTTCCAAAGATGCTGATAGAAATATACCCATGGAACTGATGCATGAACGGGAACTTTACTGGGCTTCACTATGGATCAGAATTTAAGAGTGCTCAGTGTAGTGCTGGACTAAGAGCTCCCTTCTTAGGTTGCAAACAATCTGCTCCCTTCATGGTCAGCAAACAATAATTGGCCTTGACTGGCCTGGGACTGTCCTGGGTCTGATGGCAAATGGCATCCTGGAGAGGAATCTGGAGCTGCTCTGTGGCTGGGCCAGGCTTCTTGTGCTGGCCTGGGGAGCGGGGCTGGCCCTGCAGGGCACAGGCACCCCGTGCTGGGGATCTCATAGGGAGGAGAGCAAGGCTCCTGCAGCTTCACGGACCTCCATCGCCTGAGCTGGGGCTGGCCCCTGCGCGGGGGTTGCGAGGGGCTGGGGCTGTGGTGGCCGTGCCCAGAGCCCTGCAGCAGCCTGCGGTGGGCACTGCCCTGGGGCCAGCCCAGCCTGGGCTGCCGGGCTGCACTGGGCTGGGCTGGTCCGTACTAGGGAGAGGGCAGGGAGGAGGGGAGAGGTGGGCAGGGGCTGGGCTGGACTGGGGATGCAGGGAGGAAAGGGACAATCGGGTTTACTGGACTGGGTATATTTAATGGCCTGGCACATCACACCCACAAATGTATCAGGCTCTACTGGACACTGGTGCACAGTGTACCCTAATGCCATCAAGCTAGAAAGAGGTAGAACCCACCTGTATTTCTGGAGTGACAGGGGGATCCCAACAGTTAACTGTACTGGAGGCTGAAGTGAGTCTAACTGGGAAGGAATGGCCAAAGCACCCCATTGGGACTGGCCCAGAGGCTATGTGCATCCTTGGCATAGACTGCTTCAGGAGAGGGAATTCAGAGTTCCAAGAGGGCACCACCGGTGGGGCTTTGGCAGAACTGCCTTGGAGACAAAGGACATGAAACAGTTGTTACCTTGCTTGGCCTTCCACAGAATCCTTCTGTTGGGGGTTTGCTGAGGGGTGAAGAACAGCAGGTGTCAATGGCTACCATGGTGGAGCACCTGAGGCAGCGTCGCGCTAACCGAGACTCCCTGATTGCCATTCATGAGCTGGGTCATCGACTGGAGAGCCAAGGTGTAGATGCAGAGCTTGGGAGTGTGGTTATGTGATGGACTTGTCAGCACTAAGGTAAAGTTGCCTGACCTGGGTGACACATCCCAGAGTAGTGTCGGGCACAATGCAATTCTTTTTGCCTTCTGCATCAACAGCACACGAAGTAGGACTTTGCCCTACTCTATTGACTGGGCAGGTCTTTTCACTCTAATCAATTTACGTTTCTGTGTCTGGAAAGGGACAATTTCCCAAAAGTGGCCAATCTCATGGGTAGAGCTACAGCCAATGAACATATATTTCCTTTAATTTTCTTCCTGAGTTTTCCACAGAAGACCCAATAGGGACTATGGATGTCCAGGTGTCTACTGAGATTGAGGCTGAATTTCTCAGGATCCAAAAGTCATTTCAATTTTATTTTATTTTATTTTATTTTATTTTATTTTATTTTATTTTATTTTATTTTATTTTATTTTATTTTATTTTATTTTATTTTATTTTATTTTATTATTTTTTGAAGGCACCCCTGACTTATCTTAGAAAGGATTTCATGTGTTGGGCTGGGCTGCATTTACTGGGACAAAGACCACTGTTAGCAGTGGAGGTGTCAGACCAGCACACTCAGCTCTTCCTCCCGATGAAGGTCTCTAAAGAAGTCACTCTGGATGAATAGCGATAGGAGAATGATTCTCCAAACTGAAATGCTGCAAAATTCAGCCTTTCAAACAAGAAAATATTTTTATTGGTTGCTTTTTTAAATCTTCCTTAATTTCATCTTGCAAGCTCTGCAATTAGCTGCGTAAGGTGTGAAGGCTTGAAGACAACTATCGAAGAGATGTTAGGAGTTTCAGCATTTTAATGAGTTCCATGGTGTATTTTGGTGCTCAGTCTATGAAGCTCAGGTACTGAGAGGTGAATAATGCAACTACTAGAAAAAATAGTCAGAAGGAAAAGCTGAAGTGACTTGGAGTATTAATGGGCCCCACTGAGGGCTGTTACTAACAAAGCCTCCCCAGGGCCTTGGTAGGGTAGATAATTGGAGGCCATGGTTATAGACACGCAAAGCACTGTGCTGAGAAAAATCTTGGTTGGTTTTAGTGAAGAAGAAGAGCAAATGCCTGACCCCTGGAACTGTGAGAGGAGATCCTGCACCCGCACGTCTGGCTCGAGGCTGTTCCTGGGGTCTGTGGGCTGTGGTGGGCAGTGTGATGCCATGAGAAGAACAGTGGTATGACACCTCTGAGCTGCTGCACAGGGTTGCAAAGAACCAATGAGGCCTCATCAGAATGAATAAAATGTATTTCCTCATAGACTCTAGCCAAGAGGACAGAAATTTCAGGGCTGTTGGGCCTGCCATTTCTACCAGCACCCTCTGCATTCCCCTCTACAGGCTTTCCTATCATGTGCCACAGTCTGACCTATTTCCGTGAAGTCTGGAGATACCATCTCTGTTCACCACCTTGCTTTAATCCCTTGCTTTCACCCATGTCTCGTCAGCCCTCACCAGATTTTCTTTGAAACACAAAGCCAGGGTCTGATCACAGGGTGACCTCTGGCACTACAGCAATATACTTTGAGGGACATTTCTTCCTCCTTGTGGACAATGCTAAACTTCCAAGGTGCACTCTGTGGAAGTTTTATCTTCTGCTCATTTCTACTGCCAAAGAAAGCTCCATCAGGGTGGAAAGCACTCCTGAAGTAGGCAGCCCAACCCAGCAGGCTCCTTGCGGCCTCTCAGCCAACCAGACACAAGTCACCTCAGCAGCAGCTTCCAAGCCAGGGGCCTGCTGCTGGCCTTGCAGCTTCTTGGCTAGACACAGCCAAGCCTTGTGCCTCCTGCTGCCCACTCATGGACTCAAGCAGAAGGGACAGGACAACCCATGTTGGGGCCTTCTTTCTGCCTGGGTCCTCCTGGGTCTGGAGGCAGAGGGGATCCCACAGTCAGCGTGCCAAGCAGGTGCCTTCTGCTGACCTAGCAGGGCCACTGCCAGATGTCAGCCCAAAAGTGCAGATCCCAGGTCTACGTCAAGGGTGACCTGCCACCTCCAGACACAAGTGACCTCACAGTCCCTTTCTATTCCTGCTGCTGCCCTATCAAGTGCAGAGACAGAAGTGACCTCACAGTCACTGCCACAGTCACATTCCTCCTGCTGGGGCAGGAGTTGCTGAGGCAGAGCTGAGCTCCTCAGAGCATTCCCACCCATCTCCTCCTTGTGGCCCACAAGCTGATCAGATCCATGGCCCCTCACATTTATTTGGATTTAGGGTTTGGTTTAGATCTCTTAAGCAGTTTTCTAGTTTTAAATATACCATTTTAATGCTAGTATTAAGGGCAGAGATCAGAGTGATTAAAAGATTAAGAGCTAGGGGAAGCGGCTATGAGCTGAATTTTGTCTTCTAGGGATACGTTGTGGTCACTCATTAGAGTAGTGGATTCCTGTCAGGGTGCTGAGTAGCAATTAGGTTTAGGAAAGAAGTTTACAGGTTAAAGCTGGGGAATAGCCTTGTATGACTATTTTTAGTCACAATTACAGCTGCATCAGCATAACCTGAACCCTCTTACCTCTACAAAATCCTTAATTTCGGCTGGCCAAGCTCCTATTCCCTCCTCTCAGTCTCACATTTCTCCTGGCCAGGCTTCTCCTGATTTCCCCATATCAGCTGTCTTTTTAGGGGCATGCTTATGATGCCTTTCATGATCTTAGACTATCTGTCAGTGCTCTGTTGGCTGCTCTATTCCTGAGAAAAGCGCCACTTAAGACACGATGGAAAAGGACACAAATGTCCATCAGAGCAGCCTGCACAATGTGCCCAGCAGCTCTGCAGTGCCACAAAAGTGTGGTTCCTCCCTACAAGTTTCCTTTCCAGAATGGCTCCTATGGCTCCAGGGTAACTTTTCTCAGGCCAAACCACCCTTGCTTGCAGGCTCCACATGTCTCTCCAACCCTCCCCTCCTCCCCTGCAGTAGTGGCACCTCAGTGCAGCAGGTTGGTGCATCTCCAGGCTCAGGGGTGTTTCCTGAGGGCCTGCCCCGTGTGGGGAGTGGTGGGGAGGAAGAGAGCAAGGTCATCTCCTGGGGCATGGCTGAGCACAGCCCAGCTATCCCGCACCGTGGGCAGGCCCCTGCTCCCAGGCTGAGGCAGACATGCAAGGTGGACACTTCTCCATCATCCCAGCTTTATGCAGGGCCCTTCAGCCCTGTCCCCCATTCGGGACTCACCACTTCCTTCTCGTCAACCCACAGACATTGATTGCTTTCCATTTGGGGACTCAGGCAGGACTTTAAGGACCTGCTAAAGCCCTGAGTGTCCTTGTTTCTCACAGCCTTCTCACAAGTCTTTCTCCTGGCCCTCCTCACTGCCCAGCACTGCCTCTCAGGTGGCACTCAGTGACCCTTCAGAAGGGCTTTTGGGCTTCCTCAATTGTTCTGGTGCTTATTAGCACCTTCCTGGCTCCTTCCAGAGCTTAGAGGGAGTCTTCTTGTCCATCAGGGACCCTGTACTGGCTGTTGGTGGGACGGAGTTACTCTCTGCAAAGCAGCCCCTTGTGGTACTGTGTTTTGGTTGTGTAACCAGTGATGGTCACCCACAGTTGTGGTTGCTGTTTTTGAGCATTTCTTGCACAGCATCAGGGCCTTCTGTGGCTCACAATTTCTGAGTTTTACTTGGTTTCGCTATTCTGTCCCCAGTTCCTCTAGAAGAAGGGAAAGCAGGTGGCTGATAGGTGTTTATCTGCTGGATGCATGGAGCAAGGAGGTGTCCGTGGTGCCAGGATATGGAGGTCCGTGAAGCTGCAGGAGCCCTGCTCTCTTGCCTGGCAGATCCCCAGCACACAGTGCCTGTGCCCCGCAGGGCCAGCCCTGCTCCCCAGGCCATCACAAGAGGCCTGGCCCAGCCACAGAGCAGCCTGTCCCGAGCAGGGGCCTGCACAAAGAGCTTTCCCTTTGCCCTTTCCCCATCAGTGCAGGCCCAGCAACGTTGCCCTGCTCTTCCCCAGGGCCATCCCTGCTCCCAGGGAGCCTTGCCCAGGGCAGTGTGTCTGTGCTAGCCTGGCTGGCCATTGCTGCTTCCTTCTCTGTGATCCCTGCAGGGCCCCAAGCTGGCGGTGCTGCTGTGAGAGCCAGGGGCTGTGGTGCCCTGGAATCCCCGTGGGTCTCCCCCCCTGCCCATGCTGCTCAGGGTGAGCAGCAGACCTACGTCCATGGGGATCTCAGCTGCTGAGCCCCTTTCCATCTGCCCTGATGGCTCAGCAGCACAGGGCAGTGCTGGGCAGGGCCATGGGATGTGTCCGAGGGTAGAAAGGGCAGGCAAGTGCTGCACCAGACCTTGTCCACGGCACTTCAAAATGCTTATCCTCAGTTACACTGCAGTCTTATGGGCCTTTGCCTGCTGGCTCTTCAACACCTCTGATGTCATTGCAGAGACCTCCTTTAGCCCATGGACTCCTCAGATTCCCCTTTTCCTTTACCAGACCCTTCTTTGCATGGTCACACATTTTATGAGGTTCTAATCACTACCCACTGAGCACCCTGTCCCTGCAGATCCCCTGACATCTCCTGGCAGCTCCAGATTCCTCTACAGGCCGGAATCTGCTGCCTGCCCCGCTGCAGGGGGTGCAGTCCCATGCAGATAAATTTAAGATCAGTTGTCATTTCCTTAGGCAAATTCTGCCATAACAGGAGCTCCTAGTGCTGCCCTTGGTTCCTCAGGGACCACCCTGGGACTTTCAGCCTGTGTCCTTCACTCTATGATGAACACCCAGAATACAGAAGAGAAGGGAGCAACCCTTTGGCTGTGTTCCTGATAGCACATTTGGAAGAGGTGTCCAGGGTCCTGGGCTTGCCCTCAGCAGCCCCTCTTGTTACTGTGGTGCTAGCAGGGAGGCAGCTTTGACCCAGGGTTGCAAAGTGCTTGCTGCTGCCTGCAGCCACAGGGATGCCACTGCAGAGACAACAGGACTGTCACCAAGGTACATGAGATCTGAGGGTTTACCCAGAACAATGTGGAAGCCTAAAGAGCAATAGTGAAAATGCCACATCCTGCTGCTGGCCATGGCCATTGCTCCAGGGAAGCAGCAGCCCCGACCCCAAGGCAGCAGAGAGGCAGAGCCCAGCAGGCAGTGAGGGGCAGCCCCGAGGCCACCGGGGCTGCTCCTGCATGTGGCAGCTGGGCTCTTGGCCCTGAGCCCCTCCTGCGTGCTGGGGCTGCTCCCCCAGCTCCAGAAGAGATGGGAAGAGATGGCAGCCGAGACCAGTGAAGTTCTAATGGCTTTATTATTGGGTTTATCTACACAGGGAGCCGTCTTCAATAGGAAAATAATTGATTCTAGGGGGGGTTAAAAATAATATTATTTAATTCAAAAGTGAAATACTTAGAGAAAATAATAATACAGACATTTAATAACAGAAGACATGATATTATTTTATTTCTGAGAAAAACTAGGATTTCTAATATTAGGCATAGTATTATAGGTGAATTTGCTGAAGATGTGTGTATTCAAGTAGAGTCCTGATGGAATCCCTTAGTTCCCAGTTCCTCATACTGTAGATGAGAGGGTTCGCTGCTGGAGGTACTATTGAGTACAGAAGTGACACCACCAAGTCCAGGGATGGCGACGAGATGGAGGGAGGCTTCAGGTAGGCAAACATGGCAGTGCTGACCATCAGGGAGACGACAGCTAGGTGAGGGAGGCATGTGGAAAAGGCTTTGTGCTGGCCCTGCACAGAGGGTATCCTCAGCACTGCCCTGAAGATCTGCACATAAGATACCACTATGAAGACAAAACAACCAAAGGCCAAAAAAATACTAAACACAAGTGCCCAAACTTCCCTGAGAGAGGCATCTGAGCAGGAGAGCTTGAGGATGTGGGGGATCTCACAGAAGAACTGATCCACAGCATTGCCTCGACAGAGGGGCAGGGAAAATGTAGTGGCCGTGTGCAGGACAGCATTGAGAAAGCCACTGCCCCAGGCAGCTGCTGCCATCTGGGCACAAGCTCTGCTGCCCAGGAGGCTCCCGTAGTGCAGGGGCTTGCAGATGGCAACGTAGCGATCGTAGGCCATGACAGTTAGAATTGAATACTCTGAACCAAAGAAGAAGACAAAAAAGAGAACTTGAGCAGCACAGCCTTGATAGGATATGGCCGTGGTGTCCCAGAGGGCATTGGCCATGGCTTTGGGCAGAGTGGTGGAGATGAATCCCAAGTCGAGGAGGGCGAGGTTGAGGAGGAAGAAGTACATGGGGGTGTGGAGGCGGTGGTCGTAGGCTACGGCGCTGAGGATGAGGCCGTTGCCCAGGAGGGCAGCCAGGTAGATGCCCAGGAAGAGCACAGAGTGCAGGAGCTGCAGCTCGTACGTGTCTGCGAATGCCAGCAGGAGGAACTCGCTCACAGAGCTGCTGTTGGGCATTCTCTGACTTTGTACTTGCTTGTCTGTTGAAGGGGAGAAGGCAGAAAAACATTAGAACAAACTTCTATGAAGAAAATTGGAAATAAAACAAAAGGCTGGCTAACTCATATTCAGACAAATGTCAGATCAATGAGCTTTGAAGTATTGCTGCAAAAAACTGAGCTGAATGCAAAGCAGAGCTGCAACTATTTCCCTCACTTTATTTTATTCTAGTTGCCCTATCCTAGTTGAGGTATTGGATTTTGAAACTCCCTGACATTACTTGCACACTCACGGTGAAATTCTGTGTTTGCCAGGAGGCAAAAGGGCTGTCCCTAGGTGAAGACTGAGCAGAGCAGCTCTGCCCAGTGGTCCTGTTCTCAGTTGCTCTGTGTCACCTCTCTGAGCGGCAGGACCATCCCACTCAGATGTTTCCCTGAGAAGAAACAAAAGAAAACTGAGAGCAGAAAAGCCTGAGTCCAAGTGTATCTGGACAGAATCCTCACCTTGTCTCACAGGGTCTTAGCAGGATCTCAGCTCTTCCCTCCTAACCAGGGCTGCAGAAACCTCACTCCAGCTTCCCAGAGACAGCCATCCAGCAGCACATCCAGGCATGGCCTTAACACGGAGGTGTCTCCTCCTTCGGGTACCTGGATGCTGCAAGGGCACAAGGATGCCACGAGAGAGCTGCATCTTGCTGGAGAGCAGCCTGCAGACCAGGAGGACACCCCTCAGACTGCTCTGGATATTCAAAAGCTGGGGTATCCCAATATTTAAACTGCATCCCCTGCAGTGTCTGGAGGAGGCTCAGCCAGCACACTCCTGGCTGACCAGGGGTAGCTAGGTTATGACATTCCAAGGGGCTTCTGCCAGACTTCATTAACTCACACTGCAACCCAGCAGGACTCTCAAAGCCCACTGCATTACTCACTGCCCTCCCAGAAACAAGACCCAGCAGGAGGAGACCCTTCCAGGACCTGCAGCTGCATGGCCCTGCAGCCAGACACTTACCTTGTCAAGGGCTGTGCAGGTTTCTCCTGCAGGCAGCTCTCTGCATCCTCCCACTGACAACTGCCTTCAGCCCCTCTCTCCTTTTCTTCTCTCTGTGTCTGCCTCTGTGTCTCATTCCTGCTGTGCTGTGCAGAGGAGCTGCTCCTGGGCACAGCTGTCTCTCTGCACCAGGGCCCTCTTGCCACGAGCTCTCTCTGTCCCACAAGCCCGGCCCAGCTCAGCAGCACAGCACCAGCCCAAGGCACTGCAATCACCCCTCTGGGGGCTTTGCTGATGAGCCCACGAACCTCAGGCACTCAGAGACAATTGAAGTAATCTCCAGAAGTCCAAGTCAGAGGCAAGTTTCCGGCAGTGTCCCCCTGAGGGCCAGCACTGACACAGCCTCCCTTGGAGCTCGTTAGAGCAGAACCCTGGAGGCAGTGAGGACAAGGAGACAAAGGCAATGTGAAGGTGACACTGATGTGTAGGAAAAGTGGATGTTTGTCACCAAACACAAGGGCCAGGCCTTGACCTTCAGCCCCTTGGAAGGGAGATCTTTCCCTTGACAGGTTTCTCAGGGCTCTTTGTGGGGCAGTAGGAGATGGGGATGTGCATGGCCAAGTGAGGAGAATGGTACAACCCCTGCCTTCTTCATTAGTGCAGGCGAGGAGGCAATGAGGCCCTGGTGTTTTAACGATCAGCTGTCTCCTCATAAGCCTCAGTGGCAGAGACAACAGCCATACCCGTGGACACAAAGACCTGGGTCCTGTTGGGACTTTCAGCCTTTCCACAGCCCTCTATCCTGTCTAAACCTGGGTCTTAAAAGGACTCCCATACCTGCACATCATTCACTGCTGGCTGCAGACCCTTGTCCGTGTGGTGTCACACCAAGTCTGAGCTGAGTCTGGGAACTCAGATCTTCTTGGTGGCCATGCTCCTCGTAAGACAGCTCTGTAGGAAGCTGACCTGGTTCCTCGTGAGCAGGCATCACTGCTCGTATGGCATCCCTCATGGTTCCCAGGCCCTCCTCCTGCTGGACATTACTCACTCAGCAGGGTCCCAGTCTGCCCTGATGTGTGGGGTTTCTCTCCCTCTGGTAACTGACTGGGCTCTTCTCCATGTAAAAGTCAAAAGTTTTCTGAAGTCAAAATCCTGCAGATTCTCAAGGTTCACCCACAGTGATGCCCCATTCTATCAGCTGTTAATGTCAGCAGGCAGACAGTTCAACCTTCGTGTAACTGTGCTATCTCTGACCAGAGATACCTTGCAGCAGCAAGGGTTGTAGGGAAATTTGGATAATTCAGGAGTAACCATCTGAATGGCATTGCAGCACAGTCACAGAAGGTAGGGGATGGAAGGCTGTCAAGTTCCACATTTGCTGTGCTTTCTTCTCATGCATGCTGTCAGTTTGTCTGAAGCTGTGTCCTCAATGTTAAGGGGCTGTGCAGGTCAAAATTAGAAGGGCCAAAGCCCAGCTGGAGCTCAATCCATCTATTACTGTCAAAGACAATTAAAAAAATAAAATAAGATAAAATAAAAAGATATAAATAGTTTAAATGAAGGAGGATTAGGGAGAATTATAATCCTTTATTGGATTCTGGGGGGAAAACCCAGTGACAAGGGATGAGGTAAAGTCTGAGGCACTTAATGCCTTCTTTGCCTCTGTTACTAGCAGCAAGACCAGTTTTTCCCCTGGACATTTCTTCCACAACATGGCCAGTGCCAATCTTCCAATGCAAACTTTGTGGAATTTTTTCTCTCCTGCTCTTTCCTACTACCACAGAATGCTCCATCAGGGTGGAAACCACTCCTGAAGTAGGCATCCCAACCCAGCAGGCTCCTTGTGGCCTCTCAGCCAACCAGACACAAGTCACCTCAGCAGCACCTTCCAAGCCAGGGGCCTGCTGCTGGCCTTGCAGCTTCTTGGCTAGACACAGCCAAGCCTTGTGCCTGCTGCTGCCCAGTCATGGACTCAAGCAGAAGGGACAGGACAACCCATCTGGGGGCCTTCTTTCTGCCTGGGTCCTCCTGGGTCTGGAGGCAGAGGGGATCCCCCAGTCAGCATGCCAAGCAGGTGCCTTCTGCTGGCCTAGCAGGGCCACTGGCAGCTGTCAGCCCAAAAGTGCAGCTCCCAGGGAGAAGTCAAGGCTGACCTGCCACCTCCAGACACAAGTGACCTCACAGTCCCTTTGCGTGACACGTTCCTGCTGCTGCCCTATCAAGTGCAGAGACAGCAGTGACCTCACAGTCCCTTTCTGTGACACGTTCCTGCTGCCCTACCAACGGCAGAGACAGAAGTGACCTCACAGTCACTGCCACAGAAACATTCCTCCTGCTGGGCCATGAGATCCTGAGGTAGAGCTGAGCTTTCTCTAGCCCCTTCGGTATCTCTTTTTCACTTTCTGGGTTAGAGATTAACCCAAGTTTTAGTAGGTTTTTTTGGTGTTCTGCTTGTGCTGTCAGGTCTGTGGTTAAGGTATCGACAAGCTCTGTGGTTTACGGGTGTTTTTTGTCTGTCAAGGAGTCTAGGGTTAAATAAGGCATTTTAAAGTATGTGTTAAGTGAATGGATTACAGTTTTCAAGAGAGAAATTTGATTTCTTTCAGTTTGTTGTAGTAGCATTTAGGTTTATTTAGCGTTAAAATTACTAGCTCAAGTAAAGGGCCATATATGACTGTTTTAAGTCAGTCTTACTGCACTACCTGCATTGCATGAATGCTCTTACCTCTATGAAATCATTAATTTCTGCTGGCCATGCTCCTCTTACCACCCCAAAATCTCACGTGTCTTGTTCAGGCTGCTCCTGACCTCCCCATATCTTATTAGGATCAGCTTTCTGATGACATTTAACATCTCAGTGTATCTGTCTCACCTCTGTTGGCTCCTTCATTCCTGAGAAGGAAGTGGCATTGTAGTCAGGAAAGAAAGGACACAAAAATCTTTAGGCGCATCCTGAGCAATGTGCCCATCAGCTCTGCACCTCCACAAAATCACGCTTCCTATGTACAAGTTTTGTTTCCCAAGTGGCTTCTGTGGATCCCAGTCCACTTTTCCCAGGCCCTCTCACATGTTTCTCTTTTGGATGTGGAGGGATGGGATAAGGAAAACCAAGGAACGGATGGAACTGAGCTTAGCAGGTGATGAAAAGAATAACAGGAAGAGATTCTGTAGGTACCTTGCTCAGAAAAGGAAGGCCAAGGAGATTGTACCTCCTCTGGTGGATGAGAAGGGTGAACTGGTAATGACAGACATGGAGAAGGCTGATGGACTCAACAACATCTTTGCCTCAGTCTTCCCTGCCAGTCAGGCTTCCCAAGTCTTTCATTCTCTGAACCCATAGACAGAGGCTGGGGGGTGCAAATTCCCACCTGTTGTAAGTGAAGAGAAGGTTTGAGGCCACCTGAAGAAGCTCAAAAAGTACAAGTCTATGGGGCTTGATGACTTGCCTTTCAGGGTGTGGAATGCTGTGGCTGAGGCTGTGGATGTTCCATCCTTGGGGGTGTTCAAGGCCATGTTAGATGAGGCCCAGATCAACCTGATCTAGGGGGTGGTGTCCCTGCCTATGGCAGAGGGGTTGGAACTAGATGATCGTCGAGGTGCTTTCCAACTCAACCGTTGTATGATTCTCTGATTCTGTGATTGTGCTTCAGAGGGAAAGTAATAATAACAGTAATAACAGTAATAACAATAACAATAACAATAATAAAAGCATGATATTGAGTTTCAGAATACTCAGTGATCCTTTGCGATATGGTTTAGTGGAGGACTTGTTAGTGGTAGGTCAGAGGTTGGACTAGGTGATCTTGGAGGTCTCTTCCAACCTAGATGATTCTGGGATTCTGTGATCCAGTTCATCCATGAGACAAAACCCTGCAAGCAGCACAAAGGACACTGAAATGTGGCCTAACATGAAGGAGGTTCCAGATCACTGGTGTAGAAACAGTATTTTTGTGCCATGACCAACGTGGTATATGCTGCAGGAAAAGGCCTACGTCTGAAGTAAAAGGCCTAGGCCAGCACCGGTGTGGCACAGGCTTGAGATTTGGGTGTATGTGAACATTATGGAACCACAGGATCTTTAAGTTCCCTTCCAACATGAGCTGTTCTATGATTCTGTGCTTAGCAGCCCTGTACAGCCCCTGTAGGGCCTAGCCTCAGTTCGTGCACCTCAGCTTGTGCTCCAAAAGTGCTCCCTCACATCACTTGTCCCATCTGCGTTCCTCAGCTACCCCAGGGCATCCTGAAGGCAGTGGCCACCTCTGAATAGAGAATGGAAACCAGCCATGAAAGTAGATCTAGGAAAAAATGGAAACCTGTGCATAAAAGGACTCTAAGTAACAGCTGAAAGAGTCTTTTATGGCAACACCACCAGCTTTTTTTTTTTTTTTCTATGAATCTCTTGATTTAGTCTCATAGGTTTTTTATTATTATTTTATTTATTTATTTATTTATTTATTATTTACTATTGACAGCACTGTGGACAAGGATTATCTACCAAAGTAGGCTTTTTCTGTGAATAGTCGTATGCAAACATTTACCAAAAGACATTTCCCAACTTTTTTTTTTTTTTTTTTTTTTCCTTCTTCCTCCACCTCCCACTCTTCAAGCAGAACTCCAAGGGAAGAAGTCACTGAATTAAAGAATAACTCATGTTGAAAAGATCAAGACTGGGAAATGTGCTCCATGACATCATAAAGGGAGATAAAAAAGAGGGTCAACTGTGTTGGCCCAAGTGCCCATGACTGAAGGGTGCTGCTGCTAACTAGCTGGCAGGAGGACTTGGTATCACTAATGTCCAGCCAACTTCTCCCCCCCCCAACTTCATCCCCTTCTTCAGTGTGAATATCAGCAATGTGGCTAAAGGGAGACTCCAGGAGACTATGGCAAAGGCCTTGCCAAATCCAGGTTCACCACATTCCCTTCTCTCCCCTCCTCTACTGCTTCACCTGCGGCAGGACTTTCCCCATCACGTTCCCATGGGCAGAGGTGACAACTGCAAATCTCCCAGTCATTTTTCTTGTCCTTCCTGAAGACAAGTTTGCTGTCTGTTTTTTCCAAGTCCCCAGAAATCTCTCTGATCCAAATGCTTGATGGCCTGGTCCAGAAAGGCAGGGTAGTGTGACATAGCAGAGAGGGGCATCTGTAATGAGCCTGTGAGAGGGGGGTTACAGAAATCTCACAGAGACACTGGGGGTTGGTTCTAGAGTCACACAGGGCAACGGCAGCACTCTGTGAGGTGTCCGCATCTGAGCTGGCCTCCCACGCTCCTCATACACACGGGGCTGTTGCGAGACATGAGTCTCTACCTTGCACACCACGCACAGTGCACTGCAGTGTCTGCAGTGTCCCTCTGGCTCCTGCAGCCACTGCCAGAGGCTGGGAGGCACCTCAGCCCTGCAGTGCTTTGCCCTGCTCTGCCCTCCTCTGAGATGCCCCACGGCATGAGGAGTGGTCACAGGGACCTTGCTTCAAGGAAGCACATCTCAGAGCTGGATTCAGGTGCCTTCCCAGGGCATGTTACTTAACCTTGTGACACTGTCTGCCCCACTGGCCTTCATGAGACTTGTAGGAATGGCTGATGGCATTTGTGCTCGCTCGTGTTCATCTCTCTGTGAGTGTATGATGTGCCTGCTGGCACCAGCAGCAACGGGTTTCCCTTTATACGTCTCCCATGAACCTGCAGGGGGCCCTGCTCTTCTCCTGGACATCCTACTTCCCAGGGAGCCTTTATGAGATGAGCAATGAGCAGTGGACTGGCCAGCCATTGGTGAACCTCCTTCGATGCACTGTATATCTCTGAGCTGGTGGTGATGCCCTGCAGAGTAAGAAAAATGACAACAAGATAACAGAACAAACCTTGAGCCTGCAATGTATTGTGGGTCATAGGCAGAAAAAAATGGGCTATGTTTTTGATTGTGAAACATCTCCAGTCATGAGTCTCTTCAAGCCATCCTTGAGCTCCTGGTTCCTCATGCTATAGATGAGGGGATTCACTGTTGGAGGCACCACCGAGTACAGAAATGACACCACCATGTCCAAGGATGCAGGGGAAATGGAGGAGGGCTTCAGGTAGGCAAACATGACAGTGCTGACAAAAAGGGATACCACGGTCAGGTGAGGGAGGCACGTGGAAAAGGCTTTGTGCTTGCCCTGCTCAGAGGGCATCCTCAGCACCACAATAAAGATCTGCACATAGGACACCACAATGAAAATAAGGCAACCAAGGACTAAAGAAACGCTAAACACAAGTGCCCAGACTTCCCTGAGGTAGGCATCTGAGCAGGAGAGCTTGAGGATCTGGGGGATTTCACAGAAGAACTGGTCTACAGCATTGCCTTGGCAGAGGGGAAGGGAAAATGTAGTGGCCGTGTGCAGGACAGCATTGAGAAAGCCACTGCCCCAGGCAGCTGCTGCCATCTGGGCACAAGCTGTGCTGCCCAGGAGCCTCCCGTAGTGCAGGGGCTTGCAGATGGCAACGTAGCGGTCATAGGCCATGATAGTGAGAAGGGAAAACTCTGAACCAAAGAAGAAGACGAAAAAGAAGACTTGTGCAGCACATCCTTGGTAGGAGATGGCCCTGGTGTCCCAGAGGGCATTGGCCGTGGCTTTAGGAATAGTGGTAGAGATGGATCCCAGGTCGAGGAGGGCGAGGTTGAGGAGGAAGAAGTACATGGGGGTGTGGAGGCGGTGGTGGCAGGCTACGGCACTGAGGATGAGGCCGTTGCCCAGGAGGGCAGCCAGGTAGATGCCCAGGAAGAGCGCGAAGTGCAGGAGCTGCAGCTCACGCGTGTCTGCGAATGCCAGCAGGAGGAACTCGGAGATGGTGCTTCTGTTGGACATCTGCTTTTCTGGGGATGTGATCCTGAACAAAGAAGAGAAAGAATAGTAACAATGTACAACAGATTCATCAGAGAAAAACTCATCCCGTTTCTCATTTAGAATTGCCAGAAAATTGTCCATTTCCAGGAAGACATTTGGTAGGTATCTTTCCTGAGTTCTTCCTGATGCCTGAGGGTATCCCCGGGAGCAGGGGACTCCTCTGTATTCAATGCAAGAGTCAGTTATGCCCAATAGCCAGAGGTAAGGTGGAACATGGGGCAATCTCAGACTCACTTCACTCCTGATAATAAAGAACCTTGCCCCAGTGTTGCTCCCTGGTTACCCAACTTCACAGCAGATATATATATATGATTTTTTTTAATTTTCATTTTATAGGGTCAGATTTTTTGTTGTTACTGACCTACCACACCTGCTGAGTTTTTCTAAAACAGAAATCCCGGGCATTTCTCCAGCACATAAGTGGAAATGTTGTGCATCCTAAGGGAAAAAGGGACTGGCCCTATAGTGCAGTGTCCTTTAGTGAGGACAGATAATCTGTCCATCAATACTGGTCTCAGCCACCATGTGAGTGTTGCAGGAAAGTTGTACTCAGAGGTTGACCTGAGAAGAACCTGAACACTGCTGAGAGTAGAGGAATCCAGGCACAAAGTGCCCATCTCCAGACCCCTCATCCTGTCCCCATACTCCTCTTCCAGCCAAACACTCCTAGGGCTCATGGAATGGGCATGTGAAACCCCCATCCCCAGCCAGCCTGGGAACAAGACCAGCAGCAGCACAGCCAGCTGGAGAAGCCAGGAGGAATGCCAGCGTGCTGCTGCCAGGGGAGGCAAGGCCAGGGAGGGACAGACGGACACTCAGCAGACCCTCCTGTGCTGCAGCTCTGCCTGCAGAGGAGGCAGCTCCTGCTGGGGACACCGGGGGCTTGAGGGCAGAGGCTGTGCTGGTGGGAGAGGAGAGCACGGTGTGTCCCAGGGAATGCTCCTGCCGTGCAGGGGGTTGCAGGTAGGTGCCTGAGCCCTCCCTCGCACAGCATTTGTGGCAGCAGCTCCCTCTCACCACCTGCCCAAGTCCCTGCTGCCTTCCTATTTCTCTGCTTGGAGATGGTTCTATGTCCCCACATCTCCCTGTCCATGCTCACAGACCCCATCCATGCTTCCACTGCACTGCAAGATTCGGAAAGCACAGAAACTAAAAAATCCTTCCTCTTCAGATTAACCAAGCCTCAGTTTTCCTCTGGAAATGCCCTTTTATAAATGCCATTGTGTATAGCACATTCTATTCCACATTAAATGTAGAGTAAAAGTCATCCTGACAGATGCTATCAGCCATCAGATGTGCCAGCTGCAGAAGACCACTCTGGCAACCCGATCTGCAGTGCCCTGCTGCCAGAGCCTCACGGTGTCAAGAGCCTGCAGATGTGTCCTGCCACACGCTGCCCTCTGTTGTTGCGCTCCTCAGTGCCTCCAAGCCCTCTCTCCTTCTCTCCTCTCACCTGTGGTCAAAGCCTCCAGCCCTGCTGCGCTGTGCAGAGGAGCTGCTCCTGGGCACAGCTGTCTCTCTACAGCGATGCCTCTTGCCAGGAGCTCCCCTTGGGCTCAGGAGCCCGGCCCAGCTCAGCAGCACAGCACCCGACTGTGGCATAGGTTGCTCTGTGCCCTTGGGCTCCCTTGAGGTGTCCCCAAGGCCTCAGGGCTGACAGCTCCCAAAAGCAGCAGGGTCTCTGCTGGGGTGTGGTGTCTGAAGCCGACTGATTTCATCACCGACTGGCCTTTTCTGAACACAGGAGAGATGACTTTTAGAAATGTTATTTCTACTGTTAGAGTATGGTTGTCAAACATGATGTGCTTTAACCTGGCAGGCAGCTCAGCACCACACAGCTGTTAGCTCACACCAACACCTCCCAGCCCCAAATGCTTATGTGTTGTAGTAAGGGCAGTTTGAAGTACTGAAGGGGAAGAGGAATAATAATAGCAATTATTTTTATTACTATTATCGTTATGTACAAAGCAAGCTATACACAGTGCAATTGCTCATTACTGACTGATCTCCAGCCTGTCCCCAACTGATAGAACATTGCATTAACCATCTGCACCTGCTCTTCTTTGACCTTCAACCACTGCATAAATGGAAGGGTCCTCCCAGGGACTGGGTGAGGGAGACAACTCTTTAACATCCTCTGTCTCCGAGGCAGCTATCCCAAAACTCCACCTGTACCCTTTTGGATCTTGGAAGTACCCTCTCATGGGGAAGTTTATGTCAAGGTTTCATAGATCAACATTCTTCTCCCTCCTTTCTTTTCTGGGCAGTAGTTCTTTTCCATTCTCAGGAGCCTGATTTTCACCCCCACTGTTTTCTCCTGCATGTAGAAGCAGTGGAACCTGGCAAAGGTTGGTGTTCTGGCCTAGCAAGAGCAGACCTGGGGTGTCTGGTCTAGGTCCCAGACTAGACCTGGGGTCTGTCACAGGGTCTGGAGTGGCTGCAGGACATGTCAGAGGTGTTGGAGTAGCTGCAGGGCCCATCACAGGGGTTGGAGTGACACTGACTGAGGCTTCCTTTGGAATTCCCTTTGGAATTGCCAAGGTGATAACCCCTCCTTTTCAAGCACTTCTGCAGTTTTTAAGGATTCTGCACGTGCTCGGGGGGAAGTTCCAAAGCACTGGAGGTGCCCACTGCTCTAGGTGCCTGCCCAGATCCTCCCATGCTCCCTGCCACTCCTAACTCTCCTGCCTTGGGGCAGGTCTCTGGAGGGCATTCTTCAAGAGCTGTTTATCCTTAAACAACAGTTGAAACACATTCAGGAGACATCACAGTAGGACCATCCCATGGATATTTTAAGCTTTTTAGAGTTAGTGTAATTAGCCTGGAGGAGAAGGGGGAGGTGAAGAAGTGAAGAAGTGTCCCTCCCTCTTCCTCTCCTAGATTGGCTCCTTAAAGCAAAAAGGTCAAGAGTGTAATTCTTAAGTTTCTGAGTAATGGTTCCTGAGGAATGGACATGATGGCAATGCTCAGTACAAAGAACAGATTTGTCACATGACCAATAATTTTATAGACTCATAAGCCAGTGTTACACAACATAGCAAAATATCTTTAAACCAGCCCCAGAGATGACAAACAGCACAATGGGAACACAGGCAGTAAGTAATGTGCTATACAACACATTTCTGAATGAAAGCCCAACAGACCCGAAATCCAAAATGTCGACCTTGTGATCAGCAACTATTAAACTGGTCTAATGCTTATAACAATTTATCTTTAGTAGTCTGTAGTAAGATCTGTCATTATCTCAACCCTTCGTGCCCCACACTGGGTGCCAAAAAGACTGCTGTGGTTTAACGCGGCAGTTCAAGTACATGGAATTATTTGAAGAGGTCCAGAGGAGGGCCACAAAGGCGATCAAGGGGCTGGAGCACTTCTGCTATGAAGGCGTGCTGAGAGAACTGGTACTACTCAGCACCTGAGAAACCTTAGAGCAACCTTCCAGTACTTAGAGAGGACCTACAGGAAAGCTGGGGAGACAGTCTTTGTCTGGGAGTGTAGTGAAGGGACAAAGAGTAATGACTTTAAACTAAAAGAGGGCAGGTTTAAATTAGATATATGGAAGAAATTCTTTCCTCTGAGGATGGTGAGGCATTGGAACAGGTTTCCTGGAAAAGCTGTGAATGTCCCATCCCTGGAAGTGTTCAAGGAGGTTGCAATGAGTTTGGAGCAACCAGGTCTAGTAGGAGAATGGTTGGAATAAGAGGATCTTTAAGGTCCCTTCCAACCCAAACCATTCTACTTGTATGATTCTATGATCCCATGTTTCTATGATTATCTGTGACACTGCTACCGTTGTCTTTGTGAAGCTCATAAAGGCTCTCCTCAGAGATTTTAACCAAGATTTTTGGTTAGTCCAGCTGGCATCCTCTTACAAGTGGTGTCCCCCAGGGGTTGGTACTGCGACCTGTCTTGTTTAATATCATTATTGATGACCTAGATGAGGGGATTGAGTGTACCCTCACTAAATCTGCAGATGACACCAAGTTGGGAGGTAGTGACGATCCATATGAGAGAAGGGTGGCCTTTCAGAGGGATCAGGATAGGCTGGATTGCTGGGTTGAGGTGAATGGGATGAGGTTCAACAAGGCCAAGTGCAGGGTCCTGCACTTTGGCCACAATAACTCCATGCAATGCTATAGGCTTGGGGCAAAGTGGCTAGAAGACTGTGAAGAGGAAAAGGACCTGGGAGTGTTGATGGATGCTCGGCTGAACACGAGCCAGCCGTGTGCCCAGGTGGCCAAATAGGCCAAGGGTATCCTGGCCTGTATTAGAAATAGTGCAGCCAGCAGGAGCAGGGAGGTGATCGTCCTCCTGTACTCAGCTCTGGTGAGGCCACACCTCGAGCACTGTGTTCAGTTTTGGGCCACTCATTACAAGAAGGACATCGAGGCCCTGGAACATGTCCAGAGAAGGGCAACCAAACTGTTGAAGGGTATGGATAACAGGTCTTATGAGGAGTGGCTGTGATTGTTTAGTCTGGAGAAGAAGAGGCTCAGGGGAGACCTCATTGCACTCTACAACTTCCTGAAGGGAGGTTGATGTAAGGCGGGGGTCAGCCTCTTCTCTCAGATAACTAATGATAGGACTCGAGAAAATGGCCACAAGTTATGCCTGGGGATGTTTAGATTAGATATCACAAAAAACTTTTTCTCTCAAAGAGTAGTCGGGAACTGGAATGGTCTGCTCAGGGAGGTGGCGGAGTCACCGACCCTCAGTGTTCAAGAAGCACCAGGACAGGGTGCTAGGAGATATGGCTCAGTAGCTTAGTGGGTAGTATTAACGATGGGAAGGTTGGACTAAATGTTCTTGTAGGTCCTTTCCAAATTTGTGTTTTTATGATTTCTATGATTCTATCATAGGACAAGGGGAATGGTTTTAAACTTAAATAGGGTAGATTTAGATTCGATAGTCAGATGAAATTCTTGACTTAAAGGTGAGGCACTGGCACTTGTGCTGTGGGTCCAGAGGTCACCTAGGGGGGGTTTGGATCAGCCCATGCCCTTGTGTTTGAAGGAACAGCTGGCGAGAGTGGAGAAGCAGCAGTGAAATCATGGGAACAGCAGAGTGAGAGCAAGGTGGGGAAGAGAAGTGTCTGTCTGCAGCCTTCAGGGAAGTGTGGGACAGCACAGGAAAGCGTACAGAGGAGTAGGCAGAGGGCTCTGACAAGAATGGAAGGCTGCAGCAGCACTGACATCTTTGTCCCCTTAGCTGTGGGTTGTGAGGAGATGTATTATACTCATGGCATTGGGACCATGTATTCTCCTTTATCCCTGTGCAAACACTGGAAAGTGTCATATCACACACACAGAATCACACAGAATTTCTAGGTTGGAAGAGACCTCAAGGTCATCGAGTCCAACCTCCAACCTAACGCTAACAGCCCTCCACTAAACCATATCCCTAAGCTCTACATCTAAACGTCTTTTGAAGACTTCCAGGGATGGTGACTCCACCACTTCCCTGGGCAGCCTGTTCCAATGTCTAACAACCCTTTCAGTGAAGAAGTTCTTCCTAACATCTAACCTAAAACTCCCCTGGCTCAACTTAAGCCCATTCCCCCTCGTCCTGTCACCAGGCACGTGGGAGAACAGGCCAACCCCCACCTCGCTACAGCCTCCCTTGAGGTACCTAAAAAGAGCGATAAGGTCACCCCTGAGCCTCCTCTTCTCCAGGCTGAACAAGCCCAGCTCCCTCAGCCGCTCCTCATAGGACTTGTTCTCCAGGTCCCTCACCAGCTTCGTCGCCCTTCTCTGCACCCGCTCAAGCACCTCGATGTCCTTCTTGTAGCGAGGGGCCCAAAACTGAACACAGTACTCGAGGTGCGGCCTCACCAGAGCTGAGTACAGGGGGACGATCACCTCCCTCGCCCTGCTGGTCACGCTGTTCCTGATACAAGCCAGGATGCCGTTGGCCTTCTTGGCCACCTGAGCACACTGCTGGCTCATATTCAGCTGACTATCCACCATCACTCCCAGGTCCTTCTCTGCCTGGCAGCTCTCCAACCATTCCTCTCCCAGTCTGTAGCTCTGCTTGGGGTTATTGTGCCCCAGGTGCAGGACCCGGCACTTGGCCTTGTTGAACTTCATGCAGTTGACCTCAGCCCATCGGTGCAGCCTATCCAGATCCTCCTGCAGAGCTTTCCTACCCTCGAGCAGATCGACACACGCACCTAACTTGGTGTCATCTGCGAACTTACTGAGGGTGCACTCGATGCCCTCGTCCAGATCATCAATGAAGATATTAAAGAGGACCGGCCCCAGCACCGAGCCCTGGGGGACGCCACTAGTGACTGGCCTCCAACTGGACTTGGCTCCACTCACCACGACTCTTTGGGCCCGGCTCTCCAGCCAGTTTCTAACCCAGCGAAGCGTGCGCCAGTCCAAGCCAAGAGCAGCCAGTTTCTTGAGGAGAATGTTGTGGGAGACGGTGTCAAAAGCCTTGCTGAAGTCAAGGTAGACCACATCCACAGCCTTTCCCTCATCCACCCAGCGCGTCACTCTGTCATAGAAGGAGATCAGGTTCGTCAGGCATGACCTGCCTTTCATAAAGCCATGCTGACTGGGCCTGATCGCCTGCTTCCCCTGCAATTGCTGCATGATGACTCTCAGGAGGATCTGCTCCATGAGCTTTCCTGGCACTGAGGTCAAACTGACAGGCCTGTAGTTTCCCGGGTCTGCCCTCCGGCCCTTCTTGTAGATGGGCGTCACGTTTGCTAGCCGCCAGTCGATTGGAACCTCCCCTGATAGCCAGGACTGTTGATAAATGATGGAAAGCGGCTTGGCCAGCTCCTCTGCCAGTTCCCTCAGTACCCTTGGGTGGATCCCATCCGGCCCCATTGACTTGTGCACATCTAAGTGCCGTAGCAGGTCACCAACCAGTTCTTCATGGATAATGAGGGCCACATCCTGCTCCCCATCGCCTTCCACCAGCTCAGGGTACTGAGTATCCAGAGAACATCCGGTATTGCCGCTAAAGACTGAGGCAAAGAAGGCATTAAGCAGCTCCGCCTTTTCCTCATCTCTTGTAACTAAGTTTCCCCCCGCATCCAGTAAAGGATGGAGATTCTCCTTAGTCCTCCTTTTTGTGTTGATGTATTTATAGAAACGTTTTTTGTTATCTTTAACGGCAGTAGCCAGATTGAGCTCCAGATGAGCTTTGGCCTTCCTAATTTTGTCCCTGCACAGCCTCGCTACTTCTTTAAAGTCCTCCTTAGTGGCCTGCCCACTTTTCCAAAGCTTATAAACCCTCTTTTTCCTCCTAAGATCAAGCCACAATTCTCTGTTGAGCCAGGCCGGTCTTCTTCCCCGCCAGCTCGTCTTTGGGCACGTGGGGACAGACCGTTCCTGCGCCATTAAGACTTCCCTCTTGAAGAGCGCCCAGCCTTCCTGGACCCCTCTGCCCTTCAGAACCACCTCCCAAGGGACTCCACCAACCAGTGTCCTGAGCAGCTCAAAGTCAGCCCTTCGAAAGTCCAATACAGCGGTTTTACTGGTCCCCTTCCTGGCCTCGCCAAGAATAGTGAACTCCACCATTGCGTGGTCACTCTGCCCAAGACAGCTCCCGACGATCACGTCCTCCACCAGTCCTTCTCTGTTTGTGAAGAGAAGGTCTAGCGGGGCACCACCCCTGGTAGGTTCACTAACCAGCTGCGTCAGGAAGCTATCTTCCACGCTCTCCAGAAACCTCCTAGACTGCTTTCTCAGGGCTGTGTTGTGCTTCCAGGATATGTCAGGGAAGTTGAAGTCCCCCACGAGTACAAGAGCTGATGATTTAGCAACCTCTGTCAGCTGCCTTCTCCTTTATCCCTGTGCAAACACTGGAAAGTGTCATATCATTGTCCTTCACATGATATCAAGGGCATCGTGCCCTACCCCACAGACCCCAGACCCTCTGATATAATGACAACCATCAGTAAACTGATCCCAGTTAGATGACTGATATGCGGAGGTCAGGAGTAGCTTGGCCAGGAGAGATGTCAGATTTGGGGGAAGGAAGAGGAAGGGAAGAGGAGCTCGGAAGCTTACCTTTGTAGAGGTAAGAGGGTTCATGTAATGTTGATGCTGCTGTAACACTGACTTCAGTCTTCCAAGGCCTGTAAACAATAACAATAATCTCTCAACCTAAACATTAGTGCAACATCCTGACAGGAATCCACTATTGTAAAGCAGAACTCAAAATATCACCTCAAGAAAAACTCAGCGCATAGCCCCTTTCCCTTGCGTTTACTCTCTTGCTCACCCTAATCCTTGCCCTTAACACTAACATTAAATGCTCTATTTATCCCTAGACCTCTTGCCAGACCTAAACAAAACCCTAAACCATAATGCTTGCCCATACCCTAACCAGAGACCTGACACCACAAACAGAACAGCAAACCTTCCAACTAAAACTTTGTTTACTCTCTAAACCAGAAAGGTGAGCCCCAGTCCATAGAGGACAAGAGAGAGGTGAGCTCTGCCTCAGGATCTCCTGCCCCAGCAGGAGCAATGTGACTGGGGCAGGGACTCTGAGGTCACTTCTGTCTCTGCACTTGATAGGGCAGCAGCAGGAATGGGTCACAGAAAGGGACTGGGAGGTCACTTGTTTCTGGAGGTGGCAGGTCAGCCTTGACTTCTCCCTGGGAGCTGCACTTTTGGGCTGACAGCTGCCAGTGGCCCTGCTAGGCCAGCAGAAGGCACCTGCTTGGCATGCTGACTGGGGGATCCCCTCTGCCCCCAGAGCCTGGAGGACCCAGACAGAAAGAAGACCCCCAGATGAGTTGTCCTGTCCCTTCTGCTTGAGTCCATGACTCGGCAGCAGGCACAAGGCTTGGCTGTGTCTCCACAAGAAGCTGCAAGGCCAGCAGCAGGCCCCTAGCTTTGAAACTGCTGCTGAGGTGACTTGTGTCTGGTTGGCTGAGAGGCCACAAGGAGCCTGCTGGGTTGGGCTGCCTACTTCAGGAGTGGTTTCCTCCCTGATGGAGTGTTCTTTGGTAGTAGGAAAGAGCAGCAGAAAAAAACTACCATGAATCATGCCCTGGAAGGTTGGCACTGGCCATGAGGAGGAAGAAATCTCCAGGGGAAAAAGCTGGTCTTTCTGATGGAGACTGAGGCAAAGAAGGAATTAAGTACCTCAGCCTTTACCTCCTTTCTTGTCACCAGCTTTCCCCCCACATCCAATAAAGGATGATGATTCTCCTTAATCCTCCTTTATTTGGAGTTTATATATAAATAGTTCTTGTTTCTTTGACATAAATATACAGATTGAGCTCCAGCTGGGCTTTGGCCCTTCTAATTTTCACCTGCACAGCCCCATAACATTCAGGACACAGCTCCAGACAAACTGACAGCTTGCATGATGAGGAAGCACAGAAGAGGTGGAACCTGGCAGCCTTCCATCCCCTACCCTTCTGTGACTCTGTGCTGCAATTGCATTCAACTGGTTACTCCTATGTTATCCAAACTTTCCTGCAACTCCTGCTGCTGTTGTCTTGTCAGAGACAGCACAATCACAGAAAGGTTGAACCATCTGTGTACAGACATTAACACCTGACAGAATGAAACATCAGTGCGGTGCATACAAGCAGTGGTGCCTGCTCACCAGGAACCAGGCCAGCTTCCTACAGTGCTGCCTTATGAAGACCATGGCCACCAAGAAGATCTGAGTTATCAGACTAAGCTCAGACCCGGTGTGACACCAAACGGACAAGTGCCTACAACTAGCTGGTAAAGACGTGAAAGTCTGGGAGTCCCTAGGACAGCCTGGTGTGGAGAGGAGCAAGGGTTCTACCAAGGCTAAAAGTCCCAACACTGAGGCCTGACTGAAACTCACTGCCACTGAGGCCTGTGAAGAGACATCTTGATAATGAGCACAAGGTCCTCATTATCTCTGTGCATGCACCCATGACCCAGGCAGGGGTCGTACCATTCTCCTGCACTTGGCCATGCACATCCCCATCTCCTACTGCCCCATGAAGAGCCCTGAGCAAGGTGTGAAGGGCAAGGATCTCCCTTCCAAGGGGACATGGGTCAAGGTCTGGCCCTTGTGCTTGGTGAAATACATCCAATTTGTCCACACATCAGCGTCATCTTCACATTGCCTTTGTCTCCTTGTCCTCACTGCCTCCAGGGTTCTGCTCTAACGAGCTCCAAGGGAGCCTGTGTCAGTGCTGGCCCTCAGGGGGACACTGCAGGAAACTTGCCTCTGACTTGGACTTCTGGAGAGCTGTCTTCAATTGTCTCTGAGTGCCTGAGGTTCGTGGGCTCATCAGCATAGCCCCCAGAGGGGTGATTGCAGTGCCTTGGTCTGGTGCTGTGCTGCTGAGCTGGGCCAGGCTCCTGGGGCAGAGAGAGCTCGTGGCAAGAGGGCCCTGGTGCAGAGAGACAGCTGTGCCCAGGAGCAGCTCCTCTGCACAGCGCAGCAGGGCTGGGGGCTCTGACCGCAGGCACCCAGGCAGAAAGAGATTCCAGGCAGCCTGGAGGCTGTGGGCAAAGGAGAGCTCAGTGCAGGAGAAACCTTCACAGCTCTGTCCACAGTAAGTCTCTGGCTGCAGGATGGTGCAGGGCAGGTTCCTGGAAGCGGCTCCTGGATTCGGGATGTCTCTGCCTGTCCAGGAGCTGCCAGGATGCCTCTCGTGGCTTGTGCGGTGTGGAGGAGAAGGTGCTACAAGGCAGCTGCAGGGGTGCCCAGGGCTGTGGTGCAGAGCAGGGTCCCTGCTGTGCCCCAGGGGCTGTGTGCTGGGGCAGGGCCTCTGCTGCCTGCCAGGCTCAGCACTCAGCCTTCCCGGGGAGCTGCCCAGGGGCTGCAGGGAGAAGCTGTGGGTGGAAGGAGCCCCCCCAGCAGGGCAGGGCAGGATCCTGCTGCTGCCCACAGCGTGCTGCCTGGGGCAGGCTGCTCACAGCCCCGCACCTCCCCAGGGCACTGCATTGCAGAACCGCCCGGCAAGAGCTACCTGAAGGCAGTGCACTTTTTAGAATCTGCTTCATTTTCCTGCCCATGTGCTGAGGCAGAAGGATGGTCGTGGAGTTGGAATATCTGTAGCAGAGACTAAGGCTCCTTGAACATTGCTGTTGCTCTGAGGCACCTTACACACCTCAGCACAGAGACAGTACTGACATCACCTTTGTTGTTTCTTAGGGAATTATTTGACCTTCTCCTCATGTCTGTGATCCGTGGACTTCACAGATCACTCCAGGTTTTACCTGTTGCTGTATCCTAGGACTGACTGCTGCAGAGCCCACAGCACAGCTCCCTGCTTCTTGTGGCACCCTCAGAACACCAACCAGAGAAAAGACAAGGAGTGACAGAAAGATCTTCCTGAAAGGAATGAGGCAGTACGTTGTATGTGTGGTGTTTGTTGAGACATGCAATGGATTTTGGTCAGAGAAGTCCTTAAACTTTGCAAAGTCTTTGCTTCTTTTAGACAGACTACCTTGGCCAGAGGCAAGAAATGCCCAACATCAGCTCTGTGAGCGAGTTCCTCCTGCTGGCATTCGCAGACACGCGCGAGCTGCAGCTCCTGCACTTCGCGCTCTTCCTGGGCATCTACCTGGCTGCCCTCCTGGGCAACGGCCTCATCCTCAGTGCCGTAGCCTGTGACCACCGCCTCCACACCCCCATGTACTTCTTCCTCCTCAACCTCGCCCTCCTCGACCTGGGCTGCATCTCCACCACTCTGCCCAAAGCCATGGCCAATGCCCTCTGGGACACCAGGGCCATCTCCTATCAAGGATGTGCTGCACAGGTTTTTCTCTTTGTCTTGTTGATGTCATCGGAGTATTTCCTTCTCACCATCATGGCCTACGATCGCTACGTTGCCATCTGCAAGCCCCTGCACTACGGGAGCCTCCTGGGCAGCAGAGCTTGTGCCCAGATGGCAGCAGCTGCCTGGGGCAGTGGCTTTCTCAATGCTGTCCTACACACAGCCAACACATTTTCAGTGCCCCTCTGCCACGGCAATGCTGTGGACCAGTTCTTCTGTGAAATCCCCCAGATCCTCAAGCTCTCCTGCTCACATGCCTACCTCAGGGAAGCTGGTCTTCTGGTCTTTAGCGCATTTTTAGCATTTGGTTGTTTTGCTTTCATTGTGCTGTCCTATGTGCAGATCTTCAGGGCAGTGCTGAGGATGCCCTTTGAACAGGGCCGGCACAAAGCCTTTTCCACGTGCCTCCCTCACCTTGCCGTGGTCTCCGTGATGGTCAGCACTGGCATTTTTGCCTACCTGAAGCCCAACTCAATCTCTTCCCCATCCCTGGATCTATTGGTGTCACTTCTGTACTCAGTGTTGCCTCCAGCAGTGAACCCTCTCATTTACAGCATGAGGAACCAGGAGCTCAAGGATGCAGTGAGGAAACTGTTTTTGTATGTGCTTATTAAACATCAATATTGTTAATATTATTGTGATTTTTATCATATTATTTTTATCCTTAGTATTATTATCATATTATAAACATTAATAATAATACTGTCAGGACTACTATTGTATTTGAGAAACGAACATGACAGATTTTCATATCATTTTTCTTTTCTTTTTATTATTTTCATGACTTCTGATATTGGTTGAATTTATTTAGTAATTTTTTACTTTGAGTACATCTTCTAATCAACCTATTGAACTAGGCATCCTCTGTAGGTATAGACAATAAAGCATAAATTCACTGGTCTCAGCTGCCATCTCTTCCCATGTACTCTGGAGCTGGGGGAGCAGCCCCAACACACAGGAGGGGTTCACGGCCAAAAGCCCAGCTGCTACATGGAGGAGCAGCCCCAGTGGCCCTCGGGGCTGCCCCTCACTGCCCGCTGGGCTCTGCCTCTCTGCTGCCTTCGGGTCAGGGCTGCTGCTTCCCTGGAGCCATGGCCATGGCCAGCAGCTGGACGTGGCCTTTTCACTGCTACTCTCTTTTGGTCTCCACATTGTTCTCTTGTGCTCTTGTACGTGGGTTAGCCATCAGATCTCATGCACCTTGGTGACTTTCCTGATGTCCCTAGAGTGGCATCTCCTCCACATCTCTGTACACCTCTTCTAAAGCAGTTGTCAGAAATACACCCAAGGAGCTCCTCCCTGGACAGGCTTCTTGTTTTTCTGGGCTTCAGGATGGATCAGTCCCATAGTGATAGCTGAAGGACAAAGGGCTGGACTGGGATCTGACTTCTTGGTAGCACATGGCCCAACAAACAGTGATAAGTGGCATGGCCTTGGCATATCCTGCAGTTACTGGGTCTGATGGCAAATGGCATCCTGGAGAGGACTCTGGAGCTGCTCTGTGGCTGGGCCAGGCCTCTTGTGCTGGCCTGGGGAGCGGGGCTGGCTCTGCGGGGCACAGACACTGTGTGCTGGGGATCTCCCAGGCAAGAGAGCAGGGCTCCTGCAGCTGCACCATAGCCAGCCTCCTTGTTTCTCTACTCAACCAGAAACTACACATGCGTGAGCTGCCTGCTTCCTCCCCCTCTAGAGGGAGAGGAGGAAACACATCTAGAGAGAGAAGTGAAAGGACATAAAAACTCACAGAAAGATAGACACATAAGGAAGGGAAAGGAAAAGAAAAAATAAAGAAAGAGGAATTGCAACCCCAAACATGAGGAATATTTAGTAACTCATCAGTTCTCACAAGCAGATTGCTGTGCTGTCAGTCTCTGAGAAACTGCTACCTTGTCTTGGAAAGATGACCCCAATATTTACTGCCAAGCACCATGTTATGTCTGAGGTGGACTGAGCAGAGCTCAAGTGCTCAGTCTGGTGTGAGCAGGCAGAGGAGAGCTCAGCATCCCCTTGGCACACATAAGCCCCAGCAAAGGAGCCTGGCGAATGATTCCTTGCAGCCCTGGGGAATGGCAGTGACCTCATGAGCTGGGTCTGCCTCCCAGCCTGCCCAGCACAGCCCTACAGAGTGCCCCCGTGCCCCAGGCACAGCCCCCTCGCTCTGCAGAGCAGCACCTCTGGTTGTCATGTCAAAATCAAAAGATTTCAGCTTTTGCCTAAAGTCATCCTCCACGGCTGCTTTCAGTTTTCTACACAGAGGCAGCCAGTGCCTCCAAGATCCCTGGGGGAAAATGAAGCATGCCTGAGGGCCTGGAAAAAATTAGCCTGAATCCATTCTGGAACCAAAACTTAACATCAGGAAGCTCACTTCTGTGGTTGTGCAGAGCTGCTGGGCACATGGTGCAGGGTGTTCCTAGACATGTTTGTGTCCTCTTCCATTTTGCCTTAAGCGCCACTTCTGTCTTAGGAATGGAGTAGCCAACAGAGGTGAGACAGATACTCTGAGATCATGAGAGCCATCAGAAAGCTAATCCCAACAAGATTACTGCTATGGGGAGGTCAGCTGAACCCTGGCTAAGAGTGATGTGGGATTTAGGGGAGGGAAGAGGAGCTAGGGCAGCAGAAATTCATGATTTGGAAGATGAAAAAATGTTCAGGTAATGTTCATGCTGTTCTAACACTGACTTCAAAAATTCATGTGAGGTCCTTCCAAGGTCTCAACCTGTAAACTCAATCCCTAACCCTAAATGCTACTCCACACCCTGACAGGAATCCACTACTCTAATGCCAGACCTCACAGTATCCCTTGAAGCCAAAACTCAGCCCATAGCCTCTTTCCCTTACCCTTACTCTTTTGTTTACCTTGATCCCTGCCCTTAGTCCTAGCATTGAAATGCTCTGTTTAACCCTAGACAACATCTTTACAGACCTAAAAAAAACCTTAAACCACAGAGCTTCCCCATACCCTAAGCACAGACAGCACACCTTAAACAGAAGACCAAACACTTCCACTAAATTTGCCTTAATCTCTAACTCAGAAAGATGAGCCCTAGTCCCTAACACCATACATGAACATCTAACACCTAAAGCCCCTCTTCCTGTGCATTAACCTCCCCACCTTCAAGCCCTCTAACTTTAGGTGCTTGGCCCCTTGAGGCAGGGCAGGAACCATGAGGTTGCCATGAGGTCTCATGGCATTCAAAACCAAGTGAGGACTGACATCTGTCAATGGCCCTGCTAGGCCAGCAGAAGGCACCTGCTTGGCATGCTGACTGGGGGATCCCCTCTGCCTCCAGACCCAGGACGACCCAGGCAGAAAGAAGGCCCCAACATGGGTTGTCCTGTCCCTTCTGCTTGAGTCCATGACTGCACAGCAGCAGGCACAAGGCTTGGCTGTGTCTAGCCAAGAAGCTGCAAGGCCAGCAGCAGACCCCTGGCTTGGAAGCTGCTGCTGAGGTGACTTGTGTCTGCTTGGCTGAGAGGCCGCAAGGAGCCTGCTGGGTTGGGATGCCTACTTCAGGAGTCGTTTCCACCCTGATGGAGCTTCCTTTGGCAGTAGGAAAGAGCAGAAGAAAAAACTTCCACAGAATGCACCTTGGATGTTAAGCATTGGCCACAAGGAGGAAGAAATGTCCCTCAAAGTATATTGCTGTGGTGCCAGAGGTCACCCTCTGATTAGACCGTCGCTTTGTTTTTTCATGTAACATCTGGTGAGGGCTGACGAGACATGGGTGAAAGCAAGGGATGAAAGCAAGGTGATGAACAGAGATGGGTGTCTGCAGACTTCAAAAAATTAGGTCAGACTACGGGACAGCAAAGGAAAGCCTGCAGAGGACAAGGCAGAGGGTGCTGGTAGAAATGGCAGGCCCAACAGCCCTGAAATTTCTGTCCTCTTGGCTAGAGCTTAGGAGGAGATAGCTATATTCATTGTGATGAGGCCTCATAGATTCCTTGCAACCCTGTGCAGTACCACGGAGGTGTCACACCAGTGTTGTTCTCATGGCATCACACTGACCACCACATCCCACAGACCCCAGGAAAAGCCTTGAGCCAGATGTGGGGGTGCGGGATCTCCTCTCACAGTTCCAGGGGTCAGGCCTTGGCTCTTCTGCTTCACCAAAACCAATCAAGACTTTTCTCAGCACAGTGCTTTGCCTGTCTGTAACCATGGCCTCCAATTATCTGCCCTAACAAGGCCCTGGGGAGGCTTTGTTAGTAACAGCCCTCAGTGGGGTCCATTAATACTCCAAGTCACTTCAGCTTTTCCTCCTGACTTTTCTTGCTCAAGCGGTTGCATCACTCTCTTCCAAGTACCTGAGCTTCATAGACTGAGCACCAAAATGGACTTCATTAAAATGCAGAAACTCCTAACATCTCTTCAATAGTTTCTTCAAGCCTTCATGCCTTCTACAGCTAATTACAGAGCTTACATGGCGTACTTAAGGAAGAAAATTTCAAAACGCAGCTCATAAAAAATATTTTCAGTTTTTAAAGGCTGAATTTTGCTGCAGTTCAGTTTTGAGCATCGTTCTCCTATTACTGTTCATCCAGGGTAACTTCTTTGGAGACCTTCTTCTACGGGAGGAAAAGCAGAGTCTGGAGGTCAGACACCCTCCCTGCCAGCAGTGGTCTTTGTCCCTGTAACTGCAGCCCAGCCCACACATGAAACCCTTTCTAAGACAACTTGGGTTCCTTGAGAACAAATAAAATAAAATAAAACCAAAAATAAAATGAAATAAAATAAAATAAAATAAAATAAAATAAAATAAAATAAAATAAAATAAAATAAAATAAAATAAAATGAAACCTAAAATTAAAAAAAAAAAAAATGAAATCTAAAATGAAATAAAGTAAAATAAATATTAAGTGACTTTTGGAACCTGAGAAATTCTGTTTGAATCGCAGTAGACACCTAGATATCCATGGTATCTCTTGGGTCTTCTGTGGAAAACTCAGTATGAAAACGAAAGAAAATATATCTTTAAGTTGCTGTAGCTATACCCATGAGCTTGGCTGCTTTTGGGAAATTGCCCCTTTCAGACAGGAAAACCTAAATTGAGTAATGTGAAAAGACCTGCCCAGTCAATAGAGAAAGGCAGAGTACTACTTCCTGGTCTTTAGATGCAGAAGGTAAAAAGAATTGCATTGTGCCTGACACTACTCTGGGACGTGTCACCCAGGTCAGGCAACTTTACCTTAGTGCTGACAAGGACATCACTAAACTACGCTCCCAAGCTCTATATCTACATCTCGGCTCTCCCGTCGATGAACCAGCTCATCAATTTCCTATCTGGGAGATCCTCTACCCATACACTAATCTCTTCTTCCTCTCTTGCTTGACCAGCACGGTGACTTGAATGTGGAACACCCTCATCACTGTGCTGGTGCCTGACACCAAACACCTGCAGATGACCGTGGCCTTCTTCCCGTGGGAGATTTGTCCTCCTTGCACAGCTCCACCACCCTGCGCCAGATGCTGGCCAGCTTCCTGGCTGGAGACAGCACCCCCTTTGCTCACAGAGGTGGCAGCACTCTCAGCTGCACCTTCTGCATGACCGCAGTGCTTCCTGCTGGGGGCCATGTCCTATGGTCAGCCCTGGGCTGTATGCCATCCCTGTTCTCTATAAGGCTTGGGAAGTGGAAGGCCTGACTCCAGAAGGCAGCTGTACCTGAACCGGGTGAATTTCTCTCATGTACAGGAATTCTTTCTCCTCCTCCCAGCTACAGTTCTGTGGCCCCTGTGTCAAGCACCCCTTGTGTGGTTTTGCCCCATTGCTGGAGCAGTCCTGCAGTGCCAGAGTAATTCTCCTGGTTTTGCTTTCAAAATTTGCATTTGAATCCAATCTTCCTATTCCTAATCATGCAGATTTCATGTGTGTGTTTCCTGTGTTGGCAGGCCCAAGGTCTTATCCACCTGCTCTTCTGTCCTCACGAATGTCACAGTTTTCTATGGCACAATCATCATTTTCTGTGGGAAGCACAGAACAGCCCACCTCACAGATCTTAACCAAGCTCTTTCCAAACCTTCATCATCCCCTGGTGAATCCTCAGGTTTCTTAGCGGTTGTGTGGGAAGGGTGAGAGAGGTGCTAGTGGAGATGCTGACATTGTCATAAGACCTATCTCAAATACCTTGGAAAGGACAGATGGATCAAAGAATTTTCTCGGGACTTGGAAAAAGCAGATGACAAACCTATCTTCTAGTAGAGGGGCAACCAGAAGGATGATGAAGCCTAACCAAGGAGTAAAATGCCAGCCTTAGCCTTAGGCCCCAAACCAGACCTAAACTGAAGTCCTCAAAGCTTGCCCTTATTCTAACCCCTGAGCAGGATCCTTAGGCACAACACTAAATAATTCCTTGAACCCCTTGCCATTCCTTTGACCCTGGAATGTGACCTCTAATTCCTAAATATTATCCCGAACACCTAACTCCCAAAGCTCTCCACCATGCACACAGCACATCTCAGCTTCAACCCCACTCCTACCCCTACCTTGTGTGGCTTTTATGCTTGGGGTAGGGCAGGGACTGTGAGGTCCTGCAGCAGTCCCATGGCATTGGAAGAGGCATGTGAGGTGACAGGTATGTGATCAGATCACAGGCCACAAGGAGGAGCTGGCTGGGAATGCTGGGATGAGGTCAGGTGTGCCTCAGGATGTGCTGGGCCTGCAGGATGCATATAGGTGTGAAGGAGGCTGTGAGGTCACTTCTGTCTGTGGAGCTGATGGACCAGCAGCAGGAATGTGGCACAGACAGGGACCATAAAGGGCAGAAGCATGCACAATGCATTGAAGATGATGGCGAGGCATCTTCTGTTTTGGTCATGTGATAGACCACAGGAAGGCTGATGGGATGGGAGTCATGCTTGAGGTACAGATTTTGAGACCATAGAATCAGAGAATGGCTCCTGTTGGAAAGGACCTTAAAGGTCATCTAGTTCCAACCCCCTGGCCATAAGCAGGGATGCCCCCTATGAGATCAGGTTGCCCAGGGCCTCATCTACCCTGCTCTTGAACAGTTCCAGGGATGGGGCACCTCTAAAGTCTCTTGGCAACCTGTTTCAGTGCCTCAGCTCCCTCTGAGTGAAGAGTTTCCTCCTAACATCTAATCGAAATCTCCCCTCTTTTAATTTAAAACCATTCCCTTGTCCTATCATTATCTAATTGAACAAAGAGTCAATCTCCATCTTTTTTATAAGACCCCTTGAAGTATTGAAAGGCCACAAAGAGGTCACCCCGGAGCCTTCTTTTCTCCAGGCTGTAGTCCCAGCTCTCTTAGCCTTTCTTCATAGGAGATGTGCTCCAGCCCCTTGATCATCTTTGTGGCCCTCCTCTTGACCTGTTCTAACAGATGCACATCATTCTTGTGCTGCGGGCCCCAGTCGTGGATGCAGGACTCCAAGTGGAGCCTCACAGGGGCAGAGTAGAAGGAGTAGAAATAGAAGTGACCGGTACAGAATGCACTCTCACTGTCAATCTCACTGTCTATGTCACAGATAAAGATATTAAACAGCACCAGTCCCAGGACAGACCCCTGAGGTACAACACTTGTCACCAGCCTCCATAGGACATAGAGGCGTTGAGCATCACTCTCTGGGTGTGATCTTCAGGCCAACTCGTTATCCACTGAATGGTGCACCCATCAAATGCATATCTCTCTAATTTGGAGATCAGGATGTCATATGGGACAGTGTCAATGGTCTTACAGAAGTCCAAGTAGATGACGTAGGTCTGTCTTCTCTTGTTGTCTGATGTGGTCACTCAATGTAGAAAGCCAGCACATTGGTCAGGAACAATTTGGCCTTTGGGGAAGCCATGCTGGCTGTCTGAGATCACCTCTTTGTTTTGCACGTGCCTTGACATTGATTCCAGGAGGATCTTTTCCATGATCTTGTCAGGCAAAGAGGTGAGGCTCACAATTCAATAGTTCCATGGCTTCTCATTTCTACCCTTTTTAAAAATGGGAGTGATGTTTTCCTTTTCAGGTCACCAGGGAGTTCACCTGATTGCCAGGACTCTTTAAATATGACGGAGAGAGGTTTGACAACTACATCAGCCAGTTCCCTCAGGACCCTGGGTTGCATGTCATCAAGCCCCATAGACTTGTACTTGTTGGGTTTCTGCAGGTGGTCTCAAACATGCTCTTCACTTACAGCAGGTGGGAATTTGCACCCCCAGCCACCAACTATGGGTTCAGGGAAATAAAAGACTTAAGAAGCCGTACTGGCAGTGAAGACTGAAGAAAAGAAGTTGTTGAGTCCCTCAGCCTTTTCCATGTCTGTCATTTCCAGTTCACCCTTCTCATTCATCACAGGGGGTACAATGTCCTTGGCCTTCCTTTTCTGAGCAAGGTGCCTACAGAATCTCTTCCTGTTATTCTTTTCATTCCTTGCCAAGATCAGTTCCATCCATGCATTGCTTTCCTTTTCCCATCTGTCCACATCCTTAACTGAAACATGCTTGAGGGCTTGGGAATAGTAACGTTGGATGCATAGAAGCCACTTGGGAAACAAAACTTGTAGGTAGGATGCATGATTTTGTGGAGGTGCAGAGCCGATGGGCACATTGTGCAGGATGCGCCTAAAGACCTTTGTGTCCTTTTCCCTCCTGACTACAATGCCACTACCTTCTCAGAAATGGAGGAGCCAACAGAGGTGAGACAGATACACTGAGATGTTAAACGTCATCAGAAAGCTGATCCTAATAAGATATGGGGAGGTCAGGAGCAGCCTGAACAAGAGAGATGTGAGATTTTGGGGTGGCAAGAGGAGCATGGCCAGCAGAAATTAATGATTCTGTAGAGGTAAGAGGGGTCATTTAATGTAGATGCTACAGTAACACTGACTTAAAACTGTCATGTATTGCCCTTTCCTTATTTGAACCGGTAATTTTAATCTTTAAACCTAAATGTTACTCCACCACTCTGAGAGGAATGCACTATTCTAATGCCTGAACTCAAAGTATCCATTGAAGCAAAACTCAGCCTGTTTCCCTTACCTTTACTCTCCTCCTTACCCTATTCACTTCCTTTAACACTATCATTAAAATGCACTATTTAGCCCTAGAGAAGTTGTTGGCAGGCCTAAAAAAAGCCTAAACCACAGGGCTTGCCCATACCCTTGAGACAGACCTGATAGCCACAGAAGAACACCAAAGATTCCCATTAAACCTGTGTTTATCCTCTAACCTAGAATGGTGAGCCCTAGTCCCTGAAGGACTAGAGAGAGGTCAGCCCTACCTCAGGATGTCCTGACCCAGCAGGAGCAATGTGACTGTGAGGTCACTTCTCTCTCTGCACGTGATAGGGCAGCAGCAGGAACGTGTCACGTAAAGGGACTGTGAGGTCACTTGTGTCTGGAGGTGGCAGGTCACCCTTGCCTTCTCCCTGGGAGCTGCACTTTTGGGCTGACATCTGGCAGTGGCCCTGCTAGGCCAGCAGAAGGCACCTGCTTGGCATGCTGACTGGGGGATCCCCTCTGCCTCCAGAGCCTGGAGGACCCAGACAGAAAGAAGACCCCCATATGGGTTGTCCTGTCCCTTCTGCTTGAGTCCATGACTGGGCAGCAGCAGGCACAAGGCTTGGCTGTGTCTCCACAAGAAGCTGCAAGGCCAGCAGCAGGCCCCTAGCTTGGAAGCTGCTGCTGAGGTGACTTGTGTCTGGTTGGCTGAGAGGCCGCAAGGAGCCTGCTGGGTTGGGATGCCTACTTCAGGAGTGGTTTCCACCCTGATGGAGCTTTCTGTGGCATTAGGAAAGAGAAGGAGAAGAGAAACACCCACAAAGCGTGCGTTGGAATGCTGGCACTGGCCATGAGGAGGAAAAAATGTCCAGAAGAACAACTGGTCTTGCTGCTACAGACTGGGACAAAGAAGAAATTAAGTACCTCAGCCTTCACCTTATCTTGAGATCTTCACCAGATTTCCCCCACATCCAATAAAGGATGATGACTCTCCTTTATCCTCCTTTATTTAAAGTATTTCTATAAGCAGTGTTTATTGTCTTTGAGAGTCATAGAGAGATTGAGCTCCACCTGGTCTTTGGCCCTTCCAGTTTTCACCTGCACAACCCCGTAACATTCAGGACCCAGATTCAGACAAACTGACAGCATGCATGAGAAGGAAGCACAGAAGAGATGGAACCTGGCAGCCTTCCATCCCCTACCCTTTTGTGGCTCTGTGCTGCAATTGCATTCAGTTGGTTACTCCTGTATTATCCAAACTTTCCTGTGAGTCCTGATGCTGCTGTCTTGTCCGAGAGAGCACAATCACAGGAAGGTTGAATTGTCTGCCTGCAGACATGAAGAGCTGACAGAATGGAGCATCAGTGTGAGCTAACATAGAGAAAACGCAAATTTTGTCTACAAAAACCTCTTGACATTTGCAAGGAGAAGAAACCAGTCCTGCAGCAGAGGGAAAGGAACCCCACACATCGGGGCAGACTGGGACCCTTCTGAGTGAGCAGTGTCCAGGAGGAGGAGTGCCTGGGCACCACGAGGGATGCCATAGGAGCAGTGATGCCTGCTCACCAGGAACCAGGCCAGCTTCCTACAGAGCTGCCTTATGAGATATTTGTGTCCATGGCCATGGCTGTTGTCTCTTCCACTGAGCCTTATGAGGGGACAGCTAATCACTAAAGCAACAAAGCCTAATTAACTCCTCGCCAACCCATGTAGCAGGCAGGGGTTGTACCATTCTCCTCACTTGGCCATGCACATCCCCATCTCCTACTGCCCCACAAAGAGCCCTGAGCAGTGTCTGAAGGGTAAGGATCTCCCTTCCCAGAGGACAGGGGTCAAGGCCTGGCCCTTGTGCTTGGTGTCACACATCCAGTTTTCCTACACCTCAGTGTCACCTTCACATTGCCTTTGTCTCCTTGTCCTCACTGCCTCCAGGGTTCTGCTCTAACGAGCTCCAAGGGAGGCTGTGTGAGTGCTGGCCCTCAGGGGGACACTGCAGGAAACTTGCCTCTGACTTGGACTTCTGCAGAGATGTCTTCAATTGTCTCTGAGTGCCTGAGGTTTGTGGGCTCATCAGCAAAGCCCCCAGAGGGGTGATTGCAGTGCCTTGGGCTGGTGCTGTGCTGCTGAGCTGGGCCGGGCTTGTGGGACAGAGAGAGCTCGTGGCAAGAGGGCCGTGGTGCAGAGAGACAGCTGTGGCCAGGAGCAGCTCCTCTGCACAGCGCAGCAGGGCTGGGGGCACTGCCTGCAGAGACACAGTGCTTAAAGGCAGGCAGAAGTGGCAGGATGCACAGAGCTCACTGGGGGAGAGCACTTTCCAGCCCTGAACCCGGTAAGTCTCTGGCTGGAGGGCAATGCAGCTGCAGGTCCTGGAGGAAGGAGAAGACGGGAGTGTAGGCTGGGTTGCCCAGGGCTGTAGTGCAGAGCAGGGTCCCTGCTGTGCCCCAGGGGCTGTGTGATAGGGCAGAGCCTCTGCTGCTTGCCAGGCTCAGAACTCAGCCTGCCTGGGGATCTTCCCAGGGGTTTGGGCAGAGGAAGGGCAGTGCAAGGGCTGCCTGCAAAGAGAAGGCACTTTCTGCACTCTCTGCCCGCCTCATCTTGCTCTGATTGTGGTGTCGGCTCTATGTTAACGGGGTAGTTGGATTTGCACAAGTGACTGAGCTTCCTATTGCACTGAACGGAGACATGAACACATTAGTGAAGATCCTCAAAATATCCCTTCAGTTCTCTCTGCTTACAGGGTGCACCAGGGCTTTTCTGAGCTGTTCTTTAGGAGCTGCAGACAGGGAGATGTCTCCGGAGCTGTCCCCATCCCCAGGAGGTTTCTGCAGGGCAGAGCTGGGCACACAGCAGGTGGGATGGGGGCTGTGAGCATGGACGGGAGGAGACGTAGGGACAGCAAAAGAGCTGCTGGCAGAACAGCTGCAGGCAGCAGGGACATGGGCAGGCAGTGAGAGGGAGCTGCTCCCTCCCTGCCATCCCCTGAAGTGCAGGCGCCTTCCTTGCAGCAGCCCCTGGTCTCCTCTCTTCCCCTCACAGCTTCTGTCATGGCATGTATAACCTGGGGGGCTGAGAATATGGGGTGTCTGAACCCTAAATCTCTGTGTCAGTAGACACATTTGCTGCAGACCCCCTCTACCTTCCTCTGTGGAAGAAGGCACAGAATCGGAGAATCATAAAATACCCTGTGTTGGAAGGGACCCACAGGGATCATCGAGTCCAACTCCTGGCTCCACAGAGGTCTTACCCCCAAACTCCTACCATATGACCAGAAGCACATTCCAAATGCTTCTTAAACTCCAGAGCTCTTGTCCCTCTGCTGTCTGTGCAGGGCAGATGGCACAGGGCTATGAGAACAGGCTCTACCTCACCGACACCGCAGCCTCTGCACTGGGTTGGATCCGCCCTGCCTGCCCATGCCTGCTTCTCTCCCTTGCCCAGGGTGCCAGCTGGTGGAGCCTGATTCTGACAGGGAGTGCTGTGCACGGCGGGTGAAGCAGGAGGAGATGCTCCCTGTTTTCTCCAGCCAGACACGCATGATCCACCTGCTGGTTTTGTCTCCTGGGTATTGAACAGGGAAGATGCACACAGAGGCACACAGCCAAACACCCCTCACTCAGCAGAGGGAGCCACTGCCCAGGAACCTTCCCTCTTGGAACCTCGAATGGAGCAGAGTAGGCTCATTGGGAGCTGCTGGGCAGAGGAGGCTGCAGTGTACAGGACGCTCAGCAAGCAGAAAGCAGGGCTCCAGACAGGGAGAGACACAAAGATCCTCTTAGAAAGAGGGAATGTGAGATTTTAATTGGGTATTAACTGATTTTTGCTCACAGTCATTACTCATAACACACCGTCTCACTCTCTATATATGTTTTGTTTCTCATTTCGCAGTCTCCTTGACCAAAGTCAGCAAATGCCCAACATCAGCTGTGTGAGCGAGTTCCTCCTGCTGGCATTCGCAGACACGCGCGAGCTGCAGCTCCTGCACTTCGCGCTCTTCCTGGGCATCTACCTGGCTGCCCTCCTGGGCAACGGCCTCATCCTCAGCGCCGTAGCCTGCCACCACCGCCTCCACACCCCCATGTACTTCTTCCTCCTCAACCTCGCCCTCCTCGACATGGGCTGCATCTCCACCACTCTGCCCAAAGCCATGGCCAATGCCCTCTGGGACACCAGGGCCATCTCCTATCAAGGATGTGCTGCACAGGTTTTTCTGTTTGTTTTCTTGATTGGGTCAGAATTTTATATTCTCACCATCATGGCCTACGACCGCTACGTTGCCATCTGCAAGCCCCTGCACTACGGGAGCCTCGTGGGCAGCAGAGCTTGTGCCCAGATGGCAGCAGCTGCCTGGGGCAGTGGCTTTCTCAATGCTGTCCTGCACACGGCCACTACATTTTCCTTGCCCCTCTGCCAAGGCAATGCTGTGGACCAGTTCTTCTGTGAAGTCCCCCACATCCTCAAGCTCTCTTGCTCAGACTCAGACTATTTCAGGGAAGTTGGGCTCATTGCCTTTAGCTTCTTTTTAGGTGTTGGTTGTTTCATTTTCATTGTGCTGTCCTATGTGCAGATCTTCAGGACTGTGTTGATGATGCCCTCTGAGCAGGGCAAGCACAAGGCCTTTTCCACGTGCCTCCCTCACCTGGCCGTGGTCTCCCTGTCTATCAGCACTGCCACATTTGCCCACCTGAAGCCCCCCTCCATCTACTCCACACACGTGGACGTGGTGGTGACAGTTCTTTACTCGGTGATACCTCCAGCAGTGAACCCACTCATCTATAGCATGAGGAACCAGGAACTCAAGCATGCACTGAAGAAGCTATTCCAGTTGTCTTCCAGAAGCAGTTAGCTACAGCTCTTCTGTTACAATGGGAAAAAGTCACAAAAAAAAAAAAAAGCCATAGAATCATAGAATATCCTGAGTTGGAAGGGACTCATAAGGATCATCAAGTCCAGCTCCTGGCACCACACAGGTCTACCCAAAAATTCAAACCATATGACTAAGGGCACAGTCCACATGCTTATTAAACTCTGACAGGCTTGGTGTAGTGACTACGTCCCTGGGGAGCCTGTTCCAGTGTGCGACCACCCTATAAGTGAAGAACTTCTTCCTGATGTCCACCCTAAATTTCCCCTGCCTCAGCTTGATGTCATTCCCTTGGGTTCCATCACTGTTGATTACGGAGAATAGATCGGCTCCTGCCCCTCTGCTCCTCCTCATGAGGAAGTTGTAGACTGCAATGAGGTCCCCCCTCAGCCTCCTCTTCTCCAGGCTGAACAGGCCCAGTGCCCTCAGCCGCTCCTCATACGTCTTCCCCTCTAGGCCCTTCACCATCTTCATCGCCCTCCCCTGGACACTCTCCAACAGTTTAATGTCCTTCTTGTACTGTGGTGCCCAGAACTACACACAGTACTCAAGGTGAGGTCACACCAGGGCAAAGTAGAGCAATACAATCTCCTCCCTCGACCGACTAGCAATGCCGTGCTTGATGCACCCCAGGATACGATTGGTCCTCCTGGATGCCAGGGCACACTGCTGGCTCATATTCAACCTCCTTTCAACCACAACCCATAGATCCCTCTCTGTGGGGATGTTCTCCAGCATCTCATCACCCAGTCTGTATGTATAGCCAGGGTTGCCCCATCCCAGGTGCAGGACCCAGCACTTGTCTTTGTTAAACTTCATGCGGTTGGTGATTGCCCAGCTCTCCAATCAGTCCAGGTCTCTCTGCAAGGCCTTTCTACCCTCAGCAGAATCTGCAATTTCTCCAAGTCTGGTGTCGTCAGCAAATTTGCTCAGAACACCTTCTAGTCCTACCTCCAAATCATTTATAAAGACATTGAAGAGGACTAGCACTAAAATGGAGTCTTGGGGGACCCCACTGGTGACGATCCACCAGCCTGATGTGGCCCTATTTACCACAACTCTTTGTGCCCTACCCTTCAGCCAATTGCTCACCCGTTGCATGATGTTTTTGTTAAGTTGTATGCTGGACGTTTTGTCCAGTAGGGTCCTTTGAGAAACTGTGTCAAAAGCCTTACTGAAATCCAAAAAGATCACATCAGCTGGTTTCCCTTGATCGACTAGATGGGTGATATTCTCATAAAAGGAAATCAAATTTGTCAAACAGGACCTACCCCTCATGAACCCATGTTGGCTGGGACCAGTGACTGCTTTGTCTCCCAGGTGCGCTTCAATAACTCCTAGGATAATCTCCATAATTTTACAAGGAACTGATGTGAGACTGACAGGCCTGTAGTTGACAGGGTCTTCTTTCTTGCCCTTCTTGAAAACTGGGACAACGTTTGCCAGCTTCCAATCTACTGGGACCTCTCCAGATTCCCAAGACCATTGAAAAATTATTGAGAGAGGTCATGCGATGACATCAGCCAGCTCTTTAAGCACCCTGGGATGGATCCCATCTGGACCCATGGACTTGTATGGATCCGGGTGGAGCAGGAAATTCTGCACACGCTCAAGGTCTGTTGGGAGTTTGTCATTCACATTGGCATGGTTCTCCAGTTCAGGGCACCCAGGGTCCCAAAGCCCATCATCAGCATTGAAGGCAGAGGTGAAGAAAGCATTAAACGTCTCTGCTTTGCCTATGTCCTCGTCTGTGAGGAGACCTTGCCCGTCAAGTAAAGGACCTATGTTTTCTTTGGTTCTCCTTTTTTTTGTTCACATATCTAAAAAAACATCTTGAATTGTCTCCCACAGATGTGGCCAGCTTCAACTCTAGTTGAGCTTTGGCCACACAATTTTTTTCCCTACGAACGCGAACAGTGTCCCTGGATTCCTTCCACATTGCCTGACCCTGCTTCCAGCAGCCATACAATTTCTTGTTATGCCTAAGCTCCAGAAGAAGATCCCTGGTCAGCCAGGCCGGCCTTCTGCACTGCCTGCTTGACCTCCAATATTTTGGAATTCCCTGATCATGTGCTTTTAGGAGGCAGTGCTTAAAGGCTGTCCAACACTGATGGATGCCAAAACCTTCAAAAGCAGCTTCCCAGGGGCCTTGCTGACTAGTTCCCTGAGCAGCCTGAAGTCTGCTTTCCCCACATCCAGGGCTGAAGTTTTGGTGGCAGTTTTCCTTCTGTCACCAAAAAAGTTTAAACTCAACTGCTTCATGGTCTCTATGACTAAGACGGCCGCCAATTGCCATGTCTCCCACAGGACCCTCTCTGTTTTCCAGCAACAGATCAAGGAAGGCACCTTTCCTGGTTGGCTTTCTTAGCACCTGCACCAAGAAGTTATCATCTAGGTGCTTTAAGAACCTTCTGGACCTGCTCGTGTTGGCTGTGTGATATACCCAATTAACTTCTGACAAGTTGAATTCCCCCATAAGGACAAGGGTAGTTGATCTCAAGGTATGTCTTAGTTCCTCAAAGAATAATTCATCGGTGTCATCATCCTGGTTGGGTGGTCTGTAATAGACTCCCACGATGACATCCCCTTCATTTGTTCATCCCTTAATCCTTACTCAGAGGCTCTCAACTTTGCCATCCCCAACTTGAAGCTCCCTACAGTCTAGCCCCTCCTTCACATACATCACCACCACCCCCACCTCCTCACCTGCCCTGCCTGTCCCTCCTGAAGAGCCTGGAGCCATCTATTGCAGCACACCAGCCATAGGACTCATCCCCCCAGGTTTTGCTTATGCCAATGATGTCGTAGCTGTGGGACTGGGCCAAGACTTCTAACTCATCCATTTTATTCCTCATACTGCATGCATCTGTGTAGAAGCACTTCAAATGCACTTCATTGCATGCAGCACCTTGTGGAGCTGACCGAAAGGCCTCACTGGCACACAGTCCCTCTGATTCTAGTGCACCATCACCAGCTCATCACCAGCATGCCTGGTTTTATCCCTTTCCCCCTTCGACTCTAGTTTAAAGCCCTATCTATCAGCCCTGGCAACTCCTGAGCCAAAATCCTTACCCCTCTCTGAGAGAGGTGCATCCCATCTGGTGCCAGTGGAACCGGTGTCACATAGACTTTCCTGTGATCGAAAAAAAAGTTCTGTTGAATGCACCAGTCCCGAAGCCATGTATTAATGTGATGAGTCTGTTTGTCAGCATTGATCCCCCCTTATCGGAAGGACAGAGGCAAACACAACCTGTGCCCTTGATCCTTTAAGTAGTCTCCCCAAAGCCCCAAAGTCCCTTTTGATTGCTCTCAGGCTTCTCTTTGCTACCTTTTCATTTCCAGCCTGAAAGACCAGTAACAGGTAGTAGCCGGTGGGCTGTACCATGCACTTAACTTTCTTAGCAATGTCTCTTCTCCGTGAGAAGTCTGTGGGTTGGGCCCAGTTGTCATATTGGGCCCTCTGTCCCTTTCAGAAGGGAGTCCCCCATGATGATAACCCTATAAGCCCTAAGAAAAAGGGATGGAAAAATCTACCGCCATTCTAGAGGCACAGCTACAAGAAGTGAAAGGAAAAATATTGGCAAAAAGGTGTTCTGAGAATATTGTTTCTCCAGTTTCCAGCAGATAGTCCTCCAGACACACTAATGAATACTATGAGCAGGACTAGAGAGATCCTGCCTCAAGCCAGGGGGAGAAAACAGACAATTGTGTGCTATTCGACTTTAAGGATTTAATGGCTGGCACATCAGGCCCACAGCAGAATCAGGCTCTAGTGGACAGCGGTGCACAGTGTACTGTGATGTCATCAAGGGCCAGAAGCCATTTGTATTTCTGGAGTGACAGGGGGATCCCAGCAGTTAACAGTGCTGGAGGCTGAAGTGAGTCTCACAGGGAAAGAGTGGCAAAAGCATCCCACTGAGACTATCCTGGAGCCTTTGTGCATCCTTGGCATAGACTGCTTCAAAGAGCAAGATCCAAATTTCACTGGTGGGTTTTTGGCATAGCTGCCTGGGAGATGGAGGACATTAACCAGTTGTGTCTACCTTGCCCACTCTTTCACAGGACCCTTCTGCTCTGGAGGTGCTGATGGCCAATGAGCAGCAGGTGCCAATCACTACCAGCCGTGCACCTGAGGCAGTATTACACTAACAGAGACTCCCTGATTCCCCTGCATGAGCTGGTTCATCAACTGGAGAGCCAAGGACTGATCAATAAGACTCTCTCACCCTTTAATAGTCCCATATGGACAGTGCAAAATTCTAATGGTGAGTCAAAGATAACGATGGACTTCTGTGGCCTGAATCAAGTCCCACCACCACTGGCTGCTGCTGTGCCGGGTATGCTAGAACTTCATTCAGTATGAACTGGAGTCAAAGGCAGTCAAGTGCTATGCCACAATTAATATTCCTAATGCATTTTTGTCCATCCCTTTCACAGCAGTACACAAGCCACACTTTGCTTTCACATGGAGGGGTGTCCTGTCCACCTGTAATCAACTGCGCCAGGGCTGGAAACACAGCCCTACCATTTGCCATGGGCTGACCCAGAGTGCTCAAGAACACAGGGAAGCTCCTGAACAACTCCAGCATGCTGGTGTCATAATCACATGGGGCACCACAGCAGAAGAAGTATTTGAGAAAGGGAAGCAAATGTTCCGAATCCTTCTGAAAGCTTGTATTGCATTTCAACCCATTGTCTTTTTAGGGGTGGTTGTGAGATAACAGCCATGTGGTGCCGAGCTGCCTGCCAGGTTAAAGCACATCATGTTTGACAACCACAGTTTAAAAGCACTAATCACCCTTTCAAAAGTCATTTCCCCTGTGTTCAGAGAAGGGCAGTTGGTGATGTGTTCAGTGTGCTTCAAACACCACACCTCAGCAGAGACCCTGCTGCCTTCGGGAGCTGTCAGCCCTGAGGCCTTGGGGACACCTCGAGGGAGCCCAAGGGCACAGAGCAAGTGATGCCATGGTCGGGTGCTGTGCTGCTGAGCTGGGCTGGGCTCCTGGGCACAAGGGGAGCTCCTGGCAAGCGCTGCAGAGAGACAGCTGTGCCCAGGAGCAGCTCCTCTGCACAGTGCAGCAGGGCTGGGGGCTCTGACAGCAGCTGGCACACAGACAGGAGAGAAGGAGAGAGGGCTTGGAGGCACTGAGGAGCGCAACAACAGAGGGCAGCGTGTGGCAGGACACATCTGCAGGCTCTTGACACCGTGAGGCTCTGGCAGCAGGGCACTGCAGGTGGGGTTGCAAGAGGGGTCTTCTACAGCTGGCACATCCAATGGCTGATAGTATCTGTCAGGGTGGGCCTCACTGTACTTGTAATTTGGACTAGGAGATACTTTAGAGAATGGCATTTATGAATGGGCGTTTGAAGAGGAAGACTGTGGCTTGGTTAGTCTGAAGACGAAGGCTTTTTTGGATTCTCTGCTTTAAGATTCTTGCAGTGGAGTGGAATCTGAGTGAGTCTGAGCACACAGCTTGTGCGATGGGGTCTGTTAGCATGAACAGGGAAGAGATGTGGGGACAGAGAACCAGTTCCCAGCAAGGACATGGGCAGGCAGTGAGAGGCAGCTCCTGCCAGAAATGCTGTGTGAAGGAGGGCTCAGGCACTTCCCTGGGACAATCGCTGCTCTTCTCTCCCACCAGCACAGGGCAACTGAGACCAGAACGGATGGACGGACTGGCTGTGCTCTCTGTAGTACACTCTGCACTAGAGGAATAGTATCTGCGACTCTGAGGGTCCACAAGGTTTCACTTCTACTGCACCAGGAATGACAGTATGGAAAAAAGAAATTGCCACAGAGCTTCTTTGCTGCTAGGGGACTTGGGAGCAGCAATTTGTTCATATCAAGAGTTGAAATAATCTGAGAATACCCCATGTTCCTCTTTACTTTTTTTTATAAGTAAGGACTGTTAACTACACTGCCCACAACAGAGTCTCCTGCTCCCAGGGACACCCTCAGGCTACATCAGTCAGAGCTCATGAAATGGACCTGACTAAAGTCTGCTTAATAGGTTGAAATTGAATCAGATATCAACAGATAATTTTGTTGTATTTTCTTACTGCCTTTTCCCTCCTTGGAAGAAACCCATGGCCACAACCAGCAAATGCCCAACATCAGCTCAGTGAGCGAGTTCCTCCTGCTGGCAGTCACAGACACGCGTGAGCTGCAGCTCCTGGACTTCGCGCTCTTCCTGGGCATCTACCTGGCTGCCCTCCTGGGCAACGGCCTCATCCTCAGTGCCGTAGCCTGTGACCACCACCTCCACACCCCCATGTACCTCTTCCTCCTCAACCTTGCCCTCCTCGACCTCGGATCCATCTCCACCACTCTGCCCAAATCCATGGCCAATGCCCTCTGGGACAACAGGGCCATCTCCTATCAAGGATGTGCTGCACAGGTCTTTCTGTTTGTCTTCTTTATCACAGCAGAGTATTCCCTTCTCACCGTCATGGCCTACGACCGCTACATTGCCATCTGCAAGCCCCTGCACTACGGGAGCCTCCTGGGCAGCAGAGCTTGTGCCCAGATGGCAGCAGCTGCCTGGGGCAGTGGCTTTCTCAATGTTGTCCTGCACACGGCCAGCACATTTTCCCTGCCCTTCTGCCAAGGCAATGTCCTTGAACAGTTCTTCTGTGAGATCCCCCAGATCCTCAAGCTCTCCTGCTCAGATGCCTACCTCAGGGAAGTTGTATTTATTGCTTTTAGCTTTTGTTTAGGCTTTGGTTGTTTTGTTTTTATTGTGGTGTCCTATGTGCAGATCTTCAGGGCAGTGCTGAGGATGCCCTCTGAGCAGGGCTGGCACAAAACCTTTTCCATGTGCCTTCCTCACCTGGCCGTGGTCTCCCTGTTTGTCAGCACTATCATGTTTGCCTACCTGAAGCCCCCCTCATTCTCCTCCCCATCCCTGGACCTTGCAGTATCTTTTCTGTACTCCATGTTACCTCCAGCAGTGAACCCCCTCATCTACAGCATGAGGAACCAGGAACTCAAGGATGCACTGAGGAAATTGTTTGAATACATATTTGTTAAAAAAAAAAATTATGTGCCTTTACGTTCTGAGTTTATCTCAGAAACAGTTAGGAAAGCAATTTGGTTTTATTTTTCTTGATAAATATGTTCTCCAAGTTGTGGTGTCGATTTAATTAATGTCATGTTAGCCTCCTACCTGTTCATTTATCTCTTTACTTTTCATAATTATCTCATGTATATCTAAAGCCAGGCTTTCTGTGTAGCTATAGACAATAAAGAAGCAAGCAGAAATTCATAGGTCTCAGCTGCAGTGCATTCCCATCTCCTGTGAACTAGCAAAGAAGCTATTTAAAAACAAAAGCATAGCAAAACTGTTTGTGACAGTGATGCTTGACCACTTCCTTGAAACGGGGCCTCAATAGATGCAGCAGATTTTTAGGAGGACAGACGTTTTCACAACGGGAGCCCACCTCTCCCCTCTCCTTCCATTTTCCACCTTCTATTGCTGAGTGTGACATCATATGGTATGGAATATCTCCGTGGTTGGTTTAGGTTAGCTGCCCTGGTGATGTCCCCTCCCTGTCTCTTGTGCACCCGCAGCCTGCTGGCTCTTTGGGGAGGGAGGATTAGAGGGATTCCTGATGCTATGACAGTACTGCTCAGCAGTAGACAAAACACAACCGTGATACCAGTGCTGTTCTAGCTACTCAAGCAGAGCACAGCACTGTGTGGGCTTCTACAGGAAAAGTTAACTCCATCCCAGCCAGGCCCAGTACGCTCACATATTGAAAACACAGCACCACAGGGGCTGCTCTGCAGAGAATTACTTCGTCACAGTCAGAGCCAGTGCAGGGCCACACACTGGACAAGAAGGCTCCCTCTGAGCTCTGTGGGGAGTCTGGAAGGTCCTAAGAAGCAGCAGGAAGACTGAAGAAGACCAAGGCCCATCTGAAGGTTGGCTTATTCCCACCTGGGAGGCAGTGCTGGGCAGTGGGAAAGGCTATGAGAAAGACATGTGAGAAGACCATGAGAAACAAGGAAATATCACTGCCATTGCCCCAGGCCTGCAAAAAATCACTCACCAGACTTCTTTTCTGGGGCTGTGTGAGCCCAGGAGAGAGCAGTGAATGGAGCCCACGGAGCGTGAGCCTGTCTGAGGTGGACTGAGCAGAGCTCAAGTGCTCAATCTGGTGTGAGCAGGCAGAGGAGAGCTCTGCAGCCCCAGGGCACACAAAAGCCCCAGCAAAGAAGCCTGGTGAGGGATTCCTTGCAGCCCTGGGGCAATGGCAGTGACCCCATGAGCTGGGTCTGCCTCCCAGCCTGCCCAGCATGGCCCTGCAGAGTGTCCCCATGCTCTGGGCACCACAGCCCCCTCGCTCAGCAGAGCACCACTGCCAGCTGGGACTGGGGCTGGGGCTTGGAGGGTGCTTCCCCTGAATGTCAGCTTCAGTCTCATGGCTTCTGGATAAAAACATGATCTTCACTGTGCCCAAGGAGCTGAGAGACTGCCAACAGGCATGAGGCTGGAACATTGCCTGCAAGGTCCCTCCTGCCCTAGCACCTCCCACGACTGGCACGGAACTGGCTTCTGAGTGTCAGAGAGGCTGGGAGCCCAGCAGGTGTGCCATGAGCTTGGAGGATCACAACCAGATCACTTCTACCTGGGCAGGTCCTGGCCCAAAAAGGGGGTGTTTTGTAGGTGTGGTATTATAAGCTCAGTGGTGCCTCAGAAACACTAAGTCCAGCAGGAAGTGAATGGCTGTTAAATGGCATGTGAGGTGACTGCTTTCTGAAGTAGCTGACAGGTCACCCTTGACTCCTGGCTGGGATCTGTGCCTTTAGGCTCACATCTGCCAGTGTCCATGGTTTGGGCAGCAGAAGGCACTTGCTGTGCATGTAGTTTCTGAGATCGGCTCCTTCTAAGTACCTGGTAGGCCCCATAGTGGAATAAGTCTTGGGTAGGGGTTGTCATGTCAGAGGTGTCAGCTTTTGCCTGAAGTCATCCTTTAGGACTGCTTTCAGTTTTTGACACAGAGGGGGCCACTGCCTCCAAGACGCTTGCGGCAAACTGAACCATGCATGAGGGTTTGGAAAAAGATAGCCTGGGTGCAAGGAAGCCATTCCATATCCAAAAGTTGGAGGCAGGAAACAAAATTTTGGGGTGGTACAAGAGCTGCTGGGCACATTGTGCACGGTTTACCTACAGCCTTTGTGTTCTTTTCCATCCTGACTTAGGTGCCACGTCAATCTCAAGAAAGGAGTAACCAACAGATATGAGACAGATACTCTGAGATCATGAAAGCCATCAGAAAGCTGCCCCTAAGAAAATGACTGATATGGGGAAGTCAGGAGAAGCCTGGCCAGGAGAGATGTGAGATTTGAGGGAGGGAAAAGGAGTTTGGCCAGCAGAAATGAATGATTTCTGTGAGGTTCGAACATTCAGGCAATGTTAATTTTGCTGTAACGCTGACTTAAAATAGTCATGTAAAGCCCTTGCACTACTTTAATCACTGACATTAATTGTCAATTCTAAATGCTACTCCACACCCTGACAGGAATCCACTACTCTTATGCCTGATGTCAAAGTATCCCTTCAAGCCAAAACTCAGCCCATAGCCCCTTTTCCTTATCTTTACTCTCTTGCTCATCCTGATCTGATCAGCTTGTGGGCCACAAGGAGGAGATTGGTGGGAATGCTCTGAGGAGCTCAGCTCTGCCTCAGCATCTCCTGCCCTAGGAGGAGGATCATAACTGTGGCAGGGACTGTGAGGTCACTTCTGTCTCTGCACTTGATATGGCAGCAGCAGGAACGTGTCACAGAAAGGGACTGGGAGGTCACTTGTGTCTGGAGGTGGCAGGTCAGCCTTGCCTTCTCCCTGGGATCTCCACTTTTGGGCTGACATCTGGCAGTGGCCCTGCTAGGCCAGCAGAAGGCACCTGCTTGGCATGCTGACAGTTGGCATTGCTTCCTTGCAACACTGTGCAGGGCTGCGGAGGTGTCAAAATGAAGTTCTTCTAGTAGCATCACAGTACCCACCACATCCCACAGACCCCAAGACTAGCCCTGAGCCAGACATGGGTGTGCAGGGTCTCCTCTCCCAGTGGCCGTGGTCAGGCCTTGGCCCTTCAGCTTCATTAAAACCAACCAAGATTTTTCTCAGCACAGTGCTTTGCCTGTCTGTAACCATGGCCTCCAATTTTCTGCCCTAACAAGGCCCTGGGGAGGCTTTGTTAGTAACAGCCCTCAGTGGGGCCCATTAATACTCCAAGTCACTTCAGCTTTTCCTTCTGACTTTAGCTTCTCAAGTGGTTACATCACTCTCCTCTCAGTACCTCAACTGAGTACAGGGGGACAATCACTTCCCTGGACCTGCTGGCCACACTGCTTCTTATGCAAGCCAGGATGCTGTTGGTCTTCTTGGCCACCTGAGCACACTACTGGCCCATATTCATCCGACTATCAACCAGTACTCCCATGTCCTTCTCTGCCAGGCAGCTCTCCAACTACTCATCTCCCAGCCTGTAGCTCTGCTTGGGGTTGTTGAGCCCCAGGTGAAAAACCTGGCACTAGAACCCCAGAAAACAGAAGAGCAGGGAGCAACCTCTTGGCTATGTTCCTGGCAGCAGCTTTGGAGAGGCGTCCAGGCTTCTGGGTTTGCCCAGAGCAAGACCCTCCTGTTACTGTGGTGCTATCCGGGAGGCCAGCTGTAACCCAGGGCTGCACAGTGCCTGCTGCTTCCTGCAGTCACAGGGATGCCACTGCAGAGAGAACAGGACTGTCACCAAGGCCTATGAGATCTGACAGCTTATCCGAATAAAAGAGCACAGGAGAACACACTGAAAGCCAAAAGACAGCAGCAGTGACAAGGCCACGTCCTGCTGCTGGCCATGGCCATGGCTCCAGAGAAGCAACAGCCCCCACCCAAACTCCATGTAGCAGCTGGGCTCTTGGCCCTGAGCCCCTCCTGTGTGCTGGGGCTGCTACCCCAGCTCCAGAGGGGATGGAAAGAGATGGCAGCTGATAAAATGTAGTTCTGATGGTTTTTTTTGTTTTGTTTTGTTTTTGTTTTTAATTTATTATGTTTCTCTACATAACCTGCTTCTTTCAATAATTAGATGACTGGGTCACTATAAATGAAAAAATAGAAATAAGAAAATCAGGTAGCAGGTTAAGGATAACATAATATAAATCAAAAGAAAAAAAATGTAGAAAATATTTATAGAGAAATATAGTAACAAAAATTTTCCTCACAGTTCCTGAAATAATCATGGAACTCACAAACATTATTGATTGCAAAGAAGCATGTATCCAAAGAGTTTCCTTACTGCATCCTTGAACTCCTGGTTCCTCATGCTGTAGATGAGGGGGTTCACTGATGAAGGAACAACTGAGTAGAGAACTGACACAATAAGATCCATGGATGGGGAAGAGAGGGAGGGGGGCTTCAGATAGGCAAACATGGCAGTGCTGACAAAGAGGGAGACCACAGCCAGGTGAGGGAGGCACATGGAAAAGGCTTTGTGCCGGCCCTGAGAAGAGGGCATCCTCAGCACAGCCCTGAAGATCTGCACATAGGAGAAAACAATGAAAACAAAACAACCAAAGCATAAAGAAACAGTAAGAACAAGTGCCCCAGCTTCCCTGAGGTAGGCATCTGAGCAGGAGAGCTTGAGGATCTGGGGGATTTCACAGAAGAACTGGTCCACAGCATTGCCTTGGCAGAGGGGCAGGGAAAATGTGTTGGCCGTGTGCAGGACAGCACTGAGAAAGCCACTGCCCCAGGCAGCTGCTGCCATCTGGGCACAAGCTCTGCTGCCCACGAGGCTCCCATAGTGCAGGGGCTTGCAGATGGCAACGTAGCGGTCATAGGCCATGACAGTGAGAAGGGAATACTCTGCTCCAACCAGGAAAGCAAAGAGAAAGAGTTGGGCAGCACACCCTTGATAGGAGATGGCCCTGTTGTCCCAGAGGGCATTGGCCATGGCTTTGGGCAGAGTGGTGGAGATGGATCCCAGGTCGAGGAGGGCGAGGTTGAGGAGGAAGAAGTACATGGGGGTGTGGAGGCGGTGGTCACAGGCTACGGCACTGAGGATGAGGCCGTTGCCCAGGAGGGCAGCCAGGTAGATGCCCAGGAAGAGCGCGAAGTGCAGGAGCTGCAGCTCGCGCGTGTCTGCGAATGCCAGCAGGAGGAACTCGCTCACAGAGCTGATGTTGGGCATTTGCTGACTTTGGACATAGAGCCTGCGAAATGAAAGAAAATATAAAGTATAAACTCTTATGAGTAAAGTCTCTGACTAAAATTCCCAGTAAAAGCCTTACATTACCCGTTTCCAAGAGGACCTTTGTCTATCTCCTTGTCTGGAGTCCTGCTTTCTGCTTGCTGAGCGTCCTGTACACAGCAACCACTTCTGCCCATCAGTCCCCAGTGGGACATCTCTAATCTAGTGAAATGGTTAATGTCATTGCTGTGGAGGCACACCTAAACCAGAGGGCACATCCAGGAGGGCTGCTCTGTCCATTCCCTGGTACCCAGCTGCTGGCTGCTTGCAGCACTCACCTGCGGGATGGATGCACACAGAGGTTGTGCTGAAAAACCACATCCCCTTGTCTGCAAGTCCTAAAGAACAGCTCAGAAAAGCCCTGGTGCAGTCTGTAAGCAGAGAGAAGAGAAGGGATATTCTCAGGTGCATCACTAACTTGTTTGTGTCTCAATTCAATGGAATAGGAAGCTCAGTCACCAGTGCAAATCCAACTACGCCGATAGCATAGAGGCTGCCCCACTACCCTGTTAATATAGAGCCTACCCCACAATCAGAGCAGGAAGAGGCAGGCAGAGAGTGCAGAAAGTGCCTTCTCTTTGCAGGCAGCTCCTGCCCTTCCCTTCTTCTGCCCAAGCCCCTGGGCAGCTCCCCAGGCAGGCTGAGTGCTGAGCCTGGCAAGCAGCACAGGCCCTGCCCTGGCACACATCCCCTGGGGCACAGCAGGGACCCTGCTCTGCACCGCAGCCCTGCGCACCCCTGCCTGCACCCCCGGCTTCTCCTTCCTCCAGGACCTGCCACTGCATTGCCCTCCATCCAGAGACTTACTGTGTTCAGGGCTGGGAAATGTTCTCCCCCAGTGAGCTCTGTGCATCCTGCCACTTCTGCCTGCCTTTAAGCACTGTGTCTCTGCAGGCAGTGCCCCCAGCCCTGCTGCGCTGTGCAGAGGAGCTGCTCCTGGGCACAGCTGTCTCTCTGCACCAGGACCCTCTTGCCACGAGCTCTCTCTGTCCCACAAGCCCGGCCCAGCTCAGCAGCACAGCACCAGCCCAAGGCACTGCAATCACCCCTCTGGGGGCTTTGCTGATGAGCCCACAAACCTCAGGCACTCAGAGACAATTGAAGACATCTCTGCAGAAGCCCAAGTCAGAGGCAAGTTTCCTGCAGTGTCCCCCTGAGGGCCAGCACTGACACAGCCTCCCTTGGAGCTCGTTAGAGCAGAACCCTGGAGGCAGTGAGGACAAGGAGACAAAGGCAATGTGAAGGTGACACTGATGTGTAGGAAAAGTGGATGTGTGTCACCAAGCACAAGGGCGCAGACAATAATGAATGATTTAATATTTTAAAAGACAGAAAATGAAGATAAAATATTAATAATAACAATAACTATAATAATATTAATAATAATATGTACAAGGCAAGTGATGCACCATGCAATTGTTGAGAAACCCCTCACCGATGCTCAACCTATCCCTGAGCATTGGTCCCACTGACCCTGGCCAGCCGGCATCGGGATCTCTTGTGCATGTCCCTTGACCTTAATTTCTTTTCGTGCAAAATCAGCTCTCGGAGGAATTTGGAGTATTTTCTTCCCTTTCTCTAATACTCCCTCTGCTGTGTCACCCCACCCAGTGATGCCATCGACGTAGTGCAGGTGCTCAGGAGCTTCCTCCTCTTCCAGGGCAGTCTTAATCATGCTGCTGGCATGGCAGCACTCAGCATTGTGGGACTTCATTCAGGCCACGATAGGCCTCTGTTAGTGCACTCGGTTGGTGCTATACTGACTCAGGTGCACAGCTGTGGTAGGGATTGGCACCAGCTGTCCTTCAGCCCTCACCAACCCCACAACAGAAGGGTCCTGTGAGAGACCAAGGCAAGGCAGACAACAGTATAATGTCCTCTGTCTCCAAGGCAGCTATGCCTCAAGCCAACCGATACCCTTTTGGGTCCCTGAGATACCTATCCTCTCCTGAAGCAGTCTCTTCCAAGGATGCACAGTGTCTCTTGGCCAGTGCTAATGGGGTGCTTTTGCCACTCCTTCCCACTTAGACACTTCAGCCTCCAGTACAGTTCAGAGTTGGGATCCCCCTGTCACTGCAGACATACAAATGGGTTCGACCCTCTTAGCTTGATGGCATTAGGGTTCACTGTGCAGTGGTGCCCACTAGCTCCTGATACTTCTGTGGGTCTGATGTGCAAGGCCATGGAATCCCCACAGTCCAACAAACCCGACTGTCCCCTTCCTCCCCCTGGCTGGAGGCACAGCCCCTCTAGTCCTGCTCATAGTATTCAGTACTGTGTCTGCAGGACAGCCCGCTGCAAATTGGAGCAGCAGTTCTCTAAGAACCCCTTTTAGTGATTGTTTTTCCTTGCCACTCACATACCCGTGCCTCTAGATTGTCCATCCCACTTTCTCATGTGCTCTCCATGGTCACACCGGTAAAACCACAGGGTGGCACATAGTGTGTGCCCACCATATCCGCTTTCATGTCCTCTAATTCCAGGGAGGGGCCCCATTTCTCCCAGCACCAGAGCAGCATAGGGATGGGGATCGCGTGATTACTGATGCTCTTATGGCTTCTTTCTCTTCATCCTCCTACTCACAGGATGGCCCAGCTTTTCTGAAGCCTGCCTCAACTTCTGACTAACTGACTTTCATATCCATTGTTTTTTCTTGCATATAGGAGCAAGTGATACAGACAGAGCTTGGTTTTCTGGCTCAGACACAGGGCCCAGAAAAAGAGCTGGAGTTGCTGCAGGGCATTTTGCAGATGCTGTAGTAGCTGCAGGGTCTGTCAGAGGGGTTGGAGTGACTGCAGGGCTTTTCACAGAGGCTGGAGTGGCATTGATTGTGGCTCTGTAAGCACAGGCCAAGACCCAGAACACTGCAGTGGCATGTGTCTCTTTGGAAATGCCAGAGTGATAACACCTCCTTTTCAAGCATTTAACCATTTTTTTTTTAGGATTCTGCATTTGCTTGGGGTGAAGTTCCAAAGTTCTGGAGGTGCCCACTGCTGTAGATGCCCGCCCAGATCCTCCCTCACTCCCTGCCACTCCAAACTCTCCTGCCACCAGACAGAAATCTGAATGGTATTCTTAAGTAGTCCTGAAACACATTCAGGAGACAAAACAATAGGAGCGTGCTGGTTTGACCATCCCAAGGATATTCAAAACTTTGAAGAGCCAGTGTAAATATCCTTGAGGAGAAGGGTGAGGTGAAAGAGAAAGGGAGAGTGAACAAGTGGGGAAAAGTGACCTCCCCTGTGTCCCCCATGGCTTGGTTTCCTGAGGAGAAAAGGTCCAGAGTGTAATTCTTAATAGTTTCTGAGAGATGGCTCCCAAGGTTTGGAGGTAATGGCAATGCAGACTACAAGTACTAGATTAGTCTCATGACGAGGAATTTTTCCATATCATAAACCAGTGTTAAACAATACATCAAAAGAATAATCTTGACGCAGCCATCAGAAAAGATAAACATCATGACAGGGGAGACATACAGTAAGTAATCATCAATACAACACAATTCTGAAATTTAGCACAACATATCTGAGCTTAAAAGAAAAAGAAAGAGAGAAAGAGAGAAAGAGAGAAAGAGAGAAAGAGAGAAAGAAAGAAAGAAAGAAAGAAAGAAAGAAAGAAAGAAAGAAAGAAAGAAAGAAAGAAAGAAAGAAAGAAAGAAAGAAGGAAGGAAGGAAGGAAGGAAGGAAGGAAGGAAGGAAGGAAGGAAGGAAGGAAGGAAGGAAGGAAGGAAGGAAGGAAGGAAGGAAAGAAAGAAAGAAAGAAAGAAAGAAAGAAAGAAAGAAAGAAAGAAAGAAAGAAAGAAAGAAAGAAAGAAAGAAAGAAAGAAAGAAAGAAAGAAATAGGAAGAGAGAAAGACGGAATGAGAGAAAGAAGAAAGAGAGAAAGAGAGAAAGAGAGAAAGAGAGAAGGGAAGGAAGGAAGGAAGGAAGGAAGGAAGGAAGGAAGGAAGGAAGGAAGGAAGGAAGGAAGGAAGGAAGGAAGGAAGGAAGGAAGGAAGGAAGGAAGGAAGGAAGGAAATTAACTTTGTGATCACCAACTATTAAAATCAACTAATGCTTATAATAGCTTTCTTTTAACATGTTGTGGTCAGATCTGTCATTTGCTCAAAATTTGGGCTCCATGTTGGGCACCAAAAGGGTGTGGTTTGACCCGGGAGGCAGCACAGAACAGCACCACACAGCCATTCCCTCACACACACACCCTGCTACACCCCGAGCAGATGCAGGAGAGAATGAGGAGGGGAAAAAAAAAGATAAGATAAGATAGATAAATAAATAAATAAATCTTGGATTGAGATAAAGATAGTTTAATAGGACAGAAAGGGAAGAGAAATAATACGAGCAATGATGATGATGATCATGATGGTGATTGCCTGTCCCACAGTAGTGGTACCCCCTACCCTGGCCAGCCACCCCATATTGATTGTTCAGTATGACGTCGTGTGGTCTGGAATATCCCTTTGGCCACTTGGGGTTGGAGTCAGCTGTCCTGCTTCTGTCCCCACCAGCTTTGAAGGCACCCCCAGCCCTCCACTACTGGGCAACAACTAAGCCATCAGTGTGTAATCAGCATTCTTTTCATGCTGAATCCAAAAAAACATCATCATAAAAGCCCCTAGGAGGAAAATTAACTCTATCCTAGCCAACTCCAGGACACCCATAGTCTAAGGGCATGATATCCCTCTGTGTATATCAAAAGAGAAAAGGTGGTTGTGCTTAATTGGAAAGTACTGGAGCTGAGCATGATGCAGATGGTATGGAATATGGGCTGGATATTGTCCACGTTTTGGCTAGGACAGCCTTAGTTTTCTTGCTATTAGCTGGTACAGTGCATTGTTTTGTATATAGGATGCAGTTCCAGACAAAATAACAGCATACATGAGAAGGAAGAACAGAAAAAGTGGAATCCGGCAGCCTCCAATCCCCTACCCTTCAGTTATTCTGTGCTGTATCTCCATTCAACTAGTAACTGCTGTATTATTCAAACTGAAGAGCCCAGTCCTGCACCAGAAGAAGAGGAACCCCACACATCAGGGCAGACTGGGACCCTGCTGAGTGAGCAGTGGCCAGGAGGAGGAGGGCCTGGGCACCACGAGGGATGCCATACGAGCAGTGGTGTCTGCTAACCAGAAGCAAGGCCAGCTTCCTACAGAGCTGCCTTATGAGCAACATGGCCACCAAGAAGATCTGAGTTGTCATACTCAGTTCATATTCAGTGAGACAACCCCCCCAAAATTGTATACAGGTACAGGGAAAGAGGTACAGGTCTGGGATTCCCTAGTGCAGCCAGGTGTGGAGAGGATCAAGTGCTGTGGGAAGGCTCAAAGTCCAAAAAGAACCCAGGTCTTTGTGTCCATGGCTATGGCTGTTGTCTCTGCCACTGAGGCCTATGAGGAGACAGCTGATCGTTAAAGCTCCAGGGCCTCATTGCCTGCTCACCCCCTCCCATGAACCAGGCAGGGGTCGGACCATTCTTCCACACTTGGCCATGCACATCTCCATCTCCTACTGCCCCACAAAGATCCCTGAGTAGTGTCTGAAGGGTAAGGATCTCCCTTCCCAGAGGACAGGGGTCAAGGCCTGGCCCTTGTACTTGGTGACACACATCCAGTTTTTTTACACATTAGTGTCACCTTCATATTGCCTTTGTCTCCTTGTCCTCACTGCCTCCAGGGTTCTGCTCTAACGAGCTCCAAGGGAGGCTGTGTCAGTGCTGGCCCTCAGGGGGACACTGCAGGAAACTTGCCTCTGACTTGGACTTCTGTCAAAATGTCTTCAATTGTCTCTGAGTGCCTGAGGTTTGTGGGTTCATCAGCAAAACCCCCAGAGGGGTGATTGCAGTGCCTTGGGCTGGTGCTGTGCTGCTGAGCTGGGCCGGGCTCGTGGGACAGAGAAAACACTTTTTAAAATTCCCATGAAGCAGAGAGAGAGCTGTGCCCAGGAGCAGCTCCTCTGCACAGCGCAGCAGGGCTGGGGGCTCTGACTGCAGCTGGCACACACAGAGGAGAGAAGGAGAGAGGGCTTGGAGGCAGTTGGCAGTGGGAGGATGCTGAGAGCTGCCTGCAGGAGAAACCTGCACAGCCCTTGACAAGGTAAGTGCCTGGCTGCAGGGCCATGCAGCTGCAGGTCCTGAAAGGGTCCCCTCCTGGGTCTTGTTTTTGGGAGGGCAGTGGGCAATGCAGTAGGCTTTGAGAGTTTTGAGGTTCTGCTGCAAAAAGAGGGGCTTGGGCTGGGGGTGCTCTTAGGCTTGTGTCCTGGTTTCAGTTAGAACAGAATTAATTTTCTTCCTAGGAGCTGGTAGAATGCTGTGTTTTAGCTTAGGATGAGAAGAGTGCTGATAACACCCCGATGTTTTAATTGTTGCAGAGCAGTGCTTATACCAAGCCAAGGACATCTCAGCTTCTTGCTCTGTCCTGCCAACAGGCAGGCTGGGGGTGCAGTAAGAGCTGGGAGGGGACAGACCCAGGACAGGTGACCCAAACTAGCCAAAGGGGTATTCCATACCATCTGACGTCATGCTAAACAATAGATAGGGGTGGCTAGCCGGGGGGAGGGGGCCGGACTGCTCGGGGTTAGGCTGGGCATCGGTCAGCGGGTGGTGAGCAATTGCATTGTGCATCACTTGTTTGTACATATTATTATTACGTTCCTATTATCACCATTGTATTATTATTATTATTATTGTTATTATTATTTTTGTTATTATTATTTTCTTGTCTTATTAAACTGTCTTTATCTCAACTCACGGGCTTCACTTTCCATTTCTCTCCCCCGTCCCAGAGAGGGAGGGGGGAGGGTGAGCGAACGGCCGCATGGAGTTTAGCTGTCGGGTTAAACCACGACAGCTTGCAAGAGGTTTTAGTTTAATAGTCTGTTCTAACTTTGCTCTGCCTTCTCCTCTTCAACAGACAGCCATTTTCTAGGTCAGAGAATGCCCAACAGCAGCTCTGTGAGTGAGTTCCTCCTGCAGGCATTTGCAGACACACGCGAGCTGCAGCTCCTGCACTTCGCGCTCTTCCTGGGCATCTACCTGGCTGCCCTCCTGGGCAACGGCCTCATCCTCAGCGCCGTAGCCTGCCACCACCGCCTCCACACCCCCATGTACTTCTTCCTCCTCAACCTTGCCCTCCTCGACCTTGGCTCCATCTCCACCACTGTTCCTAAAGCCATGGCCAATGCCCTCTGGGACACCAGGGCCATCTCCTACCAAGGATGTGCTGCACAGGTCTTCTTTTTTGTTTTTATGATTGGAGCAGAGTATTTCCTTCTCACCGTCATGGCCTACGATCGCTACGTTGCCATCTGCAAGGCCCTGCACTACGGGAGCCTCGTGGGCAGCAGAGCTTGTGCCCAGATGGCAGCAGCTGCCTGGGGCAGTGGCTTTCTCAATGCTGTCCTGCACACGGCCACTACATTTTCCCTGCCCCTCTGCCAAGGCAATGCTGTGGACCAGTTCTTCTGTGAAATCCCCCACATCCTCAAGCTCTCCTGCTCAGATGTCTACCTCAGAGAAGTCTGGGCTCTTGTGTTTAGCGTTTCTTTAGTCCTTGGTTGTTTTGTTTTCATTGTGGTGTCCTATGTGCAGATCTTCATGACTGTGCTGAGGATGCCCTCTGAGCAGGGCCGACACAAAGCCTTTTCCACGTGCCTCCCTCACCTGGCCGTGGTCTCCCTCTTTGTCAGCACTGCCATGTTTGCCTACCTGAAGCCCCCCTCCATGTCCTCTCCATCCCTGGACAGGGTGGTCACAGTTCTGTACACCGTGGTTCCTCCAGTAGTGAACCCCCTCATCTACAGCTTGAGGAACAAGGAACTAAGGGATTCCATCAGGACTCTACTTAAATATACATATCTTCAGCAAATTCACTTATAATATGCCTAATATTAGAAATCCCAGCTTTTTTAAGAAAAAAATTAACATGATATCTTTCATTCCCATCTCCTCTGGAGCTGGGGGAGCAGCCCCAGCACACAGGAGGGGCTCACGGCCAAGAGCCCAGCTGACACATGCAGGAGCAGCCCTGGTGGCCCTTGGGGCTGCCCCTCACTGCCCGCTGGGCTCTGCCTCTCTGCTGCCTTCGGGTCGGGGCTGCTGCTTCCCTGGAGCCATGGCCATGGCCAGCAGCAGGATGTGGTCTTGTAAGGAGTGGAACCTGAGCATGAAATAAATGGTATGGAATAAGGGGTGGATAGATATCCTGGTTGCAATTAGGACAGAGATAATTTTCCTCCTACTAGCTGGTAGGGTGCTATGTTTTGGCTTAGGATGAGAAGAGTGCTGGTAAGACGCTGATGCTTAATTGTTGCAGAGCAGTGCTTACACCAAGCCAAGGATGTTTCAGCTTCTCACTCTGTCCTGCCAACGGGCAGGCTGGGGGTGCAGCAGGAGCTGGGAGGGGACAGACACAGGACAGCTGACCCAAACTGGCCAAAGGGGTATTCCACACCTTCTGACGTCATGCTAAACAATAGATAGGGGTGGCTAGCCATGGGGAGGAGGGCTGGACTGCTCGGGGTTAGTCTGGGCACTGGTCAGTGGGTGGTGAGCAATTGCATTGTGCATCACTTGTTTGTACACATTATTAGTAGTAGTACTATTGTCATCATTATTGTTATTATTGTAATTGTTATTATTATTTTCCTGTCTTAATAAACTGTCTTTATCTCAACTCACAGGCTTCACTTTCCCGTTTCTCTCCCCCATCCCAGAGAGGGAGGAGGGAGGATGAGTGAATGGCTGTGTGGTGTTTAGCTGCAGTTGGATTAAACCACAACACCTGGACATGAGAGTTTTGATCTTTGGGGGTGGTAAGAGGAGCATGGGCAGCAGAAAATAATGATTTCATAGAGGGAAGAGGCATCATGTAATGTAGATCATGCGGTAACAGTGACTTGTACAGTCATATATGGCCCTAACACTATTTTAACCAGTAGTTTTAATCCCTAAATCTAAATGCTCCTCCAACACTCTGACAGGAATCCACTTCTCTAATGTTTGAACACAAAGTATCCCTTGAAGCAAAGCTCAGCCTATAGCCCCTATCCCTTACCTTTACTCTCTTGCTCACCCTAATCCCTTCCCTTAACATTAGTATTAAAATGCTCTATTTAAACCTCGGCTTCTAGGCAGACCTAAAAATGACCTAAACTCCAGAGCCTGCCCATACCCTAAACACAGAAGAACACCAAACCTTCCCATTAAACATTCGTTTACTCTCTAACCCAGAAAGCTGTACCTTATTCCCTTGGGATCTAGAAAGTAGTCAGCTATGCCTGAGGATCTCATGGCCCAGCAGGAGGAATGTGACTGTGGCAGGGACTGTGAGGTCACTTCTGTCTCTGCACTTGATAGGGCAGCAGCAGGAACGTGTCACAGAAAGGGACTGGGAGGTCACTTGTGTCTGGAGGTGGCAGGTCAGCCTTTACATAGACCTGGGATCTGCACTTTTGGGCTGACAGCTGGCAGTGGCCCTGCTAGGCCAGCAGAAGGCACCTGCTTGGCATGCTGACTGTTGGCATTGCTTCCTTGCAACAGTGTGCAGGGATGCGGAGGTGTCAAAATGAAGTTCTTCTAGTAGCATCACAGTACCCACCGCATCCCACAGACCCCAAGACTAGCCCTGAGCCAGACGTGTGTGCAGGGTCTCCCCTTCCAGTGGCCGGGGCCAACCCTTGGCCCTTCTGCATCACCAAAACCAACCAAGACTTTTCTCAGCACAGTGCTTTGCCTGTTTGTAACCATGGCCTCCAATTATCTGCCCTAACAAGGCCCTGGGGAAGCTTTGTTAGTAACAGCCCTCAGTGGGGCCCATTAATGCTCCAAGTAACTTCAACTTTTTCTTCTGACTTTAATTTATCTAGCAGTTGCATCATTCACCTCTCAGTACCTGAGCTTCATAGACTGAGCACCAAAATACACCATGGAACTCATTAAAATGCAGAAACTCCTAACGTCTCTTTGATAGTTGTCTTCAAGCCTTCACGCCTTGTGCAGCTAATTGCAGAGCTTGCAAGATGTAATTAAGGAAGAAGATTTCAAAGAGCAACCAATAAAAATATTTTCTTGTTTCCAAGGCTGAATTTTGCTGCATTTCAGTTTTGAGAATCATTCTCCTATTGCTATTGATCCAGGGTGACTTCTTTGCAGACCTCCATACATAGGAAAAGCAGAGCCTCCTGGTCTGAAACCTGCACTGCCAGCAGTGGTCTTCATCCCTGTAACTGCAACCCAGCCCAGTGCATGAAATCCTTATAAGATAAGTCAGGGGTGCCTTCAGAAAATAAATAATAAAAATAAAATAAAATAAAATAAAATAAAATAAAATAAAATAAAATAAAATAAAATAAAATAAAATAAAATAATAAAATAAAATAAAATAAAATAAAATAAAATAAAATAAAATAATAAAATAAAATAAAATAAAATAAAATAAAATAAAATAAAATAAAATAAAATAAAATAAAATAAAATAAAATAAAATAAAATAAAATAAAATAAAATAAATAAGATTGAAATGACCATTGGATTTTGAGAAATTCAGCCTGAATCTCAGTAGACTCCTGGACATCCATGGACTCTCTTAGATCGTCTGTGGAAAACTCAGGGTGAAAAATAAAGAGAATATATCTTTATTGGCTGTAGCTGTGCCCATGAGCTTGGATTCTTTGGGGAAATTGTCCCCTTCCAGACACAGAAAGCTAAATAGAATAAAGTGAAAAGAGCTGCCCAGTCAATAGAGTAGGGCAAAGTCCTACTTCCTGTGCTATAGATGCAGAAGGCAAAAAGAATTGCATTGTGCCTGACACTACTCTGGGACGTGTCACCCAGGTAAGGCAACTTTACCTTAGTGCTGACAAGTCCATCACATATGCACACTCCCAAGCTCTACATCTACACCTTGGCTCTCCAGTCGATGACCCAGCTCATGGATGGCAATCAGGGAGTCTCGGTTAGCGTGACGCTGCCTCAGGTGTGCCACCATGGTAGCCATTGGCACCTGCTGTTCTTCAACCCTCAGCAAACCCCCAACAGAAGGATTCTGTGGAAGGCCAAGCAAGGTAGACAACTGGTTCATGTCCTTTGTCTCCAAGGCAGCTCTGCCAAAGCCCCACCAGTGGTGCCCTCTTGGAACTCTGAATTCCCTCTCCTGAAGCAGTCTATGCCGAGGATGCACATAGCCTCTGGGCCAGTCCCAGTGGGGTGCTTTTGCCATTCCTTCCCAGTTAGACTCATCTCAGCCTCCAGTACAGTTATGTATTGGGTTCCCCCTGTCACTCCAGAAATACAGTTGGGTTTTACCTCTTTCTAGCTTGATGGCATTAGGGTACTCTGTGTACCAGTGTCCAGTAGAGCCCAATACATTTGTGGATCTGATGTGCCAGGCCATTAAATATACACAGTCCAGTAAATCTGATTGTCGCTTTTCTTCCTGCCTGCCCCTGTCTGGAAGTAGGACTCCTCTACACCTGCTTGTCGTATTTATAACTGTGTCTGGTAAACAGCCCACTGGAAACACATCCCACCATGGCAGGGGAGAGGGTGCTGACAGTGAGTGAAGGAATTTCGGTGAAGGAATTGGAGCCCAGCAGAGACAAGGAGTCAAGGCAGTGTGGTGGGGGAGGCCAGCAGAAGCAGTCCAAGGGGTGGTGCTGCTTGTGAGGACACGTTTGTGGCAGCAGCCGGAGTGGGCAGCAGCTGTGCGCAGGAGAGGGGAGGCCAGGAAGCGCATGGCAAGAGCGCTCCTGCCAGCAGAGCCAAGGCCGGGACCGAGCCCAAGGGCAGAGGCAGGCCCAGGGCAGGGGGCTGCAAGGGCCATGCTGAGCTCCCTGCCCCTGCAGCAGCCGCCCTGGCCCTCGGCCTCCTCTCCCCTGCCCCTGCAGCTCTGGGCTCCCTTCATGCAGCCCTGGCTCTGCAGCACCAAGCCCTGCTGGGAGCCCTCCCCTGCATGCTGCCACCGCTCCCTGACGCTGGTGTTGCCCTCTGCCGGGCACTGCCCAGCCCAGCCCAGCCCCTGCCCACCTCTCCCCTCCTCCCTGCCCTCTCCCCAGCCCAGCAGCCCAGGCTGTGCTGGCCCCAGGGCAGTGCCCACCACAGGCTGCTGCAGGGCTCTGGGCACGGCCACCACAGCCCCAGCCCCTCAAAGGCACCGCAGCTGCTGGCACAAAGGCGGCTCTGGGCCTCCCCAGCAGCCCCTGTGCAGGGGCCAGCCCCAGCTCAGGAGATGGAGGTCCGTGAAGCTGCAGGAGCCCTGCTCTCTGCCTGGGAGATCCCCAGCACACAGTGCCTGTGCCCTGCAGGGCCAGCCCCGCTCCCCAGGCCAGCACAAGAGGCCTGGCCCAGCCACAGAGCAGCTCCACATTCCTCTCCAGGTTGCCATTTGCCATCAAACCCAGCACCAGTGGACACTCCCAGGCCAGTCAAGGCCAGTTATTACTGTTTGCTGGGCCATGTGCTACCAAGAAGTCAGATCACAGTCCAGCCCTTTGTCCTTCAGTGATCACTATGGGAATCTGATCCATCCTGAAGCCCAGAAAAACAAGAGGGCTGTTCTGGGAGGAGCTCCTTGGGTGTATTTCTAACATCAGCTTTAGAAGAGGTGTACAGAGATGTGGAGGAGATGCCACTCTAGGGACATCAGGAAACTCACCAAGGTGCATGAGACCGGATGGCTAACCCACGTACAAGAGCACAAGAGAACAATGTGGAGACCAAAAGAGAGTAGCAGGGAAAAGGCCACGTCCTGCTGCTGGTCATGGCCATGGCTCCAGGGAAGCAGCAGCCCCAGCCCGAAGGCAGCAGAAAGGCAGAGCCCAGCGGGCAGTGAGGGGCAGCCCCGAGGGCCACCAGGGCTGCTCCTGCATGTGTCAGCTGGGCTCTTGGCCCCAAGCCCCTCCTGCGTGCTGCGGCTGCTCCCCCAGCTCCAGAGGAGATGGGAAGAGATGGCAGCTGAGAACAGTGAAGTTATGCTCTTTTCTTAATTGACTATACCTACAGAGGAAGCCTAGTTCAATTGGTTGATTAGAAGATGTATTCAAAGTAAATAAATTACTAAATAAATTAAATCAATATTAAAAATTATTATAAAAATAAAAAAGAAAAATAATATAAAAATCTGTCATGTCAATTTCTCAAATAAAATGGTAGTCTTCAGAGGATTATTATTAATGATTACAATATGATAATACTACTAAATATGAAAATGATATGATACAAATCACGATAATATTAACAACATTGATGCTTAAGAAGCACATATAGAAGCATCTTCCTCACTGCAACTTTGAGCTCCTGGTTCCTCATGCTGTAGATGAGGGGGTTCACTGCTGGAGGTACCACTGAGTACATAAGTGACACCACCAAGTCCAGAGATGGGGAAGAGATGGAAGCAGGCTTCAGGTAGGCAAATATGGCAGTGCTGACAAACAGGGAAACCACGGCCAGGTGAGGGAGGCACGTGGAAAAGGCTTTGTGCTGGCCCTGCTCAGAGGGCATCCTCAGCACAGCCCTGAAGATCTGCACATAGAACACTACAATGAAAACAAAACAACCAAAGACTAAAGAAATAGTAAACACAAATGCCCCGACTTCCCTGAGGTAGGCATCTGAGCAGGAGAGCTTGAGGATGTGGGGGATTTCACAGAAGAACTGGTCCACAGAATTGCCTTGGCAGAGGGGAAGGGAAAATGTGCTGGCCGTGTGCAGGACAGCAGTGAGAAAGCCACTGCCCCAGGCAGCTGCTGCCATCTGGGCACAAGCTCTGCTGCCCACGAGGCTCCCGTAGTGCAGGGCCTTGCAGATGGCAACGTAGCGATCGTAGGCCATGACAGTGAGAAGGGAAAACTCTGCTCCAAACAAGAAAGCAACGAAAAAGACCTGTGCAGCACATCCTTGATAGGAGATGGCCCTGTTGTCCCAGAGGGCATTGGCCATGGCTTTGGGCAGAGTGGTGGAGATGCAGCCCACGTCGAGGAGGGCGAGGTTGAGGAGGAAGAAGTACATGGGGGTGTGGAGGCAGTGGTGGCAGGCTACGGCGCTGAGGATGAGGCCGTTGCCCAGGAGGGCAGCCAGGTAGATGCCCAGGAAGAGCGCAAAGTGCAGGAGCTGCAGCTCGCGCGTGTCTGCGAATGCCAGCAGGAGGAACTCGCTCACAGAGCTGATGTTGGGCATTTGCTGGTTTTGGCCATAGGGTTCTCCCAAGGAGGGAAAAGGCAGTAAGAAAATACAACAAAATTATCTGATGATATCTGATTCAGTTTCAGCCTATTAAGTAGATATTAAGCAGGTCCATTTCATGAGCTCTGTCTGTTGCTTCCCAAGGGTGTCCCTGGGAGCAGGGGACTCTGCTTTGGGCAGTGTAGTTAACAGTTCTTACCTATAGAAAGAAGTAAAGAGGAACATTGCATATTCTCAGATTATTTTAATTCTTATGAACAAATTGTTGCTCCCAAATCACCTAACGGCAGAGAAGGGCTGTGGCGATTTCTTTTTTCTATACTGTCATTCCTGCTGCTCTACATTGAAAACCTTGTGGATCCTCAGAATCACAGATTCCTCTACTACAGAGTGTACTTCAGAGAGCACAGCCAGTCTGTCCATCACGTCTGGTCTGTCTGTGCTGGTCTCTCTGTGTCTCTCTGTGTCTGGTCTTTCTGTGTTGCCCTGTGCTGGTGGGACAGAAGAGCATCGATTTTCCCAGGGAGGTGCCTGAGCCCTCCCTTGCACAGCATTTCTGGAAGCAGCTCCCTCTCACCGCCTGCCCATGGCCCTGCTGGGAACTGGTTCTCTGTCCCCACATCTCCTCCCTGTCCACGCTAACAGACCTCATCCCACAAGCTTTGTGCTCACACTCACTCAGATTCCCCTCCACTGCAAGAATCTTAAAGCAGAGAATCCAAAAAAGCCTTCCTCCTCAGACTAACCAAGCCTCAGGCTTCCTCCTGAAATGCCCATTCATAAATGACATACTCTAAAGTTTCTCCTAGTCCAAATTACAAGTAGAGTGAGAGCCACCCTGAAATATGCTATATCAGGCTTATGATGTGCCAGCTGTAGAAGACCCCTCTGGCAACCCCACCTGCTGCCAGAGCCTCCCGGTGTCAAGAGCCTGCAGATGTGTCTTGCCACACGCTGCCCTCTGTTGTTGCACTCCTCAGTGCCTCCAAGCCCTCTCTCCTTCTCTCCTCTCTGTGTGCCAGCTGCGGTCAGAGCCCCCAGCCCTACTGCGCTGTGCAGAGGAGCTGCTCCTGGGCACAGCTGTCTCTCTGCACCAGGGCCCTCTTGCCACGAGCTCTCTCTGTCCCACAAGCCTGGCCCAGCTCAGCAGCACAGCACCAGCCCAAGGCACTGCAATCACCCCTCTGGGGGCTTTGCTGATGAGCCCACGAACCTCAGGCACTCAGAGACAATTGAAGACATCTCTCCAGAAGTCCAAGTCAGAGGCAAGTTTCCTGCAGTGTCCCCCTGAGGGCCAGCACTGACACAGCCTCCCTTGGAGCTCATTAGAGCAGGACATTGGAGGCAGTGAGGACAAGGAGACAAAGGCAATGTGAAGGTGACACTGAGGTGTAGGATAATTGGATGTGTGTCAGCAAGCACAAGGGCCAGGTGTTGTCGCATGGCACACAGGAAGGGAGATCCTTTCCCTTGACAGGTTGCTCAGGGCTCATTGTGGGGCAGTAGGAGATGGGGATGTGCATGGCCAAGTGCAGGAGAATGGTACGACCTCTGACTGCTTCATGGTTGGGGGCGAGGAGGCAATGAGGCCCTGGTGCTTTAACGATCAGCCGTCTCCTCCTAGGCCTCAGTGGCAGAGACAACAGCCATCGCCATGGACACAAAGACCTGGGTTGTGACTTTGAGCCCTTGTAGAGCCCTTGATCCTTTCCACACCAGGCTGTCCTAGGGACTCCCAGACCTGTACCTCCTGAGGGCTGCAGACCCTCTTCTGTGTGGAGCCACACTGGATCTGAGCTTGAGTATGATAACTCAGATTTTCTTGGAGGTCCTGCTCCTCGTAAGGCAGCTCTGTAGGAAGCTGGCCTGGTTCCTGGTGAGCAGGAGTCTAGGGTTAAATAGAGCATTTTAATGGGAATTTTAATGTTAAGGGAAGGCATTGGGGTTAGTAAGAGAAAAAAAATAAAAAAAAAAAGATTCCTTTCAGAGTACTGTAGTAGCATTTAGGTTTAGGGATTGAAAGTACTGTTTCAAGTAAGGAAAGGGCCATATGTGACTGTTTTAAGTCAGTGTTACCACAGCATCCACATTACGTAAACCCTCTTCCTTCTATGAAATCGTAAGTTGCTGCTGGCCAAGCTCTTCTTCCCACAGAATCACAGAATCGCAGAATTGTCTAGGTTGGAAGAGACCTCAAGATCATCGAGTCCAGCCTGTGACCTAACACTAACAAGTCCTCCACTAAACCATATCACTAAGTTCAACATCTAAACATCTTTTAAAGACCTCCAGGGATGGTGACTCCACCACTTCCCTGGGCAGCCCATTCCAATGCGTAACAACCCTCTCGGTAAAGAAGTTCTTCCAACCAAAACCACACCTGGTGCAACTTTAGCCTGTTCCCCCTCGTCCTGTCACCAGGCATGTGGGAGAAGAGGCCAACCCCCACCTGACTACAGCTTCCTTTGAGGTAGCTGTAAAGAGCAATAAGGTCACCCCTGAGCCTCCTTTTCTCCAGGCTGAACAAGCCCAGCTCCCTCAGCCGCTCCTCGTAGGACTTGTTCTCCAGACCCCTCACCAGCTTCGTATTTTCTCTGCACCCGCTCAAGCACCTCAATGTCCTTCTTGTAGTGAGAGGCCCAAAACTGAACACAGTACTCGAGGTGCGGCCTCACCAGAGCTGAGTACAGGGGGACGATCACCTCCCTAGCCCTGCTGGTCACGCTGTTCCTGATACAAGCCAGGATGCCGTTGGCCTTCTTGGCCACCTGAGCACACTGCTGGCTCATATTCAGCCGACTATCCACCATCACTCCCAGGTCCTTCTCTGCCTGGCAGCTTTCCAACCACTCCTCTCCCAGCCTGTAGCTCTGGTTGGGGTTATTGCATCCCAGGTGCAGGACCCGGCACTTGGCCTTGTTGAACTTCATGCAGTTGACCTCAGCCCATCGGTGCAGCCTATCCAGATCCTCCTGCAGAGCTTTCCTGCCTTCGAGCAGATTGACACATGCACCTACCTTGGTGTCATCTGCGAACTTACTGAGGGTGCACTTGATCCCCTCATCCAGATCATTGATAAATATATTAAAGAGGACTGGCCCTAGTACTGAGTACTCATGCTAAATCCAAAACACAGCTTCATACCAGCTACTAAGATGAAAATTAACTCGATCCTAGCCAACTCCAGCACACCCACAGACTAAGGGCATGATATATCTGTATGTATATCATCTGAGAAAAGGTGGTGGTGATTAACTGGAAAGTATTGGAGCTGAGCACGGTGCAGATGGTATGGAATATGGGCTGGATATTGTCCATGTGTTGGCTGGGATAGACTTAATTTCCTTCTTATTAGATGATACAGTGTTGTATTTTGTATATAGGACACAGTTCCAGATAAAGTAACAGTATGCATGAGAAGGAAGAAGAGAAAAGTAGAATCTGGCAGCCTTCTGTCCCCCACCCTTCACTGATTCTGTGCTGTAATTCCATTCAACTAGTTCCTGCTGTATTATCCAAACTGTCCTGCAAACTCCTGTTACTGTTATCTTGTGAGAAACAGCATAGTCAGGGTGATCCATATGCCTGCAGACATTAACAGCTGACAGAATGGAGCATCAGTGTGGGACAACCTTGAGAAACTGTGGGAATTTGCCTACACAAACCTCCTGACATTTACAAGGAGAAGAGCCCAATCCTGCACCAGAGGAAGAGGAACCCCATACATGGAGGCAGACTGGGACCCTGCAGAGTGAGCAGTGTCCAGGAGGAGAAGGGCCTGGGCACCACGAGGGATGCCATACGAGCAGTGGTGCCTGCTCACCAGGAACCAGGGCAGCTTCCTAGAGAGCTCCTTTCTGAAGAGCAGGAACACCAAGAAGATTTGAGTTATCAGACTCAGCTCAGATTGAACGTGACACTACCCACAGAAGGGTCTGCATCTGGCAGTAGAAGATTTGGAAGTCCGGGAGTCCCTCAGACAGCCTGGTGTGAAGAGGAGTAATGGCTGTGGAAAGGCTGTAAGACCCATCAGGACTCAGGTCTTTGTGTCCATGGCTATGGCTGTTGTCTCTGCCACTGAGGCCTATGAGGAGACAGCTGATCGTTAAAGCACCAGGGCCTCATTGCCTCCTCACCCCCACCCATGAACCAGGCAGGGGTCGTACCATTCTCCTGCACTTGGCCATGCACATCCCCATCTCCTACTGCCCCACAAAGAGCCCTGAGCAGGGTGTGACTGCTAAGGATCTCCCTTCCCAGGGGACATGGGTCAAGGCCTGGCCCTTGTGCTTGGTGACACACATCCAGTTTTCCTACACATCACTGTCATCTTCACATTGCCTTTGTCTCCTTGTCCTCACTGCCTCCAGGGTTCTGCTCTAACGAGCTCCAAGGGAGGCTGTGTCAGTGCTGGCCCTCAGGGGGACACTGCAGGAAACTTGCCTCTGACTTGGACTTCTGGAGAGCTGTCTTCAATTGTCTGTGAGTGCCTGAGGTTCGTGGGCTCATCAGCAAAGCCCCCAGAGGGGTGATTGCAGTGCCTTGGGCTGGTGCTGTGCTGCTGAGCTGGGCCGGGCTTGTGGGACAGAGAGAGCTCGTGGCAAGAGGGTCCTGGTGCAGAGAGACAGCTGTGCCCAGGAGCAGCTCCTCTGCACAGTGCAGCAGGGCTGGGGGCTCTGACTGCAGCTGGCACACAGAGAGGAGAGGAGAGAGGGCTTGGAGGCACTGAGGAGCACAACAAGAGAGGGCAGCGTGTGGCAGGACACATCTGCAGGCTCTTGACACTGTGAGGCTCTGGCAGCAGGGCACTGCAGGTGGGGTTGGCAGAGGGGTCTTGTACAGCTGGCACATCCAATGGCTGATAGCATCTGTCAGGTTGGGTCTCTCTGTTTCTGCAGTGCTTTAGATAACGGCATTATGAGGGGCAATTCAAGAGGAAGGCTGAGGCTTGACTTAAGTGAAGGGTAAGGCTTTTTCTGCACAGTGTGCTTGCATACTCCTGTAGTGGAGGGGAGGCAGGTTTCATGGTAATTCGTTGTCAGGATTGTAGTTTATACTAGCTGATCTTTAGCAGCTACAGAAGACATGACTGTCTGTCTTTGGGAGGTGTCTGCAGGCCAAAGCAGAGCACAGATCATTTGCAATGAGCAGGAGCTGCCTCCTCTGCAGGCAGAGCTGCAGCACAGGAGGGTCTGCTGAGTGTCCGTCTGTCCCTCCCTGGCCTTGCCTCCCCTGGCAGCAGCACACTGACATTCGGTGTGCTTGGGGGAAGGGGAGTACGGGGAAAGTGTGAGGGGTCTGGAGATGGGCACTTTGAGCCTGGATTCCTCTTGGAGTTTTCATGTACAGATTCAGGGGTGGGATTTGAATATCCTTGTGGGCCCCTTGCAAGCTGGGATAGTCTATGACTTCATGTCTCTATGAACCTATGAGTGCAATAATTTTGTAGCTCAATAAATACCAGCACAGGCCAAATGAGCCTAAGCATGGCTGTCATCTCTAAATGAAACTCGGCACTGAAGGAATCATCCTCTTTATCTGAGGATCTACAAGTTTTCACTTGAAATGCCCAGTTCTTATGCCTTACAAAACAGAGTGGGTTGGGCAGAAAGACGGAAAATACAAAAATAAATCCCAGCAGCCCTGCTCTGCAGTTGGGTGAATTGGGAGCAACAATATTGAAAAGTTCTTTATTATCAGGTGATTGAATATGAGATTACCCCATCTTCCTTTTTACCTCTGGAAGTGGGGCAGGACTGACACATTGCCCAGAGCACGGTCCCTTGCCACCCCGGACACCCTCAGGCAGCATCAAGAAGAACACAAGAAAGGGACCTGCTAAATGTCTGACTGAAATGGTTTCCAGGGCAGTTATGTGAGAAATGTAAGAACTTTACCTCAGGTATGTCTTCATATTTGTTAAAGATTTTTTCATCCTTGGGCAGTAACTCATGCTCAGAACCAGCAAATGCCCAACATCAACTCTGTGAGCGAGTTCCTCCTGCTGGCATTCGCAGACACGCGTGAGCTGCAGCTCCTGCACTTCGTGCTCTTCCTGGGCATCTACCTGGCTGCCCTCCTGGGCAACGGCCTCATCCTCAGTGCCGTAGCCTGTGACCACCGCCTCCACACCCCCATGTACTTCTTCCTGCTCAACCTCGCCCTCCTGGACCTGGGCTGCATCTCCACCACTCTGCCCAAAGCCATGGCCAATGCCCTCTGGGACACCAGGGCCATCTCCTATGAAGCATGTGCTGCACAGGTCTTTCTCTTTGTTTTCTTGCTTGTAGCAGAATATTGTCTCCTCACCGTCATGGCCTATGACCGCTACGTTGCCATCTGCAAGCCCCTGCACTACGGGAGCCTCGTGGGCAGCAGAGCTTGTGCCCAGATGGCAGCAGCTGCCTGGGGCAGTGGCTTTCTCAATGCTGTCCTGCACACGGCCAACACATTTTCCCTGCCCCTCTGCCGAGGCAATGCTGTGGACCAGTTCTTCTGTGAAATCCCCCACATCCTCAAGCTCTCCTGCTCACATGCCTACCTCAGGAAAGTGGGTGCACTTCTTTTTAGTTTGACATTAACATTTGGTTGTTTTATTTTCATTGTGGTGTCCTATGTGCAGATCCTCAGTGCTGTACTGAGGATGCCTTCTGAACAGGGCAGGCACAAAGCCTTTTCCACTTGCCTCCCTCACCTGGCCGTGGTCAGCCTCTTTGTCAGCACTGTCCTGTTTACCTACCTGAAGCCCCCCTCCATCTCCTCGCCATCCTTGGACCTGGTGATAGCAGTTCTGTACTCGGTGGTGCCTCCAGTATTGAATCCTCTCATCTACAGTATGAGGAATCAGGACCTCAAGGAAGCCTTGTGGAAATTGCTGTTTAGATGTGTTGCAGCACAATAAGTGCTCAGTCTGCTTCTGCAGATGAGTCATAATGTTACTTGTTATAGGAACGGCCTATAGTCTTTTTCTTTTTGTTTGTGTGCTTGTGTGCAATTTTATTACTCGATTTCCTTAGTTTTAGTTCGGTTAACGTTACCCACTAAAATGATATTATTCATCCCAATTCCACTTTGGTATGTATTTTTCAAGTCTATCTCAGCGACTATACAAAAAGAGCCTGTCTGTCTGTGAACTTAAGGAAGGAGCCTGCACTGCCATCTTATTCTGACATCCTTCCTCTGAGACCAGGCCTGGCTCTGCAGGGGCAGTGCCCGTGTGCAGGGGTGCAGAGGAAAAGAGTCCCATCCCAACAGCACGGCCAGGGAACACCAGCGTTTGGGGCATGCAGAGCTGCTCTCTTGCCACTGCCGCCCTGTCCTGCTGAGCCCTGCTGGTGGGATCAGGCCCGGCTGCTCCTCTCACTTGGTGCCAGTGCTGCTGTGGGGCTGTGCTGGGACTGCAGGCAGGGACAGGCAGTGGGCACGGCAGTGGCACAGCTGGCCTCCACTGCAGCACTTCCCTCCTAAGGGGGGATCTCCTCCAAGGTGGACTGAGCAGAGCTCAAGTGCTCAATCTGGTGTGAGCAGGCAGAGGAGAGCTCTGCAGCCCCACGGCTCAAAAAAGCCCCACCAAAGGAGCCTGGGGAGTGATTCCTTGCAGCCCTGGGGCAATGGCAGTGACCCCCTGAGCTGGGTCTGCCTCCCAGCCTGCCCAGCATGGCCCTGCAGAGTGCCCCTGTGCCCCAGGCACCACAGCCCCCTCACTCTGCAGAGCAGCACCTCCACCTGGTGCTGGGACTGGGGCTGGGGCTTGGAGGGTGCTTCCCCTGAGAGTCTGCTAGGCCAGTTTAAGGCTTCTGGATGTGAGCGTGATCTTCACTGTGCACAAGGAGCTGGGAGACTGCCAACAGGCATGGGTCTGGAACATTGTCTGCAAGGTCCCTCCTGCCCTAGCACCTCACAGGACTGGCACGGAACTGGCTCCTGAGTGTCAGAGAGGCTGGGAGCCCAGTAGGTGTGTCATGAGCTTGGAGGATCACAACCAGATCACTTCCACCTGGGCAGCTCCTGACCCAAAAAGGGCATGTTTTCTAGGTGTGGTATTATAATCTCAGTGGTGCCTCAGAAACATTAGGTCCAGCAGGAAGCAAATGGCTGTTAAATGGCCTGTGAGGTGAGCTCTTTCTGAAGTAGCTGACAGGTCACCCTTGACTCCTGGCTGGGATCTGTGCCTTTAGGCTCACATCTGCCAGTGTCCATGGTAGGGCAGCAGAAGGCACTTGCTGTGCATGTAGTTTCTGAGATCGGCTCTTTCTAAGTAGCTGGTAGGCCCCATAGTGGAAGAGGTCTTGGGTAGGAGTTGTCATGTCAGAGGTGTCAGCTTTTGCCTGAAGTCATCCTTTAGGACTGCTTTCAGTTTTTGACACAGAGGGGGCCACTGCCTCCAAGACGCTTGGGGCAAACTGAACCATGCATGAGGGTTTGGAAAAAGGTACCCTGGGTGCACAGAAGCCATTCCGTATCCAGAAGTTGGAGGCAGGAAACCAAATTTTGAGGTGGTACAAGAGCTGCTGGGCATATTGTGCAGGGTTCACCTACAGCCTTTGTGTTATTTTCCATCCTTACTTAGGTGCCACGTCAGTCTCAAGAAAGGAATAGCCAACAGATATGAGACAGGTACTCTGAGATCATGAAAACCATCAGAAAGCTTCCCCTAAGAAAATGACTGATATGGGGAAGTCAGGAGAAGCCTGGCCAGGAGAGATGTGAGATTTGCGGGAGGGAAAAGGAGTTTGGCCAGCAGAAATTAATGATATCTGTGAGGTTAGAACATTCAGGCAATGTCGATTTTGCTGTAACGCTGGCTTAAAACAGTCATGTAAAGCCCTTCCCCTATTTTAACCAGTGACAGTAATCCCCAAACCTAAATGCTACTCCACACCCTGACAGGAATTCACTATTCTTATGCCTGACCTCAAAGTATCCCTTCAAGCCAAAACACAGCCCATAGCCCCTTTCCCTTATCTTTAGTCTCTCCTCACCCTGATCTGATCAGCTTGTGGGCCACAAGGAGGAGATGGGTGGGAATGCTCAGAGGAGCTCAGCTCTGCCTGAGGATCTCCTGCCCCAGCAGGAGCAATGTGACTGTGGCAGTGACTGTGAGGTCACTTCTGTCTCTGCACTTGATAGGGCAGCAGCAGGAACGTGTCACAGAAAGGGACTGTGAGGTCACTTGTGCCTGGAGGTGGCAGGTCAGCCTTGACTTCTCCCTGGGAGCTGCACTTTTGGGCTGACATCTGGCAGTGGCCCTGCTAGGCCAGCAGAAGGCACCTGCTTGGCATGCTGACTGGGGGATCCCCTCTGCCTCCAGAGCCAGGAGGACCCAGGCAGAAAGAAGGCCCCAACATGGGTTGTCCTGTCCCTTCTGCTTGAGTCCATGACTGGGCAGCAGCAGGCACAAGGCTTGGCTGTGTGTAGCCAAGAAGCTGCAAGGCCAGCAGCAGGCCCCTGGCTTGGAAGCTGCTGCTGAGGTGACTTGTGTCTGGTTGGCTGACAGGCCTCAAGGAGCCTGCTGGGTTGGGATGCCTACTTCAGGAGTGGTTTCCACCCTCATTGAGCTTTTTTTGGTAATAGGAAAGAGCAGGAGAAAAAAACTGCCATGAAGCGTGCCCTGGAACTTTGGCACTGGCCATGAGGAGGAAGAAATCTCCAGGGGAAAAAGCTGGTCTTGCTGCTGGAGACTGAGGCAAAGAAGGAATTAAATACTTCAGCCTTTACCTCCTTTCTTGCCACCAGCTTTCCCCCCACATCCAATAAAGGATGATGATTCTCCTTAATCCTCCTTTATTTGGAGTTTATATATAAATAGTCCTTGTTTCTTTGATATAAATATACAGATTGAGCTCCAGCTGGGCTTTGTCCCTTCTACTTTTCACCTGCACAGCCCCGTAACATTCAGGACACAGCTCCAGACAAACTGACAGCTTGCATGAGAAGGAAGCACAGAAGAGGTGGAACCTGACAGCCTTCCACATCCTGAGCTTCTGTGACTCTTTGCTGCAATTGCATTCAACTGGTTACTCCTGTGTTATCCAAACTTTCCTACAACTCCTGCTGCTGTTGTCTTGTCAGAGACAGCACAATCACAGAAAGGTTGAACCATTTCTGTACAGACATTAACAGCTGAGAGAATGAAACATCAGTGCGGTGCATACAAGCAGTGGTGCCTGCTCAGCAGGAACCAGGCCAGCTTCCTACAGAGCTGCCTTATGAGGAGCATGGCCACCAAGAAGATCTGAGTTATCATACTCAGCTCAGACCCGGTGTGACACCAAACGGACAAGTGCCTACAACTAGCTGGTAAAGAGGTGAAGGTCTGGGAGTCCCTAGGACAGCCTGGTGTGGAGAGGAGCAAGGGTTCTACCAAGGCTGAAAGTCCCAACACTGAGGCCTGACTGAAACTCACTGCCACTGAGGCCTGTGAAGAGACATCTTGATAATGAGCACAAGGTCCTAATTATCTCTGTGCATGCACCCATGAAGCAGGCAGGGGTCGTACCATTCTCCTGCCCTTGCAATGCACATCCCCATCTCCTACTGCCCCATGAAGAGCCCTGAGCAATGTGGGAAGAGAAAGGATCTCCTTCCAAGGGAACAGAGGTCAAGCCCTGGCCCTTGTGCTTGGTGACACACATTCAGTTTTCCTATACATCTGTGTCACCTTCACATCGCCTTTGTCTCCTTGTCCTCACTGCCTCCAGGGTTCTGCTCTAACGAGCTCCAAGGGAGGCTGTGTCAGTGTTGGCCCTCAGGGGGACACAACAGGAAACTTGGACTTCTGGAGAGCTGTCTTCAATTGTCTCTGAGTGCCTGAGGTTCGTGGGCTCATCAGCATAGCCCCCAGAGGGGTGATTGCAGTGCCTTGGTCTGGTGCTGTGCTGCTGAGCTGGGCCAGGCTCCTGGGGCAGAGAGAGCTCGTGGCAAGAGGGCCCTGGTGCAGAGAGACAGCTGTGGCCAGGAGCAGCTCCTCTGCACAGCGCAGCAGGGCTGGGGGCTCTGACTGCAGGCACCCAGGCAGAAAGAGATTCCAGGCAGCCTGGAGGCTGTGGGTAGAGGAGAGCTCAGTGCAGGAGAAACCTTCACAGCTCTGCCCAGGGTAAGTCTCTGGCTGCAGGATGGTGCAGGGCAGGTTCCTGGAAGCGGCTGCTGGATTCGGGATGTCTCTGCATGTCCAGGAGCTGCCAGGATTCCTCTCGTGGCTTGTGCGTGTGGAGAAGGTGCTGCAGGGCAGCTGCAGGGGTGCCCAGGGCTGTGGTGCAGAGCAGGGTCCCTGCTGTGCCCCAGGGGCTGTGTGCTGGGGCAGGGCCTCTGCTGCCTGCCAGGCTCAGCACTCAGCCTTCCCGGGGAGCTGCCCAGGGGCTGCGGGGAGAAGCTGTGGGTGGAAGGAGCCCCCCCAGCAGGGCAGGGCAGGGCAGGGTCCTGCTGCTGCCCACAGCGTGCTGCCTGGGGAAGGCTGCTCACAGCCCCACAGCTCCCCAGGGCACTGCATTGCAGAACTGCCCGGCGAGAGCTACCTGAAGGCAGTGCACTTTTTAGAATCTGCTTCATTTTCCTGCCCATGTGCTGAGGCAAAAGGATGGTCGTGGAGTTGGAATATCTGTAGCAGAGACTAAGGCTCCTTGAGCATTGCTGTTGCTCTGAGGCACCTTACACACCTCAGCACAGAGACAGTACTGACATCACCTTTGTTGTTTCTTAGGGAATTATTTGACCTTCTCATGCCCGTGACCTGTGGACTTCATAGATCATTCCAGGTTCCCTTTTACCTGTTGCTGTATCCTAGGACTGACTGCTGCAGAGCCCACAGCACAGTTCCCTGCTTCTTGTGGCACCCTCAGAACACCAACCAAAGAAAAGACAAGGACTGACAGAAAGATCATCCTGAAAGGAATGAGGCAGTACGTTGTATGTGTGGTGTTTGTTGAGACATGCAATGGATTTTGGTCAGAGAAGTCCTTAAACATTGCAAAGTCTTTGCTTCTTTTAGACAGACTACCTTGGCCAGAGGCAAGAAATGCCCAACAGCAGCTCTGTGAGCGAGTTCCTCCTGCTGGCATTCGCAGACACGCGCGAGCTGCAGCTCCTGCACTTCGCGCTCTTCCTGGGCATCTACCTGGCTGCCCTCCTGGGCAACGGCCTCATCCTCAGCGCCGTAGCCTGCCACCACCGCCTCCACACCCCCAGGTACTTCTTCCTCCTCAACCTCGCCCTCCTCGACGTGGGCTGCATCTCCACCACTCTGCCCAAAGCCATGGCCAATGCCCTCTGGGACACCAGGGCCATCTCCTATCAAGGATGTGTTGCATAGTTCTTTCTGATAATCTTTTTCAATTTAGCAGAATTTTCTCTCCTCACCATGATGGCCTACGACCGCTACTTTGCCATCTGCAAGCCCCTGCACTACGGGAGCCTCCTGGGCAGCAGAGCCTCTGCCACCATGGCAGCAGCTGCCTGGGTCTGTGGCTGTCTCCATGCTGTGCTGCACATTGCCAATACGTTTTCACTGCCTCTCTGCTATGGCAATTCCCTTAACCAGTTCTTCTGTGAAATCCCCCACATCCTCAAGCTCTCCTGCTCAGACTCCTACCTAAGGGAAGTTCTTCTTACTACAGTTACTGCTTTTCTATTGTTGGGGTGTTTTGTTTTCATTGTGCTGTCCTATGTGCAGATCTTCAGGGCAGTGCTGAGGATGCCCTCTAAGCAGGGCAGGCACAAAGCCTTTTCCACGTGCCTCCCTCACCTGGCCGTGGTCTCCCTCTTTCTCAGCACAGTTATCTTTGCCCACCTGAAGCCCCCCTTGATTTCTTCCCCTTCCCTGGATCTTGTTCTGGCATTTCTGTACTCGGTGGTTCCTCCAGTAGTGAACCCCTTCATCTACAGCATGAGGAGCAAGGAGATCAAGGTCGCCATGTGGAAAGTGATGACTGGGTGTTTTTCTTAAGCAATATATTGCCTGCCTTCTTCGGTAAATCACTCGTAATGTTATTCATGATAGGCGAAGCCCGTGGGTCTTGTGCTGTTGTTTTTTTTGTTTGTTTGTTTGTTTGTTTTTCCCAATTTTATTTTATCAAATGTTGTCCACAAAGAAATATAATTCTTCATTTTGCTTCTGTAATTAAACCAATTAAACTGCCTTTTTGTCTTATGTCTTTCCTCTGAGGTCTTTTCTGTGGCTGCAGATGCAGTTCCCATGTGCAGGGGTGCAGAGGAAAAGAATCACGGCCCAGTAGTACGGCCCTAGAGCACCAGGACTTGGGGCATGCAGAGCTGCTCTCCTGCCACTGCCACCCTCTCCTGCTGAGCCCTGCTGGCAGTGTAAGGCCTGGCTGCTGCTGGAGCTTGGTCCAGTGCTGCTGTGTGGCCATGCTGGGACTGCAGGCCAAAGAGCAAGAGCTGAATGCAGCTCTGTGATGTGCTTCCTTGAGCCTCCAGGGTCCCTGTGCCCATTCATCATGCTGTGGGGCATCTCAGAGGAGGGCGATGCACTGCAATGCTGAGGTGCCACCCAGCCTCTGCAGTGGCTGCAGGAGCCAGAGGGATCTGCAAGTGCTGCAGTGCACTGCCTGTGTGTGTGTGCAAGGCAGAGACTCGTGTCTCTGAACAGCCCAGTGTGGATGAGCGGTGCACGGGGCCAGTTCAGATGCTGGCACCTCACAGAGCCCTGACATTTCTCTGTGCAGAACTCAGTAATTAACCAGTAATAAAACAGTAATTACCCCCAGCGTTCCCATGCGATTTCTGTCACCCTCCTTGCACAGGTTCATTGCAAATGCCTCTCTCTGACTTAACACATTACCCTGCTTGTTGGACTGGTGGCGACTGCAAATTGCTGTCTGTTGGTGACAGCCTTCAGTAAGGGCAGATCATGCCTGACAAACCTGGTGGCCTTCTACGATGGGCTTACAGCATTGACGGAGAGGGGAAGAGCAACTCACACCATGAACCTTGACTTGTGTAAATCATGTGACACTGTGCCACGCGATATCCTTGTCTCTCAATTGGAGAGACATGGATGTGATGGATGGATCACCTGGCGGGTGAGGAATTGGCTGGATGGTCACCCACAAGGAGCTGGAGTCTACAGCTCAATGTCCAAGTGGAAATCAGTAAAGAGTGCTGTTCCTCAGGGGTCAGTATTGGGACCAGCACTGTTTAACACTTTGTCAGTGACGTGGACAGTGTGACTGAGTGCAATCTCAGCGAGTGTGCTGATGACACCAAGCTGGGTGGTGCAGTCGACACACTGGAGGGAAGGGATGATATGCAGATGGACCCAGACAGGCTTGAGAGATTTTCCTGTGCGAACCTCATGAGGTTCACAAAGGCCACGTGCAAGGTTCTGCAGCTGGACTGGGGCATTCCCAAGCACAAATACTGTGGAGAATGGGTAGAGAGCAGCTCTAAGGAGAAGGACCTGGGGTGCTGGTGGATGAGAAGCTCAACCTGTGCTAGCAATGTCAGTTCACAGCCCAGAAAGAAAACTGTATTCTGGGATGCATCAAATAAGTTTGGCCCAAAGCTTGAGAGAGGTGATTCTCTCCCTCAGCTCTGCTCTTGGGAGACCGCTCCTGGATTACTGCATTCAGCTCTGGGGCCCCAAACTCAAGAAGGACATGGAAGTATTAGAAGGAGTCTAGAAGAGGCCGGAAATATGATAGAGAGGCTGTGGCAATTTTTCCATGAAGACTGGCTGAGAAAGCTGGTTCTCTTCAGCCTGGAGAGACCCTATAGCAGCCTTCCAGTACCTAAAGGGGACCTTTAGGTAATGTTTTAAAATCAAGAGAGGGTACTTTAAAATTAATTATAAGGAAGACACTCTTTCCTTTGGGGGTAGTGGTCAATGGAACAGGTTGCCCAGAGAAGTTGTGTCAACCCATCCTTAGCCCCTTCGTGGCCAGAAGCCTCCCGTGCCAAACCACGATGGACACACCCCCTGCAAAGTTGCTGTTTAACCTCATCTTTCCTGCATGGGGCCTCCTCTGTACCACAGAGCCCAGTCCCAGGTCCCACTTTGCCACAAGCACTCTGCACGGGCGCTACAGGGCCTAACTCTACCATGTCCTGCCCTGGCTCTGCCATCCCGCTGGGCAGGGGAGAGGGTGACAACAGCAAAGGGATGCGTTTGGGTGTGGAATGTGGGGCCTGGCAGAGACAAAGAGTCAAGGGAGAGGACAGGGCGAGGCAGCAAAGGCAACACAAGCTGTGGAGTTGTTGAGGGGCCACATTTGTGCGAGGAGCCTAGGTGGGCAGCAGCTGACAGGAGGCGAGGGTGATACTGTAAAAGCCACTCAAAGTAACTCTCTAAGACTCAAATAGGAGTTTTAGAAAGCAGGCATTCTATTATTGAGATGCTGGATGCACAGGAGATCACTGACCTGGTGTGCTTACAGAACTGTAAGCCCTCCCTCTCTGGGATGGGGGAGAGAAACGGGAAAGTGAAGCCTGTGAGTTGAGATAAAGACAGTTTATTAAGACAGGAAAATAATAATAACAATTACAATAATAACAATAATGATGATAATAGTACTACTGCTAATAATGTGTACAAACAAGTGATGCACAATGCAATTGCTCACCACCCGCTGAACAATGCCCAGCCTAACCCCGAGCAGTCCAGCCCTCCTCCCCATGGCTAGCCACCCCTATATATTGTTTAGCATGACATCAGATGGTATGGAATACCCCTTTGGCCAGTTTGGGTCAGTTGTCCTGGGTCTGTCCCCTCCCAGCTCCCACTGCACCTCCAGCCTGCCCGTTGGCAGGACAGAGTGAGAAGCTGAGACGTCCTTGGCTTGGTGTAAGCACTGTTCTGCAACAATTAAACATCAGCGTCTTACCAGCACTCTTCTCATCCTAAGCCAAACCATAGCATTCTACAAGGTACTAGGAAGAAAATTACCTCTGTCCTAACTGAAACCAGGACATATATCATAGAATCACAGAATCATAGAATCATAGAATATCCTGAGTTGGAAGGGACCCTTAAAGATCATCAAGTCCAACTCTTGACACTGCACAGGTCTACTCAAAAGTTCAGACCACGTGACTAAGTGCACAGTCCAATCTCTTCTTAAATTCAGACAGGCTCGGTGCAGTGACCACTTCCCTGGGGAGCCTGTTCCAGTGTGCAACCACCCTCTCTGTGAAGAACCCCCTCCTGATGTCAAGCCTAAATTTCCCCTGCCTCAGCTTAACCCCGTTCCCGCGGGTCCTGTCACTGGTGTTAATGGAGAAAAGGTCTCCTGCCTCTCGACACCCCCTTACGAGGAAGTTGTAGACTGTGATGAGGTCTCCCCTCAGCCTCCTCTTCTCCAGGCTGAACAGGCCCAGTGACCTCAGCCGTTCTTCGTACGTCTTCCCCTCCAGGCCTTTCACCATCTTCGTAGCCCTCCTCTGGACACTCTCCAACAGTTTCATGTCCTTTTTATACTGTGGTGCCCAGAACTGCACACAGTACTCGAGGTGAGGCCGCACCAGCGCAGAGTAGAGCGGGACAATCACCTCCCTTGACCTACTAGCAATGCCGTGCTTGATGCACCCCAGGACACGGTTGGCCCTCCTGGCTGCCAGGGCACACTGCTGGCTCATATTCAACTTGCTGTCTACCACGACCCCCAGATCCCTCTCTTCTAGGCTGCTATCCACCCTTTATACCACATAATTTATGTTATGCTAACATTACACTCCCTACCAGACCACGTTCTGCTGCTGGCCATGGCCAAGGCTCCAGGGAAGCAGCAGCCCCGACCTGAAGGCAGCAGAGAGGCAGAGCCCAGCGGGCAGTGAGGGGCAGCCCCAAGGGCCACCGGGGCTGCTCCTGCATGTGGCAGCTTCGCTCTTGGCCCTGAGCCCCTCCAGAGGAGATCAGAAGAGAGGGATACTGACACCAATGAATTTCTGATGGCTTCTTTATTGTTTTTATTTACACTGGAGGACTAGTACTACGGGTAGATTAGATGATTTGGTCAAAGTAAAGAAATTAATTAACAGGCAGGATGCTAAGAATAGTATTAGTGAAATAATGATAAAAATTACATGACACGAATAACAGTAATTTCAAATAATTATGATTATATATTATAACTATATTATTGATGCTTAAGAAGCATGCATAGGAACAGTCTCCTCACTCCATACTTTAGGTCCTTGTTTCTCATGCTGTAGATGAGGGGGTTCAGTGCTGGAGGTACCACTGAGTACAGAAATGCCAGCACCAGGTCCACGGATGGGGAGAAGACAGAGGGGGGCTTCAGGTAAGCAAACATGCCAGTGCTAACCATCAGGGAGACCACAGCCAGGTGAGGGAGGCACATGGAAAAGGCTTTGTGCTTGCTCTGCTCAGAGGGCATCCTCAGCACTGCCCTGAAGATCTGCACATAGGACAGCACAATGAAAGCAAAACAACCAAAGCCTAAAAAAACACTAAACACAAGAGACAAAACTTCCCTGAGGTAGGCATGTGAGCAGGAGAGCTTGAGGATCTGGGGGATTTCACAGAAGAACTGGTCTACAGCATTGCCTTGGCAGAGGGGCAGAGAAAATGTGTTGGCCGTGTGCAGGACAGCATCAAGAAAGCCACTGCCCCAGGCAGCTGCTGCCATCTGGGCGCAAGTTCTGCTGCCCACAAGGCTCCAGTAGTGCAGGGGCTTGCAGATGGCAACGTAGCGGTCGTAGGCCATGACAGTGAGAAGGGAATACTCTGCTCCAACCAGGAAAACTAAAAGGAAGACCTGTGCAGCACAGCCTTGATAGGAGATGGCCCTGGTGTCCCAGAGGGCATTGGCCATGGCTTTGGGCAGAGTGGTGGAGATGCAGCCCACGTCGAGGAGGGCAAGGTTGAGGAGGAAGAAGTACATGGGGGTGTGGAGGCGGTGGTCGCAGGCTACGGCGCTGAGGATGAGGCCGTTGCCCAGGAGGGCAGCCAGGTAGATGCCCAGGAAGAGCGCGAAGTGCAGGAGCTGCAGCTCACGCGTGTCTGCGAATGCCAGCAGGAGGAACTCGCTCACAGAGCTGATGTTGGGCATTTTCTGACATTCTCTGTTGGAGAGAAAAAGGTAGAACAAAGTTAGAACTGATTTGGATGAGGAAAACCTGTTACACATCTTAGAGAACATCCAAACAGAGCCTCTCTCTTTGCAGCAGAACCTTTCTGCAGCTCTCCTGCTTGAGTTGTGGCTGGTGCTGCCTGAGAGTGGCATGGGGAGCAGGGGCTGCTGTGGGCTGCAGAGGAGTCCTACCTGCAGCAGGAGGGAAGAAGGAATGTGAGGGAAACTCAAGTTCAGTCCACTTGTTAGGTCAATGAGTTTGCAGCGTTTTCTTGCAAAAACTCATCTGAATGCAGAGCAGAGCTGCATTTAGAGCAGTGTTTTACTTGCTTTAATGTTATTCGGTTGCCCCTGTAACGCTTAGGTGAATTATTGGACAGTTGAACTCTGTGACTTTTCATGCGTGCTCCTGGTGAAATCTTGCGGATGCCAGGAGGCAAAAGGACTGTCCCTTGGTGAAGACTGAGCAGAGCAGATCTGAACAGAAGTGAGCTTGGGCACGAGAAGAAACTGGAGACAGCTGAGAGCAGAGAAGCCCGACTCAAAAGGCAGATGGACAGAATGCTCACCTTATTTCTGGGTGTGTGATCAGGATCTCAGCTCTTCCCTCCTATATAGGAGTGCAGAAGCCTCAAACCAGCTTCCCACAGATAGCCATCCAGCAGCACGGACATGGCCTTAGCAAGGAGGTGTCTTCTCCTTCAGGCACCTGGATAACACAACGATGCCACGAGAGAGCTGCATCCTGCTGGAGAGCAGCCTGCAGCTCAGGAGGATGCCCCACAGACAGAGCTGGATATTCGCAAGCTGGAGTGTCCCATATCCCAGCTGCACCCCTGTAGGGTCTGGAGGACGCTTGACCACACCTGTCTTATCTGATCAGGGATAGCAAGGTAATGACACTCCAAGGGGCTTCTGCCAGACTTCCTCACCTCGCACTGCAACCCAGCAGGACTCTCAAAGCCTACTGCATTGCCCACTGCCCTCCCAGAAACAACACCCAGCAGGAGACCCTCCCAGGACCTGCAGCTGCATGGCCCTGCAGCCAGGCACTTACCTTGTCAAGGGCTGTGCCGGTTTCTCCTGCAGGCAGCTCTCAGCATCCTCCCACTGCCAACTGCCTCCAAGCCCTCTCTCCTTCTCTCCTCTCTGCATGCCAGCTGCAGTCAGAGCCCCCAGCCCTGCTGCGCTGTGCAGAGGACCTGCTCCTGGGCACAGCTGTCTCTCTGCTTCATGGGACTTTCTCAAATGTGTTTTATCTATCCCACAAGACCAACCCAGCTCAATAACAGCGGCCCAGCCCAAGGCATTGGAATCACCCCTCTGGGGGCTTTGCTGATGAGCCCACGAGGAGTCAATTAGGCTCTGGTGCTTTAATGATTAGCTGTCTCCTCAAAAACTTCAGTGGCACAGACAATAGCCATAGCCATGGACCCAAATATCTCATATCGCAGCTCTGTAGGAAGCTTCCCTGGTTCCTTGTGAGAAGGCACCACTGCTCATATGGCATCCCTGTGGTGGAAACCTCTCCTGAAGTAGGCATCCCAACCTAGCAGGCTCCTTGAGGCCTGTCAGCCAACCAGACACAAGTCACCTCAGCAGCAGCTTCCAAGCCAGGGGCCTGCTGCTGGCCTTGCAGCTTCTTGGCTACACACAGCCAAGCCTTGTGCCTGCTGCTGCCTAGCCATGGACTCAAGCAGAAGGGACAGGACAACCCATCTGGGGGCCTTCTTTCTGCCTGGGTCCTGCTGGGTGTGTAGGCAGAGGGGATCCCCCAGTCAGCATGCCAAGCAGGTGCCTTCTGCTGGCCTAGCAGGGCCACTGCCAGATGTCAGCCCAAAAGTGCAGATCCCAGGGAGAAGTCAAGGCTGACCTGCCACCTCCAGACACAAGTGACCTCCCAGTCCCTTTCCGTGACACGTTCCTGCTGCTGCCCTATCAAGTGCAGAGACAGAAGTGACCTCACAGTCCCTGCCACAGTCACATTATTGCTGCTGGGGCAGGAGATGCTGAGGCAGAGCTGAGCTCATCACAGCATTCCCACCCATCTCCTCCTTGTGGCCCACAAGCTGATCAGATCAGGGTGAGCAAAAGACTAAAGATAAAGGGAAGCGACTATAGGCTGTGTTTTGGCTTGAAGGGATACTTTGAGGTCAGGCATAAGAGTAGTGGATTCCTGTCAGGGTATGGAGTAGCATTTAGGTTTGGGGATTAATGACACTGGCTAAAATAGGGGAATGGCTTTACATGACTGTTTTAAGCCAGCATTACAGCAGAATCAACATTGCCTGAATGTTCGAACCTCACAGAAATCATTAATTTCTGCTGGCCAAACTCCTCTTCCCTCCCTGAAATCTCACATCTCTCCTGGCCAGGCTTCTCCTGACTTCCCCATATCAGTCATCTTCTTAGGGACAGCTTTCTGATGGCTTTCATGATCTCAGAGTATCTGTCTCATATCTGTTGGCTACTCCTTTCTAGAGATTGACATGGCACCTAAGTCAGGATGGAAAATAACACAAAGGCTGTAGGTGAACCCTGCACAATGTGCCCAGCAGCTCTTGTACCACCCCAAAATTTGGTTTCCTGCCTCCAACTTTTAGATATGGAATGGTTTCTGTGCACCCAGGCTATCTTTTTCCAAACCCTCATGCGTGGTTCAGTTTGCCCCAAGCATCTTGGAGGCAGTGGCCCCCTCTGTGTCGAAAACTGAAAGCAGTCCTAAAGGATGACTTCAGGCAAAAGCTGACACCTCTGACATGACAACCCCTATCCAAGACCTCTTCCTCTATGGGGCCTAGCAGGTAGTTAGAAAGAGCCGATCTCAGAAACGACATGCACAGCAAGTGCCTTCTGCTGTCCTGTCATGGATGCTGGCCGATGTGAGCCTAAAGGCACAGATCCCAGCCAGAAGTCAAGGGTGACCTGTCAGCTACTTCAGAGAGAGCTCAACTCACAGGCCATTTAAGAGCCAGTCTCTTCCTGCTGGACTTAGTGTTTCTGAGACACCACTGAGCTTATAATACCACACCTAGAAAACATGCCCTTTTGGGGTCAGGACCTGCCCAGGTAGAAATGATCTGGTTGTGATCCTCCAAGCTCATGGCACACCTGCTGGGCTCCCAGGCTCTCTGAGGCACAGGAGCCAGTTCTGTGCCAGTCCTGTGAGGTGCTAGGGCAGGAGGAACCTTGCAGGCAATGTTCCAGCCCCATGCCTGTTGGCGGTCTGTCAGCTCCTTGTGCACAGTGAAGATCACGCTCACATCCAGAAGTTGTGTGCCTGAAGCCAGCCTACAAGACACTCACGGGAAGCATCCTCCCAGCTCCAGCCCCAGCTGGCAGTGCTGCTCTGCAGAGCGAGGGGGCTGTGGTGCCTGGGGCACGGGGGCACTCTGCAGGGCTGTGCTGGGCAGGCTGGGAGGCAGACCCAGCTCATGGGATCACTGCCATTGCCCCAGGGCTGCAAGGTATCACTCGCCAGGTTCCTTTGGTGAGGTTTTTGTGTGTTCTGGGGCTGTAAAGCTCTGCTCTGCCTGCTCACAGCAGACTGAGCACTTGAGCTCTGGTCAGTCCACCTTGGAGGGGATCCCCCCTTAGGAGGGAAGTGCTGCAGTGGAGGCCAGCTGTGCCACTGCCGTGCCCACTGCCTGTCCCTGCCTGCAGTCCCAGCACAGCCCCACAGCAGCACTGGCACCAAGCTCCAGGAACAGCTGGGCCTGACCCCACCAGCAGGGCTCAGCAGGACAGGGCGGCAGTGGCAAGAAAGCAGCTCTGCATGCCCCAAGCGCTGGTGCTCCCTGGCCGTGCTGCTGGGATGGGACTCTTTTCCTCTGCACCCCTGCATACGGGCACTGCCCCTGCAGAGCCAGGCCTGGTCTCAGAGGAAGGCTTCTCTCTGTAGATGTCAGAGACTGATTTTTTAAAGTGTGATTTGTGCTGTTGGACTGTGGTTGTCAAGCATGTTGTGCTTTATCCTGGCAGACAACTCAGCACCACGTAGCTCATCCTCACCCCCGAAATAATCATGTGTTGAGATAAGGATGGTTTGATTGCAAAGGAAAGGAAGAGATGTTGCTGCTGCTGCTGATGATGATGATGATAATGTAGTTTAGTAAATCAAGCGATGCACAGTGCAATTGCTCACCACACACTGACCGATACCCAGCCTGTCCCCAGGCAGGGGTCCCCCTGAACCTGGCCAGCCTGCCTCAGGATCTCCTGTGTAGGTCCTTTGACCTTACTTTGTTTTACATCAAAATCAGTGGTGGTGGGACTTCATTCAGGCCACAGACGTCCACCATTATCTTCCACTCCCCATTAGAATTTTGTACTGTCCATATGGGACTATTAAAGGGTGAGAGAGCCTTGCTGATCACTCCTTGGCCCTCCAGTCAATGAACCAGGTCATGCAGGGGAATCAGGGAGTCTCTGTTAGTGCAATACTGCCTCATATGCGCTGTTGTGGTAGTGATTGGCACCTGCTGCTCATTGGCCATCAGCACCTCCACAGCAGAAGGGCCCTGTGAGAGAGTGGGCAAGGTAGACAACTGTTTAAAGGTAAGCCTTTGGATCTTTGAAGCACCCTTTCCTGAAGGACTCTATACTAAGGATGCACAGAGCTTCTGGGCCAGTCTCAAGGGGTTGCTTTTGCCACTCTTTCCCATTAGACTCACATCAGCCTCCAATACAGTTAACTACTGGGATTCTCCCATCATTCCAGAAATACAATTGGGTTCTGGCCCTTTTAGCTCAATGGCATTACACTACACTGTGCATTGGTGTCCTTTAAAACCTAACACCTGCTGTGGGTCTGATGTGCCAAGCGAGTAATCCTCAAAGTCCAATACACCCAGTTGCCTCCTTCCTCCCCCCGGTTGGAGGTAGAACCCCTCTAGTCCTGCTCATAGTATTCATTACTCTGTTTGGAGGACTGCCCACTAGAAACAGGAGCAGCAATTTTCTCAGAAGAACCACTTTTTGTGAATGTTTTTCCTTGTGCTTCATGTATCCATGCCTCTAGGATGGAGGTAGATTTTCCATCCCATTTACTCATGGCTTCTCCGTGATCACACAGTTAAAACCACAGAGCTGCACGTGGTATGTACCCACTATATCACCTTTCTTGAGTAGAGGGACACTTATACCTGAGAGCTGAGGTATTGGTTCGTACAGGTGGGGAGGAAGATGTATTCTCTTGTAGTTCTTGGACCTACTCAGACGGTTTCTCCATTGTCGAGACACAGGTTCGTAGGGAAGAAGAGAGACTTTCTTTGTAATGCCATAGCTGGCTAGCCGATTCATCCACCATGGGTTCCTCTTGGTCTTTCCTGGTCATTACTGCCAATGAATTGGCATATGATTATGGTGCGCTCTGTACAAACTTCTGTCACATGGGTAATGTGTACTTGACTTCATCGGGATCTTTGGACAGCTGTTAGTTTTCTAGGTTTCTACAAATCACCTTCAGCATGGGTAATTCCCTCAGGTACAGGATACCCCTCTGCATGGTGGTCCACTTGCCTGGTTGACATAGAAGATCTTCCTTCAAGGGATACCTTTCTTTCAGGCCTGAGAGGATTAAGTTCCTTGTGCCCTTTTCCACTGGCTTTCTCAATCACCCCTCACCTACAGGAGGATCCCAGCTGCTTGGCTTCCCTGCCCTCTAAATCCAGACTGTTAGCCCCCTTCTCTCAGCACTGGAGCAGCCAGCTGACAATGTGCTCACCGAGATGATGGCTAAAATATTTTCCCATGTCTCGTAGCTTACACTGGGATAGGGATCACATGGTTTCTGATGCTTATATGACCTCTTCTTCTTCGTCATCCTGCTTCTATGATGGACCAACTTAGGAGAAACCTGCCTCTTCTTCCTCCTCCTTTCTTGTCTGGGTGCCTGAGTTTCTTTCCTTTCTAAAGAAAAACTGACTTTTACACCCATTGTTTTCTCCTGCATAAAGAGGCAACCGATACTGGCACAGGCTGGTTCTCTGGCCCAGCCATGAGGCCCATTGCAGGTGCTGGAGTGGCTGCACGGCCCATCGCTGGAGTTGTTCTGGCTGCAGGGCCTTTTGGATGAGTTGGAGTGGCTGCAGTGCCTATCACAGGTTTGGGAGTAGCTATAGGGCCTGTCACGAGTGTCAGTTTAACTTTGGGCCCACCTCAGGAGCTGGAGTGCCTGCAGGGCCTGTTGCAGGGTTTGGAGTGGCTTTGGACAGGCTATATGCCTGTCCTGGAGGAGAAGGGGGAGGTGCAGGAGAAAGGGAGAGGGAAGAAGTGGTGAAAAGCATCCCCCACTGTCCATCCCAGTTCCACCCACCCTGCATAGGTTTACTCCCCAAGGAGAAAAGGCAAAGAGTTTAAAAGAGTGTAATTCTAAATAATTTCTATGAGATGAAGAGATGGTTCCTGAGGTATGGAGGCAGCAATTATTTTATCCTGTCAGAAGTCAGCGTTATCCAATACAGCAAAACAGTAACCTTAAACCAGCCCCCAGAACTGATAAAGAGCACGCCATGGATGACAATTAGTAATGTGCTGTACAACACAATTCTGAAAACAAGCACCACAGACCCCAGATCAAAAATATCAATTCTGTGATCAGCAACTGTTAAACTGATCTAATGCTTATAACAATTTACTTTTAAAACGCTGTGGTCAGCTCTGTCATCTCAACCTTTGTGCTCCATGCTAGGCACCAAAAAGCCTTGCTGTGGTTTGACCCAGCAGGCAGCTCAGAACTGTACAGATATTCATCCAATGGACTGCAGGAGAGAAGAGGGAGAAAAAAAAAAGTAAAAGTTTATGAGTTGATATAAGAGCAGATTAATAGGACACAAAGGAAATAATAATAACAACAATAGCAATAAATTGTTGTTATTATATATTTCACTATTATTATTATTATTATTATTATTATTATTATTATTATTATTATTATTATTATTATTATTATTATTATTATTATTATTATTATTATTATTATAGACACAGATATAATTATTATTATGGCCTGGCACATCAGACCCACAAAATGTACCAGGCTCTACTAGACACCAATGCACAGAGTACCCTAATGCCATCAAGCTAGAAAGAGGTAGAACCCACTTGTATTTCTGGAGTGACAGCAGGATCCCAAGCGTTAACTGTACTGGAGGCTGAAGTGAGTCTAACTGGGAAGGAATGGCAAAAGCACCCCATTGGGACTCGCTCGGAGGCTATGTGCATCCTCAGCATAGACTGCTTCAGGAGAGGGAACTTCAAAGTTCCAAGGTAGGGCTTTGACATAGCTGCCTTGGAGACAAAGGACATGAAACAGTTGTCTACCTTGCTTGGCCTTCCACAGAACCCTCCGATTGAGGGTTTGCTGAGCGCTGAAGAACAGCAGGTGCCAATGGCTACCATGGTGGCACACCTGAGGCAGCGTCACGCTAACCGAGACTCCCTGATTGCCATCCATGAGCTGGGTCATCCACTGGAGAGCCAAGGTGTAGATGTAGAGCTTGGGAGCGTGCTTTAGTGATGGACTTGTCAGCACTAAGGTAAAGTTGCCTGACCTGGGTGACACGTCCCAGAGCAGTGTCGGGCACAATGCAATTCTTTTTGTCTTCTGCATCTATAGCACAGGAAGTAGGACTTTGCCCTACTCTATTGACTAGGCAGGTCTTTTCACATTACTCAGTTTAGGTTTGTGTGGCTGGAGGGGGACAATTTCCCAAAAGAGGCCAATCTCATGGGTACAGCTAAAGCCACAGGAAGATTTTATTTTTTTTTTTCACTTTTCACCTTGAGTTTTCCACAGAAGACCCAAGAGACACCCTGGATGTCCAGTTGTTTACAATATTCATTTTAAATTTCTCAGGATCCAACGGTCATTTCAAATTAATTTTATTTTATTTTATTTTATTTTATTTTATTTTATTTTATTTTATTTTATTTTATTTTATTTTATTTTATTTTATTTTTTTTATTTTTTATTTTTTCCCTGATTATCTTAAAAAGTTTTCCATGTGCTGAACTGTGCTACAGTTACAGGGACAAAGACTACTGCTGGCAGTGGAGGTGTCAGACCTCCAGACTCTGTTTTTCTTCCCGATCAAGGCCTCCAAAGAAGTCACCCTGGATCAATAGCAATTGGAGAATGATGCTCCAAACTGAAATACAGCAAAATTCAGCCTTTAAAACAAAAAAAAAGTTTTGTATTAGCTGTTTTTTTGAAATCTTCTTTCTTAACTACTTCATCCAAGCTCTGCCATTAGCTGTACAAGTCTTGAAGTCATGAAGAAAACTATGGAAGAGATGTCAGGAGTTTCTGCATTTTAATGAGTACCATGGTGTATTTTGGTCTGATGCTATGACGCTCAGGTACTGAGAGGAGAATAATGCAACTGCTTGAGAAAGTGAAGTCAGGAGGAAAAGTTGAAGTGATTTGGAGCATTAATGGGCCCACTGAGGGCTGTTACTAATGAAGCCTCCCCAGGGCCTTGTTAGGAAAGATAATTGGAGGCCATGGTTACAGACAGGCAAAGCACTGTGCTGAAAAAAGTCTTGTATTCTTCTGACGAAGCAGAAGAGCCAAGGCCTCATCCCTGGAAGTGGGAGGGGAGATCCTGCACAACCACGTCTGTGTCAGGGCTCTTGCTGGGGTCTGTGGGATGTGGTGGGCAGTGTAATGCCATGAGAAGAACAGTGGTATGACATCTCTGAGGTGCTGTACAACGTTGAAATGAATCAATGAGGCCCCATCACAATGAGTATAACATATCTCCTCCTAAGCTCTAGCCAAAGGGACAGCTATGGCTGTTGTCTCTGTTACTCAGGTTTATGAGGACACTGCTTCTCATTAAAACACCAGGACCTCATTGCCTCCTTGCCGCCACCCATGAACCAGGCAGGGCTCGTACCGTTCTCCTCACTTGGCCATGCACATCCCCATCTCTTACTGACCAGGAAGCGTCCTGTGGAAGGTGTGAAGGGAAAGGATCTCCATTCCCAGAGGACAATGGTCAAGGCCTGGCCCTTGTGCTTGCTGACACACATCCAGTTTGTCTATGCCTCAGTGTCATCTTCACATTGCCTTTGTCTCCTTGTCCTCACTGCCTCCAGGGTTCTGCTCTAACGAGCTCCAAGGGAGGCTGTGTCAGTGCTGGCCCTCAGGGGGACACTGCAGGAAACTTGCCTCTGACTTGGACTTCTGGAGAGATGTCTTCAATTGTCTGTGAGTGCCTGAGGTTTGTGGGCTCATCAGGAAAGCCCCAAGAGGGGTGATTGCAGTGCCTTTGGTTGGTGTTGTGCTGCTGAGCTGGGCCGGACTCGTGGGACAGAGAGAACTCGTGGCAAGAGGACCCTGTTGCAGAGAGACAGCTGTGCCCAGGAGCAGCTCCTCTGCACAGCGCAGCAGGACTGGGGGGCTCTGACCGCAGCTGGCACACAGAGAGGAGAGAAGGAGAGGGGGCTTGGAGGCAGCTGGGTGTGGGAGGATGCTGAGAGCTGCCTGCAGGAGAAGCCTGCACAGCCCTTGACAAGGTAAGGGTCTGGCTGCAGGGCCATGCAGCTGAAGGTACTGGAGGGGTCTCCTCCTGCTTGGTCTTGTTTCTGGGAGGGCAGTGGGCAATGCAGTAGACTTTGAGCGTCCTGCTGGGTTGCAGTGTGAGGTGAGGAAGTCTGGCAGAAACCTCTTGTATAGCCATAGGCCACGTCTCCCTGGTCTGCCCAGAACACCCTGCTCGAGCAGGCCATGTCACGCTCTCTGTCAGCTGCCTCATAGTTCTTGCAGCCATGGAAAAGAAGACAAGCTCACAAGCTCCATCTGGCTTTCTGTGGCGCTCCTCCCTCAGCAGCCTTCTCCAGTGTCTTCTCCGTTTTTTCAGGGAAACAGTCTAATGGGATGGTCCTGCAACTCATATAGGGGTGACACAGGGCAGCTAAGAACAGGACTGGTGGGCAGAGCTGCTCTGCTTGATCTTCACCAAGGGACACTCCCACAGGGTATCAAGAGGAATGCACAGGAAATTTGAGGACATTCAGCAACCCAATTCCTATCCTAAGCTTTGCCAGGCCTACTGGGATAGAATAAAGCAAACAAAATCCCTACGGCTCAGCTCTGCACTCATCTGAGTTGTTTGCGACAACTAACAAGTAGAAGGCACTTGAGGTTCCTTCATGTTCCTGCTTTCCTCTTGCTGCACAGGAGGAAGGAATGCTAGGGAGCCCACAACTACCCATTCTTCCAGTGTCACTCTCAGCTAGCACCAGCCACAGCTCAAGGAAGAGAGCTGCAGAAAATGTCTTCACATACTGAGCCTTGGACTGGGGGGTACTCTAAGGCTTGCAATAGTTCTTCCTCAAAGAAATCTTTTATAACTTTTTCTACCATTTTCTCTCAAATAGGCAGCCGTGTTCAATGTCAGAAAATGCTCAACAGCTGCTCTATGAGTGAGTTCCTCCTGCTGCCATTCGCAGACACGCGTGAGCTGCAGCTCCTGCACTTCACACTCTTCCTGGGCATCTACCTGGCTGCCCTCCTGGGCAACGGCCTCATCCTCAGCGCCGTAGCCTGTGACCACCGCCTCCACACCCCCATGTACTTCTTCCTCCTCAACCTCGCCCTCCTCGACGTGGGCTGCATCTCCACCACTCTGCCCAAAGCCATGGCCAATGCCCTCTGGGACACCAGGGCCATCTCCTATCAAGGATGTGCTGCACAGGTCTTTCTGTTTATCTTCTTGATGTCAGCAGAGTATTCCCTTCTCACCATCATGGCCTACGACCGCTACGTTGCCATCTGCAAGCCCCTGCACTACGGGAGCCTCGTGGGCAGCAGAGCTTGTGCCCAGATGGCAGCAGCCGCCTGGGGCAGTGGCTTTCTCAATGCTGTCCTGCACACAGCCAACACATTTTCCCTTCCCCTCTGCCGAGGCAACTCTGTTGACCAATTCTTTTGTCAAATTCCCCAGATCATCAAGCTCTCCTGCTCAGATGCCTACCTCCAGGAAGTTGAGCTACTTGTTTTCAGTCTTTCTTTTGTATTTGGTTGTTTTATTTTCATTGTATTCTCCTACATGCAAATCTTCAGGGCTGTGCTGAGGATTCCCTCTGAGCAGGGCAAGCACAAAGCCTTTTCCACGTGCCTCCCTCACCTGGCCGTGGTCTCTCTGTTTGTCAGTACTGGCATGTTTGCCTACCTGAAGCCCCCCTCCATCTCATCCCCATCTCTGGATCTTGTCGTGGCAGTTCTATACTCAGTGGTGCCTCCAGCAGTGAATCCCCTCATCTATAGCATGAAGAACCAGGAGCTCAAGGATGCCTTGAAGAGACTGATGACTGCAGATGTTTCAAAATCAAAAACATAGCCTATTTTTTTCTGCATATGACCCACAATACAGTGCAGGCTCAAGGTTTGTTCTATTATCTTTTTTTGTCATTTTTCTTACTCTGCAGGGCATCACCACCAGCTCAGAACTATGGGTTGCATGGGAAGAAGGTTCAGCAATGGCTGGCCAGTCCACTGCTCATTGCTCATCTCATAAAGGCTCCCTGGGAAGTAGGATGTCCAGGAGAAGAGCAGGGCCCCCTGCAGGTTCATGGGAGATGTATAAAGGGAAACCCATTGCTGCTGGTGCCAGCAGGCACATCATACACTCACAGAGAGATGAACACGAGCGAGCACAAATGCCATCAGCCATTCCTACAAGTCTCATGAAGGCCAGTGGGGCAGACAGTGTCATGAGGTTAAGTAACATGCCCTGGGAAGGCACCTGAATCTTGCTCTGAGATGTGCTTCCTTGAAGCAAGGTCCCTGTGACCATTCCTCATGCCGTGGGGCATCTCAGAGGAGGGCAGAGCAGGGCAAAGCACTGCAGGGCTGAGGTGCCTCCCAGCCTCTGGCAGTGGCTGCAGGAACCAGAGGGACACTGCAGGCACTGCAGTGCACTGTGCGTGGTGTGCAAGGCAGAGACTCATGTCTTGCAACAGTCCTGTGTGTATGAGGAGTGTGGGAGGCCAGCTCAGATGTGGACACCTCACAGAGTGCTGCCGTTGCCCTGTGTGACTCCAGAACCAACCCCCAGTGTCTCTGTGAGATTTCTGTAACCTCCCTCTCACAGGCTCATTACAGATACCCCTCTCTGCTATGTCACACTACCCTGCCTTTCTGGACCAGGCCATCAAGCATTTGGATCAGAGAGATTTCTGGGGACTTGGAAAAAGCAGACAGCAAACTTGTCTTCAGGAAGGACAAAAAAAAGGACTGGGAGATTTGCAGTTGTCACCTCTGCCCATGGGAACGTGATGGGGAAAGTCCTGCCGCAGGTGAAGCAGTAGGGGAGGGGAGAGAAGGGAATGTGGTGAACCTGGATTTAGCAAGGCCTTTGCCATAGTCTCCTGGAGTCTCCCTTTAGCCACATTGCTGATATTCACACTGAAGAAGGGGATGAAGTTGGGGGGGGAGAAGTTGGCTGGACATTAGTGATACCAAGTCCTCCTGCCAGCTAGTTACCAGCAGCACCCTTCAGTCATGGGCACTTGGTCCAACACTGTTGACCCTCTTTTTTATCTCCCTTTATGATGTCATGGAGCACATTTCCCAGTCTTGATCTTTTCAACATGAGTTATTCTTTAATTCAGTGACTTCTTCCCTTGGAGTTCTGCTTGAAGAGTGGGAGGTGGAGGAAGAAGGAAAAAAAAAAAAAAAAAAAAAAAAGTTGGGAAATGTCTTTTGGTAAATGTTTGCATAAGACTATTCACAGAAAAAGCCTACTTTGGTAGATAATCCTTGTCCACAGTGCTGTCAATAGTAAATAATAAATAAATAAATAAATAAAATAATAATAAAAAACCTATGAGACTAAATCAAAAGATTCGTAGAAAAAAAAAAAAAAAGCTGGTGGTGTTGCCATAAAAGACTCTTTCAGCTGTTACTTAGAGTCCTTTTATGCACAGGTTTCCATTTTTTCCTAGATCTACTTTCATGGCTGGTTTCCATTCTCTATTCAGAGGTGGCCACTGCCTTCAGGATGCCCTGGGGTAGCTGAGGAATGCAGATGGGACAAGTGATGTGAGGGAGCACTTTTGGAGCACAAGCTGAGGGGCATGAACTGAGTCTGGGCCCTACAGGGGCTGTACAGGGCTGCTAAGCACAGAATCATAGAACTGCTCATGTTGGAAGGGACCTTAAAGAGCCTGTGGTTCCATAATGTTCACAAACACCCAAATCTCAAGCCTGTGCCACACCGGTGCTGGCCTAGGCCTTTTACTTCAGATGGAGGCCTTTTCCTGCAGCATATACCACGTTGGTCATGGCACAAAAATACTGTTTCTACACCAGAGATCTGGAGCCTCCTTCATGTTAGGCCACATTTCAGTGTCCTTCATGCTGCCTGCAGGGTTTTGTCTCATGGATGAACAGAATCCCAGAATCACCTAGGCTGGAAGAGACTTCCAAGATCACCTAGTCCAACCTCTGACCTACCACTAACAAGTCCTCCACTAAGCCATATCACAAAGGATCACTGAGTATTCTGAAACTCAATATCATGCTTTCATTATTATTATTATTATTATTATTAATATTATTATTATTATTATTATTATTATTATTACTATCACTATCACTATCACTATCACTATCACTATCACTATCACTATCACTGTTATTATTACTTTCCCTCTGAAGCACAATCACAGAATCAGAGAATCATACAACGGTTGAGTTGGAAAACACCTCGACGATCATCTAGTTCCAACCCCCCTGCCATAGGCAGGGACACCACCCACAAGATCAGGTTCCTCAGGGCCTCATCTAACATGGCCTTGAACACCCCCAAGGATGGAACATCCACAGCCTCAGCAAAAGCATTCCACTCCCTGGAATGCAAGTCATCAAGTCCCATAGACTTGTACTTCTTGAGCTTCTTCAGGTGGCTTCAAACCTTCTCTTCACTTACAACAGGTGGGAATTTGCACCCCCCAGCCTCTATCTATAGGTTCAGGGAATGAAAGACTTGGGAAGCCTGACTGGCAGGGAAGACTGAAGAAAAGAAGTTGTTGAGTCCCTCTGCCTTCTCTATGTCTGTCATTACCAGTTCACCCTTCTCATCCATCAGATGGGGTACAATCTCCTTGGCCTTTCTTTTCTGAGCAAAGTACCTATAGGATCTCTTCCTGTTATGCTTATCATCCCCAGATAAGCTGAGTTCCATCCATGCCTTGGCTTTCCTTATCCCATCCCTGCACATCCAAAACTGAAACATGTGAGAGGGCCAGGGAGAAGTAACCCTGGATCCACAGAAGCCACTTGGGAAACAAAACTTGTAGGTTGGAAGCATGATTTTGTGGAGGTGCAGAGCTGATGGGCACATTGCTCAGGATGCGCCTAAAGATTTTTGTGTCCTTTTCCCTCCTGACTACAATGCCACTTCCTTCTCAGGAATGAAGGAGCCAACAGAGGTGAGACAGATACACTGAGACGTTAAATGTCATCAGAAAGCTGATCCCAGTAAAATATGGGAAGGTCAGGAGCAGCCTGAACAAGAGACATGTGAGATTTTGGGGTGGGAAGAGGAGCATGGCCAGAAGAAATTAATGATTTCATAGAGGTAAGAGCATTCATGCAATGCTGGTAGTGCAGTAAGACTGACTTAAAACAGTCATATATGGCCCTTTACTTGAGCTAGTAATTTTAACGCTAAATAAACCTAAATGCTACTACAACAAACTGAAAGAAATCAAATTTCTCTCTTGAAAACTGTAATCCATTCACTTAACACATACTTTAAAATGCCTTATTTAACCCTAGACTCCTTGACAGACAAAAAACGCCCGTAAACCACAGAGCTTGTCGATACCTTAACCACAGACCTGACAGCACAAGCAGAACACCAAAAACTCCTACTAAAACTTGGCTTAATCTCTAACCCAGAAAGTGAAAAAGAGATACCGAAAGGGCTAGAGAAAGCTCAGCTCTACCTCAGGATCTCATGGCCCAGCAGGAGGAATGTTTCTGTGGCAGTGACTGTGAGGTCACTTCTGTCTCTGCCGTTGGTAGGGCAGCAGGAACGTGTCACAGAAAGGGACTGTGAGGTCACTTGTGTCTGGAGGTGGCAGGTCACCTTGACTTCTCCCTGGGAGCTGCACTTTTGGGCTGACAGCTGCCAGTGGCCCTGCTAGGCCAGCAGAAGGCACTTGCTTGGCATGCTGACTGGGGGATCCCCTCTGCCTCCAGAGCCAGGAGGACCCAGGCAGAAAGAAGGCCCCAACATGGGTTGTCCTGTCCCTTCTGCTTGAGTCCATGAATGCCCAGCAGGAAGCTCAAGGCTTGGCTGTGTGTAGCCAAGAAGCTGCAAGGCCAGCAGCAGGCCCCTGGCTTGGAAGCTGCTGCTGAGGTGACTTGTGTGTGGTTGGCTGAGAGGCCGCAAGGAGCCTGCTGGGTTGGGATGCCTACTTCAGGTGTGGTTTCCACCCTGATGGAGCTTTCTTTCGTAGTAGGAAAGAGCAGGAGAAAAAAAAACTGCCACAAAGTGTGCAATGGAAGGTTGGCACTGGCCATGAGGAGGAAGAAATGTCCAGGGGAAAAACTGGTCTTGCTGCTAGTAACAGAGGCAGAGAAAGCATTAAGTGCCTCAGACTTTACCTCATCCCTTGTCACTGGGTTTTCCCCCCCGAATCCAATAAAGGATTATAATTTAATTATTTAAACTATTTATATCATTTTTATCTTATCGTATTTTATTTTTTTAATTGTCTTTGACAGTAATAGATGGATTGAGCTCCAGCTGGGCTTTGGCCCGTTCAATTTTGACCTGCACAGCCCCATAACATTCAGGACACAGCTTCAGACAAACTGACAGCATGCATGAGAAGAAAGCACAGCAAATGTGGAACATGACAGCCTTCCATCCCCTACCTTCTGTGACTGTGCTGTAATTCCATTCAGATGGTTAGTCCTGAATTATACAAATTTCCCTGCAACCCTTGCTGCTGCAAGGTATCTCTGGTCAGAGATAGCACAATTACACGAAGGTTGAACTGTCTGCCTGCTGACATTAACAGCTGATAGAATGGAGCATCACTGTGGGTGAACCTTGAGAATCTGCAGGATTTTGACTTCAGAAAACTTTTGACTTTTACATGGAGAAGAGCCCAGTCAGTTACCAGAGGAAGAGAAACCCCACACATCAGGGCAGACTGGGACCATGCTGAGTGAGTAACGTCCAGCAGGAGGAGGGCCTGGGAACCATGAGGGATGCCATACGAGCGGTGGTGCCTGCTCACGAGGAACCAGGCCAGCTTCCTACAGAGCTGCCTTAGGAGGGGCATGGCCACCAAGAAGATCTGAGTTCCCAGACTCAGCTCAGACTTGGTGTGACACCACACGGACAAGGGTCTGCAGCCAGCAGTGAATGATGTGCAGGTATGGGAGTCCTTTTAAGACCCAGGTTTAGACAGTATAGAGGGCTGTGGAAAGGCTGAAAGTCCCAACAGGACCCAGGTCTTTGTGTCCAAGAGTATGGCTGTTGTCTCTGCCACTGAGGCTTATGAGGAGACAGATTATCGTTAAAACACCAGGGCCTCATTGCCTCCTCGCCCACACCATGAAGCAGGCAGGGGTCGTACCATTCTCCTGCACTTGGCCATGCACATCCCCATCTCCTACTGCCCCACAATGAGCCCTGAGTAACCTGTCAAGGGAAAGATCTCCCTTCCTTGAGTAGGGAGTCAAGGCCTGGCCCTTGTGCTTGGTGACACACATCCACTTTTCCTACACCTCAGTGTCACCTTCACACAGCCTTTGTCTCCTTGTCCTCACTGCCTCCAGGGTTTGGCTCTAACGAGCTCCAAGGGAGGCTGTGTCAGTGCTGGCCCTCAGGGGGACCCTGCAGGAAACTTGCCTCTGACTTGGACTTCTGGAGAGCTGTCTTCAATTGTCTCTGAGTGTCTGAGGTTCATGGGCTCATCAGCAAAGCCCCCAGAGGGGTGATTGCGGTGCCTTGGGCTGGTGCTGTGCTGCTGAGCTGTGTTGGGCTCGTGGGACAGAGAGAGCTCGTGTCAAGAGGGCCGTGGTGCAGAGAGACGGCTGTGCCCAGGAGCAGCTCCTCTGCACAGTGCAGCAGGAAAGAGACACAGAGGCACAGACACAGAGAGAAGAAAAGGAGAGAGGGGCTGAAGGCAGTTGGCAGTGGGAGGATGCTGAGAGCTGCCTGCAGGAGAAACCTGCACAGCCCTTGACAAGGTAAGGGTCGGGCTGCAGGGCCATGCAGCTGCAGGTCCTGGAAGGGTCTCCTCCTGCTAGGTCTTGTTTCTGGGAGGGCAGTGGGCAATGCTGTAGGCTTTGAGAGTCCTGCTGGGTTGCCCTGCGAGGTGAGGAAGTCTGGCAGAAGCCCCTTGGAATGTCGTAACCTAGCTACCCCTTGTCAGCCAGGAGTGTGGTGGCCGAGCCTCCTCCAGACACTGCAGGGGATGCAGTTTAAATATTGGGATACCCCAGCTTGTGAATATCCAGAGCAGTCTGAGGGGTGTCCTCCTGGTCTGCAGGCTGCTCTCCAGCAGGATGCAGCTCTCTCGTGGCATCCTTGTGCCCTTGCAGCATCCAGGTACCCGAAGGAGGAGACACCTCCGTGTTAAGGCCATGTCTGGATGTGCTGCTGAATGGCTGTCTCTGGGAAGCTGGAGTGAGGCTTCTGCAGCCCTGGTTAGGAGGGAAGAGCTGAGATCCTGCTAAGACCCTGTGAGACAAGGTGAGGATTCTGTCCAGATGCACTTGGACTCAGGCTTTTCTGCTCTCAGTTTTCTTTTGTTTTTTCTCAGGGAAACATCTGAGTGGGATGGTCCTGCCGCTCAGAGAGGTGACACAGAGCAACTGAGAACAGGACCACTGGGCAGAGCTGCTCTGCTCAGTCTTCACCTAGGGACAGCCCTTTTGCCTCCTGGCAAACAAAGGATTTCACCGTGAGTGTGCAAGTAATGTCAGGAAGTTTCAAAATCCAATACCTCAACTAGGATAGGGCAACTAGAATAAAATAAAGTGAGGGAAATAGTTGCAGCTCTGCTTTGCATTCAGCTCAGTTTTTTGCAGCAATACTTCAAAGCTCATTGATCTGAGATTTGTTTGAATATGAGTTAGCCAGCCTTTTGTTTTATTTCCAATTTTCTTCATAGAAGTTTGTTCTAATGTTTTTCTGCCTTCTCCCCTTCAACAGACAAGCAAGTACAAAGTCAGAGAATGCCCAACATCAGCTCTGTGAGCGAGTTCCTCCTGCTGGCATTCGCAGACACGTACGAGCTGCAGCTCCTGCACTTCGCGCTCTTCCTGGGCATCTACCTGGCTGCCCTCCTGGGCAACGGCCTCATCCTCAGTGCCGTAGCCTGCCACCACCGCCTCCACACCCCCATGTACTTCTTCCTCCTCAACCTCGCCCTCCTCGACTTGGGATTCATCTCCACCACTCTGCCCAAAGCCATGGCCAATGCCCTCTGGGACACCACGGCCATCTCCTATCAAGGCTGTGCTGCTCAAGTTCTCTTTTTTGTCTTCTTCTTTGGTTCAGAGTATTCAATTCTAACTGTCATGGCCTACGATCGCTACGTTGCCATCTGCAAGCCTCTGCATTACGGGAGCCTCCTGGGCAGCAGAGCTTGTGCCCAGATGGCAGCAGCTGCCTGGGGCAGTGGCTTTCTCAATGCTGTCCTGCACACAGCCACTACATTTTCCCTGCCCCTCTGTCGAGGCAATGCTGTGGATCAGTTCTTCTGTGAGATCCCCCACATCCTCAAGCTCTCCTGCTCAGATGCCTCTCTCAGGGAAGTTTGGGCACTTGTGTTTAGTATTTTTTTGGCCTTTGGTTGTTTTGTCTTCATAGTGGTATCTTATGTGCAGATCTTCAGGGCAGTGCTGAGGATACCCTCTGTGCAGGGCCAGCACAAAGCCTTTTCCACATGCCTCCCTCACCTAGCTATCGTCTCCCTGATGGTCAGCACTGGCATATTTGCCTACCTGAAGCCTCCCTCCATCTCGTCGCCATCCCTGGACTTGGTGGTGTCACTTCTGTACTCAATAGTACCTCCAGCAGCGAACCCTCTCATCTACAGTATGAGGAACTGGGAACTAAGGGATTCCATCAGGACTCTACTTGAATACACACATCTTCAGCAAATTCACCTATAATACTATGCCTAATATTAGAAATCCTAGTTTTTCTCAGAAATAAAATAATATCATGTCTTCTGTTATTAAATGTCTGTATTATTATTTTCTCTAAGTATTTCACTTTTTAATTAAATAATATTATTTTTAACCCCCCCTAGAATCAATTATTTTCCTATTGAAGACGGCTCCCTGTGTAGATAAACCCAATAATAAAGCCATTAGAACTTCACTGGTCTCAGCTGCCATCTCTTCCCATCTTTTCTGGAGCTGGGGAAGAAGCCCCAGCATGCAGGCGGGGCTCAGGGCCAAGAGCCCAGCTGCCACATGCAGGAGAAGCCCCGGTGGCCCTCGGGGCTGCCCCTCACTGCCCGCTGGGCTCTGCCTCTCTGCTGCCTTTGGGTCGGGGCTGCTGCTTCCCTGGAGCCATGGCCATGGCCAGCAGCAGGACGTGGCGTTTTCACTATGGCTCTTTTGGCTTCAACATTGTTCTGGGTAAGCCCTGATATCTCATGTACCTTGGTGACAGTCCTGTTGTCTCTGCAGTGGCATCCCTGTGACTGCAGGCAGCAGCAGGCACTGTGCAGCCCTGGGTCACAGCTGGCCTCCCTGCTAGCACCACAGTAACAAGAAGGGCTGCTGAGGGCAAACCCAGGACCCTGGACACTTCGTCCAAATATGCTATCAGGAACACAGCCAAGGGGTTGCTCCCTTCTCTTCTCTATTCTGGGTGTTCATCATAGAGTGAAGGACACAGGCTGAAAGTCCCAGGGTGGTCCCTGAGGAACCAAGGGCAGCACTAGGAGCTCCTGTTATGGCAGAATTTGCCTAAGGAAATGACAACTGATCTTAAATTTATCTGCATGGGACTGCACCCCCTACAGCGGGGCAGGCAGCAGATTCCGGCCTGTAGAGGAATCTGGAGCTGCCAGGAGATGTCAGGGGATCTGCAGGGACAGGGTGCTCAGTGGGTAGTGATTAGAACCTCATAAAATGCATGAGTATCCAAAGAAGGGTCTGGTAAAGGAAAAGGGGAATCTGAGGAGTCCATGGGCTAAAGGAGGGCTGTGCAATGCCACAAGAGGTGTTGAAGAGCCAGCAGGCAAAGGCCCATAAGACTTCACAGTCATTGAGAATATACATTTTGAAGTGCTGTGGCGAGGTCTGGTGCAGCACTCGCCTGCCCTTTGTGCCCTCAGACACACCCCATGGCCCTGCCCAGCACTGCCCTGTGCTGCTGAGCCATCAGGGCAGATGGAAAGGGGCTCAGCAGCAGAGATCCCCAGGGACGTAGGTCTGCTGCCCACCCTGACCATCACGGGTACGGGGGAGATCCCCGGGGGTCCCAGGGCACCACTACCTCTGGCTCTCACAGCAGCACTGCAAGCTTGCGGCCCTGTGGGGAGCACAGGGATGGAAGAAGCAACGGCTGTCCAGGCCAGCACGGACACAGTGCCCTGGGTAAGGCTGTCTGGGAGCAGGGATGGCCCTGGGGAAGAGCAGGGCAGCATTGCTGGGCCTATATAAAAGCAGAAATGAGAAGGAGAAAGCTCTTTGTGCAGGCCCTTGCTCAGGGCAGGCTGCTCTGTGGCTGGGCCAGGCCTCTTGTGCTGGCCTGGGGAGCGGGGCTGCCCTGCGGGGCACAGGCACTGTGTGCTGGGGATCTCCCAGGCAAGAGAGCAGGGCTCCTGCAGCTTCACGGACCTCCATCTCTTGAGCTGGGGCTGGCCCCAGTGCAGGGGCTGCTGGTGAGGCCCAGAGCCGCCTTTGTGCCAGCAGCTGCGGTGCCTTGTGAGGGGCTGGGGCTGTGGTGGCCATGCCCAAAGCCCTGCAGCAGCCTGCGGTGGGCACTGCCCTGGGGCCAGCTCAGCCTGGGCTGCTGTGCTGGGCTGGGCTGGGCTGGGGAGAGGGCAGGGAGCTGGGGAGAGGTGGGCAGGGGCTGGGCTGGGCTGGACAGTGCCCGGCAGAGGGCAACAGCAGCGTCAGGGAGCGGTGGCAGCATGCAGGGGAGGGCTCCCAGCAGGGCTTGGTGCTGCAGAGCCAGGGCTGCAAGAAGGGAGCCCAGAGCTGCAGGGGCAGGGGAGAGGAGGCCGAGGGCCAGGGCAGCTGCTACCGGGGCAGGGAGCTCAGCATGGCCCTTGCAGCCCCCTGCCCTGGGCCTGCCTCTGCCCTTGGGCTCGGCCCCGGCCTTGGCTCTGCTGGCAGGAGCGCTCTTGCCATGCGCTTCCTGGCCTCCCCTCGCCTGCGCACAGCTGCTGCCCACTCAGGCTGCTGCCTCAAACGTGTCCTCACCAGCAGCACCACCCCTTGGGCGGCTTTTGCTGTCCTCCCCCAACCCACTGCCTTGACTCCTTGTCTCTGCTGGGCCCCAACTCCTGCACTGAAATGTATCCCTTGGATCTCAGTGACCTCTCCCCTGCCATGGTGGGACATGCTTTCCAGTGGGCCATCTACCAGACACAGCAATGAATACTATGAGCAGGACTAGAGGGGTCCTCCTTCCAGCCAAGGCGGGGGCACAGAGGAAAGGGACAATCAGGTTTACTGGACTGTGTATATTTAATGGCCTGACACGTCACACCCAAAAATGTATCCTGCTCTACTAGACACTGGTGCACAGTGTAACCTGATGCCATCAAGCTACAAAGAGTCAGAACCCACCTGTATTTATGCAGTGACACAGGGATCACAACAGTTAACTCTCTTCGACTCTACCTTTCTTGGCCTTCCACAGAATCCTTCTGTTGGGGGTTTGCTGAGGGTTGAAGAACAGCAGGTGCCAATGGCTACCATGGTGGTGCACCTGAGGCAGCGTCATGCTAACCGAGACTCCCTGATTGCCATCCATGAGCTGGGTCATCGACTGGAGAGCCAAGGTGTAGATGTAGAGCTTGGGAGCGTGCTTTAGTGATGGACTTGTCAGCACTAAGGTAAAGTTGCCTGACCTGGGTGACACGTCCCAGAGTAGTGTCAGGCACAATGCAATTCTTTTTGCCTTCTGCATCTATAGCACAGGAAGTAGGACTTTGCCCTACTCTGTTGACTGGGCAGCTCTTTTCACTTTACTCTATTTAGGCTTCTGTGTCTGGAAGGGGACAATTTCCCAAAAAGGCCAAGCTCATGGGCACAGCTACAGCCAATAATGATATATTTTCTTTATTTTTCACCCTGAGTTTTCCAAAGATGACCCAAGATAGTCCATGGATGTCCCGGTGTCTACTGAGATTCAGGCTGAATTTCTCAGGATCCCATGGTCATTTCAATCTTTATTTAATTTAATTTAATTTAATTTTATTTTATTTTATTTTATTTTATTTTATTTTATTTTATTTTATTTTATTTTATTTTATTTTATTTTATTTTATTTTATTTTAATTATTTTTCCCAAGGAACCTTTGACTTATCTTAGAAAGGGTTTCACATGCTAGGCTGGGCTGCACTTACAGGGACAAAGACAACTGCTGGCAGAGGAGGTGTCAGACCTCCAGACTCAGCTTTCCTCCCAATGGAGTTCTCCAAAGAAGTCACCCTGGATGAATAGCAATAGGAGAATGATTCTCAAAACTGAAACGCAGTAAAATTCACCCTTTAAAAACAGAAGATATTTTTATTAGGTGCTTTTTTAAATCTTCTACCTTAAGTACGCCATGCAAGTTCTGCAATTAGGTGCAAAAGCTGTGAAGACTTGAAGAAAACTATGGAGGAGATGTTAGGAGTTTCTGCATTTTAATGAGTTCCATGGTGTATTGTGGTGCTCAGTCTATGAAGCTCAGGTACTGAGAGGGGAATGATGCAACTGCTAGAGAAAGTAAAGTCAGAAGGACAAGTTGAAGTGACTTGGAGTATTAATGGGCCCCACTGAGGGCTGTTCCTAACAAAGCCTTCCCAGGGCCTTGTTAGGGCAGATAATTGGAGGCCATGGTTACAGACAGGCAACGCACTGTGCTGAGAAAAGTCATGGTTGGTTTTGGTGATGCAGATGGGCCAATGGTTGGCCCCAGGCACTGCAACAGGAGATCATGCACCCCACGTCTGCCTCAAGACTCTTTCTGGGGTCTGTGGGATGTGGTGGGCAGTGTGATGCCGTGAGAACAACACTGGCGTTACACCTCCAAGGTGCTGCACAGGGTTGAAAGGAATCGATGAGGCCTCATCACAATGAATAAAATATATTTCCTCATAAACTCTAGCCAAGAGGACAGAAATTTCAGGGCTGTTGGGCCTGCCATTTCTACCAGCACCCTCTGCCTTCCCCTCTGCAGGCTTTCCTATCATGTGCCACAGTCTGACCTATTTCCTTGAAGTCTGCAGACACCAATCTCAGTTCACCATCTTGCTTTCATGCCTTCCTTTCACTGATGTCTCGTGAGTCCTCATCTTGAAAGACAAAGTGACGGTCTAATCAGAGGGTGACCTCTGGCACCACAGCAATATATTTTCAGGGACATTTCTTCCTCCTTGTGGCCAATGCTTAACTTCCAAGGTGCACTCTGTGGAAGTTTTTTCTTCTGCTCTTTCCTACTGCCAAAGAAAGCTCCATCAGGGTGGAAACCACTCCTGAAGTAGGCATCCCAACCCAGCAGGCTCCTTGCGGCCTCTCAGCCAACCAGACACAAGTCACCTCAGCAGCAGCTTCCAAGCCAGGGGCCTGCTGCTGGCCTTGCAGCTTCTTGGCTAGACACAGCCAAGCCTTGTGCCTCCTGCTGCCCACTCATGGACTCAAGCAGAAGGGACAGGACAACCCATCTTGGGGGCCTTCCTTCTGTCTGGGTCGTCCTGGCTCTGGAGGCAGAGGGGATCCCCCAGTCAGCATGCCAAGCAGGTGCCTTCTGCTGGCCTAGCAGGGCCACTGCCAGATGTCAGCCCAAAAGTGCAGCTCCCAGGGAGAAGTCAAGGGTGACCTGCCACCTCCAGACACAAGTGACCTCACAGTCCCTTCCTGTGACACGTTCCTGCTGCTGCCCTATCAAGTGCAGAGACAGAAGTGACCTCACAGTCCCAGCCACAGTCACATTCCTGCTGCTGGGGCAGGAGTCTGGTGGTTTTACCGTGTTAGGAAGCTAAACACCACAATCGCTCTCTCACTCCCCCTCCTTAGATGAAAAAGGGACGAAGTAAAGTAAAGAACAACTAATAATTATTAAATAATAATTATTAAAGAAAAATTACTATGAACTAAAGTATTTAACTAAAGAGAAAAAAAGGGTACGGGGAAAAAGGAGGCTGAAAGTGAAACATAAATAAACAAACAAAACAAATAAAGGCTATGTGGAAGTGCAGAGGAAAGAAATTCCTCTCTACTTCCCACAAATGTGCCATGCTTGACCATGTCCTTGAAGCAGGGCCTCAACACACATAGTCGGTGTTCAGAAGGCGGACCGACATTTTCCCAACGAGAGCCCACACCTGTCCTCTTTTTCCTGTTTCCACCTTTTATTACTGAGTGTGACATCATATGGTATGGAATATCCCTTTGGTTGATTTAGGTCAGCTGTGAGGTTGCTTTTCTCACTATTTTTTTCCCACCTGCTAGGAGGGTTAAAGAGAGTCCTGATGCTGTGTGAGCACTGCTCAGCAGCAGACACAACGCTGGTGTGATCCCACTGCTGTTCTAGCTCCACACGCAGAGCACAGCACTGTATGGGCTGCTGCAGAGAAAGTTAACATCCCAGCCAGACCCAGTACAGTAACTTTGCTTGGACGTTGTTTCCATACATAAAGGCTCTCCTCAGAGCTTTTAACCAAGATTTTTGGTTAGTCCAGCTGGCATCCTTACAAGTGGTGTCCCCCAGGGGTTGGTACTGGGACCTATCTTGTTTAAGGTCTTTATTGATGACCTAGATGAGGGGATTGACTGTACCCTCACTAAGTTTGCAATGACACCCAGTTGGGAGGTAGTGTTGGTCTGCCTGAGGATCTGTAGGTGGCCCTTCGGAGGGATCTGAATAGGCTGGATTGCTGGGTTGAGGTGAATGGGATGAGGTTCAACAAGGCCAAGTGCAGGGTCCTGCACTTTGGCCACAATAACTCCATGCAACGCTATAGGCTTGGGGCAGAATGGCTAGAAGACTGTGAAGAGGAAAAGGACCCGGGAGTGTTGATGGATGCTCAGCTGAACACGATCCAGCCGTGTGCCCAGGTGGCCAAGAAGGCCAAGGGCATCCTGGCCTGTATTAGAAATAGTGCAGCCAGCAGGAGCAGGGAGGTGATCATCCGCCTGTACTCTGCTTTGGTGAGGCCACACCTCGAGCACTTTGTTCAGGTTTGGGCCCTTCATTACAAGAAGGACATCGAGGTCCTGGAACATGTCCAGAGAAGGGCAACCAAGCTGTTGAGGGTTCTAGAACACAGGACATATGAGGAGCAGCTGAGAGAACTGAGATTATTTACTTTGGCGAAGAGGAGGCTCAGGGGAGACCTCATTGCATTCTACAACCTTGTACAGCTAATTGCAGAGCTTGCAAGATGTAGTTAAGGAAGAAGATTTCAAAAAGCACCTAGTGAAAATATCTTTTGTTTTTAAAGGCTGAATTTTGTTGCATTTCAGTTTTGATCATCATTCTCCTATTGCTATTCATCCAGGGTGACTTCTTTGGAGACCTTTATCAGGAGGAAAAGCAGAGTCTGGAGGTCTGACACCTCCACTGCCAGCAGTGGTCTTTGTCCCTGTAAGTGCAGCCCAGCCCAGCACGTGAAACACTTTCTAACACAAGTCATGGGTTCCTTGAGAAAAAATTAATATAAAATAAAATAAAATAAAATAAAATAAAATAAAATAAAATAAAATAAAATAAAATAAAATAAAATAAAATAAAATAAAATAAAATAAATTAAAATAAATTAAAATAAAATAAATTTGAAATAAAATAAATTCAAAACAACCATTGGAACCTGAGAAATTCAGCCTGAATCTTACTAGAAAACTGGACATCCATGGTCTCTCTTGGGTTTTCTGTGGACAACCCAGAATGAAAACTAAAGAAAATATTTCTTCAAGTGGCTGTAGTTGTACATATGAGCTTGGGGAAATTGGCCCCTTCCAGCCACGGAAAACAAAACTGAGTAATGTGAAAAGAGCTGCCTAGTCAATAGAGTAGCTATTGACTGGGCAGCTCTTTTCACAAGGCAGATATCCCAAAACCTCACAGGTGGTGCCCTCTTGGAACTTTGCAGTACCCTCTCCCGAAGCAGTCTATGCCGAGGATGCACAGGAGGATGTCTCTGGGCCAGTCCCATTGGGGTGCTTGTGCCATTCCTACCCAGTTAGACTCAGTTCAACCTCCAGTACAGTTAACTGCTGGGATCCCCCTGTCACTTGAGAAATATAGGTGGGTTCTACCTCTACCTAGCTTGATGGCATTAAGGTACCCAGTGTACCGGTGTCCAGTAGAGCCTGATACATTGGTGGGACTGATATGCCAGGCCAACAAATATACCTAGTCCAGTAAAGCCGACAGTCCCTTTTCTCCCCTTCTCCACCTGTCTGGAAGCAAGACCTTTCTAGTCCTGCTCCCAGTATTCATTACTGTGTCTGGTAGAAGGCCCACTGGAAAACATGTCCCACCATGGCAGGGGAGAGGTCACTGAGAGCCAAGGAATGCAATTCAGTACAGAAGCTGGGACCCAGCAGAGACAAGGAGTCAAGGCAGTTGGGTGGGGGAGGCCAGCAGAAGCAGCCCAAGGGGTGGTGCTGCTGGTGAGGACACATTTGTGGCAGCAGCCTGAGTGGGCAGCAGCTGTGCGCAGGCGAGGGGAGGCCAGGAAGCGCATGGCAAGAGCGCTCCTGCCAGCAGAGCCAAGGCCGGGGCCGAGCCCAAGGGCAGAGGCAGGCCCAGGGCAGGGGGCTGCAAGGGCCATGCTGAGCTCCCTGCCCCTGCAGCAGCTGCCCTGGCCCTCGGCCTCCTCTCCCCTGCCCCTGCAGCTCTGGGCTCCCTTCTCTTCACGCAGCCCTGGCTCTGCAGCACCAAGCCCTGCTGGGAGCCCTCCCCTGCATGCTGCCACCGCTCCCTGACGCTGCTGTTGCCCTCTGCCGGGCACTGCCCAGCCCAGCCCAGCCCCTGCCCATCTCTCCCCATCTCCCTGCCCTTGCCTGGTCACCCAGTCTTTTGGCCCTTTCCACTTGTTCACTGAAGCCCTCTGAGACCCGTTCTGTGCCCTGGCATTGCAGAGCTCCCTTTAGCAAATGCATCCTTTGGCTTAACTTTACTGTGAAGATCCACTCACTGCCCACTCAACATAAGGCACACAGTGTCCCAGGAGAACCCTTAGGATATTCTGGTGGTTCACAATACCTCCTTGATGCCACCAGTCCTGTCACGTTTCAAACCCAGGAAGCTGCTTCTTGACCTGTCAGGGTCTCCAGGGGCACTGGGCATCCACCAGTGACAACTCAGTCCAGCCCTCGCTCCCTCACCCAAAATCCGGTGCCCCCATGACCCTGTGTCCAGGAGGATCCCCAGTACAAGACCGAGACCTTCAGCCTGGCATTCCCTGATTGTCTTCTGCACTCCAGATTGGGAAGAAGAACCCTAAGCATGAGCAATTTAATTTTACTAACAAGATACCAGAACAGAGGCCAGGTGTCATTTAGGGATAAACACATTCAGAGAAAGCCTCTGGGTTCACAGAGGACTGGTCATTTGGAAAAGAGGAATGAAAGCAAACATCTAACTGGAAAGAGAATTTTAAAAAATGCTATACCTAAAGGTCACAAATTGCCTGAGATTAACGTGAGTAAAACTAGAAAAGTGAGATAGCCAATTTACTGCTAAGTAAATAGAATCAGTTTCTTCAGTGTGGCTTTCAGCTCTTGGTTCCTCATGCTATAGATGAGGGGGTTCAGTGCTGGAGGCACCACCGAGTACAGAACTGCCATCACCATGTCCAAGGATGGGGAGGAGATGGAGGGGGGCTTCAGGTAGGCAAATATGGCAGTGCTGACAAAGAGGGAGACCACGGCCAGGTGAGGGAGGCATGTGGAAAAGGCTTTGTGTCGTCCCTGCTCAGAGGGAATGCTCAGCACTGCCTTGAAGATCTGCACATAGGAGAAAACAATGAAAACAAAACAACCAAATGCTAAAGAAACACTAAAGACAAGTGCCCCAGCTTCCCTGAGGTAGGCATGTGAGCAGGAGAGCTTGAGGATCTGGGGGATCTCACAGAAGAACTGGTCCACAGCATTGCCTTGGCAGAGGGGCAGGGAAAATGTGTTGGCCGTGTGCAGGACAGCATTGAGAAAGCCACTGCCCCAGGCAGCTGCTGCCATCTGGGCACAAGCTCTGCTGCCCACGAGGCTCCCGTAGTGCAGGGGCTTGCAGATGGCAATGTAGCGGTCATAGGCCATGACGGTGAGGAGATAGTACTCTGCTACAATCAAGAAGACCGAAAAGAAAACCTGTGCAGCACATCCTTGATAGGAGATGGCCCTGGTGTCCCAGAGGGAATTGGCCATGGCTTTGGGCAGAGTGGTGGAGATGCAGCCCACGTCGAGGAGGGCGAGGTTGAGGAGGAAGAAGTACATGGCGGTGTGGAGGCGGTGGTCGCAGGCTACGGCGCTGAGGATGAGGCCGTTGCCCAGGAGGGCAGCCAGGTAGATGCCCAGGAAGAGCGCAAAGTGCAGGAGCTGCAGCTCGCACGTGTCTGTGAATGCCAGCAGGAGGAACTCGCTCACTGAGCTGATGTTGGGCATTTGCTGACTTTGGTCAAGGAGACTGCGAAATGAGAAACAAAACATATATAGAGAGTGAGATGGTGTGTTATGAGTAATGACTGTGAGCAAAAATCAGTTAATACCCAATTAAAATCTCACATTCCCTCTTTCTAAGAGGATCTTTGTGTCTCTCCCTGTCTGGAGCCCTGCTTTCTGCTTGCTGAGTGTCCTGTACACTGCAGCCTCCTCTGCCCAGCAGCTCCCAATGAGCCTACTCTGCTCCATTCGAGGTTCCAAGAGGGAAGGTTCCTGGGCAGTGGCTCCCTCTGCTGAGTGAGGGGTGTTTGGCTGTGTGACTCTGTGTGCATCTTCCCTGTTCAATACCCAGGAGACAAAACCAGCAGGTGGATCATGAGTGTCTGGCTGGAGAAAACAGGAATCATCTCCTCCTGCTTCACCCTTCGTGCACAGCACTCCCTGTCAGAATCAGGCACCACCAGCTGCCACGCTGGGCAAGGGAGAGAAGCAGGCACGGGCAGGCAGGGCGGATCCAACCCAGTGCAGAGGCTGCGGTGTCGGTGAGGTACCGCCTGTTCTCATAGCCCTGTGCCATCTGCCCTGCACAGACAGCAGAGGGACAAGAGCTCTGGAGTGTAAGAAGCATTTGGAATGTGCTCCTGGTCATATGGTAGGAGTTTGGGGGTAAGACCTGTATGGAGCCAGGAGTTGGACTCGATGATCCCTGTGGGTCTCTTCCAACTCAGGATATTTTATGATTCTCTGATTCTGTGCCTTCTTCCACAGAGGAAGGTAGAGGGGGTCTGCAGCAAATGTGTCTACTGACACAGAGATTTAGGGTTCAGACACCCCATATTCTCAGCCCCCCAGGTTATACATGCCGTGACAGAAGCTGTGAGGGGAAGAGAGGAGACCAGGGGCTGCTGCAAGGAAGGCGCCTGCACTGCAGGGGATGGCAGGGAGGGAGCAGCTCCCTCTCACTGCCTGCCCATGTCCCTGCTGCCTGCAGCTGTTCTGCCAGCAGCTCTTTTGCTGTCCCTACGTCTCCTCCCGTCCATGCTCACAGCCCCCATCCCACCTGCTGTGTGCCCAGCTCTGCCCTGCAGAAACCTCCTGGGGATGGGGACAGCTCCGGGGACATCTCCCTGTCTGCAGCTCCTAAAGAACAGCTCAGAAAAGCCCTGGTGCACCCTGTAAGCAGAGAGAACTGAAGGGATATTTTGAGGATCTTCACTAATGTGTTCATGTCTCCGTTCAGTGCAATAGGAAGCTCAGTCACTTGTGCAAATCCAACTACCCCGTTAACATAGAGCCGACACCACAATCAGAGCAAGATGAGGCAGGCAGAGAGTGCAGAAAGTGCCTTCTCTTTGCAGGCAGCCCCTGCACTGCCCTTCCTCTGCCCAAACCCCTGGGAAGATCCCCAGGCAGGCTGAGTTCTGAGCCTGGCAAGCAGCAGAGGCTCTGCCCTATCACACAGCCCCTGGGGCACAGCAGGGACCCTGCTCTGCACCACAGCCCTGGGCAACCCAGCCTACACTCCCGTCTTCTCCTTCCTCCAGGACCTGCAGCTGCATTGCCCTCCAGCCAGAGACTTACCGGGTGCAGGGCTGGGAAGTGTTCTCCCCCAGTGAGCTCTGTGCATCCTGCCACTTCTGCCTGCCTTTAAGCACTCTGTCTCTGCAGGCAGTGCCCCCAGCCCTGCTGCGCTGTGCAGAGGAGCTGCTCCTGGGCACAGCTGTCTCTCTGCACCAGGGCCCTCTTGCCACGAGCTCTCTCTGTCCCACGAGCCCGGCCCAGCTCAGCAGCACAGCACCAGCCCAAGGCACTGCAATCACCCCTCTGGGGGCTTTGCTGATGAGCCCACGAACCTCAGGCACTCAGAGACAATTGAAGACAGCTCTCCAGAAGTCCAAGTCAGAGGCAAGTTTCCTGCAGTGTCCCCCTGAGGGCCAGCACTGACACAGCCTCCCTTGGAGCTCGTTAGAGCAGAACCCTGGAGGCAGTGAGGACAAGGAGACAAAGGCAATGTGAAGGTGACACTGAGGTGTAGGAAAACTGGATGTGTGACACCAAGCACAAGGGCCAGGCCTTGACCCCTGTCCTCTGGGAAGGGAGATCCTTACCCTTCAGACACTGCTCAGGGCTCTTTGTGGGGCAGTAGGAGATGGGGATGTGCATGGCCAAGTGAGGAGAATGGTACAACCCCTGCCTGCTACATGGGTTGGCGAGGAGTTAATTAGGTTTTGTTGCTTTAGTGATTAGCTGTCCCCTCATAAGGCTCAGTGGAAGAGACAACAGCCATGGCCATGGACACAAATATCTCATAAGGCAGCTCTGAAGGAAGCTGGCCTGGTTCCTGGTGAGCAGGCACCACTGCTGTATGGCATCTCTCGTGGTGCCCAGGCCCTCCTCCTCCTGGGCTCTGCTCACTCAGCAGCGTCCCAGTCTGCCATGACGCCTGGCGTTATTCCTCTTTTGATGAAGGACAAGGCTCATCTCCTTGTAAACAACAAGAGATTTCTATAGGCAAAATCCTTCAGTTTCTCAATGTTCCTTGTCACTGATGCTTCATTCTGTCAGCCATTCATGGCTGCAGGCAGACAGTTCAACCTTCCTGTGATTGTGTTATCTCTGACCAGACAGCAGCAGCAGCAAGAGTTGCAGGGAAATTTGGATAATTCAGGAGTAACCAGCTAAATGGAATTGCACCATAGAATCACAGGACAGTAGGGGATGGAAGGCTGCCAGGTTCCACCTCTTCTGTACTTCCTTCTCATGCATGCTGTCAGTTTGTCTGGAGCTGTGTCCTGAATGTTATGGGGCTGTGCAGGTGAAAATCAGAAGGGCCAAAGCCCAGCTGGAGATCAATCCATCTATTACTGTCAAAGACAAAAGAAACAAACAAAAAAAAAAGATAAAAATTTAAATAAATACTTTAAATGAAGGAGGATTAGGGAGAATCACAATGCTTTATTGGATTTTGAGGGGAAAACCTGGTGACAAGGGATGAGGTAAAGGCTGAGACACTTAATGCCTTTTTTTGCCTCTGTACTAGCAGCAAGACCTGCTGTTCCCTTGGATATTTCTTCCTCCTCGTGGCCAGTGCCATCCTTCCAATGCACACTTTGTGGCAGTTTTTTCTCTCCTGCTCTTTCCTACTACCAAAGAAAGCTCCATCAGGGTGGAAACCACTCCTGAAGTAGGCATCCCAACCCAGCAGGCTCCTTGCGGCCTCTCAGCCAACCAGACACAAGTCACCTCAGCAGCAGCTTCCAAGCCAGGGGCCTGCTGCTGGCCTTGCAGCTTCTTGTGGAGACACAGCCAAGCCTTGTGCCTGCTGCTGCCCACTCATGGACTCAAGCAGAAGGGACAGGACAACCCATCTGGGGGCCTTCTTTCTGCCTGGGTCCTGCTGGGTGTGTAGGCAGAGGGGATCCCCCAGTCAGCATGCCAAGCAGGTGCCTTCTGCTGGCCTAGCAGGGCCACTGCCAGATGTCAGCCCAAAAGTGCAGATCCCAGGGAGAAGTCAAGGCTGACCTGCCACCTCCAGACACAAGTGACCTCCCAGTCCCTTTCTGTGACACGTTCCTGCTGCTGCCCTATCAAGTGCAGAGACAGAAGTGACCTCACAGTCACTGCCACAGTCACATTGCTCCTGTTGGGCCATGAGATCCTGAGGTAGAGCTGAGCTTTCTCTAGCCCCCTTCTCATTCCTGAGAAGGAAGTGGCATTGTAGTTAGGAGGGAAAAGGACACAAAGATCTTTAGGAGCATCCTGCACAATGTGCCCATCAGCTCTGCACTTCCATAAAATCACGCTTCCTACCTACAAGTTTTGTTTCCCAAGTGGCTTCTATGGATCCACGGTTACTTTTCACAAGCCCTCATGCATGTTTCAGTTTCGGATGTTCAGGGACGGGATAAGGAAAGCCAAGGCACGGATGGAACTGATCTTGGCAAGGGATGCAAGGAATAACAGGAAAAGATACAATAGGTACATTGCTCAGAAAAGAAAGGCCAAGGAGAGTGTATTCCCTGTGATGGATGAGAAAGGTGAACTGGTAATGACAGACATGGAGAAGGCTGAGGGACTCAACAATATCTTTGCATCAGTCTTCCGTGCCAGTCAGGCTTCCCAAGTCTTTCATTCCCTGAAGCCATAGATGGAGGCTGGAGGTGCAAAGTCCCACCCACTCTAAGTGAAGAGGAGGTTTGAGACCACCTGATGGAACTCAACAAGTACAAGTCTATTGGGTCTGATGACTTGCATCCCAGGGTCCTGAGGGAACTGGCTGATGTAGTTGTCAAGACTCTCTCCATCGTATCTGAAGAGTCCTGGCAGTCAGGTGAAGTCCCTGCTGACTGGGAAAAGGAAAACATCACTCCCATTTTTAAAAAGGGTGCAAAGGAGGACCCAGGGAACCACCAAATGGTGAGCCTCGCCTCTGTGCCTCAAAAGATCGTGTAAAAGATCCTCCTGGAATCAATGTCAAGGCACATGCAAGACAAAGAGGTGATCTCAGACAGCCAGCATGGCTTCACCAAAGGTCAAATCGTGCCTGACCAATGTGCTGGCTTTCTACAATGGAGTGACCACATCAGACAACAGCAGAAGACAGACCTACATCATCTATTTGGACTTCTGTAAGACCATTGACACTGTCCCACATGACATCCTTGTCTCCAAATTAGAGAGATACGCATTTGATGGGTGCACCATTCAGTGGATAAGGAGTTGGCCTGAAGATCACACCCAGAGCATGGTGCTCAATGGCTCTATGTCCTATGGAGGCTGGTGACAAGTGTTGTACCTCAGGGGTCTGTCCTGGGACTGGTGCTGTTTAATATCTTTATCTATGACAGACAGTGAGATTGACAGTGAGACAGTGAGACAGTACATTCTGTGCTTGTAGCCCAGAAGGCCAACTGCATCCTGGGCTCCATAAGCAGAGGAGTGGCCAGCAGGTGGAGGGAGGTCACTTCTACTTCTACTCCTTGTACTCTGCCTTTGTGAGGCCCCACTTGGAGTCCTGCATCCAGGACTGGGGCAACAGCACGAGAATGGTGTGCATCTGTTAGAACGGGTCCAGAAGAGGGCCACAAAGATGATCAAGGGGCTGGAGCATGTCTCCTATGAAGAAAGGCTGAGAGAGCTGGTGCTGTTCAGCCTGGAGAAAAGAAGGCTCAGGGGTGACCTCTCTGTGGCCTTTCAGTACTTAAAGGGGGCTTATAAAAAAGATGGAGAGTGACTCTTTGCTCAATCAGATAATGACAGCACAAGGGAGAATTGTTCTAAGCTAAATGAGGGGAGATTTAGGTTAGATGTTAGGAGGAAACTCTTCACTCAGAGGGAGGTGAGGCTGGAACAGGTTGCTGAGAGACCTTAGGGATGCCCGATCCCTGGAGCTGTTCAAGAGCAGGTTAGATGATGCCCTGGGAAACCTGATCTCATGGGAGGCATCCCTGCTTATTGCCAGGGGGTTGGAACTAGATGACCTTTAAGGTCCCTTCCAACAGGAGCCATTCTCTCATTCTATGGTCTCATGAGCTCTACCTCAAGCATGACTCCCATCCCATCAGCCTTCCTGTGGTCTCTCACCTGACCAGAACAGAAGGTGCCTCACCATCATCTTCAATGCCTTGAACATGCTTCTGCCCTTTATAGTTCCTATCTGTGCCACATTCCTCCTGTTGGTCCATCAGCTCCAGAGACAGAAGTGACCTCCCAGCCTCCTTCACACCTATATGCATCCTGCAGGCCCAGCACATCCTGAGGCACACCTGACCTCATCCCAGCATTCCCAGCCAGCTCCTCCTTGTGGCCTCTGATCTGATCACATACCTGTCACCTCACATGCCTCTTCCAATGCCATGCGACTGCTTCAGGACCTCACAGTCCCTGCTCTGCCCCAAGGGGACAAACAGCTGAAGTTAGGAATAGGAGTGGGGTTGAAGCTATGTGCTGTGTGCATGGTGGAGGGCTTTGGGGGTTAGATTATCAGGTTAATGTTTAGGAAGTAGAGGTCACTCTCCAGGGTCAAAGGAATGGCAAAGCATCGAGGGAGGGATTAGTGTTGTGCTTAAGGATCCTGCTCAATTTTAGGATAAGGGCAAGCTTTGAGGACTTCAGTTTAGGTCTGGTTTGGGGGCTAAGGCTAAGGTTGGCTTTTTATTCCTTTGTTAGGCTTTACCATCCTTCTGCTTGCCCTCCTATTAGCAGATGAGCTTGACATCTGTCATTTCCAAGTTCTGAGGAATGTCTTTGGTCCATCTGTCCTTTCCAAGGTCTTTGAGATAGGTCTTATGATGACATCTGCAGATCCACTTGAACTTCTCTCACCCTTCCCGTACCACCTTTAAGCAACCTGAGGAGTGACCAGGAGGATGATGTTTGCTTGGGAAAGGGTTTCGTTAAAATCTCTGAGGAGGGCTGTTATGGGCTTCTCACAGACAGTGATGGCAGTATCATAGAAAACAGTGACACTCGTGTGGACAGAAGAGCAGGTGGATAAGGCCTTGGCCTGCCAATACAGGACACACACACACCTGAAATCTGCATGAGAGGAAAGATTGGATTCAAAATGTAGATTATGAAATCAAAGACCATGAATATCACCGTGGCACTGCAGGACAGCTCCAGCAATGGGGCAAAACCACGCAAGAGGTGTCTACGACACTGGGGCCACAGAGCTGGAGCTGGGAGGAGGAGAAGGAATTCCTGTACATGAGAGAAATTCCCCTGGTTCAGGTACAGCTGCCTTCTGGAGTCAGACCTTCCACTACTCGAGCCTTGCAGAAAACAGGGGCGGCATACAGCCCAGGGCTGACTGTAGGGCATTGTCCCCAGCAGGAAGCACTGCGGTCATGCAGGAGATGCATCTGAGAGTGCTGCCACCTCTGTGAGCAAAGGGGGTGCTGTCCCCAACAGGAAGCTGGCCAGCATCTGGCGCAGGGTGCTGGTGCTGTACAAGGTCTACAAGGAGGACAACTCCCCCCCAGGAAGAAGGCCACAGGCATCTGCAGGTGTTTGGTGTCAGGCACCAGCACAGTGATGAGGGTGTTCCACATCCCAGTCACTGTGCTGGTCAAGTAAGAGAGGAAGAAGAGATTTGGGTATGGGTAGAAGATCTTCCACGTAGGAAATTGATGAGCTGGTTCATCCACTGGAGAACCAAGCTGTAAATGTAGAGCTTAGGAGCGTGGTTTAGTGATGGACTTGTCAGCACTAAGGTAAAGTTGCCTGACCTGGGTAACACATCCCAGAGTAGTGTCAGGCACAATGCAATTCTTTTTGCCTTCTGCATCTATAGCACAGGAAGTAGGACTTTGCCCTACTCCATTGACTGGGCAGGTCTTTTCACTTTACTCAATTTAGGTTTGTGTGGCTGGAAGGGGCAATTTCCCAAAAGAGGCCAATCTCATGGGTACAGCTACAGCCACTTGAAGAGGTATTTTCTTTAGTTTTCATCCTGAGTTTGCCACAGAAGACCCAAGAGAACCATGGCTGTCCAGGTGTCTAGTGCAATTCAATCTGAATTTCTCAGATTCCAATGGTCATTTCAATTTTATTTTATTTTATTTTATTTTATTTTATTTTATTTTATTTTATTTTATTTTATTTTATTTTATTTTATTTTATTTTATTTTATTTTATTTTATTTTTCTCCAGAGGAACCCCTGACTTGTCTTAGAAAGGGTTTCAAGTGCTGAACTGTATTGCAGTTACAGGGACAAAGACCACTGCTGGTAGTGGAAGAATCTGCTTTTCCTCCTAATGCAAGTCACCAGAGAAGTCACCCTGGATCAATAGCAATAGGAGAAACATGCTCTAAATGAAATGCAGAAAAATTCAACCTTTGAAACAAGAAAATATTTTTATTCTGTGCTTTGTGAAATCTTCTTCCTTAATTACATCTTGCAAGCTCTGCAATTAGCTGCACAAGGCATGAAGGCTTGAAGACAACTATGGAAGAGATGTTAGGAATTTCTTCATTTTAATGAGTTCCATGGTGTGTTTTGATGCTGAGTCTATGAAGCTCAGGTACTTAGAGGAAAGTGATGTAACCGCTTGAGCGAGTAAAGTCAGAAGGAAAAGTTGAAGTGACTTGGAGTATTAATGGGTCCCATTGAGAGCTGTTACTAACAAAGCCTCCCCAGGGCCTTGTTAGGGCAGATAATTGGAGGCCATGGTTACAGACAGGCAAAACACTGTGCTGAGAAAAGTCTTGGTTGGTTTTAGTGAAGAAGAAGAGCCAAGGCCTGACCCCTGGAACTGGGAAAGGAGATCCTGCACCCCCAAGTCCAGCTCAAGGCTCTTGCTGGGGTCTGTGGGCTGTGGTGAGCAGTGTGATGCCACGAGAAGAACATTGGTATGACATCTTCGAGGAGCTTCACAATGTTGCAAGGAATCTATGTGGCCTCATCAGAATGAATATAACATATCTCCTCCTAAGCTCTAGTCAAGGGGACAGAAAACTCAGTGCTATTGGGCCTGCCATTTTTACCAGCACCCTCTGCCTTATCCTCTGCAGACTCTGTCACATTCTGTCCTATTTCCTTGAAGTCTGCAGAAACCCTTCTCTGTCCACAACCTTCCTCTCATCCTTTGTTTCACCCATGTCTCGTCAACCCTCACCAGCTGTTCCTTGAAACACAAAGCCAGGGTCTGATCAGAGGGTGACCTCTGGCACCACAGTGCGACACTTTGAGGGACATTTCTTATTCACAGAATCACAGAATCACAGAATCACAGAATTTCTAGGTTGGAAGAGACCTCAAGATCATCGAGTCCAACCTCTGACCTAACACTAGCAGTCCCCACTAAACCATATCCCTAAGCTCTACATCTAAACGTCTTTTGAAGACTTCCAGGGATGGTGACTCCACCACTTCCCTGGGCAGCCTGTTCCAATGCCTCACAACCCTTTCAGTAAAGAAGTTCTTCCTAACATCCAGCCTAAAACTCCCCTGGCGCAACTTAAGCCCATTCCCCCTCGTCCTGTCACCAGGCACGTGGGAGAACAGGCCAACCCCCACCTCGCTACAGCCTCCCTTGAGGTACCTAAAAAGAGCGATAAGGTCACCCCTGAGCCTCCTCTTCTCCAGGCTGAACAAGCCCAGCTCCCTCAGCCGCTCCTCGTAGGACTTGTTCTCCAGGCCCCTCACCAGCTTCGTCGCCCTTCCCTGGACCCGCTCAAGCACCTCAATGTCCTTCTTGTAGCGAGGGGCCCAAAACTGAACACAGTACTCGAGGTGTGGCCTCACCAGAGCCGAGTACAGGGGGACGATCACCTCCCTAGCCCTGCTGGTCACACTGTTCCTGATACAAGCCAGGATGCCGTTGGCCTTCTTGGCCACCTGAGCACACTGCTGGTTCACATACAGCTGACTATCCACCATCACTCCCAGGTCCTTCTCTGCCTGGCAGCTCTCCAACCACTCATCTCCCAGCCTGTAGCTCTGCTTGGGGTTATTGAACCCCAGGTGCAGGACCCGGCACTTGGCCTTGTTAAACTTCATGCAGTTGACCTCAGCCCATCGGTGCAGCCTATCCAGATCCTCCTGCAGAGCCTTCCTACCCTCAAGCAGATCGACACACGCGCCTAGCTTGGTGTCATCTGCGAACTTACTGAGGGTGCACTCAATGCCCTCGTCCAGATATTCTATCGTGCTAATGTGTAACTTCCAAGGTATACTCCAAAGAAGTTTTTTTTCTCTCCTGCTCTTTCCTACTACCAAAGGAAGCTCCGTCAGAGTGGAAACCTCTCCTGAAGTAGGCATCCCAACACAGCAGGCTCCTTGCGGCCTCTCAGCCAACCAGACACAAGTTACCTCAGCAGCATCTTCAAAGCCATGGGCCTGCTGTTGGCCTTGCAGCTTCTTGCCTAGACACAGCCAAGCCTTGTGCCTGCTGCTGTGCAGTCATGGACTCCAGCAGAAGGGACAGGACAACCCATCTGGGGGCCTTCTTTCTGCCTGGGTCCTGCTGGGTCTGGAGGCAGAGGGGATCCCCCAGTCAGCATGCCAAGCAGGTGCCTTCTGCTGGCCTAGCAGGGCCACTGCCAGATGTCAGCCCAAAAGTGCAGATACCAGGGAGGATCAAGGGTGACCTGCCACCTCCAGACACAAGTGACCTCACAGTCCCTTTCTGTGACACGCCCCTGCTGCTGCCCTATCAAGTGCAGAGACAGCAGTGACCTCACAGTCACATTTCTCCTTTTAAGGCAGGAGATGCTGAGGCAGAGCTGAGCTCCTCAGAGCATTCCCATCTACCTCCTCTTTGTGGCCCACAAGCTGATCAGATCCATGGCCCCTCACATTCAGCTTTGAGTGCCATGTGACTGCAGAACAGCCTCATGGTTCCTATCCTGCCCCATGGGCCTAGCATCTTAAGTGCTTGGGATAAGTGCCAAGCACCTTAAGTGCTTAAGAGTAGGGTTAGGAAAAGGGTTGGATGTGAAGAAGTTAATGCAAAGGAATCAGGGCTTTGGGTGTTAGGCATTCATGTATGAGATTAGGGACTAGGGCTCACCTTCCTGTGATAGAGATGAATCAAATGCGTAGTGGAAGGGTTTGGTGTTCGGCTTGTGGTGTCAGGTCTGTGGTTAGGGTATGTACAAGGTCTTTGGTTTAGGATTTTGTTTAGGTCTGCAGGAAATCTAGGGCTAAATAGAGTGTGTTAATCGTAGTGTTAAGGGCAGGGATCAGGACGAAGAAGAGAGTAAGGGTGATGTAATGGGGCTGTGGAGTAGTTTTGGCTTCAAGGGATCTTGTGGTCAAACATTAGAGCAGTGGATTCCTGTCAGGGTGTGGAGTAGCATTTAGCTCTATCGACTAACATTGCAGGTTAAAATAGGGCAAGGGCGTCACATGACTGCTTTAAGTCTGCTTTATGGTAGGATCAACATTACCTGAACATTCTTACCTCTGCAAAATCATTAGCTTCTGCTGTCCACGCTCCTCTGCCCTCCCACAAATCTCACATCTCTGTTGGCCAGGCTTCTCCTGACTTCCCCATATCAGTCATCTTCTTAGGGGAAGTTTGGAGAACCAGCATGGAGAAGGAGAGAAACGTCTGTAGGAGCACCCTGCACAATGTGCCCAGCAGTTCTGCAACACCACAGAAGCAGGCCTGAAGGATGAGTTTAGGCAAAAGCTGATACCTCTGACATGACAAAACCTATTCAAGACCTCTTCCTCTATGGGGCCTACCAGGTACTTAGAAAGAGGGGATCTCACAAACTGTGTGCAGAGTAGGTGCATCTGCTGTCCTGTCATGGAGACCAGCAGATGTGAGCCTAAAGGCACAGATCCCAGCCAGAAGTCAAGGGTTAAGCTGTTGGCTACTTCAGAAAGAAGTCAACTCCCAGCCACTTAACAGCCATTAGCTTCCTACTGGGCTGACAGCTTCTGAGGCACCTCTGCCATCATAATACCAGACCTACAAAACACCCCCTTTTTGGGCCAGGACCTGCCCAGGTAGAAGTGAGCTGTTTTTCATCCTTCAAGCCTGCTGGGCTCCCAGCCTCTCTGACGCTCAGGAGCCAGTTCTGTGCCAGTCCTGTGAGGTGCTAGGGCAGGAGGGACCTTGCAGGCAATGTTCCAGCCCCATGCCTGTTGGTGGTCTCTCAGCTCCTTGGGCACAGTGGGGATTGCGCTTACATCCAGAAGCCTGAAGCTGGCCTAGAAGACACTCAGGGGAAGCACCCTTCCAGCTCCAGCCCCAGCTGGCGGTGCTGCTCTGCAGAGCGAGGGGGCTGTGGTGCCTGGGGCACGGGGGCACTCTGCAGGGCTGTGCTGGGCAGGCTGGGAGGCAGACCCAGCTCATGGGATCACTGCCATTGCCCCAGGGCTGCAAGGAATCACTCGCCAGGTTCCTTTGGTGAGGTTTTTGTGTGTTCTGGGGCTGTAAAGCTCTGCTCTGCCTGCTCACACCAGACTGAGCACTTGAGCTCTGGTCAGTCCACCTCGGAGGGGATCCCCCCTTAGAAGGGAAGTGCTGCAGTGGAGGCACTGCCGTGCCCACTGCCTATCCCTGCCTGCAGTCCCAGCACAGCCCCACAGCAGCACTGGCACCAAGATCCATTATCAGCCGGGCCTGACCCCACCAGCAGCACTCAGCAGGAGAAGCACGTGCTTTGCTGGAGGCACCACTGAGTACAGAACTGCCTCCACAAGGTCAAGGGATGGGGAGGAGATGGAGGGGGGCTTCAGGTAGGCAACCATGACAGGCCTGAGGGAGTCGGACACCATGGCCAGGTGAGGGAGGCACGTGGAAAAGGCTTTTTGCCAGCCCTGCTATAGAGACAAGAGGACTGTCACCTAGATCCACAAGGTCTAATCCAAATACACTGCTCCTACCCGTGGCAGCTGGGCTCTTGGCCCTGAGCCCCTCCTAGATGTTGGGGCTGCTCCCGCAGCTCAACAGAAGATGGGAAGAGAAGGAAACTGAGACCAATGAATTTCTGCTGAATTCTTTATTGTCTTTCTCTACCAAGAAAGCCCGGTTCTGTATGTACAATAGATGATGTGGTTAAACCTTACTAAAGATGTAACATTCAGAATGGTAAGAATGAGATTATTAAAGACAAAATGAAATATTGTTAAAATACTAACAGAGATTAGTAACAGAGATTAGTAAAAAAATGTTGTGTCATTTTCCCAAATACACTTTGATTTCTCTTGGGATTCTTATTAATGACAATGTTATGATAACACTAGTAACGATAAAAATGATATGATACAATGTGAATCAAAATATTTGCATATTATTAAGAATACATCTTCTGAACACATCATGGATGCCTAAGAAGAATGTATGGAATCAGTTTCCTCACTGCATTCTTGAGCTCCTGGTTCCTCATGCTGTAGATGAGAGGGTTCAGTGCTGGAGGCACCACCGAGTACAGAAGTGCAACGACCAGGTCCAGGGACGGCGAGGAAATGGAGGGAGGCTTCAGGTAGGCAAATATGGCAGTGCTGACAAACAGGGAGATGACAGCCAGGTGAGGGAGGCACGTGGAAAAGGCTTTGTGCCTGCCCTGCTCAGAGGGCATCCTCAGAACTGCCCTGAAGATCTGCACATAGGACAGCACAATGAAAACAAAACAACCAAAGAAAAAAGAAACACTAAACACAAGTGCCCCGACTTCCCTGAGGCAGGCATCTGAGCAGGAGAGCTTGAGGATCTGGGGGATTTCACAGAAGAACTGGTCCACAGCATTGCCTTGGCAGAGGGGCAGGGAAACTGTAGTGGCCGTGTGCAGGACAGCATTGAGAAAGCCACTGCCCCAGGCAGCTGCTGCCATCTGGGCACAAGCTCTGCTGCCCAGGAGGCTCCCATAGTGCAGGGGTTTGGAGATGGCAACGTAGCGGTCATAGGCCATGACGGTGAGAAGGGAATACTCTGAGCCAAACAAGAAGAATAAAAAGAAGACTTGAGCAACACACCCTTGATAGGAGATGGCCCTGTTGTCCCAGAAGGAATTGGCCATGGCTTTGGGCAGAGTGGTGGAGATGCAGCCCAGGTCCAGGAGGGCGAGGTTGAGGAGGAAGAAGTACATGGGGGTGTGGAGGCGGTGGTGGCAGGCTACGGCGCTGAGGATGAGGCCGTTGCCCAGGAGGGCAGCCAGGTAGATGCCCAGGAAGAGTGCGAAGTGCAGGAGCTGCAGCTCGCGTGTGTCTGCGAATGCCAGCAGGAGGAACTCACTCACGGAGCTGATGTTGGGCATTTGCTGTCCATACACATGCTTTCCTGGTAAAGAGCAAAATGCAGAAGAATGTTAAAACAAAGTTCTCTGAGGAAAACCTATTGTGTCTTTTAAAGCACCCTGTAACCTGAGCCTCTCTCTTTGCACGAAAATCTTTTGGCATCTCTCCTGCTTGAGCTGTGTCTGGTGCTGGCTGAGAGTGGCACTGGGAGCAGGGGCTGCTGTAGGCTGCAGAGGAGTCCTCTCTGCTATACAGCAGGAAGGAAACAGGAACATGGGGGAAGCTCAAGTTCAGTTCACTGGTCAGATCAATGAGCTTTTCAGTGTTATTTCAAACAACTCATCTGAATGCAGAGTTACACAGGCCACTGCCCACAAGTCGTGTTCTAATCTACCCTGTATTTCCTGTCTTTGAGCCACAGGACCATCCAACTCAGGTGTTTCCTTGAGAAGAAACTGTAGAGAACTGAGAGCAGAGAAGCCCCAGTCCAAGTGCAGCTGGACAGAAGCCTCACCTGAGGTGAAGTTCTCACACAGACAGAGCTTGGGAGCATCTCTTTGAGCTCTACCTTCTCTTCTACCCCTGCCTGCCCCACAGCCCATGGGCTGCAGGGGGAGAGGAGGCCAGGGAGGGGCTGCTCCAGGGGAAGGCGTCTGCACTGCAGGGCGTGGCCGCAAGGTGCCCGAATCCCCCCTGCCACGGCGTTTCTGCCAACAGCTCCTTCTGGCCGCCTGCCCCTCTCTCTGCTGCCTGCAGCTGTCCCTGTCGGGAGCTGCTGCTCTGTGCCCTCCTCTTCTTTCCCCCTGCCCGTGCTCACAGACCCCATCCCACACGGCTGTGCTCAGCGCTGCCCTGCAGCACCCTGCCACCAACAGGGCCCTGCCAAGGGGCACCTCCATGGCTGCAGGAGCTATGGGGCAGCTGACAGAGAGCCTGGCATGGCCAGCCAGGGCAGGGTGTTCTGGGCTGACCAGGGGCACCTGCCTTAGGGCACTCCAAGGGGCTTCTGCCAGACTTTCTCACCTCACACTGCAACCCAGCAGGACTCTCAAAGCCTACTGCATTGCCCACTGCCCTCCCAGAAACAAGACCCAGCAGGAGGAGACCCTTCCAGGAGCTGCAGCTGCATGGCCCTGCAGCCAGGCACTTACCTTGTGAAGGGCTGTGCAGGTTTCTCCTGCAGGCAGCTCTCAGCATCCTCCCACTGCCAACTGCCTCCAAGCCCTCTCTCCTTCTCTCCTCTCTGTGTGCCAGTTGCGGTCAGAGCCCCCCAGCCCTGCTGCGCTGTGCAGAGGAGCTGCTCCTGGGCACAGCTGTCTCTCTGCACCAGGATCCCTTTTCAAATGAGTTTAATCTGTTGCAGGAGCCCAGCCCAGCTCAGCACCAGAGACCTAGATCAAGGCACTGCAATCACCCCTCTGGGGGCTTTGCTGATGAGCCCACGAACCTCAGGCACTCACAGACAATTGAAGACATCTCTCCAGAAGTCCAAGTCAGAGGCAAGTTTCCTGCAGTGTCCCCCTGAGGGCCAGCACTGACACAGCCTCCCTTGGAGCTCGTTAGAGCAGAACCCTGGAGGCAGTGAGGACAAGGAGACAAAGGCAATGTGAAGGTGACACTGAGGTGTAGGCAAACTGGATGTGTGTCACCAATCACAAGGGCCAGGTCTTATTGCATGGCACACATGAAGGGAGATCCTTTCCCTTGACAGGTTGCTCAGGGCTCTTTGTGGGGCAGTAGGAGATGGGGATGTGCATTGCCAAGTGCAGGAGAATGGTACGACCCCTGACTGCTTCATGGTTGGGGGCGAGTAGGCAATGAGGCCCTGGTGCTTTAACGATCAGCTGTCTCCTCATAGGCCTCAGTGGCAGAGACAACAGCCATAGCCATGGACACAAAGACCTGGGTTGTGACTTTGATCCCTCGTAGAGCCCTTGATCCTTTCCACACCAGGCTGTCCTAGGGACTCCCAGACCTGTACCTCCTGAGGGCTGCAGACCCTCTTCTGTGTGGTGCCACACTGGATCTGAGCTTGAGTATGATAACTCAGATTTTCTTGGAGGTCCTGCTCCTCATAAGGCAGCTCTGTAGGAAGCTGGCCTGGTTCCTGGTGAGCAGGCACCACAGCTCATAAGGCATCCCTCGTGGTGCCCAGACCCTCCTCCTCCTGGTCACTGCTCCCTCAGTAGAGTCTGCCCTGATGTGTAGTTCCTCTTCCTCTGGCACAGGACTAGGCACTTATTGTTCAAGATGTTCCTTTAGGCAAACTACTGCAGTTTCTCAAGATTCCACTGGACAGATGCTCCATTCTGTCAGGTGTTCATGTCTGCAGGCAGACAGTTCAACCTTCCCGTGTCTGTGCTGTCTCTGACAAGACAGCAGCATCAGGAGCTGCATGGAACGTTTGGATAATAGAGGAGTAAGAAGCTGAATAAAAGTGCAGCATAGAATCACAGGAGAGTAGGGGATGGAAGGCTGCCAGGTTCCACATTTGCTGTGCTTCCTTCTCATGCATGCTGTCAGTTTGTCTGGAGCTGCGTCCTGAATGTTATGGGGCTGTGCAGGTGAAAATTAGAAGGGCCAAAGCCCAGCTGGAGCTCAATCCATCTACTACTGTCAAAGACAAAAAAAGAAAACAAAACAAAACAACAAAAGAAACAAATAAACAAACAAAAAAGTGTATATAAATACTTTTATAAAAGAGGATTTAGAAGAATGATCATCTTTAATGGGTGTGTGGGAAAACCTGATGACAAAACCTGAGGAACATAGTGCCTTCTTTTCCTCAGTCTCTACCAGCAAGACCAGTTGTTCCCCTGGATATTTCTTCCTCCTCATGGCCAGAGCTACACTTCAAGTTTCACTTTGTGGCTGTTTTTTCTCTCCTGCTCTTTCCTATTACCACAGAAAGCTCCATGAGGGTGGAAACCCCTCCTGAAGTAGGCATCCCAACCCAGCAGGCTCCTTGTGGCCTCTCAGCCAACCACACACAAGTCACCTCAGCAGCAGCTTCCAAGCCAGGGGCCTGCTGCTGGCCTTGCAGCTTCTTGGCTAGACACAGCCAAGCCTTGTGCCTGCTGCTGCCCACTCATGGACTCAAGCAGAAGGGACAGGACAACCCATCTGGGGGCCTTCTTTCTGCCTGGGTCGTCCTGGGTCTGGAGGCAGAGGGGATCCCCCAGTCAGCATGCCAAGCAGGTGCCTTCTGCTGGCCTAGCAGGGCCACTGCCAGATGTCAGCCCAAAAGTGCAGCTCCCAGGGAGAAGTCAAGGCTGACCTGCCACGTCCAGACACAAGTGACCTCCCAGTCCCTTTCCGTGACACGTTCCTGCTGCTGGCCTATCAGCTGCAGAGACAGAAGTGACCTCACAGTCCCTGCCACAGTCACATTCCTCCTGCTGGGCCATCAGATCACGAGGTAGAACTGACCTCTCTCTTGCTCCCTAGGTACCTGTTTTTCTCTTTCTAGATTAGAGTCTAAGCAAAGTTTTAGTGGGAGTGTGTGTTGTCCTGCTAGTGGTATCAGGTCTGTGGTTAAGGCCATGCCCCAGGAGATGACCTTGCTCTCTTCTTCCCCACCACTCCCCACACGGGGCAGGCCCTCAGGAAACACCCCTGAGCCTGGTAATGCACCAACCTGCTGCGCTGAGGTGCCACTACTGCAGGGGCAGAGGGGAGGGTTGGAGAGACACATGGAGCCTGCAGGCAAGAGTGGTGTGGCCTGGGGAAGTGAGTGGAAAAGTTACCCTTATCCTGGGTAACTTATCCTGGGAAAAGTTACCCTGAAGCCATAGGAGCCATTCTGGAAAGAAAACTTGTATGCAGGAAGCGCACTTTTGTGATGGTGCCGAGCTGCTGGGCACATGTTCAGGGTGCTCTGATGGACTTTTATGTCCTTTTCCATCATGTATTAAGTGCCACGTTTCTCAGGAATAGAGTACCCAACAGAGCAGTGACAGATACTCTGAGATCTTGAAAGCCACCAGAAAGATGTCCCTAAGAATATGACTGATATAGTGAGGTCAGGAGAAGCCCTGGTCAGGAGAAATGTGAGATTTGGAAGAGAGAATAGGACTATCCAGCAGAAACTAAAGATTTTGTAAAAGGTAAGTTGGTTCAGGCTATGCGGAAGCTGCTGTAACCGTGACTTAAAACACTTATATGAGGCTATTCCCCAGCTTCAAAGAGCAAACTTAATTCCTACATTTAAATGTTACTCCACACCAAAACAGGAATCAACTACTCCTATGCCTGACATCTAAGTGTGCACTGAAGCCAAAACTCAGTCCATAGCCTCTTTCCCTTACCCTTACTCTCTTGCTTACCTTGATCCCTACCCTTAACACTAGATTTAAATGCTCTATTTAGGCCTAGAATTATTGGAAAAACTAAACAAACCCTAAATCACTAAGCTTGTCCGCACTTTAACCACAGACCTGATACGCAAAGCAGAACACCAATCCCTCCCAAAAAATCTTTCTTTAAATTCAAACCCAGAAAGGTGAGCCCTAGTCCCCTGATGGATGAGCACCTAACAGCTGATTCCCCTGTTCCTGTGCATTGACTTCCTCACCTTCAGCCCCTCTCCTAACCCTTACCTTTAGGTACCATACTGGGTGTGGCCCTTAGTGCAGGCCAAGAACTGTGAGGTTACTCTGCAGTCACATGGCATGCAAAGATGGATGTGAGGGGTCATGGGTCTGATCAGCTTGTGGGCCACAAAGAGGAGATGGATGGGAGTGCTCTGAAGGGCTCAGCTCTGCCTCAGGATCTCCTGCCCCAGCAGGAGCAATGTGACTGTGGCAGTGACTGTGAGGTCACTTCTGTCTCTGCACTTGATAGGGCAGCAGCAGGAACGTGTCACACAAAGGGACTGGGAGGTCACTTGTGTCTGGAGGTGGCAGGTCAGCCTTGACTTCTTCCTGGGAGCTGCACTTTTGGGCTGACATCTGGCAGTGGCCCTGCTAGGCCAGCAGAAGGCACCTGCTTGGCATGCTGACTGGGGGATCCCCTCTGCCTACACACCCAGGAGGACCCAGGCAGAAAGAAGGCCCCCAGATGGGTTGTCCTGTCCCTTCTGCTTGAGTCCATGAGTGGGCAGCAGGAGGCACAAGGCTTGGCTACGTCTAGCCAAGAAGCTGCAAGGCCAGCAGCAGGCCCCTGGCTTGGAAGCTGCTGCTGAGGTGGCTTGTGTCTGATCAGACCTGGGCTTTGTCTTTCAAGGAGTACCTGGTGAGAGTTGGCGAGACATGGGTGAAACAAAGGATGAGAGCAAGGTTGTGGACAGAGATGGGTGTCTGTAGACTTGAAGGAAATAGGGCAAAGTGTGGGACAGCATAGGAAAGCCTGCAGAGGAGAAGGCAGAGGGTGCTGGTAAAAAGGGAAGGCCCCAACAGCCCTGAGGTTTTTGTCCCCTTGGCTAGAGTTTGTTGGGAGATATGTTATATTAATTCTGATGAGGCTTCATTGATTTCTTTCAACTCTGAGCAGCAGCTCAGAGGTGTCATACTACTGTTCTTCTCATGGCATCCCAGTGCCCACTCCATCCCACAGATCCCAGGAACAGCCTTGAGCCAGACATGGGGATGCAGGATCTCCTCTCCCAGTGGCTGGGGTCAGGCCTTGGCTCTTCTGTTTCACTAAAATCAACCAAGAGTTTTCTCAGCACAGTGCTTTGCCTGTCTGCAATCATGGCCTCCAATTATCTACCCTAACATATCCCTGAGGAGGCTTTCTTAGTAACAGCCCTCAGTTGGGCCCATTCATACTCCAAGTCGCTTCAACTTTTCCTCCTGACTTTACTTGCTCAAGCGGTTACATCACTCTCTTCTATAGTACCTGAGCTCCATAGCATCAGTGCCAAAATACTCCATGGACCTCATTAAAATGCAGAAACTCCTGACATCTCTTCCATAGTTTTATTAAGTCTTCACGGCTTGTGCAGCTAACTGCAGAGCTTGCATGATGTACTTAAGGAAGAAGATTTCAAAAAGCAACTAATGAAAATATTTTCTGTTTATAAATCCTGAATTTTGCTACATTTCAGTTTGGAGCATCTTTCTTCTTCTGCTATTTTTCTATGGTGTCTTCTTTGGAAACCTTCATCGGGAGGAAAAGTAGAGTCTAGAGGTCTGACACATCTGCTGCCAGCAGTAGTCTTTGTCCCTGTAACTGCAGCCTAGCCGAGCACATGAAACCCTTTCTAAGAGAAGTCAGGAGTTCCTAGGGAAAAAAATGAAATAAAATAATAAAATAATAAAATAAAATAAAATAAAATAAAATAAAATAAAATAAAATAAAATAAAATAAAATAAAATAAAATAAAATAAAATAAAATAAAATAAAATTGAAATGACTATTGGAACCTGAGAAATTCTGCTAGAATCTTTGCAGACAACTGGAAATCTATGCTCTATTGGGTCTTCTGTGGGAAACTCAGGATGAAAATTAAAATTATATATCTTCGAGTGGCTGTAGCTGCACCCATGAGCTTGGCCTCATTTGGGGAATTTCACCTTCTAGACACAGAAACCTAAACTGAGTAAAGTGAAAAGACCTGCCCAGTCAATAGAGTAGGTCAAACTCCTTCTTCCTGTGCTATAGATGCAGAAGGTAAAAAGAATTGCAATGTGCCTGACACTACTCTGGGACGTGTCACCCAGGTCATACATCTTTACCTTAGTGCTGACAAGTCCATCACTAAACCACGCTGCCAAGCTCTGCATCTACACCTTGGCTCTCCAGTTGATGACCCAGCTCATGGATGGCAATCAGGGAGTCTCGGTTAGCACAACGCTGCCTCAGGTGCGCCACCATGGTAGCCATTGGCACCTGCTGTTCTTCACCCCTCAGCAAACCCCCAACAGAAGGATTCTGTGGAAGGCCAAGCAAGGTAGACAACTGGTTCATGTCCTTTGTCTCCAAGGCAGCTCTGCCAAAGCCCCACTGGTGGTGCCCTCTTGGAACTCTGAATTCCCTCTCCTGAAGCAGTCTATGCCAAGGATGCACATAGCCTCTGGGCCAGTCCCAATGGGGTGCTTTTGCCATTCCTTCCCAGTTAGACTCACCTCAGCCTCCAGTACAGTTATGTATTGGGTTCCCCCTGTCACTCCAGAAACACAGGTGGGTTCTACCTCTTTCTAGCTTGATGGCATTAGGGTACTCTGTGCACCGGTGAGTACTGATGTATCAGTAGAGCCTGATACATTTGTGGGTGTGATGTACCAGGCCATTAACTATACCCAGTCCAGTAAACCCGATTGTTCCTTTCTTCCCCGCCTCCCCATGGCTGGAAGCAGAACCCCTCTAGTCCTGCTTATAGTATTCTTTACGGTGTCTGGTAGACGAACCACTGGAAACACGTCCCACCACAGCACAGTCATCCCACAGTACAGGGGACAGGGTGATGCCAGACAAGGGATGCATTACAGTGCAGGAGTTGTGGCAAAACTCAAGCTGAAATACTCAAGAACAGGACAGTTCAAATGGCTGAAGCAGAACCCATCTGTGTATCCTAGTTTGGGAATCATCCCCTTCCATCAGGGATATGAAAGTAAAAAATGTGAAATGCCCCAGCAGGTCAATGTGGAAAAAATATTCAGAGGTTTTGTGCTGGAGTGGCAGAAGGGAAAAAGTATTGCATTGTGCCTCAGACTAATCAAGGAGACCTAATGCAGTTCATCGCTGAGATAAAGCAAACACTCTAAGAATTGTGAGGGATGTTCAGTTGCGGCCTAACATGAAGAAGAAAGTTGATCACTAGTGAAGGAACAGTCTTTTCCTGCCACCACCAATCTGGTTACACAAGCATCAGAAGAACGTCTCTGCAGTATTTCCAAACCAGCTGGACACCGGGTGCTCATGGTGCAGAGGATCTTTTGGGGATGAACTCATTCATGATGTAACCCTGAGGACAATGTGGAGCAAGGACTACATATGTCAGCAATACCTCAACCCACTGCAGTATTTCCTCCCCCTATCTCCCTGTCCTGCCCTTCTTTCCTTCAGGATTAGAGTCAGAAGCGACCTCTGGAGGTTTCCAGTGCTAAGATCTGCTCTGAGCAGGGAGAACTTTCACATCAGATCAGGCTGCTTCCTCAATGCTTCCTCCTCCTCACTTTTGAAATCCGTACTCCTAGGGGTGTTAGCTGGAAGGCCAGTTCTGATTCAGTGGTGCTACAAGACAGCAGTGTGGAAGAGAAGTGAGACCAGCACCAAAACACCCATGTCTTGCTGCTCTCAGTGTTCATGGGTCCGAAAAAGTGGCAACCCTGACTCAAAGGCTGCAGGCAAGGAGTGCCTGCCAGGGCAGAAAAGGGCAGCCCCAAACAACACCAGGGTTTTCCACCACGTTGCAGCAGGGATCTTCATCCCACAACCACTGCTGTACCTGAGAAGAGTGTATGAGAAATGAGATCCACAGAAACTGACTACCTGCTGGTTCCTTTATTTAGTTAGTTACAAAGAGCTTAGCAGCACCTCTACATGAAGCCTTTGGCTTAGAAGAAAAGGTAGAAGGACACAGAAGAAGAAAAATATATTAAATTTATAAAATAAAAGTATAAAGAAATATTTAGCATATGGGAATAACATTGAAAAGAATGAACAGTTTTTGAAATACGTGAACAAAGGTGTTTCTGCCTTGTCCAGGTATACTTCAGGGAGTCACATGCAGAAGATCAGTTCCTCGTTGAAATATTGAATATTGCAATAACATCCTCAGTGCCTCCTTGAGCTCCTTATTCCTCATGCTGTAGATGAGGGGGTTCACTGCTGGAGGTACCACTGAGTACAGAAATGCCAACACCAGGTCCAGAGATGGGGAAGAGATGGAGGGGGGCTTCAGGTAGGCAAACATGCCAGTGCTGACCATCAGGGAGACAACGGCCAGGTGAGGGAGGCACGTGGAAAAGGCTTTGTGCCGGCCCTGCTCAGAGGGCATCCTCAGCACTGCCCTGAAGATCTGCACATAGGACAACACAATGAAAGCAAAACAACCACAGCCTAAAGAAAAACTAAACAGAAGTGGCCCAACTTCCCTGAGGTAGGCGTCTGAGCAGGAGAGCTTGAGGATGTAGGGGATCTCACAGAAGAACTGGTCCACAGCATTGCCTTGGCAGAAGGGCAGGGAAAATGTGTTGGCCGTGTGCAGGACAGCATTGAGAAAGCCACTGCCCCAGGCAGCTGCTGCCATCTGGGCACAAGCTCTGCTGCCCACGAGGCTCCCGTAGTGCAGGGGCTTGCAGATGGCAACGTAGCGGTCGTAGGCCATGACGGTGAGAAGAAAAAACTCTGCTCCAACCAAGGAGGGAAACAGGAGTACCTGTGCAGCACATCCTTGATAGGAGATGGCCCTGGTGTCCCAGAGGGCATTGGCCATGGCTTTGGGGAGAGTGGTGGAGATGCAGCCCACGTCGAGGAGGGCGAGGTTGAGGAGGAAGAAGTACATGGCGGTGTGGAGGCGGTGGTCGCAGGCTACGGCGCTGAGGATGAGGCCGTTGCCCAGGAGGGCAGCCAGGTAGATGCCCAGGAAGAGCGCGAAGTGCAGGAGCTGCAGCTCGCGCGTCTCTGCAAATGCCAGCAGGAGGAACTCAGTGATGGTGCTTCTGTTGGACATCTGCTTTTTTCGGGATATGGTCCTGAATTAAGTAGAGGATGAGAGTAATAAAGTATAATAAATTTATCAGAGGGAAACAAATTCAGTTTCTCATTTAAAATCATTGCCTATATTGTGCACTTTCTGGCAGACATTTGGCAGATCCCTTTCATGCATCCTTATTCATTCTGCTTGAGGCTGTCTCTTGGAATAGGGGGCTCTACTGTGGGCAATGCAGGAGTCAGTCCTGTCCTACAGAAAGAGGTGAAGAGGAACATGGGGAAATGTCAGTTTCTCTTCCCTCCTGATCTCAGAGAGTTTTTCACAGTGTTGCTCCCAGTTCACCAAACTGCAGAGCAGAGTTGTGGATGCTTTTTTTTTAATTTTATTTTAAGTTTTTGTATTTTGAGTTTTTTCTTTCCGCTGTCCCACAACTCCTGAGGAGTGTTTCTAAGCCACAGATCCTGGTTATTTCTGCTGGACTCAAAGGGAATCCTTGTAGATCATTATCAGAGAAAAAGCGACTGTCACTTTAGTGCACAGTGTTCTTCGGGGAGGACAGCCAGTCTGTCCATCAAGTACAGTCTCAGCTGCCCCATGAAAGCTGTAGGAAAGTTCTACTCACGTTTGATTGAAAAGAACAAAGACACTGCTGAGAGCAGAGGAATCCAGGCTCAAAGTGCCCATCTCTAGACGCCTCACCTTGTCCCCATATTCCCCTTCCCCCAAGCACACCGAGGGCTAACCCCATGGGCATGTGAAACCCCCATCCCCAGCCAGCCTGGGAACAAGACCAGCAGCAGCACGGCCAGCTGGAGAAGCCAGGAGGAATGCCAGCGTGCTGCTGCCAGGGGAGGCAAGGCCAGGGAGGGACAGACGGACACTCAGCAGACCCTCCTGTGCTGCAGCTCTGCCTGCAGATAAGGCAGCTCCTTCTGGGGACACCGGGGGCTTGAGGACAGAGGCTGTGCTGGAGGGAGAGGAGAGCAGGGGGTGTCCCAGGGAAGGCGTCTGCCCTGCAGGGGGTTGCGGGGAGGTGCCTGAGCCCTCCCTCGCACAGCATTTCTGGCAGCAGCTCCCTCTCACCACCTGCCCTGCTCATATCTCTACTGCCTTCCTATGTCCCTGCTGGAAACAGGTTCTCTGTCCGCATGTATCTGCCATGTCCTTGCTCACAAACCCTATCCCACAAGCTGTGTGCTTCCTGAGTACAGGACATCACAGGGGTTGCAGCTCCTAAAGATATGATAAGCCCTGAGGAGACAACAAACGTTGTTGTTTCAGTCTTTAGGCTGAGGTGCCTGAAGGGATTTGATCAGGTTAATTGCTGCCATATTGATCTCTCCCTGCAATACTCTTGGAGTCTCAGTCTCCTGTAAAATCCAGACAATTCATTGTCATGAACCCTGCCCCCCCTCCACACCAAGAATGTGGAAGCACAGAATCCAAGCAAGTCTTCCATTTCAGATAAACCAAGCCTCGGTCTTCCTGTTAAAATGCCCCCTCAAAAATACCATTCTCTAAAACATCTTCTGTGCCACATTACAGGTAAAATAAGACACATCGTGACAGATGATATCAGCCATCAGATGTTCCAGCTGTACAAGACCCCTTGGCAACCCCACCTGCAGTGCCCTGCTGCCAGAGCCTCACGGTGTCAGGAGCCTGCAGATGTGTCCTGCCACACGCTGCCCTCTGTTGTTGCGCTCCTCAGTGCCTCCAAGCCCTCTCTCCTTCTCTCCTCTCTGCGTGCCAGCTGCGGTCAGAGCCCCCAGCCCTGCTGCGCTGTGCAGAGGAGCTGCTCCTGGGCACAGCTGTCTCTCTGCACCAGGGCCCTCTTGCCACGAGCTCTCTCTGTCCTACAAGCCCAGCCCAGCTCAGTAGCACAGCACCAGACCAAGGCACTGCAATCACCCCTCTGGGGGCTTTGCTGATGAGCCCACGAACCTCAGGCACTCAGAGACAATTGAAGACAGCTCTCCAGAAGTCCAAGTCCCAGGCAAGTTTCCTGCAGTGTCCCCCTGAGGACCAGCACTGACACAGCCTCCCTTGGAGCTCATTAGAGCAGAACCCTGGAGGCAGTGAGGACAAGGAGACAAAGGCAATGTGAAGGTGACACTGAGGTGTAGGAAAACTGAATGTGTGTCACCAAGAAAAAGGGCCAGGCCTTGACCCTGAACCTGTGGGAAGAGAGATCCTTTCCGTTCACACCTTCACACCTTGCTCAGGGCTCTTTGTTGGGCAGTAGGAGATGGGGATGTACATGGCCAAGTGCAGGAGAATGGTACAACCCCTGCCTGTTTCATGGGTGGGGGCGAGGAGGCAATGAGGCCCTGGTGCTTTAATGATCAGCTGTCTCCTCATAGGGCTCAGTGGCAGAGACAACAGCCATAGCCATGGACACAAAGACCTGAGTCCTTCTGGGACTTTCAGCCTTGTCATAGCCCTTGATCCTCTCCAAACCAGGATTGCCTAGAGAATCCCAGACCTGTACCTCTTTATTGGCTATTTGTAGACACTTGTCCATGTGGTGTCACATCACATCTGAGCTGAGTCGGATAACTCAGATTTTCTTGGTGCCCATGCCCCTCGTAAGGCAGCTCTGTAGGAAGCTGGCCTGGTTCCTGGTGAGCAGGCACCACTGCTCGTATTGCATCCCTCATGGAGGGTGTTCACAAGTCTATGGAGCAAGATGAGATATATCCGAGGGTGCTGAAGGAGCTGGCAGAAGTGCTCACCAAGCTGCCTTCCATCATTTATCAACAGTCCTGGCTATCAGGGGTGTTCCCAGTCACCTGGTGACTAGCAAATGTGATGCTCACCTACAAAACGGCTGGAAGGAGGATCGTGGAACTACAAGCTTGTCAGTCTGAACTCGGTCCTGGGGAAGCTCTTGGAGCAGATTATCTTGAATTCCATCACACAACGCTTCCAGAACAACCAGGTGATCAGGCCCAGCCAGCATGGGTTTCTCAAAGGCAGGTCAAATTTGTCTTGGCAAATCAGATCTCAAGGTGTGACAAGGTGATGCTCGCAGTGGATGAGGGAAAGGCTGTGGATGTGCTCTACCTAGACCGCAGTAAGGCTTTTCCATCTTTTCCCACAACATTCTCCAGAGAAACTGGCTGCTCAAGGCTTGGATGGGTGTACGCTTTGTGGGGTTAAAAACTGGACCAAAGAGTCATGGTAAATGTGAATAAATGCAGATGGAGGCCTGTCCTTAGTGTCCCGCAGGGCCCCGTACTGTGGCCTGTTCTCTTCAATATCTCCATCAATGATGTGGATGAGGGGATCGAGTGCACCCTCAGTAAGTTTGCGGACGACACCAAGTTTGGAGTGAATGTTGATCTGTTAGGAGGGCTTGTGAGGCCACAACTCAAGTACTGTGCTGAGCTCTGGTGCCCCAATAAGGATGTGTATCTGTTAGAGGGAGCCCAGAGGAGGGCCATGAGGACAATCAATGGGCTGCAGCCCTTTTCCTAGGAACATGCTGAGGAAGATGGGTTTGTTCAGCCTGGACAAGAGAAGGCTCTGGGGAGACCTTAAAGAGCCCTTCCAGTACCAATAGGGGGCCTACAGGAAAGCTGGGGAGGGACTCTTCATCAGTGTCATGATAGGAGTAGCGGTAATGGTTTTAAAATGAAAGAGGGTAGATTTAGATTAGCCATTAGAAAGAAGTTCTTGACTTAGAGGGTGGTAAGGCAGTGGAACAGGCTGCCCAGGGAAGCTGTGGATGCCCTATCCCTGGAAGTATTCAAGGCTAGGTTGGATGGGGCTTTGAGCTACCTGGTCTAGTGGAAGCCGACTCAATGGTGGGGCAGAGTGAGAAGCAGAGAAAGCCTTGATGCTGTGCAAACACTGCACAGGAACAGCGACTACAGCCATGGGTGACCAACACTGCTCTGGTCACATATCAAAAACACAGCACCACAGGGACTGTTCTGCAGAGAGCAACTCCATCCCAGCCAGAGCCAGTGTCCCCATGAGGGACAAGAAGGCCCTGGAAGGAGCCAGGAAGGTGCTAATAAGCACCAGGACAATTGAGGAAGCCCAAAGGCCCTTCTGAAGGGTCACTGAGTGCCACCTGAGAGGCAGTGCTGGGCAGTGGGGAGGGCCAGGAGAAAGACTTGTGAGGAGGCTGTGAGAAACAAGGACACTCAGGGCTTTAGCAGATCCTTAAAGTCCTGCCTGAGTCCCCAAATGGAAAGCAGGGTATGTCTGTGGGTGGAGAAGTAGCCAAATCTTGGGACTGGGGCAGGGTTGAAGGTCCCTGTGTGAAGCTGGACTGATGGAGAAATGTGTACCTTGCATGTGTGCCTCAGCCTGGGAGCAGGGGCCTGCCCACGGTGTGGGATGTCTGGGCTGTGCTCAGCCATGCCCCAGGAGATGACCTTGCTCTCTTCCTCCCCACCACTCCCCACACGGGGCAGGCCCTCAGGAAGCACCCCTGAGCCTGGAGATGCACCAACCTGCTGCGGTGAGGTGCCACTACTGCAGGGGAAGAAGGGAGGCTTGGAGAGACACGTGGAGTCTGCGAGCAAGGGTGGTTTGGCCTGCGGAAGTGAGTGCCTGGGTAAAGTTACCCTGGAGCCATAGGAGCCATTCTGGAAAGGAAACTTGTAGGCAGGAACAGAACTTTTGTGGCACTGCAGAGCTGCTGGACACATTGTGCAGGGTGCTCTGATGGACATTTGTGTCCTTTTCCATCGTGTATTAAGTGCCACTTTTCTCAGGAATAGAGTAGCCAACAGAGCACTGACAGATAGTCTAAGATCATGAAAGGCATCATAAGCATGCCCCTAAAAAGATAACTGATATGGGGAAATCAGGAGAAGACAGCCCAGGAGAAATGTAACACTGAGAGGAGGGAATAGGGGCTTGGCCTGCAGAAATTAAGGATTTTGTAGAGGTAAGAGGGTTCAGGTTATGCTGATGCTGCCATAACTGTGACTTAAAATAGTCATATGAGGCTATTCCCTGGCTTCAACCTGTAAAGTTAATTCCTAAAACTAAATGCTACTCAGCACCCTGACAGGAATCCACTACTCTAATGAGTGACCTCAGCGTACCCCTAGAAGACAAAACTCAGCCCATAGCTGATTCATCCTTGCTCTTACTCTCTTAATCACTCTGATCTCTGCCCTTAATACTAGCATTAAAATGGTATATTTAAAACTAGAAAACTGCTTAAGAGACCTAAACCAAACCCTAAATCCAAATAAATGTGAGGGGCCATGGATCTAATCAGCTTGTGGGTCACAAGGAGGAGATGGGTGGCAATGCTCTGAGAAGCTCAGCTCTGCCTCAGCAACTCCTGCCCCAGCAGGAGGAATGTGACTGTGGCAGTGACTGTGAGGTCACTTCTGTCTCTGCACTTGATAGGGCAGCAGCAAGAACGTGTCACGGAAAGGGCCTGTGAGGTCACTTGTGTCTGGAGGTGGCAGGTCAGCCTTGACTTCTCCCTGGGAGCTGCACTTTTGGGTTGACATCTGGCAGTGGCCCTGCTAGGCCAGCAGAAGGCACCTGCTTGGCATGCTGACTGGGGGATCCCCTCTGCCTCCAGACCCAGGAGGACCCAGGCAGAAAGAAGGCCCCAACATGGGTTGTCCTGTCCCTTCTGCTTGAGTCCATGAGTGGGCAGCAGCAGGCACAAGCCTTGGCTATGTGTAGCCAAGAAGCTGCAAGGCCAGCAGCAGGCCCCTGGCTTGGAAGCTGCTGCTGAGGTGACTTGTGTCTGGTTTGCTGACAGGCTGCAAGGAGTCTGCTGGGTTGGGATGCCTACTTCAGGAGTGGTTTCCACCCTGATGGAAATTTCCTTTGCTAGTAGGAAAGAGCAGGGGAGAAGAAACTCAACAAAGTGCACCATGGAAGTTGCGCACTGTCCACAAGGAGGAAGAAATGTCCCTCAGAGGGTCATGCTGTGGTGCCAGAGGTAACCCTCTTATCAGACCATGGCTTCATGTTTCAAGGAACAGCTGGTGAGGGTTGACGAGACATCGGTGAAAGCAAGCGATGAGAGCAAGATGGTGAACAGAGATTGGTGTCTGAAGGCTTCAAGGAAATAGGACAAATTGTGGGACAGCATAGTAAAAGCTACATAGGAGAAGGCAGAGGGTGCTAGCAAGAATGGAGGGCCCAACAGCCCTGAGGTTTTTGTCCTCTTGACTAGAGCTTAGGAGGAGAGATGTTATATTCATTGTGATGGGGTCTCATGGATTCCTTACAACCCTGTGCAGCAGCTCAGAGATGTAGTACCACTGTTCTTCTCATGGCATCACACTGCCCACCACATCCCACAGACCCCAGGAAGAGCCCTGAAATGGACATAGGGGTGCAGGATCTCCTCTCACATTTCCAGGGGTCAGGCCTTGGCTCTTCTGCTTCACTAAAACCAACAAAGACATTTCTCAACACAGTGCTTTGCCTGGCTGTAACCATGGCCTCCTATTATCTGCCCTAACAAGGCCCTGGGGAGGCTTTGTTAGGAACAGCCCTCAGTGGGGCCCATTAATACTCCAAGTCACTTCAGCTTTTCCTCCTGACTTTACTTGCTCAAGCAGTTGCATCATTCTCCTCTCAGTACCTGAGCTTCATAGACTGAGCACCAAACTACACCATGGAACTCATTAAAATGCAGAAACTCCTAACATCTCCTCCATAGTTTTCTTCAAGTCTTCACAGCTTTTGCACCTAATTGCAGAACTTGCATGCTGTAGTTAAGGAAGAAGTTTTCAAAAAGCACCTAGTAAGAAACCTTTTCTAGTTTTAAAGGTTGATTTTTGCTGCATTTCAATTTTGAACATCATTCTTCTCTTGCTATTGATCCAGGGTGACTTCTTTGGAGACCTCCATAGGGAGGAAAAGCAGAGTCTGGAGGTCTGACACCTCCACTGCCAGCAGTGGTCTTTGTCCATGTAAATGCAGCCCAGCCCAGCACATGAAACCCTTTCTAAGATAGGTCAGGGGTGCCTTCAGATAAAATAAAATAAATAAAATTAAAATCAAATCAAATCAAATCAATAAATAATAGAAAATAAAATATAATATAAAATAAATTTGAAATAAAATAAATTCAAAATGACCACTGGAACCTGAGAAGTACAGCCTGAATCTTACTAGAAAACTGGACATCCACGGTCTCTCTTGGGTCTGCTGTGGAAAACTCAGAATGAAAACTAAAGAAAATATTTCTCCAAGTGGCTGTAGCTGTACCCATGAGCTTGGCCTCTTTGGGGAAATTGTCCCCTTCCAGCCACGGAAAACTAAATTGAGTAATGTGAAAAGGCCTGCCCAGTCAATAGAGTTGCTATTGACTGGGCAGCTCTTTTCACAAGGAAGCTCTGCCAAAGCCCCACCAGTGGTGCCGTCTTGGAACTTTGAAGTACCTTCTCCTGAAGCAGTCTATGCTGAGGATGCACATAGTCTCTGGGCCAGTCCCAATGGGGTGCTTTTGCCATTCCTTCCCAGTTAGACTCACTTCAGCCTCCAGTACAGTTAACTGTTGGGATCCCCCTGTCACTCCAGAAATACAGGTGGGTTCTACCTCTTTCTAGCTTGATGGCATTAGGGTACACTGTGCACCGGTGCCTAGTAGAGCCTGATACATTTGTGGATCTGATGTGTCAGGCCATTAAATATACCCAGTCCAGTAAACCTGATTGTCCCTTTCCTCCCTGCCTCCCCCTGGCTGGAAGCAGGATCCCTCTAGTCCTTCTCATAGTGTTCATTACCGTGTATAGTCGATGGCCCACTGGAAACACATCCCACCATGGCAGGGGAGAGGGCACTGACAGCCAAGAGATGCGTTTCGGTGCAGGATAGACAAGGAATCAAGGCAGTGTGGTGGGGGAGGCCAGCAGAAGCAGCCCAAGGGGTGGTGCTGCTTGTGAGGACACGTTTGTGGCAGCAGCCTGAGTGGGCAGCAGCTGTGCGCAGGCGAGGGGAGGCCAGGAAGCGCATGACAAGAGCCCTTCTGCCAGCAGAGCCAAGGCTGGGGCCGAGCCCAAGGGCAGAGGCAGGCCCAGGGCAGGGGGCTGCAAAGGCCATGCTGAGCTCCCTGCCCCTGCAGCAGCCACCCTGGCCCTCAGCAGATGTGCTGGCCGGCTGCACGGGGAGGTGCTGGCATGCATCAGAGAGCAGCAAGGAGGGCGCTGGAGAGGGCCGGGGCCGGGCGGGTGGCAGAGCTCCATGCAGGGCCTGGCTGGTGGTCCCCTCTGCTGCAGCCTGCACACGCAGCATGGCAGGAGGAGGACAGGCAGGGTTCGTGGCCACCTTGCTGGGGAAGAGCCCTGATCTGGAGGGCAATGTTTTCCTGCTCGGAAGGACAAGGAGCTCCGGCTTTGCCCCACGATTTGTGTTTTTACCGTCTCCCTGTGCACCACAGAGCAGAGCCAGGCCCTGGGCCCTTCCTGACATCCCTGCAGGCCCTGGTGATATCAGTTCAGAAGGACATTTGGTTCTCTCCCTATTAGAATAATAAAACCAAATTTGAAATACGTTGCTATGTTTAATTAGATGGAAGACTAGAAACCTTTTATGTCTGATGCTACCTTAGTCACTAACACCTTATCTGTAAGGCCATACAGAATTGTAACCCAGGATGGAGGAGACGGATAAGATAATCTAGTGCTAGAGTATGTGCCTGTAAGAATAGGTGAGGAACTTGTGATATACAAGCAGTGCTATAGGCTGGGAGATGAGTGGTTGGAAAGCTGCCTGGCAGAGGAGGACCTGGGAGTATTGGTTGATGGTCAGCTGAATATGATCCAGCAGTGTGCCCAGGTGGCCAAGAAGGCCAATGGCATCCTGGCTTGTATCAGAAGCAGTGTGGCCAGCAGGGCTAGGGAGGTGATTGTCCCCCTGTACTCGGCTCTGGTGAGGCCGCACCTCAAGTACTGTGTTCAGTTTTGGGCCCCTCAATACAGGAAAGACATCGAAAGACATCTCTACAAGAAGGACATGGAGGTGCTTGAGCGAGTCCAGAGAAGGGCGACGAAGCTGGTGAGGGGCCTGGAGAACAAGTCCTACGAGGAGCGGCTGAGGGAGCTGGGCTTGTTCAGCCTGGAGAAAAGGAGGCTCAGGGGCGACCTTATCGCTCTCTACAGATACCTTAAAGGAGGCTGTAGCGAGGTGGGGGTTGGTCTCCTCCCACGTGCCCAATGACTGGATGAGGTGGGAATGGGCTAAAGTTGTGCCAGGCGAGGTTTAGTTTGGATCTTAGGAAGAACTTCTCTTCCGAAAGGGTTGTTAGGCATTGGAATGGGCTGCCCGGGGAAGTGGTGGAGTCACCATCCCCGGACGGCTGCAAGGAATCACTCGCCAGGCTCCTTTGCTGGGGCTGCTGTGTGCCCTGGGGCTGCTGAGCTCTCCTCTGCCTGCTCACACCAGACTGAGCACTTGAGCTCTTGTCAGTCCACCTCAGGCACAACATGGTGCTCAGCGGTAAATATTGGGGCCATCTTTCCAAGTTAAGGTTACAGTTTCTCAGAGACTGGCAGTACAGTGGTCTGCTTGTGGGAATTGAAAAGTTACTAAATATTCCTCATGTTTGGGGTTGGAATATCTTTTTCTTTCATTTTTCTTTTCCTTTCCCTTACTTATGTGTCTATCTCTCTGAGTTTTTATGGTTTTGTTTTGTTTTGTTTTGTTTTGTTTTGTTTTCCCCTTCTCCCTCTAGATGTATTTCCTCCTCTCCCTCTAGAGGAGGAGGAAGCAGGCAGCTCATACATGTGTAGTGTCTGCTTGGGGTGAGCAAGGAGGAGTCTGGCTATGGTGCCAGGAAATGGAGGTCTGTGAAGCTGCAGGAGCCCTGATCTCCTGCCTGGGAGATCCCCAGCACACAGTGCCTGTGCCCCGCAGGGCCAGCCCCAGTCCCCAGGCCAGCACAAGAGGCCTGGCCCAGCCACAGAGCAGCCTGCCCCGAGCAGGGGCCTGCACAAAGAGCTTTCTCCTTCTCATTTCTGCTTTTATACAGGCCCAGCAATGCTGCCCTGCTCTTCCCCAGGGCCATCCCTGCTCCCAGAGAGCCTCGCCCAGGGCAGTGTGTCCGTGCTGGCCAGGTCAGCCATTGCTGCTTCCTGCCCTGTGCTCCCCACAGAGCCCCAGGCTGGCGGTGCTGCTGTGAGAGCCAGGGGCTGTGGTGCCCTGGGATCCCCGGGGGTCTCCCTCCCTGCCCATGCTGCTCAGGCTGGGCTGGAGACCTATGTCCATGGGGATCTCTGCTGCTGAGCCCCTTTCCATCTGCCCTGATGGCTCAGCAGCACAGGGCAGTGCTGGGCAGGGCCATGGGGTGTCTCTGAGGGCACAAAGGGCAGGCGAGTGCTGCACCAGACCTGGTCCATGAGGCCTCAAGAAGGTTATCCTCAATTATTCTACACTCTTAGAGGTCTCTGTCCGCTGGCTCTTCAGCACCACTCCTGGCATGGCAGAGCTGTCCTTACCCCATGGACTCCTCATATTCCCTTTTTTCTTTACAAAACTCTTCTTTGGATGCCATTAATTTTATGGGATTCTAATCCCTACCAACTCAGCATTGCATGTTCTCCCTGCAGATCCCCTGACATCTCCTGGCAGCTCCAGATTCCTCTCCAGGCTGACAGTGGCCATGAGCCCCACTGCAGGGGGGCAGTGACATGCAGATGAGTCCAAGACCAGTTGTTGTCAGGTGCTGCCATAAAGCTCTTGGTCAGGCCCTTGGTCCCTCTCAGGCTGCCCTTGGACTTTAAGTCTATGTCCTTCACTCCACAAAGTCCCAAATAGAACCCCATTTGTTGCTGTGGTGCTAACAGGGAGGCAGCTGTGACTCAGGGCTGCACAGTGCCTGCTGCTGCCTGCAGGGACAGGGATGCCACTGTAGAGACAACAGGACTGTCACCAAGGTAAATGAGATATCAGGGCTTACCCAGAAAAACAAAAAAAGAAGCACAATGTGGAAGCAAAAAGAGAGCAGCAGTGTAAAGGCCACGTCCTGCCGCTGGCCATGGCCATGGCTCCAGGGAAGCAGCAGCCCTGACCCGAAGGCAGCAGAGAGGCAGAGCCCAGCAGGCAGTGAGGGGCAGCCCCAAGAACCACCAGGGCTGCTCCTGCATGTGGCAGCTGGGCTCTTGGTCCTGAGCCCCTCCTGCGTGCTGGGGCTGCTCCCCCAGCTCCTGAGGAGATGGCAAGAGAGATGGCAGCTGAGACCAATCAGGTTCTAACAGCTTCTCAATTGTCTTTATCTAGAAGGCAGGCATGGTTCTACAGGTACATGAGATATTTTTGTGAAAAAAAAAAATAAAAATAATTAAAAGATTTGAAAATAAAGATACCATTATAAAATGAAAATCTAATAATGCAGTATAATATATTACAAAAGAAGTATAGCAAAAGAATATTCTAACAATTTTTTAGAAAAACAGTGAGTCCTGGCTGGATTGGGGGCTTCAATATTACTGACGAAGGAACATGTATCCAAAGAGTTTCCACAAGGCATCCTTGAGCTGCTGGTTCCTCATGCTGTAAATGAGGGGGTTCAGTGCTGGAGGCAACACTGAGTACAATAATGACACCACCAGGTCCAAGGATGGCGAAGAGATGGAGAAGGGCTTCAAGTAGACAAATATGGCAGTACTGACAAAGAGGGAGACCACGGCCAGGTGAGGGAGGCACATGGAAAAGGCTTTGTGCCGGCCCTGAGAAGAGGGCATCCTCAGCACCACCCTGAAGATCTGCACATAGGACAACACAATGAAAACAAAACAACCAAATGTTAAAGAAAAACTAAAGAGAAGTACCCCGACTTCCCTGAGGTAGTAGTCTGAGCAGGAGAGCTTGAGGATGTGGGGGATTTCACAGAAGAACTGGTCCACAGCATTGCCTTGGCAGAGGGGCAGGGAAAATGTAGTGGCTGTGTGAAGGACAGCATTGAGAAAGCCACTGCCCCAGGCAGCTGCTGCCATCTGGGCACAAGCTCTGCTGCCCAGGAGGCTCCCGTAGTGCAGGGGCTTGCAGATGGCAATGTAGCGGTCATAGGCCATGACGGTGAGAAGGTAATATTCTGCTCCAAACAATAAGACAAAAAAGAAGACCTGTGCAGCACAGCCTTGATAGGAGATGGCCCTGGTGTCCCAGAAGGAATTGGCCATGGCTTTGGGCAGAGTGGTGGAGATGCAGCCCAGGTCGAGGAGGGTGAGGTTGAGGAGGAAGAAGTACATGGGGGTGTGGAGGCGGTGGTTGCAGGCTACGGCGCTGAGGATGAGGCCGTTGCCCAGGAGGGCAGCCAGGTAGATGCCCAGGAAGAGCGCGAAGTGCAGGAGCTGCAGCTCGTGCGTGTCTGCGAATGCCAGGAGAAGAAAATCTGTGATAGAGCTGATGTTGGGCATTTTCTGACATTGAAAACCGTTTTCTGTTAAAGAGGAAATTGCGGAAAAATGTTAAAACAAATTTCTCTGAGGAAAACCTATTGTATGTCATAGAGCACCCCCAAACAAAGCCTGTCTCTTTGCAGGAGAACCTTTCTGCATCTGTCTTGCTTGAGCCGTGGCTGGTGCTGGCTGAGAGGGGCACTGGGAACAGGGGCTGCTGTGGCTCCACAGGAGTTCTTCCTGCTGTGCAGCTGGAGGGAGGCAGAAACACGGCAGAAAATTACATTCCGTCCACTGTTCAGATCCATGAGATCTGCAGTGTTGTTGCAAAAAACTCATCTTAATACAGAGGCAGAGCTGCAGGGATTTTGTTTCCTTTGTTTTGTTCCTATTATCCCAGTAACACTTGGCAGAGGTATTGGATGGTTGAGCTCCCTGACATTTCCTGTGCACTTCCAGAGAAACCCTGTGGGTGCCAGGAGGCAAAGGGTCCCTTGGTGAAGACTGAGCAGAGCAGCTCTGTTGATCAGACCAGTTCTCAGCAGTCAATTGTCACCCCTCTGAGCTGCAAAACAATTGCTCTCAGGTGTTTCCCTGAGTAAAAAATGTAGATGGCTGCTAATCGAGGAGGACGAAATCAAGACAGAATTTGAGAGCTTCTCGTACGGGCTCTGCCTGTACTGCTGGCCATGCCTGTCCCTCAGCCCATGGGCTGCAGGGGGAAAGGAGGCCAGGGAGGGGCTGCTCCAGGGGAAGGCGTCTGCACTGCAGGGCGTGGCCGTGAGGTGCCCAAATCCCCCCTGCCACGGCGTTTATGCCAACAACTCTTTCTGGCTGCCTGCCCCTCTCTCTGCTGCCTGCAGCTGTCCCTGCCGGGAGCTGCTTCTCTGTGCCCTCCTCTTCTTTCCCCCTGCCCGTGCTCACAGACCCCATCCCACACGGCTGTGCTCAGCGCTGTCCTGCTGCACCCGGCCACCAACAGGGCCCTGCCAAGGGGCACCTCCATGGCTGCAGGAGCTACGGGGCAGCTGACAGAGAGCCCGGCATGGCCAGCCAGGGCAGAGTGTTCTGGGCTGACCAGGGGCATCTGCCTTAGGGCACTCCAGGGGGCTTCAGCCAGGCTTCCTCCCCTCGCAGGGCAACCCAGCAGGACTCTCAAAGGCTACTGCATTGCCCACTGCCCTCCCAGAAACAAAACCCATCAGGAGACCCTTCCAGGACCTGCAGCTGCATGGCCCTTCAGCCAGACCCATACCTTGTCAAGGGCTGTGCACATTTCTCCAGCAGGCAGCTCTCAGCATCCTCCCACTGCCAACTGCCTCCAAGCCCTCTCTCCTTCTCTCCTCTCTGTGTGCCTCTCTCCTCTCTGTCTCCTCTCTCTGTGTTGTGGTCAGAGCCCCCAGCCCTGCTGCGCTGTGCAGAGGAGCTGCTCCTGGGCACAGCTGTCTCTCTGCACCACGGCCCTCTTGCCACGAGCTCTCTCTTTCCCACGGGCCTGGCCCAGCTCAGCAGCACAGCACTAGCCCAAGGCACTGCAATCACCCCTCTGCGGGCTTTGCTGATGAGCCCACAAACCTCAGGCACTCAGAGACAATTGAAGACAGCTCTCCAGAAGTCCAGGTCAGAGGCAAGTTTCCTGCCCCCCCCCGAGGGCCAGCACTGACACAGCCTCCCTTGGAGCTCATTAGAGCAGAACACAGGAGGCAGTGAGGACAAGGAGACAAAGGCAATGTGAAGGTGACACCGATGTGTGGACAAGTTGGATGTGTGTCACCAAGCACAAGGGTCAGGCCTTGACCTCCAGCCCCTTGGAAGGGAGATCCTTAGCAGTCACACCTTGCTCAGGGTTCTTTGTGGGGCAGTAGGAGATGGGGATGTGCATTGCCAAGTGCAGGAGAATGGCACGACCCCTGCCTGGTCCATGGGTGCATGCACAGAGACAATGAGGACCTTGTGCTCATTATCAAGATGTCTCTTCACAGGCCTCAGTGGCAGTGAGTTTCAGTCAGGCCTCAGTGTTGGGACTTTCAGCCTTGGTAGAACCCTTGCTCTTCTCTACACCAGGCTGTCCTAGGGACTCCCAGACCTTCACCTCTTTACCAGCTAGTTGTAGGCACTTGTCTGTGTGGTGTCACACCGGGTCTGAGCTGAGTATGGTAACTCAGATCTTCTTGGTGGCCATGGTCCTCATAAGGCAGCTCTGTAGGAAGCTGGCCTGGTTCCTGGTGAGCAGGCACCACTGCTTGTATGCACCGCACTGATGTTTCATTCTCTCAGCTGTTAATGTCTGTACACAAATGGTTCAACCTTTCTGTGATTGTGTTGTCTCTGACAAGACAACAGCAGCAGGAGTTGCAGGAAAGTTTGGATAACACAGGAGTAACCAGGTGAATGCAATTGCAGCACAGTGTCACAGAAGCACAGGATGTGGAAGGTTGCCAGGTTCTACCTCTTCTGTGCTTCATTATCATGCAAGCTGTCAGTTTGTCTGGAGCTGTGTCCTGAATGTTATGGGGCTGTGCAGGTGAAAATTAGAAGGGCCAAAGCCCAGCTGGAGCTCCATCTGTATATTTATGTCAAAGAAACAAAAACTATTTATATATTAACTCCAAATAAAGGAGGATTAAGGAGAATCATCATCCTATATTGGACGTGGGGGGAAAGCTGGTGACAAGAAAGGACGTAAAGGCTGAGGTACTTAATTCCTTCTTTGCCTCAGTCCCCAGCAGCAAGACCAGCTTTTTCCCCTGGACATTTCTTCCTCCTCATGGCCAGTACCAAAGTTCCAGGGCACGCTTCATGGCAGTTTTTTTCTGCTGCTCTTTCCTACTGCCAAAGAAAGCTCCGTCAGGGTGGAAACCACTCCTGAAGTAGGCATCCCAACCCGTCAGCCTTCTTGCATCCAGTCAGCCAAGCAGACACAAGTCACCTCAGCAGCAGCTTCCAAACCAGGGGCCTGCTGCTGGCCTTGCAGCTTCTTGGCTAGACACAGCCAAGCCTTGTGCCTCCTGCTGTGCAGTCATGGACTCAAGCAGAAGGGACAGGACAACCCATGTTGGGGCCTTCTTTCTGCCTGGGTCCTCCTGGCTCTGGAGGCAGAGGGGATCCCCCAGTCAGCATGCCAAGCAGGTGCCTTCTGCTGGCCTAGCAGGGCCACTGCCAGATGTCAATCCTCACTTGGCTTTGAATGCCATGAGACCGCACGGCAACCTCATGGTTCCTGCCCTGCCTCAAGGGGCCAAGCACCTAAAGTTAGGGGGCTTGAAGGTGGGGAGGTTAATGCACAGGAAGAGGGGCTTTAGGTGTTAGATGTTCATGTATGGTGTTAGGGACTAGGGCTCACCTTTCTGAGTTAGAGATTAAGGCAAATTTAGTGGAAGTGTTTGGTCTTCTGTTTAAGGTGGGACGTCTGTGCTTAGGGTATGGGGAAGCTTTGTGGTTTAGGGTTTTGTTTAGGTCTGTAAAGAAGTTGTCTAGGGTTAAACAGAGCATTTCAATGCTAGGATTAAGGGCAGGGATCAAGGTAAACAAAAGAGTAATGGTAAAGGAAAGAGGCTATGGGCTGAGTTTTGGCTTCAAGGGATACTGTGAGGTCTGGCATTAGAGTAGTGGATTCCTGTCAGGGTGTGGAGTAGCATTTAGGGTTAGGGATTGAGTTTACAGGTTGAGACCTTGGAAGGACCTCACATGAATTTTTGAAGTCAGTGTTAGAACAGCATGAACATTACCTGAACATTTTTTCATCTTCCAAATCATGGATTTCTGCTGCCCTAGCTCCTCTTCCCTCCCCTAAATCCCACATCACTCTTAGCCAGGGTTCAGCTGACCTCCCCATAGCAGTAATCTTGTTGGGATCAGCTTTCTGATGGCTCTCATGATCTCAGAGTATCTGTCTCACCTCTGTTGGCTACTCCATTCCTAAGACAGAAGTGGCACGTAAGGCAAAATGGAAGAGGACAGAAACATGTCTAGGAACACCCTGCACCATGTGCCCAGCAGCTCTGCACAACCACAGAAGTGAGCTTCCTGATGTTAAGTTTTGGTTCCAGAATGGATTCAGGCTAATTTTTTCCAGGCCCTCATACATGCTTCATTTTCCCCCAGGGATCTTGGAGGCACTGGCTGCCTCTGTGTAGAAAACTGAAAGCAGCCGTGGAGGATGACTTTAGGCAAAAGCTGAAAAGCTGAAATCTTTTGATTTTGACATGACAACCAGAGGTGCTGCTCTGCAGAGCGAGGGGGCTGTGCCTGGGGCACGGGGGCACTCTGTAGGGCTGTGCTGGGCAGGCTGGGAGGCAGACCCAGCTCATGGGGTCACTGCCATTGCCCCAGGGCTGCAAGGAATCACCCACCAGGCTCCTTTGCTGGGGCTGCTGCGTGCCCTTGTGTTGCAGAGCTCTCCTCTGTCTGCTCACAGCAGATTGAGCACTTGATCTCTGCTCAGTCCACCTCAGACATAACATGGTGCTCAGCAGTAAATACTGGGGTAATCTTTCCAAGACAAGGTAGCAGTTTCTCAGAGACAGGCAGCACAGCAATCTGCTTGTGGGAACCGATGAGTTACTAAATATTCCTCATATTTGGGGTTGCAATTCCCTTTTCTTTATTTTTTCTTTTCCTTTCCCTTCGTTATGTGTCTATCTCTCTGTGAGTTTCTATGTCCTTTAACTTCTCTCTCTAGATGTGTTTCCTTCTGTTCCCTCTAGGAAGCAGGCAGCTCACGCATGTGCAGTTTCTGGTTGAGGTGAGAAACGAGGAGGCTGGCTATGGTGCAGCTGCGGGAGCCCTGCTCTCTTGCCTGGAAGATCCCCAGCACACAGTGCCTGTGCCCCGCAGTGCCAGCCCCGCTCCCCAGGCCAGCACAAGAGGCCTGGCCCAGCCACAGAGCAGCTCCAGATTCCTCTCCAGGATGCTGTTTGCCATCAGACCCAGTAACTGCAGGACATGCCAAGGCCATGCCACTTATTACTGTTTGCTGGGCCATGTGCTACCAAGAAGTCAGATCCCAGTCCAGCCCTTTGTCCTTCAGCTATTACTATGGGACTGATCCATCCTAAAATCCAAAAAAACAAGAACCCTGTCCAGGGAGGAGCTCCTTGGGTGTATTTCTGACACCAGCTTTAAAAGAGGCATACAGAGATGTGGCAGAAATGCCACTGTAGGGACATCAAGACAGTCACCAGGGCACATGGGATCTGACGGCTAACCCATGTACAAGAGCATAAGAGAACAACATGGAAGCCAAAAGAGAGTAGCAGGGAAAAGGCCACGTCCTGCTGCTGGCCATGGACATGGCCCCAGGGAAGCATCAGCCCCGACCCCAAGGCAGCAGAGAGGCAGAGCCCAGTGGGCAGGGAGGGGCAGCCCCAAGGGCCACCGGGGCTGCTCCTGCATGTGGCAGCTGAACTCTTGGCACTGACCCACTCCTGCATGCTGGGGCTGCTCCCCTAGCTCCAGAGAGGATGGGAAGAGATGGCAGCTGAGACCAGTGGATTTATGCTGTCTGCTTTATTGTCTATACCTACAGAGGATGCCTAGTTCAATAGGTTGATTAGAAGATGTACTCAAAGTAAAAAATTACTAAATAAATTCAGCCAATATCAGAAGTTATGAAAATAATAAAAAGAAAAGAAAAAATATATTAAAATCTGTCATGTTCGTTTCTCAAATACAATAGTAGTCCTGACAGGATTATTATTAATGTTTACAATATGATAATAGTACTAAGGATAAAAATAAAATGATAAAAATCACAATAATATTAACAATATTGATGTTTAATAAGCACATACAAAAACAGTTTCCTCACTGCAACCTTGAGCTCCTGGTTCCTCATGCTGTAAATGAGAGGGTTCACTGCTGGAGGTACCACTGAGTACAGAAGTGACACCAGCAGATCCAGGGATGGGAAAGAGATTTTGTTGGCCTTCAGGTAGGCAAAAATGCCAGCGCTGACCATCAGGGAGACCACGACCAGGTGAGGGAGGCACGTGGAAAAGGCTTTGTGCCGGCCCTGTTCAAAGGGCATCCTCAGCACTGCCCTGAGGATCTGCACATAGGACAGCACAATGAAAGCAAAACAACCAAATGCTAAACATGGGCTAAAGACCAGAAGACCAGCTTCCCTGAGGTAGGCATGTGAGCAGGAGAGCTTGAGGATGTGGGGGATCTCACAGAAGAACTGGTCTAGTTAAGAAGGACTGGTGTAGTTAACAGTTTTTACCTATAAGAAGAAGTAAAGAGGAACATGGGGTGTTCTCAGATTATTTCAACTCTTGATATGAACAAATTGTTGCTCCCAATTCCCCTAATGGTAGAGAAGGGCTGTGGCAATATTTTTTTCTCCATATTGTCATTCCTGGTGCACTACAAGTGAAACCTTGTGGATCCTCAGAATCACAGGTACTATTCCTCTACTGCAGAGTGTTCTTCAGAGAGCATAGCCAGTCTGTCCATCCGTTCTGGTCTCAGCTTCCCTGTGCTGGTGGGAGAGAAGAGCAGCGATTTTCCCAGGGAGGTGCCTGAGCCCTCCCTCACACAGCAATTCTGGCAGCAGCTCCCTCTCACTGCCTGCCTATGGCCCTGCTGGGAACTGGTTCTCTGTCCCCACATCTCTTCCCTGTTCATGCTAACAGACCCCATCGCACAAGCTGTGTGCTCACACTCACTCAGATTCCCCTCCACTGCAAGAATCTTAAAGCAGAGAATCCAAAAAAGCCTTTCTCTTCAGACTAACAAAGCCTCAGTATTCCTCCTGAAATGCCCATTCATAAATGACATACTCTAAAGTTTATGCTAGTCCAAATTACAAGAAGAGTGAGACCCATCCTGACAGAAGCTATCGGCCATCGGGTGTGCCAGCTCTAGAAGACCCCTCTGGCAACCCCACCTGCAGTGCCCTGCTGCCAGAGCCTCACGGTGCCAAGAGCCTGCAGATGTGTCCTGCCACACGCTGCCCTCTGTTGTTGCGCTCCTCAGTGCCTCCAAGCCCTCTCTCCTTCTCTCCTCTGTGTGCCAGCTGCGGTCAGAGCCCCCAGCCCTGCTGCGCTGTGCAGAGGAGCTGCTCCTGGACACAGCTGTCTCTCTGCACCACGGCCCTCTTGCCACGAGCTCTCTCTGTCCCACGAGCCCGGCCCAGCTCAGCAGCACAGCACCAGCCCAAGGCACTGCAATCCCCCCTCTGGGGCCTTTGCTGATGAGCCCACGAACCTCAGGCACTCAGAGACAATTGAAGACATCTCTCCAGAAGTCCAAGTCAGAGGCAAGTTTCCTGCCCCCCCCCGAGGGCCAGCACTGACACAGCCTCCCTTGGAGCTCGTTAGAGCAGAACCCTGGAGGCAGTGAGGACAAGGAGACAAAGGCAATGTGAAGGTGACACTGATGTGTAGACAAACTGGATGTGTGTCACCAAGGACAAGGGTCAGTCCTTGACCCATGTTCCCTAGGAAGGAGATCCTTTCTCTTCCCAAATTGCTCAGGGCTCTTTGTGGGGCAGTAGGAGATGGGGATGTGCATTGCCAAGTGCAGGAGAATGGTATGACCCCTGACTGGTACATGGTTGGAGGTGAGGAGGCAATGAGGCCCTGGTGCTTTAACAATAAGCTGTGCCCTCATAGGCCTCAGTGGCAGAGACAACAGCCATAGCCATCGACACACAGACCTGCATCCTGTTGGGACTTTCAGCCTTGGTAGAGCTCTTGCTCCTCTCCACACCAGGAGTCCTAGGAACTTTCACACCAGGAAAGTCCTAGGGACTTTCAGACTTGTACCTCTTTCCCTGTTGGCTGTAGAACTTTCTCTGAGTGCTGTCACACCACATCTGAGCTAAGCCTGACAACTCACATTTTCTTGGTGGCCATGCTCCTTGTAAGGCAGCTCTGTAGGAAGCTGACCTGGTTCCTGCTGAGCAGGCACCACTGCTCATATGGCATCCCTCGTGGTGCCCAGGCTCTCCTCCTCCTGGGCACTGCTCACTCAGCAGGGTCCCAGTCTGCCCTAATGTGAGGGGTTCCTCTTCCTCGGCTACAGGAGTAGCTTCTCCTCCTTGTAAATGTCAAGAGGTTTTTGTCGTCAAATTCATGCACGTTCTCAAGCTTCCCCTGCACAGAAGCTCCATTCTGTCAGCTGTTAATATCTGCAGGCAGATGGCTCACACTGACTGTGCTGTCTCTCACAAGATAATGTACTTAGTGCATGCTTTACCTCAGTTTTTAACAGCAAGGCCAGTTTTTCCCCTGGTACTCTGCCTTCTGAGCTGGTAGATAAGGACCTTGAACAGAATGAAGCTCTCATAATCCATGAGGAAATGGTTAGAGAATTCCTTTGATGTACGCAAGTTTAGGGGGCTAGATGTGCTCTACTCTTGGTACTGAGGGAGCTGGCTGAAGTGCTCTCCAAGCTGCTTTCCATCATTGATCAGCAGTCCTGGCTACCAGAGAAGGTCCCAGTAGACTGGTGACTAGCAAATGTGACAGCCATCTACAAGAAGGGGCAGAAGGAGGATCCAGGGAACTACGGGCCTGTCAGTCTGACTTGTTGTGAGGGAAACTCATGGAGAAGATTATCTTGTGTACCATCACACAACACTTTCAGGACAACCAGTTAATGAGGCCCAGTCAGCAAGGGTTTTTCAAAGCCAGGTCCTGCTTGACAAATCCGATCTCCTTCTAAGACAAGGTGATGTGCTCAGTGGACAAGGGAAAGGCTGTGGATGTGGTCTACCTAGACCTCAGCAAGGCTTTTGAAACTGTTTCCCACAGCATTCTCCCAGAGAAACTGGCTGCTCAAGGCCTCATGGATGTACAATTCATTGGGCTAAAAACGGGCTGGGTGTCCAGGTCCAAAGTGTTGTGGTAAATGGATCCAAAGGCAATTGCAGACCAGTCACTAGTGGCGTCCCCCAGGGCCCAGTACTAGGGCCAGCTGTCTTCAATATCTTCAACACGGATCTGGACAAGGGGATCGAGTGCACCCTCAGTAAGTTTGCAGGTTACGCCAAGTTCAGAGAGAGTGTTGATCTGCTCGAGAGTAGGAGGGCTCTGCAGAGGGATCTGGATAGGCTGCACCCATGGGATGAGGCCAACTGTGTGAAGTTCACAAGGCTAAGTGCTGGGTCCTGCACTTGGTGAACAACAACCCCATGTAATTCCACAGGCTGGGGGAAGAGCATGTGGAGAGCTGCCAAGCAGAAAGGGCCCTGGGGATAGTGGTAGATAGTCGGTCAAATATGAGCCAGCAGTGTTATCAGGTAGCCAAGAAGGCCAATAGCATCCTGGCTTCTACCAGGAATACTGTGGTCAGCAGGAGTATGGAAGTGATTGTCCCTCTGTACTCAGTCCGGGTAAGCTCACACCTCAACTACTGCATTCAGCTCTGGGACGCCGAGCAAAAGAAGGGCACAGGTCTATTCGAATGAGTTCAGAGGAGGGCCACAAGGATGATCAATGGGCTGGAGCACCTCTCCTATGAAGGCAGGCTGAGGGAGTTGGGGTTGTTCAGCCTGGAGAAGAGAAGGCTCCAGGGAGACCTCACAGTGGCCTTCCAGTGCCTAAAGGGGCCGACAGGAAAGCTGGGGAGCAGCTTTCACAGCGTCATTGCAGCATCATTGCAGCATCACCTCAGCATCATCACAGCGTCATCAAAGACTCATCACAGCATCATCACACTGTCATAACAGAATCTTTGCAATATCATCAGAGCATCATCAGAGCATCATCGCAGCATCATCACAGCATCATCAGAGCATCATCACAGCATAATCAGAACATCATCACAGCATTATCAGAGCATCATAGCAGCATAACTGCAGCATCATCACAGCACCATCGCAGCATCATCACAGCATCATCGCAGAATAATTGCAGCGTCATCACAGCATCATCTCAGTATCATTACAGAATCATCACAGCTTCATCACAGTGTCATCACAGCATCATCACAGCGTTATCACAGCATCATCACAGAGTAATCACAACATCACTGCAGCATCATCGCAACATCATCACAGCATCATCTCAGTATCATTACAGAATCATCGCAGCATCATAACAGTGTCATCACAGCATCATCACAGCTACATCGCTGCATCATCATCCAGCCTCATCCCAGCATTCCCAGCCAGCTCCTCCTTGTGGCCTCTGATCTGATCACATACCTGTCACCTCACATGCCTCTTCCAATGCCATGGGACTGCTGCAGGACCTCACAGTCCCTGCCCTGCCCCACGGAGACAAACAACTGAAGTTAGGGGTAGGAGTGAGGTTGAAGCTGAGATGTGCTGTGTGCATGGTGGAGAGCTTAGGGAATTAGGTGTTCAGAGTAACATTTAGGGATTAGAGGTCACCTTCTAGGGTTAAGGGAATGGTAGGGCTTTGAGGGAAGGATTGGTGTTCTTCTCAAGATGCCTGCTCAATTTATAGGGGAAGATCAAGCTTTGGAGATTGGAGATTTGTTTAGTTCTTGACTGGGGGCTAGGGTGAAGGCTGGCGTTATAATCCTTGGTTAGGCTTAATCATCCTTTTGCTCAGCCTTCTAGTAGAAGGGTTTGACATCTGCCTTTTCTAAGTCCTCAGCAATGACTTTGATCTATTTGTCCTTTCCAAGGTCTTTGAGATAGGTCTTATGATGATGTCAGCAGCTGCACCAGCACCTCTCTCACCTTTCTGAAACCAACTCTAAGCAACCTGAGGACTGGCCAGGGGGATGGTGAAATTTAGGGAAAGGGCTTGGTTAAAATCTCTGAGGAGAGCCTTTATGAGTTTCACATGGTCAATGATGGCGGTATCATAGATAATCATAGAAACATGGGATCATAGAATCATAGAATGGTTTGGCTTGGAGGGGACCTAAAGATCTTCTTGTTCCACGCCCCCTGCTGTGGGCAGGGACACTTTGCACTAGACCGGGTTCCTCAAAACTCATTCCAACCTGTCCTTGAACACTTCCAGGGATGGGACGTTCACAGCTTTTCCAGAAAACCTGTTCCAGTGCCTCATCATCCTCAGAGGAAAGAATTTCTTCCATACATGTAATTTAAACCTACCCTCTTCTAGTTTAATATCATTTCTCCTTGTCCCATCACTACACCAACAAAGACTGTCTCCCCAGCTTTCCTGTAGGTCCTCTCTAAGCACTGGAAGGTTGCACTAAGGTTTCTCCGGTGCTGAGTAGTACCAGTTCTCTCAGCACGCCTTCATAGCAGAAGTGCTCCAGCCCCTTGATCGCCTTTGTGGCCCTCCTCTGGACCTCTTCAAATAATTCCATGTACTCAAACTGTCGCGTTAAACCACAGCAGTCTTTTTGGCACCCAGTGTGGGGCACAAAGGGTTGAGATAAGGACAGATCTTACAACAGAGTGCTAAAGTTAAATTGTTATAAGCATTAGACCAGTTTAATAGTTGCTGATCACAATGTTGACATTTTGGATCTCAGGTCTGTTGGGCTTGTTTTCAGAAATGTGTTGTATAGCACATTACTTACTGCACGTGTTCCCATTGTGCTCTTTATCATTTCTGGGTCTGGTATAAAGTTATTTTGCTATGTTGTGTAACACTGGCTTATGAGTCTATAAAATTACTAGTCAGGTGACAAATCTGTTATTTGTACTGACCATTGCCATCACCTCCATACCTCAGGAACCATCACTCAGAAACTATTAAGAATTACACTCTTGACCTTTTTGCTTTAGGGAGCCAATCCATGAGGAGAAACGGGAGAGACACTTCTCCACTTATGCACTCTCTCTTTCTCCTTCACCTCCCCCTTCTCCTCCAGGCTAATTACACTAGCTCTACAAAGCTTTGGATATCCATGGGATGGACCTACTGTGATGTTTCCTGAATGTGTTTCAACTTTTGTTTAAGGATAAACAACTCCTTAAGAATGCCCTCCGGAGACCTGCCCCAAGGCCGGAGAGTTAGGAGTGGCAGGGAGCATGGGAGGATCTGGGCAGGCACCTAGAGCAGTGGGCACCTCCAGTGCTTTGGAACTTCCCCCCTGAGCACGTGCAGAATCCTTAAAAACTGCAGAAGTGCTTGAAAAGGAGGGGTTATCACCTTGGCAATTCCAAAGGGAATTCCAAAGGGAGCCTCAGTCAGTGCCGCTCCAAGCCCTGGTACAGGCCCTGCAGCTACTCCAACACCTCTGACATGTCCCGCAGCCACTCCAGCCACTGTGACAGGCCCCAGGTCTAGTCTGGGGCCTAGACCAGAACCCCCAGGTCTGCTCTTGCTAGGCCAGTACACCAACCTTTGCCAGGATCCATTGCCTCTACATGCAGGAGAAAACAATGGGTGTGAAAATCAGGCTCATAAGAATGGAAAAGAACTACTGCCCAGAAAAGAAAGGAGGGAGAAGAATGTTGATCTATGAAACCTTGACATAAACTTCCCCATGAGAGGGTACTTCCAAGATCCAAAAGGGTACAGGTGGAGTTTTGGGATAGCTGTCTTGGGGACAGAGGATATTAAAGAGTTGTCTCCCTCGCCCAGTCCCTAGGAGGACCCTTCCATTTCCACAGTGGTTGAAGGTCAAAGAAGAGCAGGTGCAGATGGTTAATGCAATGTTCTACAAGTTGGGTACAGGCTGGACATCAGTCGGTAATGAGCAATTGCACTGTGTATAGCTTGCTTTGAACATAACAATAATAGTAATAAAAATAATTACTATTATTATTATTATTTCTCTTCCCTTTTGGTCTTTCAAATCGCCCTTACTTCAACACATAAGCATGTGGGGGCGTTGGTGTGAGGCAACCGCTGTGTGGTGCTGAGCTGCCCACCAGGTTAAAGCACATCATGTTTGACAACCACAGTCCAACAGCACAAATCACCCTTGTAAAAGTCATCTCCCCTGTGTTCAGAGAAGTGCAGTTGGTGATGAATTCAGTCTGATTCAAACAGCACACCCCAGCAAAGACCCTGCTGCCTTGGGGAGCTGTCAGCCCTGAAGCCTTGGGGACACCTTGAGGGAGCCCAAGGGCACAGAGCAAGCGATGCCATGGTCGGGTGCTGTGCTGCTGAGCTGGGCCGGGCTCCTGGGCCCAAGGGGAGCTCCTGGCAAAGGCAGTGCTGCAGAGAGACAGCTGTGCCCAGGAGCAGCTCCTCTGCACAGCGCAGCAGGGCTGGGGGCTCTGACCGCAGCTGGCACACAGACAGGAGAGAAGGAGAGAGGGCTTGGAGGCACTGAGGAGCGCAACAACAGAGGGCAGCGTGTGGCAGGACACATCTGCAGGCTTTTGACACCGTGAGGCTCTGGCAGCAGGGCACTGCAGGTGGGGTTGCCAGAGGGGTCTTCTTCAGCTAGCGCATCTGATGGCTGATAGCATCTGGCAGGGTGGGTCTGTCTGGTTCTCCAGAAATGAGTAGAAGATGCTTTAGAGAATGGCATTTATGGTTCGATATTTAAAGAGGAAGGCCAAAACAGGGGTTACCTGAAGGGTAAGATTTTTTTTTAGTCTGTGTTTTGAGCTTACAGCAGTAGAGACAATATAGATTTCATGTTAATTTGTTGTCAGCATTGTGTAGGAGACTGAGATTCCTAGAGCATTGCACTGAGAGATCTATATGGAAGCAGTGAACTTCATAAAGTGCCTTCAGCCAGTTCAGCTTAAAGATTACACCAACATCATGTTTGTGGTCTCCTCAGGATATAACTGAGCTGACACTAATCTGGCTCCTGGTAGGGATATGGGTAGGCAGCAGGAACATGGGCAGGCAGTGAGAGGGAGCTGCTGCCAGAAATGCTGTGCGAGGGAGGGCTCAGGCACCTCCCTGCCATCCCCTGCAGGGCAGGCACCTTCCCTGGGACACCCCCTGCTCTCCTCTCCCACCAGCACAGCCTGTGCCCTCAAGCCCCTGCTGTCCCCAGCACAAGCTGCCTCCTCTGCAGGCAGAGCTGCAGCACAGGAGGGTCTGCTGAGTGTCCGTCTGTCCCTCCCTGGCCTTGCCTCCCCTGGCAGCAGCACGCTGGCATTCCTCCTGGCTTCTCCAGCTGGCCGTGCTGCTGCTGGTCTTGTTCCCAGGCTGGCTGGGGATGGGGGTTTCACATTCCCATGGGGAGAGCCCTCAGTGTGCTTGGGGGAAGGGGAGTACGGGGAGAAGGTGAGGCGTCTAGAGATGGGCACTTTGAGCCTGGATGTCTCTGCTCTCAGCAGTGTTCAGGTTCTTCTCAGGTCAACCTCTGAGTAGAACTTTCCTGCAGCTCTCACAGGCAGCTGAGACCAGCACTGATGGACAGATTGTCTGTCCTCACTAAAGGACACTTCACACTATAGGGACTGCCTCTTTTTCTCTTAGGATGCGCAAAGTTTCCCATCAAGTGCAGGAGAAATGCTCAGGGTTTCTGTTTCATAAAAACTCAGCAGGTGTGGTAGGTTAGCAACCACAAAAAATCTGACCATATACAATAAAAATTAAAGAAATCTGTGTATATATGTATGCTCTGAAGTTGGTTAACCCGGGAGCAACACTGGGGCAAGGTTCTTTGATATCAGCAGTGAAGTGAGTCTGAGATTACCCCATGTTCTGCCTTTCCTCTGGCTATTGGGCAAAACTGACTCTTCCATTGCCCACAAAGGAGTCCCCTGTTCCTAGGGATACCCTCAGGCAGCATCAGGAAGAACTCATGAAAGGGACCTGCCAAATGTCTTACTGGAAGTGGGCAATTTTCTGGTGATATTAGATGAGAAATGGGATTAATTTTTCTCTGATAAATCTGTTGTACGTTATTACTGTTCTTCCTCTTCTATGTGCAGGAACACATCCCAAAAAAACAGATGTCCAACAGAAGCACCATCACTGAGTTCATCCTGTTGCCATTCGCAGACACACGCGAGCTGCAGCTCCTGCATTTCGCACTCTTCCTGGGCATCTACCTGGCTGCCCTCCTGGGCAATGGCCTCATCCTCAGCGCCGTAGCCTGCGACCACCGCCTCCACACCCCCATGTACTTCTTCCTCCTCAACCTCGCCCTCCTCGACATGGGCTGCATCTCCACCACTCTGCCCAAAGCCATGGCCAATGCCCTCTGGGACACCAGGGCCATCCCCTATCAAGGCTGTGCTGCACAGGTCTTATTCTTTCTCTTCTTTATAGCAGCAGAATATTCTATTCTCACTATCATGGCCTATGACCGCTACGTTGCCATCTGCAAGCCCCTGCACTACGGGAGCCTCCTGGGCAGCAGAGCTTGTGCCCAGATGGCAGCAGCTGCCTGGGGCAGTGGCTTTCTCAATGCTGTCCTGCACACGGCCAACACATTTTCCCTACCCTTCTGCCAAGGCAATGCTGTGGACCAGTTCTTCTGTGAAATCCCCCACATCCTCAAGCTCTCCTGCTCAGATGCCTACCTCAGGGAAGTTGGGGCACTTGTGTTTAGTGTTTTTTTAGGCTTTGATTGTTTTGTTTTCATTGTGGTGTCCTATGTTCAGATATTCAGGGCAGTGCTGAGGATTCCCTCTGAGCAGGGCCGGCACAAAACCTTTTCCACGTGCCTCCCTCACCTGGCCGTGGTCTCCCTGATGGTCAGCACTGGCATGTTTGCCTACCTGAAGCCCCCCTCCATCTCCTCTCCATCCCTGGACCTGGTGGTTACAGTTCTGTACACTGTGGTTCCTCCAGCAGCGAACCCCCTCATCTACAGCATGAGGAACCAGGAACTAAGGGATTCCATCAGGACTCTACTTGAATACACACATCTTCAGCAAATTCACCTATAATACTATGCCTAATATTAGAAATCCAGGCTTTTCTAAGAAAGAAAATAACATGATATCTTCAATTATTAAATATCTGTATTGTTATTTTCTCTCATTATTTCACTTTTGTTTAAATAATATTTTTCCTAGCACCGTAGAAGTCAATTATTTTCCGATAGAAGTTGGCTTCCTGTGTAGTTAAACCCAAAAAGAAATCCATCAGAAATTCACTGGTGTCAGTCTCTTCCTATCTCCTCTGGAGCTGGGGGAGCAACCTCAGCACACAGGAGGGTCTCTGGATCAAGAGCCCAGCTGACACATGCAGGAGCATCCTCAGTGGCCCTTGGGACTGCCCCTCACTGCCCGCTGGGCTCTGCCTCTCTGCTGCCTTCAGGTCGGGGCTGCTGCTTCCCTGGAGCCATGGCCATGGCCAGCAGCAGGATGTGGTCTTTTCACTGCTGCTCTCATTTAGCTTCCACACTGTACTTCTTTCTGTGCTAGTCTTGAGTTTTCATATGCCTTGGTGACAGTCCTGTTGTCTCTGCAGTGGCATCCCTGTAGCTGCAGACAGCAGCAGGCACTGTGCAGCCCTGGGTCACAGCTGGCCTCCCTGCTAGCACCACAGTACCAAGAGGGTCTTTCTCAGGGCAAACCCAGGAGCCTGGACACCTCTTCCAAATGTGCTATCAGGAACACAGCCAAGGGGTTGCTCCCTGCTCTTCTGTTTTCTGGGCTTCTTCATGGAGTGTGGGACAGAGGCTGAAATTCCCATGGAGGTCTGTGAGGGACCAAGAGTAGGACTAAGCACTCTCGTTGGGGCAGCACTTGCCTAAGGAGATGACAACTCATCTTGGACTCATCTGATTGGGACTGTGCTGATGCCAACCTGGAGAGGAATCTGGAGCTTCCAGGAGATGTCAGGGGATCTCCAGGGACAGGGTGCTCAGTGGGTAGTGATTAGAACCTCATAAAATGACTGTGCAAGGTTGTTTCAGGTAACAAACAAGGTGAATCTGAGGAGTGCATGGGCAGCTCAGACTGCTCAGGCTGGGTCAGCTGTCACTGCAGGTTCTCCTCCCAGCCTCTTGCCCACCTGCAGCCAACTGACTCCTGGGGCAGAATGAGAAGCCGAGAAGGCCTTGATGCTGTGCAAGCACTGCTCAGGAACAGCGATCAGAACCACAGGTGACCAACACTGCTCTGGTCACATATCAAAAACACAGCACCACACGGCCTGATCTGCAGAGAGAAATGCAGTCCCAGCCAGTCTTTGTCCCCACAATGGATGAGAAGGCTGTGAGAAACAAGGACACTCAGGGCTTTAGCAGATCCTTAAAGTCCTGCCTGAGTCCCCAGATGGAAAGCAATCTATGTCTGGGTTGATGAGAAGGAAGTGGTGAGTACCGAGTGGGGGACAGGGCTGAAGGTCCCTGCGTGAAGCTGGACTGATGGAGAAATGTCCAAATTGCATGTGTGCCTCAGCCTGGGAGCAGGGACCTGCCCGTTGTGCAGGATGGCTGGGCTGTGCTCAGCCATGCCCCAGGAGATGACCTTGCTCTCTTCCTCCACACCACTCCCCACATGGGGCAGGCCCTCAGGAAACACCCCTGAGCCTGGAGATGCACCAACCTGCTGCGGTGAGGTGCCACTACTGCAGGGGCAGAAGGGAGGCTTGGAGAGACACACGGGGCCTGCGGGCAAGAGTGGTGTGGCCTGGGGAAGTGAGTGCCTGCGAAAAGTTACCCTGGAGCCATAGGAGCCATTCTGGAAAGAAAACTTGTAGGGAGGAACCACACTTTTGTGGCACTGCAGAGCTGCTGGGCACATTGTGCAGGATGGACATTGGTGTCCTTTTCCATCGTGTCTTAAGTGGCGCTTTTCTCAGAAATAGAGTAGCCAACAGAACACTGACAGATAGTTTAAGATCATGAAAGGCATCATAAGCATGCCCCTAAAAAGATAACTGATATGGGGAAATCAGGAGAAGCCTGGCCAGGAGAAATGTAAGACTGAGAGGAGGGAACAGGGGCTTGGCCTGCAGAAATTAAGGATTTTGTAGAGGTAAGAGGGTTCAGGTTATGCTGATGCTGCTGTAACTGTGACTTAAAATAGTCATACAAGGCTATTCCCCAGCTTCAACCTGTAAACTTCTTTCCTAAACCTAATTGCTACTCAGCACCCTGACAGGAATCCACTACTCTAATGACTGACCTCAACGTATCCCTAGAAGACAAAACTCAGCCCATAGCTGATTCATCCTAGCTCTTACTCTCTTAATCACTCTGATCTCTGCCCTTAATAGTAGCACTAAAATAGTCTATTTAACACTAGAAAACTGCTTAAGAGACCTAAACAAAACCCTTATTCTAAATGAATGTGTTGGGCCATGGACCTGATCAGCTTGTGGGCCACAAGGAGGAGATGGGTGGGAATGCTCTGAGGAGTTCAGCTCTGCCTCATCATCTCCTGCCCCAGCAGCAGGAATGTGACTGTGGCAGGGACTGTGAGGTCACTTCTGTCTCTGCACTTGATAGGGCAGCAGCAGGAACGTGTCACAGAAAGGGACTGGGAGGTCACTTGTGCCTGGAGGTGGCAGGTCAGCCTTGACTCCTCCCTGGGATCTGCACTTTTGGGCTGCCAGCTGCCAGTGGCCCTGCTAGGCCATCAGAAGGCACCTGCTTGGCATGCTGACTGTGGGATCCCCTCTGCCTACACACCCAGGAGGATTCAGGCAGAAAGAAGGCCCCCAGATGGGTTGTCCTGTCCCTTCTGCTTGAGTCCATGACTGGGCAGCAGCAGGCACAAGGCTTGGCTGTGTCTCCACAAGAAGCTGCAAGGCCAGCAGCAGGCCCCTGGCTTGGAAGCTGCTGCTGAGGTGACTTGTGTCTGCTTGGCTGAGAGGCCACAAGGAGCCTGCTGGGTTGGGATGCCTATTTCAGGAGGGATTTCCACCCTGATGGAGCTTTCTTTGGTAGTAGAAAAGAGCAGGAGGGAAAAACTTGCTACAAAGTGTGCCCTGGAAGGTTGGAACTGGCCACAAGGAGGAAGAAATGTCTCTCAAAGGGTCATTCTGTGGTGCCAGAGGTCACCCTCTGATCAGACCCTGGCTTTGTGTTTCTAGGAACAGCTGCTGAGGGTTGACGAGACATTGGTTAAAGCAAGGGATGAGAGCAAAGTGGTGAACAGAGATGGGTGTCTGCAGACTTCAAGGAAATAGGGCAAAGTGTGGGACAGCATTGGAAAACCTGCAGAGGAGAAGACAGAAAGTGCTCGTAAAAAGGGAAGTTGCTAACAACCCTCAGATATTTGTCTCCTTGGCTACAGCTTATGAGGAGAGATGTTATACTCCTTGCAATGAGGCCTCATTGATTGCTTGCAACCCTGTGCAGCAGCTCAGAGGTGACATACCAGTGTTCTTCCCTTAGCATCACCCTGCCCACCACATCCCACAGAACCCCAGGAAGAGCCTTGAGCCAGATGTGGGGGTGCAGGATCTCCCCTTCCAGTGGCTGGGGCCAAGCCTTGGCCCTTCTGCATCACCAAAACCAACCAAGACTTTTCTCAGCACAGTGCTTTGCCTGTCTGTAACCATGGCCTCCAATCATCTGCCCTAACAAGGCCCTGGGGAGGCTTTCTTAGTAATAGCCCTCAGTGGGGCCCATTAATACTCCAAGTCACTTCAACTTGTCCTTCTGACTTTACTTGCTCAAACAGTTACATCACTCTCTTCTCAGTACCTGAGCTTCATAGACTGAACACCAAAATACACCATGAAACTCATTAAAATGCAGAAATTCCTAACATCTCTTCCATAGTTTTCTTCAAGGTTTCATGCCTTGTGCAGCTACTTGCAGAGCTTGCATGATGTAGTTAAGGAAGAAGTTTTCAAAAAGCATCAAATATAATTTTTTTTCTTTTTCATTTTAAATCCTGAATTTTGCTGCATTTCAGTTTTGAGAATCATTCACCTATTGCTATTCATCCAGGGTGACTTCTTTGGAGACCTTCATCGGGAGGAAGAGCAGAGTGTGCTGGTCTGACACCTCCACTGCCAACAGTGGTCGTTGTCCCTGTATCTGCAGCAGGGCTCAGCACATGAAAAATTTTCAAAGATAATTCAAGGAAAAATAAAATAAATAAAATAAAATAAAATAAAATAAAATAAAATAAAATAAAATAAAATAAAATAAAATAAAATAAAATAAAATAAAATAAAATAAAATAAAATAAAATAATATTGAAATGAATTTTGGAATCTGAGAAATTCAGCCTGAATCTCAGTACACACCTGGACATCCATGGTCTCTCTTGAGTCTTCTGTGGAAAACTCAGGGTGAAAAATAAAGAAAATATATCTTCATTGGCTGTAGCTGTACCATGAGCTTGGCCTCATTGGGGAAATTGTCCCTTTCCAGCCACGGAAACGTACATTGAGTAAAGTGAAAAGATCTGTCCAGTCAATAGAGTAGGGCAAAGTCCTACTTCCTGTGCTATAGATGCAGAAGGTAAAAAGAATTGCATTGTGCCTGACACTACTCTGGGACGTGTCACCCAGCTCAGGCAACTTTACCTTAGTGCTGACAAGGCCATCCCTAAAGCACGCTACCAAGCTCTGCATCTACACCTTGGCTCTCCAGTTGATGACTTAGCTCATGGATGGCAATCAGGGATTCTCCGTTAGCGTGACGCTGTCTCAGGTGCGCCACCATGGTAGCCATTGGCACCTGCTGTTCTTCAACCCTCAGCAAACCCCCAACAGAAGGATTTTGTGGAACGCCAAGCAAGGTAGACAAGTGTTTCATGTCCTTTGTCTCCAAGGCAGCTCTGCCAAAGCCCCACCGGTGGTGCCCTCTTGGAACTCTGAATTCCCTCTCCTGAGGCAGTCTATGCCGAGGATGCACATAGCCTCTGGGCCAGTCCCAATGGGGTGGTTTTGCCATTCCTTCCCAGTTAGACTCACCTCAGCCTCCAGTACAGTTATGTATTGGGTTCCCCCTGTCACTCCAGAAATACAGGTGGGTTCTACCTCTTTCTAGCTTGATGGCATTAGGGTACTCTGTGCACCGGTGAGTACTGATGTATCAGTAGAGCCTCATACATTTGTGGGTGCGATGTACCAGGCCATTAACTATACCCAGTCAAGTAAACCTGATTGTTCCTTTCTTCCCCGCCACCCGATGGCTGTAAGCAGAACCCCTCTAGTCCTGCTTATAGTATTCTTTACGGTGTCTGGTAGACGAACCACTGGAAACACGTCCCACCACAGCACAGTCATCCCACAGTACAGGGGACAGGGTGATGCCAGACAAGGGATGCATTACAGTGCAGGAGTTGTGGCAAAACTCAGGCTGAAATACTCAAGAAGAGGACACCTCAAATGGCTGAAGCAGAACCCATCTGGTTATCCTGGTTTGGGAATCATCCCCTTCCATCAGGGATATGAAAGTAAAAAATGTGAAATGCCCCATCAGGTCAATGTGGAAAAAATACTCAGAGGTTTTGTGCTGGAGTGGCAGAAGGGAAAAAGTATTGCATTGTGCCTCAGACTAATCCAGGAGACCTAATGCAGTTCATCGCTGAGATAAAGCGAACACTCTAAGAATTGTGAGGGATGTTCAGTTGTGGCCTAACATGAAGAAGAAAGTTGATCACTAGTGAAGGAACAGTGTTTTCCTGCCATCACCAATCTGGTTACACAAGCATCAGAAGAACGTCTCTGCAGTATCTCCAAACCAGCTGGACACCGGGTGCTCATGGGGCAGAGGATCTTTCGGGGATGAACTCATTCATGATGTAACCCTGAGGACAATGTGGAGCAAGGACTACATATGTCAGCAATACCTCAACCCACTGCAGTATTTCCTCCCCCTGCCTTCCTGTCCTGCCCTTCTTTCCTTCAGGATTAGAGTCAGAAGGGAGCTCTGGAGGTTTCCAGTGCCAAGATCTGCTCTGAGCAGGGAGAACTTTCACATCAGATCAGGCTGCTTCCTCAATGCTTCCTCCACCTCACTTTTGAAAGCCGTACTCCTAGGGGTGTTAGCTGGAAGGCCAGTTCTCATTCAGTGGTGCTACAAGACAGCAGTGTGGAAGAGAAGTGAGACCAGCACCAAAACGCCCATGTCCTGCTGCTCTCAGTGTTCGTGGGTCCAAGAAAGTGGCAACCCTGACTCAAAGGCTGCAGGCAAGGAGTGCCTGCCAGGGCAGAAAAGGACAGCCCCAAACAACACCAGGGTTTTCCACCACGTTGCAGCAGAGATCTTCATCCTACAACCACTGCTGTGCCTGAGAAGAGTGTATGAGAAATGAGATCCACAGAAACTGCCTACCTGCTGGTTCCTTTATTTAGTTAGTTACAAAGAGCTTAGCAGCACCTCTACATGAAGTCTTTGGCTTAGAAGAAAAGGTAGAAGGACACAGAAGAAGAAAAATATATTAAATTTATAAAATAAAAGTATAAAGACATATTTAGCATATGGGAATAATATTGAAAAGAATGAACAGTTTTTGAAATACGTGAACAAAGGTGTTTCTGCCTTGTCCAGGTATACTTCAGGGAGTCACATGCAGAAGATCGGTTCCTCGTTGAAATACTGAATATTGCAATAACCTCCTCAGTGCCTCCTTGAGCTCCTTATTCCTCATGCTGTAGATGAGGGGGTTCACTGCTGGAGGTACCACTGAGTACAGAAATGCCAACACCAGGTCCAGAGATGGGGAAGAGATGGAGGGGGGCTTCAGGTAGGCAAACATGCCAGTGCTGACCATCAGGGCGACCACGACCAGGTGAGGGAGGCACGTGGATAAGGCTTTGTGCCGGCCCTGCTCAGAGGGTATCCTCAGCACAGCCCTGAAGATCTGCACATAGGACAACACAATGAAAGCAAAACAACCAAATGCTAAAGAAAAACTAAACAGAAGTGGCCCAACTTCCCTGAGGTAGGCGTCTGAGCAGGAGAGCTTGAGTATCTGGGGGATTTCACAGAAGAACTGGTCCACAACATTGCCTTGGCAGAAGGGCAAGGAAAATGTGTTGGCCGTGTGCAGGACAGCAATGAGAAAGCCACTGCCCCAGGCAGCTGCTGCCATCTGGGCACAAGCTCTGCTGCCCAGGAGGCTCCCGTAGTGCAGGGGCTTGCAGATGGCAACGTAGCGGTCGTAGGCCATGACAGTGAGAAGAAAAAACTCTGCTCCAACCAAGGAGGGAAACAGGAGTACCTGTGCAGCACATCCTTGATAGGAGATGGCCCTGGTGTCCCAGAGGGCATTGGCCATGGCTTTGGGCAGAGTGGTGGAGATGCAGCCCAAGTCGAGGAGGGCGAGGTTGAGGAGGAAGAAGTACATGGGGGTGTGGAGGCGGTGGTCGCAGGCTACTGCGCTGAGGATGAGGCCGTTGCCCAGGAGGGCAGCCAGGTAGATGCCCAGGAAGAGCGCGAAGTGCAGGAGCTGCAGCTCGCGCGTGTCTGCGAATGCCAGCAGGAGGAACTCGCTCACAGAGCTGATGTTGGGCATTTCCTGACTCTGGACACAGTTGTCTGCTGAAGACGAGAAGGGAGAACAAAGTTAGAAGAGGCTTCTCTGAGGAAAACCTATTGCAAGTTTAGGAGCACCACCCAGTCCAACCCCTGTCTATGCAGCTGAACCTTTCTGCATCTCTCTTGCTTGAGCTGCAGCTGGTGCTGGCTGAGAGTGGCACTGGGAGCAAGGGCTGCTGTGGGCTGCACAGGACTCCTTCCTGCTGTGCAGCAGGGGGAAGCAGGAATATGGGGGAAACACTAGTTCAGTTTACCGATCAGGTCAATGGAATTTGCAGTGTTGTTTCAAACAATGCATCTCAATGCAGAACAGAGCTTCAGATGCCACTGCTGAACACTGCCATTCTCAGCTGCCCTGTGTAACCCATCTGTGACCTTCAGGACCATCCCACACAGGTGTTTCCATGAGAAGAAACTGAAGACAGTTGAGAGCAAAGAAGTCCCAGTCCCAGTGCAGCTGGACAGAAACCTCACCTTGTCAGTGGGTTGTGAGCAAGTTCTCAGCTCTTCCCTCCTAGCCAGAGGTGCCGAGGCTTCACTCCAGCCGCCCTGCATCCTTCTGGAGAGCAGCACGCAGCCCAGGAGGATGCCCCACAGACAGAGCTGGATATTCGCAATCTGGGGTGTCCCAATATCCAATCTGCATCCCCTGCAGTGTCTGACGGAGGCTTGGCCATCACACTCTTGGCTTACTAAGGGTAGCTGGGTTATGACACTCCAAAAGGCTTCTGCCAGACTTCCTCACCTCGCAGTGCAACCCAACAGGACTCTCAAAGCCTACTGCATTGCCCACTGCCCTCCCAGAAACAAGACCCAGCAGGAGGAGACCCTTCCAGGACCTGCAGCTGCATGGCCCTGCAGCCAGGCACTTACCTTGTCAAGGGCTGTGCAGGTTTCTCCTGCAGGCAGCTCTCAGCATCCTCCCACTGCCAACTGCCTCCAAGCCCTCTCTCCTTCTCTGCTCTCCCCATGCCAGATGCAGTCAGAGCCCTCAGCCCTGCTGCGTTGTGCAGAGGAGCTGCTCCTGGGCACAGCTGTCTCTCTGCTTCATGGCACTTTCTGAAATGTGTTTTCTTTGTCCCACGAGCCTGGCCCAGCTCAGCAGCACAGCACCCGCCCAAGGCACTGCAATCACCCCTCTGGGGGTTTTGCTGATGAGCCCAAGAAACTCAGGCACTCAGAGACAATTGAAGATATCTCTCCAGAAGTGCAAGTTGGAGGCAAGTTTCCTGCAGTGTTCCCCTGAGGGCCAGCACTGACACAGCCTCCCTTCGAGCTTGTTAGAGCAGAACATTGGAGGCAGTGAGGACAAGGAGACAAAGGCAATGTGAAGGTGACACTGATGTGTAGGAAAACTGGATGTGTGTCACCAAGCACAAGGGCCTGGCCTTGAGTCCCAACTCAAGGAAAGGAGATCTTTCCATTGACAGGTTGCTCAGTGCTCTTTTTGGGGCAGTAGGAGATGGGGATGTACATGGCCATGTGCAGGAGAATGGTACGACCCCTGCCTGCTTCATGGTGGGGGTGAGGAGGCAATGAGGCCCTGGTGCATTAAGAATAAGCTGTGTCCTCATAGGCCTCAGTGACAGTGACAACAGCCATCGCCATGGACACAAAGACCTCAATCCTGTTGGGACTTTGAGTCTTGCCATTCTCATTGCTTCTCGCCACATGAGGATGTCCCAGTGACTCCCAGATCTGCACCTCTGTACTGGCTAGTTGTTGGCACTTGTTCGTGCGGTGTCTCAGGGGATCTGAGCTGAGTCTGGGAACTCAGATCTTCTTGGTGGCCATGCTCCTCGTAAGGCAGCTCTGTAGGAAGCTGACCTGGTTCCTCGTGAACAGGCACCACTGCTCCTATGGCATCCCTCATGGTGCCCAAGCCCTCCTCCACCTCGCCACTGCACGCTCAGCAGGGTCCCAGTCTGCCCTAATGCATGGGGTTCCTCTTCCTCTGGTGCAGGACTGGGTCCTTCTCTTTGTAAACATCAAGAAGTTACTTTAGGCAAAATCCTGCTGTTTCTCAACATTCCCCCACACTGATGCTCCTTTCTGTCAGCCGTTCATGTCTGCAGGCAGATGCTTCAACCTTTGTGTTACTGTGCTATCTCTGACAAGATAGTAGCATTACGAGCATTATGAACGTTTGGATAATACAGGAGTAACCAGTTGAATGGAACTGTAACACAGAGTCACAGAAAAACAGTGGGTGGAAGGCTGCCAGATTCTACTTTTTCTGTTCTTCATTCTCATGCATGCTGTCAGTTTGTCTGGAACTGGGTCCTGAATGTTCTGGGGCTGTGCAGGTCAAAGTTAGAAGGGCCAAAACCCAGCTGGAGCTCAATCCAGCTATGACTGTCAAAGACAACAAACACTGCTTATATAAATACTTTAAATAAAGGAGGATTAAGGAGAATCATCATCCTTTATTAGATGTGGTGGAGATCTGGTGATGATCTGGTGACTGCATGAAGTTCAACAAGGCCAAGTGCCGGGTCCTGCACCTGGGGCGCAATAACCCCAAGCAGAGCTACAGGCTGGGAGAGGAGTGGTTGGAGAGCTGCCAGGCAGAGAAGGACCTGGGAGTGATGGTGGATAGTCGGCTGAATATGAGCCAGCAGTGTGCTCAGGTGGCCAAGAAGGCCAACGGCATCCTGGCTTGTATCAGGAACAGCGTGACCAGCAGGGCTAGGGAGGTGATCGTCCCCCTGTACTCAGCTCTGGTGAGGCCGCACCTCGAGTACTGTGTTCAGTTTTGGGCCCCTCGCTACAAGAAGGACATGGAGGTGCTTGAGCGGGTGCAGAGAAGGGCAACGAAGCTGGTGAGGGGCCTGGAGAACAAGTCCTACGAGGAGCGGCTGAGGGAGCTGGGCTTGTTCAGCCTGGAGAAGAGGAGGCTCAGGGGCGACCTTATCGCTCTTTTTAGGTACCTCAAGGGAGGCTGTAGCGAGGTGGGGGTTGGCCTGTTCTCCCACGTGCCTGGTGACAGGACGAGGGGGAATGGGCTTAAGTTGAGCCAGGGGAGTTTTAGGTTAGATGTTAGGAAGAACTTCTTCACTGAAAGGGTTGTGAGGCACTGGAACAGGCTGCCCAGGGAAGTGGTGGAGTCACCATCCCTGGAGGTCTTTAAAAGATGTTTAGATGTAGAGCTTAGGGATATGGTTTAGTGGGGACTGTTAGCGTTAGGTCAGAGGTTGGACTCGATGATCTTGAGGTCTCTTCCAACCTAGAAAATTCTGTGATTCTGTGATTCTGTGATTTGGAAGAGAGAATAGGACTATCCAGCAGAAACTAAAGATTTTGTGAAAGGTAAGTTGGTTCAGCCTATGCGGAAGCTGCTGTAACCGTGACTTAAAACACTTATATGAGGCTATTCCCCAGCTTCAAAGAGCAAACTTAATTCCTACATTTAAATGTTACTCCACACCCAAACAGCAATCAACTACTCCTATGCCTGACATCTAAGTGTGCACTGAAGCCAAAACTCAGTCCATAGCCTCTTTCCCTTACCCTTACTCTCTTGCTTACCTTGATCCCTACCCTAAACGCTAGATTTAAATGCTCTATTTAGGCCTAGAATTATTGGAAAAACTAAACAAACCCTAAATCACCAAGCTTGTCCGCACTTTAACCACAGACCTGATACGCAAAGCAGAACACCAATCCCTCCCAAAAAATCTTTCTTTAAATTCAAACCCAGAAAGGTGAGCCCTAGTCCCCTGATGCATGAGCACCTAACAGCTGATTCCCCTGTTCCTGTGCATTGACTTCCTCACCTTCAGCCCCTCTCCTAACGCTTACCTTTAGGTACCATACTGGGTGTGGCCCTTAGTGCAGGCCAAGAACTGTGAGGTTATTCTGCAGTCACATGGCATGCAAAGATGGATGTGAGGGGTCATGGGTCTGATCAGCTTGTGGGCCACAAAGAGGAGATTGATGAGAGTGCTCTGAAGGGCTCAGCTCTGCCTCAGCATTTCCTGCCCCAGCAGGAGCAATGTGACTGTGGCAGTGACTGTGAGGTCACTTCTGTCTCTGCACTTGATAGGGCAGCTGCAGGAACGTGTCACAGAAAGGGACTGGGAGGTCACTTGTGTCTGGAGGTGGCAGGTCAGCCTTGACTTCTCCCTGGGAGCTGCACTTTTGGGCTGACATCTGGCAGTGGCCCTGCTAGGCCAGCAGAAGGCACCTGCTTGGCATGCTGACTGGGGGATCCCCTCTGCCTCCAGAGCCAGGACGACCCAGGCAGAAAGAAGGCCCCCAGATGAGTTGTCGTGTCCCTTCTGCTTGAGTCCATGACTGCACAGCAGCAGGCACAAGGCTTGGCTGTGTCTAGCCAAGAAGCTGCAAGGCCAGCAGCAGGCCCCTGGCTTGGAAGCTGCTGCTGAGGTGGCTTGTGGCTGATCAGACCTGGGCTTTGTCTTTCAAGGAGTACCTGGTGAGAGTTCGCGAGACATGGGTGAAACAAAGGATGAGAGCAAGGTTGTGGACAGAGATGGGTGTGTGTAGACTTGAAGGAAATAGGGCAAAGTGTGGGACAGCATAGGAAAGCCTGCAGAGGAATAGGCAGAGAGTGCTGGTAAAAAGGGAAGGCCCCAAGAGCCCTGAGGTTTTTGTCCCCTTGGCTAGAGCTTGTTGGGAGATATGTTATATTAATTCTGATGAGGCTTCATTGATTTCTTTCAACTCTGAGCAGTAGCTCAGAGGTGTCATACCACTGTTCTTCTCATGGCATCCCACTGCCCACTCCATCCCACAGATCCCAGGAAGAGCCTTGAGCCAGACATGGGGATGCAGGATCTCCTCTCCCAGTGGCTGGGGTCAGGCCTTGGCTCTTCTGCTTCACTAAAATCAACCAAGAGTTTTCTCAGCACAGGACTTTGCCAGTCTGCAATCATGGTCTCTAATTATCTACCCTAACATATCCCTGAGGAGGCTTTCTTAGTAACAGCCCTCAGTTGGGCCCATTCATACTCCAAGTCGCTTCAACTTTTCCTCCTGACTTTACTTGCTCAAGCGGTTACATCGCTCTCTTCTATAGTACCTGAGCTCCATAGCATCAGTGCCAAAATACTCCATGGACCTCATTAAAATGCAGAAACTCCTGACATCTCTTCCATAGTTTTAGAAAGTCTTCACGGCTTGTGCAGCTAATTGCAGAGCTTGCATGATGTACTTAAGGAAGAAGATTTCAAAAAGCAACTAATGAAAATATTTCCTGTTTATAAATCCTGAATTTTGCTACATTTCAGTTTGGAGCATCTTTCTTCTTCTGCTATTTTTCTATGGTGTCTTCTTTGGAAACCTTCATCGGGAGGAAAAGTAGAGTCTAGAGGTCTGACACATCTGCTGCCAGCATGTACTGGGTCTGGCTGGAATGTTAACTTTCCCGGCAGCAGCCCATTCAGTGCCGTACTCTGTACTTGTAGCTGGAACAGCAGTGTTATCACACCAGGGTTGTGTCTACTGCTGAGCAGCACTGGCACAGCATTGGGCCTTTCTCTAACCCTCCTAGGGGGTGGGCAAAAAGTGAGGAGAGAAACATCACTAGGGCAGCTGACCTAAACCAATCAAAGGGATATTCCATACCATGTGGTGTCACACTCAGCAATAAAAGGTGGAAACAGGAAGAAGAGGGGAGGGGTGGGCTCTCGTTGAGAAGATGTTGGTCCTCCTCTCGAACACCGGCTGCGTGCGTTGAGGCCTTGCTTCAAGGACGTGGTCAATCATCGCTCATTTGTGGGAAGTAGAGAGTAATTTCTTTCCTCTGCACTTCCATATAGCTTTCATTTATTTTGTTTGTTTGTTTTCCTCCCTTTTTCCCCTTTCCCTTTTATTTCCCCTTAGTTAAATTGTTTAGTTCATGGTAGTCTTTATTTAATTATTATAATTATTTCCCTTTAATTAAATTATCCTTATCTCAACCCGTGAGTTGTTCTTTGCTTTACTTCTCCCCCTCCTTATCTAAAGGAGGGGGAGTGAGAGAGCGGTTGTGGGGTTTAGCTGCCCAGCACGGTAAAACCACCACAGCTGGGCCCCGTCTTCCCCACCCAAATATGTCCCTCGGCTGTCAGTGCCCTCTCCTCTGCCATAGTGGGACATGCTTTCCAGTGGGCTGTCTACCAGACACCATAATGAATACTGTGAGCAGGACTTGAGGGGTCTTGCTTCCAGCCAGGTGGAAGCAGGGAGGAAAAGGACAGTCGGGTTTACTGGACTGGGTATATTAGATGGCCTGGCACATCAGTCCCACCAATGTATCAGGCTCTACTGGACACCGGTACACTGGGTGCCCTAATGCCATCAAGCTAGAAAGAGGTAGAACCCACCTATATTTCTCAAGTGACAGGGGGATCCCAGCAGTTAACTGTACTGGAGGTTGAACTGAGTCTAACTGGGCAGGAATGGCACAAGCACCCCAATGGGACTGGCCCAGAGACATCCTCCTGTGCATCCTCGGCATAGACTGCTTCGGGAGAGGGTACTGCAAAGTTCCAAGAGGGCACCACCAGTGGGGTTTTGGGATATCTGCCTTATGAAAAGAGTTGCCCAGTCAATAGCTATTCTATTGACTGGGCAGCTCTTTTCACATTACTTAGTTTAGTTTTCCGTGGCTGGAAGGGGACCATTTCCCCAAGCTCATATGTACAACTACAGCCACTTGAAGAAATATTTTCTTTAGTTTTCATTCTGGGTTGTCCACAGAAAACCCAAGAGAGACCATGGATGTCCAGTTTTCTAGTAAGATTCAGGCTGAATTTCTCAGGTTCCAATGGTTGTTTTGAATTTATTTTATTTCAAATTTATTTTATTTTAATTTATTTTATTTCTATTTTATTTTATTTTATTTTATTTTATTTTATTTTATTTTATTTTATTTTATTTTATTTTATTTTATATTAATTTTTTCTCAAGGAACCCATGACTTGTGTTAGAAAGTGTTTCACGTGCTGGGCTGGGCTGCACTTACAGGGACAAAGACCACTGCTGGCAGTGGAGGTGTCAGACCTCCAGACTCTGCTTTTCCTCCTGATAAAGGTCTCCAAAGAAGTCACCCTGGATGAATAGCAATAGGAGAATGATGATCAAAACTGAAATGCAACAAAATTCAGCCTTTAAAAACAAAAGATATTTTCACTAGGTGCTTTTTGAAATCTTCTTCCTTAACTACATCTTGCAAGCTCTGCAATTAGCTGTACAAGGTTGTAGAATGCAATGAGGTCTCCCCTGAGCCTCCTCTTCGCCAAAGTAAATAATCTCAGTTCTCTCAGCTGCTCCTCATATGTCCTGTGTTCTAGAACCCTCAACAGCTTGGTTGCCCTTCTCTGGACATGTTCCAGGACCTCGATGTCCTTCTTGTAATGAAGGGCCCAAACCTGAACAAAGTGCTCGAGGTGTGGCCTCACCAAAGCAGAGTACAGGCGGATGATCACCTCCCTGCTCCTGCTGGCTGCACTATTTCTAATACAGGCCAGGATGCCCTTGGCCTTCTTGGCCACCTGGGCACACGGCTGGATCGTGTTCAGCTGAGCATCCATCAACACTCCCAGGTCCTTTTCCTCTTCACAGTCTTCTAGCCATTCTGCCCCAAGCCTATAGCGTTGCATGGAGTTATTGTGGCCAAAGTGCAGGACCCTGCACTTGGCCTTGTTGAACCTCATCCCATTCACCTCAACCCAGCAATCCAGCCTATTCAGATCCCTCCGAAGGGCCACCTACAGATCCTCAGGCAGACCAACACTACCTCCCAACTGGGTGTCATTGCAAACTTAGTGAGGGTACAGTCAATCCCCTCATCTAGGTCATCAATAAAGACCTTAAACAAGATAGGTCCCAGTACCAACCCCTGGGGGACACCACTTGTAAGGATGCCAGCTGGACTAACCAAAAATCTTGGTTAAAAGCTCTGAGGAGAGCCTTTATGTATGGAAACAACGTCCAAGCAAAGTTACTGTACTGGGTCTGGCTGGGATGTTAACTTTCTCTGCAGCAGCCCATACAGTGCTGTGCTCTGCGTGTGGAGCTAGAACAGCAGTGGGATCACACCAGCGTTGTGTCTGCTGCTGAGCAGTGCTCACACAGCATCAGGACTCTCTTTAACCCTCCTAGCAGGTGGGAAAAAAAAAGTGAGAAAAGCAACCTCACAGCTGACCTAAATCAACCAAAGGGATATTCCATACCATATGATGTCACACTCAGTAATAAAAGGTGGAAACAGGAAAAAGAGGACAGGTGTGGGCTCTCGTTGGGAAAATGTCGGTCCGCCTTCTGAATACCGACTATGTGTGTTGAGGCCCTGCTTCAAGGACATGGTCAAGCATGGCACATTTGTGGGAAGTATTCTCCTCAAGAAACTGGCTGCTCTTGGCTTGGACTGGCGCACGCTTCGTTGGGTTAGAAACTGGCTGGATAGCCGGGCCCAAAGAGTCGTGGTGAATGGAGCCAAGTCCAGTTGGAGGCCAGTCACTAGTGGCGTCCCCCAGGGCTCGGTGCTGGGGCCAGTCCTCTTTAATATCTTCATCGATGATCTGGACGAGGGCATCGAGTGCACCCTCAGTAAGTTTGCAGATGACACCAAGTTAGGTGCGTGTGTCGATCTGCTTGAGGGTAGGAAAGCTCTGCAGGAGGATCTGGATAGGCTGCACCGATGGGCTGAGGTCAACTGCATGAAGTTCAACAAGGCCAAGTGCCGGGTCCTGCACCTGGGGCGCAATAACCCCAAGCAGAGCTACAGGCTGGGAGAGGAATGGTTGGAGAGCTGCCAGGCAGAGAAGGACCTGGGAGTGATGGTGGATAGTCGGCTGAATATGAGCCAGCAGTGTGCTCAGGTGGCCAAGAAGGCCAATGGCATCCTGGCTTGTATCAGAAACAGTGTGACCAGCAGGGCTAGGGAGGTGATCGTCCCCCTGTTCTCAGCTCTGGTGAGGCCGTACCTCGAGTACTGTGTTCAGTTTTGGGCCCCTCGCTACAAGAAGGACATCGAGGTGCTCGAGCGAGTCCAGAGAAGGGCGATGAAGCTGGTGAGGGGCCTGGAGAACAAGCCCTACTAGGAGCGGCTGAGGGAGCTGGGCTTGTTCAGCCTGGAGAAGAGGAGGCTCAGGGGTGACCTTATCGCTCTCTATAGGTACCTCAAGGGAGGCTGTAGCGAGGTGGGGGTTGGCCTGTTCTCCCACGTGCCTGGTGACAGGACGAGGGGGGATGGGCTTAAGTTGAGCCAGGGGAGTTTTAGGTTAGATGTTAGGAAGAACTTCTTTACTGAAAGGGTTGTGAGGCATTGGAACAGGCTGCCCAGGGAAGTGGTGGAGTCACCATCCCTGGAAGTCTTCAAAAGACATTTAGATGTAGAGCTTAGGGATATGGTTTAGTGGGGACTGTTAGTGTTAGGTCAGAGGTTGGACTCGATGATCTTGAGGTCTCTTCCAACCTAGAAATAGAAATAGAAATTCTGTAATTAAACTAGACTTCCTCTGTAAGTATAGACAATAAAGAAGACAGCATAAATCCATTGGACTCAGTATCCCTCTCTTCCCATCTCCTCTGATTCTGAGGGAGCAGCCCCAGCACGCAGGAGAGGCTCAGGGCCAAGAGACTCACTGCCCGCTGGACTCTGCCTCTCTGCTGCCTTTGGGTTGGGGCTGCTGCTTCCCTGGAGCCATGGCCATGGCCAGTAGCAGGACTTGGCCTTGTCACTGCTGCTCCCTTTGGCTACCTCATTGTTCTCTTGTGCTTTCACATTCAACTAAGTCTTGAGATCTCATGTATCTTGCTGACAATCTTGTTGTCTGTTCAGTGGTATCTCTTTCATTGCACAGCTCTTCCAAAGCTGGTGGAAGGAATATACCCAAGGAACTGCTGCATGAACGGGCCTCTTGCTTTTCGGGGCTTCACTGTGGATCAGAATCTCAGAGTGCTCAGTGTAGTGCTGGACTGGGAGCTCCCTTCTTGGCTGCACATGGCTCAGCAAACAATAACTGGCCTTGACTGGCCTGGGACTGTGTTTAGTCTGATGGCAAATGGCATGCTGGATCAGTATCTGGAGCTGCTCTGTGGCTGGGCCAGGCCTCTTGTGCTAGCCGGGGGAGTGGGGCTGGCCCTGCGGGGCACAGGCACTGTGTGCTGGGGATCTCCCAGGCAAGAGAGCAGGGCTCCTGCAGCTTCACGGACCTCCATCTCCTGAGCCGTGCCTGGCCCCAGTGCGGGGGCTGCTGGGGAGGCCCAGAGCCGCCTTTGTGCCAGAAGCTGCGGTGCCTTTGAGGGGCTGCGGCTGTGGTGGCCATGCCCAGAGCCCTGCAGCAGCCTGCAGTGGGCGCTGCCCTGGGGCCAGCTCAGCCTGGGCTGCTGTGCTGGTGTGGGGTTTAGCTGCTCAGCACGGTAAAACCACCACAGCTGGGGAGAGGGCAGGGAGCTGGGGAGAGGTGGGCAGGGGCTGGGCTGGGCTGGGCAGTGCCCGGCAGAGGGCAACAGCAGCGTCAGGGAGCAGTGGCAGCATGCAGTAGAGGGCTCCCAGCAGGGCTTGGTGCTGCAGAGCCAGGGCTGCATAAAGGGAGCCCAGAGCTGCAGGGGCAGGGGCGAGGAGGCCGCTCTGGGCCCTTGCTGGCCTGGGCAGAGCAGGAAGGGGGCCCAGGGCATTCGTCCCTTCCACGCAGCCTGCCAGGACCTACAAGGTGCTCATGGAGAATCCAGGGACAGGATCTGCACCGTGGTGAGCAGGGAGAGGGCAAAGCTTCTCTGAAAAAGAGGCTGAAACTGAAAATTGTCCCTCCCCTGTCCCATGGTGTGACAGAGCCAGTGTGGAACAGGTTTCCTTTATTTGATATAGTTCTTGTATAACTTGCATTGATGGTGGCACAGAAAGAGCGTTCCTTCATCAGTGATGCACATCCTTCCTCATGTTAGGACAAAACTCAACATCCTTCACTCTGCTTATTCTTGTGAGGAATGTTTTAACAATTCGTGTCCATAAAGAACAATTCTGTTTGAATCCTGTCTGCCTCTGGGCCCTGCACTGGCAATTTAATTCTTGAACCACAGATGCAGTGTGTCCCAATCTCCCCCTCATTCTAGTCAATTTATCAAGTCTTCAGAAAATACTCCTTAAATTTATGAACCTGTTTGCTTTTGTTATTCCAGACTTCTATTTCTAACAGTTACAGCCTTTTTTCCTGTCTTCTTCGAGATTAACTTAACACTGCTATAGATGTGTCTGTGAATGGCTGGGGAAGAATGTTTTAATTACTCGTGAAGTGTCAATAAGAAAGCTGTTTGTGTTTGATGTCTGGGGGTTTCAGAACAACTGATAACAACTAGTGACTGTTATGGGATACTATGCATACCTTTGGTATCTGGTTAGGGGGGCCGAGAGATTAAGAGGAAGGAAAAAGAAGCTGAAGGACGGCTGGGAGACAAGACCTGAAGGGAGTGTTCTATAAACTTGGTATGGTGCCAAGTGAGTACAAAGGGGAGAGGAAGACTACGAGCCTTCAGCATGAAAGACCCCTAGAGACCCCCAGAGGAGACCCCCAGAGGAGACTGCGCATGCTCCAGTAGGAGGGACTGCACCCCGGAAGCTAATTATAATAATCTATTTTTTTAAAGTAGTAATGAATATGTATTAGTCTAGGAGCATAAAAATCAGCTGCTTGATGTAACTGGTGTGCGTCCTGGTGGAGCGGAGACTCCCGGTGCACCCAGCGCTGTTTGCTTACCTCTATTCCTTTATATTCTTTCAATAAATCCTATTTTTTTAATCCTAATTTGAATCCTGAGCCATTTATAACAGTTTCATGATTATCTATTTGCTTGTCCAGTGAATCCGTCAATCTGTCTACAAACTGCATATAAGGTTCATTGACTCCTTGTCGTATGCTAGTAAAAGAAGGCTGGCTCCTTCCTGTTTCTGGCAGTTTCAGCAGGGCTTGTAATGCTAGTTGGGCTGACTGTCGCAAGATGGCATTGTTGAGCCAAGTTGTAATCGTGGGTCCATTAACGGCTCAGTTCCCATAAGCTGAGGAAGCCCCGCACCCATAAGAGGGTCGCCTAATGTTCTTTCTAAATTCTGCAGTGCCACTATCTCACACAGTTCTCTCCATTTCTGTTCCCATAACAATTTTTGAGTCGGGGTGAGGATCATAGCAGCTATTTGGCGACAATCATACGGAACCAGCAACTGACCTGTCATCACATTTTCTAATAATGATTGTGTAAAAGGTGCATGCAATCCGTAGGTCATGACTGTTTTTCTCAGTTCCTTTATTAAGTCCCACTGAAAAACATTATACTCATTTGGCCCATTATTCCGTACTGTTACTGGAAAAGCCATGCCTATCGGGTCTCCATCTTTCAATGCCTCTCGGAGTATACCGTCCCAACGCTTGCAAGGGTCAAAATCTTTACTTGATCGAGGGGCCTTGCTTTGGGAAGAGATGGGGGCCATAGAAACATCCCTTGTCAGGGGCACCGATGGTGACAAAGGTGGAGGAAATGGGCTAGGGCTTGTTTCAGCCTCCTTTTCAAAATCAATCAGGTTGATCTTTTCTGTCAGTGCACAAGCACCTTCTTGTGCTTCGCTTGCCTGTGCCACAGCAGTTTGTACCTTTTTTTTCTGCCCACTAAGCTCTTAACATTTCAGTTACTAAACGCCAAGTTGTCATTACCTCCACTACTGTGGTATTTCCCCGAGATGCAGTGTCCCAAATAGTCCCTGCATGTTCCCAAGTAGCTAAATCAAACATCGCTGATACAGTTGGCGGGGCGCCATTTTTTTGCAAAAACTTTTAACAGTAGTTTCAGTTTATATGGATCAACATTATCCCTCTTTTCTCTAAGAGTTTGCTCAACAATTTCACTATTGTCTCCTCCTTGGCCAATAGGTTCTCCCCCATACTTCTGCCTGCTGCTCACCTGGGGTTAGGTGCGGTCCCAGGGTGGAAGCTGCAGTCCTGCTGTCAGCTCAATTCATTCAGCGGGGTTCCCTTTGGTCACTATGCCTACGTTGCTCGTCCCAAATCTCCCATCACATCGAGGTCACCATTTGAAAGGAACTGATCACACAACTCAAGGCTGGTGTGCAACTGAAGCGTTTATTGACTATACATTCTTGCATTTATACCCTTAGCATCTTTGCATGTGCCGGGTATGCTACCAGGCAAGCTCGCTCATTGGTGGCTATACTACTGTTCATGCAACTATCACGCTCTTATTCTGCTCGTTGATTTGTTGTCATGCAGATCGTTCGTGCTGGTTGTTTTCTCAACTCCTCAATTGTTACTTCTTCTTTGACCTTGTGCAACTTGTCTTGTACCTTATCTTGCATTTTTCTACTAGCTACTTTATTTCTGTGTCTAGCAGATTCCACAGGCTTCCAAACTGAGCTCCCATAGGGGGTATCCAGTACCTGAGGGAATTAGTCACGTTGGAGGTGATTAGTTGCCTAAAAAACTAAGAAACTTAGGCAACTAACAGCTTTCTGAAGATCCAGGTGAAGTCAAGTGCACGTGACCCATGGGGCAGAGCTTTGTAGGGAGTGCACCGTCATTATATGCCAACTCATTGACAGTAATGACCAGGAAAGACTAAGAGGAATCCATGGTGGATGAATTTGCTAGCCAGCTATGGCATTACAAAGAAAGTCTCTCTTCTTCCCTATGAGCCTGTGTCTCGTCTATGGAGAAACTGTCTGAGTAGGTCCAACAGCTACAAGAGAATACATCTTCCTCCCCACCTCCACAACCAGTACCTCAGCTCTCAGGTGTAAGTGTCCCTGTACTCAAGAAAGGTGATATAGTGGGTACATACCACGTGGAAACCTGTGGTTTTAACTGTGTGATGACAGAGAAGCCATGAGAAAATGGGATGGAAAATCTACCTCCATCCTAGAGGCATGGATACATGAAGCACAAGGAAAAACATTCACAAAAAGTGGTTCTTCTGAGAAAATTGCTGCTCCTGTTTCTAGTGGGCAGTCCTCCAAACAGAGTAATGAATACTATGAGTGGGACTAGAGGGGCTCTACCTCCAGCCAGGGGGGAGGAAGGGGGCAACTGGGTGTATTGGACTTTGAGGATTCCATGACCTGGCACATCAGACCCACAGAAGATGCAAGGCTCTAGTGGACACCAGTGCTTAGTGTAGTGCTAAAAGGGCCAAAACCCATTTGCATTTCTTGAATGACGGGAGAATCCCAGTAGCTAACTGTATTGGAGGCTGATGTGAGTCTAATGGGAAAGAGTGGCAAAAGCAACCCCTTGAGACTGGCCCAGAAGCTCTGTGCATCCTTAGAATAGACTCCTTCAGGAAAGGGTACTTCAAAAATGCAAAGGTTTACCTTTAAACAGTTGTCTACCTTGCCCACTCTCTCACAGGGCCCTTCTGCTCTGGAGGTGCTGATGGCCAATGAGCAGCAGGTGCCAATCGCTACCACAACAGTGCACCTGAGGCAGTATTGCACTGACAGAGACTCCCTGACTCTCCTGCATGACCTGGTTCATTGACTGGAGAGCCAAGGAGCGATCAGCAAGGCTCTCTCACCCTTTAATAGTCCCGTATGGACAGTGCAAAATTCTAATGGGGAGTGGAAGATAATGGTGGACGTCTGTGGACTGAATGAAGTCCCACCACCTCTGATTTTGACATAAAACAAAGTAAGGTCAAAGGACCTACACAGGAGATCCTGAGGCAGGCTGGCCAGGTTCAGGGGGACCCCTGCTTGGGGACAGGCTGGGTATCGGTCAGTGTGTGGTGAGCAATTGCACTGTGCAACACTTGATTTACTAACCGTCCTTATCTCAAAATATTAGCATTTCAGGGGTGAGGATGAGCTATGTGGTGCTGGCTGTATGCCAGGATAAAGCACAACATGCTTGACAACCACAATCCAAAGCACAAATCACACTTTAAAAAATTAGTCTCTGGCATCTACAGAGAGAAGAGGTCAGTGATGACTTCAGTCTCCTTCAATCAGCACACCCCAGCAGAGACCCTGCTGCCTTGGGGAGCTGTCAGCCCTGAGGCCTTGGGGACACCTCGAGGGAGCCCAAGGGCACAGAGTAAGCTATGCAATGGTCGGGTGCTGTGCTGCTGAGCTGGGCCGGGCTCTTGGGCCCAAGCAGAGCTCCTGGCAAGAGGACAGTGCTGCAGAGAGACAGCTGTGCCCAGGAGCAGCTCCTCTGCACAGCGCAGCAGGGCTGGGGGCTCTGACCGCAGCTGGCACACAGAGAGGAGAGAAGGAGAGAGGGCTTGGAGGCACTGAGGAGCGCAACAACAGAGGGCAGCGTGTGGCAGGACACATCTGCAGGCTCCTGACACCGTGAGGCTCTGGCAGCAGGGCACTGCAGGTGGGGTTGCCAGAGGGGTCTTCTACAGCTGGCACATCCGATGCCTGATAGCATCTGGCAGGGTGGGTCTCTCTGTTTCTCCAGAAAGGAGTGGAAGATGCTTTAGAGAATGGCATTTATAAGGGGTCATTTTCAGAAGAAGATTGAGGCTTTGTTTATCTGAAGGAGAAGGCTTTTTTTTTTTTTTTTGGTTCAGTGCTTTCCGATTCCTGCACTGCAGAGGAGGCAAGCTTGAGGGTACTTTGTTTTCAGGATTGTACAGGAGACTGAGAATCCCAGAGTATTGCACAGAGAGATCAGAATGGAAACAATGAGATTCTGACAGGCTCTCCTGTAAAGAGAGAAGATCGCCTGGGGGGTGTGCTAAGATAGGGAATACGTTTTCTTCATTTAAGTCTGTTCTAACTTTGATCTGCATTCTCATCTTCAACAGGCAGCTGTGCTTAATGTCAGCAAATGCCCAACAGCAGCTCAGTCAGTGAGTTCCTGCTGCTGGCATTTGCGGACACGCGCGAACTGCAGCTCCTGCACTTCGCGCTCTTCCTGGGCATCTACCTGGCTGCCCTCCTGGGCAACGGCCTCATCCTCAGCGCCGTAGCCTGCCACCACTGCCTCCACACCCCCATGTACTTCTTCCTCCTCAACCTCGCCCTCCTCGAGATGGGCTGCATCTCCACCACTCTGCCCAAAGCCATGGCCAATGCCCTCTGGGACACCAGGGTCATCTCCTATCAAGGCTGTGCTGCTCAGGTCTTCTTTTTTGTCTTCTTGATTGGAGCAGAGTATTCCCTTCTCACAGTCATGGCCTACGACCGCTACGTTGCCATCTGCAAGCCCCTGCACTACGGGAGCCTCCTGAGCAGCAGAGCTTGTGCCCAGATGGCAGCAGCTGCCTGGGGCAGTGGCTTTCTCAATGCTGTCCTGCACACGGTCAACACATTTTCGCTGCCCCTCTGCTATGGCACTGTTGTGGACCAGTTCTTCTGTGAAATCCCCCACATCCTCAAGCTCTCTTGCTCAAATACCTACCTCAGGGAAGTTAGAGCACTTGTTTTTAGTGTTTTTTTGGCCTTTGGTTGTTTTATTTTCATTTTGGTGTCCTATGTGCAGATCTTCAGGGCAGTGCTGAGCATTCCCTCTGAGCAGGGCAAGCACAAAGCCTTTTCCACGTGCCTCCCTCACCTGGCCGTGGTCTCTCTGTTCGTCAGTACTGCCATATTTGCCTACCTGAAGCCTCCCTCCATTTCCTCTTCATCCCTGGACCTAGTGGTGGCATTTCTGTACTCAATGGTGCCTCCAGTAGTGAACCCCCTCATCTACAGCATGAGGAATCAGGAGCTCAAGAATGCAGTGAGGAAATTGTTTCCATACTTGCTTCTTTAGCATCTGTGATGTATTCAGAGAATGTATTCTTAATAATATGCAAATATTTTGATTCATACTATATCGTATCATTTTTATCATTATTAGTGTTATCATAACATTTTCATTAATAATAATCCTAACAGAAATAAAAGGGTATTCGGGAAAATGACACAACATTTTAAAAATTATTTTTCTCTGTTAATATTTTATTTTATTTATTTTTTTTTTTTGTAGTGTAGTTCTCAGCATTCTGAATGTTACATTTTGTCTTAGTTTTTACCATATCATTTAATGTACACAGAGATCATGTTTCCTTTGTTGTTAAAGACAATAAAGATACCAGAGGAAATTCATTAGTCTCAGTATCCTTCTCTTTCCATCTCCTCTGGAGCTGGGGGAGCATCCTCAGCATCCTGAAGGGGGTCAGGGCCAAGAGCCCAGCTGCCACGCATAGGAACAGTGTACTTGGATTCGACCTTGTGGATCTAGGTGACAGTCCTGTCGTCTCTATAGCAGGGCCAGCACAAAGCCTTTTCCACGTGCCTCCCTCACCTGGCCATGGTGTCCGTCTTCCTCAGGCCTGTCATGGTTGCCTGCCTGAAGCCCCCCCCCATCTCCTCCCCATCCCTGTACCTGGTGGTGGCAGTTCTGTACTCAGTGGTGTCTGTAGTGTAGCACGTCCTCATCTGTAGCATGAGGAGCCAGGAGCTCAAGCATGCCTTGTGGAAATAGATGGCTAGATGTGTCTTGGATGCAAATTTCTGATCTGCTTCTGCACATGACTTGTAATGTCAATAATTATATGAATAGCCAATATACCTGTGGCGTTTTGTTTTGTTTTGTTTTTCGTGGTTGTGTTTCTGTATATTCTTATTACATCAATTCAGCTAATAACACCCATTAAAATGATATGGATGTACCTGTTGAATATAGTTTATAGACTCTGTGCATGTGAAACCATGATCTCTATGAATTTAAACTTCAGGAAGTTAAAGTTCAATAGGCTTTTTTGTCTGACATCCTTCCTCTGAGACCTGTTCTGGCTCTGCAGGGGCAGTGCCCATGTGCAGGGGTGCAGAGGAAAAGAGTCCCATCCCAGCAGCACGGCCAGGGAGCACCAGCGCTTGGGACATGCAGAGCTGCTCTCTTGCCACTGCCGCCCTGTCCTGCTGAGCCCTGCTGGTAGGGTCAGGCCCGGCTGCTCCTTGGTGCCAGTGCTGTTGTGGGGCTGAGCTGGGACTGCAGGCAGGGACAGGCAGTGGGCACGGCAGTGGCACAGCTGGCCTCCACTGCAGCACTTCCCTCCTAAGGGGGGATCTCCTCCGAGGTGGACTGAGCAGAGCTCAAGTGCTCAATCTGGCGTGAGCAGGCAGAGGAGAGCTCTGCAGCCCCAGGGCACACAAAAGCCCCATCAAAGGAGCCTGGCGAGTGATTCCTTGCAGCCCTGGGGCAATGGCAGTGACCCCCTGAGCTGGGTCTGCCTCCCAGCCTGCCCAGCACAGCCCTGCAGAGTGCCCCGATGCCCCGGGCACCACAGCCCCCTCGCTCTGCAGAGCAGCACTGCCAGCTGGGGCTGGGGCTGGGGCTGGGGCACTGGGGCTTGGAGGCCACTTCTCCTGAGTGTCTTCTAAGCCAGTTACAGGCTCATGGCTTCTGGATACAAACATGATCTTCACTGTGCACAAGGAGCTGACAGACCGCCAACATGGAATGGTGCTAGAACATAGCCTGCAAGGTTCCTCCTTCCCTAGCATCTCCCGGGACTGGCACAGAACTGGCTCCTGTGTGTCAGAGAGGCTGGGAGCCCAGAAGGTGTGCCATGAGCTTGGAGGATCACAACCAGATCACTTCTACCTGGGCAGGTCCTGGCTCAAAAATGGGGTGTTTTGTAGGTCTGGTATTATTTGCTCAGTGGTGCGTCAGAAACACTAAGTCCAGCAGGAAGCAAATGGCTGTTAAATGGCCTGTGAGGTGAGCTCTTTCTGAAGTAGCTGACAGGTCACCCTTGACTCCTGGCTGGGATCTGTGCCTTTAGGCTCACATCTGCCAGTGTCCATGGTAGGGCAGCAGAAGGCACTTGCTGTGCATGTAGTTTCTGAGATCGGCTCTTTCTAAGTACCTGCTAGGCCCCATAGTGGAATAGGTCTTGGGTAGGGGTTGTCATATCAGAGGTGTCAGCTTTTGCCTGAAGTCATCCTTTAGGACTGCTTTCAGTTTTCTACACAGAGGGGGCCACTGCCTCCAAGACGCTTGGGGCAAACTGAACCATGCATGAGAGTTTGGAAAAAGATACCCTGGGTGCAAAGAATTTCCTAGTTTATTAAAGAATTTATTAGGATTTTTTTTTGTTAATTTGTTTTTACAATTAAGTTTCTTGGGTTTGATTTAAATAAATGTATTTTTAACATCTTGTAATTTTTTTTAATTTCTTTTATCCAGTCGTCTAATATAGCTAAAGAAGCAAGCTTAATGAATATGTAAAGACAATAACAAGTCCCTCAGAATATCATTCATCTCAGTTTCTCTGTCTTCCCATCTCTTCTGGAGCTGGGGGAGAAGCCCCAGCACGCAGGAGGGGCTCAGGATCAAGAGCCCAGCTACCACATGCAGGAGATGCTCCGGTGGCCCTCGGAGCTGCCCCTCACTGCCTGCTGGGCTCTGCCTCTCTGCTGCCTTCGGGTTGGGGCTGCTGCTTCCCTGGAGCCATGGCCATGGCCTGCAGCATGACGTGGCCTTTTCACTGCTGCTGTCTTTTGGCTTCCACATTGACCACTGCTGGCAGTGGAGGTGCCCTGAGAACTCCACCTGGCTCCACCTGATTTTCCCAAAGGGCTCTGGCCTTCTGCAGGTCTTTTCTGACATCTGCTGGTCCGGGGAAGTGCCTCAAACACAACAGGGCCACTGGAGGTTTTCCCTGGTTGCTTATGGTCAGACAGCAAAGCTCTGCCAGAATACCCAGTATTTTTTTCAGTACTTGAATGATAAAGCAACAACTCATCAGCTCAAAAGATTCAATCCCTTCCGTAAAATGTCTCATGTGAAGTGTAATTTCTATCATGAAGAAATGTGATTTTTCAGGATGCATATTCATCCCAGGAGAAGAAATACTGGTGTTCACCTGTAGTTGCATTGTCATCGCTTTTCTATCATGGTGTGCTCCCTCCCTCATCTTCCAGGCACAAAACTCATCCTGATTACATAGACCCTGCTGAATGTCCCCTTTCCAGCTGCCTGTCTGGACCTATGCACTTCCCATCATTCTCCTGGTTTGCCCTCCTCTTACCGTTTAATCATTCAGACCACTCTCAGTGACCCAGTTGCTGCTTGGAGTTTCAGTGAGTTCAAGGTCGCCCATCTCTCAGCAGTCTTTCTAACGGTTTCCTTAGTAAGACCCTCATCATTTATCATTGAATTAGTATGATATGGATTAATATTAACACAGATATTTAAATCACTGTAAAATACATCATATACAGTCATCCTTTTGGGAAGGTAAACATCACTGGAGGCAACAAAATAAGGAACTTGAACTTTTTTTTTTTTTTTTAAATTGCAGCATGATTTCCTGTTGTTTGTTTTGAAATAGGAAAACTCCTGTTCTTCCCACCTAAGCAGGGCTTCAAAGGAGAAACCCTAGACCAATATAACCAGGAGAATGATGCTCTAAACTGAAACACAACAAAATTCAGCCTTTAAAATGAAGAAAGATTTTTATTAGATGCTCCTTGAAATCTTCCCCCTTAACTACAACATGAAAGCTCTCCAATTAGCTGATCAAGTCTTGAAGACTTGAAGAAAATGTTGGGAGAGACATGGCTCCTTAGGAGTTTCTGTGTTTTAATGAGTTCCATGGTGTATTTTGGTGCTGAGTCAAAGAAACTTGGGTACTGAGAGGAGAATGATGCAACTGAGCGAAAAAGCAAACTCAAAAGGAAAAGCTGAAGTGACTTGGAGTATTAATGGGCCCCACTGAGGGCTGTTACTAACAAAGCCTCCCCAGGGACTGCTTAGGGCAGATAATTGGAGGCCATGATTACAGACAGGCAAAGCACTGTGATGAGAAAAGTCTTGGTTGGTTTTGGTGAAGCAAAAGGTCTAAAGCCTGACCCCAGTCACTGTGAGGTGAGATCCTGCACCCCCCTGTCTGGCTCAGGACTTTTCCTGGAGGTCTGAGGAATGTGGTGGGCAGTGTGATGCCATGAGAAGGACACTGGTATGACACTACCCTGCCTCTGCACAGGATTGCAAGGAAGCAAAGAGGCTGCACTGCAATGACTATATGTCGTCTTTTCATAAGCTCTAGCCAAAGTGACAGGGCTGTTGGGTCCTTCCTTTCTTGCCAGCACTCTGCCTTCTCCTCTGCACATTTTAATATGCTGTCCCACACTTTATCCTATTTCCTGGAAGTCTGTAGACACCCACCTCTGTTCACCACCTTGCTGTCATCCCAGCATTTCCATCATTTCACTGTCTCACTAACCCTCACCAGCTGTTCCTTGAAAAACAAAGCTAAGGTCACGTCATAGATACTCACCAGCATCTTCCAAGCCAGGGGCCTGCTGCTGGCCTTGCAGCTTCTTGTGGAGACACAGCCAAGCCTTGTGCCTCCTGCTGCCCACTCATGGACTCAAGCAGAAGGGACAGGACAACCCATGTTGGGGCCTTCTTTCTGCCTGGGTCCTCCTGGCTCTGGAGGCAGAGGGGATCCCCCAGTCAGCATGCCAAGCAGGTGCCTTCTGCTGGCCTAGCAGGGCCACTGGCAGCTGTCAGCCCAAAAGTCCAGATCCCAGGTCTATGTCAAGACACAGGACTGTCACCTGCCACGTCCAGACACAAGTGACCTCACAGTCCCTTTCCGTGACACGTTCCTGCTGCTGCCCTATCAAGTGCAGAGACAGAAGTGACCTCACAGTCACTGTCATGGTCACATTGCTCCTGCTGGGGCAGAAGATCCTGAGACAGAGCTGAGCTTTCTCTAGCCCCCTCGGTATCTCTTTTTACTTTCTGGGTTAGAGATTAAGCAAAGTTTTAGTGGGAGTGTTTGGTGTTCTGCTTGTGGTGTCACGTCTGTGGTTGAGGTATGGACAAGCTCTGTGGTTTACGGGTGTTTTACATCTGCCAAGGAGTTTAGGGTTAAATGGAGCATTTTAATGTTAGTGGTAAGTGAAGGGATTACGGTTATCAAGAGAGAAAATTGATTCCTTTCAGAGTGTTGTAGTAGCATTTAGGTTTAGGGATTAAAATCACTGTTTCCAGTAAGGTAAGGGACATACGTTACTGTTTTAAGTCAGTGTTACTGCAGCATTGGCATTGCATGAATGCTCTTACCTCTATGAAATCATTAATTTCTGCTGGCCATGTGTGGTGGTTTTACTCAGGTGTGCAGCCGAGCTCCACCACAACCGCTCTCTCACTCCCCCTCTCCTCAAAGAGGAAGGGGGAGAAAATACAACACAGAGAACTCGAGGTTAGAGATGAGAAAGGTTTAATTAAAGGGAAAAGGAATGGGGAGGAAAAACAGAGACAAAAGAAACAATCAGTCTGCACGGAAGCACAGAGAGAGAAAAAATTATTCTCTACTTCCCATCAGCGAGCGGTGTTCGGCCACGTCCTGGGAAGCAGGGCCTCAAACGCGTAGTGGTTGTTCAGGAGGAACAGCCCCCTCCCCCACGAGAGCCCCCCTTTTATTGCTGAGTGTGACATCAGGTGTTATGGAATATCCCTTTGGTTGGTTTAGGTCAGCTGCCCCGGCAATGTCCCCTCCCCATCACTTGCCCACCCCCACTGCTGGCTCTTGGGGGCTCAGAAGGAGTCCTGATGCTGTGCCAGCACTATGCAGCAAGAGACACAACACTGGAGTGATATCAGTGCTGTTCCAGCTACGAGTGCAGAGCACAGCACTGTGCGGGCTGCTGCAGGGAAAAGGTGACTCCAGCTCAGACAGACCCAACACACAGATTCTCCACTGAAATCAACAGTTGGACATAAATGTCCATTGCACCAGTTCCCACCTTAGGCTGCACGGAGGCACATAATTTTTTATTATTTTTATTATTGTTATTATTATTATTATTATTATTGTTGTTGTTGTTGTTATTTTATTTTATTTTATTTTATTTTATTTTATTTTATTTTATTTTATTTTATTTTATTTTATTTTATTTTTTTGAAACAAACAACTGTAAACCATGTTACAATTTGCTGAAAAACAGAACAAACTCCTCAGCTGTGTGCCCAGTCCAGGCTGCCTCTAGGCAACTTCACATTCCAAAAGGAAGAAGTAGAAATTAGATGGACAAGAAACTAGATTTATTTTTTGTTTTGTTTTGTTTTATTTTATTTTATTTTATTTTATTTTATTTTATTTTATTTCAAGATAAAATATTTTATACAGCTAGATTGGAAATGCTAAATAGAAAAAGAGTTGAGGAGCTGCCTAAGGACATGATTAGATAAACTTGTTAAACATGGTCAAATTTGAACTCCCTGATGGTCAGAGACTAACTGGGTAGGTTAGAGGGATCAGAATGATCAAAGGCTTGCAGTGGGCAAATCTGGAGACCAATGGGAAGTGCAGACAGAGAGCAAAGGTCCAGACAGAGAGCTGGAAAGGGAACTTCCAACACTGTCAGTTTAATCAGGACCAGTGGAAGATTATGGCCTTAAATGCACATCAGAATCAACAGAGTAGTGCAAGTGCAGGGGAAGAACGGTATTTCTTTTTCTGCAGTGAATATACATCCTGGAAATTCTCATTTTGTGACAACAGAAATTCAACTTAATGTGGGACGCTTTGTGAAAAGGATTCACCCAAATCCCTTCAAGTGATGACAATTAGGTGCTCTGTTTCTTAAATACTGAAGGAATGCACAGGATTTTGGGCAAAGCTTTGCTGTCTGACCATAAGCAACCAGTTCCACCTCTAGATACTCGGCTGCATCTGAGGAACTTCCCTGGACTGGCCGCTGTCAGAGAGGACCTGCAGGAGACCAGAGCCCCTTGGGGCTACAGATTGAGCCAGGTGGACTTGCCAGGGCACCTCTACTGCCAGTAGTAGTCTCTGTCCCTGTAACAGCAGCCCAGCCCAGCACAACAAACCCCATCAAAGACAAGTCGGGGGCTCTTGAGAAATGGTCATCCATCTGAAATGGTCATTTTGAGCATTGGTCATACATGTACAGCATTGGTATCACACCAGTGTTTTGTCCATTGCTGAGCAATACTGGCACAGCATCAGGACTCCGTAAGGCTTGGATTGCTTTGGTTTCCACCAGTCACTGCACAGGAGATGGAGGTCCATGAAGCTTCAGGACCTCATCTAATTCCTGGGAGATCCCCAGCACACAGTGCCTGTGCCCCACAGGGCCAGCCCCACTCCCCAGGCCAGCACAAGAAGCCCGGCCCAGCCACAGAGCAGCTCCAGATTCCTCTCCAGGATGCCATTTGCCATCAGACCCAGCACCAGTGGGACAGTCCCAGGACAGTCAAAGGCCAGTTACTGTTTGCTGGGCAATGTGGAATCAGGAAGGGAGCTCCCAGTGCAGTCCTCGGTCTTTCACTGGTCACTTTGGGACTCTGATCTGCGGTGAAGCCGAGAAAAGCAAGAGGCCTTCCCCGGGAGCAGCTCCTTGGGTGTATACCTCACACCACGTTTGGAAGACAGACATGGAAGGGAACAAGTGGAGAGTGTGGAAGTGAAATGAGTAGCATGAAAAAGCCACATCCTGCTGCTGGCCATGGCCATGGCTCCAGGGAAGCAGCAGCCCCGACCCGAAGGCAGCAGAGAGGCAGAGCCCAGCGGGCAGTGAGGGGCAGCTCCAAGGGCCACTGGGGCTGCTCCTGCATGTGTCAGCTGGGCTCTTGGCCCTGAGCCCCTCCTGCGTGCTGGGGCTGCTCTCCCAGCTCCAGAGGTGGGAAGAGACGGCAGCTGAAAGTAGTTAATTTATGCTGGATTCTTTATTTTTTTTAGTTACATGGCAAAGCCAAGTTCTATAGTTACATGACAAAGCATTTGGACAAAAATAAAAAGAAATAATTAACAGATAGGAAACATAGAATATCATTAATATATGATAATCACAAATTTCAGAGAATGGTATAAAAGGAAAATAATAAGAAAAGACTGTTCTAACATATTGTCAGAAAAACTTTGAGTCCGGTTAGGACTTTGGGTTCGTTATTTAAATGAAAAAGCATGTATCCAAAGAGTTTCTGCAAGGCATTCTTGAGCTCCTGGTTCCTCATGCTATAGATGAGGGGGTTCATGCCTGCAGGAACCACAGAGTATAGGACTGCAACCACGAGGTCCAGGGATTGGGAGGAGATGGAGGGGGGTTTCAGGTAGGCAAACATGGCAGTACTGACAAACAGAGAGACCACGGTCAGGTGAGGGAGGCACTTGGAAAAGGCTTTGTGCTGGCCCTGCTCAGAGGGCATCCTCAGCACTACCCTGAAGATCTGCACATAGGAGAAAACAATGAAAAGGAAACAACCGAATGCTAGACAGACACTAAGTAAAATAAGCCCAAACTCCCTGAGGAACAACTTTGAACAGGACAGCTGGAGGATTTGAGGAAGTTCACAGAAAAACTGATTAAGCTCATTGCTTTGGCAGAGGGGCAGGGAAAATGTAGTGGCTGTGTGCAGGACAGCATTGAGAAAGCCACTTCCCCAGGCAGCTGCTGCCATCTGGGCACAAGCTCTGCTGCCCAGGAGGCTCCCGTAGTGCAGGGGCTTGCAGATGGCAACGTAGCGGTCGTAGGCCATGATAGTAAGGCTATAATATTCTGCTGATATGAAGAAGAGAAAGAAAAAGACCTGAGCAGCACAGCCTTGATAGGAGATGGCCCTGGTGTTCCAGAGGGCATTGGCCATGGCTTTGGGCAGAGTGGTGGAGATGCAGCCCAGGTCAAGGAGGGCCAGGTTGAGGAGGAAGAAGTACATGGGGGTGTGGAGGCGGTGGTGGCAGGCTACGGCGCTGAGGATGAGGCCGTTGCCCAGGAGGGCAGCCAGGTAGATGCCCAGGAAGAGCGCGAAGTGCAGGAGCTGCAGCTCGCGCGTGTCTGCGAATGGCAGCAGCAGGAGGAACTCGCTCACAGAGCTGATGTTGGGCATTTCCTTCCTTTGGACACTGTCGTCTATTGAAGAGAAGGAAGAAAAATGTTGGAACAGACTTCTCTGAGCACTCTGAGCACACAGATTTCTCTCAGGGAAACCTATTGCATCTCATAGAATTCCCCCCAGCCCGAGTCTCTCTCTGTGCAGGAGAACCTTTCTGCATATCTCCTGCTTGAGCTGTGGCTGGTGCTGGCTGAGAGCGGCACTGGGAGCAGGGGCACCTGTGAGCTCCAGAGGAGTTGTTCAGGGAGTGCAGCAAGAGGGAAGCACGAACATGAGGGAAAGTCAAGTTCAGTCGACGTGTGGTATCACTGAGCTTTGCAGTCATTTTGCAAAATCTCATCCACCACAGTGTAGAGCAAGGTAGGATTTGCTTTCTTTTCCTTTCTAATCCTTAGGACAACAAACAAGCTTAGGGGTTTCTCTGAGAAGAAAGTAGAGACAGTTGAGAGCACAGAAGCCGCAGTCCAAGTGAAGCTGGTCAGAATCCTCACCTTTTATCCTGGTGTCTGATCAGGATCTCAGCCCTTCCCTCTTTTCCCATGGGTGCAGAGACCTCAATCCAGCAGCCCACTGACAGTCACCCAGCAGCACGGACATGGCCTTAGCATGGAAGTGTCCTCTCCTTGAGGTAACTGGATAAAAGAAGGATTCCACAAGAGAGCTGCATCCTGCTGGAGAACAGTCTAGAGCACAGGAGGATGCCCCATAGACTTCAGATGTTTATCTGAAAGTTGGGGTGCATCCCCTGCAGTGTCTGGGGAAGGCTTGATCACTCTGCTCTTGGTTTACCAGGAGCAGCCATGCTATGGAAATCCAAGGGGATTCTGCCAGGCTTCCTCAACTCACACTGCAACCCAGCAAGACTCTCAAAGCCTACTGCTTTTGAGAGCCCACTACCCTCCCAGAAACAACACCCAGCAGGAGACCCTTCCAGGAGCTGCAGCTGCATGGCCCTGCAGCCAGACCCTTACCTTGTCAGGGGCTGTGCAGGTTTCTCCTGCAGGCAGCTCTCAGCATCCTCCCACTGCCAAGTGCCTCCGAGCCCTCTCTCCTTTTCTTCTCCCTGTGTCTGCCTCTGTGTCTCTTTCCTACTGCGCTGTGCAGAGGAGCTGCTCCTGGGCACAGCTGTCTCTCTGCTTCATGGGACTTTCTGAAATGTGTTTTCTCTGTCCCACGAGCCTGCCCCAGCTCAACAGCACAGCACCAGACCAAGGCACTGCAATCACCCCTCTGGGGGCTTTGCTTATGAGCCCACAAACCTCAGGCACTCAGAGACAATTGAAGACAGCTCTCCAGAAGTCCAAGTCAGAGGCAAGTTTCCTGCAGTGTCCTCCTGAGGGCCAGCACTGACACAGCCTCCCTTGGAGCTCGTTAGAGCAGAACCCTGGAGGCAGTGAGGACAAGGAGACAAAAGCAGTGTGAAGGTGACACTGATGTGTAGACAAAATGGATGTGTGTTTCCAAGCACAAGGTCTAGGCCTTGACACCCATACTGTGGGAAGGGAGATCCTTTCCCTTGACAGGTTGCTCAGGGCTCTTTGTAGTGCAGTAGGAGAGGGGGATGTGCATGGCCAAGTGCAGGAGAATGGTACGACCCCTGCCTGGTTCTTAGGTGAGGGCAAGGAGGCAATGAGGCCCTGGTGCTTTAACGATCAGCTGTCTCCTCCTAGGTCTCAGTGACAGAGACAACAGCCATAGCCATGGACACAAAGTCCTGGTCCTCTTGGGACTTTCAGCCTTGTCAGAGCCCTCTACCCTGCCTCTACATGGCTCTCCTAGGGACTCCGAGACCTCCACATCTTTCCTTTTTGGCTGCAGACCCTTATCTCTTACTGTCACAGCAGATTTGAGCCGAGTGTGATAACTCAGATCTTCTTGGTGGCCATGCTCCTCATAAAGCAGCTCTGTAGGAAGCTGGCCTGGTCCCTCGTGAGGAGCCACCACTGCTCCTATGGCATCCCTCATGGTGCCCAGGGCCTCCTCCTCATGGCCACTACTCACTCAGCAGGGTCCCAGTCTGCCCTGATGTGTGGGGTTCCTCTTCCTCTGGTACAGGACTGGGCTCTTCTCCATGTGAAAGTCAAGAGTTTTCTGAAGTCAAAATCCTGCAGTTTCTCAAGGTTCACCCACAATGATGCTCCATTCTATCAGCTGTTAATGTCAGCAGGCAGATGGTTCAACCTTCACGTGACTGTGCTATCTCTGACCAGACATCAGCACAGCAAGAGTTCCTGGGAAACTTGGATAATTCAGGAGAAACCTGTTGAATGGAATTGCAGCACAATCACCGAAGGGTAGGGGACGGAAGGCTGTCAGGTTCCACATTTGCTGCGCTTTCTTCTCATGCATGCTGTCAGTTTTTCTGGAATCGTGTCCTGAATGTTATAGGGCTGTGCAGGTCAAAATTAGAAGGGCCAAAGCCCAGCTGGAGCTCAATCCATCTATTACTGTCAAAGACAATAAAATAAATAAATAAATAAATAAAAATATTTTGAATGAAGAAGGATTAGGGAGAATCATAATGCCTTATTGGAATTTATGGGAAAAACCTGGTGACAAGGGATGAGGCACTTAATGCATTCTTTGCCTCTGTTTCTAGCAGCAAGACCAGTTGTTCCCCTGGACATTTCTTCCTCCTCATGGCCAGTGCCATCCTTCCATTACACACTTTCTGGCATTTTTTTCTCTACTGCTCTTTCCTACAACCAAAGAAAGCTCTACCAGGGTGGAAACCACTCCTGAAGTAGGCATCCCAACCCAGCAGGCTCCTTGTGGCCTCTCAGCCAAGCAGACACAAGTCACCTCAGCAGCAGCTTCCAAGCCAGGGGCCTGCTGCTGGCCTTGCAGCTTCTTGGCTAGACACAGCCAAGCCTTGTGCCTGCTGCTGCCCACTCATGGACTCAAGCAGAAGGGACAGGACAACCCATCTGGGGGCCTTCTTTCTGCCTGGGTCCTCCTGGCTCTGGAGGCAGAGGGGATCCCCCAGTCAGCATGCCAGGCAGGTGCCTTCTGCTGGCCTAGCAGGGCCACTGCCAGATGTCAGCCCAAAAGTGCAGCTCCCAGGGAGAAGCCAAGGGTGACCTGCCACCTCCAGACACAAGTGACCTCCCAGTCCCTTTGCGTGACACATTCCTGCTGCTGCCCTATCAAGTGCAGAGACAGAAGTGACCTCACAGTCCCTGCCACAGTTACATTCCTGCTGCTGGGCCATGAGATCCTGAGGTAGAGATGAGCTTTCTCTAGCCCCTTCGGTATCTCTTTTTCACTTTCTGGTTTAGAGATTATGCAAAGTTTTAGTGGGATTGTTTGGTGTTCTGTTTGTGGTGTCAGGTCTGTGGTTAAGGTATGGACAAGCTCTGTGGTTTACAAGTGTTTTTTGTCTACGAAGGAATCTAGGGTTAAATAAGGCATTTTAATGTATGTGTTAAGTGAAAAGATTATGGTTATCAAGAGAGAAAATTGATTCCTTTCAGTTTGTTGTAGTAGCATTTAGGTTTATTTAGCATTAAAATTACTAGCTCAAGTAAGGTAAGGGCCATATATGACTGTTTTAAGTCAGTTTTACTGCACTACCAGCATTGCATGAATGCTCTTACCTCTATGAAATCATTAATTTCTGCTGTCATGCTCCTCTTACCACCCCAAAATCTCACATCTCTATTGTTCAGGCTGCTCCTGACCTTCCCATATCTTACTGGGATCAGCTTTCTGATGACATTTACCATCTCAGTGTATCTGTCTCACCTCTGTTGGCTCCTCCATTCCTGAGAAGGAAGTGGCATTGTAGTCAGGAGGGAAAAGGACACAAAGGTCTTTAGGAGCATCCTGCACAATGTGCCCATCAGCTCTGCACCTCCACAAAATCACACTTCCTACCTACAAGTTTTGTTTCCCAAATGGCTTCTGTGGATCCAGGGTTACTTTTCCCAGGCCCTCTCACATGTTTCAGTTTTGGATGTGCAGGGATGGGATAAGGAAAGCCAAGGCATGGATGGAACTCAGCTTATCTGGGGATGAAAAGCATAACAGGAAGAGACCCTATAGGTACTTTGCTCATAAAAGAAAGGCCAAGGAGATTGTACCCCCTCTGATGGATGAGAAGGGTGAACTGGTAATGACAGACATGGAGAAGCCTGAGGGACTCAACAACTTCTTTGCCTCAGTCTTCCCTGCCAGTCAGGCTTCCCAAGACTTTCATTCTCTGAACCCATAGGTAGAGGCTGGGGGTGCAAATTCCCACCTGTTGTAAGTGAAGAGAAGATTTGATGCCACCTGAAGAAGCTCAAGAAGTACAAGTCTATGGGGCTTGATGACTTGCCTTCCAGGGAGTGGAATGCTGTGGCTGAGGCTGTGGATATTCCATCCCTGGGGGTGTTCAAGGCCACGTTAGATGAGCCCCTGAGCAACCTGATCTAGGGGGTGGTGTCCCTGCCTGTGGGGGGTTGGAACTAGATGATCATCGAGGTGCTTTCCAACTCAACTGTTGTATGATTCTCCGATTCTGTGCTTCAGAGGCAAAGTAATAATAACAGTAATGATATTAATCATCATCATCATCATCATCATCATCATCATCACAACAACAGTAGCATGGTATTGGGCTTCAGAATACTCAGTGATCCTTTGTGATATGGTTTACTGGAGGACTTGTTAGTGGTAGGTCAGAGGTTGGACTATGTGATCTTGGAGGTCTCTTCCAGCCTAGATGATTCTGGGATTCTGTGATCCAGTTCATCCATGAGACAAAACCCTGTAAGCAGCATGAAGGACACTGAAATGTGGCCTAACATGAAGGAGGCTCCAGAACGTTGGTGTAGAAACAGCATTTTTGTGCCATGACCAATGTGGTATATGCTGCAGGAAAAGGCCTACGTCTGAAGTAAAAGGCCTAGGCCAGCAGCAGTGTGGCACAGGCTTGAGATTTGGGTGTATGTGAAACTTGTGGAACCACAGGATCCAAGCCCTCTCTCCTTCTCTGCTCTCCCCATGCCAGCTGCGGTCATAGCCCCCAGCCTTGCTGCACTGTGCAGAGGAGCTGCTCCTGGCCACAGCTGTCTCTCTGCACCACGGCCCTCTTGCCACGAGCTCTCTCTGTCCCACGAGCCCTGCCCAGCTCAGCAGCACAGCACCAGCCCAAGGCACTGCAATCACCCCTCTGGGGGCTTTGCTGATGAGCCCACGAACCTCAGGCACTCAGAGACAATTGAAGACAGCTCTCCAGAAGTCCAAGTCAGAGGCAAGTTTCCTGCAGTGTCCTCCTGAGGGCCAGCACTGACACAGCCTCCCTTGGAGCTCATTAGAGCAGAACAGTGGAGGCAGTGAGGACAAGGAGACAAAAGCTGTGTGAAGGTGACACTAATGTGTGGACAAACCGGATGTTTGTCACCAATCACAAGGGCCTGGCCTTGACTCCCAACTCAAGGAAGGGAGATCTTTCCATTGACAGGTTGCTCAGGGCTCTTTGTGGGGCCGTAGGAGATGGGGATGTGCATGGCCAAGTGCAGGAGAATGGTACAACCCCTGCCTGCTTCATGGTGTGGGCGAGGAGGCAATGAGGCCCTGGTGCATTAAGAATAAGCTGTCTCCTCATAGGCCTCAGTGACAGTGACAACAGCCATAGCCATGGACACAAAGACCTCAGTCCTGTTGGGACTTTGAGTCTTGCCATTCTCATTGCTCCTCTCCACATGAGGATGTCCTAGTGACTCCCAGACCTGCACCTCTTTACAGGCTAGTTGTTTTCACTGTTTGTGTGGTGTCTCAGGGGATCTGAGCTGAGTCTGGTAATTCAGATCTTCTTGGTGGCCATGCTCCTCGTAAGGCAGCTCTGTAGGAAGCTGGCCTGGTTCCTCGTGAGGAGGCACTACTGCTCGTATGGCATCCCTCGTGGTGCCCAGGCCCTCTCCTCCTGGGCACTGCTCACTCAGCAGGGTCCCAGTCTGCCCTAATGCATGGGGTTACTCTTCCTCTGGTGCAGGACTGGGTCCTTCTCCTTGTAAACATCAAGAAGTTACTTTAGGCAAAATCCTGCAGTTTCTCAACATTCCCCCACACTGATGCTCCTTTCTGTCAGCCGTTCATATCTGCAGGCAGATGCTTCAACCTTTGTGTGACTGTGCTATCTCTGACAAGATAGTAGCACTACGAGCATTATGAACATTTGGATAATACAGGAGTAACCAGTTGAATGGAACTGCAACAGAGAGTCACAGAAAAACAGTGGGTGGAAGGCTGCCAGATTCTACTTTTTCTGTTCTTCATTCTCATGCATGCTGTCAGTTTCTCGGGAGCTGTGTCCTGAATGCTATGGGGCTGTGCAGGTCAAAGTTGAAAGGCCAAAGCCCAGCTGGAGCTCCATCTGTCTATTACTGTCAAAGACAATAAAGACTGCTTATAGAAATACTTTAAATAAAAGAGGATTAAGGAGAATCATCATCCTTCATTGGACATGGGGGAAATCTGGTAATGATCTCGAGATAAGTTAAAGGCTGCGGTACTTAATGCCTTCTTTGCCTCAGACTCTAGCAGCAAGACCACTTCTTCCCCTGGATATTTCTTCTTCCTTGTGGCCAGTGCCAACCATCCATGGTGCACTTTGTGGAAGTTTTTTCTTTCCTGCTCTTTCCTACTACCAAAGTAAACTCCATCAGGGAGGAAACCACTCCTGAAGTAGGCATCCCAACCCAGCAGGCTCCTTGCGGCCTCTCAGCCAACCAGACACAAGTCACCTCAGCAGCATCTCCCAAGCCAGGGGCCTGCTGCTGGCCTTGCAGCTTCTTGTGGAGACACAGCCAAGCCTTGTGCCTGCTGCTGCCCACTCATGGACTCAAGCAGAAGGGACAGGACAACCCATGTTGGGGCCTTCTTTCTGCCTGGGTCCTCCTGGCTCTGGAGGCAGAGGGGATCCCCCAGTCAGCATGCCAAGCAGGTGCCTTCTGCAGGGCCACTGCCAGATGTCAGCCCAAAAGTGCAGATCCCAGGGAGAAGTCAAGGCTGACCTGCCACCTCCAGACACAAGTGACCTCACAGTCCCTTTGCGTGACAAGTTCCTGCTGCTGGCCTATCAAGTGCAGAGACAGAAGTGACCTCACAGTCCCTGCCACAGTCACATTCCTGCTGCTGGGGCATGAGATCCTGAGGTAGGGTTCATAGGATTCCCACCCATCTCCTCCTTGTGGCCCACAAGCTGATCAGACCCATGGCCCCTCACATTCATCTTTGAATGCCAAGTGACTGCACAGCAGCCTCACAGTTCTTCTCCTGCAACAAGGGGCCAAGCACGTGAAGTTAAGGTTGTGGACAGGGGCTGAAGGTGGTGAGGTTAATGCACAGGAACAGGGGCTTTGGCTGTTAGGTGTTCATGTATGGCATTAGGGAACAAGGCTCACCTTTCCGAGTTAGAGTTTAGGCAAAATTTTAGTTGAAGACTTTTGTGTGCTGCCTGGGGTGTCAAGCCTGTGGTTAAATTGTTGGCAAGCTTTGCAATTTACGATTTTGTTCAGGTCTGCCTAGAAGTCCAGGGTTAAAGAGAGCCTTTTAATGCTCATGTTAAGGACAGGGATCAGGGTGAGCAATAGAGGAAAGTGAAGGGAAAGAGGCTATGGGCTGAGTTTTGACTTCAAGGGAATCTTTGAGTTCAGACATTGGAGTAGTGGATTCCTGTCAGGGTGTGGAGCAGCATTTAGATTTGTGACTTAACGTCACTGATTGAAAGTGGGGAAGGGCCGCATGTGATTGTTTTAGGTCACAGTTACAGCAGCATTAGCATAACCTGAACCAATTTACCTCTACAAAATCCTTCATTTCTGCTGTCCAAGCCCCTATTCCCTCCCCCAGATCTCACATCTCTCCCATCCAGCCTTCTCCTGACCTCCCCGTATCAGACATCCCATTGGGATCAGCTTTCTGATGGATTTCATGATCTCAGAGTACCCATGACACCTCTGTTGGCTGCTCTATTTCAGAGAAAAGCACCACTTAATATACGATAGTAAAGGACACAAAAGTCCATCAGAGCACCCTGCACAATGTGCCCAGCAGCTCTGCACCATCACAAAAATGCGGTTCCTGCCATCAAGTTTCCATTCCAGAATGGCTCCTATGGCTCCAGGGTAACTTTTCCCAGGCACTCACTTCCCCAGGCCACACCACTCTTGCCCACAGGCCCCACGTGTCTCTCGAAGCCTCCCCTCTGCCCCTGCAGTAGTGGCACCTCAGCGCAGCAGGTTGGTGCATCTCCAGGCTCAGGGGTGTTTCCTGAGGGCCTGCCCCGTGTGGGGAGTGGTGTGGAGGAAGAGAGCAAGGTCATCTCCTGGGGCATGGCTGAGCACAGCCCAGCCATCCTCCACCATGGGCAGGCCCCTGCTCCCAGGCTGAGGCACACATGCAAGGTGGACACTTCTCCATCAGCCCAGCTTCACGCAGGGACCTTCAGCCCTGTCCCAGTCCCAAGATTTGGCTACTTCTCCACCCACAGACATACCCTGCTTTCCATCTGGGGACTCAGGCAGGACTTTAAGGATCTGCTAAAGCCATGGATTTCCTTGTTTCTCACAGCCTTATCACAAGTCTTTCTCCTGGCCCTCCTCACTGCCCAGCACTGCCTCTCAGGGGGCACTCAGTGACCCTTCAGAAGGGCCTTTGGGCTTCCTCAATTCTCCTGGTGCTTATTAGCACCTTCCTGGCTCCTTCCCGAGCTTAGAGGGAGTCTTCTTGTCCATCAGGGGCCCTGTACTGGCTGTTGGTGGGACGGAGTTACTCTCTGCAAAGCAGCCGCTTGTGGTACTGTGTTTTAGTTGTGTGACCAGTGATGGTCACCCACAGTTGTGGTTGCTGTTTTTGAGCATTTCTTGCACAGCATCAGGGCCTTCTGTGGCTCACAATTTCTGAGTTTTACTTGGTTTTGCTATTCTGTTCCCAGTTCCTCTAGAAGAAGAGAAAGCAGGTGGCTGATAGGTGTTTATCTGCTGGATGCATGGAGCAAGGAGGTGTCCGTGGTGCCAGGAGATGGAGGTCCGTGAAGCTGCAGGAGCCCTGCTCTCTTGCCTGGCAGATCCCCAGCACACAGTGCCTGTGCCCCGCAGGGCCAGCCCCGCTCCCCAGGCCAGCACAAGAGGCCTGGCCCTGCCACAGAGCAGCCTGCCCCGAGCAGGGGCCTGCACAAAGAGCTTTCCCTTTGCCCTTTCCCCATCAGTGCAGGCCCAGCAATGCTGCCCTGCTCTTCCCCAGGGCCATCCCTGCTCCCAGGTGTTATAAATTAGACCACACAATTTACTGGTCTATTGAAATTATTTTATTAATCAAGTAAGCAGACACAAGCAAAACAGCGCTGGGCGGCTGGGGAGTCTCCGCTCCGCAACAGCACGCAACTTCCCTTTCCAGTGTTGCTGTTTTATAGCAGTTGAATTCCGGCTTATCAGGACTTGTTGAACTGGCTGAGGCTGCGCAGTCTATTGTTGAGAGGGGGGTCGTTGTTCCTCTGCTTCGTGTTCAGGTGGGGGAAGTGAAGCGGCAAAAAGGATGTCTTGTGGTAAGGAATTTCACAGAGTCTGGTTTCACTCAAGGATGTTTACCCAACACCCCCTCCTGGTATCTGCTTAATCCTCCCCCTTTATCAAGGCCATTAAATTGTACAACCTTATCTCCTCAGCAGATTCTTTAAATTCTCAAGGACAATGAACAAACCCCTACTAATTTATCACAATCCCTCCTTTTTCTTTTTCTAACATATTTTGTTCATTGAATTTTTGCAATATCTGCTTACTGAGCATCAAAGTTTCTGCGTTGTCCTCCTCCTGCTCAAGAGATTCATACTTAGCACGCACAAGCATAAGATGAGCAGCTTCTAATCGACTTTTCACAATTGCGATTACTTGATTGAATATACATGGTCCAAAAGTCAGTGCTATTATTATTAGTAATAAAGGTCCCGCTATAGTTGACAATAGTGTGGTAAGCCAAGGTGAATAATTAAACCAGGATTCATGCCAATTCTGATGAGCCTCATTTTCCCTTTTGCATTTTTCTAATCCTTCCCGCAATTTAGTCATTGTATCCCTTACCACCCCAGTATGATCTTTACCAGATGGTATTCAGCCACTGTGTGATGGGTATACATATACTCTTCAGTGTGGTATAGAATCCTTGGTATAATGACCGCCTGTACACAAAAATCATGAGATGTGTTAAACAATTTTAAAGATAGGCAAGGAGTGTCTCCCAACAACGAACATACCCACCTAATGTTATTTGCAGGAATTAACCATTTGTGTGTTTGGTACACATTTTTTTTTTTTTTTTTTTTTCCAGTGGCATGGCACAGATCATTTTATCTCTTGGAACTGTGCCGATACATCTACCTTTTCCCGTAACTTGGGTCAAAGTTATCCTGATTTCCTGACCCCAATTGCACTTGGAAGAATTTGAATATGGGGGCTTAACACTTACACATAGCCAGTACCCTTCAGTTATCTCCTCGGGTACAACCCCTTTCTTTTTTTCACAATGCTTGGAAGCAGTGTGGGAAAGGATAACTGTCAACTTATTAGAAAACACTGTAGTAGGTTGGGCAGTCCCAGGTATATTTACAGTCTGAACAACCAAACCTTCCCCTAGTAACTCTTTATTAGGCCCGACTACCTTGGAAGTCTCGGGTTTTCCCTTCTTTATTAGGATGAGTCCTCCCCTATCTGTTCCGTGTTCGTAAAATCTGACATTTTTCCTAGTACCCAGCTAGTATCGTCCGAGTTTGTTATATTTATATATAGAACCTTGCAAATTTCTTTATTTCCGTGGAAGGTTCCTGTATACCCTATACCATGCCCTCACCACCTGTAACGGGGATCCAATTGTCGGTTACAACTTTGCAGCCCATATCCCACTTGTAAGAATTTATCCCGACCAGCCCCGAGTGTCCAGTCTGTAGCAATGGTTTCACACCCCCGGTATGTAAAATAATACACGTTCAGGCATTTACAGTACCCCCTTCCCAGGTTAGAACTTGGGCAGAAATAAAATCCCACATATTCCCAGCATCGGGGCCTCGAGATCAGCTGACATAGTGTAGAAGTAAAGCTTGCCCCCCCCCCCCCGATGTTATCTGGGTTGCAATAACCTGTTGATCTTCGAATCGACTTAAAGTCCATTTAAAAAGGTTGGTGGGGGTGGTGTTGAGTCGCTATGCAGGATGAAATCACTGCGAGAACCCCCAAATACCGATAGGAATGGCTGAGGCCCATGTCTTTCCCCACTTATTCACTCCTCTGCCTCACTCGTCAGTTGGGTTGCAGCCAACTACGAGGTTTTAGTTCTTCTCGGCAGCAGTAGTGTTCTTCAGGGGAGAGCCTCTACCTTAACCCACGGTACCTATCGAGTTCGTCGCAATGTGAGCTTCAGGTCTTTGTTTCCTGGAGCGATCTCCCACATCTTGTCACAGGTGGGTCCTTTAACACGGCTGGCATGTGTCCATCCTTTCTCCGCAGTCCAAACGGCTGTTTCTGTAGTAAGCAAAACAACATAGGGGCCTTCCCCATCGTGGTGTTAAAAAGAGTCTCTTTCAAAGTCTTCATTAGAATTGAGGGTGATCAAGTGGCAATTCCAAGTCATAGGGCATACCATTTCAAAAGGAGAAATTCCTACATCAGTTCTGGGCTGCATCCATATGTTTAACAGTGCAAGGGGTAAGCATTTTACCCAAGAAGCCTTAGTTTCCAGCATAAGTTTTGTTAGTTGTTTCTTAATTTCACCATTCATTCGCTCTACCTTTCCAGAAGAGGAGGGGTGCCAGGGGCTGTGAAAATCCCACTCAATCTCTAAGGCCTGCTTTAACCCTTGCAGTAAAGCTTTACACTCATTCAGTCACATGGTCAATTAGGACAAACAAGTAACTCAGTAAAGTCTACCTGTATACTTTGGAAAGGTCAAAGCCCTGGCTCCCGTCCCCCTCTAGATAGGTTACAGAAGACCTTTTTTATTTACCTTTTGACATATGGTACATCCTCTGCATGTGTGCTTCCCTAAAGTATATATTTCTACACAGACATGCTTTCTTAGAACAACATCACACATTGCTTGCACCTCCCAATGACTCTTCTGATGTAAAACAGTTAATATTTGCCTCATTATCACTTTATTCAGCATTTCTCTCCCATTGGGAAGTATCCATTTTCCTTAAAATGATCCACATATTTGTAACATTAATACCTCCTTGGGAGGTTGTAATTGCTCCAAAACCTTTTTAGAATTTACCCAAATAGATAGGTGGCCCTGTAAACCCCTGAGGTAAAATTGTCCACCTATATTGTTGCTTCCACCCCCATTTCAGAGTCTTTCCAGTCAGAGGTGAATATACGTTTGCTCTCAGGGCCTGAGAGCACTCCATTAATAACACTGTTATTCCAGTCTAACAATTTACTATTTGAATGCCCAATTTAATCATCAAATCCCTTCCCAACAAGTTAGTTTCCGCCTTGGATACATACAATAATTGCCCAGTGATCATTTTATCCCCTGGTCTCAGCTTAGTATTCCCCAAAAGTGGCACTGTTATCCCAGTACCTTCTACCCCCATCACATTTAGGGTTTCATTAGTTAATTTAATCCCTGAAGCTTTACAAGTCAGTAATGACTTAGCTGCCCCAGTGTATTGGGTTTGCTGGCAAGGTTCGGGGGGGGGGGGGGGGGGGGGGGGAGTGGGAAACTGCAGTGGCAGCCCCCGTGAGAAAAACCCAGAAACCTCCCCGTGGTAGGTAAGGGACAATTTCATCTGGCCCCAAAGGGGCCCACTGCTGCCCAGAGCCAAGCCATGAGCAACACAGTCCGTGCCTCTGAGAGCACATCCACGAAAACAAACAGACAAACAAACGAACAAAACCCTGCTGCTCAACAGCAGTTGGGAGAGCGAGAAACCCCCCCGCAGACACCAAAGTCAGTGCAGAAGGAGGGGGAGGAGGCGCTCCAGGCGCTGGAGCTGAAGCCCCCCTGCTGCTGCTGGAGAGGCCCCTGGTGGAGTAGGCTGTTCCCCCCCCTCCAAAATTCACAATATATAGATACACAAATAAAATCAAACCACTGTAAATTAACTGCCTGTTGACAATTACACTGAGGACATTTAAACCTGATGAGCCGATAATATGCCTGGGCAAATTTTGTTCCCTTAGACATACACCTCAATGGCAGTTCTTATATTTACATATTTACATATTAACATATGAATAAAAGAATACTTCAACAAAAATGCCCGGGCTTTTATATATACAATATACAATGTACAGTTATTATTCCAGTTAGAATTATTCCTCAGCAGCTGCAAACACTATGCCAGTTGCCATTAAAGCTTGCTTACCGTCCTCCTGTTCTTTTCTTAAAATCTCGGACATCCCCAGAGTTAATGGGGATGGCCACATATTCCATTCCTGGCTGGGGTCCGCCCAATTGCTATTTCTCGTAGGGGATATAATCCCTCCCTTAAAGCAGATTTCTGATTTCTTGCCCTGCTTCTGGTTACCGGCCCCTGTGTTTCATGATCCGATTCCGATTCTCCTGGATTAGCTAATTCGGGGAGTCCATTAAGGACGGGAGCCGTTGGTGCGGGCGGTGGAATATAGGGCGGGGGTGGTGTCGGGACTTCTAAGTCCTTTCTCTTTTTATCCCGCCCTCCTTTTTCTTTTAGAGGATATAGATGCATCCTCGTATCTGAATTTATCCAGAGGTGCACATACTCACTTTCTTCTAGACTAAAGGGTTCCTTTGAGTTTACATAAATATTTAGGCCTGACAAACCCAATCTTCAAAAGACCCAAATACAGGCCAGTAAAGGTGGTCTCCTCGAATCTGTTTACCACCCCAAACTTCAACACAATAATGTATCATTTTTACTTTATTCCTTCCCCGCCTAAAAGGGGAATCCTGCCAATTTTTAATCATTAATCCCGGGGTAACCTAACATCAGATGTTACCCCATCCATGGGACCAGAAGGCTTACTCTTCTTCTGTCCCATCTTCCAGAGTGCCCTCACACACACACACACGCTCCCCCTTTTCGTGGCTCAGTCCCTCGCGGGATGTGGGAACCGCACTACCGAGGGGTCCGCTCTCGCTTCGTCCGCAATTGGACGTCTCAGTTGTCACACTCTGGGAAACCCAACCCCAACCGAACGGAACACCGGCCTATACTTACCCACCCCGTGGGTCTTCGTTCGGGCTTCGTGCACAAAGGTTGCTTGGGGTTTACCGGTTTTATTTGCTTGTGTCTAATTTTGGGTTCGTCGGTGAAGGGTTTGAATGAAAGTAGTCCTAGCGAAGGCCGCTGAAATCAGCGGGGCGCCCCCTCCGAAGGTCTTTCAATCAGATTTGCCTTCATCCGAGTCACGGCACCAAATTGTTATAAATTAGACCACACAATTTACTGGTCTATTGAAATTATTTTATTAATCAAGTAAGCAGACACAAGCAAAACAGCGCTGGGCGGCTGGGGAGTCTCCGCTCCGCAACAGCACGCAACTTCCCCTTTCCAGTGTCGCTGTTTTATAGCATTGAAGTTCCGGCTTGTCGAGACTTGTCGAGACCTGTCGAGACCTGTCGAGACCTGTTGACTTGTCGACTTGTGGAGACCTGTCCTGAGACTGCGCAGTCTGTTGTTGGGGGTCGTTATTCTTCCTCCAGTGATCATGCGTTGTGCTTGTGTTCAGGTGGGGGCAAAACAGGATGTCTTGCTTTGTCCCCTTGTTACAATGCCGTGAGTTGTGAAACCTTATCTCCTCAGTAGATTCTTTAAATTCTCAAGGACAATGAACAAACCCCTACTAATTTATCACACCGACCTCGGGCTTCTCCTCGACGGCCCCTGCAGCACCCAGGCAGGCACAGAGACCTCTGCAGGCACCTGCTCCAGCTTCAGCCACGCTCCTCAGCCCTTGCCCCTCTCGCTTGCCCTCTCCCCTCTCTCGTGCTGGAGCTAGGGGATGGGCTTGCCACTCACAGGGATGGCAACAGCGCCAATGGCAAATGCGCGCGCGCCTCACCCAGGAAGGTGGCAATGGCAAGCTGGGGAGATGCTGGCAGCAGCTGGGCTGGGAAAGCTTGGCCATGGCAACTGCTGCTTGGGACACCAAAGGGCTGAGAGACAAGACTTGGTTCTTCTTTCGGGGCATTGCTCTTCTTTCCTGCCTTCTGGATTAAATTCCTCTCCTTAGGTGGTCACTCAGCAAGGCCTCTGCCTGCAGCTCTTCTTGCACTGGCATGCCAAGGGGATAAGAACTGGGAGGTCTTTGGGATAGCAAATGATCAGTGGGATGGGAAGTGATGATGGGGATAGCAATTCACTGGAATGGGACAAATGGGTTTTATTTGTATTAAATTTAATTTTTTTAATTTTCATTTAATTTATTGGTTTTCTTATTTATTTAATTAAATCCACTTTATTGACTGTGTTGTACAGTATGGCATTGTTTTATTTTTATAAAATTATAAGTAATAGTATTAAATATTTTTATATATTAATATATTATAAACTATAAGTATCATTATTTATTATTTTGATGGTTTTTATTCTTTTTCTACCCTATTAAACTCTCTTTATCACAACGCACTGGTTTGGACTTTATTTTTCCTTCCGAGTCATTCTGGATTCACTCCGGATGGGGGGACACTAGCGAACGCCTGTGTGCTTCAGATCCAAGGTCACCTTTGCCCTCATTCAAGATACATATTTGCATCTGTTGTTGTGAAACAAAATTAACAACAGGAACAATAAAGTTACCTACTTGCTAGCAGCAGCTCTACATTTGCTGGGGTCTGCTCTATGCATTTTGAAGACCATTCCATGCTCTTCAGCCCCTCCAGGAGGAAATGTATGGTTCTAGGAAAATGCGTCTTGACCTGATGCAAAGCTGTGACGCAGCCTGCAGCCCCTGCAAGCCCTGGCATTTTACCTGCAACCCCTCCAACAACTCTGATGTTCCCTGCATCGACTTCAACCACTGCAGCGGGACCTGAGGCCCCTCAAAGCCTTGTCACACACCCTGCAGCCCCTCGAGCCCCTGGCATGTTCCCTGCAGCCCCTCGAGCCCCTGGCATATTCCCTGCAGCCACTCCAAGCCTTGCACAGGCCCTACAGCTGGCTGCGGGGACGACCCCGTTGCTGTCTCAGGCGCCAATACACACAAGGGGAAGGAATGCATGCAGAAGTCATCTCGTTTCGGAAGGGCAGAATGTCCTCCCAAGAAGGGGAAGGAGCAAGAGGAAGGCGAGGCAGCCTACCCCAAGGTAGGGCCATCCCAGGGCACAGGAGGCTGTTGGAAAGGAGAGCAGAGAGAAAAGCAGCAGGAAGCAGGTGATCCCCATCCCTGGGCGAGCTGCGAGCCATGGGACAAGATTGCAGCTGTCCTCCAGGCGAGCACATTGTCAGCTGGCTGCTGCGCTGCTGGGATAGCAGCTGCGGGAGCCTGGCAGCAGAGGGCAGGGAAGCCAAGCAGCTGGGATCCTTCTCTGGGGAAGGGGGCACTGAGAAAGCGCTTGCAAACGGGGCACAAGCCCTCAGCCTCTGGAGGCGGCGCCTGTCAGGAGTGAAGGAAAGGGATCCCTTCTGGGAAGATGCTGTGGGCTTGCTGAGGCTCGAAGAACAGACGGTGCTGGCTGCTACCAGCGTGCTGCAGCAGCGGCAAGACAGAGCCGTGGTGGTTTTCCTCAGCTGGGCAGCTGAGCTCCAGCACAAGCGCTCTCTCCCTGCCCCTCCTCCAACGCCAAGGGGAGAAAAGAGGCTGGCAAGGGCTCAAGGGCTGCCAGAAGGACAGGGAGATCACTCCACAAGGAGCGTCACGGGCAAAGCAGGCTCAGCACAGCCTGTTCCAGTCCAGCCCGGGGCCTGCTCCTGCGGGGGCTCTCCACAGGCCGCGGCCTCCTCCAGGCCACAGCCACCTGCTCCACCGGGGGCTCCTCCACCCACATGGGGGCTGCAGCGTGGAGATCTGCTCCACGGGGGACCCATGGGCTGCAGGGGGACAGCCTGCTCCACCAGGGGCCTCTCCCTGCACAGGCCGCAGGGGAACTGCTGCTGTGAGCCTGGAGCACCTCCTGCCTCCTGCTGCACGGACCTTGGGGGCTGCACAGAGCTTTCTCACTCCTCCCTGAGCCAGACGCTGCTGGGCAGCAGCTTTTGTTCCCTTTCTTAGATGGGCTCTCCCCCAGGCGCAAACATCATCCTTTTGCTCTGCGTTCTGGGCAGCAGCGGGTGGGTCCCTCCTGGAAGGAGCCTCCTGGCAGCGGCCCTGAGCTCCCATGGGGCAGCTGCTGCATTCTCCTCACAGAGGACACCCCTGCAGCCCCCCGCTCCCACAGCCTGGCCACACAAACCCAAGCCAAGACACCGAGCGAGCCTCCCTGATTGCCAGCCAGCAGCTGGCTCAGCCTGGGACCCCAGGCCAGTGCCCACAAGACTCTCCTGGGCCTTGAAAAGCAAGCCTTGTGGGGACGGAGCACCCGCAAAGAACAGACTCACACAACAGGACTCCTTGCCAACACTGCCTCACAGACACCTGGGCCTTGAGCGGGTAGCTCACCTTGAGCGAGCTCATTTCCTTCCCAGTAGCTGAAATGTGCCCTTTCGGGGGCATTTGGGGGCTACAGCGTGCTGCTGAGAGGGATGTTGGAGCTCCTGCAGGGCAGTGCTTCCACTAAGGCAAGGCCTTTTCTGCATCTTCTACTGCCCTGCAAGCGAGGATGCTTGGGGCACACAAGGAGCTGGCAGGGGACACAGCTGCAGGGATTGCAGGGATTCCTAAAGTCATAGCCAAATACAAGAAAGACAGGAGGACGTGATGCTTTTGATAGAAAGGAGCTGGGTTTTGGGTCAAAATCCATCCCTTTTTCTATCCTGGAGACCCCCAAGGGCGTAGGACAGCAGCACTGCAGGGCAGCAAGAGATGCTGTGCATTTCTCTCATCCCCCTGAGACAGCCACTGGGTGACGATGGTGCCAAGTGTCTGGAAAGAGACCTTGCTTTCTCAGGCCCAGGTGTCCAGCTGCACACCAAGGCCGTCCCTGGCTTCCAGGCGCAGTTGCCAGGCCCAAGGCCGAGCTCCCCTGCGAACCCCCAGCCCAGCAGACCTTGCTCCTGGCATTGTGGAGCAGCCATTTCACGGCAGCCTTTTCTCCTGGCAGTCAGCTTAGCGCCGAAAGCTCTGTCACCGGGACAGCCGAGAGCCGTGGTAGCTCAGCAGAGAGTCACTGTCAGCCTTGGAGCTCACAAAGGTGGGTGGCCACAAGTGCCCTGAGCGTCCAGCTCGCAATGAGGACTGCTGTGGCACTCAAATTGTCACCTGTTTGCTGCGATGCTGGGATACCTGCTCTGGTAGCCTGGCATCAGAGGCCAGGGAAGCCAAGCAGCTGGGATCCTTCTCTGAGGCAGGGGACACTGAGAGTGGAAATGGAAATGGGGCACAAGCCCTCCGCCTCTCAAAGGAACCCCTCAGATGTTTAGGTATAGTAAACTTATGTATATCTGTGTGACTCTAGACCACAACATGTTAGTGTTCTGGTTTGTCCACTGCTTTGTTGTGGGGGCTTTGAGTTGGCCTCTACTCTTTAGGTGAATGCTGACTTCATATCTATGGTGCACTTTATTCTTAAAATGGGAAGTTTCTACCAATTTCCTGTCCAAAGTTCCTCATAAGCCAACTGCAATCATCATTTCAGATGTATCTCCCAACTTACACATTTCCTAATTCTCCTTGATATTTACTCAAGAAATGCATTTTCACAGAGACATCATATTTTTCTCTCAGCTGGCATCTGGCTGAGCAGAATGATGTCCTTTAATTCCCTTCCACACAATAGGCAACTTGTTCCTTCTGTCTTGTGAACACTTCCTCCTAAGTTCAATGTGAATACAAGTGGCAGAATTTTGCCTCATGTCTTAAATGTGTGGCAGGGCTGCCCTGTCAGGTATATTTATACTGGAGAAAAAAAAAAAAAAAAAAAAAGAATAGCCATACATACCATATAACCACTTAACTTTTTCAGTTCTTCTGTTAACAGTGCATGAACATGGGGTTTTGTTGTTTTATTGTTTGTTTTAAACTCCTGACTGCCATATAGCAAACATGACAAAAAAAAAAAAAAAAAAAAAAAAAACAAAAACACCCTTTGTTGAGAATCTCTGAGCCTGGCTCTGCTTTGTATTATCAAATGTCACTTCACCTGAACCATTTCAATCACAAGGGATATCCTTCTGTCAGGCTCAGTAGTACTTCCCAACTTTATGTCACCTGGAAATCTCAAAGCTCATATGTAATTTTTAGTCTTCGGCCACCACGTCCATACTGAACATACCTAAATTTGAAGTCATCTCTGCTCTGAATAGGAGGTTGGGTTTTCAGAGCTCCCTTCCAGCCTACATTTCTCCATGAGTCTTTGCCTCCTTAGCAGCTGCAGTTTCAGAACTGTCTCTGAGAATCACTACAGGGAACCTCTCCTTTGCCGGTAATTCCCTCTTCGAACAATGTGAACAATTGCAAACTCCCTTGATTCACTTGCAGCCCCAAAGCCCAAATCCATAGCTAAGGTATCAGAAGCTCACAGAAAGTGAAATAGATGTAGTTCATCCCCTGTGTAGGGGAGCACTGGTCCTACAAAGGCAAGCTACTAAATTCTCTGGAAACAAATTAGCTTTAATAAATTATCTTGTAAATTCCACATTACCCGCTACTTCCCTAGTCTTATCTCTTCTTGCTACAAAACTTTGCCCAGCGTTGATGTCAAACTAACAGGCCTGTACTTGTCTGGATCACTCTTTACATTCTCCTGGACAGAAGTATATTTGTTACTCTCCCATTCTGGGGACTAGCCCTGATTTGCACAATTGTGATGTATTTTTCCTACTTGAGTTGTTGTTCTGTGTGCCAATGCTGTTAATAGGCTAGGTAGATATCAGCTTGTCATTTTTCACTTGAATCACTGTAGATTTTTATTTCACCTCAGATGATGTTGTGCCTAGTGCCCTACCCTCATTTGCAATGGGAATCCTGTCACTGCCCTTAATATCACATTGTTGTTGCTGTTAGATGCAGGAAATAAGATTTGCAGCATTTGAGACATCATTAACTTTTGATCTATTTTTGCCTCGAGTATGCAACTGTCCTAATTTGTTCTCTTTGTTCCCCCTGGCTTCTGTGGCTTAAGTATCATTTACTATTATTGTTTAATTTCCTATGTGAAGGAGGTTTTGGGTCATTCATACTTTATTTTTGCAGTTTTTAACCTCTGAAATGTACCTTTTCTCATTGCTTTTTTCCCATCTGAATTTTGAATTTTAACTCTGCCTTCTCTGCACTCCAGTCCCAGAGATGCTTAGTCAGACTCAATTATTCATTTCCTTAGATTTCAAAGTTTGCATTTGTAAGCCTCAAAAATTTCATTCTAAGCCTGGTTTTGTTTTATGTTTTGTTTTATCAGTTTTATGGTATGATAAGCTTTTGCTTCCACTGAAGGGTAGAAGTCATTATGAATAGTGCCAACAAAACAGAAACATAACAATGAAAATGATATTTGAATTCAGAATAGGTATTTTAAAAGTTCACCTTCTCCAGCACAAATGGGGAAAGTAAAATAAATAAATAAATAAATAGAGCAGTCCTAAATCATCAAAACTGGCCAAAGAATTAGAAGAAGCACTATTTTTCCAAGGCTGCAATGTTTTCCATTCATCTCACTGGGCCAGCAGAGCACTAGAGAGCTGGATGCACTGAACTCCTGGCTGATACCCTAAATGACCTGCAGGAAGATCTTCTTATCTCTGTCCCCCCGTTTCTCCTTTCAATCTCTGTTCTGTCTGTTTGTATCACTAGCTATCAAAGCGCTACTGAGATATGCACGTGCAGCACCCAGCACAACCTTGTTTCAGGCTCCAGTGGGACCTTTAGGCATTACCATCCTATAAACAAGTCACAGTGATAGTGAGTGTAATTACAGTCGTCAAACTATTCCAGCTCCACATCATTAGCCATGCCCTGAGCTAAATAACATTTTAATCAGTTTGATATGTCATCTGTGGCTTTCTTCACTGTCACTTGCAATCCAGCAAACTCCTTCCTTCATGTTTCTAGATTAGACAGAGGGTTCTTAACTGCAGACATCCACTTCCCTGTTCAGGAAGCAGTGAGACCTTTCATCTTCACCCAGAATTAAGATGATATCCAAGCATCATGAGACACAGCGCGTATGTCTCCCAGGCCCATCCCATAAGAGCAGGACATTTACCTCACATGAGAAGAAGACTTAATGCAGAGGCAAAGCAAGATACTCGGCGTCAAAGCCATGTCTGGATGATCATTAAAGACAGATCAAAATTACCCAGTACAGGAGGAAAATCTATCATTCGAAGAAGATTATGGTCTCTGATTATTAGTTTCAAAATTAGTTTTTTCTTTGGATTTCCTCTGAACTTAAACTTAGTTTGGAATGCCTTTGGTTTTGAATAGTTCTGAAATTGTATTACTTCTCCTAAGTAAGTTGATAGTCTGTTCTATTTACGTGAAATTCAAATAATATAGTGAAGGATCTGCCATCAGTTTTACTGTGTGCCAGGCTGAGAGCCTTCCTGTACTTAAAGGCAACCTATAGGAAAGCTGGGGAGGGGGTCTTTATGAGGGCCTGGAGTGACAGGACATGGACTAATAGCTTTACACTGAAAAGTTAGATTTCTGATATATGTTAGGAAGAAATTCTTTACTGATTTCGGCAGGGCAGAAAGTCCTCCCAAGAAGGGGAAGGACTGCTGTGGGCTTGCTGAGGCTCGAAGAACAGACGGTGCTGGCTGCTACCAGCGTGCTGCAGCAGCGGCAAGACAGAGCCGTGGTGGTTTTCCTCAGCTGGGCAGCTGAGCTCCAGCACAAGCGCTCTCTCCCTGCCCCTCCTCCAACGCCAAGGGGAGAAAAGAGGCTGGCAAGGGCTCAAGGGCTGCCAGAAGGACAGGGAGATCACTCCACAAGGAGCGTCACGGGCAAAGCAGGCTCAGCACAGCCTGTTCCAGTCCAGCCCGGGGCCTGCTCCTGCGGGGGCTCTCCACAGGCCGCGGCCTCCTCCAGGCCACAGCCACCTGCTCCACCGGGGGCTCCTCCAGCCACAGGGGGGCTGCAGCGTGGAGATCTGCTCCACGGGGGACCCATGGGCTGCAGGGGGACAGCCTGCTCCACCAGGGGCCTCTCCCTGCACAGGCCGCAGGGGAACTGCTGCTGTGAGCCTGGAGCACCTCCTGCCTCCTGCTGCACGGACCTTGGGGGCTGCACAGAGCTTTCTCACTCCTCCCTGAGCCAGACGCTGCTGGGCAGCAGCTTTTGTTCCCTTTCTTAGATGCAAGATCTTAAATTCAGTCCAGCTAAGTAGGAAAAGTAAATGTGGACAGCTGTATCTTGGCAAAGAAGATAGTAGGGAGCAAGGAGGTTCAGCAGTCAAGATGGAATGTGATGCCATGAGGCTTACAGGCTAGTAATGTTCTAGTGAAACCCAGCCTGAAGAAGAAGAAACCTGCCTGACTACTTGATGTGAATAACAGACTCTGTTCAGCTCTTTCCTAACATAGAAACGGTGCTGACTGCTTCTTCAGAGTAACAGAAGTTCGTGATACTACTGAAATAGTTGTGGTTCAGATGTAGATCTGATTTCTCCTAAGCACACTGAATTCACAACTGTTGATCCTCCAGAGGAGGCTTTGCAATTGAACACCTGGAGAATAGGTAAATTTCCCGCTGTTGTTCTCCTCTCCTCTTGTTTTGTTTTGTTTTGTTTTGTTCCTAGTAGCATAGGCTTAAGACTCTGAAGAAACAGGCTGCTTTTTTTCATTTCCAGCACTGGCTGTTCCTCCTGAGCCCCGCCTTCTATTTTTGCAGTCATAGGATATGTGACTGTAAATTCGTGGAGAGAGGTAGAAAACTCTTTCAACTGGTGTTTTTTCGGCTATGTGGGGAGAACAAATAGAGTGGCTTTGAATATTCTGGCTCTTATTCAGAGCAGCAGGTGGAGGGAGACAGATGCGTTTGCTTTTTTAGTGCAATGGCTTCAGAAGCAAGAGGGGAAAAAGCACTTTCTCTGGGAGCTGAAGAAGGTGTCCTAATCACAGGAGAGGTTTCTAAATGGCATATCTTTGCGAGGGTTCCTGTAGTCCAGAGGTTTTTGTTTGTTTGACGTTGGAAGGTTTTACTCTTAATATTCACGTCCTTCAGCAGAAGTGAGAAATGTGATTTTATTTTGTGCAGTGTCGTGGACCCTCCGAAATCTCCTGGGAATGATGAATACCTCGCAGAGTACCAATGTGATGACGGTGGAGACAAGGAGAAAGCAAGAAGATCAAAAGAACGTGACCTCATTTCAAAAGAAACCATTTTGTACGGCAAAGAGTCTTGTGAGCCTGGTGAGAAATTGCGGCATACTTCCTCTCTCGAGTCTGACACTGAATGTAGCTCTAAAAACCTTTCCTCCTCAGCTGTTACAGAGAGATGCCAAGATACAAAGGACAAGACTAAAACCACTGACAAAGAGCATTACCAAAGCAAGAGGGAACATGCTCCTAGTGAAGAGAAGGAGACTCAAAAAGCAGGTCCTTCCAGCAAGAGAAGGATAAAGTTGAATACAAAGAATACAAACTTGAGCTCCTGATTGGCTTCATGCTGAACTCTGTGCTGTTCTTGTCCTAATCTTGGTCTCTCCATAGATAATATGGTTTAAATCCAAATAGAATCGTGCGATGAGGAAGATCTCACTGCAACAAATTCAACATCTAAAATCAAAGTTGACATTTTCCGTGATTTTCTTCCTGAGCAGAAGATTGCAGTACTCCTTTTATATTAACGTAGAGATTATTTCAAACAATCTTGAAGTGCTTGATGACTTAACAGTCTGCAGATTTATTATCAAATCAAAAAAACCCCGACTTGGTAGACTATTTTTTTCCCAGTTTTGAATGACCACTAGGAAGAAGGTTATTCCGGCATCAAGAAAGTCATGTGGAATGTAACAAAATTTACTGAACCAGTAAGTAAAACTTATATTTTTCTATTAGTTCCATTGTTTCAACTCTTCAGACACTTATGGATGGCATAGATAACAGAGGGGAGATCGTGGTAATCGGAGCTACCAACAGACTGGATTCTATAGATCCTGCTTTACGAAGACCAGGACGCTTTGGCAGAGAGTTCCTCTTCAACTTGCCAAATAAAGAGGTGAGAACTTAAATTCAACGTTAGTGCTACCATGGCAAAGTCCAACTTTATAGGAAAAAAAAATAATTGACAACTTGAACAAAAGAGTGATACGTGGAGACACTGCGTTGTTCCATGGAGGGCAAATCTGGTACTGGATATATATGGTCAGGATGATACCACCAAGTAGTTAGTTCTATAATCAAACCTTTCATTCCCAAAGTTGTACCTGTTTGCTTAATTATTTAGTCCACTTGGGTGTTTTCATCATGAAGTTGTGTTTTTGGTCTCAATCCTTCACTTATGAATGAATAGGGGACGTGTTTGCATTTGATTGTGCCCCTGCTCAGTGGTAGTAGTTTGAGTCATAATTCTTTTCTTCTTTATAGTAATTGTAGCAATTGGAAGCATTGTGCCAGAAGTGCTTTCTGTGAATTTACTGACTGGAAAGCAAATGTGATGAAGTAATGAGACTGTCCCAATGAAAGCTTGCTAAGCTTTAGAGAAGTTTTTTGGACAGCAAAGAAATGTTTCTGGATAAATTTTTCATTACAGTATTTTCCTCTGGGTCCTTAGGTCTCGTAGTTTGGAAACTTGTTATTGAAGCTATAAATGCCTTTTCTTTTACTGTAGGTTCCTAGAAAAAGTTCAGTATAACAAATAAGAAATATTCAATTTCCTGGTTGACAATGCAGAGTGTATATTAAATAACTGTAAAATACTTGAAAGTTGAGCAAGTAAGAAAAGTGTATTAGTAGATGAGGGGTTTTGAGGGAGGACTGTTTTGGTTTTTTGTTGTTTGTTTGTTTGCCTTTTGGTTTGTTTGTTTCTTGCTGGTATTTTTAAGGAAAACTTGGGACAAGCTAAAATGCAATGATTTTGCCTCCAGGCTAGAAAAGAAATTTTCAAGATTCATACTCGTGACTGGACCCCTCAGCCACCGGACATGTTGCTTGATGAACTAGCTGAGAAATGCATTGGTAAGACTGAAACAGAAACGGATTCTTGCTTGTGACCAAGTTGTAAAGAACCTTAGCTTGTACCAGGCAGTACCCATGCTCTTGTGCCTTGTTGCACAACTAGTCAACGAGGCAGCTGGCACGCCTTCATAGCAATCTGAGTGAGATGCTTTCATCTATTTACTCTTTGTTGTCGTTCCTCTTGTTGTCTGAGAACATTAAATGGTTCTGGGGCATCTTCCTCAAGAGTATAGTTTTTGATGAGGAGTCTGCTTCAGCTGCATAAGCGCAGGATATCAGGCAGTGAGCAACATGAAACTTCCCTGCAGAGCGGTAGCACTTTGAATTCCCTGTTAAGCTGTTTGGTTTTGGCATTACAAATTCCTTAAATGTTGCATGTTGTAAACCTGGGCCTTGACTGATGTAACGTTTGATTTTTGTTTGTTAGGATACTGTGGTGCAGATATCAAATCCCTCTGTACTGAAGCTGCGCTGTGCTCTCTACGCCGATGCTATCCTCAGATTTATGCAAGTAGGGAGAAGTTGCTACTAGACGTTAATTCTATTAAAATAAAAGCAAAGGACTTTTTCATGGCTATGAAGAAGGTTGTTCCAGCTTCAAACCGGATGAAGAAGGTTGTTCCAGCTTCAAACCGGATCAAGGCTTCACCCGTACAAGCACTATCACCCATTTTCAAGCCACTTTTTCAAAGATCAGTAGAGAATATTTTACAAGTTGTGCAGAAGATCTTCCCGCATGCACAGCTTGCACTAAAGGAGGACCGACAGCAAGGTATAACCACAGCATCCACTTCTTTATAATTCTGCTAAAGCAAAAACTTGTGGTTTGTGCAATCAACTTAAACCTTTCAGACGTAATGGTGGTAGAATTTTATTATTTGCATGTGCATGTCTTTCTTTTGGGCAAGTCTGGAATACAACACATAGGTTTTATTGTGGATTCGAAACTGAAATGCCAAATGGAAGTTCTGAATGACTCAATACACAGTAAAGGACGATGCGTTCTCTACTGAAGCATCCTGCTTCTGACGGCAGCTAAGATAATTAGCATTTGTAGAGGTTGACTTGAGGTTTGAAGTATAAGGCACCTATTTTTGTTTAAAAAATCAAAACTCAGATCTTTGGAGGGGAAGCATTTCTAGGTCAATGTTTCTAATTCCTTTCTGAAGAATGTCAGGACCAGGATACAAGTATACCTGGTCTAAGCTAAATATTGTTTTAGCTATCGTCATTTTTAACCAGTCTCCTAATTTAAATGTTTGTGGATCGTACTATACATGTGAGATCAATTAGCATTGATACTTACTAGATGAATGGAATTCTGTGGCCATCACATCCTTTATCCCCGTGCTTTCATTGTGGGAACCTCCTCCAGAAAGAAATGGTCTTGTTTGTTTTTGTTTTTTTTTAGCTATTTAGCAACTGCAGAAATTGTTCGTAATCTCCTTTATTCTAAGGGGGAGAAAAAAATCACCAAGAGTAGCGTACCTTGTACGTACACATCAGTGGGACTTAGTACAGCTTTGTAGGGCCTTGTGCCATCTCCTTAGATCTGTGGTGGGCTGAACTCTAGGAAATAGCTTTCAGTGTGTGCTCTCAAATGAAGAAAGGGTTTTGGCACTGATTTAGAAGCTGTATTAATGGAAGAGAAAGAGACAAAGGCTATTCAGGAAAGTTAACAAACCTCTTTTGCCTTTCAGAGCATTTCAATCCTATTTTACAAGATGATATGTTTGACAGTGATGACGATGCATCCTTGGTTTCTGGAGATGAATTAAAAGATGGAATGCCTAACGGACCAGAGAAAAAATGCCTCTGTTTCAGCAGGTAAAGAAAGATAGATCCCTGTTATGTTTAAATTCTCAGGTCTGCTGAGTCTTTGTAAACAGTTCCAGCTGTTGAAAGTGCGAGGGGTGGTAGACGAAGGGGCAACATCAAGTTTGTGTGTTGAAGGGGTGCTTGGTATTCACAAGAAGAAAGGGTGGAGGGACTAAAGTTGTAATGAAGTTGCTCTGAATGACCAAATTGAAAAGCCCAGGCTTCTCTTCGTAAGCCAAAGTGATCCGTAGACTACCAGAACACGTTGACTTAATCCATGGCATTCTTTGAAAGACTCAAGACCACATAAATGTGCTGTCTGTCCTTTTAGCTAAAAATACCCAACTTCATGGGTTTGTGTTGCCACCTTTTGCCCTTCTGTTTTCCAGGATTGTTAAACCAGTAGTGAATTATGTAGCAGAAAGAAAACTGAGAAAGGGCTTGTTAAAACACCTTGAGAAAAAATTGAATGGTGTCTTTATTTGTTAAGCCACCAAGTTGTGTTAATCTTGTGATATTTTAGTATGGAAGTCATGCAAGCCCACAGTTGGAAAGTTAGATCATGTTGTCACAGCTGGATCAGTTATTTTTCTCAGTTTCTATTGCTGTGCTGTCCAGAAGATTTTCTGTCCTCTAGAGCAAGGCTAAGTCTCTAGCATCTTTGATTTAAGCCAGCAGAGGTACAGCCTGATTGTAGTGGGGAAACAAATGCTCCTCACCAATTTATTTCCTAGTAGTAAAGCAAGATTGCAGGGATATTAATTTGCAGTCTTGGTTTAGTAAAGAATAGGAAACACAAGGGAAGAAGATGAAACAAAGGGAAGACGGTGAAACAGTTGGAATGACTGAATAACTTAACTGGAAATCTTACATGTATTTAATGTACCGCTGCCATTTGGAGTATTTGGGGAGGGAAAAGAAAGTCTATAGGAAAATTACTTGGAACATCTGTGTGTCTATTCAGCACCTCATTTATAAGCTTGTTTTCTTAACTCTTGTTCTAGGAGTGCTTTCTGTGAACCAACATCATGCCAGCCCCATCTGCTAATAGTAGGAAAAGAAGGGTACGGCCAGGTTTCTTACGTGGCACCCGTGGTGTTGCACGCTTTGGAGAAGTTTCCTGTTCACACCCTGGACCTTTCTGTTCTGCTTACAAACGTTGCACCGCCAGAAGAAATCTGCGGACAGGTACCTTTTTTCTTTTTCTTCTCATCGGATTCACTGACTGTATGTAAAGGATCAATCGAGTTGCAAGTAAGGTGAGCAAAATTAATTGGTAATGGAGGTGGCCTTGTTTTAATGTGCCCGGATGTTTGCTTCTGTCTGAAAATCCCCTTTTCTTTTAGACAGCACCACAACAATCTGGATGTTGTACATGTCGACATTTTCCACACCCAGTTTTACAGTGAGGCTGTTGCTAGCAGCTCAGGAAGCTGGGCGGTGTTGCTAATAAACATCTCTTTGTGGAAAGAAATGCTGCTCATGTCACTGGGATCCAGAAAGTAGTTCTCATTGCCTCCTAAGACTGTGTGCTCCCAGTAGATGGCTCTGTATCAGACTGCATGTCGGCTACTTTTTGTAGCCGCCTTCTAAATTATATTAGTAAGGCAACCAAGGTTTGGGGCTTCTGTTTCTTTTGTTTTCACATGGACATACACAACTTGTGCTGTTGCAGTATGTGCAATAAAAGCATTAACATTCAGAAAACACTTCATTTGCACGGTGATGTGGTTTTAACTAGAAAAAATGAACAGATTTGGTGTTTTTACTTTTAGGCAGGAAATCCATTTTCTTGTTTGGCATCACTACCTTAAAATATTTTTACCTTTAGTGGAAACGTTTGAGAGCCATACAAGTAAGGACAGACATGTTACACGACTGAATACTGATGTGTCCCTTAAGAGGGACTTTTCCTTTCTTTGTTATGCGATGATTGTGGCTGTGGCCATATAGCTACGGTGTCTAGCCACTGCCTGAATATATCCTTCCCATCTTCTGACTAGAGTTCTCCGAATACTGATAATCTGAAAGGGTGCACAGAGAAATTCCTTATGTGAAAGGATGCTTGCCACTCTGTTCACGCAGTTTCATTTCATGGGGCAGTCAGATGGCTATGTAGCTATGTATTAAGAGGTTATTGTACGTGTTTTAGTTTTCTTACCCAAGCTTTCCTTTTCACTAGCTGATCCGAAATGCTCAGAAGACAGCACCAAGCACAATTTATGTCCCAGATATCCATTTATGGTGGGACAACGCTGGACCTGCCTTGAAACTTACTTTTCTAACTCTACTACGTAACATTCCAGCATTTTCGCCAGTTTTGCTGCTTGCTCCATCTGATGTACGTCACTCAGATCTCCCAGAAGAGGTATTTGTCAATACTTTCCTTACTATTTCTTCAGTGTCTTGTAATTTATGAATGCTTTCAGCATCAAAATGCTGTGCTTTCTTAAATGCATGCTGTTATTACTCAGGCACCCTAACAAATCACTTAAAATTTGCTTAGAGAAAAAGATACTGTGAAAGCATCTGCTTAAGGTTTTTTCTGAGTCAAGCAGGTGACTTTCACCCCCCTTCTCACACATGCAAATAATAAATTAATACAATAATTCTGGTGGCTACAAAGTGGTTCAGTCAAGAATATGCAGTGCTTGAAATGACAAGAGGATGTTTTTACTGAAGAGATTTCTTCTGACAGTCTGCCATTCCATGCTATGTTGGGTAAACTGCTAATAATGCAATTTAGTAGAGAATTGAAACACTTTGATTAAAAAAAAATAAGTAAATCAGTTTCTTTCTTCATATAGGCCAAAGCTTTCCAAGCTGGAAAGCTGAGTTCCAATTTCTGCTAAAGTAACTTTGGAATCAAATTCTAGTTGTATTCCTAAATAAACTGTAGTAAAAGTAGGTGCAGAACTTCATTGACTTCTGAGAGTTTACATTAAGGGAAGGTGCCCAAAACAGGACCACGCTGTTCTCATTCTGATGATTTGGTCTCAGTCACTGGGGGAAGAGAACGGGTCTTACCTAGACGTGTTTATTATCAACTGCTTTGAAAGTGCTTGAGTTCCCACAGAAGTTTTTGTACAGGCTGTAAATTCCTTCTAAAATAAGTAGTGAAATTCCTCACCTACCTTTTAATACTAGAACTTGAAAATGGAGGAAGACGTAGAGGTACTAGCTACTTCAGACACCTTTTGGTAGAGAAATAAAAACTCAGCAAAAAGCCCTCACTTGTCTGCTGAAGCCTTTCTCTTCCCTCGATAGCCATAAAGGTTCTAAGTAAAGGATGCAGCAAGGCAAGTAAATACAAAGGAGGCGCTGTTGGATGTGGTGAAAGCCATTACTTTACCAGTGTAGCGTACAATCCCTTCAGTGAGCTTTAATTCTACAGGTGATTCTTAAAGGTGATATTTGAATTTGCCGTGCCAGCCTGTGAAAATGTAGCCTTTTAAGGCCAGGAAGATAACTTTTTTCAGTTTGTGTTCTTCAGGTTATTCTTAATTTGAAAAGGTACTCGTCTTTTTGGAATAGAAGATGAGTTTTTTGTGGCCTTATATCTGAAATGTCTCTCCTCCTTCTGCTTTAGATCCAAAAATTATTTAATAAGGAATTTGGAGAAGTGTGCAATATTGAGTTGCCTGGTAGGGCAGAGAGAGCATCTTTTTTTGAGGACCTAATTCTAAATGAAGTGGCTAAGCCTCCTGTAAAGAAAAGAGGTGAGGAGGATAGGAGAAGTACATCTAAAACTTTCCTATCGAAGTTACTAGCTCTTTGGGCTTTGCTTTGGTGGTCATTTTCTGTCAGTAATTTGTCGTATGCTTGTATTTGAGTACTGTAAATTGGCTAATTCTTCCTGATGAATTGAAGTTGATTGGACATTGGAAGTCGTGCCTGTAGCACCACCAGCTGAGCCTCAGAAGCCACAAGAGGAAGAAGTAGGGATGCTGGAGGAGGAAGAGGAGGATACCTTGCGTGACCTTAGAATTTTCTTGAGGGACGTTACTCACAGACTTGCCACTGACAGACGTTTCAGGGAATTTGCAAAGCCCTTTGACCCACAGAAGGTAAAGTAGTGCTGATCTGTGTGTGTCTGTAACTTCTCAGTGTTCGTACTTCTCAGCGTTTTGGGGAAGGTTCAACTTTGTTTTTAGGGCTGCACTGTTAGGATTTTGCAAGAAGCAGAGGCAGTGCTTTTACTTCTGCTGACTCTCAAATGTGTCTTATGGGATTATTCGCTGAAAGCCCTGGTTTCATTCTAAAAAGCCAGTCCAAATGCCAACACAGTTTGCTCGTGAAAAAGCTTTGATATGTAGGCGTGTCACAGCACTGAAAAGCACAGAGATCTTTCCTTATAATTACAAACAGTATTTACAGGACTACTTGAGTGAAGTCTGAAGCCCTTTCTTGGACTGTCAGTTCCTGTGGGAACAGGAATGGGAGCAGCAGTTTGTAAAAATAAGTTTTGAGATCCTGTTCTCTGTTTCATCTGGAACTCCTCAATAGGAATCAACCATAAGTGCAGTGTGTTTTCTTTTTCCTCCAATTGGCTGCTTAGATGCCTTTTTCTTCTTAATTGATGAGATAAGCCTAAACTAGGGGCGTATATTTCAAAGACAGATGTAACTTGAATATACCTGCGGATCAGCAAAGTCGTCTTCATGTGGGCCTCCACTGGCTTTTCTTCCCCTTTTTTCCTAGGTTCTTGAGCTGTGAAAAATCTAGACAGATACATATGTCCTCATCTGAACTGGTCATTAGTCTCCTCTTCTGGTCTGAGGGAAGAAATGAGCACCTCAGGGCCCAGTTATCTCATTCTAAAGTAGATGCCTGCAATAGGTACTTCACAGGTGCAATTCATGCACCTTTTCCTCAATGTCGACAACAAAGAGAATGCCGGATGGCTTGCTCAGCTTGCACTGTTGTGATTTTCTGAAGCAAAGTGAAATGAATCTCCCACCCTCAGTGTTTCTTCTCTACCATGCACGTGCTTCTGACCTCCCTACTTCTTGTTGTCCTCTCGTGGCCGCGCTAATGAAAAATGAAAGAGCCCTTCCATTTCTGAGAAGCAAACTGGTAAATTTCAGCATCTTCTGATGCATCGCAAATGTTCAGAGTTTTTAGGAAGTCGTTTATTTAAAGTCTTCAGAATAATTTTGGTAGACAGTGTGCAAGGTTAAGAAAACCTCTGAATGCTTGTATTTGATCTGCAGGTACCTGACTATGCCACAAGGATTAAAGAGCCGATGGATCTTTCAACAGTTCTGACTCAAATTGACTCGCGCCAGTACCTCGCTGCCGGAGACTAGCTGAAGGACATCGATCTAATCTGTAACAATGCCTTAGAGTACTACCCGGATCAAAGATCTACAGGTGAGGATGTGCTTTTTAGCCCTAGTTTAAAAAATCTGTCGAACGTATAGATGGATAAATGCTGTGTGCGGACAATAGACTTCGGATGGATTAGATGATTTTGGACGTCCACAGAGTACATCTCTTACCACATTGTAAATATTTTATCATTTTGCTACTTGGGCATGGAATTGTGATATAAGTGTTCCCCAGGAACTTGTGTTTTTGTTTTAATTAACTTCGATGTTGTTATGCTGAAAATATTCACTGAGAGAACCTTTCGGAACCAAGCTATGAAGAAAGCAATTTTCTTCTGTGATCAAAACAGTTTCATTGGTTGGTAGACAACATTCAGTTAAAGTGTGTAAAATTTCAGATCGTCACAGCGCCTATGTTTTGCAAGACACTGCATATTCAATGGTGAGGAACGAAATGGATACAGAGTTTAGACGACTTTGTGAACAAATTAAAGAATCTCGTGAGAAAAGAGGTACGTGCTTTAACGCTAAGGATTTGAAGACTTGTCTCTGCATTTGTAACTGAAAATGCACGACGAAGATCTTTGGTATCTATTCTTTCTTGCAAGGTCGCACCTCTGCAGCGCGTGCTCCATGCGACAACTCCAAGTCACCACAGCAGAACCCTGCTACTGAAGACGAGAAACCAGATGAAGAGAGTAATGAAAATGAGGAGATGCCAGCGGCACCTGTAGATGCCAGTACACCCATTTCTAATGGCAAGTTGCATTTTATTCAGCTGCTCTTGTCATTCATACCTTCTCCGTTCTTGAGGCGCAACAGGTGTCTCTGATGCCTGGCTCTTTATGGCAGAGGTAGTTTGTTTTCAAATCGACTTCCAAATGGGAGAGAGAAATCCAGAGGTCATTCATTCAATATAGTGATGAATTAAAGTTCAAAGAAAGTTGGTTCATTTGATGTACTCTTACTGGAACTTCATTTTGTAAACAGAACGACCCCCCACTCAAGGATATCACAGCTTCCCTCCCGTACTAAAAATGATAGTACTCACCCTTGTAGGAGCAGCAATGTGAAGAAGGTCAAGGGCAGTAAGAAGGGTTCGAAGCTTTGATATAACAAGCCTTACACTTTTTTTGACAGAGCTCCTAATAAGCATCTTTAGCAAGGTCTGGAGATGGGAGAAAAACTCAAACTAGATTTTAATTCTAGGATGTATAATGTCAAGCTTGACTGTTCCTCTGAACAGTCAATTGAATTTAATTTTTTTTAATTTAAATTAATTAGTTTAGTTTTTTTAATTTAAATTCAACTGAATTTAAAGTTTTGAATTTAAATTCCAATTGAATTTATTGAAAAAATTCCAATTGAATTTAATGTTTTGTTGTTGTAGTTTTTCACGAAACACTAAGTTTATGTGAAAGGTTTTGCTGCAATATCTTTTTGCCAAGGATATTAAGCTTAAGTTATCCACAAGAAAACGGTGGGGAGAGGGAAGCTTTAGTTTTGAAAGCTTTTTTTTTTTTTTTTTTTTTTTTTTTTTCTCTCCAGGTTTTTCTTGAGCACAGCAGCGTTTCAGTGTCTGCCTGCCATTAGTTGCCCCACTACCAAGTCAGGAGGGTCAATTAAACTTGCGTGAGGCAGAATTTCTTTATCTGAATCTACGTGGTTCACATAAATATATTCTTGTTTCCTTCTTTCCCTAGGATTATTCTTCTCCCAGTATTGAATGTTTCAACGGACACTGTTTAAGATCAATGAGCAAAAGCATCCTGCGGTGTTCAGTCTCCAGCTTTGAAGAAAGTATGGCGATACTGAGGGGAAATGTCAAGAGAAGACGCTTTTCAAGGTACTGTATTTCTATATGTTCAATCTCTGTTCGATTTGTAGATTGAAAAGCAAGAGAGAAAGCATGTGCAGTGAGTTGTGGCCTGATAAACCTCCGGCTAAAATCAGCAGAGGCCTAAGAGCATGCTGATGGTGTACCAGTACCTTAAAACTAGAATCCCTCTTCTCAGTGAAAGTCTTCCGCTTTTCTAAAAAAAACATGTTTTTTTCCCCAACCCCTTTGAGGTGTTGTTGTGGTTTAACCCGGCCGGCAGCTAAACACCACACAGCCCTTCTGCAACCCTCCCACCTCCCTCTCTGGGATGGGGGAGAGAAACGGGAAAGTGAAGCCTGCGAGTTGAGATAAAGGCAGTTTATTAAGACAGGAAAATAATAATGGTGATGATGATGATGATAGTACTGCTACTAGTAATGTGTACAAAACAAGTGATGTACAATGCAGTTGCTCACTACCCGCTGACCAGTGCCCAGCGTAACCCCTAGCAGCCCGGCTGCCCCGCCCTATCCATGGTGCAGCGTGTTGCCATAAGGCATAGAATTCTTTGGCCAGTTGGGGTCGGCCATCCTGAGTCTGTCCCCTCGCAGCTGTTGCTGTGCGCCAATTCTGATCGCTAGTAGGACAGTGAGACACCGAAAGGTCCTTGGCTTGTTGTAAGTACTGCTCTGCAGCAATCGAAACATCAGGGTGGTATCAGCACTCTTCTAAACATCCTTTCACACATTCTAAGCCAAAACATAGCAACCTACCCGCTACTAGGAGGAGAACTAACTCTGTCCTAACTGAAACCAGGACATGTATCTTTTCCACTTGGGTGCTATTGCTCATAATTTTGAGAATTCAACATGAGCAAGCTAGGAAATGTGGGTACATACAGAACCGCGTGTATATGGTACGCAACAGACTTGGGATGTGGATTCTGCGTGAGGCCTACAGGCTTCTCTTTGTATACCATGGAGCATTGGCTTGTAAACATGGTGAAATTTCCCATCCTTGATGGGTCTAATACAACAAGTCTTTTCTCCCTTCTCTGCCCGGTCCTCTTTCTTAATGTAGGCAGTTGAGAAAGCCAAAATTGGAACGAAAAAAAGAATATAACACAGGTAAGTGGCTGTAAGTCCCCGGGATACCTATTTGCGCTGGTTACTGAAGAGGATGGCACTTGGTCACTCCATGGCTTTCATTTGGCCCCAAAGCCTTCTGTAGTCAGCTGAATTCACTCCTCAGTGACTTTTCTGTGAAGAGAGGTAGGTGCAAATAGGAGATTTTATGAATTCCTTGGGGAGGGAGCAGTGTGAATTGCAGCTTGGTAGGCACAAAGCAAACTGTTCTAATTGTGCAAAGGAAATCGATACTTGATAAGTTCAAACTTAGTTTTATAGCTGGCAAGCACAAAAGTAAACCTTAGCTGTGATCCTAGCAGCACAGTGGTGTAGCTCTTCCCTTCCCCTTGTCCTCTTGGCTCTTTTAATGACAGTGCAAGCAACAAACCTGTGCCAAAGGGTGCTGTATGGCAAACAATGGGCAGGCTTTTTTCTAAAAAGCACGAGTTTGAGTTATCTGGTGTTTGGGTGTTTCTCTTGAAACGATTCTTCCCTCCTTGAGCTGTTAGATCCTAATGCAGGAAATGGAAGTGCTGCATGCATAAACAGAGTAATCAAACATACACCTCTTAGGAAGAGGCTTGCAATGTCATAGTGTTTGTTTTGAGCACTGTTAGATACAGTTTGACATGACTGGAGTGAAAACACCTTAGAGAAAGGTGTTGATTGTTCTCACTTTTCCAAGACAGAAATAACTGGAGTAGATTTCCCTCCTGCATGGAACAAAAGTTGCACGTTTGTTTTTGTCTGGCTAGCTTTCAGTCTCTTTAAAAATTTCCCTACAGGTCCCAGTTTTAAGTAGACAGTTTAAACGTGCAGAGCGATGAAGAAGTGGAATGCAGTGGTTGTGACACCAACTTCTGATCTGAAATGTAAAGAAAACTCAATCCACTTCAGGGTGCCTTTTTTGTTTGTCTGTTTCCATTTTACAAGAGCAACGGTGAAATAAGGAGAATCCCATCTTCACTGTTTCAAAATCCTTTGTTTCTGCGTTTCAGTCACCAGAACATTGAGGAGTAGAGCTGGTGCAAAAACTGTGAGACGAGTCCACGGAGAAAACAGGGACGTGGAGCTGCGCCGCAGCTGTAGAGTCGGACACAGTCGGTACTCGACTACTAACTCGTCCATTCTATTTGACAAACTTATGACAAAGTAAGTCATCTTTTCTTGCAGACCTCTTAGAATGATCTTTCTTAGCAAGTCTTTGCACTATGGCATGATGTTGGCCTCGACTTGCTCTTTATTTTGACAGCAAAGAGGTATGGCTGCTCCTGGCATTTCCTTCATGTTTACAGGGAGACACCGTTACCTGGCTAGATAAACAGATTTTCTTGAAGGTGCTATTTCAGCATATAAGAATTGATTTAAAAAACAACAACAAAAGTGCTTCATGGCTTGCTAGTTTTGTAATCTCACATTTCTCCAGGAATACTTGATTTGCTGCATTTCACCATTACACTCGTCAGCGCCGCTGATTCTGGTTTATCACTATTTGCATTGCAAATCTCCTTGTCCAAAGCTTAAACTGATGTATGCACTGCTTGAAAACAAAACCTGAAGTGGCAGAGCAGTAGACTCAAGTCATTATGTTAGCCGCTGTGTAACCATACTGCTTTCCAAACATAAGATGTCCAGCTTATTTTGTTTCTATGAAGAGTTTAAACGGCTCCCGTTAAGCAAAGATGTCCCCACACTGATACTATTAAGCAAGGATTCCACCTCCTTTGGCTGAGGTCTGCTCCCTTACTCACATTCGAACATTCATCCAAGTAGCCTGCAATTCCACACTCTCGGGGGAAAGTCCATAGAATAGAAAAGGTTCCTCCAGTCTCTTCCTCAGCCTTTTTTTGAAGCATGCAATAAAGCAAAACATTCACAGGCTGCCCTTCCATGCAAAACAAGGCAAATTAGTAAGACAGGAGCCACAAAACTGATTGTCCTTTAAAGTTAAAATGAGATTTGAAATAGATCGAGTTAGCAAGTGTTGTAAGTCTGTAGCTAAGTCTGGTTTTGCCAATGCAGCACAATTCCCTATCACGTCGCCAGAGCTGCTTCTGTAGCTCCAAGAAGCAAAACTGCTTTGAAAAAATACAGTGTCATCAAAGCATTCGTTGGCTCAGTAGGCACGGCTCAGGTTCAACAAGTTTGTGAAAAAATGAGTACTAACAGAAGCAGCAGGGTCCAAAGAAACACTTTATGTCCCCACTGCGAAATGAGGGGCTTTACCTTGAGTGTTATGCACACTGTCAATAGAAAAGCACTGTAACAGAATCTGCCACGGCAGTTTGCATGTTACTGAAAGACCATCAGAGTGGGACTGCAGCAAGATCATTGCGAAGTTGCAAAAAAAACATGTGGGGGTGGGAGTTTAGTTGCGTTAGATAACACAATCTTAGATAAAGATTTTGGTCTTAACGTAAAAGTAAGGATGTCTACTGATCTCTTCAACTCCAACAACTGAAGCCCAAGTCTGAAAAATCGCCTTTAAGAATGCAAAGAAAATATTTAACTCTTCTGTATGTTCATACTTTGCTATCAAGCAAAGGAATGAATGCTGATGCCTTAACTATGTAGGGCTGTAGCTTACAGAGAGACTACACCTTCCTGTTTTTTTCCCTTTAAAAACGTTAAATGCATGTGAAATTATTTGGGGGTGTTTTCACATGCAAAGCCGAATGCAGTGCATGCAAGCCCTGTCATCTTCTTCCTCTAGTAGTGTCGCGTTAAGGGGTGTAGCCGATTGACCGTCATGGGTCCCGTCGGATTCAGGGTGCTGAACTATCACGGTCACGGATTCACCAACAACGCAGTACGGCCTCGCTCTAGTCGCATTCAAGGAGAACTCTCACAGCTAGGAAGAATGCAATTAAGTGCAATTTCTTACGGCGACAGGTACACAGGTTCTTTGGATTGTCAGTGATAAATTCACCGTCTGCAAAAGCAAGCTAGCATGCATGAAATGCACAGGTACACAGCCTAGGTATTAAGACATTAAAAAGCATCAAAACTCTAGAGATTTCTAAGATTCCACAGAGACGCCTGGTATAAGCAAGCGTTCAGATCTTACCCCACGGCGTCCCAATGGAGTGGGGGTGGGGGAGTGAGAGGCTCAGCCTGTCGAGTGATGTCAGAAGGAATCCTTCCTGATAGTATCTTCCCTAACATCCCCTTTCTCTTAAAGCAAGTGATATTATTTTCTATCTTTAAGGTGGAGCTTGAGTGACTCTAGTCATGCATATCTTGGTTGTGCTTGGTAGAAATGATCTCACTTGCGTTTAAAGGTACAGGCTCTGAGAAATTCCGAGGGCGTGCTCAGTGAGGGGTGGTTGCACCTTGGAGGCGGGTAGCTTTTGGGATGGAGGTGTGCTTATGATGCCTAGTCGCTTAAGGCAATTACTCCACAAGTAGTAACTTAGTGTTGATTTAACTACAGCATATCTAAAACACAAGAAGGATGTTAGTATGGAAGAAGCCGATGAAACCAGTCCTTAAATCTTACTACTTATTGTGCGTGAGCAGACTGGCGTGAGTTTTAGCTATACTGGCAAATATCAAACCACACCTGTGTCGTCCCAAAGCTGGGAAAAAAAACAAAAACAAAAACAAAAACAAAAACAAGGAAATGTTGAAGCAAATAGGGAGGCCTGTAGCTTGTGCAGTCTTTTAGCTGAGAAAATAAAGAAGGAGAGAGACAGGTAGCCTTGAGCTAGCAGAAGCAAGGAAGAGAAGGGCTAAAAGGGAAAAAACAGGAAGCAGAACACCAGCTCCAGACTGACCTATAGTAACCTTTTTCTCATTAAGGGTCATTAGCACATTAAAAATCACACCTGTCAAAATGCTAATCTATGCTAATGTGGGATTCGGTGTGTGTCCCCCCTCTCCTGTTCCCCCTCCCCCCCGGTATTCCTCTGTAATGCACAAGCTCAGTGGAGATAAGTTAGGTGAGCTGTAATAACCAATCCAAAGGAGCCAAAGAGAGAGTTTTCACAAGTTTCCTGTGTATAAATGACGGTGATTCGAGTCAGAGGTGTGCTTGCTTTGCGAAAGATGGCCAAGTGCCTGACTCTGCAGCGTTCTATAAGTAATTATATAATTAAAAGACCTTCGTGTGCATTCCGACTCTGGGTGCTTATTGGCACGGTGCACTCTGCACGAACCTGTGGACAACATCTGTACTCAGTGTCATGCCTACAGACAACCATTTACTGTTGGGACCTGCATATTTTTCTGTGCATTCAACACAACCCCTTTGGCACAACTAGTTAACCACGTAGCTGCCAGTCCACCACTCAGTTGCACTTGTGAAGAGGAAAAGCTATTTCCGTCTACTGTAGGAGCACATCCTCTAAATGCAAGCTTCACTCAGCTGGTCATTTACTGCAGGACAAGATTTGAAAACTGTTGAGTTCTGGGTTTCCTGCTTACAGGAAAAATTAAGTGCTAGATCGCCCTCTACTCCGCTTTGTCTGCTGCATTTAATGGAGATTAAACTGATTTCGTTTGCTCCTCCGTTTATGGACAATGAGCTGAAGGAACAGGTACAGCACATTAGCCTGGAATGCCTTCCCTCCCAGCCAAAGTAAACTGGAGCTGTAACTAAAACAAGCAGAAGCAAGGCTTCCGTGTTTTCAGCTGAATAAAGTTCCAACAAAATCATCCTCTGGGATTTGAAGCTTACTTCACATGACATGCCAACGACTCTTTTCCCTCCATTGTAAAGCGGATCCCTGCTGTTAGTTGCTCTAGAAGCAAAGGAATCGTCGGTTTGGTTAACAAATAGCCGCTTCTGCAAACGAGAAGTGTTGTGCTCTCTCTTCCCTTTGAATGACTCCACACTTCTCATCAGCTACTGGATTGCTGACCTAGAATCAGAGAACATCCCAAGGTGGAAAGGACTCCCAATAATCACCAAGTCCAACTCGTGGCTCCACACAGGACCACCCCAAACTGAGACCCGATGTCTGAGAGCATTGTTCAACACTTGTTGACCTCCGTCAGGCTCGGTGCCATGAGCAGTGCCCTGGGCAGCTGTCTCAGTAGCCAGCCACCCCCTCAGCGCAGCACCTGAGGCGCACGGGGCTCGGCGGGGCGGCCCGGGAGGGGAGGACGGCGGGGCGAAGTGGCAGCTCCCTCAGAGCCGTCTCCCCGCCGCCTCGGCCGCATGTCGGGGCTTTTTCGTGTCGGGGCTTTTTCGTGTTGCGCCCTCGGGCTCTCGCCGTGGGTGAGATGCTGCTCCCCAGCGCGGACCCCTTGCGCACGGGGCCTGCCCGCGGCGGCGGCGGGAGGGAAACCCCAACCCCAAAGCCCTCCCGGCAGGGAGAGCTCGGGGTGAGGGCCGATCCGGCACCGACAGTAAACACACGCCGGAGGAAACGCTCTGGTTTTAGCCGTGAGCAGCGCGGCCAGAAAAGGCGTCACGCTGGAGCTCCGAGTTCGGCGGCGTTCCGAGGCCGTTGTGGCGGTTGTGGAGACGGCCCCGGCTGAGGTGGCTGCTGCTGTCGCTGCTGTCCCCTCTGTCCCTGCTGTTGCTGCTGTTCCCGGACCTTGGAGACCCCCGGCGGCTCCCTGTGCCAGGCCCTGTGGCCCCGGGGAGCTGCCCGCCGCCTCGTCGGCCAGCCCGGCAGCAATCCTGCCAGCACAGAATAGCCCACTGCGTTTCAGGGTAAAGTGACGATTAATTTCTATTTCCTGGCCTGGGTGCTGCTTTCTTCTTTAAGGAAGCTTCAAGGTTAAAGGTTCAACTCAGTTATGTCAGGGTTCAACTCCGTTTCGTGAAGGGGCTCTTGTACGAAAGCTTAAGCTGGGATTGACTCTCTGCTAAGCGGAGGCCAAACGTGGACCTACTGAGAAGCAGGTCCTAAGTGATAACATTTTCTAAAGAGACTGCTAAACACATCTGAACAGTGCTGCTGCAGAACTCTGAATGGGGGGATAGCAACTGTCTTAACTGATCTGGAATCTTGAATTTACTTTTCAATGGACAAGAGGTGTGTCTCTCAAGGCAAACAAAGAGAGGAGTAACACCCTCTCTTGTCACTCATGTCAACATAAATTTATGCTCAGAGCGTAGGTGTAGGAACAGCATCGGTATGTATATGGAACATCGGGAGAGGAAGCTCTATCGGTATTTACAGTTTTTCTACTATCTTGCCAGAGAGACGTCATCTCCAAATGAGAAATGGATGTATTTTGAAACAGTGGTGGTGGATCGGATTTCTTCTTTCTAGTGTTAATATTTGCTCTTGAATCGTACTTAATACCTGGTAACACCTCAATCAGTTGTCAAAAATAAACTTAAAAATGTGTAAGGCTTATCTCATTGGTCAGTATAAAGATCAAGGTCTTCCCTTCCCTTCCCTTCCCTTCCCTTCCCTTCCCTTCCCTTCCCTTCCCTTCCCTTCCCTTCCCTTCCCTTCCCTTCCCTTCCCTTCCCTTCCCTTCCCTTTTTTCTTTTTTTCTTCTTTTCTCCTTTCCTTTCCTTTCCTTTCCTTTCCTTTCCTTTCCTTTCCTTTCCTTTCCTTTCCTTTCCTTTCCTTTCCTTTCCTTTCCTTTCCTTTCCTTTCCTTTCCTTTCCTTTCCTTTCCTTTCCTTTCCTTTCCTTTCCTTTCCTTTCCTTTCCTTTCCTTTCCTTTCCTTTCCTTTCCTTTCCTTTCCTTTCCCCCCAGTATTGTTTTTCTGTTCTCCTTCTCACTGCAGTCTTGATTTTGTTTCTTGTCCCTTAAGTATGTTTCCAATGTGTTGCTGAAACATTTTCCCTTTCAATCCTAAAAAAGGAGCTGTCACTGGTGAAGATCGGAGCTTATCCCTGAGCCCAGGAGCTGTCACCTTAGTCTTCCAATCGGACAAGGACGACTTCATTTCTCATGTAAATGCATTTGTCAGGTTTGCGTATTGTTTTTTCAGGAATGGAAAGTGTGTATAGAATGGATTTAAAATCAATTTTAAATGTAAAACGTCAGGGCAAAAAAGTTCTAATTACAACCTCTGCACACAATTTGCCAGCTGTGGGACTAGGAGTTTTCTTATTTACTGTGTTTTGTTTAACGTGTCTGAAGTTTAATGGACAGCAATCAAGGCGTGCTAGAAATCTGAAAGCACTTTATGCTTTGTTCTCTCCGTCATTTTGGTATAACAAACTAGCTTATGTTTTAAACCCTCCATGAGGTTAGTGGTTTCCCTGAAGGTAACAAGTCCCTGTGTGCTACAGTAAGACAGTAACAAAACATGAAGTATAGAAGTTCATCCTGTCATTATTCAGCTTCTGCCTATGGACAGACAACTACGCTTATTTAAAGCGGTATCACCTTGAAACCTAATCAGCATTTTAAAAAGGACTTTGTAGCAGTTATTGGCTTTTGTCCTGGAGGGCTGAGGTTTGTTTTGTTTTGTTTTACATTCAGCATTTCCATTTCTAGCTTACATTCCCCTGTTGTTTTGCATGAGGAAAACGTGCAACTTTAGAAAGGAGAACGGAAAGAGCTGCTTTTTAGTCTAACTTTTCAGTTTTTCGTAGGAGTTTTAAATGTGGTAGGAGTAAAACACCAGAAGTACTGCTGCCAAAGTTATATTCAAACTCGTCTTTCTTGGAGAAGCAGAAGAAGCCCAGGGAGAAATAAATTTGCAAACATGCTCTTCATGCTCTCCTTTCCCAAGATTTCTCTGAGATATAGCCCATCCTCTGTGGGTTTTGAGGTATATGGTTCCCAGGAGTGAAAAGGAGGGCCAAACATCTCTCCTCTTGGATCTCAACATGCCAGGGCTTTAGTGTACTGCCACTTACGGCTCCGCTTTTTCACCTGGAAAAAGCAACCGCATGATGTAGACTGAGGAGCCCTCACAAATTAACTTGCCATCACCAAGTGACGCCCAGAAAAGGTGTATTTAAAAGCTAGGCTCATTATAGAATCACAACAAACCCCTCATGACTGGTGCAGTAGACAGTGAGGTAGAGGGCGAGCCCTGGAAAGACAGAAGAAAAGTAGCAGTGAGTTCTGGGTACCTTTGTGCAGACGAAACAGAAAAACGCAGGCAGTGAAGTAATAGTGTTCCGTTACTAATGCCAGCAATAGATAATTGCAACAATTATCTATTAGATCATAGGTACTAATTAACAGATAGTTGCGCAACTCCGGAAATCAATAAATAACTGATTCCCCTCAGAGAATGTCTTCTACATTTTTACATTAAAAAGACTCCAGAGTTGTAATGGATTAAAATCCTACGGAAGTGAAAGAAATGGCATCGGCCACTAGTTCTGCAGAAGCGAAAAGTAATACTGATAGAGTTTAGATGGAAATTTTCACTTTGTGTGTTTAGTTTGGGGATTCTTTTTAAATCATTCATACCAGCGATTTAGTTCTTAAGGCTGTTTCTTTGAGATTAAGTGACAGGACTTCTGTTACTCTTTTCTTCTTGGAATGCTTCCTGATATTCTTACGTCAACCAGAACTTCTGTCTCTGTTGCAGATGTGAACAATGACCGTAGCTAAGAAGCCCAAATCTTCAAAGCCTAAAAAGCCCTCTTCAAGGCGGTCTGGCAAATCCAAGAAACCAAGTACTAAAATACTGATGTCACGCACCGCCAACTGGGGCCGGATAGTGCCTGCAGAAGATTCAAGCCAAGTCTCTGTGGCCCAAGGACGTGGAGGTGCTATTTACTGTAGATCATCTGAAAAATCTAAGGCTTTTGCCCCAAGAGATCTAAGTAAGTGTGCGTTTTATCCTGCCTCCATTGTCTTCAAAGCAAAAGTAGAAAATGCAGTTCTTACTTGTTGCACTGATAGAGAAGGGGACTACTGTGAACAAAGACTTCAAAAGCGAATCCCCTAAGGCAACTGAAGTGACTGATGTTACAGAAATTAATTTTGATATATTTACAGTCAACAGAGAAATATGGGGAGCTTTTTGTAATGCACAGATTCCTCCATGTCTTTTCTGTTTTGCAAAGAAAAGTGTTTGATTGTTGCTATTCACAGCTTCCATTTTTCACAGGTTTTTTGAAGGATAACATTGCTCAGGAAAAGATCTGGTATCTGTAGGGGTACCGTCATTCCTAGTTCCTAGTTTTTACGTTTTTACCGTATAATTTCAAGTCTAAGTTTGTGGTTTAAGTTATAATAAGGAAAAAAACAGTAGTTGAGTTAATCAGGTTAAAGATTATAGATGGAGAGGAACTTGGCATTAGGTGCTACAAACAGAATGGCAGTTAGCCTTGCCTTAGAAAAATTAAAATGGTTGACTAAAGTTGTTTGTTTTTTTTTTTTTTTTTCCCAAAACATTGTGTTGACCAGCCAATTTGAATTTGGTGGTATTAAAGCTGTCTGCAATAAGTTTTTCTGGTTTGGATTGTAGCTAGCCCCTCTAGGTGCTCCTGCAGAATAGTATTTTTTTAAATACCTTTCTTAGAAACAAACAAACAAGATCTCTTTTTAAATTTAACTTTCTTGCAGTCGTTAATGATGGAATTGCTCCGCCACAGAGCCTTCTTTTTCCACCTGAGAAGATTTGTATGGATTGGCGAGAAACACAAAGTGTTGGAGTTGGCCTGTACAATCTTGGCAACACATGTTTTCTTAATGCTACTCTACAGTGTTTGACCTACACACCCCCACTTGCCAATTACATGCTTTCTCTTGAGCACAGCCAGTCATGTGAGTACTTTCTAACAGTATTTTGAATCTGTTGGATAGCTCTGAAGGTGAAAGAACAGCAGTGATTCTGTGAGATAAGCTTATTTGCCTGATTTTACCTGTAGAAGCTGGCTTTGAGCACTGTATTAGCAGTGGGCTCCGAATAGCATATGGAGTGCAATTAATGCACCATGGTTTATTTATTTAGTTATTTGTTTGTTTGTTTGTTTATTAAAGGATCATTTATTGCTTCATGGGAATAATGAAGTGCATTGGACAGTAATGCATTTAGTAGTAATTTTAGAGAGTAATACATTTTGCAGCCTGTGGAGTTCACATTCCTGTCAGCCTTTACAACTGCGACTTTGCAGTAGTCTTTTAGATTTCTCATCACAAAATGCATTTGAATACAGGCTTAGTGGATATTTTTATTCTGTAAAGTTGTGTGAAATGAAATGTTACAAGACTGTTGGGACATTGGCATCTTGGGAGAATAGAATGTAGCAAGGAGAGTGGATATTGTATCTATAGTTTAAATTGTACTTAGATGTTTGTAGTTGTGGATATTTCGCTGGACTGGGATGCTTTGTTCTTTCACTCTTCAGGTCGTGAACAAGATTTTTGCATGATGTGCACGATGGAGACTCACATTAACCAGGCCCTGCGTTGCACTGTTGATGCCATCGAGCCTACGCATGTTATCAGTAATCTCAGTCGTAAGTGGCTTCAGATGTGTTTCTTTTCGATAGCTTGTAATCTTCAAATAATTATTTGATGTGTCTAAGTGGTTTTAACACTCAAATGAAGAGAGATTTTAGAAATACAAGAATGATTTCATTTTTAAATGAGGTCAATACTATCATCTTCTTATTTAGGAATAGGACAACATTTCCGTTTTGGCAGTCAAGAAGACGCACACGAGTTCTTGCGCTATACTGTTGATGCTATGCAGGAAGCGTGCTTGAACGGAAGCACCGAGTAAGCATAAACAAGTTCACTTTCATACATTCTCTAGCACCTTCTAGTCCTTTATTTACTCTCAAAAATGATCTCTAGCACCTTTTAGTGCCTTATTTACTATCAGCAACGAAAGTCTACATCATCCTTGGTTTTCATCAAACTCTTTGAAGAGTTAACTCTGTGCCTTAAATCTTCTGAGGTCTGATTATAATTTATTTCCAGATTGGACAGATCTTCTCAAGCTACCACCATCATTCATCAAATATTTGGAGGATTTCTAAGATCGAGAGGTACTTGAAAAAATATTCCTGTCCTTAGAACTGATCTGTGTCTTTTGTCGGTAGTAAAGCAGTCTGTAGTTTGTCTAAAGTAGTATCTGTCAACAACTTGAATTTGGACAGTTAGTCTCCTTCACATAATGTTAAGCATTTATATTTTGCTTCCAGTGAAGTGCTTGAATTGCAAAGCAGTTTCAGATACGTATGAGGCATTTCTTGATATCACTTTGGATATAAAGGTAAGATGTTTTCTAAATATAATTCATGATGTTTAAGTACATGCATAACTTTCTAAATTAAACTTGTTTAACTTAAAAAACCAAACCACATATAATGTTAAAACGTAAGAGCTTGGTGGTGCTAAGGAAGTGGATTGGACTTTGTCCTTCCGTGGAACCCATGTAAATAGTCTCCACATTTGCATTGGGTTTAAGGGGAAAGAATTCTCTTTCTGCAAAAATTATAATGCTGTCATACTTCTTTGTTGTTCTACCTCAATATACATCTAATTGTTAGACTGATGAATTTGTCCCCAGTATTGATGACAAAGCACACTATAGATGCTGTCTAGGCAACTGGAAAAGTATTTGTTCCAAAGTCAAATGCCTTCCAGGTGAGGTCAATGCTGAGCATGCTCTTTCTGCCTCCTTCTTCACAGTGCTCCTAGTAGATCGCTTGAGTATGTGTCCTGGTTTCAGTTAGAACAGAATTAATTTTCTTCCTAGTAGCTGGTGGAATGCTGTGTTTTGGCTTAGGATGAGAAGAGTGCTGATAACACCCCGATGTTTTAATTGTTGCAGAGCAGTGCTTATACCAAGCCAAGGACACCTCAGACTTTTGCTCTGTCCTGCCAACAGGCAGGCTGGGGGTGCAGTAAGAGCTGGGAGGGGACAGACCCAGGACAGGTGACCCGAACTAGCCAAAGGGGTATTCCATACCATCTGACGTCATGCTAAACAATAGATAGGGGTGGCTAGCCGGGGGGAGGGGGCCGGACTGCTCGGGGTTAAGCTGGGCATCGGTCAGCGGGTGGTGAGCAATTGCATTGTGCATCACTTGTTTGCACATATTATTATTAGTAGTACTATTATCATCATTGTATTATTATTATTATTATTATTATTATTATTATTATTATTATTATTATTATTATTATTATTATTATTATTATTTTCCTGTCTTATTAAACTGTCTTTATCTCAACTCACGGGCTTCACTTTCCATTTCTCTCCCCCGTCCCAGAGAGGGAGGGGGGAGGGTGAGCGAACGGCTGCGTGGTGTTTAGCTGCCAGCCGGGTTAAACCACGACAGTCTTTTTGGCGCCCAACGTGGGGCCCGAAAGGTTGAGATAACGGCAGATCTGACCAGAGTGTGTTAAACTAAAATTGGTATAAGTATTAGACCTGCTTAATAGTCACTTGTCATAATGCTGATTGCTTTAATCTCAACTCTGCTGTGCCCGTTTTCCAAATTGAGTATTATAGCACGTTATTTTCCGTATGTGCTCTCTGTCATGTTGTTTATCCTCTCTGGGCCCTGGTTTCAGACCATTATGGTACTGTGTGTTGTATCAGTGGCTTATGAGATGATGAAATATCTGGCCATGACTCTAACCTGGTATTTGTACTCAGTAACATCTTCGATTCTATACTTTGGAAACTGTATTTTGGAAACTATTAGCAATTATATCTGTTGCCTTTTTTCATTAGGGAGTCAATCTGTGGAGGGGAAAGGGGAAGATAATTTTTCTTGCTTGATCACTCTCCCTTTCTCCTTCACCACCCCTGTATCCTCCTTGATCACTCTCCCTTCCTCCTTCACCACCCTCTTATCCTCCAAGCTTATTACAATAGCTCTCCAAGATATTGAATAGCCTTGAGATACTCAGACCAGCATAGTCCTATTGTTCTGCCTCCTGAATGCACTTCAGGTTCTGCTTAAAGTTAAACAACTACTTAGGAAGCTCATCCAGAGATCTGCCCGGAGGCAGTATAGTTGTGGGTGGCAGGGAGTATGGGAGGATATGGGCAGGCATCTAGAGCAGTTGGCACCCCCAGTGTTTTGGAAATTCACCCCTGAACAAGTGCAAAATCCTCAAAAACTGGCAGAATGCTTGAATAAAAGGTGTCGCGATTCGGGAAGTTCCAAAGTAACACAAATCATTGTAACATGCTGGGGCCTGGCTCATGCCTATCGAGCTGCCATGGATACTGCTATCAACTTAGTGACAGACCCTGCGGCCACTCCAAGTCCCGTGACAGATCCAACGGCCACTGTGACCCCTACGGTGGACTCTGCAGCCGCTCCAGTCCCAGCTTCTGCAGATGCTCCAATCCCAGCTCCTGCAGCCACTCCAGTCCCAGTTCCTGCAGCCGCTCCAGTCCCAGCTCCTGAAGCTGCTCCAGTCCCAGCTCCTGCAGCCGCTCTAGTCCCAACTCCTGAAGCCGCTCCAGTCCCAGTTCCTGCAGCCGCTCCAGTCCCAGCTCCTGAAGCCGCCCCAGTCCCAGCTCCTGAAGCTGCCCCAGTCCCAGTTCCTGCAGCCGCTCCAGCTCCAGTTCCTGCAGCCGCTCCAGCTCTGGTTCCTGCAGCTGCTCCAGTCCCAGCTCCTGCAGCTGCTCCAGTCCCAGCTCCTGCAGCTGCTCCAGTTCCAGCTCCTGCAGCCGCTCCAGCTCCGGTTCCTGCAGCCGCTCCAGCTCCAGTTCCTGCAGCCGCTCCAGTTCAAGCTCCTGCAGCCGCACCAGTTCCAGCTCCTGCAGCTGCTCCAGCTCCGGTTCCTGCAGCTGCTTCAGCTCCTGCAGCCGCTCCAGCTCCTGTAGCTGGGTCAGAGAAACGAGCTGTAGCAGTGCAAGTTGACCCTGCAGAGGGTATTCCAACCTCTGTGGCAGACCCTACAACAAGGTCAGAGAAACGAGCAGTAGCAGTGCAAGCTGCCCCTGTAGAGAAGGTGAAAAAATGGTATAGAGATTCAGGTCGTTTAGAACGCAGAGAATCTTCTGCCAAATCTAGGTATAGAGACGACGGAGACGACGACGACGCTGGGCCATCAAGGGTTCAGGAGGAGGAAGACGAGGATGCCGAAAAATCAACAGTAACTACCCGAAGCCTAAACGAGCGTGAGTTACGAGATGTGCGAAAAGATTTTGGTCGCTGTATAGGTGAGCAGCTTGTCACCTGGCTGCTCCGATGCTGGGACACTGGAGCCAATTGTGTGGAATTAGATGGCAGGGAAGCCAAGCGACTGGGATCCCTTGCTAGAGACGCAGGCATTGACAAAGCAATTGCAGATGGAGCACAATCTCACAGCCTCTGGAGGCGTCTCCTCTCAGCTGTGAGGGAAAGGTATCCCTTCAAGGAAGAACTTTTATGTCTACCAGGCAAGTGGACCACTATGGAGAAGGGAATCCAGTACCTGAGGGAATTAGCCGTACGGGAAGTGATTTATGAGGATCCAGACCTCAGACAAACATCCACAGATCCAGATGAAGTCAGGCGTACACGACCCATGTGGCGGAAGTTTGTACGGAGTGCACCATCATCATATGCCAGCTCCTTGGCAATAATGGCCTGGAAAGAGGATGAGGAACCCACAGTGGATGAAGTGGCTAAACAACTCCGGCAGTACGAAGAAAGTCTCTCCTCTTCCTTACAGGCCTGCGTCTCAGCTGTGGAGAAACTTTCTGAAGAGTTCCACCAACTTAAAGAGAATCTATCTTCCTCCCCAACCTGAACCAACCAGTGTCCACCGACCAAAAGAGAACACTGTGGAGAAACTTTCTGAAAAGGTTCACCAACTTGAAGAGAGATTATTCTCCTCCGTACCTGTACAGAGCAGTGTCTCAGCTATCAGGGGTAGGCGTTCATCCACACAAGGAAGACGATATGGTGGGTACTCACCCCGTGCCACCCTGTGGTTTTACCTACGAGACCATGGAGAGGACATGAGAAAATGGGATGGAAAATTTACCGCGATCCTAGAGGCACGGGTACGTGAGTTGCAAAAGAAAACAATCATGAAAAAGGTATTCCTTGAAAAGTTTGCTGCTCCAACTTCCAGCAGGCAGTCCTTCAAACACAGAAACGAAGAAGATTCTGACCAGGATTAGGGGAGCCCTGCTTCCAGCCCTTCCCTGGACCTGGCGCTGGCAGTTCTGTACTCGGTGGTGCCTCCAGCAGCAAACCCCCTCATCTACAGCTTGAGGAACCAGGACCTCAAGGATGTAATGTGGAAACTGATGACTGAGTGTATTTCATAAGCCATAAGCTGACTGCATTTTTCTGAAAATCGCTCATAATGTTACTCATGATAGGCGAAGCCTGCTTTATATTCTTCTTTTGTGGTATTTTTTCCCCAGTTTTATTAGAATTGTGCTTCACCATTAAACCTCATTATTCATTGTGCCTGTGTATTTAAACCAATTTAACCCAATTATAATGACTCTAACTTGCTGAGGTGATCGGCTCCGGGGCAGACACCTTCTGCATAGGAGCGGGGGCCTGCAGGGTGCAGGGGTTTCCCTTCAGGAGCGCCCCCTCTGTAGTACGAAGGCAGCCCCTAGGGAGCCAATCAGGAGACCCTAGGGAGCTCGAGCAACCATGAATGCTGTGCACAGAGCAGGCAAACAAGGCATTAGGTGCCAGTCAGGGCATGTTGTGGCAGTCTGTGTGGCAGTTCATGCAAGCAGGGTGCTGCAGCGAGCTCCTGTGACAGACCGCTCATGGCAAACAGCAGAAGGCCACCTTCACACTTCCAGAAAGGAGGTGGAGACCCAAACTGAGCTTCCAAAAAAGTACTCAGCTGTCCAGGTGTCAGGCTGCAGGGAGTGCCAAAGCTTCACACTGCCATTGGGCCGCTGCAGGGACAGCAATTGAGTGAGATACGAGCAGGTGGAAGACCTGCTCTGCATGGTAGCTGAGCTATGAAAAGAGGTTGTAAAACTTATGAACATCTAGGATTCAGAGAGGGAGATAGACTGTTGATGCCCACCTCTGGCCTCTGTGGAACAAGAACAGGCACCAGGAATTCCCCAACACAAAGGGAATGCAGTATCCATCCCTCAACAGACACAAGGCAGAAGGATATGAATGAATGGAAACAAGTCCAGGCTCGAGGTGGCGGGCAAAACCCGCCTTCACCCATATGACACTATCAGGTAGACCTGAGCAACAGGTATAAGGCCTTGGAGGCTGAAAGGCAGTCGATGGATGGAAAAGGCTACAATCCCTCTCCACCAGAGATATTGCCAGCATTGGAAAAGCCAACCCCCTGTATAGTGACCACAGGCAGCAGGAAGAAAAGGTGAGTTTTAGTTGAGGGTGATTTATCAATCAGCGGAACAGAGGGTCCAATATGTAGAAGGGACCCTCCTCTAAGGGAAGTCTGCTGCCTTCCTGGGGCCTGGTTTAAGGACATCACAAGGAGGCTTCCCAGCTTGGTTCAACCCTCAGACAGTTACCAATTGCTCGTCCTACATCTGGGAGGAGAAGGAGTGGCAACGCATAGCCTGTGAGCAATCAAAAGGGACTTCAAGGATTTGGGATCAGGAACTCGGGTGTGCACGTCATCTTATCCTCAACTCTCCCTGATACTTTCTTGCCCTTTTTGTACCAATATTCCAAAAGGGCAATAAAAAAGACCCTAGCAACTACAGGCCTGTCAGTCTCAGGTCAGTGACTGGTAAAATTATGGAGAAGATTATCCTTGAAGTTATTGAAGTGCACCTGGAGGGCAGTGCAGTCATTGATCCCAGCCAACATGGGTTCATGAAGGGTCGGTCCTGTTTGATAAATTTGATTTCCTTTTATGATAAGATCACCCATTTAGTCAATCAAGGGAAACCAGCCGATGTGATCTTTTTGGACTTCAGCAAGTTTTTTGACATGGATTCCCATAGGATCCTACTGGACAAAATGTCCAGCATAAAACTAAACAAAACCATCATACAATGGGTGAGCAATTGGCTGATGGGCAGGGCACAAAGGGGTGTGGTAAATGCCGGTAATGGCAGACGGTCACCAGTGCAGTCCCCCAAGGCTCTATTTTAGGGCCAGTCCTCTTCAATGTTTTCATAAACGATTTGGATATAGGACTAGGTGTTTTGAGCAAATTTGCTGATGACACTAAACTTGGAGGAGTTGTGGACTGTTGAGGGTGGAAAGGTCTTATAGAGAGATCTGGACAGATTGGAGAGCTGGGCGATCACCAGCCACAAGAAGTTTAAAAAGAGCAACTGCCCGGTCCTGCACCTGAGACGGGGCAACCCTGGCTATACGTAAAGACTGGGCGACAAGACACTGGAGAGCAGCCCCACAGAGAGGGATCTGGGGGTTGTGGTTGACAGCAAGTTGAATATGAGCCAGCAGTGTGCCCTGGCAGCCAGGAGGACCAACCGTATCCTGGGGTGCATCAAGCACGGCATCGCTAGTCAGTCAAGGGAAATGCTTGTCCCGCTCTACTCTGCACTAGTGCAGTCTCGCCTCCAGTACTGTGTGCAGTTCTGGGCACCACAGTACAAGACGGACATTAAACTGTTGGAGAGTGCCCAGAGGAGGGTGACGAAGATGGTTAGAATTAAATTTGGCAAGAGACATCAAGGACAAAAAGAAGGGCTTTTTCAAATACATCAGCAGCAATAGGAAGACAGAAAAATGTGTGTGTACTGCTGCTAAATGAGGCAGGTGCCTTGGTGATGGTGGACACAGAGAAGGCGGAATTACTGAATGTCTTCTTTGCCTCAGTCTTCACTGTTAAGGCTAACCCCCATGCACTACCGAGCCTGGAAGCAAGAGAGAAAACCTGGAGGGAGGAAGAGTTTTGAAGAGGAATGGGTTAGAAGTTTTTTAGGCAATCTATGGGCCCTGATGGGATGCACCTTAAGGTGCTGAGAGAGCTGGCAGATGTGATTGCTGGGTTGCTTTCCATCATCTAACAGTGGTCATGGTCATCTGGAGAGGTCCTGGATGACTGAAGACTTGTTAATGTGATGTCCATTTATAGGAAGTGTTGTAAGGAGGAACTGTGGAATTACAGCCTCGGTGCCATTAAAGGTGATGGAACAGGTCATCTTGAATGCAATCGTAGCATCTGCAGGACAACATGGGGATCAAGCCCAGTCAGCATGGGTTCATGAAAGTCAAGTCCTGCCTGACCAACCTCATCTCCTTCTATGACTGGGTGACCCTCCTGGTGGCTGAGGGAAAGGCTATTAACATAGTCTACCTAGACTTCAGCAAGGCCTTTGACATGGTCTCCCACAGGATTCTCCTAGAGAAGCTGGAGGCCCATGGCTTGGACAGGTACATGTTTTTCTGGGTTAAAACCTGGCTGGATGGCCAGGCCCAGAGAGCAGTAGTGAACGGACTGAAGTCCAGCTGGCGACCAGTCATCAGTGGTGTTCCCCAGAGATCGGTGTTGGGGCGCATCCACTTTAATATCTTTATTGATGACTTGGACTAGGGAATTGAGTGCACCCTCAGTAAGTTTGCAGATGACACCAAGCTGGGGGAAAATGTTGATCCGACAGAGGGGAGGAAGGTCCTGAAGAATGACCTGGACAGGTTGGATCGATGGGCAGAGGAACAAGGGGTTGAGGTTCAACATGGCTAATTGCTGGGTCCTGCAATTCGACTACAACAAACCCATAGAATCACAGAATATCCTGAGTTGGAAGGGACCCTTAAGGATCATCAAGTCCAACTCTTGACACCGCACAGGTCTACCCAAAAGTTCAGACCACGTGACTAAGAGCACAGTCCAATCTCTTCTTAAATTCAGACAGGCTCGGTGCAGTGACCACTTCCCTGGGGAGCCTGTTCCAGTGTGCAACCACCCTCTCTGTGAAGAACCCCCTCCTGACGTCAAGCCTAAATTTCCCCTGCCTCAGCTTAACCTCGTTCCCGCGGGTCCTGTCACTGGTGTTAACGGAGAAAAGGTCTCCTGCCTCTTGACATCCCCTTACGAGGATGTTGTAGACTGCGATGAGGTCTCCCCTCAGCCTCCTCTTCTCCAGGCTGAACAGGCCCAGTGACCTCAGCCGTTCTTCGTACGTCTTCCCCTCCAGGCCTTTCACCATCTTCGTAGCCCTCCTCTGGACACTCTCCAACAGTTTCATGTCCTTTTTATACTGTGGTGCCCAGAACTGCACACAGTACTCGAGGTGAGGCCGCACCGGCACAGAGTAGAGCGGGACAATCACCTCCCTTGGCCTACTAGCAATGCCGTGCTTGATGTACCCCAGGACACGGTTGGCCCTCCTGGCTGCCAGGGCACACTGCTGGCTCATATTCAACTTGCTGTCTACCACGACCCCCAGATCCCTCTCTTCTAGGCTGCTCTCCAGCGTCTCATCGCCCAGTCTGTACGTGCAGCCAGGGTTTCCGCGTCCCAGGTGCAGGACCTGGCACTTGCTCTTATTGAACTTCATGCGGTTGGTGATCACCCAGCTCTCCAACCTATCCAGATCCCTCTGCAAGGCCTTTCCACCCTCATTCGAGTCCACAACTCCTCCAAGTTTGGTGTCATCAGCAAACTTGCTCAAAATACCTTCTATTCCTACATCCAGATCGTTGATAAAAATATTGAAAAGTTCCGGCCCTAAAACCCATGCAGCACTACAGTCTGCACAGAGGGAAAGGATCTAGGAATGTTGGTCAACACTTACCTGAACATGAGCCAGAAGTGTGCCCAGGTGGCCAAGAAGGCCAATGGCATTCTGGCTATTTTCAGCAGCAGTGTAACCAGAAGGACCAGGTGAAGGCTTCTCTCCCTGTACTCTGCTCTGGTGAGGCCACCCCTCAAGTACTGAGTACCTCTTGCTCTGGCCTGGGCAGAGGGACTGGCCCAGAGGGGCACAGGCGCTCTGTGCTAGGGCTCTGTTGGACCTGGCAGCAGGGGTGCCGGCATCTCACAGACCTCCATTTCCTGGTGCCGTGGCTGACCCTGGACCTGGGGCTGCTGGGGAGGCTGAGGAGCTTTTGTCCCAGCAGCTGCGGTGCCTTGTGAGGGGCTGGGGCTGCGGTGGCCATGCCCCGAGCTCTGCAACAGCCTGTGGCAAGGCAACCGTGAGTGTGGTTGCCACAAGCCCTGCCTGCCCTCCTCCTGTCACGCTCCGTCAGGCGGCTGCAGCAGAGGGGACCTCCAGCCAGCTCCTGGCTGGGCTCTGCCACCCGCCTCTCCAGTGCCATCCCTGCTGCCTTGGGGTGCTCTGTGAGGCGCAAAGTGACCTCACAAGGCCTTCTGGCCAGCACATCTCCTGTGTGACAGCCAGGCCACGCAACGGCAGGGACCTCACCACCACCCTTCCAGCCCCCTCCCCTCCCCTCAGCTGTGGCCTTGTCTCTGCTGGCAGGAGCGGCCTGAGGAGGCGCTTCCTGGCCTCCCCTTGCCTCCTGCCAGCTGCTGCCCACTTAGGCTCCTGGCACAAACATGGCCGTGCACCAAAACCACTGCTCGTGCTGCCTTTGCTGCCTTGCCCTGTCCTCTCCCTTGACTCCTTGTGTCTTCCACAGCCAAAGGAATCCCTTTGCTGTCACCACCCTGTCCCCTGCCCTGCAGGACAGCAGAGACAGGGCAGAACATGGTACACAGGAGCCTCGGAGCTTCAAGGAAGCAAATCCCAGAGCCGCATTTAGGTCTTGCACTTTGAACTAGACAGTGTCTGAAGGTGCCTTCCAACTGGACTGTTCCGTGCTGTTCAGGCAGATGCCCCGTGGTTGTTTCTCTCAGCATGAAGGGACCTCGGGACACTCTCTGCCCCATTGGCTTTCATGACACCCCTAGGGATAGCTGATGGCCTTTGTGCTCAGTCGTGTTCCCTTGCATACCATGTGCCCGCTGGCAGCAGCAGCAGCAGATGTTTCCTGTTCCCGTGTCTCCCCTGTACATGGACAGGCCCTGCTCTTCTCCTGAGCCACCCCATCTCCCAGGGAGCCTCTCCCAGGTAAGCCCGTATGTGCTGGCCTGGCCAGCCACTGCTGCAGCCCCTGGCCATGCTCCCCATAGCCCCAACTGGCGGTGCTGCTCTGCAGAGCCAGGGGGCTGTGGTGCCTGGGGCACGGGGGCACTATGCAGGGCCGTGCTGGGCAGGCTGGGGGGCAAAGCCAGTTGTTGGGGGCCCTGCCACTGACCGCCTCCCACATCTGTGGCCATGGGGTGCTCAGAGATGCCCAGCCTGGCTGAGTGAGGAGCCACTTTGGACTCTCTTCCTTGGGCACGTTCGGATCTGAAAGCAGCCCTGAACGCAGAAGTGAGCCTTCAGGCACAGCCCTTTTAGGAGAGAGATGATTCTCTGTAGGCCAGGTGTGTCACTGCCATGCCCACTGCCTGTCCCTGCCTGCAGTCCCAGCACAGCCCCACAGTAGCACTGGAACCAAGCCACGGGAGCAGCAAAAAAAAAAAAACTTTAATTGGATAAAAGGCACAATAAAATGCAGAATTATATTTCTTTCTGGACAACTTTTGTAATAAAAATGGGGGGAAAATAATCAGCACAAGAACATAAGACAGGCTTTGTTTATTATGCATACCTTTAAGAGTGATTTGCAGAACAGGGCAGGCAGCTTATTGCTTATGAAATACAGTTGGTCTTGAGTTTCCACACAGCATTCTTAAGTTCCTGATTCCTCATGCTGTAGATGAGGGGGTTCACTGCTGGAGGCACCAGCAAGTACAGAACTGTCACTACAAGGTCCAGGGTATGGAATGAGATGTAGGGGGACTTCAGGTGGGAAAACATGGCTGTGCTGAAATTCAGAGAGACCACAGTCAAGTGAGGGATGCATGTGGAGAAGGCTTTGTGTCGTCCCTGCTGTGAGGGCATCCTCAGCACAACCCTGAAGATCTGCACATAGGACAGAATAATCAAAACAAAACACCAACTCAGTAGCAAAAAAACAGCCATAGTAATTTGAATTTCCCATAGGTAAGATTCTGAGCAGGAGAGCCTGATGATCTGGGGGATCTGACAGAAAAATTGGTCCAGGGCATTGCCATGGCTGAGAGGTAAAGAAAATACATCGGCAGTGTGCAGTACAGCATTGAGAAAGCCACTGCCCCAAGCAGCTGCTGCCATGGTGGCACAGGCTCTGCTGCCCAGGAGGCTCCCATAGTGCAGGGGCTTGCAGATGGCAATGTAGCGGTCGTAGGCCGTAAGAGTGAGAAGGGAAAATTCTGCTGAAAACAAAAAGACTAACAGAAAGACCTGTGCAGCACATCCTGCATAGGAAATGGTCCTCATGTTCCAGAGGAAATTTGCCATGGCTTTGGGCAGAGTGGTGGAGATGAGGCCAAGGTCGAGGAGGGCGAGGTTGAAGAGGAAGAAGTACATGGGGGTGTGGAGGCGGTGGTCGCAGGCTATGGCTGTGATGATGAGGCTGTTGCCCAGGAGGGCAGCCAGGTAGATGCCCAGGAAGAGCCCGAAAGTCAGGAGCTGCAGCTCGCGCGTGTCTGTGAATGCCAGCAGGAGGAACTCAGTGATGGAGCTGCCATTACACATTTATCGCCTCTGAGCAAGGGAGCCTGTCCAAAAGAAAAAAAATGACAGTGTAAAATTTAATTACTTCTCTGACCAAAACCCACTGCAAGTCTCATAGAACACCTTACCACACAATAGTCTGTGCCGCTTTCTTTTCAGGAAGAGCTTTCTGCAGCTCCTTAGCTTATGTCTGGTTGTTGCTCTGAGGGTGCCACAACAAGTGTGGGGCTCTTCTGTGCGCTCTTAGGCAGTCAGTCCTGGTCTGCAGCAACACTTAGAAGGGAACCTGGAGTGATCTGAGAAGTCTGCTGGCAAGGGACATCTCCCTGTTTGCAGGTCATGAGAAGGTCAAATAATTCCCTAAGAAAAAACAAAGGTAATGTTGGTTCTGTCTGTACACTGAGGTGTGTGAGGTGCCTTATATCTACAGCAATGATCAAGAAGCCTTAGTCTTTAGTACTACTACTCCATTACTATCCCTCTGAAGCACCACACAGGTGGGAAAATGAAAGCAGAGAAAAGTGCACTGCCTTCAGGTAGGTCTTGCCTTGCAGTTTTGCTGTGCAGTGCCCTGGGGAGGTGTGGGGCTGTGAGCAGCCTGCCCCAGGCAGCAGGCTCTGGGCAGCAGCAGGACCCTGGCCTGCCGTGCCCTGCCATGCCGGGGGGGCTCCTTCCACCCGCAGCTTCTCAAGCATGTGTCAGGGACCTGGGAAAGTATCTGCCTGTTAGTTTGACTCCAGTGCCAGGGAAGCTCATGGAGCAGATTATCGTGACTGTCATCAGGCAGCACTTGCAGGGCAAGCAGGTGATCAGGCCCAGTCAGCATGGGTTTATGAAAGGCAGGTCCTGCTTGACGAACCTGATCTCCTTCTATGACTAAGTGACGCGCTGGGTGGACGAGGGAAAGGCTGTGGATGTGGTCTACCTTGACTTCAGCAAGGCTTTTGACACCGTCTCCCACAGCATTCTCCTTGAGAAACTGCCTGCTTGTGGCTTGGACTGGTGTACGCTTCGTTGGGTTAGAAACTGCCTGGATAGCCGGGCCCAAAGAGTCGTGGTGAATGGAGCCAAGTCCAGTTGGAGGCCAGTCACTAGTGGCGTCCCCCAGGGCTCGGTGCTGGGGCCGGTCCTCTTTAATATCTTCATCGATGATCTGGACGAGGGCATTGAGTGCACCCTCAGTAAGTTTGCAGATGACACCAAGCTAGGTGCGTGTGTCGATCTGCTTGAGGGTAGGAAGGCTCTGCAGGAGGATCTGGATAGGCTGCACCGATGGGCTGAGGTCAACTGCATGAAGTTCAACAAGGCCAAGTGCCGGGTCCTACACCTGGGGCGCAATAACCCCAAGCAGAGCTACAGGCTGGGAGATGAGTGGTTGGAGAGCTGCCAGGCAGAGAAGGACCTGGGAGTGATGGTGGATAGTCGGCTGAATATGAGCCAGCAGTGTGCTCAGGTGGCCAAGAAGGCCAACGGCATCCTGGCTTGTATCAGGAACAGCGTGACCAGCAGGGCGAGGGAGGTGATCGTCCCCCTGTACTCAGCTCTGGTGAGGCCGCACCTCGAGTACTGTGTTCAGTTTTGGGCCCCTCGCTACAAGAAGGACATCGAGGTGCTTGAGCGGGTGCAGAGAAGGGCGACGAAGCTGGTGAGGGGCCTGGAGAACAAGTCCTACGAGGAGCGGCTGAGGGAGCTGGGCTTGTTCAGCCTGGAGAAGAGGAGGCTCAGGGGCGACCTTATCGCTCTCTATAGGTACCTCAAGGGAGGCTGTAGAGAGGTGGGGGTTGGTCTGTTCTCCCACGTGCCTGGTGACAGGACGAGGGGGAATGGGCTTAAGTTGAGCCAGGGGAGTTTTAGGTTAGATATTAGGAAGAACTTCTTCACTGAAAGGGTTGTGAGGCATTGGAACAGGCTGCCCAGGGAAGTGGTGGAGTCACCATCCCTGGAAGTCTTCAAACGACGTTTAGATGTAGAGCTTAGGGATATGGTTTAGTGGGGACTGCTAGCGTTAGGTCAGAGGTTGGACTCGATGATCCTGAGGTCTCTTCCAATCTAGAAATTCTGTGTGATTCTGTGTGTGGGTGAACCTTGAGAATCTGCAGGATTTTGCCTAGAGAAAACTTTTGACTTTAACATGGAGAAGAGCCCAGTCCTGTACCAGAGGGAGAGAAACCCCACACATCAGGGCAGACTGGGACCCTGCTGAGTGAGCAGTGCCCAGGAGGAGGAGGGTCTGGGCACCACGAGGGATGCCATACGAGCTGTGGTGCCTGCTCACGAGGAACCAGGCCAGCTTCCTACAGAGCTGACTTACGAGGAGCATGGCCACCAAGTAGATCTGAGTTACCACGCTCAGCTCAGATCTGCTGTGACACCACAGAGATAAGGGTCTGCAGCCAAAAAGGAATGATGTGGAGGTCTCGGAGTCCCTAGCAAAGCCATGTATAGACAGGGTAGAGGGCTGTGACAAGGCTGAAAGTCCCAGCAGGACCAGGTCTTTGTGTCCATGGCTATGAATGTTGTCTCTGCCACTGACGCCCATGAGGAGACAGCTTATCATTAAAGCATCAGGGCCTCATTGTCTCCTCGCTGCCACTCATGAACCAAGCAGGGGTCGTACCATTCTCCTGCACTTGGCAATGCACATCCCCATCTCCTAATGCCCCACAAAGAGCCCTGAGCCAGGTGTGACTGCTAAGGATCTCCCTTCCCAGGGGACATGGGTCAAGGCCTGGCCCTTGTGCTTGCTGACACACATCCAGTTTTCCTACACATCAGTGTCACCTTCACATTGCCTTTGTCTCCTTGTCCTCACTGCCACCAGGGTTCTGCTCTAACAAGCTCCAAGGGAGGCTGTGTCAGTGCTGGCCCTCAGGGGGACACTGCAGGAAACTTGCCTCTGACTTGGACTTCAGCAGAGCTGTCTTCAATTGTCTCTGAGTGCCTGAGGTTCGTGAGCTCATCAGGAAAGCCCCCAGAGGGTTGACTGCATTGCCTTGGGCTGGTGCTGTGCTGCTGAGCTGGGCCGGGCTCGTGGGACAGAGAGGGCTCGTGGCAAGAGGGCCGTGGTGCAGAGAGACAGCTGTGCCCAGGAGCAGCTCCTCTGCACAGCGCAGCAGGGCTGGGGGCTCTGACCGCAGCTGGCACACAGAGAGGAGAGAAGGAGAGAGGGCTTGGAGGCACTGAGGAGCGCAACAACAGAGGGCAGCGTGTGGCAGGACACATCTGCAGGCTCTTGGCATCATGAGGCTCTGGCAGCAGGGCGATGCAGGTGGGGTTGCCAGAGGGGTCTTCTACAGCTGGCACATCTGATGGCTGATAGCATCTGTTGGAATGGGTCTCACTCTTCTTGTAATTTGGACTAGGAGAAACTTAAGAGAATGGCATTTATGAATGGGCATTTCAGGAGGAATACTGAGGCTTGGTTAGTCTGAAGAGAAAGGCTTTTTTGGATTCTTTGCTTTAAGATTCTTGCAGTGGAGGGGAATCTGAGTGAGTGTGAGCACACAGCTTGTGCAATGGGGTCTGTTAGCATGAACAGGGAAGAGATATGGGGACAGAGAACCAGTTCCCAGCAAGGACATGGGCAGGCAGTGAGAGGGAGCTCCTGCCAGAAATGCTGTGTGAGGGAGGGCTCAGGCACTTCCCTGGGACAATCGCTGCTCTTCTCTCCCACCAGCACAGGGCAGCTGAGACCAGAACGGATGGACAGACTGGCTGTGCTCTCTGAAGTACACTCTGCACTAGAGGAATAGTATCTGTGACTCTGAGGATCCACAAGGCTTTGCTTGTAGTGCAGCAGGAATGACAGTATAGAAAAAAGAAATTGCCACAGCCCTTCTCTGCCATTCGGTGATTTGGGAGTAAAAATTTCTTCATATGATGAGTTAAATTGATCTGACAATACCCCATGTTCCTCTTAATTTTTTATTTTTTTTTATAGGTAGGGACTGTTAACTACACTGCCTGCAGAAGAGTCCCCTGTTCCCATGGACTACCTTAGGCAGCATCCGTCAGGGCTCATGAAATGAACATGCCGAATGTCTGCTTAAAAGGCCAATATTGAATCAGATATCAACAGATAATTGTGTTGTATTTTCTTATTGCCTTTTCCCTCCTTGGGAGAACCGCATGGCCAGAACCAGCAAATGCCCAACATCAGCTCAGTGAGTGAGTTCCTGCTGCTGGCATTTGCAGACACGCGCGAGCTGCAGCTCCTGCACTTCGCGCTCTTCCTGGGCATCTACCTGGCTGCCCTCCTGGGCAACAGCCTCATCCTCAGCGCTGTAGCCTGCGACCACCGCCTCCACACCCCCATGTACTTCTTCCTCCTCAACCTCGCCCTCCTCGACCTGGGCTGCATCTCCACCACTCTGCCCAAAGCCATGGCCATATCCCTCTGGGACACGAGAGCCATCTCCTATCAAGGATGTGCTGCTCAGGTCTTTCTGTTTGTCTTCTTGATTGCATCAGAATTTTGTCTTCTCACTGTCATGGCCTACGACCGCTACATTGCCATCTGCATGCCCCTGCACTATGGGAGCCTCCTGGGCAGCAGAGCTTGTGCCCAGATGGCAGCAGCTGCCTGGGGCAGTGGCTTTCTCAATGCTGTCCTGCACACGGCCACTACATTTTCCCTGCCCCTCTGCCACGGCAATGCTTTGGACCAGTTCTTCTGTGAAATCCATCAGATCCTCAAGCTCTCCTGCTCAGATGCCTACCTTAGGGAAGTCGGGGCACTTGTGTTTAGTTTTTCTTCAGCCTTTGGTTGTTTTGTTTTCATTGTTTTCTCCTATGTGCAGATCTTCAGGGCAGTGCTGAGGATTCCCTTTGAGCAGGGCAGGCACAAAGCCTTTTCCACGTGCCTCCCTCACCTGGCAGTTGTCTTTCTGACTATCAGCACTTCCATATTTGCCTACCTGAAGCCTAAATCAATCTCTTCCCCATACCTGGACTTGGTGGTGACATTTTTATACTCGGTGGTGCCTCCAGTATTGAATCCTCTCATCTACAGTATGAGGAACCAGGAGCTCAAGAAAGCCCTGTGGAGATTGATGATTTAATGTGTTTCAGGAGAATAAGTGCTCAGTCTGCTTCTGCAGATGAGTCTTAATGTCACTCATTATAGGAACAGCCTATATTCTGTTTCTTTTTGTTTCTGTGTGTGCATTTTATTAACCGATTTCCTTAGTTTTAGTTCAGTTAATGTTACCCACTAAAATGATATTGGTCATCCCAATTCCACTTTGGTATATATTTTTCAAGTCTAGCTCAGCAACTGTACACAAAGATCATGTCTGTCTGTGTACTTCAGGAATGAGCTTGCACTGCCTGGTCTGTGTGCAGGGGTGCAGAGGAAAAGAGTCCCATCCCAGCAGCACGGCCAGGGAGCACCAGCGCCTGGGGCATGCAGAGCTGCTCTCTTGCCACTGCCGCCCTGTCCTGCTGAGCCCTGCTGGTGGGGTCAGGCCTGGCTGCTCCTCTCACTTGGTGCCAGTGCTGCTGTGGGGCTGTGCTGGGACTGCAGGCAGGGACAGGCAGTGGGCACGGCAGTGGCACAGCTGGCCTCCACTGCAGCACTTCCCTCCTAAGGGGGGATCTCCTCCGAGGTGGACTGAGCAGAGCTCAAGTGCTCAATCTGGTGTGAGCAGGCAGAGGAGAGCTCTGCAGCCACAGGGCATGCAGCAGACTCAGCAAAGGAGCCTGGGGAGTGATTCCTTGCAGCCCTGGGGCAATGGCAGTAACCTCATGAGCTGGGTCTGCCTCCCAGCCTGCCCAGCACGGCCCTGCAGAGTGCCCCCGTGCCCGGGCACCACAGCCCCCTCACTCTGCAGAGCACCACCGCCAGCTGGGGCTGGGGCTGGGGCTGGGGCTGGGGCTGGGGCTGGGGCTGGGGCTGAGAGGGTGCTTCCCCTGAGTGTCTGCTAGGCCAGCTTCAGGCTTCCGGACATGAGTGTGATCTTCACTGTGCACAAGGAGCTGACAGACCGCCAACAGGCATGGGGCTGGAACATTGTCTACAAGGTCCCTCTTGCCATATCACCTCCCAGGACTGGCACGGAACTGGCTCCTGTGCATCAGAGAGGCTGGGAGCCCAGCAGGTGTGCCATGAGCTTGGAGGATCACAGCCAGATTATTTCCACCTGGGCAGCTCCTGGGCAAAAAAGGCGGTGTTTTGTAGGTGTGGTATTCTTTGCTCACTGGTGCATCAGAAACACTAAGTCCAGCAGGAAGCAAATGGCTGTTAAATGGCATGTGAGGTGAGCTCTTTCTGAAGCAGCTGACAGGTCACCCTTGACTCCTGGCTGGGATCTGTGCCTTTAGGCTCACATCTGCCAGTGTCCATGGTAGGGCAGCAGAAGGCACTTGCTGTGCATGTAGTTTCTGAGATCGGCTCTTTCTAAGTACCTGGTAGGCCCCATAGTGGAAGAGGTCTGTCCTGGTTTCAGTTAGAACAGAATTAATTTCCTTCCTAGTAGCTGGTGGAATGCTGTGTTTTGGCTTAGGATGAGAAGAGTGCTGATAACACCCCGATGTTTTAATTGTTGCAGAGCAGTGCTTATACCAAGCCAAGGACATCTCAGCCTTTTGCTCTGTCCTGCCAACAGGCAGGCTGGGGGTGCAGTAAGAGCTGGGAGGGGACAGACCCAGGACAGCTGACCCAAACTAGCCAAAGGGGTATTCCATACCATCTGACGTCATGCTAAACAATATATAGGGGTGGCTAGCCGGGGGGAGGGGGCCGGACTGCTCGGGGTTAGGCTGGGCATCGGTCAGCGGGTGGTGAGCAATTGCATTGTGCATCACTTGTTTGTACATATTATTATTAGTAGTACTATTATCACCATTGTATTATTATTATTATTATTATTATTATTATTATTATTATTATTATTATTATTTTATTGTTATTATTATTTTCCTGTCTTATTAAACTGTCTTTATCTCAACTCACGGGCTTCACTTTCCATTTCTCTCCCCCGTCCCAGAGAGGGAGGGGGAGGGGGAGCGAACGGCTGTGTGGTGTTTAGCTGCCAGCCGGGTTAAACCACGACAAGGTCTTGGATAGGGGTTGTCATGTCAGAGGTGTCAGCTTTTGCCTGAAGTCATCCTTTAGGACTGCTTTCAGTTTTCTACACAGAGGGGGCCACTGCCTCCAAGATGCTTGGGGCAAACTGAACCATGCATGAGGGTTTGGAAAAAGATAGCCTGGGTGCACAGAAGCCATTCCGTATCCAAACGTTGGAGGCAGGAAACAAAATTTTGGGGTGGTACAAGAACTGCTGGGCACATTGTTCAGGGTTCATATACAGCCTTTGAGTTATTTTCCATCCTGACTTAGGTGCCATGTCAGTCTCAAGAAAGGAGTACCCAACAGATATGAGACAGATACTCTGAGATCATGAAAGCCATCAGAAAGCTGCCCCTAAGAAAATGACTGATATGGGGAAGTCAGGAGAAGCCTGGCCAGGAGAGATGTGAGATTTGAGGGAGGGGAGAGATCAGCAGAAATTAATGATTTCTGTGAGGTTCGAACATTCAGGCAATGTCGATTCTGCTGTAACGCTGGCTTAAAACAGTCATGTAAAGCCCTTCCCCTACTTTAATCAGTGACATTAATCCCCAAACCTAAATGCTACTCCACACCCTGACAGGAATCCACTACTCTTATGCCTGACCTCAAAGTATCCCTTCAAGCCAAAACACAGCCTATAGCCGCTTTCCTTTATCTTTACTCTCTCACTCACCCTGATCTGATCAGCTTGTGGGCCACAAGGAGGAGATGGGTGGGGATGCTCTGAGGAGCTCAGCTCTGCCTCAGCATCTCCTGCCCCAGCAGCAGGAATGTGACTGTGGCAGGGACTGTGAGGTCACTTCTGTCTCTGCACTTGATAGGGCAGCAGCGGGAACGTGTCACAGAAAGGGACTGTGAGGTCACTTGTGCCTGGAGGTGGCAGGTCAGCCTTGACTTCTCCCTGGGATCTGCACTTTTGGGCTGACATCTGGCAGTGGCCCTGCTAGGCCAGCAGAAGGCATCTGCTTGGCATGCTGACTGGGGGATCCCCTCTGCCTCCAGAGCCAGGAGGATTCAGGCAGAAAGAAGGCCCCAACATGGGTTGTCCTGTCCCTTCTGCTTGAGTCCATGACTGGGCAGCAGCAGGCACAAGGCTTGGCTGTGTCTAGCCAAGAAGCTGCAAGGCCAGCAGCAGGCCCATGGCTTGGAAACTGCTGCTGAGGTGACTTGTGTCTGGTAGGCTGAGAGGCCGCAAGGAGCCTGATGGGTTGGGATGCCTACTTCAGGAGTGGTTTCCACCCTGATGGAGCTTTCTGCGGTAGTAGAAAAGATCAGGAGAGAAAAAAGTGCCACAAAGTGTTCCAGGAAGGCTGGCACTGGTCACAAGGAGGAAGATATATCCCTCAAAGGGTCATTCTGTGGTGCCAGAGGTCACCCTCTGATCAGACCCTGGCTTTGTGTTTCAAGGAACAGCTGGGGAGGGCTGACGAGACATTGGTGAAAGTAAGGCATGAGAGCAAGATGGTGAACAGAGATGTGTGTCTCCAGACTTCAAGAAAATAGGACAATATCTGGGACAGTATTGGAAAGGCTGCAGAGAAGGCAGAGGGTGCTGGTAAAAAGGGAAGGCCCAACAGCCTTGAAGGTTTTTCCCCTTGGCAGTAGCTTATGAGGAGAGATGTTATACTCATTGCAATGGGGCCTCATTGATTCCTTGCAAACCTATGCAGCAGCTCAGAGGTGTCATACCAGTGTTCTTCTCATGGCATCACACTGCCCACCACATCTCACAGACCCCAGGAAAAGCCTTGAGCCAGACATGGTGGTGAAAGATCTCCCCTTCCAGTGGCTGGGGTCAGGCCTTGGCTCTTCTGCTTCACTAAAACCAACAAAGACTTTTCTCAGCACAGTGCTTTGCTTGTCTGCAACAATTATCTACCTTAACTAATCCCTGGGGAGGCTTCGTTAGTAACAGCCCTCAGTGGGGCCCATTAATACTCCAAGTCACTTCAGCTTTTCCTTCTGACTTTACTTTCTCTAGCAGTTGCATCATTGTCCTCTCAGTACCTGAGCTTCATAGACTAAGCGCTACAATACACCATGGAACTCATTAAAATGCAGAAATTCCTAACATCTCTTCCATAGTTTTCTTTAAGGTTTCACGCCTTGTGCAGCTAATTGCAGAGCTTGCACAACATAGTTAAGGGAAAAGATTTCACAAAGCACATAATAAAAATATTTTCTTGTTTCAAAGGCTGAATTTTGTTGCATTTCAGTTTTGAGCATCATTCTCCTATTGCTATTCATCCAGGGTGACTTCTTTGGAGACCTCCATAGGGAGGAAGAGCAGAGTCTGGAGGTCTGACACCTTCACTGCCAGCAGTGGTCTTTGTCCCTGTAAGTGCAGCCCAGCCCAGCACATGAAACCCTTTCTAAAACAAGTCACGTTTTTTTGGGGGGGGGGATAAAATAAAATAAATAGAATAAAACTGAAAAGAAAAGAAAAGAAAAGAAAATTGAAATGACCATTGGAACCAGAGAAATTCAGATTAAATATTAGTAGGTACCTGGTCATCCATTGTCTCTCTTGGGTCTTCTGTAAAAAACTCAGGATGAAAAGTAAAGACATTTACTTTTTTTACCCTACTCTATTGTCCAGTCAATAGAGTAGGGCAGTCCTACTTCCTGTGCTGTAGATGCAGAAGGCAAAAAGAATTGCATTGTGCCTTACACTACCCAAGTATGTGTAACCCAGAACAAGTCTTACAAGGAGCAGCTGACGGAGCTGGGCTTGTTCAGCCTGGAGAAAAGGAGGCTCAGGGGTGACCTTTTTGCTCTCTACAGCTACCTCAAAGGAGGCTGTAGCGAGGTGGGGCTTGGTCTGTTCTCCCACGTGCCCAGTGACCGGATGAGGGGGAATGGGCTAAAGTCGTGCCAGGGGAGGTTTAGGTTGGATATTAGGAAAAACTTCTTTTCTGAGAGGGTTGTTAGGCATTGGAATGGGCTGCCCAGGGAAGTGGTGGAGTCACCATCCCTGGAAGTCTTTAAAAGGTGTTTAGATGTAGTGCTTAGGGATATGGTTTAGCAGAGGACTGCTTAGTGTTAGGTCAGAGGTTGGACTAGATGATCTTGGAGGTCTCTCCCAACCTAGATGATTCTGTGATTCTGTGATCGTCTAGGCAAACCTTCTTCTATGAACAGGGACAATTTCCATTAGATTATGTTGCCCAAAGTCACCTGCCAACTGGCCTTGAACTAGGGCTCACCTATCTGTGTTAGAGTTTAAGCAACGGTTTGTTGGGAGGATTTGGTGTTCTGCATCGGTTTTCAGGTCTGTGGCTGGGGTATGGACAAGCTTCGTGGTTTATGGTTTTCTTTAGGTCTGCCAAGAAGTCATCTAGGGTTAAAGAAAGTGTTTTAATGCTAGTGTTAAGGGAAGGGATTAGGATGAGCAAGAGAGTAAAGGTAAGGAAAGGGGCTATGGGCTGAGTTCTGCTTGAAGGGATACTCTGAGGTCAGGTATTACTGCAGTGGATTTCTGTCAAGGTGTTGGAGCAACATTCAGGTTTTGGGATTAGGGTTACTGGTCCAAACAGGGTAAGGGTTTTACATGACTGTTTTAAGCCAGTTTTAAAGCACCATCAATATTGCATGAAACCTCTTACCTCTACAAAATCGTTAATTTCTGCTTCCCAAGCTCCTCTTCCCTCCCCTAAATCTCACTTCCCTCTTGGCCAGGCTTCTCCTGTCATCCTCATATTGGTTTTCTTATTGGGATCAGCTTTCTGATGGCTTTCATGATCTCAGAGTATCTGTCTCACTCTGTTGGCTACTCTGTTCCTGAGACAGAAGTGGTGTTGTAGTCAGTAGGGAAAAGGGCACAAAGTTCTGTAGGAGCATCCTGCACGTTCCCATCCACTCCACACCTCCACAAAAGTGTACATCTTATGAAGAAGCATTGGTTCCAGAATGACTCCTATGGATCCAGGGTAACATTTTGCAGGCCTTCGTGCAGGATTTACCTCCTCTCAGGCATCTTGGAGGCAGTAGCCACCCCTAAGGAGAAAACTAAAAACAGTTATGAGATATGAGTTTAGTCAAAATTTGAGATCTCTGACATGACAACCAGAGGTGCTGCTCTGCAGAGCGAGGGAGCTGTGGTGCCCAGGGCACGGGAGCACTCTGCAGGGCCATGCTGGGCAGGCTGGGAGGCAGACCCAGCTCATGGAGTCACTGCCATTGCCCCAGGGCTGCAAGGAGTCACTCGCCAGGCTCCTTTGCTGGGGCTGCTGCGTGCCCTGGGGCTGCAGAGCTCTCCTCTGCCTGCTCACAGCAGATTGAGCACTTGAGCTCTGGTCAGCCCACCTCAGACAGGCTTTTGGTCCGTGGGCTCCATTCACTGCTGTCTCCTGGGCTCACGCTGGCCTGACAGAGGAGGCCAGAGAGTGATTTTTTGCAGGCCTGGGGCAATGGCAGTGATATTTCCTTGTTTCTCACGGCCTTCTCACATGTCTTTCTCATAACCCTTCCCACTGCCCAGCACTGCCTCCCAGGTGGGAATAAGTCAACCTTCAGAAGGGCCTTTGGGCTTCCTTCATCATCCTGGTGCTTATTAGGATCTTCCTGACTCCCCACAGAGCTCAGAAGGAGCCTTCTTGTCCAGTGTGTGGACCTGCATTGGCTCTGACTGTGACGAAGTAATTCTCTGCAGAGCAGCCCCTGTGGTGCTGTGTTTTCAATATGTGACCGTTATGGGTCTGGCTGGGACGGAGTTAACTTTTCCTGTAGAAGCCCACACAGTGCTGTGCTCTGCTTGAGTAGCTAGAACAGCACTGGTATCACGGTTGTGTTTTGTCTACTGCTGAGCAGTACTGTCATAGCATCAGGAATCCCTCTAATCGTCCCTCCCCAAAGAGCCAGCAGGCTGCGGGTGCACAAGAGACAGAGAGGGGACATCACCAGGGCAGCTAACCTAAACCAGCCACAGAGATATTCCATACCATATGATGTCACACTCAGCAATAGAAGGTGGAAAATGGAAGGAGAGGGGAGAGGTGAGCTCCCGTTATGAAAACGACTGTCCTCCTGAAAATAAGCTCTATCTATTGAGGCCCTGTTTCAAGGAAGTGGTCAAGCATCACTGTCACAAATAGTTTTGCTATTTTTTTTTTTTAAATAACGTCTCTCAAAGGAGATGGGAATGCACTGCAGCTGAGACCTATGAATTTCTGCTTGCTTCTTTATTGTCTATAGCTACACAGAAAGCCTGGCTTTAGATATACATGAGATAATTATGAAAAGTAAAGAGATAAATGAACAGGTAGGAGGCTAACATGACATTAATTAAATCGACACCACAACTTGGAGAACATATTTATCAAGAAAAATAAAACCAAATTGCTTTCCTAACTGTTTCTGAGATAAACTCAGAACGTAAAGGCACATTATTTTTTTTTTAAAGAAATATGTATTCAAACAATTTCCTCAGTGCATCCTTGAGCTCCTGGTTCCTCATGCTGTAGATGAGGGGGTTCACTGCTGGAGGTAACATGGAGTACAGAAAAGATACTGCAAGGTCCAGGGATGGGGAGGAGAATGAGGGGGGCTTCAGGCAGGTAAACATGATAGTGCTGACAAACAGGGAGACCACGGCCAGGTGAGGAAGGCACATGGAAAAGGTTTTGTGCCGGCCCTGCTCAGAGGGCATCCTCAGCACTGCCCTGAAGATCTGCACATAGGACACCACAATAAAAACAAAACAACCAAAGCCTAAACAAAAGCTAAATGCAATAAGTACAACTTCCCTGAGGTAGGCATCTGAGCAGGAGAGCTTGAGGATCTGGGGGACCTCACAGAAGAACTGTTCAAGGACATTGCCTTGGCAGAAGGGCAGGGAAAATGTGCTGGCCGTGTGCAGGACAGCATTGAGAAAGCCACTGCCCCAGGCAGCTGCTGCCATCTGGGCACAAGCTCTGCTGCCCACGAGGCTCCCGTAGTGCAGGGGCTTGCAGATGGCAACGTAGCGGTCGTAGGCCATGACGGTGAGGAGGAAATACTCTGCTGTGATAAAGAAGACAAACAGAAAGACGTGTGCAGCACATCCTTTATAGGAGATGACCCTGGTGTCCCAGAGGGCATTGGCCATGGATTTGGGCAGAGTGGTGGAGATGGATCCGAGGTCGAGGAGGGCAAGGTTGAGGAGGAAGAGGTACATGGGGGTGTGGAGGCGGTGGTGGCAGGCTACGGCGCTGAGGATGAGGCCGTTGCCCAGGGGGGCAGCCAGGTAGATGCCCAGGAAGAGCGCGAAGTGCAGGAGCTGCAGCTCGTGCATGTCTGCGAATGCCAGCAGGAGGAACTCACTCACAGAGCTGATGTTGGGCGTTTGCTGGTTGTGGCCATGGGTTTCTTCCAAGGAGGGAAAAGGCAGTAAGAAAATACAACAAAATTATCTGTTGATATCTGATTCAATTTCAACCTATTAAGCAGACTTTAGTCAGGTCCATTTCATGAGCTCTGACTGATGTTGCCTGAGGGTGTCCCTGGGATCAGGAGACTCTGTTGTGGGCAGTGTAGTTAACAGTCCTTACCTATAAAAAAAAGTAAAGAGGAACACGGGGTATTCTCAGATTATTTTAACTCTTGATATGAACAAATTGCTGCTCCCAAGTCCCCTAGCAGCAAAGAAGCTCTGTGGCAATTTCTTTTTTCCATACTGTCATTCCTGGTGCAGTACAAGTGAAACCTTGTGGACCCTCAGAGTCGCAGATACTATTCCTCTAGTGCAGAGTGTACTACAGAGAGCACAGCCAGTCTGTCCATCCGTTCTGGTCTCAGCTGCCCTGTGCTGGTGGGAGAGAAGAGCAGCGATTTTCCCAGGGAGGTGCCTGAGCCCTCCCTCACACAGCATTTGTGGCAGGAGCTGCCTCTCACCGCCTGCCCATGTCCTTGCTGGGAACTGGTTCTCTGTCCCCACATCTCTTCCCTGTCCATGCTAACAGACCCCATCGCACAAGCTGTGTGCTCAGACTCACTCAGATTCCACTCCACTGCAAGAATCTTAAAGCAGAGAATCCAAAAAAGCCTTCCTCTTCAGACTAACCAAGCCACAGTCTTCCTCCTGAAACGCCCATTCATAAATGCCATTCTCTAAAGTATCTCCTAGTCCAAATTACAAGTAGAGTGAGGCCCACCCTGACAGATACTATCAGCCATTGGATGTGCCAGCTGTAGAAGACCCCTCTGGCAACCCCACCTGCATTGCCCTGCTGCCAGAGCCTCACGGTGTCAAGAGCCTGCAGATGTGTCCTGCCACACGCTGCCCTCTGTTGTTGCGCTCCTCAGTGCCTCCAAGCCCTCTCTCCTTCTCTCCTCAATGTGTGCCAGCTGCGGTCAGAGCCCCCAGCCCTGCTGCGCTGTGCAGAGGAGCTGCTCCTGAGCATGTCTCTCTGCAGCGCTTGCCAGGAGCTCCCCTTGTGCCCAGGAGCCCAGCCCAGCTCAGCAGCACAGCACCCGACCATGGCATTTCTTGCTCTGTGCCCTTGGGCTCCTTCGAGGTGTCCCCAAGGCCTCAGGTCTGACAGCTCCCGAAGGCAGCAGGGTCTCTGCTGAGGTGTGGTGTTTGAAGCACACTGAACACATCACCAACTGCCCTTCTCTGAACACAGGGGAAATGACTTTTGAAAGGGTGATTAGTGCTTTTAAACTGTGGTTGTCAAACATGATGTGCTTTAACCTGGCAGGCAGCTCGGCACCACATGGCTGTTATCTCACAACCACCCCTAAAAAGACAATGGGTTGAAATGCAATACAAGCTTTCAGAAGGATTCGGAACATTTGCTTCCCTTTCTCAAATACTTCTTCTGCTGTGGTGCCCCATGTGATTATGACACCAGCATGCTGGAGTTGTTCAGGAGCTTCCCTGTGTTCTTGAGCACTCTGGGTCAGCCCATGGCAAATGGTAGGGCTGTGTTTCCAGCCCTGGCGCAGTTGATTACAGGTGGACAGGACACCCCTCCATGTGAAAGCAAAGTGTGGCTTGTGTACTGCTGTGAAAGGGATGGACAAAAATGCATTAGGAATATTAATTGTGGCATAGCACTTGACTGCCTTTGACTCCAGTTCATACTGAATGAAGTTCTAGCATACCCGGCACAGCAGCAGCCAGTGGTGGTGGGACTTGATTCAGGCCACAGAAGTCCATCGTTATCTTTGACTCACCATTAGAATTTTGCACTGTCCATATGGGACTATTAAAGGGTGAGAGAGTCTTATTGATCAGTCCTTGGCTCTCCAGTTGATGAACTAGCTCATGCAGGGGAATCAGGGAGTCTCTGTTACTGTAATACTGCCTCAGGTGCACGGCTGGTAGTGATTGGCACCTGCTGCTCATTGGCCATCAGCACCTCCAGAGCAGAAGGGTCCTGTGAAAGAGTGGTCAAGGTAGACACAACTGGTTAATGTCCTCCATCTCCCAGGCAGCTATGCCAAAAACCCACCAGTGAAATTTGGATCTTGCAAGTACCCTCTTTGAAGCAGTCTATGCCAAGGATGCACAAAGGCTCCAGGATAGTCTCAGTGGGATGCTTTTGCCACTCTTTCCCTGTGAGACTCACTTCAGCCTCCAGCACTGTTAACTGCTGGGATCCCCCTGTCACTCCAGAAATACAAATGGCTTCTGGCCCTTGATGACATCACAGTACACTGTGCACCGCTGTCCACTAGAGCCTGATTCTGCTGTGGGCCTGATGTGCCAGCCATTAAATCCTTAAAGTCGAATAGCACACAATTGTCTGTTTTCTCCCCCTGGCTTGAGGCAGGATCTCTCTAGTCCTGCTCATAGTATTCATTAGTGTGTCTGGAGGACTATCTGCTGGAAACTGGAGAAACAATATTCTCAGAACACCTTTTTGCCAATATTTTTCCTTTCACTTCTTGTAGCTGTGCCTCTAGAATGGCGGTAGATTTTTCCATCCCTTTTTCTTAGGGCTTATAGGGTTATCATCATGGGGGACTCCCTTCTGAAAGGGACAGAGGGCCCAATATGACAACTGGGCCCAACCCACAGACTTCTCACGGAGAAGAGACATTGCTAAGAAAGTTAAGTGCATGGTACAGCCCACCGGCTACTACCTGTTACTGGTCTTTCAGGCTGGAAATGAAAAGGTAGCAAAGAGAAGCCTGAGAGCAATCAAAAGGGACTTTGGGGCTTTGGGGAGACTACTTAAAGGATCAAGGGCACAGGTTGTGTTTGCCTCTGTCCTTCCGATAAGGGGGGATCAATGCTGACAAACAGACTCATCACATTAATACATGGCTTCGGGACTGGTGCATTCAACAGAACTTTTTTTTCGATCACAGGAAAGTCTATGTGACACCGGTTCCACTGGCACCAGATGGGATGCACCTCTCTCAGAGAGGGGTAAGGATTTTGGCTCAGGAGTTGCCAGGGCTGATAGATAGGGCTTTAAACTAGAGTCGAAGGGGGAAAGGGATAAAACCAGGCATGCTGGTGATGAGCTGGTGATGGTGCACTAGAATCAGAGGGACTGTGTGCCAGTGAGGCCTTTCGGTCAGCTCCACAAGGTGCTGCATGCAATGAAGTGCATTTGAAGTGCTTCTACACAGATGCATGCAGTATGAGGAATAAAATGGATGAGTTAGAAGTCTTGGCCCAGTCCCACAGCTACGACATCATTGGCATAAGCAAAACCTGGGGGGATGAGTCCTATGGCTGGTGTGCTGCAATAGATGGCTCCAGGCTCTTCAGGAGGGACAGGCAGGGCAGGTGAGGAGGTGGGGGTGGTGGTGATGTATGTGAAGGAGGGGCTAGACTGTAGGGAGCTTCAAGTTGGGGATGGCAAAGTTGAGAGCCTCTGAGTAAGGATTAAGGGATGAACAAATGAAGGGGATGTCATCGTGGGAGTCTATTACAGACCACCCAACCAGGATGATGACACCGATGAATTATTCTTTGAGGAACTAAGACATACCTTGAGATCAACTACCCTTGTCCTTATGGGGGAATTCAACTTGTCAGAAGTTAATTGGGTATATCACACAGCCAACACGAGCAGGTCCAGAAGGTTCTTAAAGCACCTAGATGATAACTTCTTGGTGCAGGTGCTAAGAAAGCCAACCAGGAAAGGTGCCTTCCTTGATCTGTTGCTGGAAAACAGAGAGGGTCCTGTGGGAGACATGGCAATTGGCGGCCGTCTTAGTCATAGAGACCATGAAGCAGTTGAGTTTAAACTTTTTTGGTGACAGAAGGAAAACTGCCACCAAAACTTCAGCCCTGGATGTGGGGAAAGCAGACTTCAGGCTGCTCAGGGAACTAGTCAGCAAGGCCCCTGGGAAGCTGCTTTTGAAGGTTTTGGCATCCATCAGTGTTGGACAGCCTTTAAGCACTGCCTCCTAAAAGCACATGATCAGGGAATTCCAAAATATTGGAGGTCAAGCAGGCAGTGCAGAAGGCCGGCCTGGCTGACCAGGGATCTTCTTCTGGAGCTTAGGCATAACAAGAAATTGTATGGCTGCTGGAAGCAGGGTCAGGCAATGTGGAAGGAATCCAGGGACACTGTTCGCGTTCGTAGGGAAAAAAATTGTGTGGCCAAAGCTCAACTAGAGTTGAAGCTGGCCACATCTGTGGGAGACAATTCAAGATGTTTTTTTAGATATGTGAACAAAAAAAAGGAGAACCAAAGAAAACATAGGTCCTTTACTTGACGGGCAAGGTCTCCTCACAGACGAGGACATAGGCAAAGCAGAGACGTTTAATGCTTTCTTCACCTCTGCCTTCAATGCTGATGATGGGCTTTGGGACCCTGGGTGCCCTGAACTGGAGAACCATGCCAATGTGAATGACAAACTCCCAACAGACCTTGAGCGTGTGCAGAATTTCCTGCTCCACCCGGATCCATACAAGTCCATGGGTCCAGATGGGATCCATCCCAGGGTGCTTAAAGAGCTGGCTGATGTCATCGCATGACCTCTCTCAATAATTTTTCAATGGTCTTGGGAATCTGGAGAGGTCCCAGTAGATTGGAAGCTGGCAAACGTTGTCCCAGTTTTCAAGAAGGGCAAGAAAGAAGACCCTGTCAACTACAGGCCTGTCAGTCTCACATCAGTTCCTTGTAAAATTATGGAGATTATCCTAGGAGTTATTGAAGCGCACCTGGGAGACAAAGCAGTCACTGGTCCCAGCCAACATGGGTTCATGAGGGGTAGGTCCTGTTTGACAAATTTGATTTCCTTTTATGAGAATATCACCCATCTAGTCGATCAAGGGAAACCAGCTGATGTGATCTTTTTGGATTTCAGTAAGGCTTTTGACACAGTTTCTCAAAGGACCCTACTGGACAAAACGTCCAGCATACAACTTAACAAAAACATCATGCAACGGGTGAGCAATTGGCTGAAGGGTAGGGCACAAAGAGTTGTGGTAAATAGGGCCACATCAGGCTGGTGGATCGTCACCAGTGGGGTCCCCCAAGACTCCATTTTAGTGCTAGTCCTCTTCAATGTCTTTATAAATGATTTGGAGGTAGGACTAGAAGGTGTTCTGAGCAAATTTGCTGACGACACCAGACTTGGAGAAATTGCAGATTCTGCTGAGGGTAGAAAGGCCTTGCAGAGAGACCTGGACTGATTGGAGAGCTGGGCAATCACCAACCGCATGAAGTTTAACAAAGACAAGTGCTGGGTCCTGCACCTGGGATGGGGCAACCCTGGCTATACATACAGACTGGGTGATGAGATGCTGGAGAACATCCCCACAGAGAGGGATCTATGGGTTGTGGTTGAAAGGAGGTTGAATATGAGCCAGCAGTGTGCCCTGGCATCCAGGAGGACCAATCGTATCCTGGGGTGCATCAAGCACGGCATTGCTAGTCGGTCGAGGGAGGAGATTGTATTGCTCTACTTTGCCCTGGTGTGACCTCACCTTGAGTACTGTGTGTAGTTCTGGGCACCACAGTACAAGAAGGACATTAAACTGTTGGAGAGTGTCCAGGGGAGGGCGATGAAGATGGTGAAGGGCCTAGAGGGGAAGACGTATGAGGAGCGGCTGAGGGCACTGGGCCTGTTCAGCCTGGAGAAGAGGAGGCTGAGGGGGGACCTCATTGCAGTCTACAACTTCCTCATGAGGAGGAGCAGAGGGGCAGGAGCCGATCTATTCTCCGTAATCAACAGTGATGGAACCCAAGGGAATGGCATCAAGCTGAGGCAGGGGAAGTTTAGGGTGGACATCAGGAAGAAGTTCTTCACTTATAGGGTGGTCGCACACTGGAACAGGCTCCCCAGGGACGTAGTCACTGCACCAAGCCTGTCAGAGTTTAATAAGCATTTGGACTGTGCCCTTAGTCATATGGTCTGAATTTTTGGGTAGACCTGTGTGGTGCCAGGAGCTGGACTTGATGATCCTTATGAGTCCCTTCCAACTCAGGACATTCTATGATTCTATGGCATTATTATTTTTTTTTTTTTTGTGACTTTTTCCCATTGTAACAGAAGAGCTGTAGCTAACTGCTTCTGGAAGACAACTGGAATAGCTTCTTCAGTGCATGCTTGAGTTCCTGGTTCCTCATGCTGTAGATGAGTGGGTTCACTGCTGGAGGTATCACCGAGTAAAGAACTGTCACCACCACGTCCACGTGTGTGGAGTAGATGGAGGGGGGCTTCAGGTGGGCAAATGTGGCAGTGCTGATAGACAGGGAGACCACGGCCAGGTGAGGGAGGCACGTGGAAAAGGCCTTGTGCTTGCCCTGCTCAGAGGGCATCATCAACACAGTCCTGAAGATCTGAATATAGGACACCACAATGAAAATAAAACAACCAACACCTAAACAGAAGCTAAAGGCAATGAGCCCAACTTCCCTGAAATAGTGTGAGTCTGAGCAAGAGAGCTTGAGGATGTGGGGGATTTCACAGAAGAACTGGTCCACAGCATTGCCTTGGCAGAGGGTCAAGGAAAATGTAGTGGCCGTGTGCAGGACAGCAGTGAGAAAGCCACTGCCCCAGGCAGCTGCTGCCATCTGGGCACAAGCTCTGCTGCTCAGGAGGCTCCCGTAGTGCAAGGGCTTGCAGATGGCAACGTAACGATCATAGGCCATGATGGTGAGAATATAAAATTCTGACCCAATCAAGAAAACAAACAGAAAAACCTGTGCAGCACAACCTTGATAGGAGATGGCCCTGGTGTTCCAGAGGGCATTGGCCATGGCTTTGGGCAGAGTTGTGGAGATGCAACCCAGGTCGAGGAAGGTGAGGTTGAGGAGGAAGAAGTACATGGGGGTGTGGAGGCGGTGGTGGCAGACTACAGCGCTGAGGATGAGGCCGTTGCCCAGGAGGGCAGACAGGTAGATGCCAGGAAGAGCACGTGTTTTGTTACTTACAAAACACTGCACTGTATCATCTAATAGGAAGGAAATTAAGTCTATCCCAGCCGACACATGGACAATATCCACCCCATATTCCATACCATCTGCATCATGCTCAGCTCCAGTACTTTCCGATTAATCACCAGCACCTTTTCTCTGTTGATATACACACAGATATATCATGCCCTTAGTCTGTGGGTGTCCAGGAGCTGGCTAGGATTGATGTAATTTTCCTCCTAGGAGCTGGTATGATGTTGTGTTTTGGATTCAGCATGAGAAGAATGCTGATTACACACTGATGGCTTAGTTGTTGCCCAGCAGTGGAGGGCTGGGGGTGCCTGCGAAGCCAGTGGGGACAGAAGCAGGACAGCTGACCCAAGTGGCCAAAGGGATGTTCCAGACCACACAACATCATGCTGAACAATCAATATGGGGTGGCTGGCCAGGGTAGGGGGTACCACTACTGTGGGACACGCAATCACCATCATGATCATCATCATCATTGCTCGTGTTATTTGTCTTCCCTTTCTGTCCTATTAAACTAACTTTATCTCAATCCATTATTTATTTATTTATTTATCTTTTTTTCCCCTCCTCATTCTCTCCTGCATCTGCTCGGGGTGTAGCGGAGTGTGTGTGTGAGGGAATGGCTGTGTGGTGCTGAGCTGCCTGCTGGGTTTAACCAGACTTTTGGTGCCCAACATGGAGCACAATTTTTGAGCCAATGACAGATCTGGCCACAGCACGTTAAAAGAAAGCTATTATAAGCATTAGTTAATTTTAATAGTTGCTGATCATAATGCTGATCTTTCCTTCCTTCCTTCCTTCCTTCCTTCCTTCCTTCCTTCCTTCCTTCCTTCCTTCCTTCCTTCCTTCCTTCCTTCCTTCCTTCCTTCCTTCCTTCCTTCCTTCCTCCCTTCCTTCCTCCCTTCCTTCCTCCCTTCCTTCCTCCCTTCCTCCCTTCCTCCCTTCCTCCCTTCCTTCTTTCCTTCTTTTAAGCTCAGATATGTTGTGCTCGATTTCAGAATTGTGTTGCATAGCACATTACTTACTGTATGTCTCCCCTGTCATGCTGTTTACCTTTTCTGATGGCTGCGTCAAGTTTATTCTTTTGATGTGTTGTGTAACACTGGCTTATGATATGATAAAAATCCTGGTCATGAGACTAATCTGGTACTTGTACTCAGCATTGCCATTGCCAATATACCTTGGGAGCCATCTCTCAGAAACTATTAAGAACTACACTCTAGACCTTTTCTCCTCAGGAAACCAAGCCATGGGGAGACAAGGGGAGGACACTTTTCCCCACTTGTTCACTCTCCCTTTCTCTTTCACCTCACTCTTCTCCTCCAGGCTATTTACACTGACTCTTCAAAGTTCGGAATATCCTTGGGATGGTCAAACCAGCACGCTCCTATTGTTATGTCTCCTGAATGTGTTTCAGGACTACTTAAGAATACCATTCAGATTTCTGTCTGGTGGCAGGAGAGTTTGGAGTGGCAGGGAGTGAGGGAGGATCTGGGCAGGCACCTACAGCAGTCGGCACCTCCAGAACTTTGGAACTTCACCCCGAGCAAATGCAGAATCCTAAAAAAATGGTTAAATGCTTGAAAAGGAGGTGTTATCACCCTGGCATTTCCAAAGAGACACATGCCACTGCAGTGTGCTGGGTCTTGGCCTGTGCTTACAGAGCCACAATCAATGCAACTCCAGCCTCTGTGAAAAGCCCTGCAGTCACTCCAACCCCTCTGACATACCCTGCAGCCACTACATCATCTGCAAAATGCCCTGCAGCAACTCCAGCTCTTTTTCTGGGCCCTGTGTCTGAGCCAGAAAACCAAGCTCTGTCTGTATCACTTGCTCCTCTATGCAAGAAAAAACAATGGATGTGAAAGTCAGTTAGTCAGAAGACGAGGCAGGCTTCAGAAAAGCTGGGCCATCATATGAGTAGGAGGACGAAGAGAAAGAAGTCATAAGAGCATCAGTAATCACGCGATCCCTATTCCTATGCTGCTCTGGTGCTGGGAGAAACAGCACCCCTCCCTGGAATTAGAGGGCAGGAAAGGAGATATGGTGGGTACACACCATGTGCCACCCTGTGGTTTTACCTGTGTGACCATGGAGAGCACATGAGAAAGTGGGATGGAAAATCTACCTCCAGCCTAGAGGCATGGGTATGTGAGTGGCAAGGAAAAACAATCACTAAAAGGGGTTCTTAGAGAACTGCTGCTCCAATTTCCAGCGGGCTGTCCTCCAGACACAGTACTGAATACTATGAGCAGGACTAGAGGGGCTGTGCCTCCAGCCAGGGGGAGGAAGGGGACAGTCGGGTTTATTGGACTGTGGGGATTTGATGGCCTTGCACATCAGACCCACAGAAGTACAGGAGCTAGTGGGCACCACTGCACAGTGAACCCTAATGCCATCAAGCTACAGAGGGTCGAACCCATTTGTATGTCTGCAGTGACAGGGGGATCCCAACACTGAACTGTACTGGAGGCTGAAGTGTGTCTAAGTGGGAAGGAGTGGCAAAAGCACCCCATTAGCACTGGCCAAGAGACACTGTGCATCCTTGGAAGAGACTGCTTCAGGAGAGGATAGGTATCTCAGGGACCCAAAAGGGTATCAGTGGGCTTTAGGCATAGCTGCCTTGGAGACAGAGGACATTATACTGTTGTCTGCCTTGCCTTGGTCTCTCACAGGACCCTTCTGTTGTGGGGTTGATGAGGGCTGAAGGACAGCTGGTGCCAATCCCTACCACAGCTGTGCACCTGAGTCAGTATAGCAGCAACCGAGTGCACTAAGAGAGGCCTAGCCTGAATGAAGTCCCGCAATGCTGAGTGCTGCCATGCCAGCAGCATGATTCAGACTGCCCTGGAAGAGGAGGAAGCTCCTGAGCACCTGCACTACGTCGATGGCATCACTGGGTGGGGTGACACAGCAGAGGGAGTATTTGAGAAAGGGAAGAAAATACTCCAAATTCCTCTGAGAGCTGATTTTGCACGAAAAGAAATTAAGGTCAAGGGACCTGCACAAGAGATCCTGATGCCGGCTGGCCAGGGTCAGTGGGACCAATGCTCAGGGATAGGTTGAGCATCGGTGAGGGGCTTCTCAGCAATTGCATGGTGCAACACTTGCCTTGTACGTATTATTATTGTTATTGTTATTGCTATTGCCATTGTTATTGTTAACGTTAATTACTATTTTATCTTCCTTTTCTGTATTTTCAAATTTTAAATCATTCATTATTGTCTGTACCCTGGTATTAGTGAAACAAATCCCGTTTATGTACACTTCAGTGTCACCTTCACATTGCCTTTGTCTCCTTGTCCTCACTGCCTCCAGGGTTTGGCTCTAACGAGCTCCAAGGGAGGCTGTGTCAGTGCTGGCCCTCAGGGGGACACTGCAGGAAACTTGCCTCTGACTTGCACTTCTGCAGAGCTGTCTTCAATTGTCTCTGAGTGCCTGAGGTTCGTGGGCTCATCAGCAAAGCCCCCAGAGGGGTGATTGCAGTGCCTTGGGCTGGTGCTGTGCTGCTGAGCTGGGCCAGGCTCGTGGGACAGAGAGAGCTCGTGGCAAGAGGGCCCTGGTGCAGAGAGACAGCTGTGGCCAGGAGCAGCTCCTCTGCACAGCGCAGCAGGGCTGGGGGCACTGCCTGCAGAGACACAGTGCTTAAAGGCAGGCAGAAGTGGCAGGATGCACAGAGCTCACTGGGGGAGAACATTTCCCAGCCCTGAACACAGTAAGTCTCTGGCTGGAGGGCAATGCAGCTGCAGGTCCTGGAGGAAGGAGAAGCCGGGGGTGCAGGCAGGGGTGTGCAGGGCTGCGGTGCAGAGCAGGGTCCCTGCTGTGCCCCAGGGGCTGTGTGCCAGGGCAGCGCCTCTGCTGCTTGCCAGGCTCAGCACTCAGCCTGCCTGGCGAGCTGCCCAGGGGCTTGGGCAGAAGAAGGGCAGGGCAGAAGCTGCCTGCAAAGAGAAGGCACTTTCTGCACTCTCTGCCTGCCTCTTCCTGCTCTGATTGTGGGGTAGGCTCTATATTAACAGGGTAGTGGGGCAGCCTCTATGCTATCGGCGTAGTTGGATTTGCACTGGTGACTGAGCTTCCTATTCCATTGAATTGAGACACAAACAAGTTAGTGATACACCTGAGAATATCCCTTCTCTTCTCTCTGCTTACAGACTGCACTAGGGCTTTTCTGAGCTGTTCTTTAGGACTTGCAGACAAGGGGATGTGGTTTTTCAGCACAACCTCTGTGTGCATCCATCCCGCAGGTGAGTGCTGCAAGCAGCCAGCAGCTGGGCACCAGGGAATGGACAGAGCAGCCCTCCTGGATGTGCCCTCTGGTTTAGGTGTGCCTCCACAGCAATGACATTAACCATTTCACTAGATTAGAGATGTCCCACTGGGGACTGATGAGCAGAAGTGGTTGCTGTGTACAGGACGCTCAGCAAGCAGAAAGCAGGACTCCAGACAAGGAGATAGACAAAGGTCCTCTTGGAAACGGGTAATGTAAGGCTTTTACTGGGAATTTTAGTCAGAGACTTTACTCATAAGAGTTTATACTTTATATTTTCTTTCATTTCACAGGCTCTATGTCCAAAGTCAGCAAATGCCCAACATCAGCTCTGTGAGCGAGTTCCTCCTGCTGGCATTCGCAGACACGTGCGAGCTGCAGCTCCTGCACTTCACGCTCTTCCTGGGCATCTACCTGGCTGCCCTCCTGGGCAACGGCCTCATCCTCAGTGCCGTAGCCTGTGACCACCGCCTCCACACCCCCATGTACTTCTTCCTCCTCAACCTCGCCCTCCTCGACGTGGGCTGCATCTCCACCACTCTGCCCAAAGCCATGGCCAATGCCCTCTGGGACAACAGGGCCATCTCCTATCAAGGCTGTGCTGCCCAACTCTTTCTCTTTGCTTTCTTGGTTGGAGCAGAGTATTCCCTTCTCACTGTCATGGCCTATGACCGCTACGTTGCCATCTGCAAGCCCCTGCACTACGGGAGCCTCGTGGGCAGCAGAGCTTGTGCCCAGATGGCAGCAGCTGCCTGGGGCAGTGGCTTTCTCAGTGCTGTCCTGCACACGGCCAACACATTTTCCCTGCCCCTCTGCCAAGGCAATGCTGTGGACCAGTTCTTCTGTGAAATCCCCCAGATCCTCAAGCTCTCCTGTTCAGATGCCTACCTCAGGGAAGCTGGGGCACTTGTTCTTACTGTTTCTTTATGCTTTGGTTGTTTTGTTTTCATTGTTTTCTCCTATGTGCAGATCTTCAGGGCTGTGCTGAGGATGCCCTCTTCTCAGGGCCGGCACAAAGCCTTTTCCATGTGCCTCCCTCACCTGGCTGTGGTCTCCCTCTTTATTAGCACTGCCATGTTTGCCTATCTGAAGCCCCCCTCCCTCTCTTCCCCATCCATGGATCTTATTGTGTCAGTTCTCTACTCAGTTGTTCCTTCATCAGTGAACCCCCTCATCTACAGCATGAGGAACCAGGAGTTCAAGGATGCAGTAAGGAAACTGTTTGGATACATGCTTCTTTGCAATCAATAATGTTTGTGAGTTCCATGATTATTTCAGGAACTGTGAGGAAAATTTTTGTTACTATATTTCTCTATAAATATTTTCTACAATTTTTTTCTTTTGATTTAAATTATGTTATCCTTAACCTGCTACCTGATTTTCCTATTTCTATTTTTTCATTTATAGTGACCCAGTCATCTAATTATTGAAAGAAGCAGGTTATGTAGAGAAACATAATAAATTAAAAACAAAAACAAAACAAAAAAAACCATCAGAACTACATTTTATCAGCTGCCATCTCTTTCCATCCCCTCTGGAGCTGGGGTAGCAGCCCCAGCACACAGGAGGGGCTCAGGGCCAAGAGCCCAGCTGCTACATGGAGTTTGGGTGGGGGCTGCTGCTTCTCTGGAGCCATGGCCATGGCCAGCAGCAGGACGTGGCCTTGTCACTGCTGCTCTCTTTTGGCTTTCAGTGTGTTCTCCTGTGCTCTTTTATTCGGATAAGCTGTCAGATCTCATAGGCCTTGGTGTCAGTCCTGTTCTCTCTGCAGTGGCACCCCTGTGACTGCAGGCAGCAACAGGCACTGTGCAGCCCTGGGTTACAGCTGGCCTCCCTACTAGCACCACAGTAACAGGAGGGTCTTGCTCTGGGCAAACCCAGAAGCCTGGACGCCTCTCCAAAGCTGCTGCCAGGAACATAGCCAAGAGGTTGTTCCCTGCTCTTCTGTTTTCTGGGGTTCTAGTTCCGGGTTCTTCACCTGGGGCTCAACAACCCCAAACAGAGCTACAGGCTGGGAGATGAGTGGTTGGAGAGCTGCCTGGCAGAGAAGGACATGGGAGTACTGGTTGATAGTCGGCTGAATATGGGCCAGTAGTGTGCTCAGGTGGCCAAGAAGGCCAACAGCATCCTGGCTTGCATAAGAAGCAGTGTGGCCAGCAGGTCCAGGGAAGTGATCGTCCCCCTGTACTTGGCTCAGGTAGTGAGAGGAGAGTGATGTAACCACTTGAGAAGCTAAAGTCAGAAGGAAAAGCTGAAGTGACTTGGAGTATTAATGGGTCCCATTGAGAGCTGTTACTAACAAAGCCTCCCCAGGGACTTGTTAGGGCAGAAAATTGGAGGCCATGGTTACAGACAGGCAAAGCACTGTGCTGAGAAAAATCTTGGTTGGTTTTAATGAAGCTGAAGGGCCAAGGCCTGACAACGGCCACTGGGAGAGGAGACCCTGCACACCCATGTCTGGCTCAGGGCTAGTCTTGGGGTCTGTGGGATGTGGTGGGTAGTGTGATGCTACTAGAAGAACTTCATTTTGACACCTCCGCAGCCCTGCACAGTGTTGCAAGGAAGCAATGCCAACAGTCAGCATGCCAAGCAGGTGCCTTCTGCTGGCCTAGCAGGGCCACTGCCAGATGTCAGCCCAAAAGTGCAGCTCCCAGGGAGAAGTCAATGGTGACCTGCCACCTCCAGACACAAGTGACCTCACAGTCCCTTTCTGTGACACGTTCCTGCTGCTGCCCTATCAAGTACAGAGACAGAAGTGACCTCACAGTCCCTGCCACAGTTATGATCCACCTCCTGGGGCAGGAGATGCTGAGGCAGAGCTGAGCTCCTCAGAGCATTCCCACCAATCTCCTCCTTGTGGCCGACAAGCTGATCAGATCAGGGTGAGCAAGAGAGTAAAGATAAGGAAAAGGGGCTATGGGCTGAGTTTTGGCTTCAAGGGATACTTTGATGTCAGGCATAAGAGTAGTGGATTCCTGTCAGGGTGTGGAGTAGCATTTAGAATTGACAATTAATGTCAGTGATTAAAGTAGTGCAAGGGCTTTACATGACTATTTTAAGTCAGCGTTACAGCAAAATTAACATTGCCTGAATGTTCGAACCTCACAGAAATCATTAATTTCTGCTGGCCAAACTCCTTTTCCCTCCCTCAAATCTCACATCTCTCCTGGCCAGGCTTCTCCTGACTTCCCCATATCAGTCATTTTCTTAGGGGCAGCTTTCTGATGGCTTTCATGATCTCAGAGTATCTGTCTCATATCTGTTGGCTACTCCTTTCTTGAGACTGACGTGGCACCTAAGTCAGGATGGAAAATAACACAAAGGCTGTAGGTGAACCCTGCACATTGTGCCCAGCAGCTCTTGTACCACCCCAAAATTTTGTTTCCTGCCTCCAACTTTTGGATATGGAATGGTTTCTGTGCACCCAGGCTATCTTTTTCCAAACCCTCATGCATGGCTCAGTTTGCCCCAAGCGTCTTGGAGGCAGTGGCCCCCTCTGTGTAGAAAACTGAAAGCAGTCCTAAAGGATGACTTCAGGCAAAAGCTGACACCTCTGACATGACAACCCCTACCCAAGACCTCTTCCTCTACGGGGCCTACCAGGTACTTAGAAAGAGCCGATCTCAGAAACTACATGCACAGCAAGTGCCTTCTGCTGCCCTACCATGGACACTGGCAGATGTGAGCCTAAAGGAACAGATCCCAGCCAGGAGTCAAGGGTGACCTGTCAGCTACTTCAGAAAGAGCTCACCTCACAGGCCATTTAACAGCCATTTGCTTCCTGCTGGACTTAGTGTTTCTGAGGCACCACTGAGCTTATAATACCACACCTACAAAACACCCCCTTTTTGGGCCAGGACCTGCCCAGGTGGAAATGATCTGGTTGTGATCCTCCAAGCTCATGGCACACCTGCTGGGCTCCCAGCCTCTCTGACACACAGGAGCCAGTTCCGTGCCAGTCCTGTGAGGTGCTAGGGCAGGAGGGATCTTGCAGGCAATGTTCCAGCCCCATGCCTGTTGGCGGTCTCTCAGCTCCTTGTGCACAGTGAAGATCACACTCAAGTCCAGAAGCCTGAAGCAGACCTAGAAGACACTCAGGGGAAGCACTCTTCCATCCCCAGCCCCAGCTGGCCGAGCTTCTCTGCAGAGCGAGGGGGCTGTGGTGCCTGGGGCACGGGGGCACTCTACAGGGCTGTGCTGAGCAGGCTGGGAGGCAGACCCAGCTCATGGGGTCACTGCCATTGCCCAAGGGCTGCAAGGAATCACTCCCCAGGCTCCTTTGCTGGGGCTTTTGTGTACCCTCGGGCTGCAGAGCTCTCCTCTGCCTGCTCACACCAGACTGAGCACTTGAGCTCTGGTCAGTCCACCTTGGAGGAGATCCCCCCTTAGGAAGGAAGTGCTGCAGTGGAGCCCAGCTGTGCCACTGCCGTGCCCACTTCCTGTCCCTGCCTGCAGTCCCAGCACAGCCCCACAGCAGCACTGGCACCAAGTGAGAGGAGCAGCTGAGCCTGACCCCACCAGCAGGGCTCAGCAGGACAGGGCGGCAGTGGCAAGAGAGCAGCTCTGCATGCCCCAAGTGCTGGTGCTCCCTGGCCGTGCTGCTGGGATGGGACTCTTTTCCTCTGCACCCCTGAGCACAGGCACTGCCCCTTCAGAGCCAGGCCTGGTCTCAGAGGAAGGCTTCTCTCTGTAGATGTCAGAGACTGATTTTTGAAAGTGTGATTTGTGCTGTTGGACTCTGGTTGTCAAGCATGTTGTGCTTTATCCTGGCAGACAACTCAGCACCACATTGCTCATCCTCACCCCCGAAATGCTCATGTGTTGAGATAAGGATGGTTTGATAGCAAAAGAAAGGAAGAGATGTTGCTGCTGCTGCTGCTGATGATGATGATAATGTAGTTTAATAAATCGAGCGATGCACAGTGCAATTGCTCACCACACACTGACCGATACCCAGCCTGTCTTCAAGCAGGGGTCCCCCTGAACCTGGGCAGCTTGCCTCAGGATCTCCTGTGTAGGTCCTTTGACCTTACTTTGTTTTACATCAAAATCAGTGGTGGTGGGACTTCATTCAGGCCACAGACGTCCACCATTATCTTCCACTCCCCATTAGAATTTTGTACTGTCCATATGGGACTATTAAAGGGTGAGAGAGCCTTGCTGATCACTCCTTGGTCCTCCAGTCAATGAACCAGGTCATACATGGGAATCAGGGAGTCTCTGTTAGTGCAATACTGCCTCATATGCGCTGTTGTGGTAGCGATTGGCACCTGCTGCTCATTGGCCATCAGCACCTCCACAGCAGAAGGGCCCTGTGAGAGAGTGGGCAAGGTAGACAACTGTTTAAAGATAAGCCTTTGGATCTTTGAAGTACCCTTTCCTGAAGGAGTCTATACTAAGGATGCACAGAGCTTCTGGGCCAGTCTCAATGGGTTGCTTTTGCCACTCTTTCCCATTAGACTCACATCAGCCTCCAATACAGTTAACTACTGGGATTCTCCCATCATTCCAGAAATACAATTGGGTTCTGGCCCTTTTACCTTGATGACATTACACTACACTGTGCATTGGTGTCCTTTAAAACCTAACACCTCCTGCGGGTCTGATGTGCCGAGCGAGTAATCCTCAAAGTCCAATACACCCAGTTGCCTCCTTCCTCCCCCGGGTTGGAGGTAGAACCCCTCTAGTCCCGCTCATAGTATTCATTACTCTGTTTGGAGGACTGCCCACTAGAAACAGGAGCAGCAATTTTCTCAGACAAACCACTTTTTGTGAATGTTTTTCCTTGTGCTTCATGTATCCATGCCTCTAGGATGGAGGTAGATTTTCTACCCCATTTTCTCATGGCTTCTCCGTGATCACACAGTTAAAACCACAGAGCTGCACGTGGTATGTACCCACTATATCACCTTTCTTGAGTAGAGGGACACTTACACCTGAGAGCTGAGGTATTGGTTCGTACAGGTGGGGAGGAAGATGTATTCTCTTGTAGTTCTTGGACCTACTCAGACGGTTTCTCCATTGTCGAGACACAGGTTCGTAGGGAAGAAGAGAGACTTTCTTTGTAATGCCATAGCTGGCTAGCCGATTCATCCACCATGGGTTCCTCTTGGTCTTTCCTGGTCATTACTGCCAATGAATTGGCATATGATTATGGTGCGCTCTCTACAAACTTCTGTCACATGGGTCATGTGTACTTGACTTCATCGGGATCTTTGGACAGCTGTTAGTTTTCTAGGTTTCTACAAATCGCCTTCAGCATGGGTAATTCCCTCAGGTACAGGATACCCCTCTGCATGGTGGTCCACTTGCCTGGTTGACATAGAAGATCTTCCTTCACGGGTTACCTTTCTTTCAGGCCTGAGAGTTCCTTGTGCCCTTTTCCACTGGCTTTCTCAATCACCCCTCACCTACAGGAGGATCCCAGCTGCTTGGCTTCCCTGCCCTCTAAATCCAGACTGTTAGCCCCCTTCTCTCAGCACTGGAGCAGCCAGCTGACAATGTGCTCACCGAGATGATGGCTAAAATATTTTCCCATGTCTCGTAGCTTACACTGGGATAGGGATCACATGGTTTCTGATGCTTATATGACCTCTTCTTCTTGGTCATCCTGCCTCCATGATGGACCAACTTAGGAGAAACCTGCCTCTTCTACTTCCTCCTCCTTTCTTGTCTGGGTGCCTGAGTTTCTTTCCTTTCTAAAGAAAAACTGACTTTTACACCCATTGTTTTCTCTTGCATAAAGAGGCAACCGATACTGGCACAGGCTGGTTCTCTGGCCCAGCCATGGGGCCCATTGCAGGTGCTGGAGTGGCTGCAGGGCCCATCACTGGAGTTGTTCTGGCTGCAGGGCCTTTTGGATGAGTTGGAGTGGCTGCAGTGCCTATCGCAGGTTTGGGAGTAGCTATAGGGCCTGTCACGAGTGTCAATTTAACTTTGGGCCCACCTCAGGAGCTGGAGTGCCTGCAGGGCCTGTTGCAGGATTTGGAGTGGCTTTGGACAGGCTATATGCCTTTCATGGAGGAGAAGGGGGAGGTGCAGGAGAAAGAGAGAGGGAAGAAGTGGTGAAAAGCATCCCCCACTGTCCATCCCAGTTCCACCCACCCTGCATAGGTTTACTCCCCAAGGAGAAAAGGCAAAGAGTTTAAAAGAGTGTAATTCTAAATAATTTCTAAGAGATGAAGAGATGGTTCCTGAGGTATGGAGGCAGCAATTATTTTATCCTGTCATAAGTCAGCGTTATCCAATACAGCAAAACAGTAACCTTAAACCAGCCCCCAGAACTGATAAAGAGCACGCCATGGATGACAATTAGTAATGTGCTGTACAACACAATTCTGAAAACAAGCACCACAGACCCCAGATCAAAAATATCAATACTGTGATCAGCAACTGTTAAACTGATCTAATGCTTATAAGAATTTACTTTTAAAACGCTGTGGTCAGATCTGTCATCTCAACCTTTGTGCTCCATGCTAGGCACCAAAAAGCCTTGCTGTGGTTTGACCCAGCAGGCAGCTCAGAACTGTACAGATATTCATCCAATGGGCTGCAGGAGAGAAGAGGGAGAAAAAAAAAAAGTAAAAGTTTATGAGTTGATATAAGAGCAGATTAATAGGACACAAAGGAAATAATAATAACAACAATAGCAATAAATTGTTGTTATTATATATTTCACTATTATTATTATTATTATTATTATTATTATTATTATTATTATTATTATTATTATAGACACAGATATAATTATTATTATGGCCTGGCACATCAGACCCACAAAATATACCAGGCTCTAGTAGACACCAGTGCACAGAGTACCCTAATGCCATCAAGCTAGAAAGAGGTAGAACCCACTTGTATTTCTGGAGTGACAGCAGGATCCCAAGCGTTAACTGTACTGGAGGCTGAAGTGAGTCTAACTGGGAAGGAATGACAAAAGCATCCCATTGGGACTCGCTCGGAGGCTATGTGCATCCTCAGCATAGACTGCTTCAGGAGAGGGAACTTCAAAGTTCCAAGGTAGGGCTTTGACATAGCTGCCTTGGAGACAAAGGACATGAAACAGTTGTCTACCTTGCTTGGCCTTCCACAGATTCCTTCTGTTGGGGGTTTGCTGAGGGTTGAAGAACAGCAGGTGCCAATGGCTACCATGGTGGCGCACCTGAGGCAGCGTCGCGCTAACCGAGACTCCCTGATTGCCATCCATGAGCTGGGTCATCGACTGGAGAGCCAAGGTGTAGATGTAGAGCTTGGGAGTGTGCTTTAGTGATGGACTTGTCAGCACTAAGGTAAAGTTGCTTGACCTGGGTGACACGTCCCAGAGTAGTGTCAGGCACAATGCAATTCTTTTTGCCTTCTGCATCTATAGCACAGGAAGTAGGACTTTGCCCTACTCTATTGACTAGGCAGGTCTTTTCACTTTACTCAGTTTAGGTTTCTGTGTCTAGAAGGTGAAATTCCCCAAATGAGGCCAAGCTCATGGGTGCAGCTACAGCCACAGGAAGATTTTTTTTTTTCACTTTTTACCTTGAGTTTTCCACAGAAGACCCAAGAGACACCCTGGATGTACAGTTGTCTACTAAGATTCATTTAGAATTTCTCAGTATCCAACGGTCATTTCAATTTTATTTTATTTTATTTTATTTTATTTTATTTTATTTTATTTTATTTTATTTTATTTTATTTTATTTTATTTTATTATTTTATTTTATTTTATTTTATTTTTTTTATTTTTTATTTTTTCCCTCATTATCTTAAAAGGTTTCCATGTGCTGAACTGTGCTACAGTTACAGGGACAAAGACCACTGCTGGCAGTGGAGGTGTCAGACCTCCAGACTCTGTTTTTCTTCCCAGTGAAGGTCTCCAAAGAAGTCCCCCTGGATCAATAGCAATAGGAGAATGATGCTCAAAACTGAAATGCAGCAAAATTCAGTCTTTAAAACAAAAAAAATATTGGTATTAGCTGTTTTTTTGAAATCTTCTTCCATAACTACTTCTTGCAAGCTCTGCAAGTAGCTGCACAAGGAGTGAAGGCTTGAAGACAACTATCAAAGAGATGTTAGGAGTTTCTGCATTTTAATGAGTACCATGGTGTATTTTGGTCTGATGCTATGACGCTCAGGTACTGAGAGGAGAATAATGCAAGTGCTAGAGAAAGTGAAGTCAGGAGGAAAAGTTGAAGTGACTTGGAGTATTAATGGACCCCACTGAGGGCTGTTACTAATGAAGCCTCCCCAGAGCCTTGTTAGGGCAGATAATTGGAGGCCATGGTTACAGACAGGCAAAGCACTGTGCTGAAAAAAATCTTGTATTCTTCTGACGAAGCAGAAGAGCCAAGGCCTCATCCCTGGAAGTGTGAGGGGAGATCCTGCACCCCCACGTCTGTGTCAGGGCTCTTCCTGGGGTCTGTGGGATGTGGTGGGCAGTGTATTGCCATGAGAAGAACAGTGGTATGACACCTCTGAGGTGCTGTACAACGTTGAAATGAATCAATGAGGCCCCATCACAATGATTATAACATATCTCCTCCTAAGCTCTAGCCAAAGGGGCAGCTATGGCTGTTGTCTCTGTTACTCAGGCCTATGAGGACACAGCTTCTCATTAAAGCACCAGGGCCTCATTGCCTCCTTGCCGCCACCCATGAACCAGGCAGGGCTCGTACCATTCTCCTCACTTGGCAATGCACATCCCCATCTCCTACTGACCAGGAAGCGTCCTGACTGAAGGTAAAGGATCTCCATACCCAGAGGACACTGGTCAAGGCCTGGCCCTTGTGCTTGCTGACACACATCCAGTTTGTCTATACCTCAGTGTCATCTTCACACAGCCTTTGTCTCCTTGTCCTCATTGCCTCCAGTGTTCTGGGACTTTAAAGATCCTGTGGTTCCATAATGTTCACAAACACACAGATCTCAAGCCTGTGCCACATTGCTGCTGGCCCAGTCCTTTTACTTCAGATGGAGGCCTTTTCCTGAAGCATATATCACGTTGGTCATGGCACAAAAATGCTGTTTCTACACCAGCGGTATGGAGCCTCCTTCATGTTAGGCCACATTTCGGTGTCCTTCATGCTGCTTGCAGGGTTTTGTCTCGTGGATGAACTGGATCACAGAATCCCAGAATCATCTAGGCTGGAAGAGACCTCCAAGATCACGTAGTCCAATATCTGACCTACCACTAACAAGTCCTCCACTAAACCATATCACAAAGGATCACTGAGTATTCTGAAAGTCAATACCATGTTTTTATTATTGTTATTATTATTACTATCACTGTTATTATTACTTTGCCTCTGAAGCACAATCACAGAATCAGAGAATCATACAACGGTTGAGTTGGAAAGCACCTCGACGATCATCTAGTTCCAACCCCCCTGCCATAGGCAGGGACACCACCCCCTAGATCAGGTTGATCAGGGCCTCATCTAACGGGGCCTTGAACACCCCCAAGGATGGAACATCCACAGCCTCAGCCACAGCATTCCACTCCCTGGAATGCAAGTCATCAAGTCCCATAGACTTGTACTTCTTGAGCTTCTTCAGGTGGCCTCAAACCTTCTCTTGACTTACAACAGGTGGGAATTTGCACCCCCCAGCCTCTATCTATGGGTTCAGAGAATGAAAGACTTGGGAAGCCTGACTGGCAGGGAAGACTGAAGAAAAGAAGTTGTTGAGTCCCTCAGCCTTTTCCATGTCTGTCATTACCAGTTCACCCTTCTCATTCATCACAGGGGTACAATCTCCTTGGCCTTCCTTTTCTGAGCAAGGTACCTACAGAATCTCTTCCTGTTATTCTTTTCATCCCCTGCTAAGCTCAGTTCCATCCATGCCTTGGTTTTCCTTATCCCATCCCTGCACATCCAAAACTGAAACATGTGAGAGGGCCTGGGAAAAGTAACCCTGGATCCACAGAAGCCACTTGGGAAACAAAACTTGTAGGTAGGAAGCGTGATTTTGTGGAGGTGCAGAGCTGATGGGCACATTGCTCAGGATGCTCCTAAAGACCTTTGTGTCCTTTTCCCTCCTGACTACAATGCCACTTCCTTCTCAGGAATGGAAGAGCCAACAGAGGTGAGACAGATACACTGAGATGTTAAATGTCATCAGAAAGCTGATCCCAACAAGATATGGGGAGGTCAGGAGCAGCAGTGAGATTATGGGGTGGGAAGAGGAGCATGGCCAGCAGAAATTAATGATTTCATAGAGGTAAGAGCATTCATGCAATGCCAGTAGTGCAGTAACACTGACTTAAAACAGTCACATATGGCCCTTAACTTACTTGAAACAGTAATTTTATTCCCCAACCTAAATTCTAATATAATACTCTGAAATGAAGCAGTTTTCTCTCTTGATTACCCTAATCCCTTCCTTTAACACTAACATTAAAATGCTCTATTTAACCCTAGACTTCTTAGCAGACCTAAAACATCCCTAAACCACAGAGCTTGTCCATACCTTAACCACAGACCTGACACCACAAGCAGAACACCAAACACTCCCACTAAAACTTTGCTTAATCTCTAACACAGAAAGAGAAAAAGAGGTACTGAGGAGACTAGAGTGAGCTCAGCTCTATCTCAGGATCTCATGGCCCAGCAGGAGGAATGTGACCATGGCAGTGACTGTGAGGTCACTTCTGTCTCTGCACGTGATAGGGCAGCAGCAGGAACGTGTCACGGAAAGGGACTGGGAGGTCACTCCTCTCCAATATAGCTGACAGGTCAGCCTTGACTTCTCCCTGGGAGCTGCACTTTTGGGCTGACATCTGGCAGAGGCCCTGCTAGGCCAGCAGAAGGCACCTGCTTGGCATGCTGACTGGGGGATCCCCTCTGCCTCCAGAGCCAGGAGGACCCAGACAGAAAGAAGTGAGAGGTTGGACTCAATGATCTAGAGGTCTCTTCCAACCTAGAAATTGTCCGTGTGTGTGTGTGTGTGTGTGTGTGTCTCTGTGTGAAGGCCCCCATATGGGTTGTCCTGTCCCTTCTGCTTGAGTCCATGAGTGGGCAGCAGGAGGCACAAGGCTTGGCTGTGTCTAGCCAAGAAGCTGCAAGGCCAGCAGCAGGCCCCTGGCTTGGAAGATGCTGCTGAGATGATTTGTGTCTGCTTGGCTGAGAGGCCGCAAGGAGCCTGCTGGGTTGGGATGCCTACTTCAGGAGTGGTTTCCACCCTCATGGAGCTTTCTGTGGTAGTAGGAAAGAACAGGAGAGAAAAAACTGCCACAAAGTGTGCAATGGAAGGATGGCACTGGCTATGAGGAGGAAGAAATGTCCAGGGGAAAAACTGGTCTTGCTGCTAGAAACAGAGGCAAAGAATGCATTAAGTGTCTCAGCCTTTACCTAATCCCTTGTCACTGGGTTTTCCCCTCAAAATCCAATAAGGCGTTATGATTCTCCCTAATCCTCCTTCATTTAAACTAATTATATATTTTTATTTATATATATATTTTTTAATTTTCTTTGACAGTAATAGATGGATTGAGCTCCAGCTGGGCTTTGGTCCTTCTAATTTTCACCTGCACAGCCCCATAACATTCAGGACACAGCTCCAGAGAAACTGACAGCATGTATGAGAAGGAAGCACAGGAGCGGTTGAACCTGGCAGCCTTCCATCACCTACTCTCCCATGATTCTATGCTGCAATTCCATTCAGCTGGTTACTCCTGAATTATCCAAATATCCCTGCAACTCTTGCTGCTGCTGCTGTCTGGTCAGAGATAACACAATCACAGGAAGGTTGAACTGTCAACCTGCTGACATTAACAGCTGATAGAATGGAGCATCACTGCGGGTGAACCTTGAGAATCTGCAGGATTTTGACTTCAGAAAACTTTTGACTTTAACATGGAGAAGAGCCCAGTCCTGTACCAGAGGGAGAGAAACCCCACACATCAGGGCAGACTGGGACCCTGCTGAGTGAGCAGTATCCAGCAGGAGGAGGGCCTGGGCACCATGAGGGATGCCATACAAGCAGTGGTGCCTGCTCAGCAGGAACCAGGCCAACTTCACACAGAGCTGCCTTACGAGGAGCATGGCCACCAAAAAGATCTGAGTTATCAGACTCAGCTCAGATCTGGTATGACACCACAAGGACAAGTGTCTACAACTAAGCAGTAAAGAGGTACAGGTCTGGGATTCTCTAGGCCATCCTGGTTAGGAGAGGAGCAAGGGCTATGACAAGGTTCCAAGTCCCAGCAGGACCCAGGTCTTTGTGCCCATGGCTATGGCTGTTGTCTCTGCCACTGAGGCCTATGAGGAGACGGCTGATCGTTAAAGCACCAGGGCCTCATTGCCTCCTCGCCCTCAACCATGAAGCAGGCAGGGGTCGTACCATTCTCCTGCACTTGGACATGCACATCCCCAACTCCTACTGCCCCACAAAGAGCCCTGAGCAACCTGTCAAGGGAAAGGATCTCCCTTCCTATGGGCCACGGAACAAGGCCTGACCCTTGTGCTTGGTGACACACTTCCAGTTTTTCTACACATCACTATCACCTTCACATTGCCTTTGTTTCCTTGTCCTCACTGCCTCCAGGGTTCTGCTCTAACAAGCTCCAAGGGAGTCTGTGTCAGTGCTGGCCCTCAGGGGGACACTGCAGGAAACTTGCCTCTGACTTGCACTTCTGGAGAGCTGTCTTCAATTGTCTCTGAGTGCCTGAGGTTTGTGGGCTCATCGGCAAAGCCCCCAGAGGGGTGATTGCAGTGCCTTGGGCTGGTGCTGTGCTGCTGAGCTGGGCCGGGCTCGTGGGATAGAGAGAGCTCGTGGCAAGAGGGCCCTGGTACAGAGAGAGCTGTGCCCAGGAGCAGCTCCTCTGCACAGCGCAGCAGAGACAGAGTGCTTAAAGGCAGGCAGAAGTGGCAGGATGCACAGAGATCACTGGGGGAGAACATTTCCCAGCCCTGAACCCGGTAAGTCTCTGGCTGGAGGGCAATGCAGCTTTTGGTCCTGGAGGAAGGAGAAGCTGGGGGTGCAGGAAGGGCTTCCCACGGCTGTGGTGCGGAGCAGGGTCCCTGCACTCAGCCTGCCCGGGGAGCCCAGGGGCTTGGGCACGGGAAGGGCAAGGCAGAAGCTGCCTGCAAAGAGAAGGCACTTTCGGCACTCTCTGCCTGCCTCTTCCTGCTCTGATTTTGGGGCAGGCTCGATGTTAATGCGGTAGTTGGATTTGCATTGGTGACTGAGCTTCCTATTGCATTGAACTGAGACATAAACAGTTTAGTGACGAACCTGCGAATATCCCTTCTCTCTGCTTACAGACTGCACCAGGGCTTTTCTGAGCTGTTCTTTAGGACCTGCAGACAAGGGGATGTGTTTTTTCAGCACAACCTCTGTCTGCACCCATCCCCCAGCTGAGTGCTGTAAGCAGCCAGCAGCTGGGCAGCAGGGGATGGACAGAGCAGCCCTCCTGGAAGTGACTTCTGGCTGAGGTTTTTGCCCGTATCAACGACATTTACCACTGCTGTGGAGCTGTGTGGCTGTGTGCTGTGTACAGGACATTCAGCAAGCACAAAGCAGGGCTACAACCAGGGAGACACACAAAGGTCACCTTGAAAGAAAGATAATATGAAGGCTCTAATGAGAAAAGAAATGAGTATTGTTCGGGGAAATTTCCCCTAACAGTCTGTATATTTCCTTTTTTTCAGTGTCCTTGATGAAGGGCAGGAAATGCCCAATGTCAGCTCTGTCAGCGAGTTCCTCCTGCTGGCATTCGCAGACACACGCGAGCTGCAGCTCCTGCTCTTCGTGCTCTTCCTGGGCATCTACCTGGCTGCCCTCCTGGGCAACGGCCTCATCCTCAGCACCGTAGCCTGCCACCACCGCCTCCACACCCCCATGTACTTCTTCCTCCTCAACCTCGCCCTCCTCGACGTGGGCTGCATCTCCACCACTCTGCCCAAAGCCATGGCCAATGCCCTCTGGGACACCAGGGCCATCTCCTATCAAGGCTGTGCTGCACAAGTCTTCTTTTTAGTCTTCCTTATTGGTGCAGAGTTTTTTCTTCTCACTGTCATGGCCTACGACCGCTACGTTGCCATCTGCAAGCCCCTGCACTATGGGAGCCTCGTGGGCAGCAGAGCTTGTGCCCAGATGGCAGCAGCTGCCTGGGGCAGTGGCTTTCTCAATGCTGTCCTGCACACGGCCAACACATTTTCCCTACCCCTCTGCCAAGGCAATGCTGTGGACCAGTTCTTCTGTGAAATCCCCCAGATCCTCAAGCTCTCCTGCTCAGGTACCTACCTCACAGAAGTCAAGTTTCTTCTGGTTAGTGCCTGTTTAGGTGTTGGTTGTTTTGTTTTCATTGTGCTGTCCTACGTGCAGATCTTCATTGTGGTGTTGAGGATGCCCTCTGAGCAGGGCCGGCACAAAGCCTTTTCCACGTGCCTCCCTCACCTGGCCGTGGTCTCCCTGTATCTCAGTACTGCCGTGTTTGCCTACCTGAAGCCCCCCTCCATCTCCTTTCCATTCCTGGATCTGGTGGTGGCCTTTTTGTATTCAGCGTTGCCTCCTGTAGTGAACCCCCTCATCTACAGCATGAGGAATAAAGAGCTCAAGGAGGCACTGAGGATGTTGTTGCTATATTCAGTATTTCGACAAAGAAGCCATCTTCTGCATGTGATTCCCTGAAGTATAGCTGGACAAGGCAGAAACATCTTTGTTCCTATATTTCAAAATTAGTTCATCCTTTTCAATATTATTCCAATATGCTAAATATTATTTTTATCATTTTATTTTATAAATTTAAGTTATTTTTGTTCTTCTATCTCCTTCTACCTTTTCTTCTAACCCAAAGTCTTCATGTAGAGGTGCTGCTAAGCTCTTTGTGACTAATAAAGGAACCAGCAGGTAGTCAGTTTCTCTGGATCTCATTTCTCATACACTCTTCTCAGGCACAGCAGTGGTTGTGGGATGAAGATCCCTGCTGCAACGTGGTGGAAAACCCTGGTGTTGTTTGGGGCTGCCCTTTTCTGCCCTGGCAGGCACTCCTTGCCTGCAGCCTTTGAGTCAGGGTTGCCACTTTCTTTGACCCACGAACACTCACAGCAGCAGGACATGGGCGTTTTGGTGCTGGTCTCCCTTCTCTTCCACACTGCTGTCTTGTAGCACCACTGAATCAGAACTGGCCTTCCAGCCAGTGCCCCTATGAGTATGGCTTTTAAAAGCGAGGTGGAAGAAGCATTGAGGAAGCAGCCTGATCCGATGTGAAAGTTCTCCCTGCTCAGAGCAGATCTTAGCACTGGAAACCTCCAGAGCTCCCTTCTGACTCTAATCCTGAAGGAAAGAAGTAGCAAGAGAGTGGAGGTAGGGGGAGGGAACACTGCTGTGGGCAGCGGTATTACTGACATTTGTAATCCCTGCCAGGCATCACAAAGTGACAGATTCACTGAGATTGGAGGGGACCTCCAAAGCCCATCTAGCCACCCCCACTAGCCATGCATGGACACCTCCACCAGGCAGCCCAGGCCCATTTCCAGTTGGAATTTGGTATCTCCAGTGATTGGGATTCGCCCACTTTTGGAGAAACATGATCCAGTGCTTGGTATTGCTCAGAGCAAAAGTGTTTTCCTGTGTGGAATGTCATGTATTCCCATGTCTTGTCCTGTCACCGCGCACTGCTGAGATTGTCAGAGGAAAATACCTGATAGCAAGTCCATGTCTCATAGGCACTTCACAGCAGCAGGCAGAGACGGGGTTGAAGGACTCAACGCTTTTTCTGTCTTAGTCTGTACCAAAAAGTTAAACACGTGGCTCCGGGACTGGTGCCAACGCAGAAATCTTGGGTTTTTTGATCATGGGGCACTTTACTCAGCACCTGGCCTGATGGCCGCAGACGGGTCCCTATCTTTTAGGGGAAAAAGGATCCTGGGCCAGGAACTGGCAGGGCTCATTGAGAGGGCTTTAAACTAGGTAGGAAGGGGGATGGGGCTGAGGCTAGGATTGTTGGGGCTGAGCCAGGGGGAACAATGGTAAGGCCGGAGGATAAGGCAATGGCCCAGCTGAAGTGCATCTACACCAATGCACGCAGCATGGGTAACAAACAGGAGGAGCTGGAAGCCATCGTGCAGCAGGCAGGCTACGACTTGGTTGCCATCACGGAGACGTGGTGGGACCAGTCTCATGACTGGAGTGCTGCAATGCCTGGCTATAAGCTCTTCAGAAGGGACAGGCAGCACAGAAGGGGTGGTGGTGTGGCTCTCTATATTAGAGAGTCTTTCGAGGTTGTAGAACTCGAGGCTGGGAATGACAAGGTCGAGTCCCTTTGGGTTAGGATCAGCAGGGACAACAAGGCTAGCGTCCTGGTTGGGGTCTGTTATAGACCGCCGAACCAGGATGAGGAGACGTATGAGGAGTTCTACAGGCAGCTGACAGAAGTTGCGAAATCTTCAGTGCCTGTTCTCGTGGGGGACTTCAACTTCCCTGACATGTCCTGGAAGCACAACACAGCCCTGAGAAAGCAGTCTAGGAGGTTTCTGGAGAGCGTGGAAGATAGCTTCCTGACACAGCTGGTTAGTGAACATACCAGGGGTGGCGCCCCGCTAGACCTTCTCTTCACAAACAGAGAAGGACTGGTGGAGTATGTGATTGTCGGGAGCTGTCTTGGGCAGAGTGACCACGCAATGGTGGAGTTCTCTATTCTTGGCAAGGCCAGGAAGACGACCAGTAAAACTGCTGTATTGGACTTCCGGAGGGCTGACTTTGAGCTGCTCAGGACACTGGTTGGTAGAGTCTCTTGGGAGGCGGTTCTGAAGGGCAGAGGGGTCCAGGAAGGCTGGGCACTCTTCAAGAGGGAAATCTTAATGGCGCAGGAATTGTCTGCACCCACGTGCCCAAAGACGAGCTGGCGGGGAAGAAGACCAGCCTGGCTCAACAGAGAATTGTGGCTTGATCTTAGGAGAAAAAAGAGGGTTTATCATCTTTGGAAAAGTGGGCAGGCCACTAGGGAGGACTATAAGGATGTAGCGAGGCTGTGGAGGGACAAAATTAGGAAAGCCAAAGCTCATCTGGAGCTCAATCGGCTACTGCCATTAAAGATAACAAAAAACGTTTCTATAAACACATCAACACAAAAAGGAGGACTAAGGAGAATCTCCATCCTTTACTGGATGCGGGGGGAAACTTAGTTACAAGAGATGAGGGAAAGGCGGAGCTGCTTAATGCCTTCTTTGCCTCAGTCTTTAGCGGCAATACCGGTTGTTCTCTGGATACCCAGTACCCTGAGCTGGTGGAAGGGGATGGGGAGCAGGATGTGGCCCTCACTATCCACGAAGAACTGGTTGGTGACCTGGTACGGCACTTGGATGTGCACAAGTCAATGGGGCCGGATGGGATCCACCCAAGGGCACTGAGAGAACTGGCAGAGGAGCTGGCCAAGCCGCTTACCTTCATTTATCAACAGTCCTGGCTATCGGGGGAGGTCCCAGTTGACTGGTGGCTAGCAAACGTGACGCCCATCTACAAGAAGGGCCGGAGGACTGACCCGGGAAACTACAGGCCTGTCAGTTTGACCTCAGTGCCAGGAAAGCTCATGGAGCAGATCCTCCTGAGAGTCATCACGCAGCACTTGCAGGGCAAGCAGGCGATCAGGCCCAGTCAGCATGGGTTTATGAAAGGCAGATCCTGCTTGACGAACCTGATCTCCTTCTATGACAAAGTGACGCGCTGGGTGGACGAGGGAAAGGCTGTGGATGTGGTCTACCTTGACTTCAGCAAGACTTTTGACACCGTCTCCCACAGCATTCTCCTCAAGAAACTGGCTGCTCTTGGCTTGGACTGGCGCACGCTTCATTGGGTTAGAAACTGCCTGGATAGCCGGGCCCAAAGAGTCGTGGTAAATGGAGCCAAGTCCAGTTGGAGGCCAGTCACTAGTGGCGCTCCCCAGGGCTTGGTGCTGGGGCCGGTCCTCTTTAATATCTTCATCGATGATCTGGATGAGGGCATTGAGTACGCCCTCAGTAAGTTTGCAGATGACACCAAGCTAGGTGCGTGTGTCGATCTGCTTGAGGGTAGGAAGGCTCTGCAGGAGGATCTGGATAGGCTGCACCGATGGGCTGAGGTCAACTGCATGAAGTTTAACAAGGCCAAGTGCCGGGTCCTCCACCTGGGGTGCAATAACGCCAAGCAGAGCTACAGGCTGGGAGATGAGTGGTTGGAGAGCTGCCAGGCAGAGAAGGACCTGGGAGTGATGGTGGATAGTCGGCTGAACAAGAGGCAGCAGTGTGCTCAGGTGGCCAAGAAGGCCAACGGCATCCTGGCTTGTATCAGGAACAGCGTGACCAGCAGGGCTAGGGAAGTGACTGTCCCCCTGTACTCGGCTCTGGTGAGGCCGTACCTCGAGTACTGTGTTCAGTTTTGGGCCCCTTGCTACAAGAAGGACATCGAGGTGCTTGAGCGGGTCCAGAGAAGGGCGACGAAGCTGGTGAGGGGCCTGGAGAACAAGTCCTACGAGGAGCAGCTGAGGGAGGTGGGCTTGTTCAGCCTGGAGAAGAGGAGGCTCAGGGGCGACCTTATCGCTCTCTACAGCAACCTCAAAGGAGGCTGTAGAGAGGTGGGGGTTGGTCTGTTCTCCCATGTGCCTGGTGACAGGACGAGGGGGAATGGGCTTAAGTTGAGCCAGGGGAGTTTTAGGTTAGATGTTAGGAAGAACTTCTTTACTGAAAGGGTTGTGAGGCATTGGAACAGGCTGCCCAGGGAAGTGGTGGAGTCACCATCCCTGGAAGCCTTTAAAAGACGTTTAGATGTAGAGCTTAGGGATATGGCTTAGTGGGGACTATTAGCGTTAGGTCAGAGGTTGGACTCGATGATCTTGAGGTCTCTTCCAACCTAGAAATTCTGTGATTCTGTGATCTCCTGCCCCAGCACGAGGAATGTGACTGTGGCAGGGACTGTGAGGTCACTTCTGTCTCTGCACTTGATAGGGCAGCAGCAGGAATGTGTCACAGAAAGTGACTGTGAGGTCACTAGTGTCTGGAGGTGGCAGGTCACCATTGACTTCTCCCTGGGAGCTGCACTTTTGGGCTGACATCTGGCAGTGGCCCTGCTAGGCCAGCAGAAGGCACCTGCTTGGCATGCTGACTGTTGGCATTTGTCCTTGCAACAATGTGCAGGGCTGAGGAGGTGTCAAAATGAAGTTCTTCTAATAGCATCACACTACCCACCACATCCCACAGACCCCAAGACTAGCCCTGAGCCAGACATGGGTGTGCAGGGTCTCCTCTCCCAGTGGCCGTTGTCAGGCCTTGGCCCTTCAGCTTCACTAAAACCAACCAAGATTTTTCTCAGCACAGTGCTTTGCCTGTCTGTAACCACGGCCTACAATTATCTCCCCTAAGAAGGCCCTGGGGAGGCTTCATTAGTAACAGCCCTCAGTGGGGCCCATTAATACTCCAAGTCACTTCAACTTTTCCTTCTGACTTTAGCTTCTCAAGTGGTTACATCACTCTCCTCTCACTACCTGAGCCAAGTACAGGGGGACGATCACTTCCCTGGACCTGCTGGCCACACTGCTTCTTATGCAAGCCAGGATGCTGTTGGCCTTCTTGGCCACCTGAGCACACTGCTGGCCCATATTCAGTCGACTATTAACCATCACTCCCAGGTCCTTCTCTGCCAGGCAGATTTCCAACCACTCATCTCCCAGCCTGTAGCTCTGTTTGGGGTTGTTGTGCCCCAGGTGAGGAACCCCGCACAAAGAACCCCAGAAAACAGAAGAGCAGGGAGAAACCCCTTGGCTGTGTTCCTGATAGCACATTTGGAAGAGGTGTCCAGGCTTCTGGGTTTGCCCTGAGCAAGACCCTCCTGTTACTGTGGTGCTAGTAGGGAGGCCAGCTGTGACCCAGGGCTGCACAGTGCCTGCTGCTGCCTGCAGTCACAGGGATGCCACTGCAGAGAAAACAGGTCTGTCACCAAGGTACATGAGATCTGACAGCTTGTCCAAATAAAAGAGCACAGGAGAAAACACTGGAAGCCAGAAGAGAGCAGCAGCGAAAAGGCCACGTCCTGCTGCTGGCCATGGCCATGGCTCCAGAGAAGCAGCAGCCCCCACCCAAACTCCATGTAGCAGCTGGGCTCTTGGCCCTGAGCCCCTCCTGTGTGCTGGGGCTGCTCCCCCAGCTCCAGAGGGTATGGGAAGAGATGGCATCTGATAACAGTGTAGTTCTGATGTGTTGTTTTATTATTTTTTTTAATTGAGTTTTTCTACATAACCAGCTTCTTTCAGTAATTAGATGACTGGGTATGATGACTGAGTAGATGACTGTAAATGAAAAAGTAAAAATAGGAAAGTCAGGTAGCAGGTTAACGATAACAGAATTTAAATCAAAACAAATAATTTGTAGAAAATATTTATAGAGAAAGATAGTAACAAAAATTTTCCTCACAGTTCCTGAAATAATCAGGGAACTCACAGACATTCATTGCAAAGAAACACGTATCCAAAGAGTTTCCTTACTGCATCCTTGAACTCCTGGTTCCTCATGCTGTAGATGAGGGGGTTCAGTGCTGGAGGCGCCACGGAGTACAGAAATGACACCACCAGGTCCAGGGATGGACAGGAAATAGAGGGGGGCTTCAGGTAGGCAAATATGGCAGTACTGACAAACAGGGAGACCACGGCCAGGTGAGGGAGGCAAGTGGAAAAGGCTTTGTGCCGGCCCTGCTCAGAGGGCATCCTCAGCACTGCCCTGAGGATCTGCACATAGAATAACATGATGAAAACAAAGCAACAAGGCTAAAGAAACACTAAAAACTAGTGCCTCAACTTCCCTGAGGTAGGCATCTGAGCAGGAGAGCTTGAGGATCTGGGGGATTTCACAGAAGAACTGCTCCACAGCATTGCCTTGGCAGAGGGGCAGGGAAAAAGTAGTGGCCCTGTGCAGGACAGCACTGAGAAAGCCACTGCCCCAGGCAGCTGCTGCCATCTGGGCACAAGCTCTGCTGCCCACGAGGCTCCCGTAGTGCAGGGGCTTGCAGATGGCAACGTAGCGGTCATAGGCCATGACGGTGAGAAGGGAATACTCTGCTCCAACCAGGAAAACTAAAAGGAAGACCTGTGCAGCACAGCCTTGATAGGAGATGGCCCTGGTGTCCCACAGAGAATTGGCCATGGCTTTGGGCAGAGTGGTGGAGATGCAGCCCAGGTCCAGGAGGGCGAGGTTGAGGAGGAAGAAGTACATGGGGGTGTGGAGGCGGTGGTGGCAGGCTACGGCGCTGAGGATGAGGCCGTTGCCCAGGAGGGCAGCCAGGTAGATGCCCAGGAAGAGCGCGAAGTGCAGGAGCTGCAGCTCGTGCGTGTCTGCGAATGCCAGCAGGAGGAACTCAGTCACAGAGCTGATGTTGGGCATTTCCTGCTTCTGGTCATGAGGTCCTGCACAAGGAACAGAAAAACACTGAGAGTTTATCAGAGTTATCTTAACAGAGTTGTCTTACAAAAAAAATAAAAAAATAATAATTCTTTTATGACTTAATTTCACATTTCAGAGGAAAACTCATTCCATTTTTCATTTAATCCATCCCAAATGATTCTCCATTTCCATTCAGACTTTTGACAGGTCCTTTTCATGAGTTCTGGCTGGTGCTGCTAGAGGGTGTCACTGAGAGCATGGGACTTGCTGTGGGCAATTCGGGAGTCAGTCCTGCCCTAAGTTAGTGGTAAAGATCATATAGTGACTTTTATTTTGTCTCTTTTGTGCTAGCAGCCCCACTGTACTCAAAGTAAAACCTTGTATGTCATCAACGTGGTGATGGCTTCAGTGCAGTGTCCTTGGGAGAGCACATCAAGTCTGTGTGTTAGTCCTAGTGTCAACTGCCCTGTGCTGGTGTCTCTTTGACCTACTGGACAACTGCACTCCTATGTTTGCCTGAAACAAACCAGGATACTGCTGAGAGCAGAGACATCCAGGCTCAAAGTGCCCATCTCCACACCCCTCACCCTGTCCCTGTACTCCCCTTCCCCCAAGCACACCGAGGGCTCACGCCATGGGCATGTGAAACCCCCATCCCCAGCCAGCCTGGGAACAAGACCAGCAGCAGCATGGCCAGCTGGAGAAGCCAGGAGGAATGCCAGCGTGCTGCTGCCAGGGGAGGCAAGGCCAGGGAGGGACAGACGGACACTCAGCAGACCCTCCTGTGCTGCAGCTCTGCCTGAGAATAGGCAGCTCCTGCTCATTGCAAATGCTGTTTGCTCTGCTTTGGCCTGCAAACACCTCTCAAAGACAGGGGATATCAGGGGGGTTCTAGCTCCAAAAAATCAGCGAGGATAAAACCTGGGAGGACCACAATATGATGTTGGTGCAGTCCGTGAGATGAGGTTTGGGAAGGTACTTTACAAATTTCATCACTGACATATCAATTTCTCAGTGCTATGCTCCAGGAGTCTCAGTCTCCTGTACAACCCTGAAAATTCATTACCATGAAACCTTCGTCCACTCCACTGCAGAAATATGAATACACTGACTGAAAAAAAGGTCTTGCTTTTCAGGTAGTCCCTGCCCTGGTCTTTCTCTTGAAAAAAACAATTTTAAATGCCATTCTCTAATGCATTTTCTACTCCTCACTGGAGAAACAGACAGACCCACCCTGCCAGATGCTATCAGCCATTGGATGTGCCAGCTGTAGGAGACCCCTCTGGCAACCCCACCTGCAGTGCCCTGCTGCCAGAGCCTCACGGTGCCAAGAGCCTGCAGATGTGTCCTGCCACATGCTGCCCTCTGTTGTTGTGCTCCTCAGTGCCTCCAAGCCCTCTCTCCTTCTCTCCTGTCTGCCTGCCAGCTGCGGTCAGAGCCCCCAGCCCTGCTGCGCTGTGCAGAGGAGCTGCTGCTGGCCACAGCTGTCTCTCTTCAGCACTTGCCAGGAGCTGCCCTTGGGCCCAGGAGCCCAGCCCAGCTCAGCAGCACAGCACCCGACCATGGCATCGCTTGCTCTGTGCCCTTGGACTCCCTCGAGGTGTCCCCAAGGCCTCAGGGCTGACAGCTCCCGAAGGCAGCAGGGTCTCTGCTGGGGTGTGGTGGTTGAAGCAGACTGAAGGCATCACTGACTGCTTCTCTCTGTAGATGTCAGAGTGATTTTTTAAAGTGTGATTTGTGCTGTTGGACTGTGGTTGTCAAATACGAGTACAAATGTTTCCCTCCCTTAACCCCTATTCTGTTCCCACTGCATGGCAGGACACCTCAGCCACAACTGCCAGGGATCATTTCACCCCTCTGAATGTGTCCTAACAAGAGAGGGGGGAACTGAATGCTCTAAAAGGTTTTCCAAGAAGGGAATTGGACACTAAGACAGCATTTGTTGAGTTTTCCCAGCAATCCACATGGAAGATCCTCTACCCATACACAAATCTCTTCTTCCTCTCTCACATGACCAGCATGGAGACTGGGACATGGAACAGCCTCAACACTGTTCTGGTGCCTGCCACCAAACACCTGCAGATGCCGTGCTTCCTTCTGGGGGCCATGTCCTACAGTCAGCCCTGGGCTGTATGCCATCCCCGTTCTCTGCAAGGCTCGAGAAGTGGAAGGCCTGACTCCAGAAGGCAGCTGTACCTGAACCAGGGGAATTTCTCTCATGTACACTAATTCCTTCTCCTCCTTCCAGCTACAGTCCTGTGGCCCCAGTGTCATAGAAACCTCTTGTATGGTTTTGCCCCATTGCTGGAGCTGTCCTGAAGTGCCACGGTGATACTCATGGTCTTTGATTTCATAATCTACATTTTGGATCCAGTCTTCCCTCTCATGCAGTTTTCATGTGTGTGTGTGTCCTGTGTTGGCAGGCCCAAGGCCTTATCCACCTGCTCTTCTGTCTACACAAGTGTCACTGTTTTCTATGATACTGCCATCACAGTCTGTGTGAAGCCCATGACAGCCCTCATCAGAGATTTTAATGAAACCCTTTGCCAAGCAAACATCATCCTCCCGGTCACTCCTCAGGTTGCCTTAGAGGTGGTGTGGTAAGGATGAGAGAGGTGCTGGTGGAGCTGCAGATGTTGTTACAAGACCTCTCTCAAAGACCATGGAAAAGCCAGATATAGGAGAGACGTTGCTTAGGATTTGGAAAAGGCAGAGGTAAAAGGCATCTTCTACAAGAAGGGTAAAGAGAAGGATGATTAAGACTAAGTAAGGATTGATGAAAATGCCAGCCTTAAAGCTAGCTCTCTAACCAAACCTAAATTAAAAACCTCAAAACTTGTCCTTATCCCAGACCTTGAGAAGGCACCTTGAACAGAACATTAGTCCCCCACTTGAAGCCTTTGCCATTCCCTTAACCCTGGAGGGTGACCTCTACTTCCTAAACATTAACCTGATCATCTAACCCTCAAAGCCCTCCACCATGCACACAGCACATCTCATCCTCAACCCCACTCCTACACCTAACTGCAGCTGCTTGTCCCCTTGGGCAGGGCAGGGACTGTGAGGTCCTGCAGCAGTCCCATGGCATTGAAAGAGGCATGTGAGGTGACAGGTATGTGATCAGATCAGAGGTCACAAGGAGGAGCTGGCTGGGAATACTGGGATGAGGTCAGGTGTGCCTCAGGATGTACTGGGCCTGCAGGAGGCCCATGGCTGTGAAGGAGGCTGGGAGGTCACTTCTGTCCGTGGAGCTGACGGATCTGCAGGAGGAATGGGGTACAGATAGGGACCGTAAAGGGCAGAAGCATGCACAAGGCATTGAAGATGATGGTGAGGCACCTTCTGTTCTGGTCAGGTGAGAGACCACAGGAAGGCTGATGGCATGGGAGTCATGCTTGAGGTATAGCTCGTGAGACCATAGAATCAGAGAATGGCTCCTGTTGGAAGGGACCTTAGAAGCATCTAGTTCCAAGCCCCAGTCCATGGACGCCATAAGCAGGGACACCCCCCATGAGATCAGGTAGCCCAGGGCCTCATCTAACCTGCCCTTGATCAGCTCCAAGGATGGTGCACTTCTAAGGTCTCTCAGCAAACAGTTCCAGTTCCTCACCTCCCTCTGAGTGAAGAGTTTCCTCCTAACCTCTCGTCTAAATCTCCAGTCTTCTACTTTAAAAGCATTTCCCTCTTGTCCTGTCATACGACTGAGCAAAGAGTCACTCTCCATCTTTTCTAGAAGTCTCCTTTGAGTGCTGAAAGGCCACAAAGAGGTCACCCTGGAGCCTTCTCTTCTGTAGAATGATCAGCCACCAGGTATGATGGAGAGAGGCTTGGCAACTACATCAGCCAGTTCCCTCAGGACCCTGGGATGCATGTTATCAGGCCCCATAGACATGTACCTGTTTAGTGTCATCAGGTGGTCTTGGACCTGCTCTTCACTCCCACCAGGTTGGACTTTGCACTCCCAGCCTCCATCTACAGGTTCAGGGAAATGAAAGACTTGGGAAACCTGAGTGGCATGGAAGATTGAAGAAAAGACGTTGTTGAGTCCCTCAGCCTTCTCCATGTCTGTCATTACCAGTGCACCCTTCTCATCCATCAGAGGGCGTACACTCTCCTTGGCCATTCTTTTCTGAGCAGTGTATCTGTAGAATCCCTTCCTATTATTCCTTGCATCCCTTGAGAAGATCAGTTCCATCTGTTCCTTAACTTTCCTTATTCCATCTCTGCATATCCAAAACAGAAACATGCATGAGAGAAAAAAAATAACGCTGATTCCATAGAAGCCATTCTGGAAACAAAACTCATAGGTAGGAAGCGCAGTTTTGTGGCAGTGCAGAACTGATGGGCACATTGTGCAGGATGCTTCTAAAGATCTTTGTATCCTTTTCCCTTCTAACTACCATGCCACTGCTGTCTCAGGAATGGAGGAGCCAACAGAGGTGAGACAGATACTCTGCGATCATGAATGTCATCAGAAGGCTGATCCCAATAAGATATTTAGATGTCAAGAGCAGCCTGGACAAAAGAGATGTGATATTTCAGGGTGGGAAGAAGAGCTTGGCCAGCAGAAACTTATGATTTCATAGAAGTAAGAGTGTTTATGTAATGTGGATGCTGTGGTAGCACTGACTTAAACTAGTCACATATGGCCCTTACCTTACTTGAGCAAGTAATTTTAATGCCTACACTTAAATGCTACTACAATACTCAGAAAGGAATCATTTTTTTTTAATTTTTTTTTCTCTTTCTAACGCTAATGCCTTCCCTTAACACCAGCATGAAAATGCTTTATTTAACCCTAGACTCCTTGGCAGACCTAAAAAACCCTAACCCGTACAGCTTGTCCATATCTTAACCACAGACCTGACACCACAAGCAGAACAACACACACTCACACTAAAACTTTGCTTAGTCTCTAACCCAGAAAGAGAAAAACAGGTACCTAGGGGGCTAGAGAAAGTTCAGCTCTGCCTCAGGATCTCCTGCCCCAGCAGCAGGAATGTGACTGTGGCAGGGACTGTGAGGTCACTTCTGTCTCTGCACTTGATAGGGCAGCAGCAGGAACGTGTCATGCAAAGGGACTGTGAGGTCACCTGTGTCTGTAGGTGGCAGGTCACCTTTGACTTCTCAGCACTCCTACTACTCTGTTTTCTATTCTGTACTCTAGCACTCCTAGACATCTGTATTTAGTAAAAGAGTTCAAGGATGAGAAGAGCATGTATTGAGAGGAAGGCCATGAAAAGCCAACAGGAGAAGGGCCATTTTCTCCCCTGCAGGGGACTGACCCTGGGCAAGGCCCAGCTTGGGAAGCAGCCATGTGGGACATTCATCCCCAAAAGATCCTATGCCCCATGAGCACCCAGTGTCCACCAGGTTTGAAGATACTGCAGAGAAGTTCTCAGAAACACTGCCAGGCACTGCAGAGTGATAGGTTCACTGAGAGTGGAGGGGACCTCCAAAGCCCATGTAGCCATCCACACTAGCCAAGCATGGACACCTAAACCAGGCAGCCCAGGCCCATTTCCAGATGGGCTTTTGTATCTCCAGTGATGGAAACTCCCGTACTTTTGGGGAAACATGATTCAGTGTATTTTGCACTTTCATTCCCATAGTTGGAAGGGGATGGATTCCCAAAATGCGACAAGCTGATGGGTTGTATCCTAGTTATTTGAAGTTTCCTGTTCTTGAGTCTTGCAACATGAATTTGCTGCAGATGTCCCAGGATGGTAAATGGATGCTCAGCTGTCTACTAGGAAGAAAGGAGAGTATCTTGGGTTCCCAATGGCCATTTCAGCTTTAGGTCAATCTCCGAAATTCACTGAAAAAGGGGTGTTGTCTTTGAAGAGGTTTCTTGTGCTGGACTGGACTGTAGTTGCAGGGATAAAGACTGATGCCGGTAGCAGAGGTACCCTGGGGACTCCACCTGGCTCCAGCTGAATCCCCCAAAGGGCTCTGGTCTCTCCTGCAGGCCCTTTCTGACAGCTGCAAATCTAGGGAACTACTTCAAATACAATGGCGTCTCTGGTGGTTTTCCCTGATTGCTTATGGTCAGACAGCAAAGCTCTGCCTCAACACCCAGTAATTTCGTTAGTACTTAACTAATAGAGCAATTACTCATCACTTCAAATGATTTAATCCCTTCCATGGAATGTCACACAGTGTAGTTTCTACCATGAAGAAATGTGAATTTTCAGGATGTATTTTCATCGCAGGAGAAGAAATACTGGTGTTCATCTGTAGTTGCATTGTCCTCTCATAGTCTGTCACGATGTGCTCTCTCATCTTCCAGGCACATCCATAAGTTTTGATTAAACAGACAATGCTGAATGTAGCTTTTCCAGCTGCCTGTCTGCACCTATGCACTTCCCATGGTTCTGGTTTGCCCTCCTCTTAATCTGATCATTCAGACTGCTCTCACCAACACAGTTGTTGCTTTGAGCGTGAGGTAGAAACAGCCCAGCTTGCCCATCTATCATCAGCCTGTAATTTTTTTCCTTAGCAAGAACCTCATACTTCATCATTGAAGTCATATGGTATAGATCAATGCTAATACTATTGTTCATAATTTCATATCGATCACTATAAAATACTTCTTGTACATTCAATCTTTTGGGAAGGTAAACCTCAGAGAAGGAATAGAAGATGAGAAGGTTGTTTTATTATTTTATTTTATTTTATTTTATTTTATTTTATTTTATTTTATTTTATTTTATTTTATTTTATTTTAATTTTTATTTTAAATTGCTGCATGTTTTCATTTTCTTTGCTTGGAAATTTAAAAGACCCTTCTGCACCTGTGTACAGCCACATCTCTTAGGAAAGCAGGTAGAAGCTGCTGCAAAGGGACCGTAGCATCCAGCTGCAGCCTTGAGTGAAGTCTGGTGTAAGGAAATGAGAAGCAAGCACCAGGTGGCCATTGAGAGAAATGGCAGGGCTGGGGTGGTGAGGAGCAAGGTTGTCCATGCAGTGTCAGACCTCCAGAGTCTGCTTTTCCTCCCCAAGCATATCTCCGAAGGAGACACCCTGGATCAATACCAATTAGAGAGTAGTACCTCAAACTGAAATTCAACTAAAAGCATCCTTTAAGATGAGAAGAGATTTTTATTAGGTGCTTTATGCAATCTTCATCCTTAAATATACCATGAAAACTCTCCAAATAGTTGTACAAGTCTTGAAGTCCTGGACAAAAATACAGAGGAGATGCTAGGAGTTTCTTCATTCTAATGAGGTCCATGCTGTATTTTGGTGCTGAGCCTGTGACGCTCAGGTACTGAGAGGACAATGATGTAACCGCTTGAGCAAGTAAAGTCAGAAGGAAAAGTTGAAGTGACTTGGAGTATTAATGGGCCCCACTGAGGGTTATTACTAAGACAACCTCCCCAGAGACTTGTTAGGGCAGATAATTGGAGGCCATGATTACAGACAGGCAAAGGCACTGTGCTGAGAAAGGTCTTTGTTTGCTTTGATAAAGCAGAAGGTCCGAAGCCTGCCAGCTACTGGGAGAGAAGATCCTGCTCCCCCACGTCTGGCTCAGAGCTTTTCCTAGGGATCTGTGGGATGTGGTGGGCAGTGTGATGCCATGAGAAGAACAGCGGTATGACAATTCCGAGCTGATGCACAGGGCTGAAAGAAATCAATGAGGCCCCATCACAATGAATATAGCATATCTCCTCATAAGCTCTAGCCAAGGTGATAAAAACCTTAGGGCTGTTGGGGCCTTCCACTTTTACCAGCAATCTGCCTTCTCCTCTGAAGGCTTTCCTATTTTGTCCCACACTTTCCCCTTTTTCCTTGACGTCTGCAGACACCCATCTCAGTTCACCATCTTGCTCTCATCCCTTGCTTTCACCCATGTCTCCTCATCCCTCACCAGCTGTTCCTTGAAACACAAAGCCAGGGTCTGATCAGAGGGTGACCTCTGGCACCACAGCATGACCCTTTGAGAGAAATTTCTTCCTCCTCGTGGCCAATGTGTAACTTCCAATGTATACTCCATGGTCATTTTTCTCTCCTGCTCTTTCCTATTACCAAAGCAGGCTCCATCAGGGTGGAAACCCCTCCTGAAGTAGGCATCCCAACTCAGCAGGCTCCTTGAGGCTTGTCAGCCAACCAGACACAAGTCACCTCAGCAGCATCTTCCAAGCCAGGGGCCTGATGCTGGCCTTGCAGCTTCTTGGCTAGACACAGCCAAGCCTTGTGCCTGCTGCTGCCCAGTCATGCACTCAAGCAGAAGGGACAGGACAACCCATGTTGGGGCCTTCTTTCTGTCTGGGTCCTCCTGGGTGTGTAGGCAGAGGGGATCCCCCAGTCAGCATGCCAAGCAGGTGCCTTGTGCTGGCCTAGCAGGGCCACTGCCAGATGTCAGCCCAAAAGTGCAGATCCCAGGGAGAAGTCAAGGGTGACCTGCCACCTCCAGACACAAGTGACATCCCAGTCCCTTTCTGTGACACATTCCTGCTGCTGCCCTATCAAGTGCAGAGACAGAAGTGACCTCACAGTCCCTGCCACAGTCACATTTCTCCTGCTGGGGCAGGAGATGCTGAGGCATAGCTGAGCTCCTCAGAGCATTCCCACCCATCTCCTCCTTGTGGCCCACAAGCTGATCAGATCCATGGCCCCTCAAATTCATTTGGAGTTAGGGTTTTGTTTAGATCTCTTAAGCAGTTTTCTAGTGTTAAATAGACCATTTTAATGCTACAGTTAAGGGCAGAGATCAGAGTGATTAAGAGAGTAAGAGCTAGGTGAAGCGGCTCTGGGCTGAGTTTTGTCTTCTTTGGATACGTTGAGGTCACTCATTAGAGTAGTGGATTCCTGTCAGGGGGCTGAGTAGCATTTAGTTTTAGGAATTAACTTTACAGGTTGAAGCTGGGGAATAGCCTTGACTATTTTAAGTCACAGTTACTGCTGCATCAGCATAACTTGAACCCTCTTACCTCTACAACATCCTTAATTTCAGCTGGCCAAGTCCCTGTTCCCTCCTCTCAGTCTCACATTTCTCCTGGCCAGGCTTCTCCTGATTTCCCCATATCAGTTATCTTTTTAGGGGCATGCTTATGATGCCTTTCATGATCTTAGACTATCTGTCAGTGCTCTGTTGGCTACTCTATTCCTGAGAAAAGCACCACTTAAGACACAATGGAAAAGGACACAAATGTCCATCAGAGCACCCTGCACAATGTGCCCAGCAGCTCGGCAGTGCCACAAAAGTGTGGTTCCTCCCTACAAGTTTCCTTTCCAGAATGGCTCCTATGGCTCCAGGGTAACTTTTCCCAGGCACTCACTTCCCCAGGCCACACCACTCTTGCCCGCAGGCCCCATGTGTCTCTCCAACCCTCCCTTCTGCCCCTGCAGTAGTGGCACCTCAGCGCAGCAGGTTGGTGCATCTCCAGGCTCAGGGGTGTTTCCTGAGGGCCTGCCCTGTGTGGGGAGTGGTGGGGAGGAAGAGAGCAAGGTCATCTCCTGGGGCATGGCTGAGCACAGCCCAGCTATCCCGCACCATGGGCAGGCCCCTGCTCCCAGGCTGAGGCACACATGCAAGGTGGATACTTCTCCATCAGACCAGATTCATGCAGGGACCTTCAGTCCTGCCCCAGTCCCAGGAGTGACCTCATCCTCCTACTCCATCCACAGATAGCTGCTAAAGCCCTGAGTGTCTCTGTTTCTCACAGCCTTCACCCAAGTCTTTCTCCTGGCCCTCCCCACTGCCCAGCACTGCCTCTCAGGTGACTCAGTGACACTTCAGAAGGGCCTCTGGGCATCCTCAATTATTCTGGTACTTATTAGCACCTTTCTGCCTCTTTCCAGAGCTCAGAGGGAGCCTTCTTGTTCATCAGGGGCCCTATACTGGCTGTGGCTGGGACACAGTTATTCTCTGCAGAGCAGCCCCTGAGGTGCTGTGTTTTGGATATGTGACCAGAGCAGTGCTGGTAACCCACAGCGCTGGTTGCTGTTTTTGAGCAGTGTTTGCAGAGCATCAGGGCCTTCTGTGGCTCACAATTTGTGAGTTTTACTTGGATTTGCTATTCTGTCCCCAGTTCCTCTAGAAGAAGAGAAAGCAGGTGGCTGATAGGTGTTTATCTGCTGGATGCATGGAGCAAGGAGGTGTCCGTGGTGCCAGGAGATGGAAGTCCGTGAAGCTGCAGGAGCCCTGCTCTCTTGCCTGGCAGATCCCCAGCACACAGTGCCTGTGCCCCGCAGGGCCAGCCCCGCTCCTCAGGCCAGCACAAGAGGCCTGGCCCAGCCACAGAGCAGCCTGCCCTGAGCAGGGGCCTGCACAAAGAGCTTTCCCTTTGCCCTTTCCCCATCAGTGCAGGCCCAGCAATGCTGCCCTGCTCTTCCCCAGGGCCATCCCTGCTCCCAGGGAGCCTTGCCCAGGGCAGTGTGTCTGTGCTGACCTCGCCAGCCATTGCTGCTTCCCTCCCCGTGCTCCCCACAAGGCCCTAAGCTGTCGGTGCTGCTGTGAGAGCCAGGGGCTCTGGTGACCTGGGACCCCATGCATCTTCGCCCTGCCCGTGCTGCTCAGGGTGGGCAGCAGACCTATGTCCATGGGGATCTCTGTTTCTGAGCCCCTTTCCATCTGCCCTGATGGCTCAGCAGCACAGGGCAGTGCTGGGCAGGACCATGGGGTGTCTCTGAGGGCACAAAGGGCAGGCGAGTGCTGCACCAGACCTGGTCCATGAGGCCTCAAAAAAGTTATCCTCAATTACTCTACACTCTTAAGGGTCTTTGTCCGCTGGCTCTTCATGCACCACTCCCGGTATGGCAGAGCTGTCCTTACCCCATGGACTCCTCAGATTCCCCTTTTTCTTTACAAAACTCTTCTTTGGAAGGCCATTAATTTTATGAGGTTCTAATCCCTACCAACTCAGCATTGCATGTTCTCCCTGCAGATCCCCTGACATCTCCTGGCAGCTCCAGATTCCTCTCCAGGCTGACAGTGGCCATGAGCCCCACTGCAGGGGGGCAGTGCCATGCAGATGAGTCCAAGACCAGTTGCTGTCAGGAGGTGCCATAAAGCTCTTGGTCAGGCCCTTGGTCCCTCACAGACTGTCCTTGCACTTCAAGTCTATGTCCTTCACTCCAGGAAGTCCCAAATAAAACCCCATTTTTTTGCTGTGGTGCTAGCAGGGAGGCAGCTGTGACCCAGGGCTGCACAGTGCCTGCTGCTGCCTGTAGCCACAGGAAAGCCACAGCAGAGACAACAGGACTGTCACCAAGGTACAGGAGACATCAGGACTTACCCAGAAAAAAGGAAGCACAATGTGGAAGCCAAAAGAGAGCAGCAGGGAAAAGGCCACGTCCTGCTGCTGGCCATGGCCATGGCCAGGGAAGCAGCAGCCCCGACCCGAAGGCAGCAGAGAGGCAGAGCCCAGCGGGCAGTGAGGGGCAGCCCCTAGGGCCACCGGGGCTGCTCCTGCATGTGTCAGCTGGGCTCTTGGTCCTGAGCCCCTACTGCGTGCTGGGGCTGCTCGCCCAGCTCCAGAGGAGATCGGAAGAGAGGGATACTAAGACCAATCAGGTTCTGACAGCTTCTCAATTGTCATTATCTACAAGGCAGGCGTGGTTGTATAAGTACATGAGATATTTGTGAGAAAAAGAAAAAAAAATGAGAGATATGAAAATAAAGATACCATTATTAAATTAAAATCTTAAGATGCAGTATAATATATTACTAAATAAGTATAACAAAAGAATATTCTAACAATTTTATAGAAAAACAGTGAGTTCTGACTGGATTGGGGGCTTCAGTATTACTGATGAAGGAGCATGTATCCAAAGAGTTTCTACAAGGCATCCTTGAGCTGCTGGTTCCCCATGCTGTAGATGAGGGAGTTCAGAGTTGCAGGAAAGACTGAGTACACAACAGCCACAGCTTGACCTAGGGACAAGGAGGAGATGAAGGGGGGCTTCAGGTAGGCAAACATGGCAGTACTGACAAACAGGGAGACCACAGCCAGGTGAGGGAGGCATGTGGAAAAGGCTTTGTGCTGGCCCTGCTCAGAGGGCATCCTCAGCACTGCCCTGAAGATCTGCACATAGGACAGCACAATGAAAACAAGAGTAAAGAAACACTCACTACAATAAGCCCAGCCTCCCTGAGGAATGACTTTGAGCAGGAGAGCTTGTGGATCTGGGGGATTTCACAGAAGAACTGGTCTAAAACATTGCCTTGGCAGAGGGGAAGGGAAAATGCAGTGGCCGTGTGCAGGACAGCATTGAGAAAGCCACTGCCCCAGGCAGCTGCTGCCATCTGGGCACAAGCTCTGCTGCCCACGAGGCTCCCGTAGTGCAGGGGCTTGCAGATGGCAACGTAGCGGTTGTAGGCAATGATGGTGAGCAGCCCCTGTTCCCAGTGCCACTCTCAGTCAACACCAGCCAGAGCTCAAGCAGGACATTCAATAATAGAACATCTGCTTTTAAAACTCCAAACTGAGTTTTAGAAGGTTACTTTGGTTGGCTTTTACAGTATCACCCTTGCCTCCTGTCAGCCCCTGCCCACTCAGGCTCCTGGTACAAACGTGGCCCTGCACCAACACCACTGCTCGTGCTGCCTTTTCTGCCTCACCCTGTCCTCGCCCTTGACTCCTTGTCTCTGCTGGGCCCCACATTCCACACTCTTTGCTGTCACTACCCTGTCCCCCGCCCAGCGGGATGGCAGAGCCAGAGCAGGACATGGTAGGGTTAGTCCCTGTAGTGCCCATGCAGAGTGCTTGTGGCAAAATGGGAGCTGAGAGATCAGGTTCTGTGGTGCAAAGGAGGCCCCATGCAGAAAAGATGAGGTTAAACAGCAACTTTGCGGGGACGGGGACGGGGGGTCTTTTTCTTGGTCTAGCAAGGGAGGCTTCTGGCCATGAAGGGCCAAGGGATGGGTCAACCACAACTTCTCCGGGCAACCTGTTCCAGTGATAACCAGCCCTAAAGGAACCAGCTGGCTCAGGAAACCCCCCTGTAGGCCATGATCCCCCACTGTGCAGCAGAACGTGCCCACCTGCAGCTGATTGCCTCAGTGGGTCCTGGCCCAGTCCCAGGGCAGCTGTCACCAAGCATGTCCCTGGAGAAGAGCAAGGGAGCATTGCTGTGCCTGCAGGGAGGCAGAGGGGAGAAAGAGCAAGATGTCTGTGTAGCCACCTGCCCGGGGCAGGGTGCACTGGGGCTGGGCCAGGACTCTTGCTCTGGCCTGGGCAGAAAGACTGGCCTGGAGGGACACAGGCTGAGCGACACCAGAGAGTGTCTGAGAGACACTGAAGTGCGAGTGGGATGAATTATTACAAGAAATTTCCACTCAAAAAGAGTGGATAGGCATTGGAACAGGTTTCCCAGGGAGATGGAGGAGTCACCGTTCCTGGGGGTTTTGAAGGAAAGGTTGGGAGTGTTATCTGGGAACATGGTTTGTGGGTAATATTGGTGGTTGGGGAACGGTAGGACTAGATGGTGTTGGAGGGCAACACCATAATGATTCTTTTCCAGCCATCATGATTCTATTATTTTTGTGGGCAACATTAGGAGAATTAAAGCTACTTTAAAAGCAAACAAAGAAAAGAATACTAACCAAAAGTAAACAAAACAGAAGCAAGAATAAGCACAACCAGAAAAGCAAGAGAAGACAGAAGTAATGTGATGTCACATAACGAGTCACATGCAAAAATTTAGCAGATTGTTGCTTTTGAAACATATCTAGTCATTAATTTCCTGAGTGCAACTTTGAGCTCCTGGTTCCTCATGCTGTAGATTAGTGGATTCAGTGTGGGAAGTATCACTGTGTACAGAAATGAAACCACCAGGTCCAGGACTGGGAGGGACACAGAGGGGGGCTTCAGGTAGACAAACATGAGTGTGCTGAGGAACAGGGAGATGGAAGCGAGGTGAGGGAGGCACGTGGAAAAGGCTTTGTGCCGGCCCTGCTCAGAGGGCATCCTCAACACAGCTCTGAAGATGTGTATGTAGGATAAAGCAATAAAAGAAAAGCATCCAATACCAAAAAAGGCACTAACCACAAGAAGCCCTACTTCCCTTGGGTAGGAGTTCAAGCAGGAAAGTTTAAGGATGTAGGGGATTTCACAGAAGAACTGGTCCACAGCATTGCCATGGCAGAGGGGCAGGGAAAATGTATTGGCAGTTTCCATGAGAGCATTGAGAAAGCCACTGCCCCAGGCAGCTGCTGCCATCTGGGCACAAGCTCTGCTGCCCACGAGGCTCCCGTAGTGCAGGGGCTTGCAGATGGCAACGTAGCGATCGTAGGCCATGACTGTGAGAAGATAAAATTCTGCTGATATGAAGAAGAGAAACAGAAAGACCTGTGCAGCACATCCTTGATAGGAGATGGCCCTGGTGTCCCAGAGGGCATTGGCCATGGCTTTGGGCAGAGTGGTGGAGATGCAGCTCAGGTCGAGGAGGGCGAGGTTGAGGAGGAAGAAGTACATGGGGGTGTGGAGGCGGTGGTTGTGGGCTATGGCACTGAGGATGAGGCCGTTGCCCAGGAGGGCAGCCAGGTAGATGCCCAGCAAGAGCGCGAAGTTCAGGAGCTGCAGCTCGCGCGTGTCTGCGAATGCCAGCAGGAGGAACTCGGTGATGGAGCTGCTGTTACACATTTATTGCCCCTGGGCAAAGTAGTCTGTCCAAAAGAATAAATGACATTGTAAAATTGAAGGACTTCTCTGACCAAAATACATTACATGTCTCATAGAACAGTTACACACAACACAATCTTTCACATTTCTTTCACTGGAAGAGCTTTCTGTAGCTGCCTGGCTTACCTCTGCTTGGTGCTCTGAGGGTGCCACAAGAGGCAGGGAGCTGTGCTGTGGGCTCTGCAGCAGTTAGTCCTGGGATACAGCAACAGGTAAAAGGGAACCTGGAGTGATCTGTGAAGTCCACGGGTCACAGACATGAGGAGAAGGTCAAATAATTCCCTAAGAAACAACAAAGGTGATGTCAGTACTGTCTCTGTGCTGAGGTATGTAAGGTGCCTCAGAGCAACAGCAATGCTCAAGGAGCCTTAGTCTCTGCTACAGATGTTCCAACTCCATGACCATCCTTCTGCCTCAGCACGTGGGCAGGAAAATGAAGCAGATTCTAAAAAGTGCACTGCCTTCAGGTAGCTCTCGCCGGACAGTTCTGCAATGCAGTGCCCTGGGGAGGTGTGGGGCTGTGAGCAGCCTGCCCCAGGCAGCAGGCTGTGGGCAGCAGCAGGATCCTGCCCTGCCCTGCCCTGCTGGGGGGGCTCCTTCCACCCACAGCTTCTCCCCGCAGCCCCTGGGCAGCTCCCCGGGAAGGCTGAGTGCTGAGCCTGGCAGGCGGCAGAGGCCCTGCCCCAGCACACAGCCCCTGGGGCACAGCAGGGACCCTGCTCTGCACCACAGCCCTGGGCACCCCTGCAGCTGCCCTGCAGCACCTTCTCCACACGCAGAAGCCACGAGAGGAATCCTGGCAGCTCCTGGACATGCAGAGACATCCCGAATCCAGGAGCCGCTTCCAGGAACCTGCCCTGCACCATTCTGCAGCCAGAGACTTACTGTGGACAGAGCTGTGAAGGATTCTCCTGCACTGAGCTCTCCTCTGCCCACAGCCTCCATGCTGCCTGGAATCTCTTTCTGCCTGGGTGCCTGCGGTCAGAGCCCCCAGCCCTGCTGCGCTGTGCAGAGGAGCTGCTCCTGGCCACAGCTGTCTCTCTGCACCACGGCCCTCTTGCCACGAGCTCTCTCTGTCCCACGAGCCCGGCCCAGCTCAGCAGCACAGCACCAGCCCAAGGCACTGCAATCACCCCTCTGGGGGCTTTGCTGATGAGCCCACGAACCTCAGGCACTCAGAGACAATTGAAGATATCTCTCCAGAAGTCCAAGTTTCCTGTTGTGTCCCCCTGAGGGCCAGCACTGACACAGCCTCCCTTGGAGCTCGTTAGAGCAGAACCCTGGAGGCAGTGAGGACAAGGAGACAAAGGCAATGTGAAGATGACGCTGATGTGTGGACAAATTGGATGTATTTCACCAGGCACAAGGGCCAGACCTTGACCCCTGTCCCCTGGGAAGGGAGATCCTTGCCCTTCACACCTTGCTCAGGGCTCTTCATGGGGCAGTAGGAGATGGGGATGTGCATGGCCAAGTGCAGGAGAATGGCACGACCTCTGCCTGCTTCATGGGTGCATGCACAGAGATAATGAGGACCTTGTGCTCATTATCAAGATGTCTCTTCACAGGCCTCGGTGGCAGTGAGTTTCAGTCAGGCCTCAGTTTTGGGACTTTCAGCCTTGGTAGAATCCTTGCTCCTCTCCACCCCAGGCTGTCCTAGGGACTCCCAGACTTTCACCTCTTTACCAGCTAGTTGTAGGCACTTGTCCATTTGGTGTCACACCGGGTCTGAGCTGAGTATGGTAACTCAGATCTTCTTGGTGGCCATGCTCCTCATAAGGCAGCACTGTAGGAAGCTGGCCTGGTTCCTGGTGAGCAGGCACCACTGCTTGTATGCACAGCACTGATGTTTCATTCTCTCAGCTGTTAATGTCTGTACACAGATGGTTCAACCTTTCTGTGATTGTGCTGTCTCTGACAAGACAACAGCAGCAGGAGTTGCAGGAAAGTTTGGATAACACAGGAGTAACCAGTTGAATGCAATTGCAGCACAGAGTCACAGAAGGGTAGGGGATGGAAGGCTGCCAGGTTCCACCTCTTCTGTACTTCCTCATCATGCAAGCTGTCAGTTTGTCTGGAGCTGTGTCCTGAACGTTACGGGGCTGTGCAGGTGAAAAGTAGAAGGGCCAAAGCCCAGCTGGAGCTCCATCTGTATATTTATGTCAAAGAAACAAAAACTGTTTATATATAAACTCCAAATAAAGGAGGATTAAGGAGAATCATCATCCTTTATTGGATGTGGGGGGAAAGCTGGTGACAAGAAAGGAGGTAAAGGCTGAGGTACTTAATTCCTTCTTTGCCTCAGTCTCCATCAGAAAGACCAGCTTTTTCCCCTGGAGATTTCTTCCTCCTCATGGCCAGTGCCAACCTTCCAGGGCACGATTCATGGTAGTTTTTTTCTGCTTCTCTTTCCTACTACCAAAGAACACTCCATCAGGGAGGAAACCACTCCTGAAGTAGGCAGCCCAACCCAGCAGGCTCCTTGTGGCCTCTCAGCCAACCAGACACAAGTCACCTCAGGAGCAGCTTCCAAGCCAGGGGCCTGCTGCTGGCCTTGCAGCTTCTTGGCTAGACACAGCCAAGCCTTGTGCCTGCTGCTGCCCAGTCATGGACTCAAGCAGAACGGACAGGACAACCCATCTGGGGGTCTCCTTTCTGTCTGGGTCCTCCAGGCTCTGGGGGCAGAGGGGATCCCCCAGTCAGCATGCCAAGCAGGTGCCTTCTGCTGGCCTAGCAGGGCCACTGCCATATGTCAGCCCAAAAGTGCAGCTCCCAGGGAGAAGACAAGGCTGACCTGCCACCTCCAGAAACAAGTGACCTCCCAGTCCCTTTCCGTGACAGGTTCCTGCTGCTGCCCTATCAAGTGCAGAGACAGAAGTGACCTCAGAGTCCCTGCCACAGTCACATTCCTGCTGCTGGGGCAGGAGATCCTGAGGCAGAGCTCACCTCTCTCTTGTCCTCTATGGACTGGGGCTCACCTTTCTGGTTTAGAGAGTAAACAAAGTTTTAGTTGGAAGGTTTGCTGTTCTGTTTGTGGTGTCAGGTCTCTGGTTAGGGTATGGGCAAGCATTATGGTTTAGGGTTTTGTTTAGGTCTGGCAAGAGGTCTAGGGATAAATAGAGCATTTTAATTTTAGTGTTACGGGCAAGGATTAGGGTGAGCAAGAGAGTAAACGCAAGGGAAAGGGGCTATGCGCTGAGTTTTTCTTGAGGTGATATTTTGAGTTCTGCTTTACAATAGTGGATTCCTGTCAGGATGTTGCACTAATGTTTAGGTTGAGAGATTATTGTTATTGTTTACAGGCCTTGGAAGACTGAAGTCAGTGTTACAGCAGCATCAACATTACATGAACCCTCTTACCTCTACAAAGGTAAGCTTCCGAGCTCCTCTTCCCTTCCTCTTCCTTCCCCCAAATCTGACATCTCTCCTGGCCAAGCTACTCCTGACCTCCGCATATCAGTCATCTAACTGGGATCAGTTTACTGATGGTTGTCATTATATCAGAGGGTCTGGGGTCTGTGGGGTAGGGCACGATGCCCTTGATATCATGTGAAGGACAATGATATGAAACTTTCCAGTGTTTGCACAGGAATAAAGGAGAATACATGGTCCCAATGCCATGAGTATAATACGTCTCCTCACAACCCACAGCTAAGGGGACAAAGATGTCAGTGCTGCTGCAGCCTTCCATTCTTGTCAGAGCCCTCTGCCTACTCCTCTGTACGCTTTCCTGTGCTGTCCCACACTTCCCTGAAGGCTGCAGACAGACACTTCTCTTCCCCACCTTGCTCTCACTCTGCTTTTCCCATGATTTCACTGCTGCTTCTCCACTCTCGCCAGCTGTTCCTTCAAACACAAGGGCATGGGCTGATCCAAACCCCCCCTAGGTGACCTCTGGACCCACAGCACAAGTGCCAGTGCCTCACCTTTAAGTCAAGAATTTAATCTGACTATCGAATCTAAATCTACCCTATTTAAGTTTAAAACCATTCCCCTTGTCCTATGATAGAATCATAGAAATCATAAAAACACAAATTTGGAAAGGACCTACAAGACCATTTAGTCCAACCTTCCCATCATTAATACTACCCACTAAGCTACTGAGCCATATCTCCTAGCACCCTGTCCTGGTGCTTCTTGAACACTGAGGGTCAGTGACTCCGCCACCTCCCTGAGCAGACCATTCCAGTTCCCGACTACTCTTTGAGAGAAAAAGTTTTTTGTGATATCTAATCTAAACATCCCCAGGCACAACTTGTGGCCATTTTCTCGAGTCCTATCATTAGTTATCTGAGAGAAGAGGCCAACCCCCGCCTTACATCAACCTCCCTTCAGGAAGTTGTAGAGTGCAATGAGGTCTCCCCTGACCCTCTTCTTCTCCAGACTAAACATTCACAGCCACTCCTCATAAGACCTGTTATCCATACCCTTCAACAGTTTGGTTGCCCTTCTCTGGACATGTTCCAGGGCCTCGATGTCCTTCTTGTAGTGAGGGGCCCAAACCTGAACACAGTGCTCGAGGTGTGGCCTCACCAGAGCTGAGTACAGGGGGACAATCACTTCCCTGGACCTGCTGGCCACACTGCTTCTTATGCAATCCAGGATGCCGTTGGTCTTCTTGGCCACCTGAGCACACTACTGGCCCATATTCAGCCGACTATCAACCAGTACTCCCATGTCCTTCTCTGCCAGGCAGCTCTCCAACTACTCATCTCCCAGCCTGTAGCTCTGTTTGGGGTTGTTGAGCCCCAGGTGAAGAACCCGGAACTAGAACCCCAGAAAACAGAAGAGCAGGGAGCAACCTCTTGGCTATGTTCCTGGCAGCAGCTTTGGAGAGGCGTCCAGGCTTCTGGGTTTGCCCAGAGCAAGATCCTCCTGTTACTGTGGTGCTATCTGGGAGGCCAGCTGTAACCCAGGGCTGCACAGTGCCTGCTGCTGCCTGCAGTCACAGGGATGCCACTGCAGAGAGAACAGGACTGTCACCAAGGCCTATGAGATCTGACAGCTTATCCGAATAAAAGAGCACAGGAGAACACACTGAAAGCCAAAAGAGAGCAGCAGTGACAAGGCCACGTCCTGCTGCTGGCCATGGCCATGGCTCCAGAGAAGCAACAGCCCCCACCCAAACTCCATGTAGCAGCTGGGCTCTTGGCCCTGAGCCCCTCCTGTGTGCTGGGGCTGCTACCCCAGCTCCAGAGGGGATGGAAAGAGATGGCAGCTGATAAAATGTAGTTCTGATGTTTTTTTTTTGTTTTGTTTTGTTTTGTTTTTGTTTTTAATTTGTTATGTTTCTCTACATAACCTGCTTCTTTCAATAATTAGATGACTGGGTCACTATAAATGAAAAAATAGAAATAAGAAAATCAGGTAGCAGGTTAAGGATAACATAATTTAAATCAAAAGAAAAAAAATGTAGAAAATATTTATAGAGAAATATAGTAACAAAAATTTTCCTCACAGTTCCTGAAATAATCATGGAACTCACAAACATTATTGATTGCAAAGAAGCATGTATCCAAACAGTTTCCTTACTGCATCCTTGAACTCCTGGTTCCTCATGCTGTAGATGAGGGGGTTCACTGATGAAGGAACAACTGAGTAGAGAACTGACACAATAAGATCCATGGATGGGGAAGAGATGGAGGGGGGTTTCAGATAGGCAAACATGGCAGTGCTGACAAAGAGGGAGACCACAGCCAGGTGAGGGAGGCACGTGGAAAAGGCTTTGTGCCGGCCCTGAGAAGAGGGCATCCTCAGCACTGCCCTGAAGATCTGCACATAGGAGAAAACAATGAAAACAAAACAACCAAAGCATAAAGAAACAGTAAGAACAAGTGCCCCAGCTTCCCTGAGGTAGGCATCTGAGCAGGAGAGCTTGAGGATCTGGGGGATTTCACAGAAGAACTGGTCCACAGCATTGCCTTGGCAGAGGGGCAGGGAAAATGTGTTGGCCGTGTGCAGGGCAGCATTGAGAAAGCCACTGCCCCAGGCAGCTGCTGCCATCTGGGCACAAGCTCTGCTGCCCACGAGGCTCCCGTAGTGCAGGGGCTTGCAGATGGCAACGTAGCGGTCATAGGCCATGACAGTGAGAAGGGAATATTCTGCTCCAACCAAGAAAGCAAAGAGAAAGAGTTGGGCAGCACATCCTTGATAGGAGATGGCCCTGGTGTCCCAGAGGGCATTGGCCATGGCTTTGGGCAGAGTGGTGGAGATGGATCCCAGGTCGAGGAGGGCGAGGTTGAGGAGGAAGAAGTACATGGGGGTGTGCAGGCGGTGGTGGCAGGCTACGGCGCTGAGGATGAGGCCGTTGCCCAGGAGGGCAGCCAGGTAGATGCCCAGGAAGAGCGCAAAGTGCAGGAGCTGCAGCTCGCGTGTGTCTGCGAATGCCAGCAGGAGGAACTCGCTCACAGAGCTGATGTTGGGCATTTGCTGACTTTGGACATAGAGCCTGCGAAATGAAAGAAAATATAAAGTATAAACTCTTATGAGTAAAGTCTCTGACTAAAATTCCCAGTAAAAGCCTTACATTACCCATTTCCAAGAGGACCTTTGTCTATCTCCTTGTCTGGAGTCCTGCTTTCTGCTTGCTGAGCGTCCTGTACACAGCAATCACTTCTGCCCATCAGTCCCTAGTGGGACATCTCTAATCTAGTGAAATGGTTAATGTCATTGCTGTGGAGGCACACCTAAACCAGAGGGCACATCCAGGAGGGCTGCTCTATCCATCCCCTGGTGCCCAGCTGCTGGCTGCTTGCAGCACTCACCTGCGGGATGGATGCACACAGAGGTTGTGCTGAAAAACCACATCTCCTTGTCTGCAAGTCCTAAAGAACAGCTCAGAAAAGCCCTGGTGCAGTCTGTAAGCAGAGTGAAAAGAAGGGATATTCTCACGTTCATCACTAACCTGTTTGTGTCTCAGTTCAATGCAATAGGAAGCTCAGTCACCAGTGCAAATACAGCTACCCCATTAACATAGAGCCTGCCCCACAATCAGAGCAGGAAGAGGCAGGCAGAGAGTGCCAAAAGTGCCTCCTCTTTTCAGGCAGCCCCTGCACTGCCCTTTCTTTGCCCAAGCCCCTGGGCTCCCAGGCAGGCTGAGTGCAGGGACCCTGCTCTGCACCGCAGCCCTGCACACCCCTGCCTGCACCCCCGGCTTCTCCTTCCTCCAGGGACTGCAGCTGCATTGCCCTCCAGCCAGAGACTTACCGGGTTCAGGGCTGGGAAGTGTTCTCCCCCAGTGAGCTCTGTGCATCCTGCCACTTCTGCCTGCCTTTAAGCACTGTGTCTCTGCAGGCAGTGCCCCCAGCCCTGCTGCGCTGTGCAGAGGAGCTGCTCCTGGCCACAGCTGTCTCTCTGCACCACGGCCCTCTTGCCACGAGCTCTCTCTGTCCCACGAGCCTGGCCCAGCTCAGCAGCACAGCACCAGCCCAAGGCACTGCAATCACCCCTCTGGGGGCTTTGCTGATGAGCCCACGAACCTCAGGCACTCAGAGACAATTGAAGACATCTCTCCAGAAATCCAAGTCAGAGGCAAGTTTCCTGCAGTGTCCCCCTGAGGGCCAGCACTGACACAGCCTCCCTTGGAGCTCGTTAGAGCAGAACCCTGGAGGCAGTGAGGACAAGGAGACAAAGACAATGTCAAGGTGACACTGATGTGGAGGAAAACTGGATGTGTGTCATCAAGCACAAGGGCCAGGCCTTGACTCCAAGTGCTTCGGAAGGGAGATCCTTTCCTTGACAGTGTGAGGAATGTTTTAACAATTCGTGTCCATAAAGAACAATTCTGTTTGAATCCTGTCTGCCTCTGGGCCCTGCACTGGCAATTCAATTCTTGAACCACAGCTGCAGTGTGTCCCGGTCTCCCCCTCATTCCTCATTCTAGTCAATTTATCACTTCTTAAATTTATGAACCTGTTTGCTTTTGTTATTCCAGACTTCTATTTCTAACACTGCTATAGATGTGTCTGTGAATGGCTGGGGAAGAATGTTTTAATTACTCGTGTGTCTGGGAGTTTCAGAACAACTGATAACAACTAGTGACTGTTATGGGATACTATGTGGATCTTTGGTATCTGGTTAGGGGGGGCCAAGAGATAAAGGGGAAGGAGAAAGAAGCTGAAGGGCGGCTGGGAGACAAGACTTGAAGAGGATGTTCTGTAAACTTGGTAAACTTGGTATGGTGCCCAGTAAGTACAAAGGTGGAGAGGAAGACTACGAGCCTTCAGCATGAAAGACCCCTAGAGACCCCCAGAAGAGACCCCAGAGGAGACTGCACATGCTCCAGTAGGAGGGACTGCACCCCGGAAGCTAATTTTAATAATCTATTTTTTTTAGAAGTAGTAATGAATATGTATTAGTCTAGGAGCATAAAAATCAGCTGCTTGATGTAACTGGTGTGCGTCCTGGTGGAGCGGAGACTCCCGGTGCACCCAGCGCTGTTTGCTTACCTCTATTCCTTTATATTCTTTCAATAAATCCTATTTTTTTATTTAATCCTAATTTGAATCCTGAGCCATTTATAACAACACCACATGGTATGGAATATCCCTTTGATTGGTTTAGGTCAGCTGCCCTAGTGATGTTTCTCTCCTCACTTTTTGCCCACTCCCTAGGAGGGTTAGAGAAAGGCCCAATGCTGTGCCAGTGCTGCTCAGCAGTAGACACAACACTGGTGTGATAACACTGCTGTTCCAGCTACAAGTACAGAGTACGGCACTGAATGGGCTGCTGCCGGGAAAGTTAACATTCCAGCCAGACCCAGTACACTGGGTTAGAGATTAAGCAAAGTTTTTGTTGGAAGATTTGGTGTTCTGTTTGTGGTGTCATGTTTCTGGTTACGGTATGGGCAAGCATTAAGGTTTAGGGTTTTGTTTAGGTCTGGCAAGAAGTCTAGGGATAAATAGAGCATTTTAATGGTAGTGTTAAGTGTAGGAATCATGGTGAGCAAGAGAGTAAAGGGAAGGAAAGCGGGTTACGGGTTGAGTTGTTCTTCAGGTGATATTTTGAGTTCTGCTTTACAATAGTGGATTCCTGTCAAGATGTTGGACTAATGTTTAGGTTGAGGGATTATTGTTACTGTTAAAAATAATTTACAGGCCCTACATGACTGCTTGAAGTCAGTGTTACAGCAGAATCAACATCACAGGAACCCTCTAACGTCTACAAAGTTAAGGTTCCGAGCTCCTCTTCCCTTCTCTTCCCTCCCCCACATCTCAAATATCTCCTGGCCAGGCTACTCCTGACCTCTCCATAGCAGTCATCTAACTGGGATCAGCTTTCTGATGGCTGTCATTATATCAGAGTACCTGTCTCACCTCTGTTGGCTACTCTATTTTGTAGTATTAGAATACTCTATACTCTGTTGGCTATTCTTTTCTGTTTCTCACAAAGCCTCCCATGGGAATTGTTAGGGCAGATAATTGGAGGCCATGATTACAGATTGGCAAAACCAGTGTGCTAAGAAAATCACTGTTTATTTTGGTGAAGCAGAAGGGCCAAGGCCTGACCCCAGCCACTGGGGGGGGGGGGAGATTCTGCACCCCCAGCACCCCTCTGTCTCACTCAGGGCTCTTCCTGGGGTTTGTGGGGTAGGGGGAGATGCCCACAATACCATATGTGAAGGGCAATGGTATGACACCTTCCAGCATTTGCACAGTGTTGAAAGGAGAATTCATGGTCCCAATGCCATGAGTATAACACGTCTCCTCCTAAGCCATGGCCAAGGGGACAAAGATGTCAGTGCTGCTGCAGCCTTCCATTCTTGTCAGAGCCCTCTGCCTTCTCCTCTGCACGCTTTCCTGTGCTGTCCCACACTTCCCTGAAGGCTGCAGACAGACACTTCTCTTCCCCACCTTGCTCTCACTCTGCTTTTCCCATGATTTCACTGCTGCCTGCCACTCTCACCAGCTGTTCCTTCAAACACAAGGGCATGGGCTGATCCAAACTCCCCCTGGGTGACCTCTGGAGCCACAGCACAAGTGCCAGTGCCTCACCTCCAAGTCAAGAATTTCATCTGACTATCTACTCTAAATCTACCCTCTTGAAGTTTAAAACCACTCCCCTTGTCCTACCATAGAATCATAGAAATCATAGAGACACAAAGTTGGAAAGGACCTACAGGATCATTTAGTCCAACTATCGCTAATTCTACACACTAAGTTATGAAGTCATATCTCCTAGCACCCTGTCCTGGTGCTTCTTGAACACTGCGAGGGTTGGTGACTCCACCACCTCCCCGGGCAGACCATTCCGGTGCCTGACTATTCTGTGAGAGAAGAAGGTTTTTGTGATATCTAATCTAAATCTCCCTAGGCACAACTTGTGGCCATTTTCCCAAGTCCTATCATTAGTTATCTGAGAAGAGGCTGACCCCCGCCTTACATCAACCTCTCTTCAGGAAGTTGTAGAGTGCAATGAGGTCTCCCCTGAGCCTCTTCTCCAGAATAAACAATTCCAGTTCCCTCAGCCACTCTTCATAACACCTGTGCTCCAGAACCCTCAACAGTTCAATTGCCTTTCTCTGGACATGTTCCAGCGCCTCAGTGTCCTTCTTGTAATGAGAGGCCCAAAACTGAAGGCAGTACTCGAGATGTGGCCTCACCACAGCTGAGTACAGCCAGGATTCTAATACAAGCCAGGATGCCCTTGGCCTTCTTGGGCACCTGGGCACATGGCTTGCTCTTGTTCAGCCAAGCATCCATCAACACTCCCAGGTTCTTTTCCTTTTCACAGTCTTCTAGGCACTCTGCCCCAAGCCTATAGCATTGCATGGGGTTATTGTGGCCAAAGTGCAGGACCCTGCACTTGGCTTTGTTGAACCTCATCCCATTCACCTCAGCTTAGCAATCCGGCCTATCCAGGTCCCTCTGATGGGCCACCCTACCCCCATGCGGATCATCACTATCTCCCAACTTGGTGTCATCTGCAGATTTACTGAGGGTACACTCAATCCCCTCATCTAGGTCATCAACAAAGACCTTAAACAATATAGGTCCCAGTACCGACCCTTGGGGGACACCACTTGTAAGAGGATGCCAGCTGGACTAACCAAAAATCTTGGTTAAAATCTCTGAGGAGAGACATTATGGGCTTCACAAGGACAACGGTAGCAGTGTCACAGATAATCATAGAAACACGGGAACATAGAGTCATAGAATGGTTTGGGTTGGAAGGGACCTTAAAGATCCTCTTATTCCAACCATCCTCCTACGAGACCGGGTTGCTCAAAACTCATTCCAACCTGTCCTTGAACACTTCCAGGGATGGGACATTCACGGCTTTTCCAGGAAACCTGTTCCAATGCCTCACCATCATCAGAGGAAAGAATTTATTCCATATATCTAATTTAAACCTAACCTCTTCTAGTTTAAAGTCATTACTCCTTGTCCTAAACCCCCAGACAAAGACTGTCTCCGCAGCTTTCCTGTAGGTCCTCTCTAAGCACTGGAAGGTTGCTCTAAGGTTTCTCCAGTGCTGAGTAGTACCAGTTCTCTCAGCACGCCTTCATAGCAGAAGTGCTCTAGCCCCTTGATCGCCTTTGTGGCCCTCCTCTGGACCTCATCAAATAATTCCATGTACTCTAAGTGCCGCGTTAAACCACAGCAGTCTTTTTGGCACCCAGTGTGGGGCACGAAGGGTTGAGATAATGACAGATCTTACCACAGAGTGCTAAAGTTAAAACATTATAAGCATTAGACCAGTTTAATAGTTGCTGATCACAAGGTCAACATTTTGGATTTCAGGTCTGTTGGGCTTGTTTTCAGAAATGTGTTGTATAGCACATTACGTGCTGCATGTGTTCCTGTTGTGATGTTTATCATTTCTGGGTCTGGTTTAAAGTTATTTTGCTATGTTGTGTAGCACTGGCTTATGAATCTAGAAAATTACTGGTCATGTGACAAATCTGTTCTTTGTACTGAGCATTGCCATCACCTCCATTCCTCAGGAACCATCACTCAGAAACTATTAAGAACTACACTCTTGACCATTTTGCTTCAGGGAGCCAATCTAGGGGAGGAAAAGGGATGTACACTTCTCCACTTCTACACCTCCCCCTTCTCCTCCAGGGTAATTACACTACCTCTACAAAGCTCAGAATACGCATGGGATGGTCCTACTGTGATGTCTCCAGAATGTCTTTCAGCTATTGTTTATGGATAAACAGCTCTTGAAGAATGCCCTCCTGAGACCTGCCCCAAGGCAGGAGACTTAGGAGTGGCAGGGAACATGGGAGGATCTGGGCAGGCACCTAGAGCAGTGGGCACCTCCAGTGCTTTGGAACTTCCCCCCTGAGCACGTGCAGAATCCTTAAAAACTGCAGAAGTGCTTGAAAAGGAGGGGTTATCACCTTGGCAATTCCAAAGGGAATTCCAAAGGGAGCCTCAGTCAGTGTCACTCCAACCCCTGGGACAGGCCCTGCAGCTATTCCAACACCTCTGACATGTCCCACAGCCACTCCAGCCACTGTGACAGGCCCCAGACTAGACCAGACCCCCCAGGTCTGCTCTTGCTAGGCCAGAGCACCAACCTTTGCCAGGATCCGTTGCCTCTACATGCAGGAGAAAACAGTAGGTGTGAAAATCAGGCTCCTGAGAATGGAAGAGAACTACTGCCCAGAAAAGAAAGGAGGGAGAGGAATGTAATCTATGAAACCTTGACATAGACTTCCCCACGAGAGGGTACTTCCAAGATCCAAAAGGGTACAGCTGGAGTTTTGGGATAGCGGCCTTCAAGAGAGAGGATGTTAAAGAGCTGTCTACCTTGCCCAGTCCCTGGGAGGACACTTCCATTTGTGGACTTGTTGAAGGTCAAAGAAGAGCAGGTGCAGATGGTTACCACACTGTTCTACCAGTTGGGGACAGGCTGGACATCAGTCAGCAATGAGCAATTGCACTGTGTATAGCTTGCTTTGTACATAACAATAATAGTACTAAAAATAATTGCTATTATAATTCTTTCTCTACCATTTCAGTCCTTTCAACTGCCCTGACCTCAACCGATAAGCATGTGGGGGGGTTGGTGTGAGCTAACAGCTGTGTGGTGCTGAGCTGCCTGGCAGGTTAAAGCACATCATGTTTGACAACCACAGTCCAACAGCGCAAATCACAATTCTAAAAATCTTGTGTTCAGAGAGGAGCAGTAGATGATCAGTTCAGTCTGCCTCAGTGAGCACACCCCAGCAGAGACCCTGCTGCCTTGGGGAGCTGTCAGCCCTGAGGCCTTGGGGACACCTCAAGGGAGCCCAAGGGCACAGAGCAAGCGATGCCATGGTCGGGTGCTGTGCTGCTGAGCTGGGCCGGGCTCCTGGGCCCAAGGGGAGCTCCTGGCAAAGGCAGTGCTGCAGAGCGACAGCTGTGCCCAGGAGCAGCTCCTCTGTACAGTGCAGCAGGGCTGGGGGCTCTGACCGCAGCTGGCACACAGAGAGGAGAGAAGGAGAGAGGGCTTGGAGGCACTGAGGAGCACAACAACAGAGGGCAGCGTGTGGCAGGACACATCTGCAGGCTCTTGACACCGTGAGGCTCTGGCAGCAGGGCACTGCAGGTGGGGTTGCCAGAGGGGTCTTCTACAGCTGGCACATCCGATGCCTGATAACATCTGGCAGGGTCGTTCTCTCTGTTTCTCCAGAAAGGAGTAGAAGATGTTTTAGAGAATGGCATTTATGATTGGATTTTTGAAAAGGAAGACCAAGGCAGGGGCTACCTGAATGGCAAGACTTGTTCTGTAGCCTGTGCTTGCAGATACCTGTGATAGAGTGGAAGCTGGTTTCATGGTAATAGGTGGTCAGGTTTGTACTGCAGACTGAGACTCCTAGAGCATTGCAATGACGGATCAATATTTCATCAATGAACTTCGTGAAGTCCCTTCCCACACCTCAGCCCACAGACTCCACCAACATCATCATTGTGGTCCTCTCAGGTTTTATCCTAGCTGATCTTTAGGAGCTGCGAACCCTCCAATGCCCAGTGCCCTGTCTTTGGGAGGTCTCTACTGGCTTGAGGTGAGCACAGATCACCTGCACTGAGCATGAGCTGCCTCGTCTGCAGGCAGAGCTGCAGCACAGGAGGGTCTGCTGAGTGTCCGTCTGTCCCTCCCTGGCCTTGCCTCCCCTGGCAGCAGCACGCTGGCATTCCTCCTGGCTTCTCCAGCTGGCCGTGCTGCTGCTGGTCTTGTTCCCAGGCTGGCTGGGGATGGGGGTTTCACATGCCCATGGGGTGAGCCTTCTGTGTGCTTGGAGGAAGGGGAGTACGGGGACTGGTTTAGGGGTCTGGAGATGGGCACTTTGAGCCTCAATGTCTCTGCTCCCAGCAGTGTCCTGGTTTGTTTCAGGCAAACATAGGAGTGCAGTTGTCCAGTAGGTCAAAGAGACACCAGCACAGGGCAGTTGACACTAGGACTAACACACAGACTTGATGTGCTCTCTCAAGGACACTGCACTGAAGCCATCACCACGTTGATGACACACAAGGTTTTACTTTGAGTACAGTGGGGCTGCTAGCACAAAAGAGACAAAAGAAAAATCACCATATGATCTTTACCACTAACTTAGGGCAGGACTGACTCCCACATTGCCCACAGCAAGTCCCGTGCTCTTAGTGACACCCTCTAGCAGCACCAGCCAGAAGTCATGAAAAGGACCTGCCAAAAGACTGAATGGAAGTGGAGAATCATTTGGGAGGGATTAAATGAAAAATGGAATGATTTTTCCTCTGAAATGTGAAACAGACACGCGTGAGCTGCAGCTCCTGCACTTCGCGCTCTTCCTGGGCATCTACCTGGCTGCCCTCCTGGGCAACGGCCTCATCCTCAGCGCCGTAGCCTGCCACCACCGCCTCCACACCCCCATGTACTTCTTCCTCCTCAACCTCGCCCTCCTCGACGTGGGCTGCATCTCCACCACTCTGCCCAAAGCCATGGCCAATGCCCTCTGGGACACCAGGGCCATCTCCTATCAAGGATGTGCTGCTCAAGTTCTCTTTTTAGTCTTCTTCTTTGGCTCAGAGTTTTCCCTTCTCGCTGTCATGGCCTACGACCGCTACGTTGCCATCTGCAAGCCCCTGCACTATGGGAGCCTCGTGGGCAGCAGAGCTTGTGCCCAGATGGCAGCAGCTGCCTGGGGCAGTGGTTTTCTCAATGCTGTCCTGCACACGGCCACTACATTTTCCCTGCCCCTCTGCCACGGCAATGCTGTGGACCAGTTCTTCTGTGAAATCCCCCAGATCCTCAAGCTCTCCTGCTCAGATGCCTACCTCAGGGAAGTTGAGGCACTTGTGTTTAGTGTTTCTTTAGCCTTGTTGCTTTGTTTTCATCATGTTATCCTATGTGCAGATCCTCAGGGCAGTGCTGAGGATTCCCTCTGAGCAGGGCCGGCACAAAGCCTTTTCCACTTGCCTCCCTCACCTGGCCGTGGTCTCCCTGTTTGTCAGTACTGCCATATTTGCCTACCTGAAGCCCCCCTCTATTTCCTGTCCATCCCTGGACCTGGTGGTGTCATTTCTGTACTCCGTGGTGCCTCCAGCAGTGAACCCCCTCATCTACAGCATGAGGAACCAGGAGTTCAAGGATGCAGTAAGGAAACTCTTTGGATACGTGTTTCTTTGCAATGAATGTCTGTGAGTTCCCTGATTATTTCAGGAACTGTGAGGAAAATTTTTGTTACTATCTTTCTCTATAAATATTTTCTACAAATTATTTGTTTTGATTTAAATTATGTTATCGTTAACCTGCTACCTGACTTTCCTATTTTTACTTTTTCATTTACAGTCATCTACTCAGTCATCATACCCAGTCATCTAATTACTGAAAGAAGCTGGTTATGTAGAAAAACTCAATTAAAAAAAAAAAATAAAACAACACATCAGAACTACACTTTTATCAGCTGCCATCTCTTCCCATACCCTCTGGAGCTGGGGGAGCAGCCCCAGCACACAGGAGGGGCTCAGGGCCAAGAGCCCAGCTGCTACATGGAGTTTGGGTGGGGGCTGCTGCTTCTCTGGAGCCATGGCCATGGCCAGCAGCAGGACGTGGCCTTTTCGCTGCTGCTCTCTTCTGGCTTCCAGTGTTTTCTCCTGTGCTCTTTTATTTGGACAAGCTGTCAGATCTCATGTACCTTGGTGACAGACCTGTTTTCTCTGCAGTGGCATCCCTGTGGCTGCAGGCAGCAGCAGGCACTGTGCAACCCTGGGTCATAGCTGCCTCCCTACTAGCACCACAGTAACAGGAGAGTCTTGCTCTGAGCAAACCCAGAAGCCTGGACACCTCTTCCAAATGTGCTATCAGGAACACAGCCAAGGGGTTGCTCCCTGCTCTTCTGTTTTCTGGAGTTCTTTGTGCGGGGTTCCTCACCTGGGGAACAACAACCTGTGGTGGTTTTACCGTGCTGGGCAGCTAAACCCCACAACCGCTCTCTCACTCCCCCTCCTTTAGATAAGGAGGGGGAGAAGTAAAGCAAAGAACAACTCACGGGTTGAGATAAGGATAATTTAATTAAAGGGAAATAATTATAATAATTAAATAAAGACTACCATGAACTAAACAATTTAACTAAGGGGAAATAAAAGGGAAAGGGGAAAAAGGGAGGAAAACAAACAAACAAAATAAATGAAAGCGATATGGAAGTGCAGAGGAAAGAAATTACTCTCTACTTCCCACAAATGAGCGATGATTGACCACGTCCTTGAAGCAAGGCCTCAACGCACGCAGCCGGTGTTCGAGAGGAGGACCGACGTCTTCTCCACGAGAGCCCACCCCTCCCCTCTTCTTCCTGTTTCCACCTTTTATTGCTGAGTGTGACACCACATGGTATGGAATATCCCTTTGATTGGTTTAGGTCAGCTGCCCTAGTGATGTTTCTCTCCTCACTTTTTTGCCCACCCCCTAGGAGGGTTAGAGAAAGGCCCAATGCTGTGCCAGTGCTGCTCAGCAGTAGACACAACCCTGGTGTGATAACACTGCTGTTCCAGCTACAAGTACAGAGTACGGCACTGAATGGGCTGCTGCTGGAAAAGTTAACGTTCCAGCCAGACCCAGTATAACCTCCACCCCTTATTCCATAACATTTGTGTCACACTCAGATCCCCATACTTTAGCATACAAGCATTCTCATCATTATCCCTTGTCCTTTAACAGGACAAGGATTTAACAGGACAGGATTAATAGGCAGATGTATCTTTTCATTCCATAGGTCTTTCTTGGAAAATGTTCATAAGAACTGTTGATGATTAGGTCTTCATCTGCCAAAGTGGCCACTCAAGGCAGGCGGAGTTGGATGTCTGGACACCAGCACCAGTCCTTGTTGCACTGCCCGGCTCCTTGCAAAGTTGACCTGTCGTTGATCCTACAGCATCTTCCTACAACATATAACTTAGATTATAGATTAGTTTTCTCTCAATGTCAAATCTCCTTGAGGCACACACTTGATATCCCCATTCTTTTGCATGACCCACCAGGTATACCCTGGTCCTTGGGCGAAGACAATCCCACGAGTGGGTTTGCCTTTTCCCGAGGCAGGAGCAACCCACACTGCCTTCCCCATCCACCTTCCTATATGCACTACGGGAACCTTAGCTCCTTTCGCAGTGTGTAGGGGTTTTGTTTCGGCAGGACCAGCACGGCTGTCAGACCCCCTATTGTTAACTAGCCAAGTGGCTTCTGGTAGATTTGTGTCCCATTGTTTCCACGTCCCAGCACCTAATGCTCGTAACATAGTCTTTAACAGTCCATTGTACCTCTCAACCTTCCCAGAGGCTTGTGGGTGGTAAGGGATGTGGTACACCCACTCAATACCATGCCTCTTTGCCCAGGAGGTAACAAGATTGTTTCGGAAATGACTCCCATTGTCAGACTCAATTCTCTCTGGTGTACCATGACGCCACAATACTTGTCTTTCCAGGCCCAAGATAGTGTTTCGGGCTGTGGCATGGTTTACAGGGTATGTTTCCAGCCACCCAGTAGTTGCTTCTACCATGGTGAGTATGTACCGTTTGCCTTGGCGAGTTTTTGGGAGTGGTCCGATATAGTCAATTTGCCAGGCCTCACCATATTGAAACCCTAACCATCTCCCCCTGTTCCAGGGAGATTTTACCTTCATGGCTTTCTTGATTGCAGCACAGGTCTCACACTCATGGGTAACCTGTGTGATGGCCTCAATGGTCAAGTCCACCCCTCGATCACGAGCCCATCTGTAAGTGGCATCTCTCCCCAGATGTCCTGATGTTTCATGGGCCCATCGAGCTACAAACAGCTCACCCTTACGTTCCCAGTCTAGGTCCACCTGAGCCACTTCAATTTTCGAAGCTCGATCCACTTCTTTGTTGTTCTGATGTTCTTCAGTAGTGCGACTCTTGGGCATGTGGGCATCTACATGACGTACTTTAACATCCAGGTTTTCTACCCGGGCAGCAATATCTTGCCACAGGGTAGCAGCCCAGATAGACTTACCTCTGCGCTGCCAGTTGCTCTCTTTCCATTGCTGCAGCCACCCCCACAGAGCATTTGCCACCATCCATGAGTCAGTATAAAGATACAATACTGGCCAATTTTCTCTTTCGGCGATGTCTAGGGCTAGTTGTATGGCTTTTACTTCTGCATACTGACTCGACTCACCTTCCCCTTCCATGGCTTCCACAACTCGTCGTATGGGATTCCACACAGCAGCTTTCCATTTCCGATGGCTCCCTATCACACGGCAGGATCCGTCAGTAAACAACGCATACTGCTTTCTGTCTTCTGGCAACTCATTGTATGGTGGTGCCTCTTCAGCACGGGTTACCTCTTCTGTTGGCACTCCGAAATCTCTGCCTTCCGGCCAGTCCATAATCTCTTCCAGGATTCCTGGGCGATTGGGTTTTCCCATTCGAGCCCGCTGTGTAATTAACGCTATCCACTTACTCCATGTAGCATCAGTTGCATGGTGTGTAGTGGGAATTTTCTCTTTGAACATCCAATGTAACACAGGTAGCCGCGGGGCCAAGAGGAGCTGTGCCTCTGTACCCACAACTTCTGAAGCAGCTCGAACACCCTCATATGCTGTGAGTATTTCTTTTTCAGTTGGGGTGTAATTGGCTTCTGATCCTCGATAGCCCCGACTCCAGAAGCCCAGAGGTCGACCTCGAGTTTCTTCTGGGGTTTTCTGCCAAAGGCTCCAGGTGAGCCCATGCTCCCCAGCTGCAGTGTACAGTATATTTTGCACAGCTGGTCCAGTACGGACAGGCCCAAGGGCTACTGCACGAGCTATTTCTTGTTTGATTTGTTCAAATGCCTGTTGTTGCTCAGGGCCCCACTCAAAATAGTTTCTCTTTCGAGTCACTCGATATAGAGGACTCACAAGCTGACTATAGCCTGGCACATGCATTCTCCAGAATCCCACGAGGCCTAGGAAAGCTTGCGTTTCCTTTTTGCTAGTTGGCGGAGACATTGCTGTTATTTTATTGATCACATCCATTGGAATATGGCGACGTCCATCCTGCCATTTTACCCCCAAGAACTGGATTTCCTGTGTAGGCCCCTTGACCTTGCTCTTTTTAATGGCAAAACCAGCTTTCAGGAGAATTTGGATTATTTTCTTCCCTTTCTCAAAAACTTCTTCTGCTGTGTTGCCCCACACGAGGATGTCGTCAATGTACTGAAGGTGCTCAGGAGCTCCCCCTTGCTCTAGTGCAGACTGGATCAGTCCGTGGCAAATGGTAGGGCTGTGTTTCCACCCCTGGGGCAGCCGATTCCAGGTGTATTGGATGCCCCTCCAAGTGAAAGCAAACTGCGGCCTGCATGCTGCTGCTAAAGGGATGGAGAAAAATGCATTAGCAATATCAATTGTGGCATACCACTTGGCTGCCTTTGACTCTAGTTCGTACTGAAGTTCTAGCATGTCTGGCACTGCAGCACTCAGTGGTGGCGTGACTTCATTCAGGCCTCGATAGTCCACTGTTAGCCTCCACTCGCCATTAGACTTTCGTACTGGCCATATAGGACTATTAAAGGGTGAGCGAGTCTTGCTGATTACTCCCTGACTCTCCAGTCGGTGAACCAACTCATGGATGGGAATCAGGGAGTCTCGGTTGGTGCGATATTGCCGTCGGTGCACCGTTGTGGTAGCAATTGGTACCTGTTGTTCTTCAACCTTCAGCAATCCTACAACAGAAGGGTCTTCTGAAAGGCCAGGCAGGGTAGACAGCTGCCTAATCTTCTCTGTGCTCAAAGCAGCTATGCCAAAAGCCCACCGGTATCCTTTTGGATCCTTGAAGTACCCTCTCTTGAGATAGTCTATGCCAAGGATGCACGGAGCCTCTGGGCCAGTCACAATGGGATGCTTTTGCCACTCATTCCCAGTTAGACTCACTTCAGCTTCCAGTACAGATAGTTGTTGGGATCCCCCTGTCACTCCAGAGATACAAGTGAGTTCTGTCCCTTGGTAGCCTGATGGCATTATGGTACATTGTGCGCCAGTGTCCACTAAAGCTTTGTATTCCTGTGGTTCTGATGTGCCAGGCCATCGGATCCACACAGTCCAATAAATCCGGTTATCCCTCTCCTCTACCTGGCCAGAGGCAGGGCCCCTCTAGTCCTGGCTGGAGCGTCTGCCACTTAATTCTTGCAAATGCACAAATTCTGGCAAATGAGAGGTAGAGGTCCCTTCATCGTGGTCAAGAATAACATCAGCTCTTCTACTGCCTCTGGGGTACTGCCCAATAGAAACTGGAGCAGCATTTCTCTTAGGAGCCCCTCTTCTTGCTGCTGTATTTCCTTTCAGTTCACGTACCCGAGCAGCTAGGGTTGAAGTAGGTACACCATCCCATTTCCTCATATCTTCCCCATGGTCACACAGATAAAACCACAAGGTGCCACGTGGTGTACGTCTTGGGTACTCTCTCTCTTGAGCAGGTGAATGCTGATTCTTAGTGGCTGAAGTATCACTCTGTCTAGATGAGGGGGAATATACTTTCTCCACAAGCTTGTCAAGTCCTTTAGACAATTTCTCCACAGCTGAGACACAGGACTGTAGCGGAGCAGAGAGATTGTCTTCATATTTTTGAAGTTGGCAGGAGACATCATACATTGTTGGTCCCATCCCCT